>NC_140594.1:520632394-521927394 GCF_964204655.1 Triturus cristatus
TCCCCCATATTCCTTGAGCTGGGAGCTCACCACATGATGCAGAGAACCTTGTGGTGCATCAACGCGTGGTATCTTCAAGACAAAACTTTTGTCCAAGTCCTAAGAGAAAAACCTCAATCCTACTTCCTTACCATCTCCATAACGGTGGCCTGAGTAAGTACACTCGGGTCCGCCAGCAAAGCCACTATCTGAGGCTTTGCAAAGCACTTGTTCAGGTCACGAGAGCACAAGCGCCTTTCTCTTATAACACAGCTAGAAGCCCAAGCCGTGCCACTTCCTGACAACTGCGCCTTGTCCAAGAAGATATATTCCTGCACTCTCTTGAAGCAGCCAAACACCTCTGGCGTGCATCAATGGCCAATATTTACGGATGGGGCAATAAGAAAGGGGAAATGTTGTATTGGCTGGCTTCCCATCAACAGGCCAATAGAATAGTTTCAGAGATTAGAGACGAGGCAGGCTGCACGCACTAGGCCCTGCCGGACATTGCCCGAGCCTTTGCCCTTTACTAAGAGGAACTGTACTCTTTGTCGAAAGGTAGAGATGGGGCGGCCAGCAATCACCTTTTAGACGTGGCCAACCTCCCATCCCTCCCCCAAGGGGGCTCTCCCGATGGAAGAGATTGGGGACGCCCTTTCAGGGCTGAACCAGGAAAAACACCAGGCCTGGACAGGTTACCCATGGAGTACCTGGTGAAAAAACTGGATTTACTGCTCCCTCAACTACTCAAGCTCTTGGGGAGGCGTGTCAACAGGGCTTATTCCCGGAGGACCTAGACTCTGCCACCATAGTGGTGATTCCTACTGCGAAATAAAAATCTTCATTACGATCCTGGCCAACAGACTGAAAAGGGTACTGCCATCGCTCGTCCACCCAGATCTGTACGGCTTCATGCCGCAAAGAAGCACTCAACACTGCATCCAACTGCTACAAGTGGCCCTTGTGCACCGCCATTCCCTGCCCTCTGACCTGGCCCTACTTCTAATTGACGTCGAGAAGGCGTTTGATACAGTGGACTGGGACTACCACCGCAAAGTACTATACCGTATCAGCCTTGGCCCATGTTTTCAAGGCATGGCCGATGTGCTTTATTCCCATCCCCTGGCCTGGGTGTGAGTGAATGGATGTCCTTTCTGACCCCTTCCCCATTTGACATGGCATGAGACAGGGTTGCCCCTTGTCCCTTTGCCTTAGCAATGGAGCCTCTAGCTCAGCTCATTCGTGCTGACTGGTTGTACAGGGGATGGAGGCGGGACACCAACCATGAAGACTGCAATGCCCTGTATGCGGACGATGTCCTTCTGTTGTCAGGGTCTGCAGAACTCCTCAGGATCCGGGTGGTGTTATAGAGGTCCACCTCCAGATCTCCCCGGACTCCAACCAGAAGGTTACAGAGCCCAGAGGTGATCAGGCGAGGGAAAGGATAGGGGAAGGGGTCAGCAGGGATTTAAGTCTGAAACGAGAAAACAATAACAAACAATACTATATCAACAGTCTACTCTCTTTCAGTCTCACTAATACAGGAGGCTACCAAAGGTATAAATGCATGGACATCACATCCCTTGAGTATACACACATTTGACTCGCCACACTCCTCAGTTTGGAGCCCACCAGTGACACACACTCTTTTGCCCTCCTGTTAGGTCCTCCAAGGATCTTACAACAGACCCCTGAATCCCCTCTCTTAGGGGCCAAGTCTCGGTTTTGAAAGAGTATCGGCTTCCACGGTGAAGACACCGCCGCCTGGAGCCCCTACGTTGTGGCGCTCCTTCACCCCGGTGATATCAACATGCCAGTGCCAGTGAGATCTTTCCACTTCCGTGTGTATCCCTAGGTATATCAAAGTCTTGTTCTCCCTTTACAGGCTGACTTGCGCTTTTACAGCGCTAGGTGTTCAATGTAGAACCTAAGTCTTCGCTCCTCCGAGCGTTGATAAACAAAGCTATAGCTCCTCCGAGCTTTGAACAACCAACTGTTAGCTCCTCCGAGCTTGAAACGATACTTCGCTCATCCGAGCGTGAACCAAACCACGGATAGCCCAGGCGTAAGCTCCTCTGAGCTTAAACTTCCATACGCTCCTGAGAGCGCGAAATGTCACGGCTCCTCTGAGCCGCTTGGAGTATTTGGAAACCAAGGAAGGCGGGTCTCGAGGTCCGCAAGGCGCGTCCCCATAGTAGCTCAGCCGAGCTCTGACCCTCTCACCTGCTTCCCGGTTTGATGACACCGACTTCTTCTACTCCTCTCCCCGCCTGGTCGCCAAGCTCCGAGGGACGGGGAAAGTGAAGCCCTCGGTAATCCTTCCTGATGCGCAGCAAACCCCCTGTCTCGCCGGGACGCCTCGCTCCGAACGGCGAACAAAGGTTTCTTTCCGGATTCAAAATAACGCACATCTCCTGACGTGCGTGACGGCTTAATGTAGCCGCCCACTTCCTGTTTCCGGGGATGTTGGGACTTGTAGTCCTGAGACGCTGGGTAGGCGCCGTGGGTCCTGGTTCCTCACATCTGTATCTGGTGGACCCAGTGCAGAGCAGCCCACGCTCCCTCCTCTTGCTCAAGGCCCTTGGATGTGCCTCTGGCCTGAAGGTTAACCCAGCCAAATCAATGCTGGTCTCCTGACTCCGTTGAGGGACTGCTTTGACTGGCAATCGCCCATCCCCCACCGCAGGCTGAGTTTCAAATATTTGGTCATATGGGTGGCACTCCACCTAGAGCTCACCTGGACCCTGCATTTACAACCGCTGCTCCGGAGAGCAAAAACAGACCTGACCAAGTGGCAAAGCCTCCCCCTTAATTTGATGGGCCGCAGAGCCCTGTATGAAGTGAGGATCATCCTCGCTTCCTCTACATATTCCTTAACTTCCCCCTACAAATTCCAAAATCCTGGTTCCCGAAGCTAGAAGTCGACACCCGCACCTTTCTATGGCGAGGCACATGACCGCAACTATCGCTCACCCACTGTCAGCGAGGCCCATATGATGGCGGACTGGGCATGTCTATCTGTACCTCTACCACCTTGCATTCCAGCTCCTCGTGACCCATGACTGGTTCAACGGGAGGTGATCTAAGCGAGAACTCAGACGGCTAGGCTTTCCTACTCTGAAGGCACTGCTATACGGAGCCCGGATCCCCCCCCAGATGCCCACTGTTACATGAGTGGTACTCCGAGCCTGGCATGCCGCTTTGCACCATATGGAGTGGAATGCCAAACTCACATAACAAACACCACTATGGCACGACCCCTGGCTGAAAGAAGTGGATTTCGCTTGCCAGCTTCTGGACTTGGGACTCCATCAGGATCTCCCAACTTGGGGACATGTAGTCAGGGACTCATATACTCTCCTTTGCTAACCTACTGGAGTCCTTTGCCCTCTCAAATCCCCAATTCTATAAATACCTTCAGGTCCGGCACACCCTCCATACCCACATACACGACCCAGAACTCCTCCAGAGTTTAATACACCTGAAGCTAAAATCCTAATGGGTAACCCAGGGCGTGGATGTGTCTCGCAAATGTACTCGCACTCTCATAATAAATTCCCCCGGCTCACTCTGTCACCCACAGACCATGGGGTAGGACTGGTGGGAACACTGGAGGAAGAGGGCTGGTGCGACTCACTATCTCCTCCAGACTGAGACTCATACAGACTTACTACATTCACATAGTATACCTTCCCCCCTTACGCCCACACAGAGCTGGTCTCAGGCCCGATACCACCTACTCCAGATGCACTTCTGCTGACTTCTTCCATATGGTCTGGTCTTGCACTCTAATACAAACGTACAGGGCGGCAATGGTGGGAGAACTGGCAGAGGTCCTGTGGTGGGCAGTTCCTCTATCCCCCAACCTGATCCTCCTGGGGATAACAGAGGGTGCCGGTGGCATCAGAGGCGAGAAGACCTTCCTGTGTACAGCCCTCCTGGTTTCTAAACGTGACATTGTGGCAAAATGTATGAACCTCACCCCCCTACCATAGCAAAGTGACAAAGTGGAGTTGACTGGTGTGCCCAACAGGAGAGGTTGTCCCCAAAAATATGGGGGGTATGGGGGAAGTGGCTGCACCTGTGATCTGCAACATTCATAACGTAGACCCAGAGAGACTCAATGACTCATCTATGTATAGATCCTGACTTACTTGATTGTTCGCCCATGTATGTGTAACTATATGTTTACCTTGTGCCTAGATCTTGTTAGCCACCCAGTGTCAATTTAAAAACCAAATAAAGTAGTTTATCAAAAAATAGATCTCATCATGATTTCTGGGGTGGGTGTGGAGGACTTTCTTCACGTTCCAGTTTGCACATGAGTGATCCCGGTTAAACCACCTAATGGGTTTATTATTTAGACCTCTTTCTAGTAGGTCTCAGGTTACCCGCAATGGCTCTTAATAGTTTAATAAATGCATATATAATTTGACAGGGCAAAGAATTTTGATTAGTGCATGTAGAAATTTCATCGGGTTAGTCCTTAAAAACCTTTTCTAATAGGGCAGCTCCATTGACATTTGTCCACCTTAGACTAATACCCTTTGTACCATGGGTTTCTGTTTGTTCCGACATTTGTGGTCCCTTGGTCCACT
The DNA here is from genome assembly GCF_964204655.1 of Triturus cristatus. Lineage (NCBI taxonomy): Eukaryota > Metazoa > Chordata > Amphibia > Caudata > Salamandridae > Triturus > Triturus cristatus. The sequence goes on from NC_140594.1 coordinate 520,636,972, forward strand.
ATGTTTTAATATTAAGTGACATCAACAAAGGATGGTGATCGCTGAAAAGGCTTCGAAAAAATGTGAAACAGTCCACCCATCCAAGTCCACCTACTGAGACCAAGATAAAATCAATAGCAGAACCAGAATGGCTTCCCTAGAAAGAGGATATCTATTTTCCCTCCCTATCTGGTGTATGTGCCATAAGCTCAAAATTGTGTCTGTAGATCAGTTCATTAAGAGCCTCCCCATATGGATTGTGTAGGAAATTAATGTAGTTAACCCCATGGATATTATTATATCCCCATATCTTAATAGAGGTTTTTTGTAGGTTTCTACATTAAAATACCCAACCCATAAATAAATACTCCTATCTAAAGCACTAGTCTCAAATGCTTCCAGTTCTCTCCCTAGATCGTCGATGACCCTATTCCTTGTATTGTCAAAACATTATTGTAAAAAATAATCAGAATAAAATTGGCTTTCTCGATGGTTTGGAGATTAAATATCTGGAAGAAAGATGAGCTGAGGATACCCTTATTCACTGTTAACAAGGAGGCGGTGGTGATTAATAAAGCTAGGCCCCCATTGGCTCATCCATGTCTGGAGGGGGTTGCTGGGGTACTATAGGTCTTATACCTATTAAATAAAAATCTCCTGTTTGCTAGGTCTCCTGTAAACAAATCAAATGGGATGATTTAATTAAGTATACCCAGTCCTTGTTTTTTAGGGGTCGAGTAGGATGGAGGTCAGAAAATCATTCCGACCACTGTGGATGCAGAAATGAACCGTCCGCATGTACCACGGGATAACCGGCTGTCCGATTAGGATCAACCGCCAGAAAAATCAGACCATGGCAGAACAATGCCACAAAAGACCATCGGTAGCGTGCGGAGCAGGTGAAAATGCGTCTTCGGCAGTCGGATTCGCTGCAGAAAAAGTCAAACCCACCGCATGGCCAGCGGATTGACCACACATGAAATTAGGATGCCATAGAGGTGACAGCGGAACCATCCGCTGTTTCTGACCGCCACGATCGCAACCAGTGATGAATTGGAGAGCTGGTGGAAGGGCGGTTGAATACCCACCGCTGTGGACGCTCCGGAAAAATTATGGCGGTTGACAAAAAAACACACAACATGCCCACCAAGTGTACCCATCAAACTGGCTCACCCTCAAAAAACACCTAACACACCCCAATTACACATCCCCATAGCAACAAAAAAAATACAAATCCCAGGTCAACCCACACAACACACCTGACAGGAACACTCCGTTTTGACACACCCACATAGCTGAGAATAAAACCAGCCCCTTCCCTGACCAGAATCCTTTGCAATACTCCACCACTGAAGGAGCCAACCCTACAGCACAAAGGAGAGGCAAACCACCACACATCTCACCAGCACAACAACACACACACACACTACTTACATCACCACCACCACCACTCTCACACCTGCACCTTTAACCCATTTGCACATAACACACCATGGCACAGAAGAAAATACCCAAATTCACTGAAAATGAGTTGTCAGTCATGGAAGATGAAGTAATCAGAGCAGAGGATGTTGTGGAGAGTGTCACCTACCCACCAAACAAGTGCGCACTGTATTCAATGAAACACTAAGGTTTCTTCACATATCTTGATTTATTATATTTTGAAAATCATTTCTCCATCGATTCAACTTCAAATATTATTGGATCAGTTGCATGTTGCATACATAATCATCGTCTGATGAAAATAATTCATTGATAATTTTCAATGTTAAACATCCACCCAATGCATTTCGGGTCAATAAACTCTGACCCTTCTTCAGGGGTCTAAAAGAAATAAAACAGGACCATTAAGTTCACTCTACAGTTCAATCAACATGATATACAGTCTACTGAGACAAGATGTGCAGCCAAAACTAAAAGCAAATCGTGAACTCAAAAATACAATAGAATGAGTGGGCATAGTTAATCAAGATAATGAGAAATCGACATTCAGTTGACTCTGGGGTTTTTTTGTAAAGATAAACACACTATGACGTGTCACGGAGCAAACAAATGATAATTTCTAAGACCTGAAATACAGCTTTACGCACATTCGTGATCCAAATCTATATTCAAATACATCCCGCGTCTAACCTGAAGTATAGCTTTACGCACAATCATGATACGAATCTGTATTCAAAGACATCCAGCATATAAACTCGATGCAATTCTGTTATGAGCATCAGAAACAGTTTTGATAGAAACAACTTACGTGGGACCAGATAATCAGAGCAGAACCCCAATTGTTTGGAAACCCGGTCCAACAGACACCATTAGTCACCAGAACACAAATGTGGTAAAGGATAGTCAGCAAGGTCAATGTAGTAATGACTGTCCCACACACCAAGAAGGAGATCATGAAGCTGTGGCATGGCCTCAAGAGCAAGGTGAAAGAGAAGAACAACAAGAACCTCAAGCTGGCTCAGATTCCTGGCGGTGGCCCTCCCATTCCACTAAGAACATTCACTGCATGGGAGGAGAAGGTGCTTGGCATACTGCATCCAGAGAGTCTCACAGGAATCGCTGGGGGAGTGGAGGCTGGTAAGTAACAACAAATGTCTACGATCACACTGCTATGTACTGTCTTGCACAACTACAAAGCTGCACCTCCTAGGCCCGAATGTATTCATGTGCACCACACACTTCCCAACACATGTCTCACAGATATAACATTGACTCCCTCTGAATCACCCCAAAGGTAGCTAGCAACATTCCCTGGGTTGCATGTGTACAGGCAGCCAGCACTACAACTCCAATCAGGCCCCTTTTCCCACAGCTGAGCAAGATGGAGCAGTCCCCCCACACCCAGAAGCATGTGGCAGCCATTATATCTCACCAACCAAACTTACAGGTAGGTAGCCATCTTAACAGGGAGTGGTGTTTGTGGGTGGCAAGGCAGCACTACAACTCCCACCAGACCCCCTTGTCCCACAGCTCAGCAAGATGGAGCACTCCCCCACCCAGAAGCATGTAGCAGCCATTGTTTATCACCAACCAAACTTACAGGTAGGTAGCCATCTTAACAGGGATGGTTGTTTGTGGGTGGCAAGGCAGCACTACAACTCCCATCAGGCCCCCTTGTCCCACAGCACAGCAAGATGGGGCACTCCCCCCACCCAGAAGCATGTAGCAGCCATAGTATCTCGCCAACCAAACTTACAGGTAGGTAGCCATCTTAACAGGGAAGGGTGTTTGTGGGTGGTAAGGCAGCACTATAACTCCAACCAGGCCCCCTTGTCCTACAGCTCAGCAAGATAGAGCCCTACTCCCACCCAAAAGCATGTGGCAGCCATTGTATCTCAACAAACAAACTTACAGGTAGGTAGCCATCTTAACAGGGAGGGGTGTTCGTGAGTGGCAAGGCAGCACTACAACTCCCACCAGGCCACCTTGTCTCACAGCTGAGCAAGATGGAGCACTCCCCCCACACCCACAATCATGTTTCAGCCAATGTATTGTTCACCTTCACCTAACAGGCAGGTAGCCATCTTAACAGGAAGGGCTGTTTGTGAGTGGGAAGGCAGCACTACAACTCCCACCAGGCCCCCTTGTCCCACAGCCCAGCAAGATGGAGCACTCCCCCCACACCAACAACCATGTTTCAGCCATTGCATTGTTCACCTTCACCTTACAGGTAGATAGCCATTTTCACAGGGAGGGGTGTTTGGGGGTGGGAAGCTAGCACTACAACTCCCACCAGGCCCCCTTGTCCCACAGCTCAGCAAGATGGAGCACTACCCCATACCCAGAAGCATGTGGGAGCCATTGTCTCTCACCAACAAAACTTACAGGTAGGAAGCCATCTTAACAGGGAGGGGTGTTTGTGGGTGGCAAGGCAGCAGTACCACTCTCACCAGGCCCCCTTGTCCCACAGCTCAGCAAGATGGAGCACTCCCCCACACCCACAACCATGTGTCAGCTATTTCCCCCAACTGTGCCATTGAACAGGTAGGTAGACAGTGCATGCACCCTGCCATGTTTCTCAAAAAGCATGGAGCCATATGACCACACCAGCCCGCCCATCCCACCCAACTTGGCATAGATCCAATATCCACTTCCTGTGTGCAGACAGCTAAGCGTATGTAACTGTTGTAGAAATTAAAGTTTGACTCACCAAATCACATGTTGAAGAAATTCAGGGCACAATCATGTACAGCACTGAATGCTATCTGTAAGTGTCATGGGGGCAGAGCATCAAGGCCCATATGAAAACAAAACAAGCATGGTCAGTTTTAAAAATAAAGCAAAGAACATGATATGACAGAGGGATGCACGAGATATCAATGGCTAGTACTTGCTCAGAATGAACATCTTCCATGCAGAGTAAACAACAAAGACGCTTCACATAAAGTTGTTGTGCTGCTAGTCGTTAGATGACGACATGTCCTCGTAATCACACAATCTGTATGTGGAGCATGGTATCTATGACATGTCACACCATGGACAAGTAATGTATGTACCTCAACATTATGTCATGATGCTCAGTACTGTGCAGCCATACAAAGTGATCTCAATGTAAACTGTGTGGTGTATAACATGTAACATCCAAACATCTAACACCAAGCTTGTGGGGTGCACTTCAATGACCATTTCTTCTCTGTTCTACAAGTGACCAAGAATTGACTGCTGCAGATGACAACACCAACCTGCAGAGCTAGTCTCCCCCACCGGAACATGGACTCTCGTATTCACATTTCCTAAATTCCTCGTATGCGGACCCAGAAGCTGGCTCATCAGGCCTGCCAGGGCGCACCCGGTCCCAGGCCCCCACTGTCCCCATCACCACCACCTCAGCAACAACAACTGCGCTGACCCCTGCTGTAACTACCTGTGCGGCCTCCACCACCACCACCAGTGCTGCCTGCAACACTGTTCCTGCCTCAGAGAATACCCACACTACCCCACAATCTGAGGAGGGCAGGGACAGTACGTGGGTACGCCAAGTGGTGACGCCACAGGTCAGGTAGGAGGGCAACTGGGCGACAAAATCAACAGGACACTCGGACCGAAGCCCTGGCCAAAATCGCCAGGCATACGAACAAGCCCAGGGACACACGGGCCTGGCTCTGGAAGGATCATGTGAGCTCCACCTGCTGCTGAGGTCCATAGACACGTGTATGGGCCAAATCGTGGACCTCTGGCCAGCTTGTGGGGTTTTCTGAGGGACAGGCCTGTGGCCAAAAGGACAGCTCAATCTCCCTCCAGTGGCCCGCAGGATGACAGTCTCAATACCTCACATGCGGCCACAGAGAGGGGTTAGCTGGAACAGGATGAGCCCTCAGATACCTCTGAGCCCACAGCAGAGGCCCCCCTGTCAAACACTCAAGGCGCCATCCGAGGAAAAACAAGGGAGGTTCACGTTGCAGAGCACCAGCCAAACGCTAGTCAAAGAGTCAGCCATGATGGCACCTCTCTTCACCTTGCCATTAACTTTGTTGACTATCCTTACTCATACTGCCATATTGATGGCAGGCGTCTGTTGGACTGTGTCACCACATCAATGTGGTGACTACTCTATTTTCTCGTCTCCCATCTCTGACAACTCATTGATTCACTTTGCACATTTTTTTAAATAATCACTTCCCTGTCACACATACTTATTGTAAACAAACACTCGTTTCAGCTCCATTTTCATCACAGGATGTACAATGTTGACTCTGACTACAATGTAGCTGATTGTTTTGAGGCATTGAGAGGCTGAAGGGACCTAGGAAAACACAAGAGATCAACATTCACTTGTCAGGTGATGGCATCACACCCATTACACCACACTTGTTATTAGTGCACTCAAACCTGCACACATTGCAATGAGCAACAATATCGACATAGACATCATGTAGCTGTGCATAACTACCCTCTCCCTGAAACATTAGCCCTCAGCACAGAGCCAACAACAGGCAGCAGTCACAGAGCTCCCCTAGGCCTTTTCAACAACAATAAAAATTACACCGTTGTACAATTTCACTCACCTTCAAGGGAAGTAGAGGTTGATGAGCTGTTGACGCAGGTCGACACCTTCCTCCTCTCCACTATCCTTGTCACTGGATATGTGTGGGTTTGCAGGCGGGGGCCTCGGTGCTCATCATTGTACAGGAGCAGGGGGATCTCTTTGCGCAAGGCCAGGTTGTGGAGCATGCAGCATGCAGCATGCAGCTACGATCTGACACACCTTTTGGCGAGAGTACATCAGTGCACCTCTGGTCCTGTCCAGGCACCGGAATCGAGACTTCAGGAGACCAAAAGTACGCTCCACCACACAATGTGTCCTCCCATGGGCATCATTGTAGCAGACTTCACTTGGGGTCCTGGGATTCCTTAGTGGCTCAGCAACCAAGGCCTGTTGGGATGTGCAGAGTCATCTAGGTGTGAGATAAACAGCAATTTTGTACCATAACTGTGGCAGAGGACAGCATGTCACACAGACAGCACGCTACTTGACTTTGCATATACACCCACAATCCATGCACGCTCTAGATGCAGATTTGACATCAGCTGAGGTACGATGCTGTTATGCAGGATATAGGAGTCAAGGGCTGATCCTGGATATTTGGCACAGACATGTGAGATTATCATATCTGCCTGGCATACCACTTGCACATTGATGGAATGGAAATGCTTCCTATTTCTGTTGATGTGCTCAAGTGCCTGTAGTGGAACCAGGCCAACATGTGTGCAGTCAATGGCACCAACAACATTAGGGATGTGGCCAAGGTCATAAAAATCACCCTTCACTGCCACCAATTCATGCCTCTAAGGGAAATGGATGTATCTGTCCTTGTAGGTCATCATAGCGGACAGGAAATCATGTAGCAACATGTTGAACATTGGTTTAGACATCCTACCTGCGCTGGATACCATGTACTGGAACGAACCAGTTGCAAAGAAATGCAGGGCCGCCATCACCTTACATGTTGGTGTCAATGCAGTCCGATATGTTCTGCGAGGCCTCAGATGGGGCTACAACAGAGCACATAGGTCTTGAAGGGTAAGTCGATCCAAACTGAATTTACATATGATATCCAAATCCTCCATGTCCGCAAGCACAGTGAATGGACAATGCACATTTGGTCGCCTCCTAGGTGAGATGAAAGGGGACACATGTCAATTAAATTCCACTCTGAGATGGGTACAACATCTAAAGTTTTGACTGACACAGCGCCAACAATGACTGGCATGACACTACAGCTTTCAGCACAAGTAACATGTAGGGACACCTTAATCTAAACTAGTTGTACACTTGTCCAGTATTCACACAGTGAGTACCCCCAAATCAGATTCAGACTATGTGAATGCCAAAAGGTACATTTCAACATCTTGTGTCACCAGCCCTGAGAGCAGTTGACATAGCACATGTCACATGTGTGAAACAGCAACACTGCTGGCTTCTACGTAGCTGCTGTGCCTGCCACACCTTCTTGCGTAAGTCGGACAGGGCACACATTAACAACACAATGAGCACAGTGTGTGCACAAAGATCAAGTATGTGCAGGAGCTCAGCAATGTACACAGTGAAATAGGAATATTATGTAGTCAGACCTTCATAACTGTGTGGCTTAGCCATCTCTCACATTGACATGTGTACATATTTGAGAGTCCATCACACCACAGATTTGTGGTTTGCACTATCTGGTGGCATGATTCATAGTACGTGTCTACTGTTCAATGTTGAGAACTGGCCATTGCCATTGCTAAAGCATGATGTGTCCATAGGTGCCATAAGCGTGCACCGCCCCCGCAATCACCGCCATAGGCACCAATGTTAAGCGGCCAAATTGCGGTAGCAACCACCTGGCCCCTGCAGTGTGTCACCACCAATGGCCATGCCCTTACAGCCAATCAGAACCGCAATTGCGGTAGTGATATACACATTGGAAAATGGCAGTTGACGTGCTCTGCCACCACAATCATGGCCATAGGCACCAATATCAAGCGGCCAAATCCTGGTAGCGATCGCCTGGCCCCTGCGGTGTGTCACCGCCAATGCCCATGCCCTCACAGATAATGGGAACCGCAATCGCGGTAGTGATATACACATTGGAAAATGGCGGTTGGCGTGCTCGCCCACCACAATCACCGCCATAGGCACCAATTTCAAGCAACCAAATCACGGTAGCGTCTGCCTGGCCCCTGCGGTGTGTCACCACCAATGCCCATGCCCTTACAGCCAATGGGAACCGCAATCGCGGTATACAAATGCACTTTTGAAAATCACGGTAGGCATGCCCCGCTACCGCGGGGCCGACCATTGTATGGAATTGAAAGATGCATGATCGCGGTAGCGTCCGCCTGGCCCCTGCGGTGTGTCACCACCAATGCCCATGCCCTTACAGCCAATGGGAACCGCAATCGCGGTATACAAATGCACTTTTGAAAATCACGGTAGGCATGCCCCGCTACCGCGGGGCCGACCATTGTATGGAATTGAAAGATGCATGATCGCGGTAGCGTCCGCCTGGCCCCTGCGGTATGTCACCACCAATGCCCATGCCCTTACAGCCAATGGGAACCGCAATCGCGGTAGACAAATGCACTTTTGAAAATCGCAGTAGGCGTGCTCCGCTACCCCGGGGCCGGTCTTTGGATGCATTTGAAAAAAGCTGACCTGGAACACCAATTGCAGCAGCTGAGTACCACTGAAACAACCCCAGGGGGCTATATGTGTGGGAGAGAGCCACACATTTCCACTGCTTCCAGACACTGCTGACTGACACTCTTCACCACCAACTGCTGCTGTTCCTGTCTCCTGGACCCAGCGATGGCGAGAACTGAGAACATCAGGGCCCGTCCCTTCACCACAGAGGAACTTGAGGTCCTTGTGGACGAGGTGCTTTCACAGTATGGGAGGCTATATGATGCTCCACATGTCATGGTAAGTGTTTCAGAGTGGAGGTGAGAGTGCAGGGAGTGTACACATGAAGTTAATCTGCGGCAGTATGTGCCTGAGAGTGTGAGTTTGTGTGATACACTGCCTAGCATGCCGACGTCAGGAAAATGGGGTTTGTAGCCTAATTTACACATTTCCCGGGCTGCATTTCATGATGGGAGGGACATCCAGTGTTTTTGCAGCCATACAGTGATACTGCAAGTTTGGAAAGTGGAAGACAGAACAGACATTGCCTGTACTAATGGATGTTTGAGGTCCATGAGGTTTTAACATGCTCATTTGTGACATTACAAAGACTTTCCGTCCAGAGGGTACTGATGGAAGTGTGTTTGACTTTGTATTGCCACCATGTATCTGTGCACAGTATGCACAAGAGTGAAATGCCTGAGGGTGACACTCTTGATGGAAAATTCCCATATGACATAGCAGATTGTTGTACTTTGGAAACATCCCCCTTCCATTATTTTCATTTTGTGTACTGACTCGCATGTGTAGGTACTGTTTGCTCTCTCACATTATACATGCATGTGACTGTTCTGATGGCCCACGTTAAACCTCAGTGTGAGCCCCCCTGGCTTGCACAGTTCCCGCCCAATTTGACAGTGAGCCATCACTGAATGGACAGAGTGAGACATATGTGTTATATGTCACCCTATTCGTCAATGAGCTATCTTAGGCCTGTGGGTTGCGCAAGACAGACCTTGTGAGAAGGGTGTGAGAATGTTAGATCATGTCCCTAAATGTGACCTTCATGACACTGTGAGCCTTTCACAGCCCAAGGACATTGAGGGGTGTGCATTGTTGGACACAGTAATTCAGCCCCGAAACATAATTTACAATGTGATGTATGTCTTGCTCCCTCCCAAACTGCATTGCAGATGTGGGCCTTTTTCACATTGCTTTCTGTGCTGACATTCTGCATGTGCATGAGATAGCTAGGTACTGTGTCCATCCTCATACCTGCATGCATTTGGGTACGATTGTCTTATGCAATGTACTACCTGTCATGCTGTATGGCCTCTGCTAAACATGTCTGAATAGCTGGGTTAAGTTTGTGCATGCTCCTGTTCTGAGACACAGTGGTACATAACCCATTGTTACTGATATTTCCTCCTCTTGTCTCCCATGCTTGTAGCTTAAAGTCCACCAGCGTAAGGCCTTATGGAGGACCATTGAACGCAAGGTGCGGGCTCTGGGTTTCTCCAACCGACAGCACACACACTGTCACAAGAGGTGAGATGACGCTGGGGCTGCTTCCTCAGACTGGCAGGTTGGCGTGCAGGAGCATGACTCCACTAATGGCCCGCATCTTGGCAGTGACACAGCCAGAGCTGGATGGACATTTGAGGGCCCATCAGCAGCACGTTGGGGGTGAGTATTCTGTGAAGTGTGAATTTGGGTGTGAGTGACTGCATATGTCCCAAACCTGCTCTGTGATGTTTCTAGTGTGATGCTGTTGTGTCAAAATAATTATTCCAAGGGCCACACTTACCATTGGCCCGCAATATCCATTAAATAAGGAGCAGTTGGCAACGTGGAAGGTTCAAACGTTTATTAATCACCATAGATCTCTATATAGAGGAGCCTCGTCGATCCTCACCCATCAGGTGCGCCGAGGAAGACTGCTGGCTCCTTGACAGTAACACACTTTTATACATTATCAGCACAGCATACAAAACCTTATATGTGGAAAAGTACCAGTTAGTCCTGGCGCCCCTAATGAGCTCATGCCTATTTCTAGTTTCGGTTATACATACAAAGGGTTACTATCTTTACAGAGAAGGTCGGAAGGGTGACTCCCTTCTCGTCCCAGGTCTGGAGGAATTCGCTTGATACTCCCTTTTCGCAGATGTGACCTTGCTTCTCAGCAACTCTGTCTGTCTCCTAATAATTACCGTGAAAAGGGAAGGCAGATGGTGTGTAAGAGGGTCACGTGACTCCTAAGCGAAAGAGCCGCAATCCAAGATGGAGGCCGTTTGGTTCTCGGCCCTTTTGTCAGGCTAAACGTAAAGGGGATTTCGATCCTTCGAATGTACCATGACTAAGCATACCGTCATTAGATATACTGCGCTATCATACCATAATAACTTGAATACCTCAGAACGGCCCTTTAGCGCAGCATAGCTAATAACGAAGTCAGTCTTCGAAAATACCCTCATCAATCTGCATTAAATCATGCGTCTCTTTCTGGGTCCGTTGAGCATCGATTCTGGTTTGGTTGGACGTGGGCTTAGGAATGGATCGGCGAACCTGAGTAGCACAATATGCACAACAGGCCGGCCCGCATTGCAGGCAAATGCAACAGGTAAAAAGGAATCCTACCGCCCCCAGGAGAATCATAAATAACTTCCATCCCCAGGCGGTCACCAAACCCCAGAACCACCCGGACAATGACCAAGTACCAGTGTCGGTGTGAATTTCAGAGGCTAGTCGATGCAGTTTCTGGATAGCTAGATGAACGGAAGGGGCGGAGTCAGGTATATATACACAACAGGAACTGCCGATGACCCTACAAGCTCCACCTCGATCAGCTAGGATAACGTCTAAAACAAGACGATTTTGAAGGGTCACGAGCCGGGTCGCCTGGAGCTCCACTGTGATATTAGTCAATATCCCTGCCGTAGTGTTAATCACCCCCTCCACCACTCTGGATAACCTCCTAACCTCCTTACTATTTAGGATGGGTCCCCATATGGGCAACGCTCCTTTTATAATATCAACAAAATGTTGCGCTGGAGTGTCGGTTTGGTCAGTGGCATCATTACTGGCGCCTACAGCTGTTAGGCTTCGTCGATTTAAAGTATGAGACTTATGATAGTCAGAAGGAGCTATGTACACCGGGGGGTAAAGGAAAGACAAGTAACACCTACCCATCCACCCTCTGGGCAACCAGGTATAGGCGTTTTCACCACATACAAAATAAACATTGGGAGGGGTGAGTGTAGGGGGGCTACTGTATGTCTGTAGTTTATAAGTGTAATTACATCTGCTATATCCTACGAACAAATGCCCCATCCCCTGCACACAGAAAGAGGAGGATGTATTCAACACCGGGACCGGAATGATTTTTTCATTTGAGACATTTCGCTCTTGGAAGTATTTGAAATATTCAGTAAAGTTAAAAGTCATGAAATCCAGTATTTCCTCCCTCAATCAGGTATCATTTTCATGATCAGTATACACGTTCATACAGGCGGTGGGGTCCAGGGTACCATCCGTTCCCTCAGCATTAGGGGTGAAACCTTGGTGTGTCTCTATGTATGCTAAAATCAAGGCATAATCCTTCTCTGGGAATCGACGTTCATCTATAGCATAGTGTTCGTACAACATGGATAACATTTTAAACCAGGCATCACAACTACCTAGGTAAGAAAAAGGCACTGATATAAACAAGTCTTGCTTATGCATCACTGACGGGAGAAGCCCACAGACCCAACAATCAGTAACATTTGTAGAACTATGAGTCTGGTGCAGCATTTCGATAAAGGCATTATGGACATATGTCTGTCGATGTCTTTCTTTATGAGGAGCGAAAGTCTGGAAATGATGTTCTTTAGGAGCAGGAGTAGACATTATCAGGGTGGGCACAGGATGACGAAGTTCCAAATATATGAACAAACCTAAGCATAGTACAAATGATACCATCAGTATAAAAATGAAAACAACTTTGACACGCAAGCTCCATGAAGAGAACATTGGCAAATGCGGGGGAACAGCACGGGGTGCTAGGGGACGCCCGTCTTCAGGGACAAAACGAGCAAAAGGGAACATTTCCCTCACTAAAAGTCCAATATAATCTCGGGCAACAAGGGGGGGGGTCTACAAGCAGTCCGACCTGCCGGAGGGTGCTTCTTTCCTGTGTCCGTTCAGAGCCTCACAGGCAGACTCCTATTGTTCAGAAAAGCAAAAAAAGGAAAAAAAGCAAAAACTTCTCGCGTTGGAGTCACACTTGACGCAACTCGTGCTGAAAAGAGATCTCCACCTGGGCCCCTGTTCGTCTCATCAATGTCTCTATCTTCGTTCTGAACAGAGCTTTGCTTAAAGTTCCATGCTCTCAACGAGTTCAGTCCAGTGTTCCGACAATCCTCAGGTCTCTGCAGCGGCCTCCAGCTGCACTTGCCGGGGCTAGACCTGGGACTCGTTTATTTTCGGGGCCGCAGGTGATATCGATCCCGACCAGGGGTTTCAGGATTCGTGAACAAGGTGGGCACAGTGGGGTCAGACGAGGAGCTGGGCTCCCAACCAGATTCTTCACTTTGGACGATTGGGTGGCGACAAAAAGGGGTTTCAATGCCCTCAGCACTCTCCCCTCGCCCGTCAACCTCTCTGCGGGTGTCCGGGGCAAGTGACTCTTCTGCGCTGGGCTCACCCTGGGTCGGCTGACCTTCCTCCTGGTCCAGTTGCTCCCTTGGCAATGGGAGAGGAACTCGCTTAAGATGGGAGATATGGATCCAGTGCTGCTTCCCTTCGACTTTCACCGCTGTTCGCGTGGCCAGGAGCACTTGATAAGGCCGGGACCAGCGCGGATCTAAACTCGATTTCCGTTGGTAGTTTCGGACCAGGACCCACTGTCCTGGTTCTACGCCGTGTCCAGGACCCTCCGGCAGGGGCTGCAGTGTGGCAGATATCTGTTGATGAATGGAACGAAGATCTTTAGTCAGAGCATACAAGTAATCAGTCAACATAGGATATTCAATGTCCCTGAAAGACTTGGGCCGGGGTACTCCCCATACGTTGGCGGGTCTGCCAAAGATGACTTCGTAAGGGGAGATACCACTCCAGGAATGGGGAGTAGTTCTTACGGACAACAGGGCCAGGGGGAGGAGATCGGGCCATTTTAATCCCGTCGTATCCTGGAGCTTAGCCAATCGCAGTTTTAAGATTCCGTTATATTTTTCAACTAGACCCGCTGACTGGGGATGTCGAGCGGCATGAAACTTCTGCCGGATGGACAGGCCCTTGCATACATACTTAACTAAGTTAGCATTAAAATGGGTCCCATTGTCACTCCAAATCACCCTTGGTAACCCATATCGAGGAAAGAACTCTTTTACCAAGGCTTTCGCCGTTGCCAATGCAGTGTTCTCCTTCGTGGGATACGCTTCTACCCATTTGCTAAAGGTACAAATCACCACCAGCACATATTTCAGATTGTTAATTCGTTCTAGCTGTATGTAATCCATTTGGAGTACTTCGAAAGGCAAGGTGGGTGGTGCAAAACTACCGGCTAGGACGGGGATACTAACCCCAGGATTATGCTGGAGACAAATTATACAATGTTGGACCAAGTTCCTAGCTGTCTTGGGGATATTGACATTATACCAGACAGAATCCAATATGGCACAGATGGCCTGAACTCCTACATGCAAAGGTCCGTGTGCCATGGTTACCACTGCATTTACAAAGGCGTTCGGTAGCAACCATCTACACCTTTCTGACAGGTCGGTCCAACACCCATTCTCATCAAGCCTCCCCACTTGCTCTCGCCAGTATATCAGTTCTTCCGAGGTTGCCTCTTTCTGTAGCTCTTTCACACTATTTATGGTGTTATTAAAAACCTCTGCTTCTATCATTTTTATCACTACAAGCATGGAAGTGGTGTCAGACCGGGCTGTTTCTTTTGCGATCTGGGCATTTCCCCTCCCCACATCATCAGTTATAGTTTTGTGTGCACTGCATTTGACTATAGCCAGGGTTTTGGGCAATGTTAACGCGGCTAATAACCGTTCAACTAATGGCCCATTCTTTATTCTCTCACCGTGAGATGTCAAGAATCCTCTTTCTGCCCACAACCTCTCGAAGCTGTGCGCTACACCGAACGCATACTGGCTGTCGGTGTAGACGTTCAGCTTGATGCCTTTTCCTAGCTCGCAAGCCCTGAATAATGCAACCAATTCGGCTGCCTGGGCTGACCGGTATGGTATCTTCGCTGCCTCGACTACCGTTTGTAGAGTAGTGATCGCATAGGCCGCAGCTGTCTTACCATCCGGTAATCTGAAACATGACCCATCTACATATAATTCCCCTTGGGCATCAGAGAGTGGGGTGTCAGTTAGGTCTATCCGACCCTTGGTTTCTTCTTCAGTTCGAAAGATACAATCATGCATGTCTTGTCCACCGCCCTCCGAAGGGAGGGGTAACAACGTGGCAGGGTTCAAATAAACACATCTTTTGATCGTTATGTGAGGTGAAAACAGGGTCAATTCGTACCCCGTAAGACGCGCACTAGTTAAGTGCTGCGTCTGTGTCCTGTTTAGTAATACGTCCACAGCATGAGGCACCATCACTGTCAGATCCGTATTCAGGACTAGCCCTTCCGATTGTCTGATGGCTATGGCAACTGCCGCTACAGCCCTCAGGCAACTGGGAAGCGCTCTGGCAACGTTGTCCAAAACCGCCGAGAAATATGCACAAGGCCTTTGCTTACCACCAAAGTCTTGTGTCAACACTGAAAGAGAACAACCGTCCACCTCATGCACATAGAGCACAAAAGGTTTCCGGTAGTCAGGGGTGCCAAGCACAGGAGCAGAGCAAAGAGCAGTTTTCAGAGCGGAAAAGGCGGTCTGGCATTCGTCAGTCCAAGGTAAAGGTTCATGCACATCCTTCGTAGTTAGATACAGGAAAGGTTTAGTCAAGAGAGAATAGTTAGCAATCCATTGGCGACAGTAGGAGGTTATGCCAAGCAAAGCACGGACATCACGTTGCGTGCGAGGAACAGGCATGTTAGTTATGGTTGCAATACGTTCAGCAGTTAACCGTCTTCCCTCCTTCGACAAGAGATGACCGAGATAGGTCACCTCCGGTCGACAATATTGAAATTTGGAGAGCGACACCTTGTTACCGTGAGTGGCCAGATGTCGTAGCAGGGTAACCGTGGCATCGCGGCAACCCTGTTCTGTATCAGAAGCCACAAGAAGGTCATCAACATACTGCAACAGGACATTACCTGGGGGCAATTGCAAAGAGTCCAATACCCTCTTCAGGGCTTGGCTATAAATACTAGGACTTTCAGTGTACCCCTGGGGAGCGCGACAGAATCTGAAACTGCGGCCTCCTAATGAGAAACCGAACAAATGTCTACTATCCGGATGAATGGGAATGCTAAAGAACGCATTCTTTAAATCAATCACCGAGAAAAATGTGGCAGTGGGAGGAATCATTGTTAAAATAGAATTGATGTCCGGCACCACAGGATACTGGGGTACCACAATTTTATTGATTTCTCGTAGGTCAATCACAAATCGATAGGTATTAGCATAATCAGGGGACTGGGGTACAGGGGCTCGTTTAAGAATCGGGAGAATCGGACTGTTGCAGGTATTGGACACTGTTTCTTCCACCACCCCTGTTTTAACCCCTTCAGCGCTGGGCGAATTCCGCCGCGGTGCTGAAGGGTTCGAGCGCGGGCGGGACCATGACGGAACGGTTCCGTCATGAGCACAGCTCAACCGTGGCTCATGACGGAACCGTTCCGTCATGAGCATGGAAGGGGTTAATTAGGTCGGAAATAATGGCCAGTAAGGCACGTTCACCTTCGGGGGCTATTTTGTATTGCGGAATCCTTGGCAGTTGAGCATTCTGTTTTAAAGTGATGGACACCGGTGGAATTGGTAAGTACCCCACATCGGTGTCCCCCAGGGCCCAAAGATCCTTCGGGAGTGTCGCGAGCTCAGGGGGTAAGGAGTCGGTTTTAGCAAAACATTGGATGGAGGGGACAGAGGGATTCCTAATAGTTAGGTAAACTCCATCGGGGGAGCAAAAGATGCGTGCATGCAATCTTTTTAGTATATCCATACCCAGGAGATTTTCCCCACACTGAGAGGTGAGGAGAAAAGGTGATTCAATCGTTACTGGTCCTACAGTAAGGGAAAGTGGTTTCGAAATGGGGCTTACCACCGGAGTTCCAGAGAACCCTACGGACACATTAGTCTGGCCAGACAGAGCAGCCCCCGGGACCAAGGCACGTGAAACAGAACTGTTCATAGCCCCTGTGTCAACCAAAAACTTACCTGATGCCTCCAGCAATTGTGCATGGACATAAGGTCCAGCCTGATCTATCGGAATTGACACATGCCCCTTACTCTGCCCTTGGCTATCCTATGCTTGAGTGTACCCAATATCCTCATCCGTCACACGTCCGTCATGGTAGTATTGTTTACCCTGACTCTGATCGAAATAATTTTGACTGTTCTGACCGCCTGTTCTTGCCTCGTGTATCCGCCTCGATGTCCACTTACTCTACCCCTTCCACGTCCCCTTGAAGCCGCGTTCTGCTCATGCAATAACGGGCATTGAGCTCTCCAATGCCCCTCCTCCTTGCAGAAAGCACATTGATTTATGCCAAGATCCGTTCGCCCAGTCGAGTGCACGGGCCCCGCCCCTCTCGGAACGAAATTCTGCAACCCTCTCCCTCTTCCTCTACCCCTCTCCACTTGCTGTAACAATACTCGTGTCTTCAAATCCTTCGACTTTCTTTCTGTCTTATCCTTGCTCTCATTTTCCCGATGCTCATAATACTGAGCCATGCTTAATATCGTGGAAGGCGTGGTGGTCGTCCAGGTACTCTCGGCTGCCTGTAGCCGAGCCGATACCTCGGGTAGCAAATTTGTCACAAATCTATTAACAAATAAACGTACACCTCCCTCCGTAGCCAGGTCCTGCCCGCTGAAATCAATGAATACTCCCTCAAACCTTGTGAAGAAATCAGATACACTTTCATCCTTCTTTTGTTTACAGGCCGTCAACTTGTCCCAATCTACCTTTCTGGGCGGGATCAATGAATGCATATATGTTATTATTCTCTCGGGTAGAGCCAATATCTCAGCTCAGGGCTTATTCCCTGGTTTGCGGTCTCTATCCCAGTTTCTCAGTTGGTCCCATGTCCCCCCAAATTCCGTGACATGGTCCTGGTCATGTACTTGGCGCCAAATATCCACCGGTACTAGTAGGGCGAAGAATAATTCGATATCTGCCAACGTCATCACTGCTGACGAGGCGGCTTCGGTCAGTTCCTTATAATAGGCAGTGGGGTTCTTTCTAGGGTCGGGCAACTGGCTTTTCAAGGATAATACCTCACTCCGCTTCCAAGGGGTATAGACCCATTGTTCCTGGAACCGGGCGTCTATTCCCGGACGGGTAACGACACCGTTACCATCCACCACCGCGGCAACTTCCGGATGGAAGATAGGGTGTACCTCTCGCATAGGGAATTGGGATGATCCGGCGGGAAGGGCGGTCTCCAGACGAGTTCTATAAGAAACCAAAGTCTGTACCTTCCCATACACGTCTTCAGGTGTCAATCTGGATCTGTGAGTCTGATCAAGAATATCATACAATATGGCCGGAGCTCTCCCCTCCTGGTGTACCTGTTCCCATATAGAGATGAGACGGTTGGCCATATGCTCCAGGGCATGCTGTTGCATTACCGGCTCGTAGTCTCTCATGGTACTCCAGATATCAGCAAGAGTATAAATAGAATGTCGCATCCACTGGGATGCTTGTGTGGCAATAGCTGCCCTTTCTTCTGTTCCCAAAGCAGAACGAGTGAACAATCTCCTTCCCTCTGTTAGACTGGCCGGATGTACCGGAGTGGTTACAGCTGCTACTGGTGTTGTGCTAGCGGAGGAGGAGGGTAGAACAGAAGGGGAAGACATTGACCCCGTCGGCAGCTGAGGGGTCCCGGCAGCAGCTGTCGAAAATAAATTAGGTAACAGGGCTATAACGTCGGACACAGATGCCGACAACTGGGAGAGGTTAGGCAGGGAGGGACAGGCAGTATTGGCCGGGGGAGCCGGAGCCGAGGCTCCCGGGGACGTATCGGGTGTCGGGGCTGTGGCCCTTGACACCTCGGGGTATAGTTTCTGGGGCACATAAGGGGGCGGTGGCCTGGTATCCAACAGATCTTCTATTTCATCGTCCGCATTTGGGCGGGTCACATAACTTTTATCAATTTTTAGTCTAAAATCGCGATTCATGCAATCCAATCCTTTCTCTACTCTTTCTCGGTCATAGGCCATAGCCTTCTGAGTAACATTCTGTCCTGCCTTAGCTCTAGCCACTTTCTCTTCTTTTATTCGCCGTTGTTTGGCCTCCTTCTGCCATGCAATTAGAGCATCGAACATGGCTTGCCTACTTCGCCTAGAAAACAATTGTTCTTGTAGGAACGCAATTTTCTTTTCATCAAACGAACCAGTCTTGGGCCACCGTAATTCTTCATTACCCTTAGTATACTTATGCCATAGAGTGCAAAACAGTAAAGGAGAGATCCCATGTTTGACATACATAAAATGGCTCGGACTGCCCTCCGGTGGGGCGGGTTGGCTCTCAGCTAATCTAGAGTCACTTGTGCGGCAGCAGCAACCAAAACAATTCAATTTACTGAAACAAGACATTTTGGTTAGTTTTAGACATGTACATATAAAACAACAATCAGACACAACATACAATCAATATCAGAGAACCAAGCCCGTCGACTCTGGTTCAGGGTCCAGGCTTCAAACTGCACACAGGGATTCCGGTTACCCTCCTGGCTCACCACTAAGACCAACCCCTCCTCCAACAAGGACTTGCCTCGTCGGGAGTATGGCCTGTGGCTACCCAGTCCAGGTCACAGGTCCTTCCACGTGCAATCCGCCTATATTACTCCGGCGCGCTATTTCTAATCAAACCAGTATCATCTGTACGTACTTCGAGTCAAGCCACTGTAATGCAAACCTAATCAAGCAAGACACCA
Organism: Triturus cristatus; assembly: GCF_964204655.1. Taxonomy (NCBI): domain Eukaryota; kingdom Metazoa; phylum Chordata; class Amphibia; order Caudata; family Salamandridae; genus Triturus; species Triturus cristatus. Next base: position 520,656,606 of record NC_140594.1, read on the forward strand.
CTCTCCGGTGCGTGTCTTCGAATCAATGAACCGCTGTCCAGCGTGAGCTTCAAACAAATGCAACCAGTGCTCAAGTCAAGACAAATGCATCGTTCTCAACGAATGCTTTGAAATCAATCAAATAGCACACCGTCCTCGACGCGTGCTTCAACAAAACATAATGCACCGTTTACAACGCGTGCGTCAAGTCAAATCAAATCAATCTATACTCACCGGGTGCACCCAGATACGAATGTTCGTTCTCCGCTGCCAACTCCTCCTGACCAACTTAGTCCATTCCCTGGGTTAAGCCCGTAGGACCCCGGTGAAGGATCACTAGCAGCAGGGGACGTACCGAAAAGTCGCACAGGGTGGGAGAATTCTTCAGGCTCCTTCTCCCGTCGACCGGTCAGGACGCCCCCAATCCCACCACCCGAATAAGGGGGGGGTTTGACCCTGTCACGGGGTCCCTTCGTGGTCGCCAACTGTTGTGTCAAAATAATTATTCCAAGGGCCACACTTACCATTGGCCCGCAATATCCATTAAATAAGGAGCAGTTGGCAACGTGGAAGGTTCAAACGTTTATTAATCACCATAGATCTCTATATAGAGGAGCCTCGTCGATCCCCACCCATCAGGTGCGCCGAGGAAGACTGCTGGCTCCTTGACAGTAACACACTTTTATACATTATCAGCACAGCATACAAAACCTTATATGTGGAAAAGTACCAGTTAGTCCTGGCGCCCCTAATGAGCTCATGCCTATTTCTAGTTTCGGTTATACATACAAAGGGTTACTATCTTTACAGAGAAGGTCGGAAGGGTGACTCCCTTCTCGTCCCAGGTCTGGAGGAATTCGCTTGATACTCCCTTTTCGCAGATGTGACCTTGCTTCTCAGCAACTCTGTCTGTCTCCTAATAATTACCGTGAAAAGGGAAGGCAGATGGTGTGTAAGAGGGTCACGTGACTCCTAAGCGAAAGAGCCGCAATCCAAGATGGAGGCAGTTTGGTTCTCGGCCCTTTTGTCAGGCTAAACGTAAAGGGGATTTCGATCCTTCGAATGTACCATGACTAAGCATACCGTCATTAGATATACTGCGCTATCATACCATAATAACTTGAATACCTCAATGCTATGGCATGTAAGTGGCCTCTGTGTTGAGTGCAGCTGTCATGTATTTACGCCACATGTACTTTCTCATGTGTTTGATGTAATGGTCGTTGACATTGCATGCTGAGATGTGGCCTTATGACATCTTCTGCATTAGGGTAGTCATGGACATCACTGGGCAGTGAACGGCAGTGTGCCTCATCTTACTGTGCTTGCGTCTATGTGTGCAGTGCCTGACCTCAAAATTGTGAGGACTACATATCTGACACCAATGTGCAACTGTAGTTGTGCTTCAAAGAACACCATGGTGGATAGCAGGAGCTTATGACCATTGCAAAAGGACATTTGGGAGTCTGTATCTGTGTTGTCTCCTTAAAGTGACTCCATATGTGACTGTGACAACATGTTGAGATATACATCTTTTTCCCTTACAGGCATGTAGGTATGCTTACAGGAATCTGTATGTCAGGTTGCATAGAGGCAGAAGCAAGCTATTTGGCAGTGTGAACATCACGTGGGTCATTAATGCCAAGTATGCATGTTACCATGCATCTTTTGATTTTGCATTAAGGTTGCACCTGCAGACTGTACAGGGGTGTGTGCAACATGGGGGTATCATCATCTTGTTTTGTGTTTGTTTGCATATGATGTTTGTGAGTATGGCACTAAACTGAACCTACATCTCGGTCTCTTGCACCATCTACGAGGGCACAGAAGGACAGGGGACGGACACCAGTGGTGAAGCTTCAGGCACGACTGCTACACATGATCTCACTGACACTGATGTGACCAGTGCCTCGGAGGTGGACAGGAGTGCCCTTAAAGACTCATGCCCAGAAACACCAACCTCAATGTCATCTGACACCAGCGGTGACTCCTCGATGTTGGCGGGCACAGGGAGTGGGAAATCTGCCTCTTCATCCAGCACACATCGTCCAGTGCCCACCCTCCTGGCTACTTCCACTAGTGCTACCCGTGCCTGCAGCAGTAAGAAGGGTAGAGTGTCCTTCCCCCAGGCACTGCTGCTCCTGTCTCCCCTGCTGCCTTCAATGTTGAGGTGGTGGACCTTTTGCGCCAGTTGTGTGTGGGTCAGACCACTCTCCTGAATGCCTTGCAGGATCATGACAAGAAGTTGGCACAGGTAGTTGCCTTCATGGAGGGCATTTATTCTGACGTGGGTGGGCTACACAGAACTGTCCAGTCTTTGTCCTCCACAGTGACGGCAGTCATTCCGCTGTCACAAGCTCAGAGTCCAGCTCGATTCCCTTCGGCAACCACCCTGCCAGTGGCAACATCTGACGAGAGTGACCACACACCACAGCCCTCAGGCTCCAAGTACTCCACACGAAGCACAAAACAGCAGCACTCCAAGCAGGCCAGCGCGCAGACACCATCCCCAAAACCAAAAAAAGTCACACAGGAGTGCAAAGGCAAAAGCCCTTCAGGTGACACTCAGGGGCATCAAGCCAAGAAGCAGGCCCCAGTCTCACATGCATCCAAATCAGCCCCATCCAAGGACACTCCTGTCCCAAAACCTGCTCCCAAACACAGGCAAACAGTTGCCGTGCCTGCTGTGAAGCTGGTGCCTGCAAAAGAATCCGCAGAAACAGCTCTCTAATGCAGATTCTCCCACAACTTCAACTCCCACCCACACCCCTGGGAAGCTGGGACAGGAGGGAACTGTGAGGGTTCACCTTCTCAATAGGGGATGGAGGGGAAAAGGCAAGGCCAGGCCAAGCGTACTACCAGTTCTAGCAGATCACCAGAGGGAGGGCCACCACCTGCAGCTAATGCACCTTTGGTGGAGAGTGAGGCAGTTGTGCCTGCCCCACTTCCCACTCCTACCAAAACAATTATTCCCTATCTCATCCCCAAGAAGTGGAAAGGCAGCCCTCCACATTCTCCCTCACACACTGTGTCTCACAGCAGCATGTCTCCTGTGCCACCATGCCACCCGGTCCAAGCAGCCATCCGGATCACAAATCCACTGATGCCTCTACCTCAGCCTATCCTTCCTCTCCCAGGTCCAGTCCTCCAACAGTCCCCGACAATCAGCCACCTCCCAGATCAACTGACAGCCAAGTCTGAGGCAAAGTCCCCCTCCCAAAGCCATCTCTCCCACAGCAGTGCCTGGACTGCCCATCTGTATCCCCAGAGCTGTGTTGCTTCCCATGGCAGTGTACGGTGTCACCCATACCCTGTGCAGGTTCTCATGCACACATGTCCCTCCTTTGAACTATGGACTGGCCTTGCTGTTTGTAACTTTGCATGCCCATTTCCTGTGCAGGTTCTCATTCACACATGTCCCTGCTTTAAACTATGGACTGGCCACTGGCCTTGCTGTTTGTAACTTTGGCTGACCATTCCCTGTGCAGGTTCCCATGCACACATGTCCCTCCTTTGAACTATGGACTGGCCACTGGCCTTGCTGTTTGTAACTTTGGATGCCCATTCCTTGTGCAGGTCCTCATGCACACATGTCCGTCCTTTGCAGTATGGACTGGCCAAAGGCCTTGCTGTTGTCTTCTTTTCATACCTATCTTGGTGATATGTAATAAAAACAGTTACTCCTGTTGTCTGCTTTGTCAGTGTCCTTGCTAAATAAAAGTGTTTTCTCTATGGGTATGTTGCATGTAACAAATGCTCTGTATGCCACTTTAACATTGCCAATTGCTTCTTTTACTTTTTCGTTTGGTAACTTTATTTCGGTCGAAGACCATAAAAGCACAGATAAAATATGTACATACAAGATAAAATACATAAATAATTAAGCACCTTAGTTAAGAAATTATTAAACAAGAAGTTATCAAACAAGAAATGACAAGCATTACAATTTATCACTATTTAGGACAATTAATCAAAGCAGACCTTCTACGCCACATACCGTGTAAAAAACGAGAGACAGAAAACACAATGGGAGGTGAAGTATCATATCTTAAAACCCTGCAGGCTTGGGCACATTGTTTTAGGCCCAGATTTCTACATAATGGTGCCAACCAAGATCTTCGTATTGTACTATAGGCAGGGCAGAAGAATAAAACATGGACCATATCTTCTTTACTTTTGTTACAAACTGGGCAAGTTCCCTCTTCTCGTCCAGCCCATTTGCAGGTCAATGCCTCAATCGGGAGGCAACCATACCTTAGTTGTGTGTATAATTTTCTTGCCATGGGGGGTTGGATTAGATCTAGAAATTCCTCCCTCCTGGGCACAAGTTTTACCTGCAGAAATTCTGTGGACAACCTACCCATTACTGATGAGCGGTGCAACAAACTTAAATTGTGCTGTCTCAAAGAGGCCAGCAGCTCAATTCTCCGCACCACTAGGCAACTCTCCTCTGGGGTCTCCCATAGTTGGGGCAAACCTATTTGGTATACAGCAGCTTTAATGTGGGAGAGCCAGGGTATATTTTTGCTCCTTAGCTGCCCCCAAATTGCAGAGAACTCAGCTCTATAATCACCAAGCTCAGGTACTGTCCAGAGTCTTCTCCAATACAAAAGGGGTCGAGCCGCTCAAAGTTCTGAGATAGGCTCTAGACCTAGATCTAATCTCAGAGGTATGAGCGGAGTACTTTGAAGGAGGCCTAGCAAGTTCCTCATGAATGCCTGTTCAACCCTAAGAAGGCTCGATGTGCGTGTATGGCCCCAGAGTTCTGCACCATAGATTGCAGCAGGTCTAGCTTGGGCGCCGTAAATTTCAAGCCCTGGGGAGACTGGCTTAAATTGGGTTGTTCTCTGAAACTTACTAATGCCCCCCACTACCTGTGAAAGCCTCAGGGCAGATTTGGCTACTTGGGGACCCCAGCCGAAATCTTCGGTCAGGGTAACACCCAGATATACAAAAGTTCTAACCCTTGCGAGCGGAGTACCATTTAGCACAGGGCTAGGGCGGGTGCGTTTGGGGGGACCAAAGATCATGAACTTCGTCTTCTCTAGATTGATCTCAAGTCCCCGCGAAGCGCAGAATGATACAAAACCGTCTAGAACCCGCTGGATGCCTGTTGATGTTCGAGACAGCAATAAGGTATCGTCTGCGAACATCAGAGCAGGGACCCGGCCAGACGCCAACCGAGGGGCATCACTATCCCTGACGCAATCTAGTTCGCCCACCAGGCCATTTATATACAAACTAAAGAGTGTAGGGGCCAGGGCGCAGCCCTGGCGCACTCCTCTAGTTACAGGGAAGCGGGCCAATAGTTCCCCGTTCTTCCCACACCTAACCTGGGCATAATTCCCTTCATGAAAACGCTTCAGGACATCCAATAGATAGGGCGGGAGGTCTAGTTCTTTCAAGACCCTCCATAGGTTTTCCCTGGGCACAAGATCAAAAGCGGCCCGCAGGTCTACGAAGACCAGATAGAGGCTGCCACCCTCAATACTTACAGTCTTCCAATAAAGAACCTGCAGCCTAAAAAGTTGGTCCAGGGTCAAGATCCCAGATCTAAAGCCAGCCTGGAGAGTGGTCATTACTTCGTTCTCATCCGCCAACCTAAGTATTCTATCCAAAATGATCCGGCCCATTAGTTTCTGGGTGGTATCCAAGAGACTGATCGGCCTAGAATTTGAGGACACTAAGGGGCAACCCTTTTTAAAAATGGGGACGATCTCAGCCCCCACCCAGGTGTCCGGCAATTTGGCTCCCAACAGTACCGCATTAAACAAAACGGCCAGGTACGGTGCCCAGATTTTGGTTGGGAACGAAAGAGGTCGCCCGGTACCTTATCAAGGCCTGGTGCTTTATTAGGGAGCTGCCTGGCAATTGCAGATTCTACTTCCTTGACTAGAATGCTCTCAACACTTCCAGAAACCGCCCTCACCCCGGTATCCCACTGACCTGTCTGATTTCCCAAGTCCGAGGCCCCCCGCAATCGATACTCGTGCGGGAGGTCTATGGCTGGGGAAATACAGAGAGGGTCATCTGAATGTACTATCGTAGTCCTATTTGAGTATTCAGGTGTATCGGCCAGAGGACAAGTGTAGAGTGCAGCGAAATGTGCCTCCCACACTGAGGGAGCAATATTTGGTAAGAAAGACTCCCCGTTTTCTCTTGCAGCAGAGTTTACCAATGTCCAGAATAATTTGGCATCCTTTGTCACGAGGGCACCCCTCAGTTTTCCCCACATACCTTCTTCCCATTCTCGCTTGCCCCTAGACAGCGCCTTCTTATACATCTGTCTGGTGACCCTAATATTCGCTTTGTCTTTCGATTTAATTGCCGCAAGGAGCTCCTTTTTTAATTTCCTGCAGGTATCATCAAACCAGGGGTGCATTTTCAGCACACACCTCTTGATTCTACCTACAGGATTGAACACATCCCCTAATGCCGCAACTAACTGCTTATGTATATCTAGTGCCTGCTGTCGTCCAGCCGAATCACCCATCTGGGCTATAAGGGGGATTACAATTTGATAAATTTTTGCAAGCTGTGAGGGTGGGTCTACAAGATGAGGCCATTTAACCCTCCTTCTATTATTAGTCAGTATGAGGGGGGGCATCGCCATAGCAAATTTAGGGTCAGGATTGGTTAGCCCAAAAGACCCTGGTTTAAAAGTTAGGACCAGGGCATTATGATCACTGTCCTGTCTTTGTACAATTCTAAATTCCTTCAACTTATCCCAATTTTTAGCATCCACCATTACATAGTCAATGATGGATGTTTGGTTTGCCCGATTAAATGTTGCTATCGCTGGGCGGTCAGGGTCCAATCTCCCGTTGCACGCCCGCAAAGATGTTGCGAGGGAGAGGGATTTTACTTATAAAACCAGAGGTGTCCATGCTCTGACTGGGGCAATATTAGGATCCGGGATGTGCCATAGCGCATCTACTGCGTCCTGTTCACCCAGTTAGAGGCTGCCCAGCGGTTCAAATTGGCAGTTGAAGTCCCCGCCAATAATTATTGCGGTAGAGGGGTCTAGCCCCAAGATAAAGGAGCTCAGGTCTTTGATTGTATCTGACTCTTGCCCATTTCTGATTGGTCTCGAATAAATATTTATTATTGCTACTGGTGGTTTACTTGGGGGTTCTAATAAGACACACTGGATATCCAGGGAATTTGTTTGAATTTGTGTTGCCTGGATTCCCAGATGAGTGCCTATCCAAATTGATAACCCACCCGATGGGCGGCCTCTGCCTGTGGACACTGCCAAGATGTCAAAAGTAGCGAAAGTCGGGCTAAAACTCTCTTCCAGTGCCCAAGTCTCTTGCATCAGGCAGATATCATGTCTTGCCATAAAAGCAGCCCACTCCGGAGTGTGTAGCTTATTTTTTAGCCCCGCTATATTCCATGAGAACAGTTTTAAACATCCTTCCACCAAATTTTCAGAGCCCTCAGTTGCCATACTCCCCTTATTATTAGTCCTTTCCCCGGATGTATAAACGGTTTTTGGGTCCCCCCTAGGGGTTGGTAATAAAACATTTCCCTCTATTATCCATGCCCTTCTGGGGGCTTCATTAGTGACTTGTGGGATGGAGTTTCCTCGTGGTCTAAGTCAGTCCACCTCTTCCAGTACGCTGAACCTGTTCCAATGCGGTTGTAACGGAGATAGGGGGCCACGGGTAGTCCTACCTTCCCTGAATGTCTCCCCATTTTCAGGGTTATGTAATGGAAGATGGTACCCCCTGTTGACATGTGTTAGACGGCGACCTCAGAGGGGCCCGGAAAGGGGTCCTGATTTCCCTGAGTCCCACCCGTATGGTATTGTAGCCGGGCACTGGCGAGAGATTCCCCAGGGGGAGGAATCTCGCAGCTAGGATCGTACTTCTGGCACCACACGACACAGAGAGACCACACTGGGTATTCTCAGAAACAAGCTTTATCAAAATAGGTATCACTGCAAATATGTACAAGATGAGCACGGGCTCAAGAGTCTCGGAAAGGTAGGGGGTAGCGGGACTGTCTCTGGTAACGGTTCAAAGCAGGGACGTATCCGGCGCACAGCTCACAATCCTCGAGCTGGGAGATACGTGGTCGGAGTCGGGGTCCGGCGGGACCGTGAGAGTCTGGGGGAGCCGCGAGTCACTCAGCAGGGCTCAGGTACAAGTTCGGAGGTCTTACGATCTTCAGGGAGCCGCGAGTCACTCAGCAGGGCTCAGGTACAAGTTCGGAGGTCTTACGATCTTCAGGGAGCCGCGAGTCACTCAGCAGGGCTCAGGTACAAGTTCGGAGGTCTTACGATCTTCAGGGAGCCGCGAGTCACTCAGCAGGGCTCCGGTGGGTTCCAGTTCCAGGAGCCGCGACCACGTCAGCAGGCTCTCGTTGTTCCAGCGTCGAATCTGCCGGACAGTCTCAGAGCACCCCTTGTTATAGGTCGACCCCGCTTTGATGTCCGGAGTCTGCGCAGGCAGGGGTCTTGTCACCTGGGGGCCGCTTGTCGGGGTTTCCTGCTATTGTCTTTTGATCCTTTCAGGGCCGGGTCGGGAGGAGTCCCAGACACCCAGCAGGCGTGGAGCCAGCCTTCAGGGAGGCCGGAGGGCCGATCGAAACCCATCGTCCCAGGGGAGTTCAGAGGTGCGATAGAAACTGCTCCTCCCTCTCTCATCCCCTGGAAGCGGGATGTCCTCCAGCCGGAGTGGCGCCTCGAGGCCCGGGTCGCGCTGGAGCCGGGCGGCCATCTTGTTGCAGGGAGTGGGCACGCGGGCCCGGGGTGGCCGAAAGGAGAGAGACCATGGACGGGGATATCCGGGGTTGGTGCAGGGGTCCTGGTGGGAAAGGTCGGCTGGGCCGCGGGCTGGGGCTGCAGGCACTAGGTTTCGGTGGTGCGGGGGCACGGAGGGCCATTCTACGAGGCCGGGTCCAACACGCGTCCCCCCCAGCTGAAAGCCGGAGAGAACTGCCCATCACATTGGGGGGTTCTCTTCGCTGAGGCGGAAGAACCGGGAGAGGCCGTCAGCGTTGGCGTGGTCCGTACCAGGGCGGTGTTCTACGGTGAAGTCCATTCCCTGGAGGGAGATTGACCACCGCAGTAGCTTGGGGTTTTCTCCTCGCATCTGCATGAGCCATCGCAAGGGCCGATGGTCAGTTTGGACCCTGAAATGAGTGCCGAACAGGTAGGGTCGTAGTTTTTTGAGTGCCCAGACCACGGCAAAAGCTTCGCGCTCTATGGTGCTCCACTTCTGTTCTCGGGGTAGCAGCCGCCGACTGAGGAAGGCGACGGGCTGGTCTAGGCCTTGATCATTCACTTGGGACAGGACGGCCCCAATGCCATGCTCGGAGGCATCGGTCTGGACTATGAACTCCTTGGTGTAGTCGGGAGCCTGGAGGACGGGGGCCGTGCACATGGCCTTTTTTAGAGCATCGAAAGCTTCCTGGCAGGCAGCCGTCCATTGCACCTTCTTTGGCTGTTTTTTAGACGTGAGTTCCGTGAGAGGGCCGACCAGGCTGCCATACCCCTGAATGAATCGGCGGTAGTAGCCCGTGAGTCCCAGAAAGGCTCGGACTTCCGTTTGGGTGATGGGTGGGTCCCAGGCCAGGATGGCGTCGATTTTTGGCTGTAGAGGAGCGACCTGGCCACTCCCGACTTGGTGCCCCAGGTAGGCTACGGATCCTTGCCCGATCTGGCACTTGCTGGCTTTTACTGTGAGGCCTGCCTGGCGCAGGGCGGTTAGCACTCTCCGGAGGTGCTGGAGGTGCTCACTCCACTCTGAACTGAAGACAGCGATGTCGTCCAGATAGGCCGCGCTGAACTGTTCTAGCCCGGCCAGGACCCTATTTACCAGTCTCTGGAAAGTGGCCGGGGCGTTTTTCATCCCGAAGGGCATCATGCGGAAGCGGTAGTGCCCATCGGGGGTGGAGAAAGCAGACCTCTCCTTGGCCCCTTCGGTGAGCGCAATCTGCCAGTAGCCGCAGGTGAGGTCGAAAGTGCTGAGGAACCGGGCGGCCCCTAGTCGGTCAATGAGCTCGTCGGCTCGTGGAATAGGGTGGGCATCGGCTCGGGTAACGTCATTGAGCCCCCGGTAATCCACGCAGAACCGGAGCTCGGGGGCGACACCGGGGGCTGCTGCCTTCGGAACCAGGACCACGGGGCTGGCCCAGGGACTGTCAGAGGGCTCGATCACCCCCAGGGTCAACATCTTCGAGACTTCGGCTTGGATACAGGACCGGACCCGGTCAGGGACCCGGTAGGCTCGGTGTCTCACCGGCGGGCTGTCCCCGGTGTCCACATCGTGAACACACCAGTTGGTGACCCGGGGGGTCAGGGAGAAGAGGTCAGAAAATTGTCTGAGGAGCTGGCGGCAGTCCGCTTGTTGCTGGGCAGTGAGGGCTGGGGAGAGGTTCACTCCCTCCACGGAGCCATCCTGCTCCTTGACACACAGGAGGTCCGGGAGGGGATCCGACTCATCTTCGGCCCCGTCATCGGTGGCCAGCAGGAGGCTCAGTTCTGTCCGCACGAAGTGAGGCTTGAGGCGGTTCACGTGCAGGACCCGGAGGGGATCCCGAGGCGACTGGACGTCCACCAAGTAGGTGACTTGGCTCTTCCTCTCAACCACTTTGTAGGGCCCAGTCCATCGGTCCTGGAGAGCGCCAGGCTTCACAGGGGCCATGACCCACACCTGCTGGCCCGGCTGGAACTCGACCAGAGTAGCATTCTGGTCGTACCAGCGCTTCATTTCTTCTTGACTCGCCTCCAGGTTGGCCTCGGCCAGTTCTCGGAACCTCCTGGTCTGGTTCCGGAGGGCCAGGACATATTGGAACACATCTCGGGGGGTGGTCTGGGGTGCTGCCTCCCACCCTTCCTTAACCAAACTGAGGGGACCTCGGACGGGGTGCCCATAGAGTAATTCAAACGGGCTGAACCCTAAGGACTTCTGGGGGACCTCCCGGTAAGCGAACAAGAGGCAGGGGAGCAGGACGTCCCACTTACGCCGGAGGGGCTCTTCTAGGCCAGCGATCATCCCTTTCAAAGTCCTATTAAACCTCTCTACTAGGCCGTTCCCTTGGGGATGGTACGGGGTGGTGAACTTATGGGACACCCCACATTGTTGCCACAGGGACGTCATATACCTTGATATAAAATTAGTGCCGCGATCACTCACGACCTCGCGGGGGAAACCTACCCTGGAAAAGATCCCCATCAGGGCCCGGCCCACCACGGGGGCCGTAATGGTGCGCAGGGGAATAGCCTCTGGATAGCGGGTGGCGTGGTCTACTAGGACCAAGATGAAACGGTGACCTTGGGAGGTGGGGGGGTCCAGTGGCCCCACGATGTCGATTCCGACTCGTTCGAAGGGGGTACTGACGACCGGGAAGGGTTGGAGGGGAGCCTTGCGCTTCCCCCCACTCTTCCCACTGGCTTGGCACGTGGGGCAGGACTTGCAGTGCGCCTCTACCGCTGCTTTCATCTTAGGCCAATAAAAATGGGTCACGAGACGGCTGTAGGTCTTGTCCTGACCCAGGTGGCCGGCGAGGGGGACATCGTGGGCTAAGCCCAGGAGGAAATCCCGGAAGCGGAGGGATACCACCAGTACCCGTCCGGATCCCAGCTCCACTGATTTCTGCTCACTATACAGGATGTTATTTTCCCAATAGATTCGGTGCGTTCCGGTCTGGTCACCTGCGGCTTGGCCCTCGGCCTGGCGCCGCAGCCCGACCAGGGAAGGACAGGTGGCTTGCTCCCGGCAAAATTCATCCCGGGTGGGCCCGCCCTCGTGGCGCCAATGGGCCAACTCGGGTAGATCCCCCAACTCGGGGACCGGGGCGGGGTCGGATGGTGCGGGTTCGTCGCTGGCGACGGACCCTTCCGATGGGGGAACGGGAGGACCCTCGGCGGGGACGGTACGGGCTTCTTCGACCGGGGTGCTCTCGACTTCTCTCCGGGGAGCGAGTCGGGCTGTCATAGATCGGGTGGTGGCACACACCCACTCGGGGAGTCCCATCATCCCTAGGTGGGCCTTGCGCTCTACGTGCTTCCAGGGAGAACTCTCCAGGTCGTTCCCTAAGAGGCAGTCGACCGGCTGGGATGTTCTTACGGCCACCCTGAGTTTACCTATCACCCCTCCCCACTCAAATGGCACCAGGGCTACCTGACACATACTTTCCCTATTGTCTGCAGAGATTACGGGGCAAAAGACATTGGGGAGGATCTGCTCCTCGGGAACTAGGTGCCTGAGGACACCGGTGATACTAGCCCCGGTGTCCCGCAGGGCCTCTACCTGGTGGCCATTGATCTTGACGAGCTGCCCATATTTCTGTGTGTTGGACGGTAGGAGGCTACCAGGGATCATTTCCCTATCTCCCAGGGATACTAGGGCCATAGCGGCGGGTTCCCACTCCTCGGCTTCCTCAACCTCCTCCCCTAGGGCTACGTTGGCTATCTGTCTCGCAGGGGTGACTTGGGCGGCCATGGGGCACTCTGGGTCATTGGCGTAGTGCCCGGGTTTCTGGCAACGAAAACAGGTGACGGTCACCCGGTGTCCTCGTCTCCCAGGGGGCCCTGTTACTGGTGGGGGGGGCGCCGGGAAAGGTGGAGGTGGTGTCTTCGGGGGGCTAGGCTGGGACTCTTTCGGCCCTCCCTGGTTCCCTCCCCCTCTCTGGCGGGGTGGTCCCTGACTGGTTCGGGGGTACTCTCCTACCATCCCCCGGGAGACCCGGGTGTTGGTCCAGCGGTCGGCCTCCACAGCCAGCTTCCGGGGATCTGTGAGCTTGCTATCCAGCAGATGTTGACGTAGTTCTACGAAGCAGTTCGCAGCCAGATGTTCCCATAACATGAGGTCAGTGAGTTCGGCAAGGGTGGTGACCTTGCTGCCCTTGACCCACCCATCGAAGGCCCGACTAAAAAAGTTTACATACTCCACCCAGGTGGTGCCCGGGATCTTCCTGCAGTCCCGGAACCGTTGGCGGTACATTTCTGGGGTGAGGCCGTATCTTGTGAGGAGAGCCTCTTTCATGTGGCTGTAGGAGGTCTGCAGGGAGAGGGGTAGGACGAGCAGGGTGTCCCTTCCTTCGCTCAGAAACCGCCCCCACAACCCCGCCCCCCAGTCCTTCTGTGGAATCCGATGGGAGGTCATGGCGACCTCGTAGGCCCGAAACCATTGCTGAATGTCATCGTTTTTATAATATTCTTTGACCACATCCTTGGGGATGTGGACCTTCTGTTCCGCTGGGGGGGCCGTCTCTCGGTTTCCCGAGGGCCTCCCGTCCTCATTTCGGGCCTTGAGCTCGAGTTCTTTTAAGCTGCGTTCGTGCTCTAGTTGGAGCTTTCTTCCTTCGTGCTCCCGTTGGAGCTTCTTTTCTTCCAGTTCGCCTTGTACGCGCATTTGCTCTACCGCTAGCTTTTTCTCCGCTAACTTCAATTCGCCCTCGATTTTGAGTTTAGCTAACTCGAGTTCATGACTGCGGCTTCTCTCTCTGTCCGTGAGTTCTCCCGGGGATAGGCCCCCGTCTGGTACAATGCCTTGCACCTGATTGTCGCTGCTTTCACTTGGAGGGGGTTCGGCTTCGTCGGGGCGCTCCCCCGTGCCTTCCGGGCGGGATGCCCCGGTCTCCACCCAAGTTTTCAGTGCTTTCTGCAAGTCTTCCTTAGTGTTGAGGCCAGTGGTAGCTATTTTAAGTTCTTTGCAAAATTGTTTTAGCTCTTTGTGTGTGTATTCTTCCAGATGCTCCACCTGGAACACTCTGGTAGCGTTGGTTTCTGCGGAGCTCATGGCGCTTCCTTCTGCCATCTTTGTTGGTCGTGCGTCCGTTGTTCACTGTACGATCTCTAGGTGATGGGCCCGAATCCCGTCGCTTGCCACCAATGTTAGACGGCGACCTCAGAGGGGCCCGGAAAGGGGTCCTGATTTCCCTGAGTCCCACCCGTATGGTATTGTAGCCGGGCACTGGCGAGAGATTCCCCAGGGGGAGGAATTTCGCAGCTAGGATCGTACTTCTGGCACCACACGACACAGAGAGACCACACTGGGTATTCTCAGAAACAAGCTTTATCAAAATAGGTATCACTGCAAATATGTACAAGATGAGCACGGGCTCAAGAGTCTCGGAAAGGTAGGGGGTAGCGGGACTGTCTCTGGTAACGGTTCAAAGCAGGGACGTATCCGGCGCACAGCTCACAATCCTCGAGCTGGGAGATACGTGGTCGGAGTCGGGGTCCGGCGGGACCGTGAGAGTCTGGGGGAGCCGCGAGTCACTCAGCAGGGCTCAGGTACAAGTTCGGAGGTCTTACGATCTTCAGGGAGCCGCGAGTCACTCAGCAGGGCTCAGGTACAAGTTCGGAGGTCTTACGATCTTCAGGGAGCCGCGAGTCACTCAGCAGGGCTCAGGTACAAGTTCGGAGGTCTTACGATCTTCAGGGAGCCGCGAGTCACTCAGCAGGGCTCCGGTGGGTTCCAGTTCCAGGAGCCGCGACCACGTCAGCAGGCTCTCGTTGTTCCAGCGTCGAATCTGCCGGACAGTCTCAGAGCACCCCTTGTTATAGGTCGACCCCGCTTTGATGTCCGGAGTCTGCGCAGGCAGGGGTCTTGTCACCTGGGGGCCGCTTGTCGGGGTTTCCTGCTATTGTCTTTTGATCCTTTCAGGGCCGGGTCGGGAGGAGTCCCAGACACCCAGCAGGCGTGGAGCCAGCCTTCAGGGAGGCCGGAGGGCCGATCGAAACCCATCGTCCCAGGGGAGTTCAGAGGTGCGATAGAAACTGCTCCTCCCTCTCTCATCCCCTGGAAGCGGGATGTCCTCCAGCCGGAGTGGCGCCTCGAGGCCCGGGTCGCGCTGGAGCCGGGCGGCCATCTTGTTGCAGGGAGTGGGCACGCGGGCCCGGGGTGGCCGAAAGGAGAGAGACCATGGACGGGGATGTCCGGGGTTGGTGCAGGGGTCCTGGTGGGAAAGGTCGGCTGGGCCGCGGGCTGGGGCTGCAGGCACTAGGTTTCGGTGGTGCGGGGGCACGGAGGGCCATTCTACGAGGCCGGGTCCAACAACATGCATAACTCTGGGGCGGTATGGTTCAAAACTAGGAGTAGGGTAGAAATACGAGAGGTGCAATGGGCATATTTGTGTATTTTGCCTATAGGGTGGTGTATTACAAATATACTCTACAACAGAAGTATCTCTAAAGTTCAAGATTATTACGTCACCTGCTACGGTCTTTGGGTCCCTCCCAATCCAACCCACTCTTCTAGTTAGCAGGATTTCACCTGAAGCATTCACTGGCAAGGGTCTATTTGCCGTGAGCCACTGCATGCACTTATTATTCAGCTCAGCCTCCCTTTCTCTTTTCCCCTCACTTAGGGGTGGTACTCCTACGAGTGCTACTACGTATGGTTGGGCTTCAGGGGGTAAATCAATTGTTGGCAACTGTTGAGAGGTAACTCTTGATGTTGCGTTACTTTTCAGTGGTAAACTAATTTTATCCCCCTTTTCACCTTCTTTTGCCTTTGCTGGAGCTTTATCTGTGGCACTTGCCAAATATCCTACTATTTGGCTGCTCTGCTTCTGAAAGCTAGTACTAGGCAAAGCTTGCGGTAGGACAAGTGTGGGTTTTTGGATACTTGACGTGGCTCCTACATTAATAATCTGTACTGGGGAGCTATTATTTCCAGCTACTCTATCACTAGAATCATTTTGTAATGGAATTTCAGTAGCAAGGGGTGCAGGGTTTCTCCGTAATTTAACTGACTCAGTTATCCCTCCCCACTTAGTATTCATACTAGAAATAAGTTTGTCAAGTTTTGACACCAGAGGCTTGAGTTGGATAGCAATAGTCCGTTCCAAGGATGCTTGTAAATCCGCAACCATATTAGCGACCCAACATGGTAATCCTGATGTTGGGCCGACTAAGTTTCTAGTCGGGGTCACCAGATCATGGTTTGCCAACTTATTTTTGCCCGATTTATTTGGACATTTTCTCTCTTATTCCAGGGCAAGGTTTACGTGCTTCTAGCCTTTTCTCAAGAGGGGGGGGGGGGTGGGTCAAAGTGATTGGTCGATCTTGAGGGTCTATAGAGATTTCTACAGGCATCTGACTACAGGGCAAATCTACATATGACGAAGTCATGTAGGAGCTAACCTCCAAGGCATCAGTCATAGTAGTTGAAGTGTCTCTTCCCTGGCTTTGCATACATAATGATGGTGTAATCGATAGCCTTCTCTCCGTGTTCTCAATGGCATTCGCCACGACACCAATGGTCTGTTGCAGCATTTTATCGATGGCAGTCAGAGTGGGTAAAGGTTGAGGTTCAACTGACTGCAACTTGGTATATGACCGTGTGGCTGGGGTTTTAGTTTTGAGTTTTTTCCCCCGGTTAATCATTTTAATAATCAAATGTTCTAGTATGCAAATATAATTCAAATGTAACAGAAGTCCAATCACTATCGGACAATAGTCCCACCTTTAGATTGCCCACAAATGTGTTACTATATTACAACGCTAATTGAAATCAGGCAGGTAACATCCAAGTAACAACAGTACCTTTCTGTGCGTAGCCCTGTCAGTAGCAGTTCCTCGTGGGTTTTTAAAAGAGCGGTGGCCCGTCCCGTCCTCCTCCGGCCCCCGACGGCTACAGACGGCCTGCCCTTTGCCCGGGCTTAGCCCGGCGCGTCCCGCGCGCGTCCTCGCGGGGCGAGGGACAGGGACCGCCTTTAAGCGCCTCCTGGCGCGTTGGTATGAGGTGTCTTGCCCCTGAGGCTCTTGGGAGGTGTAGTTCGGCGGAGGAAGCCCGCCCGTCAGAGCGAGTAGCGAGGGATTCCCTGGTGAGTATTCCTGGTCACCAATTAGGGGGGCAAAGCCTGACCCAGCGCCCAACCAGCACGACACGGCAGCCAAGTCCGCACCACAAGGATTTCCAGCAGACCGAGGGGCTAACCACAGAGACCGCCTTTAAGCGCCTCCTGGCGCGTTGGTATGAGGCGTCCTGCCCCTGAGGCTCTTGGGAGGTGTAGTTCGGCGGAGGAAGCCCGCCCGTCAGAGCGAGTAGTGAGGGATTCCCTGGTGAGTATTCCTGGTCACCAATTAGGGGGGCAAAGCCTGACCCAGCGCCCAACCAGCACGACACGGCAGCCAAGTCCGCACCACAAGGATTTCCAGCAGACCGAGGGGCTCACCACAGGGACCGCCTTTAAGCGCCTCCTGGAGCGTTGGTATGAGGCGTCCTGCCCCTGAGGCTCTTGGGAGGTGT
This sequence comes from Triturus cristatus, assembly GCF_964204655.1. Taxonomy (NCBI): domain Eukaryota; kingdom Metazoa; phylum Chordata; class Amphibia; order Caudata; family Salamandridae; genus Triturus; species Triturus cristatus. The sequence goes on from NC_140594.1 coordinate 520,673,795, forward strand.
AGTTCGGCGGAGGAAGCCCGCCCGTCAGAGCGAGTAGCGAGGGATTCCCTGGTGAGTATTCCTGGTCACCAATTAGGGGGGCAAAGCCTGACCCAGCGCCCAATCAGCACGACACGGCAGCCAAGTCCGCACCACAAGGATTGCCAGCAGACCGAGGGGCTCACCACAGGGACCGCCTTTAGGCGCCTCCTGGCGCGTTGGTATGAGGCGTCCTGCCCCTGAGGCTCTTGGGAGGTGTAGTTCGGCGGAGGAAGCCCGCCCGTCAGAGCAAGTAGCGAGGGATTCCCTGGTGAGTATTCCTGGTCACCAATTAGGGGGGCAAAGCCTGACCCAGCGCCCAACCAGCACGACACGGCACCACAAGGATTTCCAGCAGACCCTTTACTTTTTCAGGGTTTGCCAGTGATGAGGGGCATTTTAGTTCTTCTTCATTCTGAGGCTTGAGGGTGCAATGATGGGTGTTTGTGGTGATCTACTATTATCATACTCATCATATGGTCATGTTTGCTAAATTGTACACATGTCATGTTATGATACAATACCAGAACAAAGGTGAATTCTATCCACAGGATTACTTACGGCCTGGCCAGGTTCCATCATATCTGTGTGATCTTTCTTGATGTGTGAACAGCAGTGTTGATGTATGGTCATCTTGTGATGGCCTGTCTTCCTAGTCACATGGGTACATTTGGATGTGTGCACTTGTGTGGTCCTAAAGTGTGAAGGGGTGACTTTGTCAGTAGTGTTGATGTGTTTGTGCCCCTGCAATGCCAACTGCACACATGTATGACCCAGAAGCTGAGTGCCTGTTTGTTTCAATTGTCTGCAATGTGCTTCATATTGTGGGCACATGTAGGAGTTGTAGTTGGGGCACTGTGCAGTGTGTGGGTGTGTCCTTGCACTCCTGGGGGACACCTACTTGTTGTTGCTGGCAGCTTTGAGTATGCAGAGTGTGTGACAGCCAAGTCTGTGTTGTATTTTATTGATCAGCCATGTGTCTTGTTACTGTTTGTGCAAACTGTGCAGACCTGCTCAGCCACACTGACATAATTTGTGAGTTTTCTCATGCATTGCTGTCACTTGACCCATTTTGGGCTCCAGTGTGGTATGTGGTATGTGGTATGTGGAGTCATGCCATCCCCAATATGTGCTTCTGATGCCTACATCTTGTGAGTAACTCCTCTATGTGTTTGTGTACTGTACACTGATCACCTGTCCACTACTGAAGTACACACCACTTAAATCTAGTGTCTTCCATCCCATGGCTTGCCAGTGTGTGAGCCTCCCCACCACTTCATAGTGTGACACTATGCTGTGTGAGGCTGAACTGTGTACAGGACCAATGTGCCACTCAGGACAGTTTCCCAATTAGTTAAGTGTTATTTTCTTGTACTGGTTTGCTGTCATGGTTGCTCATGTGTAGTGCAGATGTTTGGGCAGCACAGTCCTCTGGTCATGTTGTTTGCACACGGATGTCCCTGAGTTGTGCATCTGTGGGTGATGGCTAAGCTGTATGTGTGTTTGCTGAGGTACTGCTACCCTTCCTGAGTGTGATATTCTCTGTGTGATGTGATGATTTGTGTTGTGGGAGTACATGGTGTGGCACTCAGATGTGTGTGCTACTGATTTGGTTGGTTGCATACACTGCTTGGTGTGCATGCAGTGTTGTCAGTGTATGTTGCCTTGTACTTGCTTGTTGTGCACTTCCCTGATATGCAGCTGAGTTTGCATTGCGATGGATTGGATTGTGCATCTGTTGTGTTTTTGTTGAGGATGTATACAGTGTTTGGCCTGTGTTGGCTCTTTCTACTGACAGATGCTATGTGTGTGTGATGTTCTATTTGCATGAAGTTGTGTGTGAGTGGTTGTTGCTGTGTGATACATTCAGATGTGTGTTGCATGTGTGGTGTGCATTACTTGTGTGTCTGTCACATGCAGCAAGGTGGATTCTTGTTGCTGGGCTTGTTTTGGGTGCACATTGGGTGGTTTTTTTGACCTGTCATCTTTCAGGGTTGTGATGTGTATGCTTGTGGTACAATACGACACCTTGTCCACTTGATGGGTGGTATGGTGTCTCTTGTCTGTGTTCAATGATTGTCCCATTGATCCCAGTTAGGGTTCATGATTGGTTTTTGATTTTTCAATTCTTGTTTGTGTTGGTGTATGGTCACAATGTTGTGTACTCCTGTTCTGTCTAGGGTCACATTGCCTTTCCACTGTTTGGCTACCCATGTGTGGCTTGTTGTACTTCTGTGTATGTTGTTTGTGAGCTTTGTCTATTGTTTTTGTGTCAGCATTGGTTTAGGTATCTCTGATTGTGAGTGTGATGTTTGTGGATGCACCCTAGGGAGTGTGATTGGTTGTCATTGAACTCACAGGACACCATTCTGACCATTATGTGTGTTTGTCACAGGGGTTGAGTGCTGCAGGTGCGAGGTGGTTATAGGATGGTATGTGTGATGGTCCTACTTGTATTTGACAGTCAAGGAGTGTGTAAATGGGCCATGTGTGTTGTACTGATGACATACACATGTCAAGTAAGTTGAGACAGATGTGTAGCTGGTCACGGTATGACTTCAGACACTTCCTATCATTCCTGTGCCTATGCATGGCTTGCCTTGATGTCTCCCTGAGTTGTTGCTCAGAGGTCACTTTGGTTTAATTTCACTCACTGTGCCACCCATGTTTGATTTGATGGCCTAAGGGTAGTGTGAGATGTTCCTTCTCTCGCATGTGATGTACAGATGCTATGTGGCTTGCTTCATGGTTTGCCAGCACTGTTCACTTCACTTTTGGCTGCCCATTCATTCCCTCCATTGCTGCTGACCTATGGTATGAGTATGTGTCTGGGTGTCAGTGTTGTGTGTTTGTGTGTGACTTGACAGGCAGTGTGAACAGTTCAGTGGATGTTCATTTTGAGATTATACTCAGTTTGCTTCACATGAGTGGGAGGTAGGTGTGAGGAGGAGGGTTGTCCAGCCCCGAGCTTCTGTGCAGGGTGTTCCTCTTCACCCACACCTTCCAAGACAGGTTCCCTTGTCCTTTAGTGTGTGAGGTGCAGGGTCTGGCTACACCTTGCAGATGAATTGTGCAGGGGGGCACAGGAGGAGCATACAGCATGTTCCAAAATGGGTGTGGCAAGTGTAGTGTGTGCAGGGTGGAGGTGGAGCCCTGTAACTCTTTGTAGACTGCCCATGCCTGGCGCCCGCCCGGCCTACTACATTGTACACAGGTTTTCCCGCGTGTTAACTGCTGCGGTGACGTGACCGGGACAGTTATTTTGCGGTGATGTGTGACCCAGGTGCGGAGGTATGGGTTTCTGACAGGTAGGACATGTTAGGGTACACTGGGGGATATGTTCCTATCCCCACCAGAGTGTCTGATGTGGACAGGAACAGTATATCAGCACAGAAGTTTTTTGTTGTGGTTGTGTGCGGAGTTGTGTAATTGCGTACCTGCAGTGTTGTCCACGACGGTCCATTATTTGCTGGTAATGGATCCGGTACAGCACCCAGTGGCATAGCTAGGGGGGCAGACCGCCCCAGGCGGCACTATTTTTGGGGCGGCGGCGGTCACTGGTGGTGGCCCGTCGCGGCGGCCTTTATAATTTATTTGGAGAGTGGGGACACTCACTGTCTGACACTTTACAGTAGTGTCAGTCAGTGTCCCGAGTCCCCAAATAAATTATAAAGGCCTCCGCAACGGGCCACCAGTCAATCAGACTACGGCCCAGGCCAGACGTCACCAGATCAAGAACAGACACCCTCCCGATTCAGGCGGGAGACTACCGATGTTAAGGCTAGTCTCCCGCCTCCCGATTCCTGCAAGCAAGATTCCTCGGGGTTTCAGCTGACAGGGCTTGTATCGTGTAACGTGCTAATTCTTCCAGCAATAGTCAGAGTGGCAATGCAGGGGCTCTAGAAGGGGTGAAAAACCAACAAAGCCTCATTAACCAGCGAATGGTCTTTTAAAGACCTGTGAAGTACTGGGGGCGGCTGTGTGTGTTCACGGGAAGCTGTCTCAGCGAGTCAGCTCGGGCTGACACACAGGGGGGTGGGCCGTGGTGTATGCAATGCCAGCAACCTGTCAGGCCAGTGAGTGCACAGCACTTGTATCACCCTCTCTCTGCCTGCCATTACGCTCCATGCTTCTGAAAGGTAAGAAAAAAACGTGCATTTGCGTTTCAAATGCCCGATCCTGCAGCAGCACACTTCCAAAGCCCATACATGACAGTAACCTGATTCAAGGCCCCATTCTCCCGATTTATTTTTTTTAAACTCCCACTTTGCTCTTCTGATATGTTGGCATGTATCAGAGACAGTAAGTGACACCTGCGGGGCCTGCCCTCATTGGGCCTGCCACCCCACCCACTCCCAATTATGCCACTGACACCTTTTGGCGGCCGCCTGGGACACTATACGCCGAGGATCACAGCTGGGCATTTAGTATCAAATTGGCGCCCTCTGCTAGAGTGGGAGCCGAACGCTGGCGCCAGTCTATCAGGTCACGTGAACAGACTCCGACAATGTTGCACTCATCGTACTCAGCGTGAGGCAGGCACGGTCTGTTACGTGTTTTTTTTCAATTTCCTGCTAATAGACCTGCCCCCCAGGAGCTGTCCGTGCCACCGGCGGGAGTTTGATTGTCCTCCCTCCCTCCCTGACCTCGACACCTTCAGGGCAGCCATGGCAGCAGGGTGGTGTAGCATAGAGTTGCCACACACTTTCGGCTTGGATTTCCTCGAAGTGCAGGGGCCTCCCTTTCCCAAAGTTTTCAGTTGGTTCGCGTTGTAAGGTAGGAAACATTTTTTTCTTTTAATAATAGAGTTGCATTTGTTTCAGCTGTTGTGGTGCAGGGTCCCGCATGTTCAGCTCGTGAGTCTTCCCTCTGGGTACAGTCCTGGTTACAGTTAGTGATGGGGGCTGCCTCCAAGTAAGTGAGACTGTGCCAGCCTTGCATGATGTCAGCGCGCGCTTATCTACCCGCAGCAGGCTACTCACGCCTCCAGGAAGGAGCTGGAAATCCACTGTTTACTTTAGTGTGCTCGTCTTCCCTGCCACTGTGTGATTTCGGCTCCTCACCGGGTGACCGTGTGTAGGAAATCGAAATCGTGTCATACGCGGTGGCACCGTGTGAGTTGGCAGGTATGAGTTTGCATTGACTCAGGTAGCAACAGAATCTTCTATGGACCTATTACTGCTAGACTTTCGGGGAGGGGCACGGAAGTGCAGATGTAATGGTAAGAGAGCGGTGGGGGGGCATTGGCTGTGTTATTATGTGCGGGAGGGGGTAGCTCACGAAGAGTGTGAGAGGACCGAAGCAATGAGAATGGGAGTTTGTAGTGTACTGTAATTGCATAGAAAGTGTCACTGTATCACTCCTAGAAGCCTTCCTGTATGTTGGACACTATTGTGATCTATGTTTCTAGAGCGACAAAGAAAAAAGATGCCCTTATCAGATTTGAGGACCACTGATGTCCCTTCTGCAGAAGTAAACACCTTCTACTGCTTACGTGATATTCTTAAGAAGAGCCTGTGTGTTCTCTTTAATGTCAGAAAAGATTTATTGGGATTTTATATGTACAGGAAGATACAGTTAATAAAGTACAGATGGGGCCTGTGTGTTCTGAATGTGAATGCACTTCTTACCCTCTGTACTCACTCTGTGTGTCCAATCAGAGATACAGGGATCGGGGATTTTCCACAGATTGGGGGCAGGTAGACAGGGAGGAGGCGCGGCGCGAAGCAGGAGAGACTGAGAAAGGAAACCAGAGGCACAGTGCACCAGGAGAAACGAAAGAGAGAGGGGAAAGGAAACCAAGGAGAGGGAGAGGCAGTAAACAGCATTGGAGGAGGGGGAGGAACGAATGAGAAAAAGATAAACGAAACAGTAGTAAATTCTGGGAGTTCAGAAACGGTAGGTCTGTCCCATCCTTCCCTGCACGCATGGACAGGAGATTAGAGATCGGAGTAGCAAAGGGAAGAGACGAACTAAGAACAAGGAAACATTAAGAAAAGGAGGTGAAAGGAAACTATTTTAGGGGTGTGCAAAATGTACCTAATTTGCTTTTGTGTAATTCGCAAAATATCAGGAACATTCCAGAAAATTATGTATCATTTCCTGAAATGCAAACCCATCATTTAGTGGTATATTTGAGAGCAAAATGCATCCTAGCCTCAATTTTTGATGCAACAACGTATTTTGCATTTTAAAAAAGTGCAAAAAAACCTGATTACTGCAAACTATAGCTGCTCATGTTGTGGTTGTTCGCATTGTTCCTGTACCCCTGTGCTATAATTTTATGACGATTACACGACATGGTCCAAGTTTGGAAATTATACATAGCAAGGTTAAGGCGAAATTTCCAAAATGATATAGATTTTGCCAGCATAATTTAAATTTCGCCCAGGTCCAAAGGTATTACAGTACAGTGAAAGCGGTACAGAAGAAAATGAAGGAGATATAAAGAGCCAGGAAAAGCTGGAATGGGGGTGGTGTAGCGCAAGAAAGAGCTTACAGTTCGAAAAAAGATGACAAGGATAGAAGGGGAAAGGAAAACATTAGAAGAGGGGAGAGCTGCCAGGAAGTGTTTGGAGTGCAGGTTGGCACCGTGGAAACCCTATGCTGTTAGACATCTCATGGTGTCCCGTGTCTAGTTTGAGTCACACATCAGGGCATTTTCTTCCTTGTATTGCAAAGCATGAAATACCTCCTTCCCCACAGATTCTTTAACATTGTTTGCAGTTTCCCACTATTAGCAAAGAGTGGAGTTTTTCGCAATGTAATTCGCAGCACAGTTGTTCTTTTGCTGCAGCTTCCCAGGGCATGATGGCAGATTTAAATGACCTGATGGAGGAAATACCAAGGCACAGAAATTAATTCGGTTGGAGTTTTGAATAATCAAATCGGTAACAATTTGTACAAAGCAACATGTTAAACTTTCCACAGTATGCACAAAAAGAAGGAGAAAAATAGTAAGCTAGAGGGTTGGATGAGAGTCCACCCTCAAATCCACCGGCACGTGGTGTCAGCTGAAGCTGCTGGGCAGGAGTAGGTCAGTGATAAGGGCTGGCAAGTACAAGGAGTGAGCTGAGGGAAGTTATAAACAGAGGCCATGTGCCCCAAGGTACTGTCAGCACAATCTCCATTGAAGGGGTCACTTAACTTGCAAAGACATACAGTTTTACAGATAAAACTAATATAGCGCAAAAACGATGTGTGGAAATCGGGTCTCAATCAATCAAACAAACAGGATTTGCATAGCGCTACTTATCACCTGTAAGGGTATCTAGGTGCTGGAGGGTGGGGACGGTGCTGCTGATGAGGGACTTTAATCGAATAACCATGGTTTTAGGCCCTTCCTGAAATCCTGCAGGGTGGCAGTCTGTGTGTTCTCCTTTGTACTGCCGGTCACCAGTGTATTCAACTGTGTAGCCTTGGATCGTGTCATGTATGTGCATGTAACTTGCATGATCAAGGTAACTATTATCGGCGATACTACGTGTCTCTCGGTCCTTTTTCCCCAGCACCCTCCTCCCCTTATCCCCCCCCACCCCCCCCAGGGGCGGCAATCTGAGGGATAGCCCCGGGCGGCACAAGCTCTAGCTATGCCCCTGACAGCACCGGAATGGCTTGAAGAGCTGGATCCATTGCGGTCTGGACCAGGTGGAGGGGACCGGGAGTCTGGTTTCTCACTCCGCTGTCGTGCTTCCGCCGTCTCCGGGTGGGTGGTTTCTCAACTGCGGTCTGATGGGCTGTTTGGGGCATCGTGATTTGTACGGCGGATGGGACATCATTCTGCACGGCGGTGGGTTTCTATTGGCTCCCTCCGCCGCGGTGGCGGGTGCAAATTTCTGGCGGTTCACGTCGCTCCGCGGCGGACAGAAACTGGGCTATGTTTGCCCATTGTAATATGGCGGGCGCGAAGACCGCTGCTGGAGTGTGGAAAAGGTCCTTTTCTGCCACCACCAGCACCACGGTTGTGCCTCCGCCCGTGATCCTAATGAGCCCCTTTGTTTGCGATATTCCAAGTCCTTATAGCTACTTTGGTAACCACACTATGCAGGCACGGGGGACCCTGCCAATCGACATTGGTTGGATCTATCAGAATCCCACTAATTGTTGCCTAACCCGCTGTATTCTGGTTATTAAATTAGACTGCTACCCAATATGATCCAAACAGGTCATCTATCCTATGGGGTGTATAGGTTCTTTCCCAATGGATTCAAGGGGGGGGGGGCTGGGACTGTGCTTTTAGGCCCTTCTCAACACTTACCCTTTTCAATTCCAATTCAGTGCGATCTTCCAGTCAGTCACAGTCATCGAGAAAAGTCAAAGGGCATAGCTATTAAAAGGGTCCAAGTCCATCTGGCCGGAGCTGTTCACCTAGGTAACTGCCACTGACTTTGTTGAGGGGTCGGAACCATAGGCAGGATTCTATAAGAGAAACCAAGTGGTAGAGCCCAAAAGGGGTTGGAAGATTGATTTACACCTGGATGTCTAAGCGAGGCAAGGATTCTCCCTGCCACTGATGGCCTGTTAAAGTTTATTATAACACAATCTCCGTCCAGGGATTTAGCTTCCTTGCCTATCCAATTTACTCTTTGGATCATTTTGATCCAGCCTCCAACATGAACCACAAGCGTTGTGTTAGAATCTAACCAATTCATAACCTTATTCTTTAGTACACTAAAACTTTCAGTAGAAACGACCTTGAGGAGGGGACATTTAATAGAAGTTTAACATAGTTGGCAAATTAGGTGTGATAGTGTTTGTTAAACGAATACTTCTGCTCAATTAACAGGTGTGATGCTTTGAGTCACTTCCAGAGGACCCTTCTGGGCAGTATGTAACTGCTTCCTCTCTCCCCACTACTCCCCCTGCCCTGTTTAAGGTACCAGCTGCTGAGTCATGTGTAACCCTCCTATTGGAGGGCTGTCATTTGTGGGCCATAATTTGCATATTATTTGCCTGTTCGCTTGACGCTCCTGTAGCACTTCCCTCTAGCTGGTTACAAGCGGCATGTGAGTTAATGGCATTAGGAGAGATTATTGGGTGTAGTGTCAGCCCTTGTAAACCCATGCTGGGGGCTGGCTTAAAATGGTCTGTTATTGCTGATTCTATAGCAACTAAGCGGGCACAGATTGGTTCCAATTTAGCATTCAGAACATCAATAAATTCATCATACATGGAATCCATCAAACTCTCCAATCTATCCTTTTCCCAAAGCATAGTACCATATAAGGGCTGAGATGTGGGTGATATTTGCCCTGGCATTTACCCTGGCCCATTTAGAACCAGAAGGAGCAAGGTTTACAGTTTGGAGGATAATTAAGCCCAATACCAGGACCATGTCCTATCTGTTGTTCTAGATAACACAAAACTATGTGTGGTCAGATGTAATAGGGCTCAGAAAGCTAAACTGGAGGAGATCAGTCCAATCGGGGCAAGACAATTTCTTATCTTTATTTATTAAGAAGCCTTGCAGGACAGTATCATCTCTGAATCTCGCAAGATGGGTTTGCTGTGTAATATGTGAAGCAGGAATGGATCTTTCCAGATTTGGGGCACACTCTGTAAATGGAGCCATGAACTCAAAAGCCTCTTAAGGGCGACGGCTGGAAGGAAGGGTTGAATATGTGGGGATAGTTCACAGGTTCAACATTCAAGAAGTTCTATTTCAAACCAGTGTTGGGGTGGCATGATTGGTAGTAAGTAAACTTTAATCTTGCATAATTGGAGTCTGCAAATCTCACATAGAATGTACAAAAATGTCAATTCTATTAAGGACAAAGGCAAGAATTATGCCCTCCATTGTTGCAGGGAAAGAGCAACTCGCCCAAGATATTTAAAGGAAAATAACACAGTTGGGTATAAGGATACTTTATTCTGGCATTGTTAATGCATACAATAATTGCGACAAAAAAATTACTAAAATTATATTAACTGTTCAAATATGTGAATGGATAGAAAGATGGAAGGAAGAATACTTAAACTCTTCTAAATTGTCTTTCTAATAGGAATGGTTCAGGAGCAAGATTGCTAATAGAAGGCCAAGGATGTGCTGCATTTTAGGTGGAAAGCAAAAAGAACAATTGATGTACAGAATGCAGAACAATGTCACACATTCACCCCAGTACAGAGATCTGGGCCTAAATCCATCGTTTTTTTGCTCACCATGCCATTCCAGTTTGGACCCAGCCATATGCAAATCAGTCTTGACCCTGCGCCCAATGGGAATAGTCCAGCCCAAAGTGCCAGGCCAGGTCTTCCCTGGACTGGAAACAAGCATCCTAGGACCGGTTTCGGGCTTTCAGCATTTTAGGTGGAGGCACAAAGAAGGAGGAAGTGCTTTTTCTTGAGGACTGCTATTTGTGGTATGTCGTACTGTGATTGAAGGATTGATTTCCTTGTTTTTGGATTTGGAGCATTAGAATGCATAATCCGTGTCCTTGATAGAAGTTAAACTTCCCTTTTATATTCTAGGGTGTTTGTATACAAGTCCGTATAATATTATCTGAATAGCTTTGATTTTCCCTGTCTCCATATCTAATGGATTGTTGTCTGCCTTTTAAACTGATAATCTTAAATCTGTAATTTTCCCCTTTGAGGGAACTGACAAGCAGCGTTTTGTATCTATTAACTAATACAGAGTTTAAGGTGCCTCTGATGGGCATCAGATGTTAAAGATATTTTCAGGTGCCTGTCTTTTTTTTAACTATAATCGAGGTTTTAATGGTTAATTCAAAAAGGCATGTAAGAGTACATAAAAGAGTCCTGGATACTCCAAAATGCTTTTATGAAATGGCCCTGTAATTAGCATAGCTTGGAATTCTATCCATCTGTATTTTTGCATTTCCAGTTGAGAAAATAGAACATGCGGAAATTCAATAAGCAGGCTGTTAAATAAAAGAGCAAATCACTCTAATGGAGATATTTTGCATCCTGTGGTCGAGCATCAGGAAGACAAAGTGAGAGAAGAAGGGTTGGCAAGACGGGGGTGGGGGGGTGGGATTTTGACTACTGAAGTATGGCCTGAAAAGTCATCAGAAAACATCAGAAGTAAAATTACATTTCTTCGCATTATTCAATATGGGACTACAAAATTCTATTTTAAATGTTTTAATTTAAATATCTAATACATATGGGACCAAAAAGCACATGATACCCCTTACTTTTTAAAAAATGCGTAGATTGTTTTCCTTTTAGCTACTAACACAGTTGTTGTGATGGCCGCCACTGGAGTAGCAACGCCAAATCCTATGGGCAGCGCATTACTAGTCTCATCAGCCTCTGTAAAAAAAAAAAAAAAAGATAATTAAAAAATGAGATATAAAACATTTGTACATATTTGTGTCTTGTAACGTGGTTCATTTGATTTTGAAGGGTTAACTTTAACAACCACATTAAGGATGCTGGCAACCGAGATCCAGATTAAGGGCCTTATTTAGAGTTTGGCTGATGGGATACTCTGTCAAAATACGAGAGATATCTCGCCTGTAGTATTGCAAGTGCATTACAGCTTATGGCACTTGTAACATGGTGAACAGGATATCCATGAACGTTTGATAGAATATTCCATCTGCCAGATTCTAAATAGGGCCTCAAGTGCCTGGTTTCTGGTCTGATGGACTATCCAGACCAATGTACATGTCTGTACATTGAAAGGAACCACCCTCACAGGGGTTAACTTTAATGTAAGAAAAAGCTTGGTGGATGCCCGTCATCAGCTTTGATAGTTGTTCACTAGACTTTTCATAAATGTTTGTTTTTCAAAAACCAACTCCAAAAGCAAAGGTTTATTTATGAAAAAGAAAAAACAGGATTTTCCAGATGATGGCTGACAGCTAAAAACGACATTACACTGTCTACTCAAAATAGGTGTAAAGTCCTTCCTCTGATGGCACCTACTTCTTCGGGCCATTGGAGGAAGCTTTCTTGTTGATGGAGTCAATGGGTGCTCAATCAACGGGAACCGTAAAGTTTTGCAATGGATTACATTGTCAGTCAAACTCCAAATCATCTAGGGCCTGATTTATATTTTGGCGGACGGGTTACTCCATCACAATGGTGATGAATATCCCGTCTGCCGAAATATAAATTCCATAGGATATAATTAGCTTCGCTACCTCGAAAGATGTTGGAGGAAATCTAAAAGGGCCACTGATAGGGAGCTATACTGAAAGTCTTTCCAAGCATACAAAAAGCTTATTATTATAACAAAGAAGGAGTACTACGAGACGCGTATTAATAATGCTACCAATATACAGAGAGAGACCTTTCAAATACTGAAAGAGCTAAGTAAGAAAGAGGAAAAGACTGATATCCTGATTGATTGCGACACCTTTCAAGGATATTTCCTGGGTAAGGTAGCGACCATCTTGACTGAGATCAAGAAGAACAACCCAGTCTCTTATGTCAAACAACCTCCCCTCCCAGACTCTCCCTCTTCTAACTTTACTGTCTTTCCTCACATTGATCTTAGTACTTTGAGGAAACTCGTAGCGTCTACTAAATCTGGCTCCCCTGCTGACCCCTGCCCGCCTGACACCCTTCGGATGGCAATACCGCTTCTAGAAGACCAGATCTTAGATCTTTTAAACACCTCATTAGCCACTGGACTTCTGCCATCCTCCTTTAAGGAGGCATGTGTCAGACCCTTGATAAAAAAAACGGGAGCCGATCCATCTAGCCTGAAGAATTATAGGCCAATTTCCCAGCTGCCATTCCTGTCAAAAGTACTGGAACAACATGTACTTAAGTCCTTGTCAGCCTTCCTGGAATGTCACCATCTTCTCCATGACCGGCAAGCTGGTTTCCGTGCCCACCATAGCACGGAGCTGGTAATGCTGTCGGTACTGGATGAGCTAAGATGCATGGCTGACAGTAAAAAGCCATGCGCGCTGATATTATTAGATCTTTCAGCAGCGTTTGATACTGTCAGCCATGCACTGCTCTTGGATAGGCTGGCCGGGTTCGGGATAGGGGGACAGGCTCTTAAATGGCTCACAGCCTTTCTAACAGGAAGGACGCAGAGGATCCAGTTGGCAGACCAGGTCTCAGAGGTGGGCAGGTTAGTTTGCGGGGTTCCGCAGGGGTCAGCGCTTTCGCCACTCCTATTTAACCTCTACTTGCAACCACTGGTAGAGTCGCTGGCAAAGATGAAGTGCAAAGTATTTAACTATGCCGACGACACTCAGCTATTGCTGAGCATCGACAACACTTCATCAGCACAATCAGTGGCTAAAGACATCCTACGTTTCACAGTGAACTGGATGTCATCTAATCTGCTGAAAATCAATCCGGATAAAACGGAAGTCCTGGTCGTTTCAACTGCTGTGTCCCCTTGGAGCGATCTATACTGGCCCCAAGAGCTAGGCCCTGCCCCAAAATCATGCCCCAATGTCAAGAGTCTTGGGATGAAAATCGACCAAGATCTCTCAATGGCTAATCAAGTTTCTGCTGTAGTCGCGGCTGCTGCACTAACTTAATCAGGCAACTACGCAAACTCGCCCCCCTGCTCTCGAGGAATATGCTGCAAACTATTGTGTCAGCCACAATAGTGTCTAGAATCGACTATGGAAATGCGCTGTACCTCGGCCTTCCGAAGTATTCCATTAGCCGTCTCCAGGTCATTCTAAACGACGCAGCACGCCTGGTCTTTGGAGTTCCAAGGAGGACCCATGCCTCCCCCCTGCTCCATCGATTACACTGGCTGCCCATGCTGCAGAGAGTGGAGTTCAAGAGCATGTGTATCTGCCACAAAGCATTACACGGACAGGCGCCAGCCTATATAAAAGAAAGGCTCGAGCTCCACGAACCTAAACGCATCTTGCGATCATCGGGTTCCTTCTTACTGTCTCAACCACGCTTTAAGCTAACAACCAAAGGAGGCAGATCGTTCTCAGTGCAGGCCCCTATCAACTGGAATAAGCTGCCAGAGGCACTTCGTAGAGAGCCCAATCTCCTCCGCTTTCGGAAGTCTTTGAAGACTCTACTCTTCAAGAACGCGTTCCCACTCCAATAATGAACTGCTAGACCTGCCACCTATCTATCTCTCCCATCTTTTGTTCTGTACCTGTCGGTGAGTTGGCGCGATACAAAACCCAGATACAAATACAAATACAAATAGGATATAATTAAATGTATAATTCGGCGGACGGGATATTTGTCACTGTTGTGACAGAGTAACCCATAAGCGGAAATATAAATCAGGCCCCCTGGTCATCAAATTGATTGTAACAGATACTGTTGCAACTAATAGTATACGCCGTTGACTCAACAGGAGTGAATGTACAAGCAAAACTGAAAAAGGATAATGCAGGAAGCTGGCTCTGTATATACTATACCAAAGTAAAGTATAGTGTGCACAGAGTCCAGGGAGACCCCAGATGTATAGCAGAGGCTAACTACTCTCTGTGTGGTAGTGTGGGTGAGAAGTTAGGGTTATCAGGAGGGTTTGTTAATTATTTATTGTATTAACTCAATCAAGACTGAAGGCACACACTCAGAGACTGAATCCAGACTAATTGGATAAGTATAAAAAAAAGTATACTTGTACTTTATTTCTAGAACCAAGTGGGACTTGGTACAGGTAGGTAAAATATACCTTCCATCATAGAACATTTCAAGAAGTGCAATTGGGAATCGATTTGCAATTGTTACAGGTTTGTATCGGTTCAAAAAGCAGTTTAAATTACACAGTACTTACTTTGGATTACTTTCTCGTTACTTCTGGATTACATTGACTACTCGGGTGATATGCCTAGCTACCATGCCAGGATCTCATAATACACGGTAAGTAAGACTTTTTAGGGTTAGCAGTTTAGTTACTTCTTCTTTCATACAAAATTCAGTGCAACACAACATTTTTGGATCAAAAACTTGTAACATTGGTTCTTATGGAAGAAAACTGGTTATCGGTTTCACAGGTAAGTGAACATATTATGATGGGAGTTTTGGGGGTTAGGGCCAGGGTTCCTCATGTTCTAGGTAGGCACTCAAATTGCACCACCAATGGCACTGCAGCGGCCGGGTGGCGGGGCACAATGTTAGCCAATGGGGCTAAGGGGGCGTTAGGTCAGGGACTGCTTACGAACAGGCCACTTGGCTGGGGGAGCGAAGCTCCTGGGGTCTAGGTCATCACTACAGGGGCTAACAATCAGCATTGGAGCTGCGCCACCATCTGCACAGGAGAGGCTAGGTACAGTGTGGCAAGGGGATGTTGAGGACACTGTGGATTCTAATGGGGACCTTTGGTTCAGAAAAGATGCTGCAGGTTCGGGCAGGGAGACTGCCTGGAGGTGACCACTGGCTGGAGAGGTATGCTGAGTTCTTGGGGGATGACTGGACACTGTTGGTTGGGCCATCCAAAGACATAGGGCATCAGGTGCAGGGGTGTCTTTGGGGGTTGTGTCTTTTTTACCAGCTCTGTTCGAGGTCGGGGGACCCTTCAGGTTGAGGCTGCAGGCATTGGCTTGAAGCTTGAGGGAGGTAGGGGATCACCAGATCCCAGGTCAGGATTGCTCCGGAGACCTCCTCTTGGTGATGGGCCACTCAAACTCAGGCCTTGGCATTGGGTGCAGAATGGTGCAAAATCACAGAGCTGCCTGGATCCGCATTCTGTAGGTGAGTCTTGGGTGAGCAAATCCAGTGATCACAGGAGACAGAGCCTTAAAGCTGGTTGCAGGGCAGGTCCTTTGGGCTCTGGGGCCTGCTGAACTCACTGAGGTTCTCGCTGTAGGCAGGTCAAAGCTAGGACAGGCTGGTAGGACTGGAGCCAAAACAATAGGTGTCTTCTTCCTGGGTGAGCACAGCTCTTCGGTCCTTCTTCTTTCTTCCTCGAATCTGAGAAGGAAAGGTTCAGGGTTGCCCTTAAATACTAAATTTAGGGGCTTTAAAAGGGGTGTGCAAGTCAGGACCAATGGGTCCCTATCTTGGGGTGGGTACGCTCCATAATATGCAACCCACCAGTGGGAAGGGAGCATTGGCCTCACCCTAATTGGTTGGGTCCCCTCATCTTCAAGATGGAGGAGACTGAGATTTGTGCTTCACCTCGCCTCCCTCACCTCAGGGGTGAGGTTAGCAAAGGTGGGTACACCTCTCTTCTTAGCTTGGTTTTTCCACCGATTCTCCCCCACCAAAGTGGGGGGCAGAACCGGGGGGGGCAGTTGCTATGGGCAGCAAGAAGCAGGGACAGCTTGCAAAGGTGGCAGGCCTTTGAAGCTTTCCCTTCATGGACCCAGCCCATCCTAGGGGTGGAGGCATGACACCTCTGCCCAGGATGAGCTTTGTTTATGGACACAAGTAACAGAGGCTCCCTACCCATGGGTCCAGAACCCTGTCTCGTGGTGGCAAATGGCAGGTAGCCAATCAGGAACCACACCAGGGCTAGTCGTTTTTCCGGGGGCATCTCTACAATGCCCTCTGGGTGCATTTTACATTAAATCCCACACTGGCGTCAGTGTGGGTTTAATGTGCTGAGAAGTTTGCTACCAAACTTCCCAGGTTTTAGTAAAGCCATTAAGGACCTGTGGAGTTTGTAATTACCAAATCCTACACCATATACTCTTTCTGGCTTTACTATACTTACAATGTCTAAGAATGCACTTAGACATTTTAGGGGTACAGGGCTCATGCCACTGTACCCTAACCTCAGGGCTTGTGCACCCTGCTAGAGGGGTGACCTCCCTAGGGCGCAGGTAGTGGGTTGCAGGCATGGCTCACAGGGATGTGTGCCAAGTCGACTCCTCACTTTTCTCTGCACCAAAAAACACAGCCTGCAATTGCAATGTGTGGGTGTCAAGGTGCAGGGCCTGTAAGGGTGGCACAATAGGTGCTGCAGCCCGTAAAGGCCTTCCCTGGTCACAGTGCCCTTAGTACCCATTATACCTTTTACAAGGGGCTTACTTATCGCCAGAGATGTGCCAATTGTGGGTACAAAGTTACGGTTTTGGGAAAGAACACAGGCCCTGGGAACTTGATTGGTAGGGACCCAGGGCACACCAGGATGCATCAGATGTCAAGCAAAAAGTGCGTGGGGGGGGGGTAATCATGCAAAAATGGGATATTTCCTACAGATAAGAATCAATAATGCTAACCCATCTAGTGTATTTCTTTCTGAATTTGTGTTTTGATAAAACATGTGTCCTAATGAAACATGTGACTAAAAGGTGGAGACAGTCCAAATCAGCAGTAAGATTTTCAGTGAAAAACAGATTTCTTGATTCTGTGCAGATTTTCTACACTTTCTGAACTTTCCACAGAATATTTTCAATCTCTACACTAGAATTTGCAGGTAGATCAAAAGTAGGTGAGATTTTTAGAAATTAAGGAAAATTGCTATGACCAGGTTCAATGAGGCACGATCAAAGTGGCAGTGATTAACAAAGGAATACAAGACTGTTGCCCTTGATTTAAGTACTGGTATATCGTAGTGGCAGCTCATATGACATTCAGGCATGGCTGAGCAACGTACCCATGCATTGTTAGTTTTTGCAGAGAAGCTGCCCAGCCAATGCTGCTCACTCACCCACTCGAGGTTGTTTTCTATTCACTATGATTGACTCCACTAAGTAATTGAGAAAAACACACAAGGGGCGAGATTAATATGTGGGAAATGGGCACCATAAATTCAGTCATCAACGGCTGAGAGGCTTACAAGAGATATATGGGTAAGGGGACTGAAATCTTGATAGCAAGGTGACCAGTGGACAGCCGAAGAGAAATGTGAATGAGTGAGTGGTGAACAAGACCCCCATATTTCAATTACTCAGCTTTATTACCAAGAAGAAATGTTGAAAATAAGTACATAGTGTCAATGTCATTTGATTATCTTAATGTTGTATTGAGAAAGACATTTCTGGGGGTCAAAGAGTTTATCTTTTAAACCCGCACAAATATCAAGACATTTCCTGAGGGGATTTCGAACAGGGCTGAGCATACTTTGATTTTTAATAGCAGTTTGCGGGTCATGTCTTCACAATGCACAGTGTCAGCAGGATGAAACCAAATGAACAGGGATCAGCAAGGCTAGTCCGAGTAATCGTGACCTGCCTAATGTAGTAGGGGAGGTTGATTTTTATCCAGACTGGCAGGCCTCAGCTTACTTTCATATTCTAATGCCGATAAAGGCAGATTGTTGGTCACCCTTCAGCATGGGAAAGGTCGGCTCGACTCAAGCGGAGGCGGCTCTGGGACAGCCTGCAGGTTAGTGACTCCGGTCTATGTTCCATTATGGATGGCAGTCTCGAGTGGGTCAAGAGGATAGATATGTTTATTATATTGCTGGGTTAGTGGATACTCCACGAGTCACGACAATAGTTCTATAAACAGATGTGCATTTTCTTATGTGCAGAAAGTCAATAAAACGAGTTGTAAAAAACAGTTATACCTTACAATCTTGTTTTGCGTGTCTGAGGTACGTACACACATTGCAGGCTCGAAGTCTACCGACATTAAAACAATAATCCTTACCCCTGCCTACTTGCAGGATCCACAGAACAGTAACAAACACACAGAAATGGCATTGCTGTTATATGAGTATTTTATTTTCTAAAAAAAATATTTTCTTGCTCTAACTTTGAACCTCTGCAGAGTAGAACACGTTTCAGCTTTTTCACTGCGGGAAGGTGTTACATGTGTAGTTTCAGATAGATTGCTGAAAACTCTCCTGCAGACCTTAGCTGTTTGGGGCATGTCATTTTCGGGAAGGAACACAAACAATCACACCCAGGCTCATGAAACTGAGTGGAATGTGTCTGATTTAGAGATAGTGGAGTTGATGAAACCAAAAAGTCACCTTTCAATTCCTTTTAATGGAGTAAAAGGAAAAAAATAGCTATGAAGAAGAGCTGCAACGTACTGCTACAACAGTTGCACCACTTAGGATTTCAGTGGGTGAGGTAGTGCTTCCATTCGTACAGAAGCAGAATAAACAAATATTGGATCTTGAGAACAGCGCAAGAAGGTGATATGACGGCAATGGTTTGCTATCAATTGAGGTACTTCAGAACTCATACGTTATGTTATCTAATACAAGGTAGAGTGACTTTCCTAACTTCATAAATATACCAAGATACTGGGTCAAAAATAACAATAATGTCCGCTCTTAAACATAAGTGAATGACAGCATTGCAATGTCTGACTCCATACTTTTTAAAAAGCAGACAAAGAAATCTCCTTGCTAACAAAGAAAAAGAGCATAGCAGGATAAAGTGTGTAAGAGTCCGATCGCCACCTTGCAAGTAAGGGCAGGTGGAATCGCCACGATAAATCGACCAGTCTGTATAAAAGAATTTACAGAGAGGCATCCTAGCGGGGATTTAATAAACAGAACTCTCTTTGTTGGTGGAAATGTATGATCAATATAACTATCGAATTCAAATGCGGGTTTGATTCCCCAGATGGTAAGCAACAATTTCCCATGGTCCTGATCAGAAATTCACAACCAATAGTTCGCCTTTGGTCTATCAAGGGTTGAAGGATCATGGTCTCTGAATTGGGTCAATATTCAAAGCAACCAATGTTGTTGAGGGTATTTGCAATTTGTTTGAGCCATAGAACTTGTAAGAACGGTTGCTATCCCAAAGTTCGCATGTTGATTTGAGGTAGATTGATAAACTCGGTTTGGACCACTTCCAGTGCAAAACAAGAGTTGTTTTAGAGCAGCAATGGTTTCCATGTTGGTCAAGGCCAACTCATGTTTAAGAGCTGCTGTTGGGGTTCCAGCAAAACACACAAGATGATGGACGGAATGTTGCACAATGGCAAAACATTCACCCCCAGTCACAGATCTGGGTTTAATCCATCGTTATTTTGCTCACCACGCCACCCCAGTTCAGACATGGCCATATGCAAATTAGTCTTGACCCTGTGCCTCATGGGAACAGTCCAGCCCGAACTGCCAAGCCATGTCTTCCTTGGACCGGAATCAAGCATCCTAGGACCGGTTTCTGGCTATCAGCCGTCATCAGCCAGGATAGCTTGATTCCAGTGGCGTAGTGAGCACGGGACCCACGTCTGGGCATACCCTTCCCACATAGGGTGAACAGCAAAACACACAAGATGATGGACGGAATGTTGCACAATGGCAAAACATTCACCCCCAGTCACAGATCTGGGTTTAATCCATCGTTCTTTTGCTCACCACGCCACCCCAGTTCAGACATGGCCATATGCAAATCAGTCTTGACCCTGTGCCTCATGGGAACAGTCCAGCCCGAACTGCCAAGCCATGTCTTCCTTGGACCGGAATCAAGCATCCTAGGACCGGTTTCTGGCTATCAGCCGTCATCAGCCAGGATAGCTTGATTCCAGTGGCGTAGTGAGCACGGGACCCACGTCTGGGCATACCCTTCCCACATAGGGTGAACAGCAAAACACACAAGATGATGGACGGAATGTTGCACAATGGCAAAACATTCACCCCCAGTCACAGATCTGGGTTTAATCCATCGTTATTTTGCTCACCACGCCACCCCAGTTCAGACATGGCCATATGCAAATCAGTCTTGACCCTCTGCCTCATGGGAACAGTCCAGCCCGAACTGCCAAGCCATGTCTTCCTTGGACCGGAATCAAGCATCCTAGGACCGGTTTCTGGCTATCAGCCGTCATCAGCCAGGATAGCTTGATTCCAGTGGCGTAGTGAGCACGGGACCCACGTCTGGGCATACCCTTCCCACATAGGGTGAACAGCAAAACACACAAGATGATGGACGGAATGTTGCACAATGGCAAAACATTCACCCCCAGTCACAGATCTGGGTTTAATCCATTGTTATTTTGCTCACCACGCCACCCCAGTTCAGACATGGCCATATGCAAATCAGTCTTGACCCTGTGCCTCATGGGAACAGTCCAGCCCGAACTGCCAAGCCATGTCTTCCTTGGACTGGAATCAAGCATCCTAGGACCGGTTTCTGGCTATCAGCCGTCATCAGCCAGGATTGCTTGATTCCAGTGGCGTAGTGAGCACGGGACCCACGTCTGGGCATACCCTTCCCACATAGGGTGAACAGCAAAACACACAAGATGATGGACGGAATGTTGCACAATGGCAAAACATTCACCCCCAGTCACAGATCTGGGTTTAATCCATCGTTATTTTGCTCACCACGCCACCCCAGTTCAGACATGGCCATATGCAAATCAGTCTTGACCCTGTGCCTCATGGGAACAGTCCAGCCCGAACTGCCAAGCCATGTCTTCCTTGGACCGGAATCAAGCATCCTAGGACCGGTTTCTGGCTATCAGCCGTCATCAGCCAGGATAGCTTGATTCCAGTGGCGTAGTGAGCACGGGACCCACGTCTGGGCATACCCTTCCCACATAGGGTGAACAGCAAAACACACAAGATGATGGACGGAATGTTGCAAAATGGCAAAACATTCACCCCCAGTCACAGATCTGGGTTTAATCCATCGTTATTTTGCTCACCACGCCACCCCAGTTCAGACATGGCCATATGCAAATCAGTCTTGACCCTGTGCCTCATGGGAACAGTCCAGCCCAAACTGCCAAGCCATGTCTTCCTTGGACCGGAATCAAGCGTCCTAGGACCGGTTTCTGGCTATCAGCCGTCATCAGCCAGGATAACTTGATTCCAGTGGCGTAGTGAGCACGGGACCCACATCTGGGCATACCCTTCCCACATAGGGTGAACAGCAAAACACACAAGATGATGGACGGAATGTTGCACAATGGCAAAACATTCACCCCCAGTCACAGATCTGGGTTTAATCCATCGTTATTTTGCTCATCACGCCACCCCAGTTCAGACATGGCCATATGCAAATCAGTCTTGACCCTGTGCCTCATGGGAACAGTCCAGCCCGAACTGCCAAGCCATGTCTTCCTTGGACCGGAATCAAGCATCCTAGGACCGGTTTCTGGCTATCAGCTGTCATCAGCCAGGATAGCTTGATTCCAGTGGCGTTGTGAGCACGGGACCCACGTCTGGGCATACCCTTCCCACATAGGGTGAACAGCAAAACACACAAGATGATGGACGGAATGTTGCACAATGGCAAAACATTCACCCCCAGTCACAGATCTGGGTTTAATCCATCGTTCTTTTGCTCACCACGCCACCCCAGTTCAGACATGGCCATATGCAAATCAGTCTTGACCCTGTGCCTCATGGGAACAGTCCAGCCCGAACTGCCAAGCCATGTCTTCCTTGGACCGGAATCAAGCATCCTAGGACCGGTTTCTGGCTATCAGCCGTCATCAGCCAGGATAGCTTGATTCCAGTGGCGTAGTGAGCACGGGACCCACATCTGGGCATACCCTTCCCACATAGGGTGAACAGCAAAACACACAAGATGATGGACGGAATGTTGCACAATGGCAAAACATTCACCCCCAGTCACAGATCTGGGTTTAATCCATCGTTATTTTGCTCACCACGCCACCCCAGTTCAGACATGGCCATATGCAAATCAGTCTTGACCCTGTGCCTCATGGGAACAGTCCAGCCCGAACTGCCAAGCCATGTCTTCCTTGGACCGGAATCAAGCATCCTAGGACCGGTTTCTGGCTATCAGCCGTCATCAGCCAGGATAGATTGATTCCAGTGGCTTAGTGAGCACGGGACCCACGTCTGGGCATACCCTTCTCACATAGGGTGAACAGCAAAACACACAAGATGATGGACGGAATGTTGCACAATGGCAAAACATTCACCCCCAGTCACAGATCTGGGTTTAATCCATCGTTATTTTGCTCACCACGCCACCCCAGTTCAGACATGGCCATATGCAAATCAGTCTTGACCCTGTGCCTCATGGGAACAGTCCAGCCCGAACTGCCAAGCCATGTCTTCCTTGGACCGGAATCAAGCATCCTAGGACCGGTTTCTGGCTATCAGCCGTCATCAGCCAGGATAGCTTGATTCCAGTGGCGTAGTGAGGACGGGACCCACGTCTGGGCATACCCTTCCCGCATAGGGTGAACAGCAAAACACACAAGATGATGGACGGAATGTTGCACAATGGCAAAACATTCACCCCAGTCACAGATCTGGGTTTAATCCATCGTGGGGTGAATGTATGACATTGTTCTGCATTCTGTCCATCAACTGTTTTTTTTGCATTTGTCACCCCGAGTGGGAAGGGTGTGCCCAGACGTGGGTCCCTTGCTCTCCATGCCACTGGAATCAAGCTATCCTGGCTGAAGAGGGGTGAAACCCCGAAACCGGTCCTAGGATGCTTGTTTCCAGTCCAGGGAGGACCTGGCTTGGCAGTTCGGGCTGGACTGTTCCCATGAGGCACAGGGTCAAGACAGATTTGCATATGGCTGGGTTCAAACTGGAGCGGCATGGTGAGCAAAAAAACGATGGATTTAGGCCCAGATCTCTGTACTGGGGTGAATGTATGACATTGTTCTGCATTCTGTCCATCAACTGTTTTTTTGCATTTGTCACCCCGAGTGGGAAGGGTATGCCCAGACGTGGGTCCCTTGCTCTCCATGCCACTGGAATCAAGCTATCCTGGCTGAAGAGGGGTGAAACCCTGAAACCGGTCCTAGGATGCTTGTTTCCAGTCCAGGGAGGACCTGGCTTGGCAGTTCGGGCTGGACTGTTCCCATGAGGCACAGGGTCAAGACAGATTTGCATATGGCTGGGTTCAAACTGGAGCGGCATGGTGAGCAAAACAAAGATGGATTTAGGCACAGATCTCTGTACTGGGGTGAATGTATGACATTGTTCTGCATTCTGTCCATCAACTGTTTTTTTGCATTTGTCACCCCGAGTGGGAAGGGTATGCCCAGACGTGGGTCCCTTGCTCTCCATGCCACTGGAATCAAGCTATCCTGGCTGAAGAGGGGTGAAACCCCGAAACCGGTCCTAGGATGCTTGTTTCCAGTCCAGGGAGGACCTGGCTTGGCAGTTAGTGCTGGACTGTTCCCATGAGGCACAGGGTCAAGACAGATTTGCATATGGCTGGGTTCAAACTGGAGCGGCATGGTGAGCAAAAAAACGATGGATTTAGGCCCAGATCTCTGTACTGGGGTGAATGTATGACATTGTTCTGCATTCTGCCCATCAACTGTTTTTTTGCTGTTGGGGTTCCAGCACCAAGTTGTAACAAAAGGCATAGAAATTGATTTTCAATTTTCAGGAGGCCTGCTGCCTTACTGGACCCTCAAATCTTAGCTCCACATAAGCCCGCAGCAAGTTCTTTGGCTTCGTACAATGAATCATAATGCCGGCTTGATAGCTCTTTGCCGAACACTACTTCTGAAACGGATGATAACATTTGTCTGTTGAGCATGCTCATTTCACTCTTTTACCACTGTTTGCCCCAGGTCAAATTAGCGTTGAAATGTATTCCTAGGGAATCATAGGAATCAACCTGTTCTAGCGGCTGGTTGTAGACTGAAAATTTCTGCAAGCTACGCAGAGTATTGATCTGTGTATGTTCAGTGTTTGAAATTTTTATTTGGAGTTTCTTTTTGGAACAATATAATTCAAAACCTTTGAGGAGTTTGTGCGTGGAAAGTTCTTGCCAACAGAACGTCAGCGGCGGCGAATAGCAAGATTGGTGTTTTATCCCCCTCGATCAGATTTAAAGCTAGCAGTTGAGTGCCCATGTCATTAATGAACAAAATAAATAATAAAGGTGCGAAAACAAATTCTTGCCTGACACCCAGTTCTATGCCAAAGCTTTGTGTGCAATCTCCCTTGGGGCCAAATATCAATACTGCTGTGCTATTCTAGTGAACCAGCCTTATGACACGCAAAAGCTTGTTGTTAAAACCCTGGTCCTCCAGAGCATGACAAAGGGCTGGACTGTCTACAGAATCAAAAGCTGTTGTAAAATCAATAAATATTTAGAAAAGAGACAAATGTTTTAAAAAGGTGTATTTCAAACGGATGGAGTACAAAGTGCTTGTTTGATTGTACCTTGTGACTTGCGACAGCTGGCTTGAAATGGATACACAATGGGGCATATTCACAAGAACGTGTGATAACTACCGCAAGAGTAGCTTAACGCAACTCTCAACATCGCAGCCCATCGCGGGAAAATAACCCAGTGTCAACGTGGAATTCACAACAAGGCGGTACTATGCGAAAGTTTGTCGAAACCGCGGACAATGTCCGCGATACAACCATCTCGACGGAGATAAAAACACAAACCACAGCACCGAAAAACCTGCGATGGGCCAAAGCGCGAAAAGAAAACAGTGACAACCAGTGCGAGGGCAGCAATACACTCGCGTAATGCGGGGAAAAGCACAAGAACAGCATGCAGAAAATGCCACAGAAAACAAATATCAACAGCGGAGTACCAGGGATGCACCCTGACCGACTGCAGAGAACAACATGTACACCACAACATCCAAGCATCGTGGTTGAACAAAACCGACCAGCACACCGCATGAAAGAGACCAGTGGCAGACAAATCAGAACCGCAGGAGCGACTCGCCCACCGTACAGCATACACACATAAGCAGAAGTGCACCTCGACATTGACAACATCCCGTTACAAACAGCAACCCCTCCACTACAGAACACAGGACACTACAGGTTCCGCAAATGTGCACACCATGGCAAATCACACCTGAAACCGCAGGGACATGGAACATGACAATGTACAAGTACAACCTGTTACCTGCAAATATGTTTTAATCACACATGCAGTGCTATTGGACATCCTCAATTATCCCACGATTGCAATGGACGGCCACAATGTTACGTGCTCATGAGAAGTAAGTGTCAATGATGGAGTTCCTACGGGCCATTCCTGCCGTAGCTGCAGTGGGATGTGGGCCACCTGCCCCATCGTCACCATCATCGTCTGGTACCTCTGGAACTGGGATCCATGGGGCATTGGTGCGAACATAGATGTTGTGCAACACACAACATGCAACAATCATCTTGCACACGATGTCCTGGCTGTACAGGAGCTTTCCACCTGTGACGTCCAGGCACCTGAAAAGTGACTTAAACACGCCAAATGTGCATTCAACAATGCCCACGGTGCGTATGTGGGACGCATTGTACTGCCTCTGGGTGGGTGTGTTCGGGTCTCAGAGGGGTGTCACCATCCAAGGGCAGAGTGAATATCCTTGATCACCTGTGACAGTGCAGGGAGAAAAGAGTCAATACTTGGTTCGGCAGGATGTGATGGCAGGCCCAACAATACAGTGACGCCTGTGCTGGCTGTGTGTGGGGTGAGTGTAAGCCAGCCCTCAGGGAGTAGCTGGTGTTGGCAACAACTCCAACAATCATCAGGTACTCCGTAATGCAATGTCAGTACAACAAGGGGGAATGACTCGAGTCGCACAGGGCTAGTGGCCCCAGATGCACAGCGGCCGACACGGGCCCACCGACAAGGGACGCTGACCTGCAGGAGACTGGGGTAGGGTCATGAGGGCATAGGAGGGTCATATGTGCCTTCCGCGGAGTGTCATGGGGGAGAATAGGGTGCCTACACCCAGGGCATGATGCAGAGGGCACATGCCAGCTGTGTCCGGCAACATGACGCATATGAATGCCACAGACCCAGGCCCGACACTATGTCCTTACCTGCCCGTTGCTGATGAAAACACCCATGCAACAGTCTCTGACACCAACGATGTTCTGCCGGTGGATGACGGTCACTCATGGCGCACATGGTTAGTGGCATCACGTGTCGCTGGCCTGCTAAATGGAAGTATGCCACACTGATCGAAGGGAGTCTGGTGCTGTGGCCGCTGCCATGGACTTGGGGTCACTGCCATTCAGGACTCAGGACACAGTTCCACATGTGGGACCTACTGGTCCGAAAAGGAAGCCGGTGGAGCATGTCAATAAGTAAGGAGTGATGCGGGGAGGGGGGCAGCGAGGGTCTGCGGAGGCTGCTGAGCTCACGTGACTGGGGCCTGGAGCTTGCCCCGGCATGTGTTGGGCCCTCTTCGACAAACAACGGTGTCGGCAGCTGAGCAGTGCGGCCGTGGTGCGCTGGAGCAGGCAGGCCCGGTCTGTGCATCAGCGTCCTGGGGTGCAGCAGGCCCTGCTGCTCACGGCATCAGCCTCGTTGCAGGCTGTGCGGCGCCACACTGTCAGTGACGTTGGCCTTCCCAGGAGAGGACCACGCCCTGCGTGACAGGGTTTGTCACCACACCCCTGCACAGCCCTGGCGTACTCTGGGCCAACACACTATGCTCACGCACACAGGGGGGGATGCATCGTGTGACACTTCCACTATCTGTTCCACGGCCGGGTGACATTGTTGCTTCCACTGCTCACTACTCTCCAGTCACCAGCAGTTGTGGTCTGCATCGACATGTCTGTGGTTTGCATAGCCATGTCTGTCCTGCACATCCACGCCTCACTTCTCATTGTGTACATTCCCATTCACGGGTCACATGCATCCTCGCACATGACTGCATTCCGCATCTCCACACGTTCAGCTGTTGTGTGGCTGTGGTGCCATGTAATGTCTGTATTGGGTGCAGGGGTAGCCCAGGATGACCATGGAGTGGTGTTGTTGTGTCTGGTAGGTGGTCGTGTAGTTTGACATGTTGTATGTGGTTTGGTCACGTGTGCATTCCCACAGTTGTGCGTTGTGTGTTGGTGGCTTTGGCGTGTGTGATGTGTTTATTTGGCACTTACCAACGAGCAGTCTCGTGCTTACTTATTTTCGAGAAAATACACAGGATGGCGATTAGGATGTTTTCAATGAATATTTATTGTTCCAGCGTCAGTCTTGTGTAAAACATATTTGCTGCAACAATCAAGCAACAGAAGCATACCAAAGAAATTGCAAGTACCAATATGGTAAATAGTAGATACATTTCTACCATATTGCTAAAAAGATGAACCAGTACAGTTCAGATAAGACAGTATCACTTGTATACTCCTATAATGCGTACCCTACGTACTTTGCCTAAATGTACCTAGCCTAGATATGTAGGTGTAGCATGTACATGTGCATATCTGTATGTATATAGTCAAGAATTCCTTAGGGAAGCTCCAACCCCCTCACCTGATGATAGAGAATGAAGGACCCTGTCTCTGCTCCTAGGATGACACCCGACAAGGGATGTCAGACCGCTGCGTGTCGAAGATTCAGCATGCAGGACACCGTGTCAGTGTGGAAGGAATTCTCCTCTAATTTACAGGGAGGAATAAGGGTCTTATATACTAGAGTGGTCACTCCAGGGTTTCTCCTAGAATTGATATGTTTTGAAAACAATCATAAATGTTTTGAAAGCAATCATAAATGTTTTTCTAAAACAATGTGATCATGCACAGCGGGCCTGTTGGCCAAGGATGAAAAAAGCGGTGACCCTTATACAGAATAATTATGCAGTGCCTGAGGACATGTTTATGTATGTTAGGTACAGGGATTATGATAAAATACTAAGAGCCTGGTGTCTAAGAGACGGGAGCAAACTACCAGGTAAAAGGTCACCTGTTCAGAACCGTTATTGTCGTGTGAATCGTACAATGTCTGTAAAAATGGCAATACATGACAGGACTAGTCCAACGAACATGACACCCAGCCCTAATCAAAATGTAAACAGGGTCAGATAGGTACTAATAAAGCTAAGGCCATTAAAATCATAAATCATTTATAATTAAAATATTTTAAAAAAGCCAGTTAAAAAGTGTTCATAAAAGAAAAGCCATTTTCCCTAAAAGAGTTCAAAAGGTCCTCTAAACGTGAATATGTAGTTATTATTACACTGAGCACCTTGAAATCATTTATGCTTGGTTAAAGCAGAGAAGAAAAAAATAAATAAAACAAAGTCAGTTTCGTCCTTCAATTTGGTAAATGTTTAAAAATTGATGAATATTTCCCAGCACAGGGAAAGCCAGATTTTTTTATGAATCCCGTGCTGAAGACTCAACATCGCTGTACATTGCATCTGCAGGTGGCAATCCCTCCAGCACTTCCAATATCATGTTGAGTGAGCAAAGATGGTCATTTCTGGTTCCCACAGCACCCGCTGGGGAATAATTAGATGCCTGCATGCCTGGAAGCGATGCCTGTACCTCCGGAGCAGAGCCGATTTTCCTTCCAACAGGAGCAGAAGAGCATCCTTTGGAGACTCTAAAAATGGCATCATCAACATGGGAATACTCTGTGGACAACTGTACGTGTGTGCCTGCAAGGGCTCCAGGAGCACGTCTATGTCCGGTGGGGCAACCGATGGAAGTGTCAGAAACAGGACCAACACGTATTCAAATCCAGAGGAGAGGCAGCGGGACATAGGTAGGACACAGTCTAGCTAGACCGGTCTAAAAGACCGGAACCAATGCTCACCTAGCTCTCAAAGCCAAGGCATACCCAGGTAGAACACCATACACTCACGACAACGTCATTCCAGCAGTGTTCGCTCCATGTCTTGAGGAATTGAGACGTCCATTGCGAATCAATACAATTAAAATCAGGATGCCCACCACTGATAGCAGGACCAGAGGAAGCCCTCCAAAAATGTGTCCAAGTACGGAGTGTATGAAAGATGGAATTTCTCCAAAGATTGTCTGAAAGGTGGATAGTAGACCTGATCCAATACGCTTAAGTAAGTATACGATCCCCCATGTATCAGACATGTTAAAGATACGATGAACCATTTCTCCAAAATGGAGCGGGAAGTTCGTACGGACCAGGGCCTGTATCTCTGCCGAAGTCCTTGCAACCTGGAGATCAAAAGTCTCTCGGGCTGAAGTTAAGGCCACATTTTGTTGAAACAACATAGCTTCCAGCCTGTTCAGAGAACAAAACCTTACACTGTAAACATTCAATAAAGGCCACAGTGGTGCCTCCCCAACTATGGGAGCTGGGGGAAACAATACTTGCTTACAACAAATAATCCTGGCGTTTACTGTGACTAGATATGCGATGCCTGGCGCTATCCCGCAACAGCCTTAAATAACTCCCATTCAAGAGTAACTCAAAAAATGGATGAATCACGGCAGCTGGGGAGCCTTTCAAGTAGCAAGATACGTTCGCTATTGAAGCCTTACATGCTCTGTGAAGCGAGACCTCCTTGCACACTAAACTTAAAGCCTTCTCACAGTCTGTACCACTCAAAGAAAACTTCAGTGTCTTTATTTCTACACCTATATCTGCACGGCAACTCCCAGATTCCCAGAATGTACCCTTCACCTAAAGCTTCATACCAGCCTATTGGGTGGTGTCCTAGGCAGTATTGGAACTGGAATGTCGTGATTGGCAATGTGATATAGCCATGAATTAACCATTCCATAGACAGTGACTCTGCTCCTGTACAAGTAACTTCTCTAATGTGTCAATGAACAGCATGGTGAATTTCGCATTGCTGCGTGCCATGGTCATTTGTCTATCAGTCAGATTATAAGCCGAAAACAGATTTGTGCCGTTAATGTACTGCCATGGCAAGTGGCCAAAACGCAATGATTATAGCTTCCAGCTTAACAGTATAGTGGAGCGCAATTGAGATTGGCCATGTTTTAGAATAGACAAATCTTGTTCCATTATGTCAATTGCTGAGACACAATGTTGTTCAGTGAATAAATAACTAACGTGGATCTGACCTATGGATACTAAACTCTCCATGGTACCCTGGAATATTGATTGACACCTATTTGTGTCGATAGGCCAAACCCAACCATCCCTTCCAATTGGGAGCTGATGAATTGTATGTACCATTCTGTATCATTGTACCCAGTACCTCCTCACTTGTTAATGTATCATTCAATAGACCTTCAATAGGTGTGGGCGAGGGGATGCATGGTGTCTTCAGGTCTTTTACTTTTGCAAACATGTAGCAGGTAGTCTGTTGCACTGTTCCGTTCAGGAAGATTATTTGTAATGGTATTGATCAAGCTCTAAATAAAGCCAGTGTTCCCTGAACCTGACATTCTTTCGCCCCCCAGATGGATTTGTTGTCTATCATGTCCCTCCAATAGTCAAAACCCTGTATAGACAGTTGGGAGATAAAAGGTGCTGAATATATCGGCTTGGTTTTTGTCAGCATAATTTTCTTTGCAGTTGTATTAGTTTGTGCAAGCTTATAGTAGTATGACGCTGGGTCTGATGTATTGAACCCCGAAAAGCATGCAAATTTCAGTCCAAATGTGGCAGAACTACCTTTTGGTGGTGTTGAGCAATGTTCCCATTAATGGTAAGTGTTAACAGTGCGCGGAACGCTTGCTTTGTGCAAAAAGTGAGGACCATAATGCTGGTAACAATACATGGTATCAAAATTAGTTATTTCCTCATACAGTTCCGCTGCAGATTGTTCTAGATCTGAGAGCATAGTATTTACAGTTTCAATGTCCCAATCATCAAAGAGTGTACTCGGGATAATGAAATCATTCAATGAATTTTAAATACATGTGGAATTTTCAAATGTTCAGTAGGACAAAATACATCATATGAAATCCTATCCGAAACTAAACCATCAGGCACTGGAACTGCTGTAATGTTCACTAGGGACAGGTCTCTCTGTTTACGGAGGGATGACATATGTGGTTTCAGGACCAAGTTCACAGATTGTACTGCAGAGGAGTGTGGGAGGTAATGCCCATTCAGTAGTAGTAAAAAGACAGTAACTATACCAATCCAAATTAACAGGAACAGGATCCCTAATGGAAACCAAAAATGCAACCTAGGGGACACAAGGTAAGTCTTTTTCAGCCAGAGATAGGATTGTCTAAATGTCTTTTTTTTGGAAATGGGTGGCATTTGTTTAGGTTAACTTAGATCTGAATAAAAGTCATCGAAGTTGATGAAGTAGCCAGACCCAGTTCGATCTATCTTTTTTAATTTTTTTTATAAATCTTTTTTATTAAACAGTCTTGACATGAGGTAAAAATTCACAGAATCAATTGAGGGTTACAGTGGAATCAGGTTACATACAATACAGCGGCATGATTCATTGAAATTTACGGGGATGGGGGATCATCATCATCAGCATCACAGGGAGGGGTACATATATCGCCCCGGTATGCATTCCAGGGTGCCCAAACCTTGGACCATTTGCGGGGGCAACCCCGGGCCGTATAGACTGTTTTCTCTCTTAGCATACACCAGTCAAGATATCGCTCCCAAGCTATGACCGTGGGCGGGTGCGGGGCTCTCTAGAGCTGTGCTACATTCCTCTTGGTGATCATACAGCCAAGCGTGACCCATTTCGTAGTATAGGTGTTGAGGTCGGTAGGTTCCCAAATGTTAAGGAGGCACCTGGGCACTTCCGGTCTGATTTCTACCCCCAACACTTCACTAATGACCGTGTGGATGTTGTGCCAGTATTCTTGAATTTGCTCACAGTGCCATAGTATATGTATGAATGGGCCCAATTGTGTGCATCCCCTCCTACAAGAGCCGTCCGTCAGCCCACCCATGTGCACCAACTGGGGACCAGTTACGTAAATTCTATGGAGGATCTTTAGTTGCACCAGTCTGAGTCGCGCTGGGATAGCGACCGTTTTAGGACAGGCGACCGCTTCCTGCCAGGTTTCATCATCTAATTCTATTCCTTCCTCAGTCCACTTGTCTCGCAGTTTCAATAGGGGGTTGTCGATATTGTTAATGAGTTTTCGATACGTTAGGGAAATGGCCCTGTCAGGTAGGTGGCCATCCAGCAGTCTGTCCTCTAATGGGGAGGTGTCCGGTGGAGTCGAGTCAACGGGAATTGCTGTTTGCAGCGAGTGTCTAATTTGTAGGTATCGATAATATTCTGAATCCGCCAGGGCATACTGAGTTTGTAGAGCGTCAAAGGGTTTCACACCCCCAGCATACCAAAGGTCTTTGACATGGGAAATGCCTATTAAGTCCCATTTATCAAATTCTTTTGTATTTCCCATATATCCAAGTTTTTGTGAGTCCCACAGAGGTGTGGCAAGAGTCAGCTTGTTGCGCCAGCCGAGTGATTTAGTAGCAGAGTGCCAAATTGTAACTGTAAGGTCAGTGAGGCTGGTGAGTGGGTATTTGCTTGGTGTTGAATATAACGCCCTTGAAAAGGTCCCGCTGACTAAAAGCCAACGGTCCATATTGAACCCCGGGTTGTCAGGGCGGCCGTATGTGCAATGATTAATAGCTGTTAGATGCGCAGCCCAATAATATTTTTTAATTTCAGGCAAGCCAATTCCTCCATCATACCAGCTAAGTGTCATCTTTTTCATAGCAATACGTGGTCTCCCTCCCCATAGGAGGTCCCTCGGGAGCCCTTTGAGATTTTTAAAGTACAGGTTTGGGACGAGGTCGACTGAATTTTGCAGCGCGTACAGAAAACGGGGCAAAGACATCATTTTAAATAGTGCAGCTTGGCCCAGTAGTGAGAGCGGGAGTGACTTCCAGTGTGTTATGTCGCTTTTGAGCCGCTGCATCGGGGGGAGTAGATTGCGGGCGTATCGGACTGATGGGTCTAGGGAAATAAATATGCCTAAGTATTTGAAGCCTTCTGAGACTACTGGAATCGGGCAATTTCGGGGCAGAGGGGGAGAAGTCCCCCATAGGACATACAGAAGTGATTTTTGCCAATTGACACGAAACTCAGAGTACCTTTCAAAAATATCTAATATGTCAAAAGCTGCTATTAGGGATCTCCAAGGGGACGTGAGATAGAGGAGAATGTCATCCGCATATAGGGATATCTGGTCCTCCCAGTCCGCCGACCAACGCATGCCGCGGATCATTACATCTTTACAGATCCGCGCTGCAAGTGGCTCAAGGGCCAAAGCGAATAGTAAGGGAGAAAGGGGGCATCCCTGACGGGTCCCTCGGCTGCGTATAATGGGTTCTGACTTCCTGTTATTCACAACTATCTGAGCAATCGGCGCGCTGTACAACAGTCGTACCCAGCGGCAAAAATGTGTGCCAAATCCCAGTTTGGAAAGTACTGCAAAAAGATAAGTCCATTCCAGTGTATCAAAAGCCATCGTGGCATCTAGGGAGGCTAATATGGCATCCTCACGTATCGACGGTACTCTGCCCAGGACTCCATGCAGCCTGCGCAGGTTGAGGGCAGTGTTTCTTTTAGGCATGAACCCTGATTGATCTGGGTGGACCAAATCGCCTATCACCTTGATCAGTCTAGTGGCAAGTACTTTAGCTAGAATTTTGGGTTCCGCATTCAGCAGCGATATAGGTCGATAGGAGGTGCACTCCGTTTTGGGTTTCCCTTCCTTGTGGATTGTGACTATAGTGGCAATCCTCTGGTCATATGGCAATGAGCCCTGTTTAAGGCTGTCCTCAAACATGGATTTTAGATAGTGGGCCAATTTATCTGGTCGAAGTTTGTAAAGCTCAATTGGAATGCCGTTTGGGCCCAGAGCTTTCCCCGAGTGTAATGTTCTTATCGCTGTTGCTATTTCATCAGCAGTTAGTGCACTGTCCATGAATGCGTGGTCTGAGTCTGATAGCTTCGGGAGTGAGATGTCTTTAATAAGATCGGTAAAGTCTGCTTCAGGGTATGGTGCCACCGAGCTATATACAGTTTGGAAGTGAGCTGCAAAGTGGTTTAACTATGTCTTGTGGATTTGTCACAGGGGACCCAGCAGTACTTTGAATTTCTGGCACGAGCCTGCTCCCTCTTGTCTAAATATGCGAGCAACTTGCCAGCCTTGTCACCAGCCTTGTCACCCCAGTCATATATCCATCCCAGCCTATCCTGTCCGAGTAGTTTGGCACGGTCAGTGACCAACGCCCGGTATTCATCCTGGTGCAGACGGAGGGAATGAAGGGCTTCAGGTGTGGCGTCTGAGGTAACATCCTGTTCCAGACGGTAAAGCTCCTGTTCTATGTCGGAGATTTCTTTCACCCTATCTTTTTTGGAACCCGCCACCAAGGAAAGGGCCTGCCCACAGACCACCGTTTTGAAAGCTTCCCACAATATTTGGGGGGACTCAACTGTGTGTTTGTTCTCCAAAAAGTATGCATCAATAGTTTTGATTAGTCCTTTCTGTATTTTGGGGTTTTTGAGGTACCAGGGGTTTATTGGGGCAATCCGCCTCACCTGTGTATGGTCTAGAACAATATGGACCCACAGAGGGGAATGGTCGGAAATACCTCTTGCCAGGTGGCGTCTTCATGAATATCAGTGATTTGTGGAGACGGGACAAGTATGTAATCAAGACGGGATAGGCTGTTGTGCGCCCCGGAATGGAATGTGTGCTGTATCTTATCGGGATTGTATGTCCTCCAGCCATCTATGAGCCCCATCGCTTCTAAGAAACTGGAAAACGCATGTGCAGCTTGAGGGGTCGTGCAAGGGGGGTGTCTATCTAGAGCGCCGACACTATTGAGTTAAAGTCTCCTCCAAGTACCAGATGTCCGTCAGGCAACGTAAAGAGTACAGCACTTAAGTCCGTGAATGTTATGCCCTGCATCCCCGTGGGCGCGTATATTGACATGAAGGTGATAGACCTGCCCTCCCAAGAGCCCGTGACTCCAACAAATCTGCCCCGGTTGTCCACATATGTGGAGGTGAGTGAGAGAGGAAATGACTTTTTTTGCATAATGCCTACTCCCCTGGAGCTAGAAGTGAAGTCCGCGTGTGCCATCATCGAATATCCCCATCTGTGCATTGCTTTGCACGTGTTGCCAATGAGGTGTATTTCCTGGAGCAACTCAATGTCCGGCGATAGTCTCTTAATATACTGCAACACTACACTTTTGATCTTGTCCCCCAATCCGTTAACATTCCAACTTAAAATGTTGACTTCCCTGTTACACTGCACTCCCATTGATAGTTAAACAGGACCCCACTAGTGGGGTTACGTTTATACATCATGTTGAACACTGCAGCGGCAGCCGCCACAGACCGGAACTGTACCATCAAAAAATGGTCGAGAATAATAAACAAAAGACACAAAACAACTAAATGAAATACCCCAACCCAACAACCCCCCACCCTGCTGCCCTGTGCTCTGAGCTCAGAACTGCCCATCAAAAAAAAAGCTTGCAGAGTGCCTGTCGCCCTAAAAATTCAAAGGAAGAAAAAACAGGGGGGGAAAGCAGTGTGCTCCGCGTCCTGCCCTATGCTACTTCACTGTCACACCCTTGTTGAGCATTAAACGTAAAGACATAGATAAATCAGCAAACCCCAACAAATAATGTACAGTTAACCCCCCTCCCCTACCTGCCCCGCATCATTGTTTCCTTTACTTCTCAAAAGAGGCGACCATCGTCTGAAACTCCACCTCAGTCTGGCCCACTGTCCGCATGACCTCCGGCTCCTCGCTCCGTTGGGTGTTTAGTCCCTTGGTAGTCAATCCAGTCCGCAACTGCCACAGGACGATCAAAAAACCACACCCTCCCCTCCGCCTCGACTCCGAGGTGCACTGGGAACAGCATCGAATAATTCAGGCTTCTTTCTCTCAGGTCACGTTTAACAGACATAAATGATCTCCTCTGCTTCTGTACCCTCTGCATGAAGTCAGGGAAAAAGGATATTTCGGCATTGTCATATCGGAGGGGGGCGGTGGCCCTGGAATTTTGGAGGATCACATCCCTGTCCCGGTAATTTAAGACCAGAGCCAACATGGGCCGTGGGGGAGCGCCCGGCTTGGGACGTCTGCCCGTGACCCTGTGAGCCTGCTCGATCACAAAAAATTTACTGAGGCCTTTGTGTTGCAGGTGCTTGAGGATAAGGTCCTCAACGAACAGGTCAGGAGATTGCCCCTTTCCGGGACTCCTATAATGCGGCGATTGTTGCGGCAAAGTCAGCCTTCGTAATCATCCAGCATGAGGTCCGCGCGATTTCGGGATTCCTGCAGTTCTTGGACCTCCCTCTGTAACTGTGTGACATCACCCACTAAGCTAGCCGTTGTGATTTCCACCTGTTTCACTTTTTCGTTGAGTTTCCCCATGTCGGCTCTGATGAGGTTGACGTCGCTGGCCACTCAACCCTGGGAGGTTTAGATACCTGTGATGGCCATCATGACGTCTTTAAGGGAAGGCTCAGGTTGTCCTTCTCCAGGGCCTCCCCGTGCTGCTTCATCTGATGGACGGCCCTGTTGCACGTCCTTGGTCACTGTGTATCGATCCAGCTTGTTGGTCTGGGCTGGTTTCAGCCCCCTGGTCCTCGCCCCCTTAGTGCGTTCCATAATAGCAGCTGATGTGGATCACAAATGGATGCGGATTATTGGGGGTGGTGGGTGAGGAAGTGTTCTGCTCTAGGACAGGTTCGATGAGAGTGACCCTGAAAGTCTTGCACCCTATCCCAACCACCACAAGGATGAAAGCAATGCAGGTAAACACAACAAAGGGATCTGAACACTGAAGCCTCTCGTCACAGTCCAATCCGCTCCTGATCTCACCAGTGGGAATAGGGGGTGTGGGTGACCCACCGATCTCTATGCGAGGGGGTTACGTGGGAAAACGTACCACATTCGGTGCCCCTCAATTGGCCTCAGATTGGAGTGCAGACAGGTGCTATCAGTGTTGCTCAGCAAGGCCACTATCAGTGCTGTTGGCGTTATTTCACGCGACCCTCCTGTCATAAACTCCCCTCATGGTCAGAGCGCCACAGTGTTGCAGGGTCTCGGCGCCACTGCCGTGAGGTGGTCGGATGGCTGGGGCCTTCAGTTGGGAGGGTTGCTGCCCCGGGGCCCGGCTTCCGGCACCTGCGTGTGCCTTGGCGTTGAGGATTCCACAGTTGGCGCTCTACAGTTTGCCCCACTGTGGCGTACAATTTAATGTCCTCAGCGCATCTCAACAAGGCCACAATCACTGCTTTTAGCGTTGCCTGGGGCGACCCTCCGTGCAGCCCCCCGTTGTAGATGGAGCGCAGCAGTGTTGTGTGCTTCTAGCGCCACCGCCATGCAGTGGTAGAATATGTGGGGCTGGAGACCAGGAGATCTATTGCTGTGGGCCCCGGCTGCAGGTTTCCGTGCGGGCCACAAAGAACAAAGGCAAGGGGAGTTCAGTAGGTCAAAACAGGCCGAGGGGAAGCCACCACTATCTCCATCAGGAGCGCGCTGCCGATTCCAGCTGTTTTGCGGCCAGCTCGCCCCGGTTCACAACCGCTGTGCCCTCTCACTGCAGCTGTACATCAATAACGGGGCTGCAACTTCCCCTGTTGCTCGGTGCGGCGACGGTCCCTCCAAGAGTCTCCGTCCTGCCAGGCTCGTGTCGGCGCTATTTTCTATGACGTCCCAGCGGGGTATCAAATGGACAGGCCACCATGCGCCTCGGTCTCGGGCCCCACAATGAAAGGCATGCAGGCAGTGACGGAGGACGCGGGGTGAGGGGTTTCACTAAGCGAGCTGCGCCGCCACATCTTATGCTCTGCGGCTGGCGCGCTCACTCTCGCTGCGATCCCAGTGCCGTCCGGTCGCTCAAAACTTTTGCGTTATCTGTGTCGCGTCCTCTGCCGCTTCGGATCTTCAGGGGCTTCACAGTAATTACCGGTGGGGACAAATCTGCGGCGGCGCCTTAATCCGCAGCGCCACCGGCTGGCGAGGGTGAGTTGGTTGGAGACCTGCTCTGGGAGGCTTGGCTATTGTGGGCCCCGGCTTCAGGACGCCGAGCGGGCCGCGGCCTTGCAATGGAGTTTATTCCCTCGGCTCGCACGATCAGTTCACTGGAGCAGGCGGGATGGGCTCCGCTGTTGATTCGACACCCGGGGCAGCAATCAGGTGCATCGGATAGTCATTCAGGATAGTAGAGGTCTAATCGGGCAACGGAGCTCACGGACTACGCAGCCATCTGCAATCCGTGCTTGGCCACGCCCCCCAGTTCGATCTATCTTTGGTAGCTCTGCAGGGTTTGTAGAACTGGGAGGTGTCTCTTGTGAAGGCACATTGATGTAGATATCATTATTGGGCTGAGTTGCAATTTGAATTTCATTTATATTTGGATGTTGTTCAATTTCAACTGGGGTTATTCACACTTTGTTATTGGATACTCCTGCACTTAGCGCAGGGGAGGCTTGAAACATTATTATTCTTTCTATCTGAACTTCCTGTATGGTAGCAAGAGGAGATCTGCAGCTACTCAGGATCCCACAAGACCTACTGTTGACAATTGGCCACATAATGTGGTTTGATCAAATCAATGGAGAAAAAACGTCTTTGTTTTAGGCCAGCAAGAGGCGGAAGAAGTACTGTTCTTGTTCCTTTGACTGCCAGGAGAGGTACAGGTGCTCTGTAAGATGGCCCAAACTACTTCTTGTCCACGATCTTTTCTCTGACCAGGTCCCCAATCTTCGGGACCCAGGCAGGTCTTGTCGAAACCTGTTTCCCTTCCCCAGTGTTGGTGCGTTTTGCTTGGACGTTGCTTGTAATATCCGGAATTAATTTAGGTCCTGTAAAACAGCCAAACAATCATTCAGTTCAAATGGTTTTGCATCTGCCACTGTGCTTGCACAATCGAGGTCAGGAACCCACATTCTTGTCCCAAACAGGATCTCGTAGGAGGTACGTCTTCCCAAGGATTTTCTTGGCATGCTGTTAAGTACCCTCTGGACCCCATACAGGTGATTGACCCAACTGCTGCCCGCACCTAATGCCCTTGCTGTTGAAGATTGTTTTAGGTTCAGGTTTTTCCTCTCCACCATTGAATTTCCCTAAGGATGGTAGGGGAAGGAGTGCCGCATGGCCACGCTCATACTTTCCATGGCTTCCTTGCAAGCCCTAGAGCTAAATGCAGGGCCACGGTTGGAGTGAAACGTGCCAATTGTCTATGTCCTGATGAAGACTTGTAAATCCTTTATAACAGTTCGGGCGTTAGCCAAATGCTGAGGCAAAACTCATAGGAATCTAGAGCATGAATCCACTGCCACCAAGATGTATTTGTAGGCCCCATCTGAATATAGGGGGCAGCAGTGGTCCAAATAGACACATGTGAGATGAGTAGTGGTGTTTGCGGTGGCCATGCAATGGTGGAACCTTTCATTTGCTGACAGATGTCGCACATTTGGATGAAATCCTTGGTCTGTTTAGACAAACCTGGTCACCAGTATCGCTGATTTAATATTTAAATTGTTGCAGTGACTCCTGTGTGTGCTGAGAGAATTAAACCTAATCTGA
This sequence comes from Triturus cristatus, assembly GCF_964204655.1. Taxonomy (NCBI): domain Eukaryota; kingdom Metazoa; phylum Chordata; class Amphibia; order Caudata; family Salamandridae; genus Triturus; species Triturus cristatus. Next base: position 520,713,747 of record NC_140594.1, read on the forward strand.
GATCCATGTTTGGTATGACTCTATCCCCCACTCTCGGAATTTGAGCATGCAGTATGTTTTGCGCATCTAATTTATAGGAGTATTTGAGTGGAAAGCCATTTGGCAAGGCAGAGCCGATTTTAGAGGCATTAACAGCTATCAATGCAGCTCCGTCTATCCTCATGCTAGAGCCAGTGCATGTAGCAATGGCAGCTTCATCAGCCAGTGAATTCCCTTCAATGTGTTTGCCAACACGCTGATGACTCAAGGTGTGAATAACTTGAGCCAGTGTAAAGCATTCTTTCAGCTTTGCCACTTGTTCCCATAACAATTTATGCTTAATTGTGCAACCCTTGGAATCTCTACACCCATTAAGTCCCAAGTAATGAAGATATTCATTATAAGACTGGACACAGTAGAACGAATCGCACACTATCAGTGTGGGGAATTCCCGATCCATATATTGTAGTGCCAGTATCAGCGCTTTTAGTTCTGCCAGCTGCGCTGTGTATTCTCCTCAATATTGTGTAGTTGTATTGCTGGGATGTCATTTACCATCCCGCATACGTCCCTTCACTATAGCACATGCTGCACTATACTGTTGTTTACTTCCAATGGCAGGCTGAGCAGAACCATCAGTGTAAATGATGCATTCATATTTTTCTAGAGGCAAGATTTAATTCGGGAGAGGGTAGTCTTGTTCGTATTGCAGGAATGCTTGAGATTTCAGTGTAGGATCATATTTGTAATCTACATCTGTTGCAGTGAGAGATTTAGCCCATTGTGTCCATCATGGATGCAGTGCTTTTGCATTTGGAATGATTGCTTTGTCACAGCTTCTAAAGTTGGTACCTGGATTACAACAATTATGTGTTTCCCCTGTGCTAGTGCTCTTTCTTTCACTACAGCAGTCCGAACTGCTGTCAGTATTTCTTCTGTGGCCGCAAATTGCATTTCAGCATTTGTGTATTAATGTGATATGTATGCAATTGGGACTGTCTAACCTTCATTGAAACTGATGTATGTATATCCTGATAAACCCGGGACCACTCGGATCACCAAGTTGGTAGAATTCACACGTGTGTGCAAATGATTTGATGCTATCATGTCTGCCTGTATGTCCCTGTGTCCACTGATGTGCTGTGAAATCAGGTCTGATTAAGTCGTAGAAAGGTTTTACTCTTTCTGCGCAATCCACAATGTATGTTCTGGCAACATTTTGAAATCCTAAAATGGATTGCAAACCCTTCAGAGTCTTCGGAGGTTAGAGCAGCGCACACTTTTCCAAAAAGTTGGCTGCCAGGTTCTTGCCTTCACTTGATAGCTCATATCCCAAAAATAGGACATTGAGATGGGCTATTTTTGACTTTTTGAAATTAAATGTGTAGTGCAAGTTGGCGAACCCCACAATTATGTCGTTCGCCCTGCACAAGTATTCAAGTAATTCATCGTCGGTCAGGTAGATGTCATCTACATAGGACACTGCCTCCTCGTCGCATGTTTGTAATAATTCTGACACTCTTTTACAGCACCGTCATTCCCTACACTCCTCCCAATTCTACAAATATTTACAACTTAGACATGCCCTTCAGGTCCACATCCCCTCCCCCACATCCTTCCCAGAATTCAGCCCCCTAGAGGCCCAAGTGATGATGGGGAACCTGGGTAGAGGAGGGGGGGGGTGTCACGGATCTATCGCTCCCTAGTGAACAACGGACCCGCGGTCCACGACCTCCTTTGCGCTCGCTGGGAGGGGTGGCTGGGTCCCATGGAGGACACGGATTGGAGGGACGCCCTTATGGCCCCCAAAACACTGACAACCTCCTCCAAATTGCGTCTCGTCCAGCTCTACTATCTCCATGAGGCTTACCTCACCCCCGCGCGCCTGTACAGGGATTGCTTGCGACCCTCTCCATCTTGCGCACGTTGCCAACAGGCCCCGGCTGATTTTTATCACATGGTGTGGCAATGTCCTGCTCTTGTGCCGTTCTGGGCGGGGTGGAGCTTGAGCTCACACAGGCCCTTGGGTGGGATGTGCCCCATGACCCGCTGCGCATGCTCCTGGGGGTGTTTGACGGCCTTGATGGATCCCGGGCTGAGAAACGTTTCCTGGGAACGGCGTTGGCGGTGGCAAAACGGGACATCACGGCACTCTGGTCCCAAGCTAAATCCCCAACAGTGCGGAGATGGAGAAGAGGGGTGGACTGGTGCGGTACCCAGGAGGAGCTTCTTTTCGAAGCCAGGTGTTGTCCTGAACTCTTTGGCAGGATCTGGGGCAAATGGTTTAATCTACTGCAGGCCTGAGGTTGTCGTGTCTAACCTGTATGTGGTCATATATAAGCTGGTGAGCTATCCATCCCATGACTATTTTTATAGATCTCTGTCATTCTCAAGGATTGCATTGTGCCTGTATAATGTGTCTGATTTGCTGCCAATGAATTTCTTGTTCTCTTTGATTATAATAAATTTGATTATCAAAAAAGAAATATATTCTGACACTCTTGCCGAGAATAGCCCCTGGCTGTTCTTATGCCCTTGGGGCAAACAACAGAATTGATCCTGAGTGCTGAGGCAGAAAATGCTATCAAATATCTGCTTTCTTGAGCTACATTTTGACAAAAGAATCTATTTGAGATATCTAATGTTGTTTTGTATTTCTTCCATACAATGTTATTCATTTAAGTCGACACTGTGCGTTTTGAGCTGCAAATGTTTGTGTGCATGTGTTCAAATGTCGGTTGTCTAAAACTGGACAATATGAATTGTCAAGTTTCATTATGGGAAACAAAGGATTGTTCATTGGGGAGGAGCAAGTCTAAATCACACCTTGGCATTCAAGTTGGTCTAAGATTTCTTTGACCTGTCTTTTTGCATTATTTTTAAATAGGGTACTGTCTCTGTGGATTTGGAGTAGATTTTAATGGGATTTCGTGGTGAGTAGACTCCACATCTCACCCTACATGGTTGCAGTATAATGCCGGAGCTAGAGAATGTTTTAATGATTCTGGGACGAGGTCAGGGAAAGAAGGGAAAATGATGCTTTCCCCTTTTGGGCAATCCATCACAAATTCTGTTGGCCTATCTTTTTCTGCTAACAGGATGTCATATCCAAATGTTAAGTTCTCCCAAACGATGTCCCCCTCTATTTGGAGTGTAATTTCGTATAGTCAATGTGGGACAACACTAACTATTGTATCTGGTGTTTTCACCATGATATGTTAATTCAATACTGCGTCACCAAAAAAATCCTTCATGTTATGGTGAGCTATTGTTACTTCTACCGCGCTGTCTAGCATCATCAGAGTCTAGTCCCCGTTCAGAAGCTGAGTCCTCAGTAACCTGGTATTATCTAATTTTCAAGTCAGCTACTTTCTTCTTTTTGAATAGAGGTTTTGCTTTAGGTTGTTCTTCCTGATTGATATTGTAATCTGAATTACGATGTGTTTCCCTTTTTGTCTTTAGTCGATCCTCATTCTCTTGTTCTGATCACCTGTCCCTCTTTGAGTTTTTTGATGAACCCTGAAAGGAACGAAAGGAACGTGTATCAATGTCCTGATACCTGACAAGCTTCCTAATGTTATTATGATTCCTAAGGTTAGACCTCCTTTCAGAGGACTCACGTTGGGGAAACCAACCCCTTGATCGTGAATGCTTTTCTTTATTGTTATTCTTAGATTGGTTGGTATCCCATTTCTTTTTACAAGAAGAGGGTGCTTATTTCGAGTTGCCCTTGTTGGGACTACCTGCCATTTGTGGTTTTCCTGCTTTGGCTCCCAAACTATCTCTACCTAATGCGGCATAGGTTTCTTCGATATTTTTTGGTAATTCTCGCTCCTTGTTTATAGGAACTTTTTCCCTTAGGCGGAGGTGTATGGCCACTGCTATTTGCTCCCCTTTTATGTTGCCCAGCATGATTGCTGAGACTTGGGCAAAATTACCCCTCAGTTTCATCCCCAAGTCCAGGGCAGGTCCTGCCCGTACTCATTCTGTATCTGTTTCAATACCTCTGGAATAATTGCTATGGAAGGGGTCCCATGTATTCTGATGTAAATGGCAGCAAAGATTGTTCCCCAAGTGTTACAATTCCCAATCTAGGGAACCATTCCCATTGGCAAGCAGATGGTTACCATTCTATGTTTTTCCTGTGGACCCATATGGGGAAATACTGCTTCCAGTTATGCAATTTTTCGTGCTCTCCAGAATGGAATTTGCTCCCGTTTGGAGGGGGTTGTCTCCATTACTTATTTTAGTGTCTGTGGGCTAATTGTAGGTGTGGTCTGATGTAGACCGACTGGAGCATGTCTTGCAGGTTGGACTGTTAATGTTCACATGACAAATTGAACAATGTGTCAGTATAGCCGGACTATGTCTATGTATATTGTATGGACATCAGTCACTGGTAGTGTATCTATCTCAGTATGTGGAATGTATGTCGCTAAGACCGGACAGATGACTCCTTCTATGCTGAGTGGACCGAGTCTTACAACAGATGTTGTGTGTGGTAGGGCGCGTTTAAACCAGTTTCTGTGTTGCTAGTAAGTTAACAGGACTTCAATGTCTTCATATGGAATGTATTCTTCTGGTGGTTCAACTCCAATGTAAGTGTGAAACAATTTAATCTGTCGATCTGCAGGCGTGTACTGAACCCAAGAATAGAATACCTCTGATCCGAACACCTTGTGTGCCTCAATCACGAAGGTAACACAGCAACCTGTTGCGGATAGGCCGTGTTTGAACAATTTTATGGTTACTGCATGTCTGTAGTTTTCTGTAATATTGAGAGCATTTGCAAATTAGTCTTCCCCCGAACCAGAACCACCACTCACATGGTCAGGCATTTTTAAAGGAGAAGAAAGAAGACAAAAATAAAGGTTTTAAGAAGGAGGGGGTTTGCACAATGTGGGAACCTTTTATCCTTATAAGCTTGTTTAAAGCTTCAGCCAAAACACAGGGTACATCTGTTCAGCTGAGGCAGATCTCCCTTCCCACTTCATACGTCTCTGAATATTGTGAGTAGGGCTTTCTGAAAAAGCACGACTAAACTATTTAGATTTTTTTTTTAAACAAATTTTATTTAATTTTATATCTGCTACAATAGTGGCCCGAAGGGACCATACATGAATGAGATTCCAAAGTAAATGCCATCTTGGACCAAATGGGAATAATATAAACAAGAAAGGGAAGGAAAGGAATATAAACAATTAACCATAACTAAACCAGCACAGATTCAGCGCCCCCACTCCCTCCCTCCCCATGCAGCCATTTGCACATGTTGTCTAACTGGATAATTTTATTTAGTGCATAGAGAGGTAATTGGATTGCAATCTATGTTATAAGAGATTCTGATGATTCCACCATCGGCAGATCTTTACCCTTAAAATGTGCCCATTGTTGCCATATTTTCCCATGCTTCTGTGGGCAACCTCGTGCCTGGAACACTGCCAGTTCCATGTCCATGCACCAGTCCAAGGCCTTTTTCCACGTTCCCAAGGGTGGCGGGGTAGTACTCTTCCAGTGTTGGGGAATATCCCGCTTAGCAAGTGTAAGCCTTAGGAATAGTTGCGGCAAATTTAATCTGTGCTGTGAAGTAGTGCTCATTTGGGATCGACCGGGATATGCCAGGATGATACCTCTCCAAGACAAGTCAACATTCTGTATGTAAGAAGGTGCCCGTTTCCTGGTTGCACCTGAGGCACACTGGCGACAAAATTGCACCCATGCGCCAAAGCGGTGTCTGGTGAAGTAGGCTTGATGGAGGAATTTGAATTGGATTAGACGGTAGCGAGATGCTATAGCGGTGCCGCGAGGACTCGCAAGTGCCTCCTTCCAATCATCATCTGAGAGGGCTGGTATGTCGCTTTCCCATTTTCGTCGAAGTGAACCTAATGTTGTGTTGTTGTGTGTTAGGACGGTTTGATATATTTGCCTGATCTTGTGTATGCCTGTATCTCCCACTAATAATCACCCTTCCAATGGATGGAAATCTGGGTGGTCTATAAGTGTTTCTATGTATGGGGTCAGGGCATGTCTCATTTGCAAGTATTTGTAGAGTTGGTTACGGTGAAGGTGAGATTCCTCCTGCATTTGCTGAAAGGATTCAAGGACTGTTCCCTTTATTACATCACCTAATGTGGAGATAACAATAAGGTCCCATGTGCGAAAATCCAGAGGATAGAGTCCCAACTTGTCGTACGCATGACCCCGACCATAATGGGGTTGTTCCTGTTAGCCGCCCCTCCCATCCCATCTGCCGGACTACTCGTCTCCATAATTGAATCACTACCTTAGTGGTGGGAGGTAATTGATTTAAGCGGCTGCGACTATACAGCAAGCCAAGCAACGGCTGGACCTCCATCATGATTCTCTCCACCGCGAAAGTGGGATGTAATTGGGAATTGTACCACCAATCGTTGTTTTTGAGGAGGTGGGAAACGGAGCAGTAGGCAAATATATCAGCGGCTGCAATCCCACCACAATAGGTGGATTCTGTGCACGTTTGCAGTGCAATGCGTGTAGCCCCGCCTCCCCATAGGAAGCTGGTGAGAAGTGCGTTGATTTGTGTGACTCGCGATTGAGGAATACTATAGGGGTAATTCTGTAGACTATATAGAATCTGCGACAGCGAGACCAATTCGAAAATAGCGGACCTACCGTAAAGGGATAGGGGCAGAGGGTACCAAGCCCGCACTTCATCCTTGATCTCGGGTATGAGGGGGTTTATGTTGTGCATCCAGGACACCAAGTGGTCAGATGATATGAAAACACCCATGTATTGAAAACCGCCAGATGCGTGTGTCAACTGCAATGCCCATGTGCCTCATCCCTGAGTGCAGCAAACTGGGAATAATATGGATTTGGGTGGATTTGTGCAGAGGCCCGAAGGTTCCCTGAGAATTCCAGATCCGTAAGGAAGAACAGGATGTCGTCTACATTTAATGCAATCTTGTCTGACACAACTTGGGACTAGTTAAAGACGCGGACCAAGGGATACCACCGCACCCATGTTGCTAAGGTTTCTATAGAAAGTGAAAAAAGGAGCGGGGATAATGGACACCCCTGTCGTGTGCCCCTGCCAATGGGGAATGCGGCCGATAAAGCACCAGTCACTTGCACAGAGGCGGAAAGATCGGTATATACACTACACTAGGAACTTTGGGTTGAGGTTTAACGCTTGTAATAGGAGGAATAGGTAGTCCCAATCTAAAGAGTTGAATGCTTTATCAATGTCTGCAAGTTGGACCGCCTCAGGACGTCAAAGCCTCGATACCATGGCAAGGAAATTGTGAACCTGCCAGAGGTTGTGACATGTGGATTGTTGTGGCATAAAGTCGGATTGGTCGGGTTGGATGAATTTCTATGTGTGTGGTAGGAGGCGATTTGCAACGATTTTGCCCAGGAGTTTGGCTTCTAGGTTCAGTTGTGAAATGGGGCGATATGAAGACGGTTCATCAGGGGGATGCCCTGGTTTTACAAAAACCACGATTTTGTTATGACGCCAATCAAGCGAGAGAATCCCCTGTTTGAAAGTTTCTTGTAGTACCCTAAGTAAGTGAGGGCTTGTCTGGGAGATGCAGCCACTGAAAAATTCACTCTGGAACCCATTTGGACCAGGGGCCCGGCCAGGGCGCATAACACGGAGTGCGGTGGTGAGCTCTTCCATTGTGATAGGGGCATCCATCGGATCACACACATCATTTGAAACTGGCTTAGGTGGTATATTGTGTAGGAATTTTTCTGATTAGATCTGAAGATATGAAGTCCCTTTTCCTTTACAAGTTGGTGTAATACGCAGCAAATGCTTGGGCCACTACTTGGGGATTGGTGCAGAGGGTGCCATCGGCAGCCAGAAGTGCCGGTGTTGGGGTCTGTGACTGTGTTACTTGACATAAGTGATGCAAAGTCTTGCTCAATTTGTCGCCCCATTGGTAAATTATGTGTTGGGTTGCCTGCCACGCCTGCTGGGCTTCATTTGCGAGTAATTGGTTAATTTGTTGTTGCAAGAAAAGGAGCTTGCGGCGGGCCTGGTCTCCCCCTCCTGCCCGCATCTTGTCTTTGAGGGCTCGCTGGCAGGACTCCAGGTCTACTATCTGTGCGAGGTAGCTCTGTTTTGCCCCGGCACAGTAACTAATATCAACTCCGCGTATGAAGGCCTCCCATAGAATTATTCCAGAGGGCGCGTGTTATGTGCAAAGTAATTTGTGACGGCTTGGTGGAGGGATGTTGTCACGTACTTGGAGTCCCTCAGATGCCAGGGTGACATTCGCCATCGGATTCAGGTTCGCTGAGGCCCCATATGTAGTTAGAGTGTCATCGGGGAATTGTCAGAGAGACCCTCTGGAGAATAGTGGTAGACGCGAACCAGTGGTATAGGAACCCCCATATGTGCTAAAAGAAGGTATATTCAGAGTCAGTTGGATAGTAAGCCCTCCACGTATCAGACCACCCCAAGGTGGATGCTAGGAAGTGTAACTTGGATTCACTCATGGCACGGTCATGTTCACCATTACAGCATCTATCTGTGGGCTGCATGGTGTCATTCCAGTCACCTCCCATTACCGAGAAGCCATCCGGCAAGGCACCCTTATACATGTATGACTCTCTCCACTAAGGTGTGTCCTAGTTGGGGGGGGGGCATAGAAACTGCCAAAAACCAGGGGTTCCCCTTATAGTGTGCCTGCTGCTATGGTATACCGACCCCCTGGGTTTAGCCATGTCTGGGTGCATATAAAGAGGATCCTGCGATGAATAAGGATAGCTGTACCTTGAGAGCCTTGAGTAAATCCAGAGTGATATATTTGGTTGAATCCATCTCGTGCCAAGCTAGGCACTCGGTTCGTCATCATATGTGTCTCTTGCATCAGCAATTTGTCTACTTCCAATCTTTTGGCTTGCTTTAACACTGTGCCCAGCTTGATTTTATCTAACATTCACCGCACAATCCAGGTCATAATATTAATCTCACTAGAAAGGGCCGTTTGCATGTCTGCTATTGGTTGTTACTTAGGGGTGATGGTATGCATGTACGAGGTGCATGGGATCAGGCGGGTGCGTATGTCTGTGCTTGGTCAACACATTACAAACCTTAATTAAAATAAACATCCCAATCCCCCTCCCCCACCCCAATACCTCGGAGAACTTGAAGTACCTGTCGCAGTGGGTACACTCCCGGGACCCCAACGGGGGAACCATGGGACCCCACACCAATGGATCCTCAAAACTCTACCCCCCAATCATCGTCCTTAGACCGTTGAGTGGGATTCATGAGGTTGACTATGACATTCAGTTCCCCACATGGACCAGGTCCTAACATTGAGGCCACATTCCTGTATCTTTCTCCCACATGCAAGAGAAGAAAGGGAAGAGAAAGGAACGAGGGAGGAGAAAGGAAGGAAGCACAATACAGGTGAATTATGAGTCTTTTCCCTGTGTCTGGGAGCGCCAGTTAGTTCTTGATCGATGCCTTTGCCGCGATGAATGCTTTTTTGGACGATTCTGTCTAGTATTCTGGGAGGAGTCTGATTCCAGCGGTGGCGGAGTATTAGGCTTAAGCAAGATAGTCTTGTCAGTCCATTTAAATATCTCTTCAGGAGTATCGAAGAATAAGGTTTTGGACTTATAGATTAAACGCATGCGTGCGGGGTACAACAACATGTATTGGATGTTGAGGTCTCTCAATTTGCGCTTGGTGGCCACGAAGGATTGACGCTGGTGTTGTACAAGGCGCGTATAGACCGACAAGATCATGATGGTTTGCGAGCCATGGATCAGCTTGTCTCTGGAGTTCCGGGCAAACTGAAGGATCACATCCCTGTCCTTGTAATGTAGGAGTTTGGCAATGACCGGGCGGAGCCGCGCCCCAGGAGGAGGCTTTGCAGCCAGGGCTCTGCGGGCTCGTTCCACAATGAATCATGTGGAGAGGGAACCCTCCGGCATGAGGGACAGTAACCATTGTGACATAAATTCTGTCACGGAAGCCCCTTCGCAGCCCTTGGGAAATCCCACAAAGCGCAGGTTGTTTCATCGTGCGCGGCCCTCTGCATCTTCCACGTGTGTGGCAAGTTCCTGGGTGATAGCCGTGAGGCAATTGACTTTTTCTTGCAGCGTCACGATTGTGTCTTCCATGCCTGATACTCGAGTTTCCACTTCAGTGATCCGATTCACCACATTACATAGATCCTGGTGGAGAAAGAAGACCTCCTTGCTCACAGCACCGAACTTGGCATCCCACATGTCGCGGGACTGTGTGATCAACGCCGGCAGGGCTGCATTATCCGGTACTGGGCCTCCTATGTCTGATCCTCCCACTGCGTCGGCAGGGGTGGTAGTACATTGATCTAGGGTGCTCTGTTTCGTGGAGGGAGCGGATGTCTTATCCTTTGTCATGTTGGCGGCAAAGGGGGTCACCAAGACTGACAGTCCACCCACCTTGGTAATAGGCTGCAAGTGGGGCCTCCTAAGTGTGTGCGAGAGGCAACCGGGAGTCAGACCTCACGGGGTCTACCCGTCCCGAGCAGCAAGCCGCACCGGGCTACCATGGCTGCTTCCGCCTCTCAAGACTGACCTCAGGTAGACCCTATAGGAGGATTACACCCGCCAGACCACCAACTCCCAGCAGTTCTCCACCCCTTCTCCGATGGTAGGCGGATTGCTATGTAGTGAGGCAGCCGTGATAGGATGGCAGTCTGAGTCAATCCATACCCCTGCCTGCGTACCGATAATGTAGCCAGCCGGTGGGTCACACTCTGCCAGTATGTCTGCAGCGTTGTCGGCCCTTGGCCTTAACGGGTGTGTCCCAACTGGAGCCGTCTATACCAGCCAGAAGATGGATAGGGTATGCCTGGATACAGACTGGGCACAGCAATCTCTCATGTCACCAGCCTTGCTGCAATGTCCACCTTGCCACCATGAACTTGATCACAGCCGGCCCAGTGCCAAGGTTCTAGACCGCCCTAGGTGTGCCACACACCAGGCAAGCTGCAAATACAAACGTAATACAAAAAATTGAAATGTAAAATTGCCATATTACTCGTATTTTACCCAATATCATGTTTGCATTTATATAACTTTAAATATGAATACTGTATGCCACCGTTTTCCTCTTCAAGACGCCATTTTGTATTATAATCAAAACTGTTACTTCATCATTTACAAGAAATGGTCCTTGGTAAGTTTAGTTTCTTCAATGCTGAATCTTGCTCATTAATGCATGCCTTTTCTGTTACATCATCGCACTCCAACAAGTGTGCCCCAATGTCCCGATGAGGGAGGTGCACCCTATTTTTCATCCCGAGCTCCCAGAACAGCAGAATCAAAGAGATGAGGTGGTCCAACCGCGGGTGGTGGATCATTTTCAGGAACAGTGGGTTTGCACCCCGTGGAAGAGAAGTGAGGTGCTAGCTCTTAAGAGTCAGTTACTGGAGCCTAGAAAAACCCCAACTGCATATTATAAAGAGTTAACAGAAGCCACCTCCTCGCCAGTTATGACCCTAGCAGATATAGAGATGTTTTTTCGGGTTGTTGTTGCCCGTGGACATATGGAGGCAGGTACATACACAGGATCACAGGGTGGAATTGGGTGGCTATTGGGATGAGATTAAGGCATGGGATAAGGAGCGAAAGCCCTGTGAGAAACCTAGGGCTGAGATTCTGGCTTTGCCAGGTCGTATCATCATTTATATGCATTCTCTTATCCCACCCAGACGAGTAGATTGGGACAAGCTGATGGCATGTCATCAGAAGAAAGAGGAAAGTGTGTCTGATTTTTTTTTACTAAGTTTGAAGGGGTGTTCTTGGATTTTTAGTGGACAGGATTTGTCAGTTGAAGTTGGTGTTCATTTGTTTGTTAACAGGTTTGTTACAAATTTGCTTCCGGAGATTGCAGCTCGGTTGCAGGCTTCGACAGCACTTGGACTACCTCCTCCCCTTCGGTGATATTGAGTATGGCTCAGTACTATAAGGATCGGGAAAATTAGGAAAAGGACTGGTGGACAGGAAGAGAAAGGATTTGAAGACAAGGGTGTTGCTGCATCAAGTTGCAAGAGGGTCCGGGACGGGACGAGGCACTGGTCCGGCTCAAAGGTCACAGGGTGCTGGCAGAGGTGGTGCACCCCTAGGGCTGAATCACTGTGCGTATTATAAAAAGGAGGGACATTGGCGAAGTGAGTGCCCAGATTTATTACAAAAACTTGCAGTTCCTAGAGGGCGAGGTTTGAGGGGAAGGGGCCGTTATGAGGGTGATCGGGATGAGGTTCATGCAGGTGCATCCACAGGGGGATGTTCTGATCAGAACTATTTTGATGACCCCCAGGGAAGGCAGTACTATCATGTTGATTATGATATGGATGGAGCTGCAGGGATGTCCTATGGCTAGGACAGCCAGGGACAGGGAAAGGGACCAGTTCAAATTCCTTTAGATCAGCGTGGTCCTTATGTCACAGCAGATTTGCATGGTTCGGCATAGAAATTTTGGGTGGATACAGGTGCAATGAATAGCTCTGTTTCTCCTTCGCTGGTCCCTGGGAAAGCCCTGTCTGGCCGTAATAATGTTTTGGTAGGTTATTCAGTCATACCGGTTGTGAGCCCAATTTCCAAACCTCTTGCTTTGTCTGTTGGTCCTTTTACTGTAGACTCTGCATTTTTTTTAACGGCGAATTGTGGGGAAATTGTATTAGGATTGAATTTGTTGAAAAAGTTACATGCTACCATTTATTGTTCCCCGGAATGGTGTTTACATGACCTAATGTGGTTAGTGCAGAACAGTGTTTGGCAAAGGATGCGCCACTTTCTGTTGAGTTTAAGGATGTGCCGTCTTCATTGTGGGCCACAGGGGATATGGATGTGGGGTTGTTGCAGGTACCACCAGTTTCTATAAAGGTCAAGGATAATGCTGTGCTCCCTGGTATTCCCCAGTGTAAAATATCCCAAGCAGGGGAGCAGGCTTTGATGCAGATTATACAGGACCTGATCAAATCATGAGTGGTTGAGGAGACAGTAGCGAATGTATGCAATAGTCCCATTCTCCCTATTCTTAAGAAGGCCCCTTTGGATTCCCCTGATGTGCATCCTGATGTTTATCGTTTTGTGATTGATCTCCGGGAAATTAATAAGATAGTGGTTCCTCAGTTCCTGGCGGTACCAGATATTACTGCCTTCTTGACAATGATTTCTTTTTTTTAATCCTGAACTGGACGTATACGCGCCGTGTGAAGCAAAGAAAACTTTATCCATCATTGGCCACTTGTTATGTGGAATGAAACCGGAGTAAGGGTACATTGTCTCCCAGTGGCATCTACATACCAGGAGAACTAGTTTCCTTGTAACGGGAAAGGAAATACGAAGTGGCCGTTGTGAAATTAGACATATAAATTTGAGAGTAACAAAACAACAGGGATTCGATCTAGGATGACAAGAGATAGCTGTGAGCAGTCGATAAGCCACAAGCTCGACCATTGTCTTAACAAGCTACACTACACCAGGAGTGATTACTTTTTTAAATATTTGAAGGAGAAACAGTCCCCCTATATTTGAGTCCTGATGAAGGTAGTTTTAAAATAAAGTGATGTACCACCGAAACACGTCAACGCCAACTAGACTTTGAATCCAAACCACAAGAATTTCTGGAAAGGAATAAATTGAAATACCTACATGAATACGAACTTGATGCTTCACTTTGGATCAAAACACACAACAGTCAATCTGTAACTGTGTAGATAGGGTCTCCTATTTTTATTGTATTACTGTTTTTTTATGATTATGTTTATGATTGTGACAATTTGTCGCCGGATTTTAATATGACTGTATACTGTATTTGATTAAATACTACATGCTACATATGAATTTTATATCGTGTTTACATGGACAATTCTCTTACTCTCTAAAAAGAGGATACGTTGTTTAAGGGAATTTGGTTTTTAATGAAATGTAATATAATCCTTGAGCGCTATATCTCTGGTTTGGTGGCATATTATTCAGTGGAATCATCGGTAGAGGTTTGATCTTTTGGAACATATCATTTGTGTGACTGGTAGGCGAGTGTGGTGAAAATTCTATTCTAACATTAGTACCTAGGGGAAATTTCATTTTCTCTATCTACTGGTTAGTAGTGCCCTGTTCCCTTTGGCAGGGGGGGCACCTTTCTAGTTGTATACACAAATGATTCCTTTCACCGCCAAATTATGTTCTGTAATTGATTTAAAAAATGCTTTCTTTAGTATTCCTATTCATCCAGACAGCAGGTATCTGTTTGGATTCACTTTGGCTGGTGGAAGCTTCCAATTCTGTTGAGCTCCTCAGGGGTATACAGAAAGTTCCAGTATTTATAGACAAGCTTTGAAAAGTCAATTGGACTCTCTCTCTCTTCCTGCAGGTAATGTATTATTGCAGTATGTGGACGATATTTTGATAAGCTCCGATACCGAAGAGGGTTGCCACGGTACGATTGTTAAAGCATTTGGCGAACAAAGGACATAAAGCATCCCTTTCCAAATTCCAATATTCCAATATTGTCAACAGCAAGTCACCTATTTAGGTCACCTTCTGTCTTAGGAGGGTTGAGGCTAACACCTGAACGAGTTGATGCTATTGGTAAGGTGCCTGTCCCTGTGACTCAGAGGGATGTGCGTGCTTTCATAGGCATCACCTCATATTGTCGACACTGGATACCCGCCTATTCTCTGTTAATACAGCCCTTGCTTCACTTAACAACTAAAGATGTGCATAAACTCTTGCCCTGGACGCATGAATATCAGCATGCCTGTGAGCAATTAAAGTTGCGCTTTGCTCTGCACCTGTGCTTGGTACACCTGATTATAATAAGCCTTTCGTGCTGGAAGTATACGAAACGGCTGGGTGTGCACTTTCTGTATTAACACAAGCCTGTAGAGGTAATCAGAGGCCGTGTGCTTATTTTTCTGCTACGCTTGACCTTGTCGCCAGAGCCCTCTGAGTTGTTTAAGAGCCATGGCGGCTGTGGCGGTCTCAATACGACAGTTGGCAGGGCTCGTCCTCAATCATGACCTCACAGTAATGGTACCTCATGCTGTGGATGTACTTTTAAACAAGACAATGATGCAGCACCTCACCAGTGCTCGTCTGACCGGTTATGAACTAACTTTATCTGCACCTCATACAAAAGATGTGCCATTCTGAACCCAGGCATGTTACTACCCCTCCCTTCCGACAATGAGGACACAGATGTCCATGATTGTTTGTTCCGGACTGAGGAGGAGACGAAGGGACGGGTAGACTTGAATGATGTTCCCTTATCTGACCAGCAAGGGGAACTATATGTTGATGGTTCTTGTTTCAAGTTGTCAGATGGCACCACTGCAGCGGCGTATGCTATTACCACGCTGTACACTGTAGTTGAGACCTTATGTATTCATTACAAATCCGCGCAAGCAGCGGAGCTGATAGCCCTCTTTCAAGCAGGTGAATTGAGTGAAGGACTGACTGTCAATATTTATACTGACAGCCAGTATGCCTTTAGGGTGGCCCATAATTTTGGACACCTCTGGGCAGAGAGAGGATTCTTGACTTCACATGGTACAAAAATTCAGAATGGTCCGCTGATAGGCTTTTGACAGCCTTGACCCTTCCCAAACGATTGGCAAAAGTGAAGTATAGTGCTCATAAAGCAATTACTGATGATGTGGAGCGGGGAAATGCTTTTGCAAACCAGATACCAAAAGAGACAGTCAGGTCAAAAACGAGGATGTTTGTGGCAGAACCTGCTAGATGGGTACCAGATGTTACCATGCTTGAAAATTCACTAGAGAGTGTTTGGGAAATACAGAGTGAAGCAACAATTGAGGTGTTGGCGGTGTGGCAGGAAAGTACAGGGCGTTTAGATGACGAAGGGTGTTGGACTGATAAGTCCAAGAAGCAGAGATGGGTGTTGCTGGATGCATATGTATTTCCTGTAGTTACCATGGCACATGGTCCAGCTCATATGAGCATTAAGGGAATCTGTATAATATTGGATCCTGTGTGGCAAAATGATAATATCCCAAAGCTTTCTGTGCACTTAGTGAAACATTGCATGATTTGCATGAAGCACAATCCTGGAAAAGGTACCCCTACACCTTCTGGTAATTTTGCCCCAACTTCTCTGCCTTTCGAGGTACTCCAGATGGATTACATTGAGATGCAGCAAGTTAATAATTTAAAATATGTGTTAGCGGTGGTTTGTGCATTTAGCAAATGGATTGAGGCTTACTCAACGCAAGAAAACACAGTCATGGCCACGGAGAAGCTCTTAATAAAGAGTTCTTCCCACGCTACGGTTTGCCCCATTTGATTTGGAGTGACAATGGAAGTCACTTCAATTCCAAAGTGATCCAATTGGTGTGCAATGGTCTGCACATCAAGCAAATATTTCAGGCAGCAAATCATCCTCAGTCAGCAGGTTTAGTTGAGAAGTACAATGGTACTCTCAAGCAAAAATTAGCTAAGATTAAGGAAAGTACTGGGTTACAATGGTGAGATGCATTACCCCTTGCTCTATTGTCCACCAGAATGACAGCCCATTGTAGAACTGGATTATTGCCATATTAAGTGGACTTTGGACGTCCCTCAAATGAGTGGGGCATCCCTAGACCGGAAAAAAATTCTGAGATTGATTATCCTCTGTTAGTCAATTATTTATATGAACTTACTAAAAGTCTTGGTTCTATTGACCAACAAATACATGAAGCTTTGCCTCCAGTAACAAAAGAACAACTAGAGAGTAAGGAAAAATGGAAAGGCTACTTGTCCTTTTTCCCTGGGTAGTATGCAAACAAACAAAATGGACACGTCCTTAGTAGGTTTTTGGTCATAGTTCATGACCTGTACCTTCTTCGGGGAGCGCAAAACAACAGATAGTTGTTTTAGGAAACCCCTCACCCACCTACCCAGTAGGTGGCATACTTCATCATCGGGGCCCAGCTGGATTACCAAGTGCAATCCAGCTGTGCTTCAACGCCTGAACTACAGCGGAGCGGGTTGTTGAGTGAAGAGTGAAAAAGTGCTATGTGAAGTGAAATTATGTGATAAAAATTTCTCTAGGAGATGCCCTTGTAAAATTTTTAATGGAAGGGTCCTAGGACATAGGTAAAAACATCGTCGGGGTATGTATGAGGTTTTAAAATGTACCTCTCTATCCCTTTGAAAGTGTAGGTCTACTAGTTTCAGCCTTCAGATGTGCTCAAGAGGCTTTCTTCAGGACCAAATCTAAGTGTGTGGCAAAAAAGGTATCAGCACACGCCCTAAAGTGCGCTGTGAGTGTGGTGGGATCTTGTTACTTACAGATCCTGTTACTTACAGATCCTGGGTGGTAATTGAACAACTAGACACACAAACTGGAAACCTGCAAGACCTGCTTTTGGAAAAAAAGCAACGTTGGGTTTATAGGCTATCAACTCACACCAAAGGTCTTAACGACAATGCTCCATGGAACACAATACTGGGAAAATAATCACATTTTAGTATACACTAGTGATAATAGGTGGCAGGTGCTAGTCGATGGGCTCACTTAGATGACAGACTTATCTAAAAGTTCCCATATACACATCATGCCACATAACTCTGTAAGATTATATCTCCTAAAAATACGTTCGAGGTGGAATCGCAATAATCTTTCTCTAAATAGCCACCAATTCCCATGGTTGGGAGTATGCCTAAAGATTTTTACTAGGGACCCATTGGTATGACAACCCCTGCACAAGGGCTAACGCGGCCCTAATGCCGTTTGTAATTACTCCATAGCCCTGCATATCACGGTCTCTACAATATAACACATGGTCCCCACATTCTTCTTTCCTTAAGTCCACCTTGAAATTACAGCCCCCTTTAACGCGCATTTATATCTTGATATTTTTCCACTTGAGTAGCTCTTTAAGTACGGGCACTCAAATGCGCAGCCACATCCTCAAATGGTGCCATAGCGTGCTGAATATCAGCACTCTAGTTCTTGAGGCTCCCGATCACTTGAGGACATGACCGCTCCCCCAATCTTCCTACTAGTAACAGTGAGACTCTCCACACACCGCATAATGGTGGGATCCGGTCCACAACGTAGGTGACAATGATATGTAGCCCCAGACAAACGTGAGTACAAGCGTCCATTTTGAATACGCAGGAGCCGCGATGCGAGGAATTTCATTACCGCAACAGTTGTCTCTGCTTTCCACTCCTTTTCACGGTCAGAATTGGGTATAGCAGTGCATGATGGGATCCATGAGGCGTTTTTCAAACAGAGTCAAAGTGAGGCTGCTTTTCATGTCGTGAGTCAGTACGTCCCGTCCGTCTTTCTATGTTGAATGTGTTGTCTGAAACAAAATCATGCGCAACCACTAGATACGTAATTTTAATCTTCACCAATGTGCCGTAACGCGAAACATTTTGAACCTGACTTATATTCCACCATTGCTTAACACGTATAACTTAATAACAGACTTCAGGTGCCTTTATCGCTGATTTGCATTTAAATATGCACCTCCGGGGCACATTGTAGCCACGCTTGGTTATTTTTCAGATAGCCATCATGCATGCACTCACCATGTCACATGCATGATGCCATCGTTAGAGTTTGCCCACTACTCTTCACATGGAGGAGCGCTATTTAAATAAGACACGCATGAAATGTCTAAACAAGTGGAAATGTCGCAATGTACTTTTCTTTTACAGGTACTCCCCGTACAGGATCTGTAAGTAACAAGATCCCACCACACTCAAAGCGCACTTTAGGGCGTGTGCTGATATCTACACCAGAGTGGCCTTATATCTCCTTTTTTGGCCACACACTTAGATTTGG
Source organism: Triturus cristatus (assembly GCF_964204655.1). Taxonomy (NCBI): domain Eukaryota; kingdom Metazoa; phylum Chordata; class Amphibia; order Caudata; family Salamandridae; genus Triturus; species Triturus cristatus. The sequence goes on from NC_140594.1 coordinate 520,732,519, forward strand.
TCCTGAAGTAAGCCTCTTGAGCACACCTGAAGGCTGAAATTAGTAGACCTACACTTTCACAGGGATAGAGAGGTACATTTTAAAACCTCATATATATCCCGACGAAGTTTTTACCTATGTCCTAGGACCCTTCCATTAAAACTTTTACAAGGGCATCTCCTAGAGACATTTTTATCACATAATTTCACTTCACATAGCACTTTTTAACTCTTCACACAACAACCCGCTCCGCTGTAGTTCAGGCGTTGAAGCACAGGTGGATTACCCTCGGTAATCCAGCTGGGCCCCGATGATGAAGCATGCCACCTACTAGGTAGGTGGGTGAGGGGTTTCCTAAAACAACTATCTGTTGTTTTGTGCTCCCCAAAGAAGGTACAGGTCATGAACTACGACCAAAAACCTACTAAGGACTTGTCCACGTTGTTTGTTTGCTTTGCCTCCAGCACCAGAGGTTCCGGCCATACCATACAGCCTGGGGACTATATACTTATGTGAAACTTCCAGAGACAGGACAGCTTAGAACCGAGGTGGAAGGGACCATATCTGGTCCTCATCATGACAAGGACAGCAGTGAGAGTGGACGGCCGGAAGCATTAGATCCACACCTCTCATTGCTGGCGGGTGCCGCTTCCTCTCCCCTATGATCGATAGGTGAAAGAGGGGATAGGGGACCATGAAACGGAGAAGGTTCCACGTTTTGTTCCCTTTTCCGATGCCCAACTGACTTGGGCACAGACGGAGGAAGAGAGCTAGGCAGTTTTGACAGCGGCAGTCCTCCCAGAAATTAGGGCTGCACAGGCTTCTTCATCATCTGATTCGCAGGAGCCTACGTCTCGGTGTCCAACACTCCCTGAATTTCAGACCCTTCTCTGTGATGAGACAGTACCTGGAGTAGAAAGGTATAATTTGCGTCCTCAATGGAAGTATAGTGTACCAAAAGAGAAGTGACTGTAGCAGGGATGGAAATTTGTGGATAAGAGGTAGTGAAAATGCCCATTGTTTCTGCTTTTCTCTATTAGATTAGGGATCAGAAGATTGGTGCTCTGTCTGGGACGCAGGACAGGATAAGTTGTGGGTATCTTCCAAGGAGGGAGAGAACACAATCCTGAGAACGGTGAACATTTGCTGATGGGCTGTAATAGTGTGGCTCCACCGTGAAAGTGCTCAATAGCACAACCGAGGATTGAACAATAGAAGCCTGCTATGGAGGCTTGTAACGGACCCTGATCTTCTCACCATTTTTTATTTCTTCCTTTTTTCCGTGTGCTTTCCACCGTTGGTTCCATCATATGAGGTCTCTTTCTTTGGTGTTTTCATTTGTAATTCTATAGCCAACATGTATCTTTTTGGTCGCCCCCATGTAGAAGATGAACAGTTTTTTGTTGCCCTGCGACCGGGACCGATCAGTTTTGAATGGTGGCTTAGGAAGAAAATGTTTTGGGCTATGGTCATATTGTTGTTTTTCCTAGTGGGAGGGGGGCTGTTCTGGATATTGGAGTGTTTTTCTGGAGTTACCTCATCGTGTGTTTTGTATTGAACAGTTTCCTCAGATCGTAGTAAAAGAACAATGCGTAGCAATGTTTTCTTACATACACACCGGAAATTCTTTGGGGATAACACAGCTTGTTACCCCACTGATTCTGTTAAAAGTTTATGGACAACTTATCCATTGTCACTGGTACATTATACATATGTTCGCCCTCCCATTTCGTAGAGGCAAAAGGTGAATTCGGCCTGGGATATCCTGGATCTTGCTTATGTTTTAAAAAGCCGAGGGGGACAGGGTACCCAGGGTGCATGCCAGAAATGTATTGTGGTGATTTGTACCTTGGTAGAAGAAATATCACCCTGACAGGTTGGCACTGCCAAGATCTTACCGTCACTCAAGAGGCAGGTATTTAGCCTGCGTGTTGCCCTGTAATAAATAGTACTGATGCTTATTTGTATCTCAATTGCTCTGGAGAAGTAGTGTACAAAAATGTAATGCGTTTAGGAAGAAAGGAGGATCCCAGTATGAAGGGGATGAATACTAGATATGTTCCATTAGATTATCAAGGTCCACTCTATGCCCATCCAGGTTTTAATTTTTTATCAAATGGTACATATTCTAATATGTACAATGGTATAGAGGACGTGGCCCTGGGAATGGTTTTGCCTCTTGGGGTGCCTTGGAAGTACAGTAAACTAAATATAAGATGGGTAAAAAGAACATTGACCAAGGAATTTTGTGAGGGCATTACCGATTTGGAAGTTAATAATTATAGTAATGGTATCACTTTTAGATATATCCTTTCCTCTATTATTACATTTGGTGGTACCGCCATGGCCAGGGGTGAACGAGCTATAGAGTATTTTGGGTATAAGTTGCAAATTTCATCTAATTCTACAGTCGCAGCTTTATGGGACATCACCACGCAGTTGGAAAGTATGCGCATATACTCCAAACAAACAAGATACGCAGTTGACTTTATCTTAGCTAAGAATGGTGGTGGAATAATAGGAGAGCAGTGTGTAGTCGGTATCACAAATATGGAAAAGAATATCGCTCAGCACATTTTAGATATTTTGGGAAATGTTAGAGGGATGGAGAGCGGTAATTGGAGCTGGTCCTTATTTGGTGGTTGGTGTTGGAATCTAGAAAAAGTGATATATTTCCTTGTCCTTTTAATTTGTTGCTGTGTTCTGATTCAGTGACTTCCCTTATGCTGCTCATACTGTGCTACTTATCTCACTCCCAAAAGGATTTCAGTTTATGATACCAATGGTACTATAATTCTTCAAAAAGAGTTTTATACTATTATGCACATCGACAAAGGGATCTTTGGTTCTACTACTTCTCTTGCAGGTTCAATTCCTGATGTCACTCCTACTGCTCATGTTTAGTGTCATTTTCTTCTTTACGTTGGCTATGCATATTTACATATTCGTACCTGACATATTATTGTTGGAATTACTGTATTTTTCCCTTTTACTGTAAGAATTGTAAAGACCCTTACCTGATAGCAAGAATAATGATGCACTTATTAGAATATAATGCTAAAAGGAGGATCTGTTAGAATTGAAATGTAAAATTGCCATATTACTCATATTTTATCCAATATCATGTTAGCATTTATATAGCTAAAACGTTAAATATGCATACTGTATGTATACGCAATTAGTGAATGCAGATGTTGCGTTTGTTAGGTTGACATCTGTGCCACTATTTTTCTTCTTCAAGACACCATTTTGCATTATAATTGACACTGTTACTTGATCATTTACGAAAAATCAAATTGTCCTTAGTAAGTTTTGTTTCTTTAATGTTGAATCTTGCTCAATAACGCATGCCTTTTCTGTTACATCGAGGCATTCTCCCACCTGTCTAGTGGGGAGGATAAGCCAGACGTCCTTGAGTAGTAGATAACTTGTTATGGAATGGAATGGAATGGAAACCTCTGTTCTGTACCCCCATTGTATTACGACAGCTACCTGTGTTTTTCCAAAGTAGGCGGGTCTTTGAGGGCTCAGCAACATACATAATGTAACTTTATGTTTGTTAGAGGGAGTCCCTCGTCAGCCATCATAGGAGGCTGGTCAGATTGGACTCCACTGCAGGGTACTTTGTGAATAAACTAGTTTTCTTGTATTTTCTACTGCGTCATTGACTCTTCATTTCGTAGAAGTCTAGAGAAGGTCGAGAGTGACCTGGATGACCCTTATCAGGTCACTTTCTTCAAAAAGCTGCGTCCCAGTCTTCAGCAGCAGTAAGGCCCCTATGGGCCCGGGAGGATCCTTCAGCCACCAAGAATGGCGGTCAGGGCCACCCCACGGTCACCATGTTCAACGAAGGCTCTGGGGCTCCATGGGCCTACTCACAACTAGAAGCTGGATACCAGTGTCATCCAGGCCCGCTGGTGCACTCAACGCTAAATCCCTGCTAGATCCCCCGCAGCTGACCAACCAGCCTGTGGACGCAGGAGGTAATCCAGTCTCTCTCACAAAGTAGGCAACCAGGGGCCACACACACCTGGACTGCGAGGCTGCATCCGATCTATTAGATGCCCCCTTTGATTCAATATGCCACAAAAAATAAGAATAGGCCCCGCCCGGTTCACCGCATCACCGATGTTGCTGTGGGCCTTCGTCAGAGCAGGTAGCTGGGCCTTGGTCCCCTCACCCGGCTGAGCACCGGGGAAGCGGCAGCAGATCTCTCCGGGCAGGGACACCCAGATGCCCCAGGGGTCTCACATATGATGCACAGCCGTGGAGCTTAGATAATGGCCCCTGGGGTGTAGTCCGGACCCCCGGCTGGTGCCACAGATGCAGGCCGCAGCTGCAGCACCCCGCCTCCTCCAGCGACACAGGGCCAGCGGATTGTCCACCAGCACCAGAGCATCACACCCACTCAGCACCTCTGGTTCACTGGTGGGACAAGACCCCCACCGCCCATCCGATGATAGGGGAGCTCATTGAACGTTGGATGCAGCTCCACTTGCCAGGTAAGCATCGCCCTCCTGGTAGCGACTTCAGCCATCGAGATGCAATTGTCAAAGGTTGCCGCCCCGGCAACAGCACCGATCCTGTCGCAGGTCTCTCAGGTGTTTGTGGGTCCGACCTGGTTAGTTGATGCGGGGAATTAGTGAGGATATTCCAGGATGTTGAACACGGTAAGAATCAAACCAACATTGGCAGCATCATGTCGTGTAGTTTCTAGGCATCCTCAGGACCTGTGCGTTTTGGATGACCTAAACTGAGGGCTTGGTGTTCCAACCGACTCAGGACACCCCCACAGGATACATAAGCCATTAGGACAGCTAGCTCTACAGTGCCACTACCACCCCCTGTATCCTATAGTTGTGTAGGTAGGTTCTGGCAACCACTGAACATGACAACCCTGATTCCTCAGGGATCGTGGAAAACAGTACAGTACTTTTTGATCAGTCACTCGTGCTTACTTTTTCTCAGAAAATCCACAGGATGATGATTAGGACGTTTTCAATAAGTATTTATTGGTCCAGCGTCAGTCTTGTGTAAACCATATTTTCTTCGACAATCAGGAGACAGAAACATACGAAAGAAATCGCAAGTACCAATATTGCTAAAAAAAGATGAACCTATACATTTCAGATAAGACAGTAGTACTTGCATACTCCTATAATGCGCGACCTATGTAATTTGCCTAAATGTACCTAGCCTACATATGCAGGTGTAGCATATATATGTGTATTTATGTATATATATAGGCAAGAATCCCCTAGGGAAGCTCCAACTCTCTCACCAGATGGTAGAGAATGAAGGACCCCGTCTCTGCTCCGAGGATGACACCCCGCAAGGGATGTCAGACCACTGCATGTCGAAGATTCAGCATGTAGGACCCCGTGTCAGCGTGGAAGGAATTCTCCTCTAATTTGCAGGGGGGAATAAGGGTCTTATATACTAGAGTGGTCACTCCAGTTTTTTTTTTCTCTAGAATTGATATGTTTTGAAAACAATCATAAATGTTTTGAAAACAATCATAAATGTATTTCTAAAACAATGTGATCATGCTCACCGGGCCTGTTGGCCAAGGATGAAAAAAGCGGTGACCCTTATACAGATTAATTATGCAGTGCCTGAGGACAGGTTTATGTATGTCAGATATAGGGATTATGATAAAATACTAAAGGCCTGGTGTCAAAGAGACAGGAGCAAACTACTAGGTTAAAGGTCGCCTGCTCAGACCCGTTATTGTCGTGTGGATGGGACAATGTATGTAAAAAAGGTGCATACATGACAGGAATAGCCTAACGAATATGACAAAGGTAGCCAGTTTAAATGGAACAGTTGGATCAATGTTCTCTAGTTGCAGTAAGAGGTCACTGCATTCTTGCTTCCAATGATTAATCATGGCGTAATTTGTTGACTTATTGACAGAGTGACCGGCCTGCCATATGATGTTTGCCTACTTGGCTCCAATATTAAGTTAGTTTAGCTGTAGATTTCAGCCACTTCTGGCCCCATGCTGGGCTCCAATCGCAGATTTAAAGTTGGCACTAATGGATCATGGTCGCTTTCTAGCTGCCGGGTAATGGTCATGTCATTGACGATATACCAGGATTCCATATCCATAAATAAGTACTCAATCAAGCAGCCTTGATTACTTGCTCTGAACGTATATTGACTAGGACAGTCTGATTTAGGAAGTCACATAAAATTCTGCCACAATTGGAAGATCTTGTTTTGAGGATATCCACATGGGGAAGACCCCACGTACGGGTTGATTACGATGGCTTTCGGAAAGGCTCCAATAGGGATTCGGATTCGGTGAATCCGATTCGGAACCTATCCGAATCAGATACATGTCCGACCGACCGATAACGATGCAAGAAAACTGTTCGGGCTGTCTTAATCGGTTCCGATCGGCATTCGGACAGACCGAGTCGTTCGGAGTCGAAACGTACAGCTCTATGGACACTGTTTCTGACTGAGCGAATATGATGTCCGATTCTGACATCTGTTCTGAATCAGTTTGACACGAAACAGCTGTCGGAATCTGACTTAATCCTTCACCTGGAGACCTCCGAATGAGGCCCATGGGACTCCTCTTTCAAACCATGCACAGTGTGGCAGACCATGGGGTGCCTGCCACAGGGTGCAAGGTTTTCCCCAACCACCCCTTTTATCACTGGGAGCCTGTGTTCTTGTTCAGAACACAGGCTCTCATTTAAGTCAAGGTGAGTCCCACCAAACGATGTTCAGAAGCATCGTAATTGGTCGGTCGGACTTGCAGAACCCGATTCGGTCAGAAATGATTCGGTAACTGATACGGTCGGAAGAGTTTCCAAATGCCACCTGTTAGCAATTCACAACATCAGGCATGCATAATTTTTCGTCATCCTTTGTTTTTTTTTAATACTAATCATGTCTTAGTACATATTTGATTCCTTGTCACAAATTCTGTCTCACTGTGTGCTTGATTTATGCATGTTTGTTTAATGATTCCATGGCCAATGCTTGTTGGGTCTCAGAAGACATTGCCAATGCTTGTTTATTTGTAGCATGGCCAATGATTGTTTATTCTCAGTGAGACTAAGGACACCTTCTAGAAGAAGCACTGAGGTTACATGAGCCAACGCCCGGTTGTGGGGTATAAATGTCAGCACTCAATGCCTAACAAGTGCTTGGCTTTTTGTTGATCATCAGGAGAGTGTGTGTCCTCGTTTCCAAGGAAAAGCATTGGATGCTTCCAAGACTCTGCATTTTCCTTCTCCAGGCCGGTAGGACTTCGAAGCTGTGACAGTGATTAATGTGTTTCCAGCAGAGACTTCCGGACAACGTTTCCTTTCAAAGCTAAGTGCCAATTAGCTTGTTATTTTAAATGTGACTTTTCAAGCAAGCTGAAGGAAAGAATTACTGTGTTTTAGCTGAACAATGTCAAACTTTTAGCGCAAGTACTGGGACAAGACTCTTGCTTTTTGGTCCGTGTTAAAGAGATTAAGTGGTGTTTAATGTTGAAGTACACTTGTAAAATGCACCGCATATTACAGTAATATTGCTGGTGTTTAATTTAAGGTCTGACATTTACATTTATATTGGATGTTAGTCGCATGCATGTTCTTTTCACAAGGTTGCAAGACTGAAACCCAGGACTTTAGAGACCTATTCCTGATTGACGAACAGGAATGAAGAGAACCCCATTATGGCTCAATGATAATTAAGCAAAAGGTATAAAAGCTCTTCTAAAGGAAATATTTATTCATTTTAGTCAAAAGACTCTCTTTAATGTATGCCTATTCTGTTTCTAGTGTTATTTAGGTACAAATAGAGAGAGAGAGAGAACACAAACCTTAATTCCCAGTTCAGTTTCTGCTAAAGGTCCAAAAGGTGAACAAACCAAAATATTAAGGTAAATTACAAAAGTATTAATGAAGAAATATTAAGATGTTAAATGGATAACACATACAAAGAACTAACAATCATACTTGTCTACAGGTGAACATTAAGGCACGCAACACCCCCCGGTGAGAATCCAGATCCTGGCACGTCCAGACGATTGCTGTCTCTACTTTCTCTCTATTGTCATCCCAATTCCCCTTCCCTCCTGGGACATCTGCCAGAGCTCCTGTATCCATTCAGTAGCGCTGAGAGTTGTTCAAAGAGGATTGGAGAACTAACATCGCCCCTGCAAACATTCCTGGACTTCAGGTGAGTGGCTGGAGTCTCATGTTGACACCACCGTAATTGACCCCATAGGCTCTTCCCTCCTCTATCCCTCCTTGCCTCACCCCAAAATTCATTTTACTACTATGATCACCCAACAAACATTTATAAATTCTTCCCTCATGTATACCTCCTTTGACACATCCCAAACCTCATCTTACTATTATGATCTCCCAAATATCACTTTTTAGACTCTTTTCTCTTCTATCCACCCATTATCCTATTCAATCCAACCAACAGACTCACATGTCGACTACTCAAATTTACTCATATTTCCCTGTACTAATCCATCAGTAATCCTTTTGGGTTCTTGAACGGCGTGCCAATCGCTGAAAAGTGCTTTGGCGCCTCGTCAAGTGTAGTAAGAGCCATATAAATACAATTACAATATCCACATCCATCATCATTAAGTCCGGGCCAGTGTTAAAGTCTCCACAAACAACTAGGGTGTGAGATCGGACTCTTTTACTACAAGGGAATTTTTCGTAAACAAGCTCATTTAGTTATATACAACTCCAGATCGTGATAGCAAGGTAGTTCTTGATAACACTAGGGGGGCAATAGATGTTGATAACATCAATTGTACACACTTCCCTGGCTATCCTTACATGCAGGAAATTTGAATTAAATTTGTGATGTTCTAATCTGTTAGGACAGGTATTTGGTGAAACCCAGATTGTTAGGCCAGTCTTCAGCCTTTTTTGTCGTCTTTTGTGGTGATTGTACAAAAAGTTGAGGATCACCTTACTAATGGACCACAAGGCATATTTACAAAAAAATGTTGGAGCGCCAAGCTCAGCCAAATTTGGCAGTGCCGCGCTCTGATATTTTGAAAACACAGATATTCACATATTCACCCCTATGTTTCCTCTAGCGATCGTGTAAAAAAAGCTGTCTAGCGCCAGAGCATGCACCCTGCCACCATGTGGCAAGGGTGCCTGAGATGCAGGGGCAATTGTTTCTGTGCAGGAAAGAATACCTTCCTGCACATAAGCAATCAATAATGGCGATTTGCTCATAATAATTTCTCCATGCATCGCCATACTAACACCTGGTACTCTACAGCGTTAGTCTTTGGCGCTGCCTCATCCTTGTAAATCTGGGGCAGCATCAAAAAGCAATGGGTGTTGTAGTGGAATTCCCACAGCAACACCCATTGCACCCCTTTGCTGCAGAGGACTGCGGAGGAAAGGGCCATAGTTACAAGGTGGCATTAAGCCACGCTAAGTGGCTTAGAGCCACCTTGTAAATATGGAAAATGGTGCTACGCCAACGGATTGTCAAAAAAAGGAAAACTCCAATGGTGATAGGGGCTTGTAAATATGCCCCTAGTTTCCTGAAAAAAGCAAAGGTTGTGTGCTTAAATAAAAGAGAGCCAATCCAGGTCTTCTAATTTCAACCTTAGCCCTGTGCTTTTCGAGCTGAGTATTTGGCTTTGTCAGTTCACCTTTTGAGCGAAGCTTAACTCCCATGCTTTCTGGTGCTGTAATTGTAGTTGTGGTTATGGTTGTAAATGTGATTGTGATTGTGGTCCAGGTCAGAAATATTAGAGTGGGAAAGCTTGGGACCCTAGATGGCTAGGTGCAAGTGTAGAGGACGCAAATTGGAGGGGCCTTGTGGGATGTGGGTTTAAATTAGCTATGTCAGGTGACACATCAAGGGTCAATCTACAATTTCTAAAGCATGGATATTTACTCTTAGATTGTCACTGTTTTTTGTAAAAATAATATACACCTAGGGGAGCTTCTGGGTCCTTTTGGTGATCTAAGGAGTTGTATGGCAGTACTTTTGGAGTTCTTTGACTGACTTAATGGGTTTGCTGAGAACAATGTTTCAAAGATTAAAGGCTACGGATCTGGGGCTCCTGTTATGTTATGTTATTCGTGATTTATACAGCGCACGGCTACTCCAAAGAGTGTTCCGGCGCTACAGATGACAACAGGCAACCAACAAACGCAAAAATAGACGCCCATAGATGCCATCCTAAAAAATAAAGAGGGGAGAGCTAGAGCTGAAAGAGCCACGTCTTCAGATTTCGTCTGAAATACAAAAGATCAGGGTTCTGACGAAGTGAGATGGGGAGACCATTCCAAAGGCGAGAGGCCGTTACCTGAAAAGATCTTCCTCCGACCCGTGAGAGCCTAAATTTAGGAATTAAGGCTAGGGACTGAGAGGAGGATCTTAAAGAACGTTGAGGAGTGTAAGGCTGAAGTCTTTCTCGTGGGTACGGGGCCCCAATCCCGTGGAGGGATTTAAAAACCAAAACCATAGCCTTAAAGTGAATTCTTTTTTCCACTGGAAGCCAATGGAGTGAAGAAAGCAGATGCGAAGTATGAATTCTAGGCTTGAGGAACTTCGATTTCTGATTGCGATCGAAGCGACCCGCCATTTTGTGCTCCGCCGCCATTTTATGTTGCCATCACTCAGGCAGCACGGCAAACAAAGTCTATTCTGCTTTTTCTGCAGCCTGGTGTCGAAATACGCCTTCTGCCTCTATTTACAAAGCTGGTGTTAGAACTAGCCGAGTACTCTAATCCCTGTCTGGCTTTCCTAATCCCCGTCTCAACTATCTGTTGGCTCACACTATTCTTTCCTGACCTTATCTTATCGTCTGGCCTTCACTGTCTTCTGCTAGCATTCTCTCGTTTCACAACTGTCCTCCAACACACACAAACGTATCTCGCCACCTGCAAGTTAGTTACCAATACATTAATAAATTAACTTGAGGGAGGGGTGACAAACATAGTTGGAGGAGAGGTCTCTTCGAGTCATCTGACACTTTTGTTTTCCAACTTTTCCCATTGGTTCCATCCTGTTTTCTAACTTTTCTTATTGGCTCTATCTGTTTGTTTTGGGAGTGATTTTGGACAATGAATACGAACTCTATACAGTATAAAACCCTGTGCGCCACAGAGTGAAGTGGCAGTCTCCTGAGAACCTACTTTGTGTACTTCTAGGATAACTGTACTAGCTGCAGCTAAATAAATCTGATCTTCTAACGCCAACAGAGTGTCCCGTGTCTCTGTGTAGCTAAGCAGGTGAACTCCGGAGACTTGGGCGTACCCTGCGCCGCCAGACCCCAAAGGTTCTGGTTCTTCAACTGGCGCCCAAGTGGGCCGGCTTCAGTGGTACCGGTTCTGCTCGAAGGTCGTGAGGAACCCCGCAAGAAAATTCCGGAGGGTTCGCGAGCCACATTAAGCGACCCCTGTATGTCAAAAGTGGTCCGAAGGTCTTTTGCAGCGCGGTTACTCCTTCCTGACGGCTACTGACGACCGCTGCCCTGACTGCCGCCCTGCTTTGGCCCTTCCTTTGATGATGTATGGTAAGGCGAGACGATAGACGGGCCTCTGTTGGTGGAAGAAGACGTCCTTAGTTAAGTATTTTCGTGGGTCGCGCCCACAATTTTGGTTCTTTGATTGATTTCTTTGGGTACTTAGATTTATCCATTGCAATAGATAAAGCCGAGGGTAAGTGCATTTGTGCTGCGTAAACTGAGTTTTACTCCCTTGAAGTTTGTGAACAGTCTGGAGACATCTCGAGATGCCTGGTCTGACTAAGTTTGGAAGAATTTGTTGTCTTGGTTGTAATAGGGATACCCGACTTGAGGACTCTTGTCCGATTCCTTCGGTTGGAACTCTCACATATGATCTCTATTCAAAACATGGTATCGGCCCCATTGCCTTTAATGAGACATGGACCCGATACACGAAGAAAGATGGTGTTCTAAAATGGCCAGAAAATGGTAGTTTTGATCCTGATGTGCTAGACAATTTGGAAGTAGTTTTATTTAAAAGAAAAGCCCGGCCGGCAATGTTTGACTTTTTCCGCCTTTGGCGTAAGGAAGCCAAACACAAATAAATTAAACAAGCAAAACAAGATAGGAAAGCACAGGGTATGACAATTATACAGGCTGCCCAACAGTTCAAAGAAGATGAAATTGATAATGCGACTGAAATCGCAGAAAGACAGCATCGTATGGCAATAGATAAATGCTATCCGATGTTGCCTGTTTCTCCTTCTGATAATAAGAAAGATATAGGAGAAGATCCCCTAATGTCCCACTTATTAAGGTTGCCTCCGCCCTATGCACAAAGTGCCAATGCACCTCAGCCTTTACAGCCTGTTCAGCCGCCAGTGGTACCTCTGCCGGTTCCGGCTCTTCCGCATCTGCCTCCTCCAGTATTACCGCCCTTGCCGGTTTTACCGTTAGCCTCAACTTCTTTTCCCTCATCTCCTGATCTTAGATCTCCTTTGCCTTCTGCTCCTCCTGCAATTACCAGTTCTTCTCCTGTCAGTTCTACTAATACTCTGTCTCCAATTCTTATGTCTAATTCTCCGTCTGTGCGTAAGCATCTCACAGACACTGTCACTGGTATTCTATCTCCTTTCTTTGAAGCTTTAAATGTGTCTCCGGCTTTTGCTCGAAGACAATCTCGTAGTCAGTTCCCAGATTTTGAGGAACGAGAGAGGTTGGACTCTCTTGCACGAAGATGGATCAAGAAGGGTCCACAATACAGTGTGCTTGATATTATGCCTACCTTTTCGCAATGGAATGTGCCTACGCAAAGATATGTTTTTAATGTAATGTGCGACACTCTCATTAAAGAATGGAAAGACGTGAGTTTGAGTCCGATCCCACAAGATCTGTTAAATGTTCAGACTGATTTTGAAAAAGGTCTTATTGTGGGTTCCAAAATTGAGAAAGCTGTAAGGACACTTAATTCTTATAGATCCTTGTTGTTCTCTCAGACTTTTCTTGATTCTGATCCGTTGATTAGACTGACGTTGAAAAATTATCCCATGAGAGAGGTTCCTCCAGTATGGAAGGAAGAGGTTGCGGCAGTATGTGCTAATGCAGCTATTCCTGCTCCTTTACAACGTATATGGGTACATGTCCCTTGGAAGAGATCTGAAGTCTTGGCCCTTAAGCAGACTCTACCGGATCCTCGTAAAAACCCTGCAGGTTATTATAAAGAATTATCGCAGACAGTTGATGCTTGCATTATGAACTTAGCAGATATTGATATGCTAATGGGAAATGTAGTCCCACAGACAACATGGGCTAAGATTCGTAGAGAGGACCACGCGCAGGAACTAGGTGCTACTTGGGATGTTATAACTACTACAGATAGAGACCAAGTGGGTGGCGCAAAGCCTGACGCTTTGATCTCGGAACTCCCTGGTAGGATCATTACATCAATGAAAACTATGATGCCTGCATTGAGAGTTAATTGGGATAAACTAGCAGCATGCAAACAAAAGAAAGATGAAAGTGTCTCTGATTTCTTTACTCATTTCGAGGAGACATTTATCGACCACAGTGGTCAAGATATGGCTACAGAAGGTGGACAGCGATTGTTTGTGGACAAATTTGTATTCAATTTGCTTCCCGAGCTGTCACACAAATTAAAAGATTCAGAAAGTTCATGGGCTGTTTCTGCTTCTGCCCAGATATTGGCTACTGCGCAATATTATGAGAATAGGGAAAAAGAAGAAAAAGAAAAGCAAGAGAAAAAGACGAAAGAATTAAAGACGAAGGTTCTCTTGCAACAAGCCTATCCACCACGTCATGCTCAGCCTCAATTTCAACAGCCTCCGCAGTTTCAGAGGTTGTATAAAAAATCTGAGCCATACATTCCGCGACCTTTGTTAGGTCCTAATCAATGTGCCTATTGCAGAGAGGAAGGTCATTTTAAGAATAGTTGTCCGGTTTTATTGCAGCGAAATGGAGCATTATCTGCTCCACGAGGTCGTGCTGACCTCCAGTCAGCAAACAGAGGTAGAGATCGGAGTGTGTTGACTCAAGAACAACGTGCCCTTCCTTCTCCCAATTCCATGAACTACTTTGATCAGCAAAATGTGAGGTCTACTCAGTATTACAATGAAGACCATAATATTGAAGGCGAGAATGAAAGTCTTCATGCTAACTAGGACAGCCATGGACAAAGTAAGGGAGTTGTGTCGATTCCAGTAGATCAGAATGGTCCTTATGTTAACGTCACTACAATGGGTGTTTCAGAGCCATTTCTTCTGGATACTGGGGCAATGAGAAGTTCTATCATTCATTCTAAACTCCCTAGGGCACCTTTGTCTGGCTTAACGAATGTTTCTGTAGGATTTTCTGGCGCCCCTGTTCGCAATCCCGTTTCTTGCCCTTTGCCTATTGCAGTTGGTAATTATGATTTGGAAGCTCCACTTCTGTTGACGAATGGTTGCGGTGAGAATCTGTTGGGTCTAGACCTATTGAAAAGAATGCATGCTACGATATATTGTTCTCCTTCTGGCGTACATCTTACTTTAGGACAGAAATTGGTCTCCCCAATGTATTTATCCAGAGATCAGTTTCCACCTGAATTACTTTCTCTTCCAGCAGCGCTTTGGGCCACGGGTCCGAATGATGTGGGTTGTCTTGAGATTCCACCTTATGTTGTCACTCTCAAGTCTAATGTTGAATTACCGCGCATCCCACAGTATAACATTTCTGCTGAAGGTGAGAAAGCGCTTTTGGGAATCATTCATGAATTGATTCAGAAGGGTGTGATTGAAGAAACAAGAGGTAACACATGCAATAGTCCTATTCTTCCTGTTTTTTTTTAAACGCACTGATCCTTCTCAGCCTCCTGTGTATCGTTTCGTAATTGATCTGCGGGAGGTAAACAAAATTGTTGTCCCACAATTTCCTGTTGTTCCAGATATCACTGCTCTGTTGACGATGATACCTTCCACAGCGACTTGGTTCTCTGTTATTGATCTAAAGAATGCCTTCTTTAGTATTCCTATTGCAGAAGAGAGTAGGGACATTTTTGGTTTCTCCCTTGGAGGCCGAAGCTTCCGGTTTAAGCGCGCACCTCAAGGCTATTGTGAAAGTCCCTCTATTTACAGCCAAGCTTTAAAATGTCATCTTGATACTTTTCATTTGCCGTCTGGTGCTGCTCTCATCCAGTATATGGATGACTTGTTAGTCGCCGCTGATTCGGAAGATATCTGCAAAGATGTCACTGTTGCATTGTTACACCATTTATTTAAACTGAATCAATCAATCAATCATTGGCATTTATAAAGCGCGCTACTCACCCGTAAGGGTCTCAAGGCGCTGGGGGGAGGGGGTTATTGCTCGTACAGCCAGGTCTTGAGCTGCCTTCTGAAGGAGAGGTGGTCCTGTGTTAAGCAGAGATGGCTGGGGAGAGAGTTCCAGGTCTTCGCTGCGAGGTAGGAAAAAGATTTGCCTCCGGCGGTGGCTTTGCGGATGCGGGGGACGGCTGCCAGGGCTTCTCCGATCGATCGCAGGGTGCGGGTGGGTATGTAGAAGGAGACGCAGTGGTTGATGAGTTTGGGTCCTTGGTTGTGAAGGGCTTTGTGTGCGTGGGTGAGGAGCCTGAACGTGATCCTCTGTCTGACTGGGAGCCAGTGAAGCTTTTCCAGGTGTCCGGAGATGTGGTGGTGGCTCGGGACGTCCAGGATGAGGCGTGCGGCGGCGTTCTGGATTCGTTGGAGTTTCTTCTGTAGTTTGATCGTGGTGCCGGCGTAGAGGGTGTTGCCGTAGTCCAGGCGGCTGGTGATGAGGGCGTGGGTGACAGTCTTCCTTGTGTCGGTGGGGATCCAGTGGAAGATCTTGCGGAGCATGCGAAGGGTGTTGAAGCATGCCGATGTGACTGCATTGACTTGTCTGGTCATGGAGAGGGAGGAGTCCAGGATGAAGCCCAGGTTGCGGGCGTGGTCGGTGGGTTGGGGAGTGCTGCCTAGGGCGGGGGGCCACCAGGAGTCGTCCCATGCGGTGGGAGTAGGGCCTAGGATGAGGACTTCCGTCTTGTTGGTGTTGAGTTTAAGCCGGCTGTCCGTCATCCTGTCCGCTACTTCCTTCATTCCTTCGTGTAGTCTGGTTCTAGCAGAGGAAGGGTCGTTGGTGAGGGAGAGGATGAGTTGAGTCACAAGGTCTCACCTTCCAAACTACAATATGTTTGTCGAGAGGTTACCTACTTGGGTCATCTCCTATCAAAAGAGGGACGACGATTGACACCAGAACGAATTCAGGCGATTACGCGAATGTCTATACCATCCACACAAAGGGAAGTACGTGCCTTTCTGGGTATTACTTCTTATTGCAGACAGTGGATCCCTAACTTCTCTCTAATAGCCAAACCTTTGTTGGCACTCACTTTAAAAGATACACCTCAGCCCCTTCCTTGGACTGATGAGTGCAAAAAGAGTTTCACTGACTTACGTACCGCTCTCTGTTCTGCTCCTGTACTAGGCACCCCAGATTACACTAAGCCTTTTACGCTCTATGTTCATGAGAGAGAAGGTTGTGCATTGTCAGTCTTGGCACAGCAATTTGGAGACAAACAGCGGCCATGTGCCTATTTTTCGGCTACGTTAGATCCCGTAGCTAAAGCATTGCCCAGTTGTCTCAAAGCGACAGCAGCAGCAGCAATTTCTATCCGACAGTCTGCTGGAGTGGTGTTGGATAACACTCTCATTGTCATGGTACCACATGCAGTGGATACTCTACTAAACAGAACGAAAACACAGCATCTTACGAGTGCTCGTCTAACTGGGTACGAGCTGACACTTTTGGCTAGTCACGTACACATCAAACGATGTAATACCCTGAATCCAGCTACTCTGTTGCCCCTTCCAGATGAGGAAAATGTTGAGGAACAGCATGATTGTTTCTTCCGTATTGAGGAAGAGACAAGAGGAAGAATTGACCTAAGAGACACACCGCTAGAGAATCCGGATGGAACTCTATGGGTAGACGGTTCTTGTTTTAAAATGCCTAATGGAGATACAGTTTCAGCCTATGCTGTAACTACTTTACATACAGTTGTGGAAACTGCACGCATTAGACACAATTCAGCGCAAGCAGCAGAATTGATAGCTTTAACGAGAGCTTGTGTATTGTCGAAAGGGAAAAGAGTGAACGTGTACACCGACAGTCAATATGCTTTTGGTGTAGCGTTCAACTTTGGGCGTCTCTGGAAGGGAAGGGGTTTTCTCACTTCACATGGCACCAAAATACAACATGGTCAGTTAGTGACTGATCTCCTCGAATCACTTGCCTTTCCCACCCAAATAGCGATCGTGAAGTGTAGTGCACACAAAAAGATTACCGATGATGTTGGTCGAGGGAATGCATTTGCAGACGAAATAGCAAAGAAGACAGCGAGAGATTCAACAAGTCGAATGTATGTGGCAGGTCCTGCGAATTGGGTCAGAGAGGAATGTATGAGAACACAGTGGAAAGTGTAAAAGCGATTCAGAAAGAGGCTTCAGAGAGGGAGATAAGCAAGTGGAAAGAAAGTACGGGAATGTTGGATTCAAATGGATGTTGGACAGAATTGTCAGAGCATCAACGTTGGTTGTTACCAGATGCATATGTTCTCCCAGTGGTTACTATGGCACATGGTCCAGCCCACTTAAGTGCAAAAGGTATTTGTAAACTTCTGGCTCCAGTGTGGCAGAATGAGGGTATTCCAAAATGTGCAGACAATGTAGTAAAACACTGTATTGTTTGTTTAATGTACAACCCGGAAAAGGGAACCCCAACTCCAGCGGGTCACTTTGCTCCTCCGACATATCCATTTGAGGTATTGCAGATCGATTATATTCATATGGAGCGATGCAACAACCTCAAATATGTTCTGGTGGTAGTATGCGCCTTTTCAAGATGGATAGAAGCATACCCTCTAAAGGACAACCCAGCCTTATCCACAGCTAAAATCCTTCTAAAAGAATTCTTCCCCTGGTTTGGTTTGCCGCGCATTGTCTGGAGTGACAATGGGAGCGAATTTGTTGGCCAAGTTATGCAGAAAGTTTGTGCAGGTCTTGGTATCAAGCAAAAGTTTCATGCGGCAAATCATCCACAGTCAGCGGGTTTAGTAGAATGTTACAACGGAACCTTGAAGTTAAAATTAGCAAAGGTTCAAGCGAGTACAGGACTCAATTGGCCCGATGCTTTGCCATTAGCTCTGCTATCCACCAGAACTGCAGTATACTCTCGTTTGGGACTTAGCCCTTACGAGGTGGTTTTTGGACGTCCAGCTAATGTATGGGGAGTCCCTCGCCCTAAGAAATACTCAGACTTGCCATATCCAATGTTGATTGACTATCTGCATGATCTTACGACTAAATTGCGTGTTCTCCATCAACAGGTTCAAAGTGCTCTGCCGAAGGCTTCCACAGACCCAGGTCATTCCATCCGACCAGGGGACTGGATCTGCGTTAAGAATTTCCAGAGGACAAGCAATTTAGAACCCAGATGGCGAGAGCCCCGAATGGTCCTTCTCACCACGAAAACAGCAGTTAAAGTCGAACGAAAGAAAAATTGGATTCACGGTGTGCATTGTAAGAAAGTACCTTTGCCTTTGCCCTACAATCAATGAGTACGCAGGGGTACTGGTGACTGTGAGAGTGAAAAGATACCACGATTCGTGCCTTTTAGCGATGCACACCTGAATGGGACACTGTCTGAGAAAGAGGACGACGACATTTTACAGGAAGCAATTCCATTACATCGTCGCTTGGATACGACTAACCCACGAACATTGTTCCAAGACCAGAGTGTTCCGGGGAAGGAACGATACGACTTAAGACCTAGACAAAAGAACACTTAAAATTTCTCTCTTGTGTAGTATTCTGTCCCGGTTGCAGGGTCACGGTAGGAGTCTGGATCACGACCTGAGTAGTGGCAATAGGCCTGCAGGACCTACAGTGTCATAAGACGGTAGACAATGGTGATTTAGCGATTGAGGAAGATTGCCGTGAGCATCCATTAGTAAGATGGAAACTACGCTAGGCAAAAGAGAGAGAAAAGAAGAAATGAAGAAAGCATCCTGTAAAATAATGTACAGTCGTTTCAGCATAACTTTATGTATCATTATATCATTGTGTATTGTTTTGGCATTTGTTGGTTGGATTATTTATGCTTTGCAGCCAAAAGTTGTCTCCCCTTCTTCCTCTTTGTCTTCTTCTACTATCTCTCCACATCTCTTTCATACTCTTCCCCCACATGAACTCATTAGAAGAACTGAATATTATAACAATTCCTTTATCCAGCTATTACATCAGCATCAGTTAGTGGTCAATACGACTTATTGTTGGGTGTGTGGACTTATGCCACACACCGCAGGGAAAGGAATGCCATATTTAGTTCTCCCGTTTTCTTATGAGGGTTCTGCTTGGGCTTACTTCGTCATTTTCTCCAATGCTTATCAAAGCAAGTTCAGACGATCCGTTAGTTCACATGTTAGTGATCCAGACTTTAGTCATAGTTCTTTGATTAAGGGAATGGTAGCTATGGCTAAAATCATGGAAAATAGTAAAATCTCCATTGATGAAAGAAAAGCCTACACTAACTGGAACGTCACCCAATATATGTCTAGTCTTAGTAGTAAAGTTAGAAAAGGAAAGTCCTCGCCGATTTGGACTATACCACATGAGGGAAACTTCTGCTTACAGATAAACGATCGCTCTTCTGACTCTATACAAAGGAATAACTGCTCCCACACATACGTTTATTCGTCTCAGAACTTGCCTCCTCTAGTGCCATCTCAAGGCACCTATTTCATCTGCTATAATAGGGCTTATACTTGGTTACCAACGGGTTTCTCTGGTACTTGTTATATAGCTTTTCTTCTTCCCCCTACTTACACCGCTTCCGCCAATCATCATCGAACCCGATACGGCAGAGGGATTATTGATTCAAAGGACACAGCAGGACAAGAGGGAGGAGATTTCCTTAAAGGATTTCTTCCCTTCTGGGGTCCAATGGCTAACAGCAGAAATATAAGGCAACTAGTCCGTGTCGTAGAGACTACAATAGACATCACTGTAGGTGCTTTAAATAACATCACTGCAGAACTACAGGCGGATCGTCTTATGACATTACAAAATCGAGTTGCCTTAGATTTTGTTCTTGCCGATCGTGGTGGAGTGTGCAAACTGATCGGGTCAAGTTGCTGTATTTTCATACCTAATGACGCTCCGACAGTATACCAAGCTATCTCCAAGTTGCACATAATCTCTGAGTCTATTCATCAGGACAAAGGAGATTGGTCTTTAACGGAGTGGTTTTGGGGACTACTGTCTAAATGGGGTTGGAAAGCATTGACGTTTCTTGGTATAATCTTGACCATTATTTTCTCCTGTTGCCTTTGTATGCACTGTGGTCCCGCTATCTGTGACCTCTGTGCTACTATGTGCATCCCAAAACCCAAACCACAAGTAACCGAGAACATAAGAATGATGTTACAGCAACAGCTCGATGGCCTCATGGCTATCGACGTGGACTCAGATTAGCATGAGTCTATTTTGCCTGAGTTCTGGCAAAAGGAGGGTCTGAGGAACTTCGAGTTCTGATCGCGATCGAAGCGACCCGCCATTTTGTGCTCCGCCGCCATTTTATGTTGCCATCACTCAGGCAGCACGGCAAACAAAGTCTATTCTGCTTTTTCTGCAGCCTGGTGTCGAAATACGCCTTCTGCCTCTATTTACAAAGCTGGTGTACTAGCCGAGTACACTAATCCCTGTCTGGCTTTCCTAATCTCCGTCTCAACTATCTGTTGGCTCACACTATTCTTTCCTGACCTTATCTTATCGTCTGGCCTTCACTGTCTTCTGCTAGCATTCTCTCGTTTCACAACTGTCCTCCAACACACACAAACGTATCTCGCCACCTGCAAGTTAGTTACCAATACATTAATAAATTCACTTGAGGGAGGGGTGACAAACATAGTTGGAGGAGAGGTCTCTTCGAGTCATCTGACACTTTTGTTTTCCAACTTTTCCCATTGGTTCCATCTTGTTTTCTAACTTTTCTTATTGGCTCTTTCTGTGTGTTTTGGGAGTGCTTTTGGACAATGAATACGAACTCTATACAGTATAAAACCCTGTGCGCCACAGAGTGAAGTGGCAGTCTCCTGAGAACCTACTTTGTGTACTTCTAGGATAACTGTACTAGCTGCAGCTAAATAAATCTGATCTTCTAACGCCGACAGAGTGTCCCGTGTCTCTGTGTAGCTAAGCAGGTGAACTCCGGAGACTTGGGCGTACCCTGCGCCGCCAGACCCAAAAGGTTCTGGGTCTTCAGGCTTGGTAAGAAAGATAGCCCTGGCTGCCACATTTTGGATAATTTATAGCCGACTTAATAAATACTCGGGAAGACCCAAGTATAAAGAGTTCACATAGTCGAGTCTTGACAACACCAAAGCCTGTACCACAGTTTTTCGATGTGATACAGGAAGAAGCGGAAGAAAGTTTTTCAACATCTTCAAAATCCCGAAACAAGTACCAGTGACAGATTGGACTTGCGTCTTCATAGAAAGAGCAGAGTCCAATTTAACCCCTAGATTCTTTATAAGTGTCACTTCCGAGAGCGGGGGAGACATATCCTGTGGCCACCAGGAAAGCCAAGCTTCATGGGTTTGGGGGCCAAAGAAAATTATTTCCGAATTATCGGAGTTGCATTTTAATTGGTTATCATTAAACCAAGTAAAAATCTTCCCAAGACAGTTTCTTATACATTCCCCATCGAACTTTGAACCCTTCTCACTAGTGAACAACAACTGAGTGTCCTCCGCGTATGATACTATTTTGGCTCCATGTTTTTCCGCCAAAAGGGCGAGGGGGCAATGTACAAATTAAATAGTGTAGGGCTAAGGATAGATTCCTGTGGAACCCCGACATTCAAGGCAGGAATTTCAGCTGAGAGAGGGGGTACCCATACCGTTTGAGACCGGTTACTGAGAAAGGATCTCATCCATTTCAGGAGCAGGCCTCCAATCCCGCCCCTCTCCAACCTTTGTAATAAAAGATTATGAGGGACGGTGTCGAAGGCTGCGGAGAGATCGAGCAGCACTAGCACTGCGCTGCCGCCCCTATCCAACACAATTTTAACAGTCTCAGCCATCTCCAGCAGAGCAGTTTCTGTGCTGAAATTGGCTCGAAAGCCTGATTGACTGGGGTGGAGAAGATTATTCACTTCGGAAAAGTCAGTAATGACCTTATTTATGAATTTTTCCAGCACTTTGGCGAAAAAGGGTAACAAAGAGATCGGTCTATAGTTGCTGACATCGTCTGGGTCGGCCTTAGGTTTTTTTAAAAGTGGTAAAATGTTGGCACTTTTCCAAGCTTGTGGCATAAGGCCCTCCTGTAAAAGAGAGTTTAAAATAGTATTCACAGTAGGATTGATCACTTCCGCTATGGCTGAAAGATTTTTAGCAGGACAAGGGTCAGAGGGCGAACCAGATTTAAGATTTTTCATGATAGAGAGGGACTGATTAAGGCTAATGTTAGGGAACTGCGTGAGACTTTTGACTTGCCTAAGATCCTGAGTCTTATCTTCACAGGGTTTACTCTTGAAAGAGTTTTGGATGTCCGTAATTTTATCATGGAAAAAACTAGCCATCCGTTTGATCCAATCACTAGAAGGGGTAAACAGGCATCTAGTGGAAGAAGGGGAGGAGAAGCCTTTCACAATCGTGAAGAGTTCCCTACTCTTATTAGCTGCCTGTTCAATTTTTGTCATTAGAAACAATCTTTTCTCTTCACGTACTTTCTTATAAAATTCCTTCAAGGCTAGGATATAAGTGGCTTTATCTGCAGGATTATAATGTCTTCGCCATATCCTTTCCAGATGTTTACAGGCACCTTTACTTGTTTTTAAAGTGATTGTGAACCATGGGGCTGACATTCTTGTAAGTTTTTCCACCTTCAGTTTGGGGAGTGCCAGAATCTGAGCCTGATGATTTAGCCAGTTTTCCCAAGATGATACATCTTGATCAGGCTGACCACACAGTGGGAGAGGGCACAAACATAAGGCCCTCTGAATTGCCTCGGGTGTCATCAGGTTAAAAGCTCTAAAACTACTCCGGGAAAGAGAATTGCCCGTAGGCCCTGCTTTATTTAACTCTTTCCTGATGTTGAACTTTATTAAGTAGTGGTCTGACCACGTTAGAGCAAGTGGAGCCTCAAATATGATCTTCACAGAGGAAAAGACTTGATCCAAGGTATGTCCTTTTTCATGGGTAGCTTGTTTGAGGTAAGGTGTAAGATTAAGAGTATCCAGGGATTCATACAATTGTATAGTAACGGGATCCTGTGCCTTATCCATATCCATATCCCCTGTTGCTACTAAGATACCCCAACATTCGCCTTGCGACCCTCACGGGTGAGTAGGGTGCTTTATAAAACCCTGAAGATGGCATTATGAGAAAATACTTCCTCTGCCAAAATTACATTGGGCCTCAATGTAATTGTTGTTTCTCTACTCCCTACCTCAGACGTGGGTAAAAAGGCAACCAAATAAAGATTATGGGAATGTATTTCTCTGTAACCTGGACGTGAGTTAATACGTTTTATAAGGTTGGCCCTATTCATAATGCCTTGTTGACCCTTAGAGCGATATGAGGGGTAAGTAAAATGACTTTTCTGTGTGTTAGAGAAGCTGTCTCTACTGCGTCCAAGTGAAGAGTGTGACTATCATGCCACTTAAAATTTAACTCGTCAAATCCATGATGGGTACTAAGCTGTTGCAAGTGTTGAGTTATGCCCTCCTGTATTTCTAGCCATACAGCATGGGATTACCACTGCCAACGGTCAAGCCTAGGGACAACCCCAATTCCTTATTGTTAGAAATGGGATCTCTGGTTGGCTTAGGCTTGCGCCAAAGCCAGGCAGATACCACCACTCCAGTCAAGGCAAGGGAGTTACACGCCAAAGATAACCCCTGCTCACCCCCTTGGTAGCTTGGCACGAGCAGTCAGGCCTATCCCCGAGGCAATGTGTAAAGCGTTTGCACACGCACACAGCAACAACACCCCAGGCACACCATAAAAGGAACTCGACACAAGGTTATATATAAAAATAGCCTTTGTATTGTCATAAATACATTAGAAACATAATCACATAATATACACTGTGTCAACTGACACTAGGCAATATTCACAGGGGACTATTTATACACAACAGGGCCAATGGGGCCACTGTGAAAACCATCACAAATCACCAATTGTAAATGTAGCACAAATAGTAAATGTAGTGCACAACCAGTAACTACTGGTTAAGTTAGGAACTTAGCATGAGATCCTGCAATGTAAAACAGGGGAGGCATGAATCACCTTGCGCATGAAACTTCATTAACATCACACATTATGCCATAATCATATGAGGCATTAGGTCTCGCAAGCATAAACACTTTAGGAAACAATGGGCATCAAGCCAGGATGCCCCTATCGGGGGCGCAATGCACTGACACTGGCCCCAGGCCAACTGACCTCTCTCAGGGGCTCAAATGCCCAATGTCCACAACAGTCAGGGCGTAAGCTGCCAATGCAGCAAAAGCAAAAGGCGCAATTGTTCAAGCCTAAACGTGGCAGCTGCCCACTAATTGCTGGGCAGCTGTGAAAATGAGCATGAGCACTGTGCGTATGGGAGTCCCGCTCTGGGACTTCAGACAGAATGGCCCTCAACGTTGCAGCTGCCCACTGTCCAGCGGGGCAGCTGTGGAAAATTGCGCTGGCACCAACTGTGGGGGAGCCCCACTCGGGGGACTCCTAGAAACAAATGCCCCCAACGTTGCAGCAGCCCGCAACTGCGGCGCCGCTGTGAAGCAAAAGGCAGAACGGGCACAAACACCAACCACGTGGAGAACCACTCACCTGGGACTCCCGTGTTGTCTCCGCTCGGTCCTTTAGGCAGGTCTGCTCTTCTTGCTGGCTGGAGGCGGGCTGCGGGGCTCCCTTTCACGCCGGGAGTCCTGCTGATGTTGGAAGCACTTCTCTGCTTCACAGCTTCACCCTGGCCCCCTCCTGGGACCCGGGACTTTGCCTGGTATGCATGGGGCTTCCCTCATCAGCGGGTCATGCTCGGCAGCCGGCGGGGCTCTCCACGAGCACAGGATCCCTGCTGGCTCACACGCTACCTTACGGCTGGCTTCACAGGCACAGGAGCAAGGGTAGGCTCCCGTCTGCTTCCTGTCTTCTTGCGGCCCCGCCCACGTCCCAACACCGGGCGCCTGACTTCCTGTTTCGCGCTCCACGGCACCCGGGTTGCGGCAGTGATTCTTCCTTGCGGGCAAAACGGGGTAGGCTCCCGTTAATTAAATAAGTCACAAGCGGGTTGGGCTCCCGCTTGGAGGCAGGAAACAAACAAAACATAAAAAATATCCAAAACAAACGGCCAAGATGCGGGGTGGGCTCCTGCCAGACGATAGAATACGAGGGAATCCCCAGGCAGCCTCTCCGTGCTTCAAATTACAAATAGAAGCGCTAGGGCCCACAATTCAGCAAAAGGTCAGAGGGGCAAGCTGGACAAAATAAAAGCGCTGCTCCCACGAAGCACAGTGTTCCTCAGTAAGCATGTAGCGCTTTTCAGCCAGAATCCAGGTAGGTGCTCATTCCAGAGAAAGGTCCTTTAGGAGGAAGGTGGCAAGGGCTGGGTCCAGGCAGGCCAGCTCACAGGGCCCTCCAGCAGGAAGGCAGTCCCTAGTGGCGATTCCTCCTGGAGCCGAGCAGCAGCAGGCCCCCCTCAAGTTAGAACAGCACACCAGAGAACCTTTTCCTAGGGTCACAGCCCCTATATTTATATCAACAAATCCCTTTGTGTCACAGCACAGGGTTTATGGATAGCAGTTAGAACTAGTATGGGGGAGCTTTGGAGCACAATGGGGCAGATTTACAACAAAGTAACGCAGCACGGTGCAGCAAGTCATTTTGCTGTGCCGTGCTGCGTTAGTTTGGAAAGCAAAGAGATGCGACATATTTACAAGAATATGTCCATCTCTGTCCTTCCCCTGTGCTAGCGCACAAACTGCTGCCATGCGCCAGCGCAGGCACCCTTGCACCATGGTGCAAGGATGCCTGCGTCGTGGAGAGATTGTTTTTGTGCAGGAAGGGACACCTTCCTGCACAAAAACAATCACAAGAGGCCTTTTCCTCTTTCAATGCATGCTGTAGAATGCAGCACGCACTGAAAGAGGAAAAATCGAGGAGAAATGAAAACATTTCTCCTCGTTGCGCCTCACTGCGCCACCTCTAGGGTGGCGTAGCATTCACACGCATCTCCTGATTTAGGATTTCTCGTAATACTGGAGATGTGTCTTGTTCCATGGGTGTTGCGTGGGAACACCCACAGCAACACCCATGGAACGCCCCTTCAACGCAAAGTGCTGCGTGTGAAGGGGCCATATTTACGAGGAGAGGAAAAGTCACGCAGGGTGGCTTTTCCTCTCCTTGTAAATATGGAGGAGCCCCCTGTGCCACCAGTACGTCACGAAAAGTGACGTGGTGGTGGCACAGGGGGCTTGTAAATCTGCCCCTTTGTTTTGTTCAGCTCCTCTCTCCTTTGTTAGGTGGGGGCTCAGGGATCAGACGCACCACAGGGGGCGGAGCCGGCATTGTGGAGGGAAGGCACAGTCCTTTTCAGGTCCCAGGTGCAACTCCTCCCTCCCATCTAGATGTAGATCTCTCTATTCACCACTATGCTGACTCACCCTGGCTCCTGGAATTTCCCACACCTTCCAGCACCTGTCAATCACAAGCCAGACATGCACTCCACATCAGGCAGGCAGACACACAGCACACAGAAATGCCAACTTCTAAAAGTTTCACTTCTCCACCAGTCACAATAAATCTGCGCACACCATTGTGCAGCATTTATTCTCACGAGTTTGCACATACTACAATCAACCCTGCACTCCTCTCACACCAGGAATTACCATGGACACACATATCCCCCATGCATTCCTATGGGAGGGCAGGCCAATCTCACCACACGCACTCAGAGAGCGCACGCACTTTACACTGGACCACCAATACCAGGTCACAGGAAAGGCAAAAAGTTTAGGGGTGAACCTGCCAAAAAAGGGCCAAGTCCAAAACCTATCCTATCCCACCCAGCTGCATCAGAAGGAGTGGGCAAGTAGCCAGCCAGGCCCTACGCCTAATAGCCTGTGCTTCCATCCTGATGGGTAGCGGATTGTGCGTAGGCCATGCACAATAAGCAGTATGCAGAGGGAGTTATAGAGAGCCATATACATGAAATTGGACACACCTGCCACATTTTGTGCCTATTCATCAAGTACTGCCCAAATTAAAAGGCACACTTAGCTTAAAAAAGGCATTGTTTCAAACACTGGAATCATTTAAAACCGTAAACAAAATATTCCACTATACAA
Organism: Triturus cristatus; assembly: GCF_964204655.1. Lineage (NCBI taxonomy): Eukaryota > Metazoa > Chordata > Amphibia > Caudata > Salamandridae > Triturus > Triturus cristatus. The sequence goes on from NC_140594.1 coordinate 520,759,871, forward strand.
TTTGGTTGCCTGTAAAAAAAGAATAGAAAATCTCGGGCCAAATGTATAAAATTTCCATTTGGCATTTCCTAAATATCGAATCCCAAGAAATCGTTATTTAGGAAATGCAAACTGGAATGTACAAAAACAGCAATTCCTACAGCAAAGGCCCATAAGTACAAATGGTTCTGCAGTTAGAAATTTGTGATTTCCTAGGAAATCTCAAATTTGGAAATACAAAACCAAGGGTGGCTATGGTCCTCAGGCCCCCCCTTGATGCAACTGAACAAAGGTGGTGCACATGTAAAACGCAAAAATGCCCTGGGGGCATGTGCACGCTACATGGCACTTTAAAAAGGGATTTTTAAAAACATTTTTACATTGTTACCATCGACTTGGAGTCGATGATAATAGCATTTCCTAAATGTCCATTTCGCACATGTACATGTGCTTAGGAAATCGCAAATAGGAGAACCCTATTACCGATTTCCTATTTGAGGAATCGCAAAATTCTGATTTCTACTGGGTAGAAATTGCATTTTGCGATTCCTTATCTGCCTTTGTACGTATGGAAAGTCAATTTAGCATTTCTTAACGGATCGATATTGCAATTCGGTCCATTAAAAAATGCTAAATACTTTCGTACATATCGGTCAAAATTACTTAGTTATGTAGAAAAAAATTGCTTTGCTTTGTTAAAAAAAATGTCGGTGTAGAAAGAAAAGATTTTTGAAGATGTTCTCTGCTAGGTGCAGCTAACAATGGACACTGGTTGTAGTAAGAATGTTTAGGTATTGTCCAATTTTCATAAATAGATTTCTGATTAAGCAGTGGACAACAGTAAAGATGTGCAGAGTCTTTTAGAATTGCCATTATAATCATGTAGGCACAAAGACACACACACATATATAATATTGTTCATGCTAAATTATGGTTTGTTCTGCGCAAAAGACATCAGCATAATCTAAAAAAAACTGAAACACCCTGAAATTAGCCAGTTATACTTAGCTGAGTATTTCAGACGCCATTTTGAACCACGAACGAAACTAATCCTTTGCTGTTTCTGAGAAAAGGCCTCTGTTATGTTTTATTACTGCAATATTAGGTTTTGCTTCACTAATGAATAGACTGTTCATATTACTGCATACCTTTCTCACTAGATAGAGGCCCTATTTGTCTGATGGTGAGTACAGGGTGACACAACCTTGGGTTGTACGAGGTGGTGGGAGATATGAGAAGCACTGTCCATCTGCATCTGCTTGGAAAATTCCACAGTGGGCGTGTTTCAGCCCAGTTGCGAGATTTACATAATGTATCTTTTTGCTTGTCGATTTCAGTCCTTCCGCTGCACTCTTTCTACTGGGCAGACTGGGCTCTGCTCTGAGTGTATGTGAATGTGAATAAACAGGTATTGGTTTGTATTCTTTACTGTTTGACCGACTCTTCATTTAGTATGGAGGGCTGAGAGCTCGTCATTAGTTACCCTAATCGGGCCACTTCCTTCAGTTGGCGCCCGAACAGAAACTCCTTCGGGTGATTGATCCATCCCCTTTCCGCAGATGGAGGGGACGCCGAGGGCATCATTGGGTCGGACCGACGGCTCAGGGATCCCTGCACGCAGAGTATTATTTGCTTGCAGCTGCCCCTTCTGTCCTGCCGGATGGTGCCTCGCCCAGTGGTCATCCCTACTTTTGTCCTGAATGGCAGAACCCTTGGATCTGACCGTTTGGTTTGAAGGGTCGGCATTGGAGAATCAGTCCGTTTGTGCTACTCATATTAGGTGACTTTGTTTTGGTTCTTTGTGGATATGGTACCATTGTGGTCTGAGTTTGATGCGGTCTGAGGATCCTTTTAGATAAAAGTATTTGCAACTACTTTGCTAGGTAAAAACAATGAACTTGTTTTCCTTTTAAAATGCCTAGTCTTAGTAAACTCCTGTATACGTGTTGTCGTTGTTGTTCTGCAGACGCTCGATTTGAAGAAGCTCAGCCAGCGCCTCCTGTTGGCAGCCCCAATTTTCATATGTAGGGGAAACATGGTCTTGGCCCTATTATGTTTAGTACATTATGGCACAAATATACGAGGGACACTGCCGAGTTGCAGTGGTCGGTGGAGGGCACTTTTGATGAACAAAAAATTGGGTTTTTACAGGAGCAATTAGTTAAGAAAAGAAGTAGACAGTCCATGTTTGACTCCCTCATAACTTGGCACAAGGAGGCTAGACAGAGACGGTTGAAGATGGAGAGAGATGCTCGGAAAGGGAAAATGCAAACATTGACACAAAAAGCTGTGGCATATGACAGAGAAAAACAAGAGTCTGGAATTGAATGTGAAGATTGGAGATTTCGATTGCATATTGATAAGTCTTTTTTGACCAAAGAAGAAGATGATCCTAATGGAGAGGAGTAGTTAGACACTCGACCCCCACCCCCTTATGCCCCGCATAGGATGTATACTGCTATTTCCTGTTACGTCTGCTCTGGCTGCTCTGGCTGTTTCTGTATCCACAGCTGTTGTTTCAACGGCTGTGGCTACGGCACCTCCCGCTCCTTCTTTACCTTCCCTGTCTTTGGCAACTGTGACTCTCAGCACATCTACCGTTTCGACTCCTGTATCCTCTGTTTTCTCTCCTCCGGTGCAAGCACCAGAGACGATTGTACCTGTCACTTCTGTTGTTTCTCCTTATATGGTTTGTCATCCTCCGACACCTTTGAATATTGAGACGTCAGTAAGCGGATTTGATGATAGAGATTGGATGAAATTCAAGGAGCAGATAGGCTTGTTAGTGCGATCTGGGGTGGGGGAAGAAGAGAAACAAGTAATAGCTGACCAGGCTGCGCAGTGGACCCCTAAAGCAATTTATAGTGTTGAGGATGCTTGGGAAGTGATGCAAGATTTTGAACCTTTTATACAGCAACATGCCCTTAAGCGTACAACTGCTACATTGATTAGTCTTTGGCAACAACATATTGGGACCGAAGCGCCTCAGATTTTTTAATATTAGAGATTGTGTGTACGCTGGTGACTTGGAACCAGGCCAAGTATTTGAGAATGTTGCTTACAGGGGTAGATTACATGAGAGGAGCCCTACTTCGGTATCTCAATTTCCAATGCGGGAGGTCGATCCTATTTATCACCCAGAAATACCTGCTATAACAGACCAGCCCGGAAATGTAACTAGACCGGCTGTAGTGGTCCTTTTTCAGGAACAATGGGTTTATACTCCATGGAAAAGAAGTGAGGTTCTGGCCCTTAAGGCCCATTTGCCTGATTGTAGGAAGAATCCTACAGCGTATTATAGGGAATTCACAGAGGCCGCCTCTTCTACTGTAATGACTCTTGCTGATATTGAAATGTTCTTTGGTCATCTCATTCCGGCTGATTTTTGGAGACAGGTTCATACTCAAGACCATATCGCGGAATTGGGTGGTACATGGGATGTGCTTAAAGGAGGGGATCAGGAAAGAAAGCCAGGTGATAAACCCGAGCCGAGATATTAGCTTTGCCAGGCTGCATTATTACATATATGCATTCCCTTATTCCGCCCAAGAAGGTAAGCTGGGATAAATTGGCGGCTTTCCGACAGAAGAAGGATGAAAGTGTGTCTGATTTCTTTACCCGGTTCGAAGATACGTTTTTGGACTATAGTGGGCAGGATATGTTAATTGAGGGAGGAGTTTGATTGTTTGTCGACAGATTTGTTTCTAATCTTCTTCCTGAAATTGCGACTTGTTCACAGGCGTCTGAGAAAACTTGGTCCACCTCTTCCCCCTCTGTTTTTTTTAATATGGCTCAGGACTGATAAGAAACATAAGAATTTAAAGACAAAGGTGTTGTTACAGCAAGCGTTTAGGGGGATTAGTAGGGTAGGGGATGGTCCTTCCAGACAGCTTCCACGTACCAGTAGACAGCCTTCAATGACACCTTTAGGGCCAAAACAGTGTGCCTATTGTAAGGAGGAGGGTCATTGTCGTAGCCAATGCCCTGTGGTTTTACAGAAAGTTGCAGCTCCTAGGGGATGCGGTTCTGATGGGAGAGGTCATGGGACAGACAGAGCTTAGAATGCTACTGCTTCACAGGGTCATTCAGATAATAATTACTTTGATGACCCTCATGATGGCCAGTATTATCATGATGATTACGATATGGATGAGGCGACAGGTATTTCCAATAGCTAGGACAGGCAAGGACAGGGAGAGGGACCAGTTCCAATACCTGTAGATCAGCTTGGTCTTTATGTCACAGCAGATTTGCATGGCTCAACGAAGGAATTTTTGGTGGACACAGGTGCGACAAAAAGTTCTGTTTCTCGACATATGGTCCCTGGCCACAATAATGTTTCCGTGGGTTTCTCAGGTGTACTGGTTGTAAGCCCCATTTCCTGCCCCCTTGCATTGACTGTTGGTCCTTTTACTGTGGAGTCTCTGTTTTTGTTAACATCCAACTGTGGTGAGAATCTGATGGGTTTTGATTTGTTGAAAAAGTTGCATGCTACATTGTATTGCTTTCCTGCAGTTGTCTATACCACGATGGGTCCAGATGCGAGTACTAAGCAGTGTTTTTCTCAGGATGCACCCCTTCCAACTCAATTTGCTGATGTCCCGCTCACTCAATGGGCCACAGGTGACTCAGACGTAGGACTGTTGCATATACCACCAGTTTCTATACAAGTCAAAGAGAATGCTGGTTTGCCTCATATTCCTCAGTATAAGATACTGCAGGCAGGAGAACGGGCTCTGCTTCAGATTATTTAGGATTTATTACAAAAGGGAGTAGTTGTAATAGTCCTATTCGTCAATTCTTAAAAGGGCACCTTCAGGTTCCTCTGAGGACGCTGATGATGTTTATCATTTTGTGATTGATTTGCGCGAGGTTAACAGAATAGTGTTTCCACAATCCCTGTGGTACCTGATATTACTCCGCTTTTGACAATGATTCCTTCCACCGCTAAATTTTTCTCTGTTATTGATTTGAAAAATGCTTTCTTCAGCATTCCTATCCAGTAGATATTTGTTTGGGTTCACACTGGCTGGTAGGAGCTTTAGATTCTATTGCACTCCTCAGGGCTATACGAAAAGTCCTAGTATTTAGATTGAATCATCAAAAGGTCAGTTAGATTCCTTGTTGCTTTTCCCTATGTAATGTATTGGTGCAGTATGTTGATGATTTACTCATAGCTTCTGATACGGAACAGGGTTGTAGAGACAGTACAGTTAAACTGTTGTTGCATTTGGCTCATTATGGACATAAGATTTCCCTTTCTAAATGTCGGTATTGTCGACAGTAGGTCACCTACTTAGGTCACCTACTATTGAAGGAGGGTAGGCGGTTGACCACTGAGCGCATCAGTACTATTGTTAAAATGCCTGTTCCACAAACTCTAAAAGATGTGCACGCTTTTATAGGTATCACTTCCTACTGTCGCCATTGGATCCCAAACTACTCGCTATTAATCAAACCTTTGCTTGCATTAACAATGAATGAAGTGCATGAGCCTTTGCCTTGGACGCCTGAATGCCAGCAGTCTTTTGAGCATTTGAAAACTGAGCTTTGTTCAGCTCCAGTGCTTGGTACACCTAACTACGGCAAGCCGTTTGTGCTCTATGTCCACGAGATGGCTGGTTGGGTGCTTTCTGTCCTAACACAAAAATGTGGGGATAAGCAACAGCCGTGTGCCTATTTCTCGGTTGTGCTTGATCCTGTTGCAAGGGCCCTCCAGGTAGTCTCAGAGCGGTCGTGGCTGTGGCCATTTCAGTCCGACAATCGGCTGGACTTGTACTTGATACTGACCTCACAGTTTTAGTACTCCATGGTGTGAATACAGTTTTGAATGAGACAAAGACATGGCACTTCACCAGTGCACGTCTTACGGACTATGAATTGACATTGTTTGCTAAACACATTACAATTCAATGATGTGCCCTCCCTTCTGAGAACAATGCAGTCAATAAGCATGATTATATCTACCAGACGGAAGAAGAGCGAAGTGACGGGTAAGACCCCCAAGGAGGACTATATGTTGATGGCTCTTGTTTTAATTTACCAGATGGCACCACAACGGCAGCTTATGCTGTCACTACGCTACGCACGGTTGTAGAGACATCAAGGGTCCCCTATCTGTCTGCTCAAGCTGCTGAGCTTGTTCCTCTTATTCAAGCTTGCGAATTAAGCGAGGGATTGTTTGTCAGCATATATAATGACAGCCAGTATGCCTTCATGGTCCCGTATCATTTTGGGAGACTCTGGGCAGAAAGAGGGTTCCTTACATCTCATGGCACCAAGATTCAGCGTGGGCACCTTATATTGAGGCTTTTGTCTGCTCCAACACTCCCCAAGAAGTTGGCCATAATCAAGCGTAGTGCCCACAGGAAGTTTACTGATGACGTGGGAAGAGGAAAATGCTTTTGCAGATCAGACAGCTAAGGAAACAGCCCGAACTAAGATGAAATGCATGTTAGTAGCAGGTCCAGCTAGGTGGATCCCTGAAGTTGTGATGTTTGAGAATACCCTTGAAAGTGTAAAGGAGACACAAAGTGAAGCCACAATGGAAGAATTAGCGGAGCGGCAGGAAATCACAGCACAGTTAAATGAGGAAGGAAGTTGGATTGATAAATCAGGGAGCAGAGATGGATGTTGCCGGATGCATATGTCCTCCCTGTGGTGACTATGGCACATGGTCCAGCTCATATCAGTGCCAAAGGTATTTGTAAATTGTTAGACCCTGTATGGTAGAATGACAATATTTCAATGACAGCTGCACATTTGGTGAAATATTGCATGTCTGCATGATGCATAATCTAGGGAAGGGTACCCCTACACCACCTGGTAATTTTGCACCACCCACTTTTCCTTTTGAAGTCCTTCAAATTGACTATATTGAATTGGAGGGACGCAATAATCTGAAGTATGTTCTGGTGGTTCTATGTACATTCAGTAAATGGGTTGAGGCATACCCCACCAAAGACAATACAGACATTAAGACTGCAAAGTTACTCTTGAAGGAGTTCTTTCCTCCTTTCAGCTTGCCCCGAGTTATCTGGAGTGACAACGGAAGTCATTTTAATGCAAAAGTGATTAAATTAATTTGGGAGGGTCTTCATATGAAGTAGAAATTCCATTCTGTTAATCATCCACAGTCAGCAGGTTTTGTTGAGGAGTACAAGGGTCCTCTCAAACTGAAATTGACAAAAATACAAGAGACTACAGGGTTAAAGTGGCCAGATGCTTTACCGTTAGCTCTTTTGTCGTCAAGAACGACAACTCATTCTAGGAAAGGATTGTCTCCTTACGAGGTCGTATTTGGGCGCCCGGAAAATGTCTGGGGTGTCCTGTGTCCTCGTAAATGTTCTGATATTGAATACCCTGTATTGCTTGATTATCTTGGCCAGTTAACAGAGAATTTACGTTTTATTCACCAACAGGTGCAATAGTCCCTACCTTCTACAGCAGAGGGATCGGGCCACGATATCCAGCCTGGTGACTACGTCCTATTGTGCAACTTTCAGAGGAAGAAAAGTTTGGAGCTGGGCTGGAAGGGGCCTGAACAGGTTTTATTGGTGACACATACTGCTGTGAAAGTTGCTGGCCCTAAGAACTGGGTTCATGCAACCCACTTTCAGAGGGTTCCTTTACCTCTACCATAAGATCAGTGGGTTTAGGATGGCATCAGGGACTCAGAGTGCGAGCAGGTACCTCAGTTTATCCCATTCAGCGATGCCCAGCTAACATGGACGCAGACGGATAAGTAGAATACAGATGTGTTGAACGAGGCTGTTCCTCCAGAAATACGAGCTGTCCACGAGCCGCTGTTCACTGATCATACAGTGCCTGGAGCTACCAGGTACAATTTGCGCCTTCAGCTGAGGGAAACTGCATCTAAAGAGAAAAGAGATTAGGGATGGACTGCGTAAGACAAGTTGTACTGAAGCCTAGTACCAATGGCATTAGTTGGGTTTAGTGAGGGATTTCTGCAAATTTCATTTTAGTTGTTTGAACATTAGATAGGGAAGACCGAAGTGTACCCCGAGGTATACCATCTTGATCGACGTGGGATACGAGACACTGGAAACTTATACATTCTTCCTGCATTTTGATTCTCTCTCTATCAGTCGTTATGCATCCTTTTGGCAGACAGGTTGCTGAGGAAGAGCAACCAGTGATTCTTGTTGCATAGTATAATATGGTGTGGACCTGCAAACATAAAATAATATGTGTTGCTCTTGTGGTTTTACTGCTAATATTATTGTACGGGATGTCATGGGTTTTGGAAAATGATCAGGGTGCCTTTATGTACCAAGGTTAAAGTTAATACCCCCAAGAAGAAGAAGAGGACCGCCCTGAATAATGTGTTTCTAGATACACACAAAAGATTCTTTGGAGAAGGGACCGTTTGTTACCCCCACTGAGTCCGTCACTAGTTTATGGACTGCATATCCATTAACCCTTGTGAATTACACTTATACTCGCCCACCGCAATTTACAGAAGTAAAGGGAGTTTTGGGTTTTGGCTATCCAGGTCCCTGGTTATATTATAGAAAGCCACTGGGGATGGGTTATACAGGGTGTGATGACAACACATATTGCGACAACTTCTACATGGAAGAACAAAATGTCACACTGGTGGTTTGGCATTATAAGGAATTGATAGTTACCCGAGAGGCTGGTTATTATCTTGCTTGTTGCCCTATCGTGAATAGTACTGACACTTCTTCGCATTTCAATTGTACTGGAATAGTGTTGTACAAGAATACAGTGTCCCTGGTGAATGAAAAAGATCCAAGTACGTTTGGAATGTACACCAGATATGCTAAAGTAGATTACGATGGACCAATTTATGCACACTCAGGGTTGGATATAGAGGTCAACAATTATAGTAATGGGATCACTTTTGGATGCATCCTTTCTTCCATTTTCACTATGGGTGGTACCACCATGGCTCGGGGTGAGAAACCCAGAGAATATTTTGGGTGCAAGTTACAAATATTATCTAATACTACAGTGGCAGCATTACGCAACATCACCACTCAGTTAGAAAGCTTGCGGATATATTCTGAACAGACTAGATACTCGGTTGATTTCATCTTAGCCAAGAGTGGTTGTGTATGCGTGGTAGTGGGAGACCAGTGTGCAGTTGGGATCAAAAATATGGAAAAGAATATTACCAAACACATATTGGACATCCTCGAGAATGTCAAGGGAATGGAAAGTGGGCATTGGAGTTGGTCTCTTTTCGGTAGTTGGGGCTGGATTCCTGAAAAAGTGATTTACATAATTGTGATATTGGTGCTTTGTTGTGCCCTTATTCCGTGCCTTCCCTTCTGTTGCTCTTATTGCAACACCATTCTCACCCCTAAAAGGAAAATATTGATTCATGATACCAACCCTGCCATTATGGTGCAGAAAGAATTACATGACCTCATTAACATAGATGAGGGCGATCTCAAGACTTCTTCCCTCCTTACAGTCTCCTTTCCCAACACAGAGAACATTGAATGTTCATAAGATTCCTGTTTTCTTGTTGTTTTTGCTGTCCTTGTTATTGCTAGAAAATGGTTTAGCTCATGCTAAAAGGAGGGTATGTTAGAATGGAAATATTCGTGTTTGTGCATTGCTTATGTAAATTTAGCATTTGCTGCACCATTTTCTATTAAGACGCCATTTTGAACCACAAACTAAATGAATGCTTTGCTATTTCTAAGAAAAGGCCGCTGTTATGGTTCATTTCTGCAATATTAGTTTGTGCTTCACTAATGAACCTAATCCTACTTGTCTGCTGGTGGGTACAGGGTGAAACGACCTTGGGTGGTGGGAGATATGAGAATCCAAATGTATTCTTTTTTGTATTTCACTGTCCAGCTGCATCTGCTTGGAAAATTCCACTGTGGGCATGTTTCAGCTCAGTTGCGAGATATACATAATGTATCGTTTTGCTTGCCGATTTCAGTCCCTCTGCAGCATTCTTAGCGACTTGGCAGACTGGGCTCCGCTCTGAGTGTATATGAACAAAGAGTTATTGGTTTGTATTCTCTACTGTCTGATCGACACTTCATTTAGTATGGAAGGCTGAGAGGTGGTTATTAGTGACCAGGGTGACCCTAATTGGGCCACTTCCTTCACAAGCAAATGGAAAGTCTAACATTCTGGAATGTGTCATGCAGAGTGTAGTAGCATTGCAGTAAAGCTAATGCCTCCCACTAATTCCTCAACTCTTACTTCTACTACAGTAAATTGTACATGAAATAGGACCAAAAAGAGAAAAAATAACAAAATAGCTGGAACTCAGAGGGAGATATAGTATAGGATCAAGTAAAAGCAAGAGTTCAAAATCAGAAAAGGAATATGAAGATACAGTAGAGGTCATTCATACGTGGTAAATCAATCACTCTTATGGACCAAATAACTCTTGATATAGGTAATCTTAAGTAAACTATGATATAATCCATTGAAAATATACTGTAATCTCTTTTTCCAGTAGATCTATAAATCAGTGTGAAAAATTGAATCTGCTAATTTTAAGTGGAACATCACTTTCAATAAACTTTATTTTTTGAAAAATGAGCAAATCACCTTTTCTATTTCTGTTCTGCACCTCTAAAAGTAGCACCTATTAGTAGTTGCTGAAGTGTTAAACAGACAAGAAGCACAACATATGACAGTGGAAAAAGTGACAAAAAGTACGTTGGTAAATGATCAGTGATGAATGAGAAACAGGATTTTTATACTCAGTTCAGAAGACTGTAGAGGTACACAAAAAGAGAACATATTTATTTAATTTATGTAAACTTTTATATATAGCACGTGGTTCCACCAGTGTAATGTTACTTTGCATTAAAAGAGGTTAAGCAGAAATATCGAGATGGGGAGAACACTGAAAATTAGAACAAGATTTTCTAGAACAGTTGTATATTTGCTATAGAGGCCAGATATGGTTTTGCTGATTCAAAGTAAGAAGTGTCTGAAAAGATCTGCATTGGGCTTCTTCTAGAAGGTAGTGAGAAAGGTCAATGTTCTGAGCCCTGAGTGGAAAGGAGGGCAGGGAGTAGCATATAGTAGTTGCTGCATCAGAGCAGGACCACTTCTTTTCTGCAAAGCATCTAGATTTAGAATTCTAGAGAAGTATTTTATGAGGTCTGAGATCCCTGGAGTCTCCGGAGATGGAAAGTAGGGCAACTGCAGTTAGCGGGGCATTGTTGTGGATTGCTTTGTGGCAATCCTTGGGATTTTAACTGAACTGGATTCTCACCAAGATAAGGAGCTCGGGGGGAGGGGCTTGAAGCATGAAAGTGATATGTTTGAATTTGCTAACCAAGTGGGGCAGTCTAGCAACAAAGTGAAGTTCTGCTTTGAATGGGGTGCTTCGTGGGGGCCTACTAGTATGGCATTTCCAAAATCTAGTCTTAGGCCCCCATTATGAATGACCCAGAGTAATCCATCAAATGTTCGTGCCCAAATATTAGTGTTAACTGGGGCATCAATAACTCGTGGGAGGGAGGCAGAGAAATAATTGAAATTAAATGTGTTTAGGGAAGAACATGAAGGAATTGGGCTTAACACGTTCCTTTGCCTGATTGAATTCAATCTCGAGATTTAGTCAAATTGCATTAGGTGAAACTTCCAGGGGGAATAACAATTATCCATGAATTACCCGATTAGCATATAATTCTGCTGGACCCAGTAACTGCAAGTAATGGATTTGGTTACTTAAATTAATAGGACCACAGAATGAACATCCCGCTTCTAAGGACGGCCTTAGTAAAACCATTACATTCTGTAATAGTAACACTGGTTATTTACAGTGTTTAGAAATGGCAGAAGTTCCATATGAAGCGTGACAGGTTATCATCATTATTATTACAAGTTACACAAAAAAAATGGTCTGATGAATGTCCCCTCAAACATTATTGTAGACATAAGAGTTGAATGGCGCACTACAAAGTTATGACATCTTGAATTGGTTTGTACTCACTTCTTTCTAAAATGATTCTGTCACAGCTGGGTGGACGCCAGCCTTCCTCGCAATGACACTGCAAAGAATCGTCACAGACCTAATAAAAAAAGTAAAAATGTATTTATAAGTATTTTTTAAATCCTCAAAGACACTGTTCCATCAACCAAGATTTTCTTGCAGTTCTTGTACTCTAGTTGTAACTATATACCCAGTGATGTAACGAAACTTCAGGGGGCTCCCTGCAAAGTACCTGCAGCCCCCCGCCCGCTCTGGACTTGGTGGGTAGCTCTCATGCCAGGGGCCTGCTAGTGTCAAAAGAGGGGCCCCCATACCGCAGGGGTACGGGGTCTTTTGTTACGCCACTGTATATAGCACTTCATAGCTCTGTCAAGGTGCAGAATCACAATAACGGATGGGCAGCACGTTGCACCATGGAACAGTGCATAGTTTTGAGAGTGTTTGCAGAGTGGCCTATGTGGGAAACGTTTTGACATGGTGCGTGCTCCTATCTTGTCAAAGGTTACTGTGCCTAGACACATAAAAGGAAAAATATGTGTCAGATCCCACTGGGGGTGTTGTGAAGAGCAAGCAGGCCAGAGATGAAATACAGACCATTGTGATGGATCATGTCTGGTCTTTCACTGCTTATGCTGATTGGAGACAATCATGGCATAAGATAATCCCATCTATGCATTTTTCTTGGTAAAAGATGATAGTGAATCTGCAGGTATAATCTGCATAAAGCCAACTTTATTGATGATTTCAAGTGCCTTCAGTACCAACTATGAGTAACCACCCATAGGCAGAGGACAGAGGTAGCTATATTTAGTGGTCTTTTAAGGACATAGAAAAGTACACTTGATCATATTTATGGGCAGAGTAAATTTCTCAAGAGTCCTCTCTCTAACATGGTTAGAAGAACACATGGTTGTTCTCTTGTTGCAAGCAGACTGGATAAATTACCTTTTGTGAATAAATTGGGGTCATACAAGAGTAACCCATGGCCTCTCCTGGATATAGACAGCTGAAAAAAAAAATAGAAGACTCAACAAGAAAAAGTTACTTACCGTCAGTAACGATCTTTCTGGCTGATACTCTATCTAACCATCTGTCTCATCTTTCCTTCCTTCTACAGATCACCTATGCGTCCTTCAGAAGGAGGCATAGGTCTTCTTCTCAGTGGAACTGGTGCCAGAGTAGGAACAGGTCCAAGGGTGATATGCCCAGTACATCCTGGTCCCAAAGAAGGAGAGTCTTCATCCAAACCGAACCTCAAGGTATTGAACTGGTTCCTGGGTAAGAAAAATTTGTTCAAGAGGCTGTATCCATCTCACATGTTGCTATCCCTACAAACGGGAGACTGGATAGTGTTTGTCATACCAATTCTATGGTTGCACAGGAAGTACCGACTCTTCATCGTGCATTACTAGTTTGCAGTCCTCCCATTCTGTTTCACTTCTGCTCTACAAGTCTCCACAAAAGAGATTGCAGTAGTAACCACCCTTCTCAGAGGATACGATATCCCAGTGTTTCTGTAGTTGGATTACTGGCTCCTCAAGGCCAAGTCTCCAGAGATGGTGTTGTGCCACCTGAAGTCAACAGCACCACTGCTGTACCAGCTGGGCTTTTCTATCAACATGTCAGAGTGTCACCTGGAGCCCTCTTGGCACATCCTGTTCTTTGGGGCATTAGTGGACACCATATTAAGCCCAGCCTTTTCCCCTCCTCAGAGGATAAAGATATTTAGTGTCCAATGTTTCAGAATGAAGCACACATTCCAGTCTTGATGGTGTTATGCTCACTAGGTCTGCTAGTTTCCTGCATCCTCCTGATCATATACCCATGCTGGTACATGAGGGCTCTCCAGTAGTATCCACAGGCAGTGGTTCCAAAATGACAGACATCTCTCACACTCCATAGTGATTTTGGGGAGGCTACGGCGGATTTGACATGGGGGAGCATGGAGGAGAACCTAGTTCAAGGGATTTTCTTCCAGCCTCCGCCAGCAGTGACCACAGTGGTAACGGACAATTCCACTGTATGATAAGGAGTATATTTAGAGGAACAGGAGATCAGAGGCCTTTGGTTTCCAGAGGTGCAGATGTTGCAAATCAATCTGTTAGAACTGAGATCAATCCAGCTGGTGCTCAAGGCCTCTGTGTTCTCCACTTGGTCTCCCTCATAGGGTAGAAGGCCTCTCTTAATTGGAGGGGCAGGTGCTGCACTACAACCCCCAAACCCTTCATCTTCATGCCTGGAGATCTAGCAGGGACATCCAAATGCTTTTCATCTATCACCTGAAGTGATGGATGTTACTTTAAGGACCCACAGACATTCCACCAAAATGGTGTACTCTGGGAGATGAAGTCATTTTTTCAAGTATTGTTTAAACAATTCTGCAGAACCTCTCAAGGCCCACTTATCCGATATATCCCAGACCTCCCTGTTGTTAGCTCAGCAGGGTTGTGTGGTGGGTACAGTAAAGGACTGCTAATCAGTGTGGTCATCCTTTTTTTGTCTCCCAGAACATCCTTCCCTATAGTTATGAGGTTTCTGAATGAACTAATAAATATTTTTCCCTTCTGCATTCACAATACCTCAATTCGATATTAATTTGGTCCTTACATTGTTAATGTCTTCTTCCTTTCAACACTTACTTTTGCTTACTAACAGTTTTTCTGATTGCTATTACTTTGCCTGGATGTGTCAGTGATTTACAAGTTCTCGGCATCAAGCTTCCCATTACATTTTTTTTACTTGACAAGCTAGTCCTTTGAACTAGAACTGCTTTCCTGCCAAAGGTCGTAACACTCTTACACGTGGACAGTTCATAATCTTACTTACCTTCTTCTCGCCTCCGCAGTCTAAGGCTTGATTACGATGCGGGCTGGAGCGGCTCCGACTGTTGGTTGTAGACCTCCAGCCCACATCGTAATCAGCTGGTTGTATTCCTTTCCGACTGACCCATTTCGATGGGGTCGGTCGGAAGGGTATCCAAATCGTTTTTCCGAATGGCCTCCAACAGGCTCGGAGAGCCCGTCTGCCATTCAGAAACCCTGCAGTAATCCCTCGGCCGGCTTTTTTCTGACTGAGGGATTATGATGGCAGATTCCCACTGCCTTTCTCTGCCAGCCTTTCTGAAACAGAAAGGCATTGGGAATCTGTCTTTGGGAGCCCCCAGCAGGGCCCCATGGGAGCAAGGTTGCTGAATGGTGGCCTAGGGGGCACATATGGTGCCCCCTGTTGATCCCTGCACCTGCTGGCAGGCTCCTTGAGGTGCCTGCCCCGGGTGCAGGGATGAACTGCACCTCTGCTCTTTGCAATGAGAGCATGCATTCCGTTCGGAATGCATGCTACCATTGTAAAGTATAGGATTACAACTGAACAGGGTTCGGTCGCATCCTACGTCCTGGGCTGGAACCAATGACAGGAGGTCGCTCGGTTCCAGTTCCAAACCAATGTCGGATGGACTCTGGTCCGTCCAACATTGGAATCAGGCCCTAAGGAGGAGGTGAGGCTCCTCAGGCTGAACCCAAAGAGAGTAGTCAATTTTTGTATTGACCGTACCAAAGATTTCCCTCTTTATGATCTTTCATCAGCTATACTGGCAATATGAAGGGCAAATCCATCTAAAAGCAGATGTTGTCAGGGTAGATCGTAGGCATTATGATGTGTTATGCCTTGGCATGCAAAGAGCCTTTAAAAGGGCATCAGAGCTCATTCCACAAGGGCAAAATCTTCAACTTCAGCTCTGGCAAGAAAAGCTCCCATGGCAGAACTGCAACGCTGTGACCTAGGTTTCCTTGACACCTTTGCAAAACACTACTGTTTGGATTTGGAGGTGCAGAGGTAAGGACACTCTGCAGACTCAGACCCTCATGAGTTTGTGGTTTAACCAATCCTTCATGCCCACTTCCTCGTTGGATATTTTGTGGGGAATCTATTCAAAAGGTGAGAAATCTGCAGGTAGATGTATCCATCAGAAGATTGCTATTTAACCCTTATGGTAAGCTGAAGGCTTGGTCAAGTGGAAATTGCCTGCAGGTGGTAATATAAAGAGACTCTAGAAGACAAGAAAACAAGATAGATATACATGGTCATAAATTATAAGGATATTCTCAAGTTTCAGCACACGCAAAACATGCATTGCATTGCCAAGAGGTTACTGCTGTGCCAGGCACATTTTTTAAGTTGCTTGATAGGGTGCCCTGGGGTGACTTGGCCGGACTTGGGTATGTTCTTTATAGGGAAATCTGAGGAACCTCCCTTAGTATGCCCTAGTTGTGGGCAGCCTAGATATGTGATTTTAGTGTGCACTTGAAAGCAGCAAAGGAGCCACCCATATTGTACACTTTTTTGAGAGAGGACCCATAACAGAGGCACATAATAGATTTTGATTTAATTTTGGTTTGGATAAAATAGTTCAATTTATCAAAATTCTACCAAGGAACCCTTTTCACCAAGTACTTTAAAAGAGAAAAAGAAATTACAAATATTGTGTTTTCTGATAAAGAAAAACCTCAACATCAGTCAACTTATTACTGTGAAAATAACACCAGTCCCCTTAATGCTAAAATAAAGTCATGACTATCAATGTTTCACGAATTCCCCTTTTATTCTGCAACAATACAGCAGCATTGTGGGTACAAAAGTAACAACATAAAGCTACAGTATAATGCAAATCCCTAGCACTTGAATGGGAGTGTCACCAACACCGCATAACAGGGCATATCTGTACATTTCCTGGTACTAAAACTATGGGCTTGTTATCACAGTTGCCTGTTTTGACTGAAGCCACCAGGTGAGGGGGAAAAAGTGATGCATTACGTTCCAAATTCTCTGGGGCCCTCAAACCACTCCAGATTGGGTAAATCTTGAAAAATGTACCTGCCAACCGTGTTGGTCCACAGGTGTGTCAGCTGGCTAGAGTTCATATGGCTATGCTTGTATTTTACACATCAGGCCAGCTACATTCTTACAATGTTTATTACCTTTTCTCCCCACTAAACATACAATCATCAGCATGACTCCTGACATGTGTTCAGCTGGGGCACTTATGAAAGGATGTTAATGTGAACAAATCAGAGCACTTAACGGTGGATGGTGTTATACACCTTGATTTTACCCATATAGCAGATAAAATGGTCGAAGGGGGATAGTTCTGGACAGGCTATCAAACTTTGACCCCCATCTCACAAAAAGCAGGCTAGATGTATAGCACTCTTCACTTGAAGTGATGTGAACAAGTCCACAGGAAAAGCAGAGGAAACAGTGCCAGATGCTATTGTGCTGGTCTGATATACAGAGATCCTTGTCGCTATCTCTCCGTGATCCACTTGCCAAGCCTGGCACAAAAGAGGGCTCTTTGTACAAAATAGGTTGGATAAAATACCAAAATAAGCCAGGAGTGTAAGCTCAAACTGTTCACATACAATTATCTCTGCAAAAAGGACATCCAGGTGTAGATAGGCACAAATGGCACCAGTTTTGAAGCTCAAATGCCCAGTAATGTGGTAATTGTTTTCCCACTTTTCATGAGGTGGAGAGTTCAATCTGGTTATTTCGGTGTAATTAATTAATTATTGGATTTTGATTTAAGAGTGAGAGAAGAGCAATGCCATGGGTAGGTAAAGATTTACAGGCCAATAAGATAAGTACTCTAGGGCAGATTTATGTTGGACTTGTGCCACCTTTACGCCGATGTTGCGTCACTTTTGTGACGCAGCAGATGCGTAAACCCTGCGCCACGTTGCGCCCTATTTACATCGTGACACATCTATGGAGATGCGTCACGGTGTAAAGCCCTGCGCCACATGAAACCTGCGTCAGGTTTCATGTGGGCGTTTCTATGCAGGGGGGGGTGTTCCGTCGCAGGAACGCCCCTGAAAAGTGACTCAGTGAAATCTACAAGATTTCACTGAGTCACTTATCCAACGCTGATGCGTCAAAACCCTGCGCCTGCTTGAAGCAGGTGTAAGGCTTGACGCACCACGTTACAGATTGGGCAAGTTGGAAGAGTGCTGGAGATGCGTGTCGCACGCAACACTACTTCAGCACTGCGCCAACTTTACGCCCCAGATGCGACACGCATCTGTTTATTCCTGCGCCATGATGCGCCGCATTGTAAATGCGGCGCATCATGGGTGGCGCAAGGGTAAACTTGTGTGCCGCATCTTTCCTGGTGCATCCCTGCTGATTTGCAGAGATGCGCCAGGCAACATAAATCTGCCCCTCTGTCTGGTCCAGGTAGGTCAGTTAGGATATGCACTCTATAGGTATACCTGCAAGGTGGTATGTTTTATGCCAACCATATGTAATTAAAAATAATTATCAGACTTTAGGGCCTGCCTGAGGTGAAATAGCAGCATCCCATAGTCATGTATTGGTTGTTTTCTGGCCTTGTAAGATGTTACAAGAGGTCAATCTGAGGTTCATGATTAAGCCACCTGGAATAGGAGGCAGTGAGGGTCAAGTTGAGAGGGAAGGGATCAGGGTCACATGGACACTGTTCCACTCTCTATAACTTGACTTGATGCTGAGTTAGCGGAATAAGACATTGTATGGTATGTCACATGGACGGTGTGGCCGCTGATTGCAGGGTGACCTGCTACATAACATTGTTCCATCTGTATCCACACAGCCACATTGTAAGACTCACCACCTCCTGTTCAAGGATGGCATAACCAACTGCTATGTAGAGGATGTGGGAGATAATCATGAAACTACTGGGCCAGACTGTTTTGACGCATCACTGTTTACTTGTTGACAGAAGTGAACCTGCAAAGCTCAACTGAGGGCTCTGGTCTGAACACTTATGTGTAATCTGGTCAGTGTCTTACGTTGTCATATGTATTGTTTCAAGAAGTCACAATGTCACTGCACTCTGTAATACATGATTGGCAAGTGCCTTGAAGAATCTGCCTTCTCAGGATGAAAAAGTTAAAGCTGTAAAATGCCTCCGTGCTGGACAAAGGCTTCAGAGGATTAGCGATTGACAAAAAAAAACAGTAATCTAATAGTGAAATTCTCAGGAACGAGGACTCGGAAATATCAACTGGAGGGAGTGAGGAAACAAGCTTGCTGCAGTGCACCTTCCAATCATACTGAAGTCTTAATATAGTAAAAAAACAGGAAAAGGAAATCATATCAAACATCACATGACAGGAAACACAAAGGATTGGCAAAACCAGAAAATAATCAAGAAACAAACATCCATGATGAAAAAGAGAAACACAACAGGAATGAAAACCTGAATAGGACTAGCTGCAGAGCAGCTTTAAAAGGCAGCCTCAAACCCTCTAGCAGGTGATAGCCATTTTTGGGGTGGCTGGAGAAAATAGTAGATAAAACATAGTGTTGATGTAGCGCTTAAAAGTTTGAAAATTGTAGGGGTGCATTATACTCACTGTTAGTCGGCACCCGCATATAATCAAATGTGTATCCAGGTATCTTGTGTGCAGTGTATTACGAATTGTATAACCTATATCGATTTTAATAGAAGTGCTAGCTATGTACAAGCCCATTGTAAACGTATTGGAGAAATGTATAGAGTTTAGTTTATGTGAAATGTAATGTGGTGTTAGAAATGTGCACCCTAGACTCCGTGTCTGTAGTTTGTTTAGCTTGACCACACATGAAAGAAAGACGTAAATGTCAATACTGTGATTGAAACCTGCTTGTGTAACCGAAGTAGTGGCCAGAATTCGCATATATCGTTGAGGCGAAAGGCCTGGTATTTTCTTATGTTAGCCAAGGGCAATAGGCCAAAAAGGATTTATTCCAGTAGAGGTTTTAGGCTGTAGTAAATTGCAACTTAAAAGATGTGAAGAATGTCTGCTTTGCATGATCTCACCCCAGGTGCAAGGACAGTTGCTCGTTAGTAGAGAAGCTCTTTGTTCACAAATTGACTTATGTAGTAAAAGCCAGACATGGGAGTGTATTGGAATGTGCCAATCGTAACTCCTAGTGCGGATGGCGTCTGGGACTCAAGGCCAAGCGATGGACGATGGAACTGGACAGCGCTCTGTGGAAATTTACTGAAAGACGACCCCGCAGAAGAGGAGGCGCAAAGGGCGTGTTCTGGGATTTGGGGTTCTGTATTAGGGACAGCGCCCCGAGGGTGGAGGCAGATCAGAGCAGCCCTGAGCAGAGGAAGGCTAGGCGAAGAGATAGAGGGGGCAACTTAGACCAGCTCTCTAAGTGAAGTCTTCTTATGAAGCTTCACTCTGACACCTTTTATTCGATGAGGGTCTCAAGGGATTGCTAAGTAGGGATGTCATCTAGTGCAGAGTAGGGACAGAGATGGTATGGTTCAGTGTCCCTAGTATCGACATTTGCTTGGTGGTGTTCTACCTCATGCTTTTAGAGATTGTACTTTTAGTCATTTTTAGCCGTATGCGTATTCTCCGTAGAGTAGCTTTTGTGTTAGTGCCTAAGTACTTGTTGTGCCTCGTATTGAGGACTTTGTATCTGCAAATCTTCATGCTGATAATAAAAACCAGAGAGCCAAGAGATTAAGTCTCGAGTCCTTGATTATGGCAAATTGCGGACAGTAATTGGTAATTGTGTGTTTTTCCCTCCACGCTATTGGGCAAGTAAAAAGGTCCATCTGACCAGAGTGGGTTCCAGTAGATAATTGCGAGATACCCAAATGGGCCGGAGCAGTTGGTAGCAAACGAGGATGGTTTCTTACTGATAGCGAGGGAAGATTAGATAAGGATAAGTGACCCTTGAGGCCCAAGAGACGATAAGCGATGCTGAATCATCAGATGGCGAGCAGCAGACGGCAGCAGATGAGCATCGACGGCGAGTAGCAGCACGGCCGAAAGCAGCAGTTCCAGGAGTGAGTATGAAAATGAGATGTTGTAGATTGCGGTGTTGATTTGTTGTGTGATGTCTTGCGGAGTTGTTGTGTATGTTGTGTGATTGTGAGATCAGGCTGTGAGCGCGCGCAGCCCGGGAATTGTGGTGTAGAAGACACCTGAGATAGATTTTGTTGACCACCCAAAGGAGATCGTGAGGTACCATCGATCACCTGGACCGAGATAGGGGGAGCGAATGCGTGTGTGTATGGCAACTTAACGCTGGTCGTGGGTTGTGGTGTGCAGATCGGAGCGTTAGTAACCTATCAGAGGCGATCCGTCTGGCCGGACGGGGGCAGACGGGCGCCAATCGAGGTCAACAAGGTCGAGAGACTGTGGACGAACAGTCAGAGGCTGTGGACGGACAGCCAGAGAAGTAACTTAATTGGTTATTTCAGTGTGTGAATGGGACGTGAGTAAGCGTGAAACGAGTTTTGGAGAAGGGAACTGCTGCGAGCGAAGGAAGGTGACGTCAGAGAGTGTCGCGCTGTGATAGGCCGGTTGGTGTGAGTCGCGCTGTTATTGGAGGATTCGAGAACAAGAAGTAAATAGAGCGCGGGATCGAATTTGCTCATTATGAAGTGCCTTAGGGCTTTGCGAGAGTTGTGTAGAGGCGATAAGCATGTGGTTGTTCGTGGGGGAGAAGAAGCCCCTCCCGAGGATACCCCGGCACATTACATGGCACAGAATGTGGGGTTACATACTATAGTTTGGATCGAGAATTGGCACAAGGTTACACAAGGCGAAGGGGAACTAGCTTTCCCGAGGTATGGCTCATTTAGACTAGCAGTGCTGTACCAACTGAAGACGGTGATGGGGTCCTTAAAACCCTTGCCAAGACCAGCACAGTTCGAAGCATTACATGCGTGGATTAGAGCAGCGCATGATAAGGAAAAGGGAAGAAGTCAGGAGAGGATGAGGAAGTCGATTAGGGCATTTCAGGATGCCAAGTGGGACGCAGCGGAGAAAAGATGGAGAGTGCAGACAATTGAGGAAGCGAAACTGTATCCCGCGCTAATGGAGGAGACTGGGATAAGGCATGGGAAGGCACAGAAAGAGGAAGATAGTGATTCTGATGATGGGGTATTGCAAAGATTGCTAGACGAGAGACCACCCCCTTATAATCCAGATGAAGAGGATGATAGGTGGGGTGAGAGGGGAGACTCTAGGAGGGTAACAATCCAGCCTGAGACCCGAGTGGAAGGGTTGGTTTCGTTTGAAACAGCGAGTTCTCAGGGTCAGTCGGAGACCAGTGGAAGGATTGGAAGAGAGATGAGGTTACCGGATGCCTTAAGGGTACCGGTCACCATTGGACCGATTGTGTCAATATACAGTCCGGAATCAGAGGAAAGAGAGAGGTCAGAACGAGTGGCAGAAAGAACGAGGAGGGAAAGCGGGGAAAGTGAGTTGGAAGGGGCAACGGCCCGACCTCCAAGCCCTGTACAATGGAGTACACCATTAGCAGCGGTGTCAGACACATCTAGGGGCGAAGAGGACGAGAGACCGGTGAGGCCGAGGACTCTGATGGAGTCAAGATCAGATTCAGGGTCATGGGTACCGCCAAAGAAGCAAATGAGCTGGAATATGGGCCGAGCGGGGACAACCCCAGTTGCCTTTACGAGCCATTCTGCTCCCATAGAACTACCAGAAGAAAGGAGAGAGCAGGAGCCGGAATGCGAGTATGATGAGGGACGTGGAGCAAGTTGTCAGGTATTGAAAGGGGCCTTGAAGGCAGGAATGATAGATGTAGTAAGACTTAAAGCAGAGGCGGATGAAATAATATATGGGAATCTACCTCTTGAGAGAGTAGTGACATATACTCCAGATGAATTGCTTTTTGTAGCAAAAGATGTGACTCGTAAAGCACGAGTGGCACATGAGAAACTGGCAGGTTTGGCTAGAGAATATGGGGTGGATCTATCCCAGACTAGAGCATTGCAAGGGAGCCATAGGATGCATTGTACCGAGCGGGAATTGGAAGAGAAAAGAGTGGTTGGTCTAAGGTCACATACTAGGGAACTGATTGTAGCTATGAGAATATGGCTGATGCTTGACAAATGGCAAGAGAAATGGGCTAGGAAAAAGAATTCTAGAGGAGCGAAAGGAGGGAGCTCTGAAGGAGATTTGCAGGAGGTAAAGATCCTTCCCTTGAGAGAGGTGGCGAATGGAGGATATGTGCATGTACCATGGAGCAGGGGGGATTTGGCATCATTTACGAATGATTTTCCCAGGCTCAGGGAGAAGCCTGCAGAGTGGTACAAGCAAGTTGAGCGTTTCGTTAAGATTTCGAAGGTGTTGTGGATAGATCTGAACACCTTATTCGATATCGTGGTTCCGGGAGATCTGTGGAACGCATGTAAAATTGCTGTTGATTGGCCGGACTATGAGCCTGATAGGAACATAGTTACAAATGGTCCGTCGCCCGTGGTAATGAGGCTGTACGATAAGGTAATTACCTGGTTGAAATCGAAGGTTTCACCCCAAGACATTGATTGGGTGAAGATAGACAGGACAGTGCAGGAGCCAAAGGAGACAGTACATGAATTCTATGAGAGACTTTTGAAGGCTTTTAAGCAGTACAGTGGTTTAGATGAGCTGGAAACGAAGGACATGGGACAGTTTGTGTCTAAGTTCGTGCTGGGTTTGAAGCCCGAGGTCAGTCTTATGATACAGCAGCATTTGATCTGTTGGCAGAATAAGCCTGTAGACGAGATCTTGCGGTACGCCAGGTACTGCACGGATGAGATTGAGTCCAAGCACAAGAAGATGAAGGATAACTTATTGCTCATTCAGATGCAAGCTGCTCAGGGACCGCCGAATGGGGGTCAGGTGGGGCGGAGACAGGGAAATTATCAGACAGGGAATCAGAACGCGCAGGGTCAGGGAAGGCCGAGGCCCGTTGACCCTAGGACAGGCATAGATGTAGCGATCTTGAAGAAGACGACTGCTTGTCACCAGTGTCACCAGGTGGGACACTGGAGGCGCGAGTGTCCCTTGAACCCCTATAATCAGCCGCAGATGGAGGGAGGAATGGGTCAGGTCCCTGGGGCGGAGCAGGTACAGACGGTGACTGTACCAAGAATAATGCAAGGGGGGACCGGCGTCTCGCAGGTGCAGGTTCCCCAGCCACCCCGGATGCAGAACATACAGCAGGGAGCTCGGACTTATTTGCAGATGCCCATGTTCGAAGTGGGAGAGGAGAGGGATGCAGACTTGCTGGCGCAGCTAAGTTTAGGTCAGGATGATGATTGCATACTTAGGGCTATTCTAGAGGTAGATCAGAGAGGACCCTTTGTGGAAGCAGAACTCGATGGACGCCCGACTACCTTTTTGGTAGATACGGGGGCTACCAGGTCAACTATAAGATCAGCAGTAGTTCCGGGGGTAGCCCTTTCGGGGGAATGCATACAAGTGGTTGGAGTGGCGAACAAGAGGCTAGTTAGCCCCTTGACAGAACCGATTCCAGTCAGGATAGGCAACTTTAGGGATCGACATCAGTTTGTGGTGTGCGATTCTAGTCCTGTTTGTTTGTTGGGAAGAGACTTATTGTGTAAACTAAATTGCACAATTTACTGTACCCCGAAGGGAGTAGAGGTACAGACAAGAGATGATGACGCGACCTTTAAGGTTGCAAATCAGCGGGTGTGCGTGGAAATGTACCCGGCTTTGACAGTGGAGGAGCTTCCACCGGATTTGAGGGAGTCTGTATCGGCCGATGTGTGGGATCTAAGCGGAGAGGAGATCGGTTTAGTCAGGGGAGTGGAACCAGTGAAGATACAGGTTAAGCCAAACGCGGAATTCCCGAGAACACCCCAGTATAAACTGTCGCCTGAAACGATTGCTGGGATCAAACCTGTGATTGAGTCTATGATTAGGCAGGGAATACTGGTAGAGATCATGGGTAGTCCATGTAACTCACCCATTATGGGATTGCAGAAACCAAGTGGGAAGTTTAGGATAGTGCAAGACCTGCGGAAAATAAACGACATAGTTGTTCCATGTTGTCCAGTGGTACCGAATCCATCTGTGATACTGTTCCAGATCCCATGCGAAGCTGGATGGTTCACAGTGATTGACTTGTGTCAGGCATTCTTTTCGATTCCCCTACATGAAGAAAGTAGATTTCTTTTTGCATTTAGGCTAGAGAATCGGATATTAACATGGTGTCGTATCCCACAGGGGTATACGGAGAGCCCGTCGATTTTTAATCAGCTCCTAAAGAAGAATCTTGAAGGTCTTGTGTTGCCGAAAAACTCTGTTTTGGTGCAATACATTGACGACCTGCTTGTCGCATCAGAGACAGAAGATGCTTGCAGGGTCGATACCATTGCGTTGTTGAATTTCCTGGGAGAGAACGGTCACAAGGTGTCTCCAAACAAGCTGCAATACTGTTTACCTGAGGTACAGTATTTGGGGCACAGAATTGAGAAGGGTAAAAGGAAGGTGTCTCCAGATCGCATTGATGCGATTCTGAGAATGCCAGTTCCCTCGACGCAGAGGGAAGTTAGAATGTTTTTGGGAATGGTGGGCTATTGCCGCCAGTGGATCCCAAACTTTTCCTTTGAAGCGAAGCCTTTACAGCGGCTGACGCGAAAGGATGTAAGTGATCCGGTACCATGGGACGACGACTGTTTGAAATCATTTCTGAGGCTGAGAGAAGCCTTATGTAGCGCTCCTGCGTTGGGAATGCCGGATTACAACAAGGCATTTGCATTGTTCTGCTGCGAAAGAGAAGGTTGCGCATTAGCAGTGTTAACCCAGAATCATGGAGGTGTCCGTAGACCAGTTGCTTATTTCTCAGCTACTTTAGATCCAGTAGCTTCTGCGTTGCCCGGATGTCTCAGATCCGTTGCGGCAACAGGTGTCAGCATCGAGAGATGTGAGAGCATTGTGATGGGTCATCCTCTTACTGTACATGTGCCACACTCTGTTGAATTGTTGATGACTAGGACTAAAACACAGCACCTCACGAATAATAGGCTGACTCGTTATGAGCAAGTTATCCTTGCAGCCGATAATGTGACATTGAAGAGGTGTGCTGTTTTAAATCCTGCTACATTGTTACCTATTCCATTTATAGATGATAATGAAGATTGTGAGGACCATGATTGTCTCGATGTGACTGAACTATGCACCAAACCGAGACCCGACATTGTCGATGAACCGCTCCCAGTGTCAGATGAGATTTTCTTTGTAGACGGTTCATGTTTAAGAGACAGTGTCGGTCGACTGAGAGCAGCGTTTGCTGTATGCACCATCACGGGTGTGGTTGAAGCCGCTTGTTTAGAAGGAGTACACTCCGCGCAGGTGGCTGAGCTCATTGCCTTGACTCGTGCCTGTTTGGCAGCCGAGAAGATCCGTGTAACTATTTACACGGACAGCCAGTATGGGTTTGGTGTGGTTCATGATTTCGGACAGCTATGGTCCCAGAGAGGGTTTATGACGTCTTCAGGTTCTCCTATAAGAAATGGTGATCATGTACGGAAACTGTTAAAAGCATTGCAAGGTCCAGATGAAATTGCTGTTGTTAAATGTGCTGCCCACACAAAGGGAAATGATTTCGTCTCATTGGGAAATAACTACGCTGATGAAGTAGCCCGATTTTGTGCAGAACAGGGATGCAACTTCACTGAGACCTACGTCGAGGAAACTGGGGAGGAGGTGGTGTATGGTCAGATGTTAGCTATGGCAGACTCATGGGAGGAATTGAAACAGCTTCAGGAAGGGGTCTCGGAGCAGGAACGTGACAGCTGGATACGAGCGGGATGTGAGAAGGGAGATGTGAATATATGGGTTTCGAATGATGGACGAGCGGTGTTGCCGGAAAGTTTGTTGAATCCCATGGCGAGGTTGATACATGGTGCTGTACATCTGGGTAGGGATGCCATGATGAGAGTGTTTCGTCAGACTTGGTACAATCCGAAGTTTCGTGCAGTGGCTGAAACTGTGTGCCAGAGGTGTGTTACTTGTCAACAGATGAATGTGGGGAAAAGAACCGCTGTGACGTTGAGCCACATAGGGAGGTCAGGGGGACCTTTCAATAGGATGCAGTTGGATTTTGTCGAAATGCCGAAGTGTAATGGGTTGAGGTACATATTAGTGATAGTATGTGTCTTTTCCAGGTGGGTGGAGGCGTACCCTACACGCAGATGTGACACACTCACAGTAGCGAAACTATTATTGAGAGAACTCATTCCAAGGTACGGGTTCCCGACGTCCTTTGAATCGGACAGAGGAACTCATTTCCACAGCGAAGTTATGAAGTTGCTTTGTGCCGCTTTGAATATAGACCAGAAGTTACACTGTAGCTATAGACCAGAAGCTTCAGGGATAGTGGAGCAGGTGAATGGAACTCTGAAGGCTCGGATGGCGAAAGTGTGTTCGTCTACGTCTCTGAAATGGCCTGACGCATTACCTTTGGTCCTTATGAGCCTCCGAAGTGTGCCTGATAGAAGGACTGGGTTGTCGCCCCATGAAATCCTCATGGGAAGAGCGATGCGTTTGCCTGCAATACCTGCTACTGCTCTGATAAATATCACTGATGATATGATCCTGGACTATTGTAAAGGCCTTGCTGACGTGGTCCGTTCTGTGTCTCAGCAGGTGCAGACAGCAACGGTTCCAGCTGCGAGTGACCGGTGCCACGACTTGGACCCAGGCGATTGGGTCCTAGTCCGAAAGCACGTGAGGAAGAGTTGTTTGGATGCTAGGTGGCGCGGCCCGTTCCAAGTGATCCTTGTCACAAACACAGCTGTCAAGTGTGGAGGTTTACCGAACTGGGTGCATGCTTCTCATACCCGTAGAGTCCCAGCACCCTTGGAAGATACAGCCCCTCTCGAGAACAAGGATCCCAGTGAGCCGACAGAGCCTCCTGAGAGGGCCAGTCAAGCTGTAAGGGTTGCTGAAGCGGCTGATGGTGCACTGAATCGAGTTGAGGAAGAACGTGAAAGACGTACTGACCCAGAAACCGGCGAAAGAGCAAGAGGTGCAGTGGGTAGTACAGAATCAAGTTCTGCCGAAGAAGAGGAAGTCAGTGCACAGGGTATCGGGGAGAAGACCGGAGGTGCCACCGAAGCGGAAAGGGTTTGGCCCGCAAGACAGAACCGGGTAAACCTGAGGTTGGCTCCGGACACCGACCTTGCACCAGTTTCGGAAGAACCAGAAGAAGAATCAGGGGATGAGGAGAATCCTCAAGGTGTGAGAAGATCAAAGAGAACAAGAGTGCCAAGTCGGAAGTACGCTTCACCCGAGTGGGCATATCAAGTGACTGATGCCAGGGTTACCGAGCACGGGAAGGTTGAGGTCGATGACATTGGTCAACAGTGTCCCGCTCCAGAGGGTGGAAGTGTTGCTGAAGGTTCCGGGATTGGAGATCGAAGGAATTTTGACGATTCATATTCCGAGTCCGCCATTCCTAAGTGTCATTCGAGGTATGATCTTGGACAATTTGGAGTTCCCGACGTTCACGACTGTGCCAGATCCACAAGAACTGATCATTCTTAAGCTCGAAATATTGCAGGGAGTCTTGGAGCTGTTGGGACCAGCGCTTATGTTAGACTGATTTGAGAAGGTTGCAAGCAGAGAAGAAGATAACCTAGATCCGAGCGGAAGAAGAACAAATTTAGGGATTTTTCCGTTATAGAACGAAGAAAAGTTAGGGAGGTTTGCCTAAAAGTTCACGAAAGAGACACTGATGAGAAAGAGACTTACCCTTTCAGAGACTGTATTGGACACTGAGTACATTCCGAAGATGGCAGATCCTGCAAACCCACATCGTAGGGCTAAATTGATAATAGGCACGTTGGTAGGAGTTGTGATAATCACCATATTTGCGGTAGTGATAAGTTCGTACATGGTGGCTCACAGGCAAGAGGGGAAGGTTCAGGGAGCACCCACACCTATTACCCCAGGGCAGAGTGGTGTCAGTATCAGGGAGCAGGAAATATCGAAGTTGAGGGATGATCGCAGACTCCACATGGATTTGTCAAAGGGTGACTTTAAGCTTAATGCGTATGCAAGGTTGCTGTATGAGTATGTTGATGCGATGGATGTGAAGGACTGCTATGTGTGTATGCAGTTGCCTGCTTCAGTGGATGAGGGTATCAAGTATCATCATCTCCCATTGACATATGGGATTTCTTGTAGTTTATTGCTCAGTTTATTTTATGACAGGAGACAGTTCGAGTATTTCTTTTCAAATTTTGACACGGTACTTCCTGAAGTTCCAGCAATCAAGCATTTGAACAAATATGATTCTAATAAGAAAGAGGATAGACTCCTGAAGTATTTTAGACCGACTATGAAGTTGGATACGGCGCATGCTCACAGGAATAACCTGACATGTGCGTTATCTGAGATAGAGAAGAAATTCATAGACCAGGTAGAGGACAGATACAGACGGTTGACCCAGACACGACACACCGGAGATAGCCCAGTAGATTGGACAGACGAGGAGAGGGCTCACAGATCCAAGGGAAGTTATGGACCAATAGCGTTAGATGAGGTACAGAGAGGGAATTTGTGTATTGGGCGGCCTCAATCCGATACGGATAAGGTCGCAGTAGGACATAGCACTTGTTCTCAGACCTTCACAGTGGAAGCTTCTGCTAAGAATTTTATGGTAGGTCCAGTAGAGGTAATTCCGACAGTATATTATGTATGTGGGAAGAATGCTTATGTCAGGCTACCTGCGAATTGGTATGGCATATGCTATTTGGCCATTATATTCCCGAAGATCTATCACACCGAGGACTTGGAGTTGTTAGAGACGAAGCGACAGTCCAGGAAACGTAGGGCTACGAACGCTGGTGCAGTGATTGGGGACATATACGGAGCAATGATACCTAGTATGGGTGTGGTGTTGAATGATGTGAAGATCAGGAGGTTGGCGACTGTGGTTGATGAGTTGTCTATGAACACGGCGAGATCTTTGTTGTTGGTGGCTGGAGAGATGTTGTCGATACGGAATATGGTTATGCAGAATCGCCTTGCTTTAGACGTATTATTAGCAAAAGAAGGCGGAGTCTGCAAATTATTGAAGGTTCAGGAATGCTGCACATATATTCCAGACAACACGAAGGAGATAGGGAAGTACATAGATAACATCACGACTATTCACAAGGAGATTATGGATTTGACGGAGGAGAATGTGTGGGAGAAGATTGGATTAGGCTTTGGAAGAGTGGGAACCTGGTTTGCGAATTTGGGAAGAGGATTTCTGGGATCAGTGTTGAAGCCAATTATCATTGCTGTGGTTTGCGTGATTTGTTTATGGGGATGCGTGAAGGCATGGAAGTGGTATCAAGGAGGCAAGGTTGAGAGGGCTCTTAAGGCAAACGAGAAAAGGATGGCGAAGCTCCAGGAGCAGCAATATGAGAGTCTTAAGAAACTAGAGGGAGTTCGACATGGCAAAGTTATGACTAGCGCGGTTTAAATCAGTTCTAAAGAAGAGAAATGTAATGGTGTGATGACGGATGTCATCAAAGGGGGGAACTGATGTAGCGCTTAAAAGTTTGAAAATTGTAGGGGTGCATTATACTCACTGTTAGTCGGCACCCGCATATAATCAAATGTGTATCCAGGTATCTTGTGTGCAGTGTATTACGAATTGTATAACCTATATCGATTTTAATAGAAGTGCTAGCTATGTACAAGCCCATTGTAAACGTATTGGAGAAATGTATAGAGTTTAGTTTATGTGAAATGTAATGTGGTGTTAGAAATGTGCACCCTAGACTCCGTGTCTGTAGTTTGTTTAGCTTGACCACACATGAAAGAAAGACGTAAATGTCAATACTGTGATTGAAACCTGCTTGTGTAACCGAAGTAGTGGCCAGAATTCGCATATATCGTTGAGGCGAAAGGCCTGGTATTTTCTTATGTTAGCCAAGGGCAATAGGCCAAAAAGGATTTATTCCAGTAGAGGTTTTAGGCTGTAGTAAATTGCAACTTAAAAGATGTGAAGAATGTCTGCTTTGCATGATCTCACCCCAGGTGCAAGGACAGGTGCTCGTTAGTAGAGAAGCTCTTTGTTCACAAATTGACTTATGTAGTAAAAGCCAGACATGGGAGTGTATTGGAATGTGCCAATCGTAACTCCTAGTGCGGATGGCGTCTGGGACTCAAGGCCAAGCGATGGACGATGGAACTGGACAGCGCTCTGTGGAAATTTACTGAAAGACGACCCCGCAGAAGAGGAGGCGCAAAGGGCGTGTTCTGGGATTTGGGGTTCTGTATTAGGGACAGCGCCCCGAGGGTGGAGGCAGATCAGAGCAGCCCTGAGCAGAGGAAGGCTAGGCGAAGAGATAGAGGGGGCAACTTAGACCAGCTCTCTAAGTGAAGTCTTCTTATGAAGCTTCACTCTGACACCTTTTATTCGATGAGGGTCTCAAGGGATTGCTAAGTAGGGATGTCATCTAGTGCAGAGTAGGGACAGAGATGGTATGGTTCAGTGTCCCTAGTATCGACATTTGCTTGGTGGTGTTCTACCTCATGCTTTTAGAGATTGTACTTTTAGTCATTTTTAGCCGTATGCGGATTCTCCGTAGAGTAGCTTTTGTGTTAGTGCCTAAGTACTTGTTGTGCCTCGTATTGAGGACTTTGTATCTGCAAATCTTCATGCTGATAATAAAAACCAGAGAGCCAAGAGATTAAGTCTCGAGTCCTTGATTATGGCAAATTGCGGACAGTAATTGGTAATTGTGTGTTTTTCCCTCCACGCTATTGGGCAAGTAAAAAGGTCCATCTGACCAGAGTGGGTTCCAGTAGATAATTGCGAGATACCCAAATGGGCCGGAGCAGTGTGATACAGAAATATTGTGTAAAGAATATTAGGATGTCAAAAATATAACCGACAGGACTATTGAAGGTACAAATATTGTTTTAATATAGTTATACAAAATATTGATTTAGAAAATATTGCTGTATGCAGTACTGTTTGTAAGTGCTACTTTGTATATAATTTATTGTAGTGTGTTTTATTCTACATTTTTTTTAATTAGTAGTTTTAGTAAGATAATTAAGCAGGTCTCTACCTGTAGGGGCATACAGGGCTGGTATCTGGGGTTACTTGAATCTTTTATTTGTAGCATATTGTCCAACCAAGAAGTATGGCATGTATTATTGGCCATGAGGAAATAGACCTAACTGATATGGAGGACACGCTTAGCCTCCTGCCGCTGATTTTATAGATACTTTGTTGGGGCAAGCAGGAAACAGTTTGGTTACAGCCTTTTTAGAAGACTGTTAATCGTCGGATAATGTACTGCATATGCCATGGTTTGTATATGTCAAGAAAAGGATTTATCAACTTGGAATGCCAGAAATGTATGATATAACCCTGGGGCAATTGTTATGAGGTGCAAATCACTCATAATGAACCATAGTCAGCGCTTCCTCTAAGCCAATTTCAGGCTGAGCACAGTGCACTTTATTATAGCCTTTCCTACTAGGGGACCTGTTTTAGAACTTCGCCCTCAGATCCCTGTGTTGGGGTCTCTCATCAATGCACGTCATGATCTTTTGCACATTATATTCAAACCCCCGCCATTCGTTTCTGGCTCTCATTCTCCATAAGACTAAAATGAGAACATATAAGTTAGCATTGATCTATCTCCAGAAGTTAGATACACCAGCCATCTGCTATGCTGTTTTACATTTCTTCAAGAGGGCTATTGTAATCAGGAAAAGATGGGAGTCAGTATTGTGTATCTTAAAGGGTCTTAAATTATTAGATTTTAAATTTAATTGTAATGCCTCCATTCTGTCTCATATGGCTTGCTATTTGATTGTATATTTATTCAAATGTGTTTCTGCTGCGTTTGTGTTTTTTATGGCTGTTCATAGCAATAAAGATTAAGTGGCTGACAAGATAATTTATTCACTATGAAATTGTTGACATTTGTGTTGTATTCGCAATAATGTATAAAACTATTGGTTTATAAAACATTTTAGCAGGGGGATATTGGGTTTTAAGGGGATAAAGGTAGGGAGATTTTTAAAAAGTGGATATTTTAAAGTAAATGAAATTAAGTTAATGATATGTAAATTAATATTGTAAAATGTATAAAATAATTTTGTTACAATAATATTTTGCATAAATAATAATGTATGATTAAGTAAGATATATAATAATTATAATAAATATTTTAAAACATCTTATGTTATTGAAAATAATAAAATATATATTTAAATTTAAAAAACGAAAATATCTAAAAATAACATTTAAGGGAGCAAATTAATTTAACATTTCTTGAAATAGATGTTTATACTTTTTTTTATTAAAAAAAGTATAATGAAAATATATTTTTTATGTGGAAAATTATGTCAATGTAGACAGATTTTTTTTTACATTTACTTTTTTATAAATTTGTGTTTTTAAAGCAAATTGCAGATGCTACCTGGCACATTTGCACCCGGGGGCAGGCAGAATGGTCTAATTAATAGCTTCCTCTGATGTTTTAGAGAAGAGCAGCAGCAAAATAAAAGTAATTGTGATTCATATGACCATGTCTGGCACAAACAGGATTAAAATCTCTTACTGGCATTGCTGACAGTCGCGTATGCAATATCTGCTGGCGGGTTTCCGCATTTATGACTTCCTGGAAATACGGTTGCGGCGTCCCTACAAGGAATAGTCATTTAGAGATTGTGCCTGCGATGAGTTGTCTAGGAATAGCAGATCTTGTGCCCTTCAGGTCACCTTTGATTGCTGGTAATGTATTTTTTCCAGGTGGTATATGGAACATCCGCTGCTTGGAGGGCTGTTTCTTTGATCTTGACTGTCTTCATTGCTTTTCTTACTTGATTGAACCAAGGGTTACTTGGACTTTTAGATGGCCTTTAATGATGTAGTGTGGGGCTTCTAGGTCCTGATATGATATTTAGACATGGAGGCTTCACAATCTAGTATTTGTATCACAAGTACCAGTTCCAGCCTTAACCTAGAGCGGAAAGCGTATTGCAGTTGTTGAAAACTTTTCAACAACTTTCCAAAGCTGAATCTAGGGCACCTGAGTAGGCGGGAGAGTCATATTGCACGGCTGGTAGAAATGTCTCCTTCATTACCCTTAATATTGGGACTGCCAAGGCCCTGCTTAGTAGCCGATCCAGTTGACTGATCGCAAACATAATTGCTGTACTCTTTTTAAAATAGCATTTGCCTGTGCCACTGAGGTACTATTTTCTCTGAACCACACGCCTGGGTAGTTATATGTTCTTGCTGTGCTGATTATATTGAAGCTGAGGCAATAGGATATGTTCTTTTTATTCCTAAATTTTCCAAATATTAGGAATTTTGTTTATTTATCCTGGTTTAACTGAAGGTGGTTTGCCAGGTTGAATGTATTCAGAGCATTCAATGCCCGCTGTAAACTAGTTTTGATGTGATCCATAATTACTATGTTATCCCCATATTGGATTATTAGCAGCTTGGTGTTTCCCAGTTTAGGAGGGGCAAGACAGCCGGACTCCAGGGTATTCCCTAAATTGACTGTGTGGAGATTAAAAAGCAAGGGGGCCAAGACACAACCCTGCTTTAGGCCATGATTTGTTTGAATTTTTCGGGTGACTGTAAAAGATCCAGTTGTGACTTCGACCCATGTCCCTGAGTACAGTGAGATTACAGCTCTAAACATCTTAGGGCGTATGCCCCATGCATCTAACTTCTTAAATAGGGCAGCCCAAGTAATCCTGTCAAATGCCGCACTGCAATCAATGAAGCAAAAAAAGAGCAGCAGTCTGTTAATTTGGGAGCTTGGTTCCTCAGGAAGGATGTGATGATGTTATCCACAGTTTACGTCCCGGCCCTAAAGCTTGATTGACAGAGAGGTAATATTTTTTGCTCTTGAACCCATACCTCTAGCTGCTCCAACAGGGTATGGGCATATGCTTTGGCCTCCACATCAAGAAGCGTGATTAGTCAATAATTTGAGGCCACTGACAGCTCTCCCTTTTTGTATATAGGGCAGAAGATGGACCCTCTCCAGGCTTCGGGGACTGTCGCAGTACAGAACACATAGTTGAACAGTGGAGTCAGCAGCCATGCCCAGTTATCAGGGACACATTCAAACAAATTTGCTGGTAGACCATTAGAACCGGGAGTCTCATCCTTTCTTCTATGCTTGATGATGCTTTCAACCTTCTTGCTGCTTATTTGTTTGGCTACTACTCACTGGACCTCTTTTATTTGAGATGATAGTTCATGCTCTAAATTAGCTCTGTTCAGTGGCCGGGTGGTTGGCTTTCCAACAGGGACATCATTAGAGGGATTTGCTTAGGGCCATTTCCCATGGGCTGGCTGGTTACAGCAGGGCAGCCTGGTTATCCGAGTGATATAAAATGTTCAGTTTGTAGCATCGTGCATAACATGTTTTAGATTGTAGTGGAAATAGTAAATTTCACCCTTTTAGGGCTGATTGTAAGTTTGCCGGTCTGACCACCCGAATGTCACGTCCGTATTCTCTATGACACTGCTGCAGCAGCAGTCTGTCATCTGGGGTATTACAAGTTGTGCTGTCTGAAATGCAGACCGCTGGCACGGCACGGTTCCCACCGGCACCGCGGAGGTATGCAATGTTGACATTGTGTCCACCGATGCCGTTAGGCCCGCGGACTACTACTGAGCGTATTAAGATTAAACAGTCATACTGGTGGTCTCCCAGTGGCGGTTAACAAACAGCGTTTACCAAGTGGTGCTAGACTACCTCAGTACGTGCACACAAAAACACCACAACAGTGACCATTGAATGGATTACAAAACTATATAGCTGATGTGATTTGGCCAAGTGGACACGCCTGCAAATAACACTATAAAACATACTCCATTCCTGACCAGCATCCTTTGCTTCCCAACTGCAGCCCACATGACCGGCACCACAGTTTTGTGCATTTTGAGATAAGGTACCCCTTTTTTCATCGTCCCATATAGCACTCTCCACCACCTTTAATTTTTGTTTTTTACCTTTTTTTCTTTATCACTTGTTTGATTTTCCTTTCATGTAGCCACTCACATTTAATTTTTTCATCATGCCTGGCAATGAAAACCCACGCTTCACTTAACTTGAGTTGACAGTCAGTGTGGATGAAATCATTAGAGTTGAGCTACATATTTTTAGTTCCCAAGTCCAGCAAACTCCTCTCAGTAGGAAAACTGAAATGTGAGACAGGATAGTCAACAGAGTGAATGCTGTTGGCACCACCTTGCGCACACAGGCCAACATTAGGAAGAGATGGAATGACCTCAGGTTGAGGGTACATACCCAGTACAACAACCACCACTTAGAGGCTCAGCAGAATGGTTGTGGCCCTCCAAGCACACCATTTCAACTCTGTCCTTGGGAGGAGAATGTCTTATCCATCCTGCATTCTGAGGGCTTGAGAGGGATACCTGGGGGAGTGGACTCTGGTAAGTTACACTTCAATAACTGACAGAATATCACAATGTCCTGTTTGCTCTCAACTCTTCTTTTGAAATTGTGTTCAGTATCTACTTTCCAATGTGTATTGTTGCATATAAGAGCACATGTATCCAACTTCATGACATTGTGGAGTTGCAATGCTGTCTGTTAGTGGATTACCATAAAAATATAAATCCAGAACCCACAATATATATGAATATTTGAAAGTATGGTCCATCCCAAATGCATGTTGACAACATGCATGGTACTCCAACTATCTGTCAAGTCTTGATAAAGTGATAAAGTGACATTGAAAAGACTACAACTACCATGAGGCCCTGTCACTGCAACTCTAATCAGGATGCTAGACTCCTTTTCCCCTACTTACCCGTCTGCCATGTTACAACTGATCTTCATGCATCATGAAGGTTACCGTTTGTTAAGTGTTGGTAAAGTGAGATTGAAATGACTACAACTATCATGAGGCCCTGTCAGTGCAACTCTAACCAAGATGCTAGACTTCTTTAGCCCCTTCTCACTTATCTGCCATGTTCCAACTGATCTTCACTCATCATGAATGTTACTATGTTGATAAAGTGAGATTGAAGTGATTGCAACTAACAGGAGGCCCTGTCACTGCAACTCTAACCTCTGCCCTTGCCCCTTCTCACTTGTCTGCCATGTTACAACTGATCTTCACACATCACGGATTGTGCAATGTACAAGCAATGCTGCACTCAGATAAACGTCTGAATACTTTGATTGATGGTGTCCTGGTCGCACCAACTGAAACAATTGATGGCATGAGTGACACTCTAACAACGGTGTACCCCTAATACATGTAAGCCACAAAGGAAATTCAGCTGATTAGCAGTGCCAGGTGACCCCTTGACCATGCACTCCTCACGTGATGAACAATGCTAAATATACAACCAAGCTGTGTGTTTTCCTTTATCATACATAACTAGACCTTGGCATGGACAAATACACGTTATACTACACTGTGTTTGTAGCAGAGTTTTAAAGATGACATATCTAAACCTAGAGACAAAATGCCACATATGTGCACATCTAATGAGCTGATTAAATCTACTAAGATTTATTGAATTTCTTTAAATGTCTAGTAATCAACTTCAACTCCCCGCAAATAGATGACAATACTAATCTCTATTTATTTTGTTCCCTTCTAGGTCTCCATTTACGTTGACACAAAGAACGTGGATGCAGATACCTCACTTCAACCAATGACAATGTTCTCTATTTCTCAACATGTCGACACACAACAGCAGCTGCACAGAGGTTGGAAACTGAACAGATTTCTTCTCCACCCCAGGATGAAGCCCTTAGTGATGACAACGCTCCTGAAGAAGTGAACATGGATGACGGTCTTGGCCCATCTGGTCAGCCTGGACAGACAGCAACAGTGGGGCTCACTGTGCCCACAATACTTCCCACCACAGCTGCAACAACACAAAAACCACTGCACCACCAACCTTTGCACCTAGCACAGTCAGAACCATCCTATGCCTCCCAGTCCTGGATTCTGAGCTGGCCATCTCCACCCCAGTCACTGACAAACCAGGACCCAGTGAGAGGGTGTAGTCTGTGCCAAGGGTACAGGCCTGTGCAAGTAGGCATAGTGGGAAGGTAACTGTAGGGCGACAGAGTGAGCCTACTGGAGCCACGGACACCCAGGCTGCCATCACCCAAGTTCTAGAAGCCTACTCGGACTCCCAAAGTGTCATGGGCCAGGTACTGACCGAAATCCGGGAAATTAAAGAGCTGCAGAGGGACACACACCAGGAGGTTGCCTGCATTCACACCAAGGTCACCAGCCTACACACTGAGGTGGCCGGCATCAACACCAACATGGTCTCCCTGGTTGGGGTGCTGCAGGACATCAGTACCACCTTCTTTAGGGCTTTTCCACCTGCACCTACCCCTTCCTGTGGTCAAAGAACATCCAGGCCGTCAACATTTGACACAGCCACAGAAATGGAGGCCCTGTCAGAGGAGGACACTCCTGCATGCCCCCCTTCTCAGCAGCTGTGGATCCTCCCTCTGGCAAAAAGAGGGGATGTCCACCCAAAAATCCAGGAGGTGGGGATGGCAAGACACCCACTACCGCCAGGAAGAAACCTTGCTTTTTTACACCCAAACTCTGTGACGACCATTCCCAGGACCAATCCATGACTACCTCGTACATCTGAACAGCATCATATATCTGCTAATGTCACAACTCTGAATTGTCCAAATAATGATGACATAGGGGGTCCCGCTGTTTCAGAGAGCTCCCGGTCCAGGAAGGACTGCAATGCCCACCCTGCTTCTCTTCCCTGGCGCCACCTACCGCATCACGCAGCAGCACCCGGAGGCGCTAGAAATCGGGTCGCGGGTTCCCGTAGCGCGGGTCCCGCTGTTTCAGAGAGCTCCCGGTCCAGGAATGATCGCAACGCCCAGCCTCCCTCTCTTCCCTGGCACCACCTACCGCGTCACGCAGCAGCACCCGGAGGCGCTAGAAATCGGGTCGCAGGCTCCATCAGAGACCGTTAGAGGCCGGGCAGGGCCATCCCTCTGACAAGCGTCAGTCCTCAAATTTTATTGCGGTGAGACAGTTATATTTAATACCTTGCATGTGTAAAGGAGCAACACGCTTTGGGGAAACGCACCACTGTGCAAAAGTCTTGTACCTCTACTGCCATAGACAGTATGCTGGAAAGGGCTGTGAACATTGTGGCTACTGAGATCGAGCTAACTGAGAGGCGTCTGTCACTGGGATTTACAGCTCCCCGGATTGCTTCCCTTACTGAGGATAGCGATCGTATTAGCCCGTCCCTGACAACGAGTTTGCCATCTACCTCTATTAGGGATATACAAGCTCTGGAACCTACCTACAATGATGAAAGGAATGGGGACAGCAAAGCCATTGGGGGTGTTGTTGATGGGGACTCTTCGGGAGCGATAAATCATATGATATTTTACCAGATACAAATGTTTCCCCAAATCCAGCAGTTACTGGGGCTAAAAGAAAAAAGGAAGCTGAGTAAAAACCGTGAGCTCCAAAAGAAAACAACCTCCCCGTCTAAATAAACAACACACTGCCTTGAGTTCATGGATTTAAGGTACTGTGGCTCTTGCGGGTCTGAGCTCAACCAACGCTAATGCTACTATTGATTTAACTGCACCGGTAGTATCAAACCCGTCTAACTACACCCAGACAGAGTATGTGACAGGCCCCTTATCTTGCTTCAAACTTGGCGATACTGCAATTGAAATCACAGCAGACTCCGTGTATGACCGTATTAAAACACTTGTTGACAAGAATTTTACAGCTCATTTGAAACGCCTAGATCGCTTGGAGTCTTTAATGAACAATTTAGGCGCACACAAACAGGTTTACAACAAGGAGAGATTTTTAAGCCACAGCTCCCTGGTACATCTAGTGTAACTAGTTCTGATAATCAACAGCAAAACTCAATGCCTCCTCATTCTTCCTATATTAATACTTCTAGTCCTTGTGTTACCTGTCGTAAAATTAGGAAATGTCTAACACCCGAACCCACTGTCGCACAGAATAAATCATTAACGTCAGGTGTTATTAATAATGTTCATCAACCAGCCCATTCAACTTCTACAGTTGCCACCAAGAACCATGCAAACAACACCACTTTAGTTAGCAATACCCAGTGTGTGAAATCTCCTACTGTAACAAACGCAAATGATATCGTGGTGTTCAACAAAGAAAACCTTAGCCTACCTCCGGCTGCCTGCCCTTGTGTCTTAGTTCTCGCAAGTGTACCACCCTTAAGGGAAAATCAGACCGAGTCACGGGAACAACTGCGTAACAAAAGTGCCGACTGGCTAATTAAACATAAAGGCTTTAGGGCGGCAAATGTAAATGACAGCATAATGGTACGGTGGGTTGGCCCCTCAGCAAAAACATAGAGGGAGATTGCGTTGTCATTAATTTCCACCGTCCTGCGTTAGTGAGATCTATACTAATGACACAGGAACTCAACAACCTTACCCCCACCACTGTTTGGTCATTACCCTTGTTTTTTTTTTTATAAACCCTTCCCAGGTCCAAACATAACTGCCATTGCCTTGCATACAGAGTCTAATAGATTCTCTCCCTTGTCTGGCTTAGATAGCTTGGATTGTCTATCGCCTAACCAGACACTCCACGAAGCTAAAGAAAAGTTTTTGTTTATGGCCCTGACGGTTAGTACAATTAAAGTGGGAGAGGTTCCCGGGGCAGAGACTGGGGATATCTTAGACCAAAGTATGCCTAGCAATCCCACACAGTCCGAGCAACCAAGTTCTAAATTAAGCCAGCAAACAGAATTGGTCGGTGGTTTAAATCTCCCTAAAAAAGCAAGCGTCCTATTTTGGAAAATAGCAGGTTTGCGTAATAAAGTTAACAATTCAGCATGGCTGGTATTT
Source organism: Triturus cristatus (assembly GCF_964204655.1). Classification (NCBI taxonomy): domain Eukaryota; kingdom Metazoa; phylum Chordata; class Amphibia; order Caudata; family Salamandridae; genus Triturus; species Triturus cristatus. Next base: position 520,800,496 of record NC_140594.1, read on the forward strand.
TTTGATAAATTTGATATCCTATGTTTACAGGAGACCTGGGTGAGAGATGAAGTCCATCTAAATGGTTTCAAAACCTACCACACTCCTGCAATTCAATCAATACACGGGAGGCATAAAGGAGGGTTATGCATGTACAGTTCTAATTTATTGAATGTATTAAAGATCGAATTGATAAAATCTGTCACCTTTTACCAAATACTAACGATTTATATAGACTCTCGCCATACTTTGGCTGTTGTTAACTTCTATAATAATGCTGAAAAGGGGGAACTGGTGTCTATCTTAAAACAACTAAGTGAGGATCTAGGGAACCTAAGGGCAAATACAAGCACTGAAATGATTATTGTTTGGGGAGGGGACTTTAATGTTAATCTATGTAAGCATGCTGGGGTGGGCATTTGTGGGATGGAGGTGGAAGAGGATGTATTCCTGATTCACTTTGAGCATACTTATAAGGGCAAATTGTTTAATGAAATCTTGTTTTAATATGATCTTGGGTTCGCCAATTGGTTGTGTACCCCAAATGTGGAGTTCAATTACACTTTTATTGGTAGGGGACTTCGATCGACAATTGACTATATAATTGCTCCTAATCGTTCCGCTAATATTATTGCAGAGTATAAAATACATTCTAATGCACTGAGTGATCACCTGCCCCTGAGTATCAACATTTGTTTGCCTATTGACGTTGAATTACATCCAAATAATCAATTGGTATGGACAAAAGACATCTCCCTTGGTAGCTTAAATGGTTACACCTTGCGTTGGTCTAGCCACAACCCTGCTGAGCTAAATAAGCAAATCATAACAAAGGCCTATGATTTAATTTTAACATGTTTGGGGGAAACTACCTCCTATGAAAATATTCTGCTGGCTTTTTCTGAAATCACCGGGGTCACCCAAAACCAATTAACAGTGGAAACAAAGGGTGCACGATGTAGTAAAAATGGATGGTTTAACACGCATTGTACTAAAACTTATACCCGGCTCAAAGAGGCTTTACATAGGACTGTGGAAGATCAGGCAGAAATCCGAGACTGCAGAAGGAAGTATAATTTGGCTAGAAAATCAAGAAAAAAGGAGCTATAAGATCTAGCCTGGGATGACCTTCATGAAGCATCTTTGAGCAAAGATAGATCATCATTTGGGAGGGCAGTTAACGCTCCTTTCTTTACCAAGACTGATGTTGCAACATTAGCGGTTGCAATTGACGAGAAAACTTGGATAGATTTTTCCTCACACGTGTATAAATCACAGACTAGTGCAGATAGTCCTATCGTCACTGTGAATACTCAGGGAGGAGACCCTCTAATTTTTATGCCAATTGAACTCCATTTCAACCATGAAGAGGTCATTGGGGCAATTAACGCAAGTAAGGGCAGCAAGGCTCCCAGCCCTGATGGGGTCCCTATCGATCTTTTTAAATTAACACCTTCTTTATGGTCTCCATTAATAACAAGGGTCCTCCAAGCTTGCTGCCAGACTGGCTTCATTAAAACTTGGTCCGAATCCATAATAGTACCAATTTTTAAAAAAGGGGACAGGGAAAACCTGGCATGTTATCACCTGATATCCTTACTCGACTCCCTGATGAAGGTAGCGGGAAGGATAGTCTTATCCAAACTGCAGACATGGGCAGAGGAGAACAAAATTTTAAGTGACGTCCAATATGGTTTTAGAGAAGGCCTTGGCACAAATGAGCAGGTTTTAAATCTAACCATTTTAATAGGAAAATATACCCAAGCAAAGGCAGGGAAGTTTTATGTCGCATTTGTAGACCTTACAGCTGCATTTGAGTGTGCAAATTATGGGACATTTTGGCGGACCTGAAGGTTGACCAGGTCTTGGTCCAGTTTCTGAGGCAATTATATTCTAGGACCACCGCCAAGGTCCGTTATGGCACCAAAGGGGAGTAGAGAGGGGAGTGAGTCAAGGCTGTGTCTTGGCGCCGTTCCTGTTCACTTTATATACAAACTCTTTGGAACAGGAACTGGTAGGGAAGGCTAGAGACCCGCCATGTGTGAACAAACGTCCCATTGTCTCCCTTTTCTATGCAGACAATGCAGTACTCATGGCCCGCACGCAGCTTGGTCTACAGAAGCCCCTTACTTCGTATACCAGTTTTATGGACGATCTAGGACTTACATTAAATGCCCCCAAAACTTTTATTATGTCCTGTGGGCGGGGGAGAAAAAAATGTAGCAGTCTACCTTTAGGAGACAGTAGGGTTGCTTCCACTAACATCTTCACGTACCTTGGTGTCGTGTTCGAGCAGTCAGGATCATGGGGGCCAGCAGTGAAGGCAAGGACCCTTCTTTTTATGAAGTCGACTGCGGCCCTGGTAAATTTTTCAAGGAAAATGGGCAAAAGACCTCCGGGATCCTTTTAAAGATTTACCAAGCCAAGTGGGTGAGTATAGCGACATTCGGGGCGGGAGTATGGGGCTTTTATGAAGTATCTTCTATCCAACAAGTGGAAAATGCTTTTTTAAGGTATATATTAGCGGTACCTGTGAGTTCCCCAGTTTTTAACTCCCATTGGGTTTCTCTTACATTACAGACGAGATTAAAACACAACCGGTGCTTTTATGGCACAGAGTCTGGACCTCCAGTTTTACTGGCTTAAACAGGGAAATTATCAAGGATTCAATGCTTTTGGACCATGCAAGTAAGATCACCTGGTTGAAATATCTTAAGAAGTTAGTTTTTGATCTGTGTCATCAAGTATATTATATTTCTCCAGAGTCAATAAATTCTATATCAAGGAAGGATCTCAAAGCAATTTGCATGTCCCACCTCGAGTCGGTAAGGATGATTCCCGAGATGAACAAATGTATGGTAGTCTAACATCAATTGACCTTGATTACTTATGATAGTCAACTATATCATTTATGTTGTACTGGGGGTTATGACAGATACCTTTTAACGCGTTTAGGTTTGGTATTTTTCACCATCTGATCATTTACCCAAGGATGAATGACTGGTCTAGTAACCGCAACCCATGCCCTTGTGACAAGATTTCTTCTCAAACTACTATCCATGCGATTTTATTCTGTAAACACTACAGTAAGGAAAGATCTAGATGGATTATGCCCTTACTGAAGGAGGGGGGATGGAGACAATGTCGTCCTGCCTTTCTATATTTGCAGTTGCTGGACAGCATGTATTGTATTGGTGTCGTAAATGATTTTTCCCGCATTACTATCTGTTCTTAAAGGTTTTAATATGCTCATCTTTTGCATTGTTTTTTCTTTTATCAAATGAATTGTGGAATTATTGTGTATATTTGTATTTTATCTGCCTGCTTTTATGATTTGTAATGACTAAAATCGAATAAAGCTAATTTTGATTTGATTTGATTTGAAGGTACCTAAAACAGACCAACACAGACAGATTAGCTAAGAAACCATACACATGACACAGATCACAATGTCAACTTCTAGAGAACACAGTTCGGACAGAGTAGACAGCCTTTACAGCTGAATAAAGCTACACTCACAACACAAACCCATTTCCCTAGGTGTTTCCAGACCATATATTCCTAGTATGTAGCATTAACATCCTCCTCCTAACATCACAAGAGTTGCAATAATAGTCAAAGTCATCACATCTCACACCATATTTACACTCAGGAGAAGTAGTTTCAAATGAGATCTTGATGTGTCAGCTCCTTCCTCTTCACCACTATCATCATCAGCATTTGGCATTTCCATTTCTTCAGTGGTGGTTCTTCATGTCCTGCATCTTTGAAGATGTAATGGGTGTTCTGTCGCAGGGCAATTTTATGGAGCATGTAGCAGGCCACGTTGATCTAACTCTCCATACCAGGTGAGCAGAGGAGGGCTCCCCCAGTCTTGTCCAGACATCTGAATCTGGCTTTTAGTAGCTCAAAAGCCAGCTCCACTGGCCGTTGTGTTCTTCCATGAGCATCATTGAAGCAGACTTCCCCTGGTGTAGTAAGATTCCTCAGTGGTGGCCAAAAACCATGGCCGATTGGGATATGCTGAGTTTCCTAGATGGAAGCTAGAAAGAAGTGCACCAATGAGCTACACACTTTCAGATCATACTACCTGACATCACCCACACAAAGTTCGGACAGATCACATTTACCTACAAGCCAAGCCCTCTCCAGTGCAGTTCTGACTTCAGCTGAGGTATGGTGCTGTTCCGATGCATGAAAGAATCATGGATAGATTCTGTGACCTAGACACAGATGTTTGAGATGTACAAATCTGCCAAGCAGGCAACTTGCATGTTGATAGAATGTTAGTGCTTTCTATTGCTGTACACTTGTTCCCTGGTATACGGTAGTACTAAGGCAATATGTGTGCCATCAATAGATCCAATCACATGTCAGATACGACCAAAAGCATAAATGTCTGCCTTCACAATGGCTAAATCCTGATATCTGGGAAAATAGATGTAGCTGTCCACGTGTCTCAAAGGTGCTGCTACCACCTCTTGTAGTACCCGACTGAATATAGGTTGTGACATTCTACCTGAAATAGCTACAGCGAATTGAAATGAGCCCATGGGCAAAAAATGGAATACAGACATGAGTTTCACAAGTGGTGGGATCGATGTAGGATAAGTGATGTGAGGTATGAGGTCAGGCTCCAACTGATGACATAAGTTCAGTATTGTTTGACGATTCAAACAAAACTGCTGGATAACATGTCACTCTTCCATGGTCAGAAGGTATGGAAATAGGTGGTACACTGGAACCTGTGTCTCCTTCCTCTTCCAGGGTATCCATGTGAGGAGTAGCACAAAAACGTATTTTGGTCACAGTTTGCAGAGTAACATATGTGAAGAGTAAGGCAAACAAATGTCATGTATCCGAACATTAATGGGTCATGAAGCATTACACATTTCACATCATTATTGATAAATCTTGAACATCCACCAGTCAGCCCCATGGCGGCCTTCACAGGTCTGTAACAGAACTATGCATATCACCAATTCAGACATTGTTAATTGCCACCATAGTGAAGGTAACATAACATTTCTTCTGAAATTCCACCAAACACGGTGTACAGTGCACCACGCACATTTTCCCTATGTGCACATTAATGAACTACCCAGATGAAGGTTTGTACTGGACATGACATGGGAACGGAGCATTTCAAGTGTAAACATGTTTGCCCTCATTTGTAGTGGTGGGAATACACTTAACTGTCACCAATACAGTTTTTCCGATCTCTAACATGGCGGATGCCTGACCTTGCTAATAGATCATGTTGAACGTTTGCCACTGTTGGAAGTCGCTCATGCAGTGGAAGGTCGCATGCACGGCAGGCGCAGTCATAGGCTAAAATTGGGGACATTGTCGGTCCAATGGCTGTGTGTGCCAATGCTGATGACCGCATGGTGTACATGTACGCAGTGGTTGAAAAAATAACTCACTTGCCTCCTGACACCCCCTCCATTTTAGCTGCTGTTTGCTACCTCTGGGAGCAATCAGGGCATGCACTGCAGGGTTGAAGGTCAATCCCTTCACGCCAGAGGAGCTGGATACCCTGGTAGATGAGGTTCTTATCCTGTATGCTCAGCACTATGGCTCACCAGAGGAACAGGTACTTATGTCAAAAAAATGTTTGACTCTATTTAACTATTTCCTTTCTATTCCCATAGGCTACAACGTGCCTCGAGTTTCAGAGCGTAAGCGTTATGTTGATTGCATACATTGCGTGGCCCCTAAATAGGACACACTTGTAATGGATTATGGGGCCCTGTACTTTGTGGAGAGAATACCAACATTGGAATGTGCTATAAGGGTGTTTTCTAATTGTATCCCATGCTTATATATATGCAGGTCTCAAGTTCATGGTAGTGACAATTATTTCTCAAATCAAAACATGACATATGTGCATAGTTATGTATAGGCTTGACACCATGAGCCATGTCTGTATATTGTTATAAGCATTTTAGGATGATGTTAACCAAGTGCACCATCCACAGATCATTCAGCCCATATCAGACTTTGTAAGACAGTTGTCTGGGAGGTAGCCACAAACCCCTTCAGAGTGCCACACTTTCCATCAACCCACAGTTTCAATGTGTGTCTGTCACTTACTGACCCCTTACTCACACAGGTCTGTACAGGCCGATAGCACATCTGAGATATGAACAGTGTAGATATTGTGTTACTTTTGAATCGATTTAAGCTGGAGATTCTCCTCCCCCATGAGGGCATGCTAGTGCCTGCCACACACGTCACTACCAATGACCCGGGAGGCGAAGGTTTCGTAGGTTTGCTCTGGAAGGCGCTCTACTCAGCTTAGTTTTGGCCATAGTTTCGCCGGCTGCAAGTTGCTCCCCGAACTGTTGTTACTAAGTTTCCAAAGCTGCGAGCAACCACTAAGGCAGCCACCTAAAATGCTGATTGACGCTGTTGACAAGATCACTGCTGTATTGCTCCCACCACCATCACTGAGCCGGGCTGGATCGAGGAGGTGGGTAGGTTTGTGTGAATGGCAGGGCAGGTTTGGTGGAGAGTGTAGCTGCGAGCTGTATGCATGCTGGGCAGTGCATCGTGTGTATTGTGCGCTTGTACCTCCATTGCTCTCAGGTTAGAGCTGAGCAGACTGTGTACAGCCCTTAGCCCCAGACTTAAAAGCCCACACTCCAACTTCAAGAACTCCCTGCTCTTGAGTTCAAGTGGAGGAGAGTCTAAACGGAAGGACACTATCGGACATCATTAGATATTAATGACTACAGACCTGGGACCTGGTTGTGTGGTAGAGGCGGTGGCCCACAAGCACAAGGGGAGGAGGTAAGTGGATTTTCTGGGATTTACGCATTTCTGCATTCTTTGCTGCTTACTGGCTGTTCATCTTTTATGCTGAATTACACGGGCCATACTGCCATATCAGTCAGCCTGAGACCATTGTTATTGCTTCTGTGTGATTTCCATGGCCTTTGGGAAGCACCAACACATTAGGCCCTCTTCCCCATAAATTACAACCTGTACCCCTTCATCTAGGAGGGCATATTGAAGATCTGGAACTGGATTCTGATACAGTTCTGGCTCCTAGTTTTATGGTCCTATAGCACTCTATAATTGGCCTCCTTTACATTATAAGGAAACAAGAGTAATGGGGTAAACACATGTACAGGCTGGCATACCTGCACCCCATACTAACACTGCTATGACTGCATTCCTGCAACGTGCCATGGGGGTCATCAATAAGGAGATCGAGTTAGCTGAAAATCACTTATCCCTTTCATCTTCCATCTCACCACCTCTCGGAAATTTTACTACCCAGATCCGAGGTTCTAGGGATGTGTCTCCCCCTTTAGTCACAGAGATAACGGGGGACCTGAAGGACATGGGTCTTTCATCAACACTACATGTGTACTATGGAGGACCTCACTCTGCTACCTTGGCCCCAGAAGGCGCCCATCCCACTAGAGCCTAAAGTTACGGTGGGAACAATTAAGGCCTGTGGGGTTGTAGGAAAAAGGAAGAGACTTGAGGTGAATCCAAATCCAAATGGGCTAGGGCAAATATCACCCAAACCACGGCTCTTATAACATCGAGCGGTCTTTTGCCAAGGCAAAAGGATAGATTAGAGAGTTTGATGGACTCTATGTACCATACATTTATTGATGTTCCAGATGCTAAATTGGAACCAATCTGTTCCCGTCTACTTGCTATAGTATCAGCAATAACAAGACATATTAAGACAGCTCCCAGTATGGGTTTACAAGGTCCTACATTACACCCATTACCATCTCCTAACACCACTAACCCACATGCTGCTTGCAACCAGCTAGAGGGGAGTGCTACGGGGCATCAAGAGAACAGGCCAATAATCTGCAAACTACACCCCACAAATGACAGTTCTCTAATGATAGGGTTACACAAGACTCAGCACTTGGTACCTTAATTAGGGTAGGGGGGAGTAATGGGGGTAAGCATTTGCATACTGCCCAGAAGGCATCAGCACGAAGTGGCCTAAACCATCACTCCTGTTAGGCAACAAGTATTTGTGATAGTTCTGGGAAATGTTCCCCATCTCAAGGTCGGTTCTACTGAAAGCTTTAGTCAACTGAAGAACAAAGCTATGCATTGGTTAGATTCTAACTCAGTGCTCAGGCTCATGTTATAGGCTGGATCAATATGGTCCAAAGAGTAAATTGGATAGGCAAAGAATCTAAATCTCTTGATGGAGACTGTGTTATAATAAACCTTAACAGGCAAATAGTGGCAGGGAGAATCCTAGCTTCACTGAGGCACCAGTATGTTAATCAATCTCCCAACTACATTTGGGCACTACTGCTTGTTTTTTTATAGAACCCTGTTTATGGTTTAGACCCCTCAATTAAGTCAGGGGCAGTTACCTAGGCACCCAGCTCCGGCCAGATGTGGTTTCCAACTAGCTCTGGGGAACTTCAAACTATTTAATAGGTATGCCCCTATGACTTTACTTGATGACTGTGACTCACTGGAAGGATGCACTGAGTTGGAATTGAAAAGGGTAAGGGATGAGATTGGCATAAAAGCCCAGTCCCAGGGGGCCTCCTCCTGAATCCATGGGAACCTATATGCCCCATAGGACGGATTACCTGTTTTGATCTTTCTGCAGAGCAGTCTAATTTTAATAACCAGAATACAGCTGATCCGGCAACAATTTGTGGGATCCTGACAGAGCAAACCATTGTGGATGGGCGGGGTCCCCCATGCCTGCATTGTGTGTGTACTAAAGTAGAAATTAGGACTTGGAATATTGCAGGTATTAAAAATAAACTAGGAAACAAGGATTGGATAGACTCAATTAAATTATCCCAATTGATTTGCCTACAGGAAACCTGGCATACGGGGGACTTTTATTTAGATGGGTATTAGGCCTATAGTACTCCAGCCATCCCCTCTATTCAAGGGGGACCTAGCTTTATTAATCTCCACCACCTCACTGCTAATGGCAAAAAACGGTCTTCTCAATTCACCTTTTTTCCAAATAGTTAATTTCCGGACAATTGAGAAAGACGATTTTATTTTGATTAACTTCTGCAATAATGTTTTTGAAAACACAAGGAATAAGGTCATCGACGATCTGGAGAGAGAACTGGAATCTTTTGAGACTAGTGCTTTAGATACCTGTATTTATATCTGGGTTGGGGACTTTAATATAGAAACCTGTGAAAAACCCTCCAGTAAGATATGTGGATATACTAATATTCATGGAGTAACCAAAATAATTTCCCATACATTCCACATAATGAACTGATCCACAGATATCTTTTTTAACTTATGGAACATACACCAAATAGGGAGGAAAAATGGATATCTTCTTTCTAGGGGAACCGTTCTGGTTCTCCTTTTGACCTTATCTTGGTCTCTGCAGATGTACTTGGATGGGTGGACCATTTTAAAATTGTTTCAAGCCATTTCATCTATCACCACTCTACGTTGATGTTCCTTAATATTAAAACACAATGGACCAAGGGAACACAAATGGCAGAACATATAGAAATCCATGATACAAAGGGTATTAGTCCAAGGTGGACAAATTCCAACTGAGCTGATCTATTAGTAAAAGTATTTAAGGACTAACCCAGTAAATTTTCCACTTGCCCTAATCAAAAGTCTTTGCCCTGTTAAATTATATTAGCATTTATTAAACTATTAACAGCCATTGTGGGTAACTTGAGACCTACTAGAAGGAGGCCAGATAATAAACCCATTGGCTGTTTTAACAAGGATTGCTCGAGTGCAAACTGGAACCTGAAGAAAGTCCTCCACACACACCTCAGAAATCAGGAAAAGATTTTAACCTTGAGACTTGCCAATAAGCAAGCGCTAAGAAAAAGAAAGGCGGAGCTGCAGAAGGAAACATAGGCAAAACTGCAACAGGTAATTAAAACCAGGTACATTCCCCTGTTGTGGAAAACTATAAATCATCCCTTCTTGAAGGATTCATCAGCCCTTCAGAGAAGAGTAGTTAGTCCAACAGGCTGAGCCATTATGGGGGAATTTTTAACCCAGAATACCAAGACCTGGATGTTACCACTGGTTACTACCTCCTTGGAAAGATTTTCTGCTGCAAAGGGACCTGTCTTGATGGGGTCCCAATTGACACATTTAAATCATGTGTTAATTTATGGGTCCCTATACTAATGCAAGTAAGCAATGCAGCAGCCAAAGGATGTCTGCCCTCATCTTGAACAGAAAATATTATTGTCCTGATTTTTTAAACAGTAGACGGGGATGCAAGTTGTTATTGCCCAATATCCCTCCTTGATTCCTACACACACCTAATAGACAGAGTCTTATTGTAAAGGTTGGAATCCGGGGTAACAGATAACCAGATTCTAACAACCTCACAATTTGGTTTTAGAAGGAATGTGGGCACCATGGAACAATGTATTAACATTCATCTGCTCATCAGCAAATACAACCTGGTCAAAGAGGGCCACATCCATCTATGTTTTGCTGATTTGAGCAGTGCATTTGACTTGGTTAATCAAGCCAAGCTGTGGCAGTCGCTGGTTAAGAAGTGGGCCCCCATTGAGATGGTAAATTTCTTTGTCACAACTATATGCACAGTTAACATCAAGGGTATGTTACGGGCTAAGGAAAGAAGTTACATCGCTGTTTAAAATAATCTGAGGAGTTTGACAAGGCTGCATCTTTGACCCCCTTTTATTCTCATTATATATTAATGGGGTAGATGAGTTTTTGCAAAAGATAAATGCATATGCTCCAAAAGTTACCCAACGTCTAACACAGGTACTTCTGTACGCTGATGATGCCGTCCTGATATGTAGAACTGGCAATGGTCTCCAGCACTTGATAGACAGTTTCACCACGTACACGGAGGACAAGGATATGAAAATTAATCTAAAGAAAACCTTTACCATGGCGTGTAAGAAAGGGAGATCCAAGAACAAAACTCATCACATTAAGGGAGTAATACCTGCTGCAACAGAAAGTTTGACATATCTAGGTGTGAATGTTTCTAGAAATGGGCAAATGCAGAAGCAGCAAAACTGAAATTTATTAGATTTAAAATCTGTTCTGATGAGGAAAGGGATGGCCGTTGGAGAAAAGAGAGAGAGTGTCAAAACGATTGTGTTAATGTACCTCTCAGGCCTCACACAATCAAATGCCCAGACCTATCTCATCTTAGTACCAAATATTCAACACAGATTTTATTTAATAAGACTGCCAATAGGAGCATTACACTTTTTGGTTGCTTTCCCTGAGATTGCCATTTGTTCCCAAAAATTACTCAAATCCTCATGTAATGTCAAGTCCAACCAGGCTACACTGCCTTTTTTACTTTTCTGTATCAATCAATCAACAAACTTTATTCACATTAAAAATGAATGAAAGTACATAAAATATCATACAAAGAGTTGATTATACATTAAATCCACCTTTAAAATCATTCAATTTATGACTTAATAAAAGAAAAGATAAAAAGCCTTTAAAATATAGATTAACAAGCCTGATTCCGTAAAGCTGATGTCAGTTGCTCCTAGAGATAAATATCATATATACTGCAATGAATAGTAGACACATATATCAAAAGTGCAGAATGTGGATAGCCGTTTCCCCCTTTTTGCACCATCTGGTGGCCATCTATCCAGACTCGGCGACCTCTAGGTCAGATAGCTATAGGGCGGATTCCCTTCTAGTTTTTATGGTCGCTTGTAAAAAAGATGCAATCACAAGACACACATATGGCGTTTCCAATTGTTGAAGAACTAAACGTGCTGAAGTGTGCTTGGTTAAACTAAACTTTCGCAGTAAAGGGATGATATACCTTTTCCTCTCTTTCCCATAAAAAACACAAACAACAGGATATGTGAGGCAGTTTGTTTAGATAATGCATCACATGAGCAAACTGGAAGACGAGCTGAGTGTGCCAGCATAAGAGGGATGTATTGTAGGCGTAATCTAGTCTCCAGGTAGCAATGATGGTGGTTCACAATGAAGGAAAGGTAGGAAGAGGCCTGAGCAAGACGGGCGGGCTAGCTTGATATAAAATTACTGTATGTTTTTCCATATGCCTTTCCCATCTAGCATGAGAACAATTAGCAAGGAAGATATCTTTCAATCTAGATTTTGGAAAGCTTACACAACAAGCAGAGTTTTTGTAAAGTTGTTCCAAACCCAAGGAGACAAAAGTCTGTCTCACATATGTAAGCCAGGGAATGGATTCTCTGTGATCAAGATTCATAGCACTCCTTACGATATGTTGGTTTAGTGGCACCTCTTCTCTTTACCATATTAAAAGCCACAACAATAGCAGGCTATTTTAATACTTCCACTAATATATGGCAGATCTAATTCTATATGTGCAATAAAGTTTGAGCATGAACCCTGGACAGAAGGTAGCCCTTTGGCGTACTTGTCTTCTATGATTTGTATGGGTTCAACATGTGCAGTACCCCATATTGCTGCCCCATAGGTCACTATGGATATGGTTTTCGCTCAATAGATTTTAATCATTTCCTTTATAGGCCTTTTACCAAGGTTTTTTGAAAATTTAAAAAGAGCGGCTATGCTTTTTGCCATGTTATTTGCTCTGTTTGTTACCATCTCTTTCTATGTGAGATTATTATCGAACAGGATGCCGAAGTAGGTGAATGTGTCTAGCAACAAAAGGCCTTTTTTGCTTAAACGGTAGGTCAGTTCAAGATTGCCTTTCAAATTGGGGACACAAAATTGCCCTATAGATTATGTTTTTATGTTAGCATGGAATTTTGTACTAGTAAAGGGCTTTGGGATAAGACACATAGAAGGCAGTGACAACAATATAATGGAACTAGAGCTGGTAAATCTCCATCAGACTACCTGCGACAAAGTAATTATACAACAGATGGATTATCCCAGGCGTATAACAACACGGTTAACTGAAGAATATATAGAAAGGTTAACCAGGTTGCAACAAAATATTGATCTAGGATGTGTGAGCGGCCTGAATTTGGCTTGGTACGTTGAGAAAATAAATCAAGTGGTACAAAGCCTTCGTGTAGAATTTAGAACAGATGCAAGGGTTACTAAGAGTAAACAAAACACTCCGGCCACACAAGGAAAGAGTTTAATATAGACTGCCTAAATAAGAAAAGAGAATTAAGGAGAGAAGAGCGTAGCCTGCGCTAACTATTTGACCAGACCAGGGCAGAAAAACCTCGTCAAGCTAAAGAGAGATTACACCACGTTAATTTGTAGCACTAAAAGAGCCCGCAAGGAAATCTGTTGGGGAAAATTATTGGAGGCAATCGAATCCAAGAACATTCGACAGTTCTGGAAACTGATACAATCAGCAACAGAACCCTAGGCTGCCTCAATGAACTGCGTGGTGGAGGAGGGTGCTTGGGAGGAATATTTGCAGGAATTATATACCCCGGGGAGAGAAATTGAAGAGGCGGCATCATGAGACTGGAGTGGCCTGGTAGAAGGTCTAAAACTGGATTTTACAGTAGCAAATGTGCTTAACACGATAAGGACTTTGAAACTAACAAGAGCAGCAGGCCCAGATAATTTACCAGCCCTGATAATAAAATAAAATCCGTCCTGGTGGGCAGAATTATTTTCGCTTATGTTTTTAGTAATCCTAGAATCAGGGACGATCCCAATAAACTGGAAGGGAGCGATAATCAGGCCGATTCATAAGAAAGGAGATGTCTATGCCCCAAAGAATTACAGACTAATTAACTTACTTGATATTGGTGAAAAGATTTTCGCCAAAATTATTTTAGGTAAGTTGAAAGATTGGGCAGTTCAGGGATCAATTGTTCCAGTAGAACAGGGGGGATTTAAAGAAGGACATTCCACTATAGATCACTGCTTTGCTCTATGGGCTTTGACCGGGAAATCGATAGAGCAAAATGGAAAGCTGTATTGTTGCTTTGTTGATTTTCGGGCAGCTTTTGACTCTGTGGATCGTAATTGCCTCTGGAAAGATTGGAAAAAATATGGAATCCCGGATGGCATATTGATGATTCTAAAAGAGTTACATAGAGGGAATTGGGCCCAGGTAATTAGAGACACACAAGGGTCATTGACGCGTAAGATAACTGTAGGGAATGGCCTTAGACAGGGGTGCGTATTGGCCCCTCTGTTATTTGCAATCTTTTTAGCAGACCTCCCTGCAGTATTAGAAGTAGAAAGAAGTGCAAGCCCTAGAATGAGCAGAAATAAAGTTTCTTGCCTTCTATACGCAGATGATCTTGTGATCCTTGACCAAACAGAGATAGGACTCCAAAGGAAATTAAATGTTTTTAAGAGTTATTGTGATAAAAAGTTTTTAACTGTAAACATGGAAAAAACAAAGGTTTTATGCTTTGGGAAGAGAGGTAAGAATATTAATTGGTTTTTAGGTCAAGACAAATTAGAGGTAGTTAAAGAATATAGATACTTGGGCCTCTGGTTTGATAGTGCGCTAAAATGGTGAACTCACCTGGAGGCTCAAAAAGCAAAAACCTTCTTGTCAGTCTGTGGACTGAAAAAATGTAATAAAGAATATTGTGATATGTCACATAAACCTCTGTTAAAAGCATTTGAAGCAAGGATCACCCTGCAAGTATTGTATGGGGCAGAAGTTCTTTACCTGAGTGGCATATGCGGGTGGTATCGTGAAGAAGGAAAGATCTTAAAAATGCTATTGTCATTACCAAGCTGCACAATGATCCAAGCTATCAGAATGGAGTTAGGATTAACAGCATGGAGCGTTCAAATCCAAATGTCTTTGGTAAGATTCTGGAAACGCCAGGATCCAGGTGGTGTGCAAAAGGTCTCACAATGGTGCAGAGAGGAGATTCAATCAAGTAGCCTTAAATGGGCAAAGGATGTAAGAAGAAATCTCCAGGAAATAGCAGGGCGCCTTAAGGTGAGCCTTTCGCAGCAAGCCCTGGAAGTTGATTTCACAAAGAGACAGCTTAGAGAGCAAGGGCAGATATATTCAAAATCGTTGGACCTTGAATACATGGAAGTGAAAAAATCAGTCCAGTGGCTAAAAAGCTCATGGGTAAATGAAGCTTGGTTCCCGTACTTGGATATCTTGCTCAATCAAGGGTTAAGATATGAAATTTTAAGGGTCCGAGTTGGTATTAATCCTTGGAAGACAGAAGAAAAAATAAAGGCAGCATTGATTCAAACAGATGGTATTTGTAAATGTGGGTTAGGAATAAGAAATTACATTTTGCACATATTGCTTGATTGTACCTTGGTTTTAGCTATACGGAAATTGTTTTCCGTCCCTTACTTTTGAAACACGAGGTAAGCTCTCGTGCCCAAGCTGTTTGTCTACTTACGGAAATGCCATCCTTAGACATTGCAATTGCAATGGGAACATTTTTGAAAGCAACAAAAGATTTCGTAAGGGAGAAATTAAAGGAGGGGCATTGATTTTAAACGTATTTTAGTGTTCTCTCACTGAAGAGAGTTTTAGGGATTTATATGTTTTTATAAATTTCGTTTAATGAATTATGATTGTATAAGGGTGTTACCTTGTTTTTAATTGTATTTTAATGGTAACTTATTTTGTTATAGAACTTACATTGTCACCAGTAGTTGGATCCTTATTGTGCTTTGTGTATTGTTTAAAGACTATGGTCTAAATAAACAAAGTTTCTCTCTCAAAAAAGGTGAATGTGTCATCACATTCTCTACTATTGCCTTCAATGTGAAACCTCCTCGCTTTTGTCTTGCCACCACCTATCCTCAGGATGAAAGATTTTGTCTTATTTCCACGCATTTCCAAGTCCGCCATATAGGCTGAGTAGGTCGCTATCGAGTTTTGCAGGGCCATCGTGTTCTGCCCATCAAAACCGCATCATCTGCATATAGCAGAATCAGGAGAGAAATAGATGTGGCATTGGGGACATCCTTGCAGTTGTCGATCAATACCTTATTTAAATTGTTAGTATATAGTGAGAATAGGAACAGGGCAAGGACACAACCCTGCCTCACATCCTCCTCTGGGCTCTGACGGGCATGGATGGGCCCACCCTTGGTCCGGGCGCATCCCGTGGGACAGCAGCATTGTTTTAAAGCGCCTCCAGGCACATAGGTAGCCTGATGGGAGACTAGGGAGTCTGGGACACTGAGTCTGTCCCCTGGCCCGGTCTCCGCTGTGCTGCAAACCAAGTCGGCATCTCTACTCTCAGCCGTGGGACTGCAGCGTTGTTTTAAAGCACCTCCGGGCATGCAGGTAGCCTGATGGGAGACTGGGTAACTGGGACACTGAGTCTGTCCCTGGCCTGGTCTCAGCTGTGCTGCAAACCAAGTCGGCGTCTCCCTCCTCAGCCGCGGGACTGTGGCATTGTTTCGAAGCGCCTCCGGGTTCACAGGTAGCCTGATGGGAGACTGGGGAGTCTGGGGCACTGAGTCCGTCCCTATGCCCAGTAAATTCATGGTATTTTTACCTACCCTGTAGGTTGCTCATTCTTCTGTCCGGATGAAGAAACCCGCTTAAGGAACTACTGGCCCTTCTGCTACTCCTGGGGTCGAAACATCAGCTTTTCTTTAACCTCTACCAGTACTTTTAGAAATTGCCCATATGCAGATGATGAAATATGAATTTACGACGTCTTGCAATTATGGAGTTTATTAGTTAGCATGTTATACATTGTTAGACAAATTCGTTATCAATCCATTGTAAATATTGCATTTATTTGCACTTTAACTCTCTACTCCCATCCCTTCACGAGCACTCCCATGAGCACTTGTTTCACTTCACGTGCATTGGAGCAACCATTCGAATTGTTGATTATGACCTAACTTATAACATATACATTTTGAGATTTGATAATTAATTTTGTCTATTCATGTATGATTTTAGGTTTAATATATTTCCAATCTTTTTTGGTTGGACCATTTTTCTTCTGTACTACAATTGGCCCAGGTACGGCTGAGTACTGGGTTCCCCCAATGTTGTGTAACAATAGCATGTAGCATGGACATTTGATGAATGCTTGTTCTAGATGTCAACAAAATGTGACAGTTATCCTCAAAGTTCCAGTTACAATCTGTTATTAATCTACTGCATCCATACAGGTCAGGACCAATAAGAAGAAGGACCTTTGGAGAGCAATTGCCCCGAAGGTGCGGACCCTGGCGGGATTCAACCAGCGTAGTGGCCACTGCAGGAAGAGGTGGGAGGACCTGAGGTGCTGGACATGGAAGATCACGGAGGTCCAGCTGAGGAAGTCCTCCCAATGTGGAAGGTGCCCCCCAATGGCCTGCACACTGGTGGTGGCCTGCCTGGAGCTTAATGGGCAGTTGAGGGCCCAACATCAGCTACATAGGAATGAGTTCTGGCCAGAGTCATGCATGTTAAATTGCCAACTTTGTGCATTACATACAGGCATTTCACCAGCCACATTTGTGATGGCCCATGTGACACACACAGGATGAGTCATTGTAAGTGTGATAGTAAGTGCATGCTGCTGTGCTATGCCTATTGTCTTTCTGACCTGGAACACAGACGAACCCTGTCCACTAACCCTGGGCTTAAAACTCTGCCTCGCTCGTGGAGTTTGTGGATTTTTGGCCACTCCGTGTTCCACTTAGAACTGGGAGTTGCCGGAAAACTCCACACTCTGCAAAGGAGCAGAGTTTGTTTTGTATTTGCATGCCCAAAATGCATTCTTGTGGGAGCGTCTTACCGTGTTCCTGCGATCGCCGATGAGATTCCCCATCCCTTTGCGAATGCCATGAGATTTGGTAGCCAGCCGCACAATCCCTCGAGAGTTCGCGATCGTGAACACGTCATTCGGGCACACCATCGGACTTCCGGTGGAAGTTTTGTGAAGAACGTTATCCGGAACATACAGAATCTGCAATCTGGAGAAGGTTCTCTCCCGAGCAGCAACCTTCTCGAAATGATGATTAGGATAAAAAAAACTCCTGAGATTGACATTTGACTGTACTTTTTTTTTTTAAGAGGAAGGAAGTGCCTTAGAGTCTCCAAACTTCCTGTTCCTGTCCAGCAGGCTGCTCCCAGTTTCTGCTGCATCATATATATCATTGGATTTGAGACTTTTGAATTTGAGATTACACAAGTAAGGTTCAAAATTGGTGTTGTTTGTTTGATCGGGTCATTGCGCCTACAGTTTTTGTACTTTTCATAGATTTATTTTCATTTATTGTGGTAGATCGCCTGTAGTTTCAGCAGGGGCCTAGTTGTTTGTTTGTAAGTAATTTTTCGTCTTTTATAAAGGAAACATGTTGCACTGTTCACTACATTTTCTACAAGTTTTGAAATCAATATGCAATATTTATTTAATTTACTACCCCAGTAGTCTGCCAATAGGCCTTTAAGCAAGTAGGCCCAGAGGTACTCATGGGTGCATAAAACACCTGTTTCTGTGGTGTCGGCTGAATTTAAACATCATTTAGGGCGTGGATGGCATTGGATTGAAATGCAAAATATGTTTTTGGGTACTTCACTTTTTTTCAAGTGTGTTAAATAAATGTCTTTGTTGGTGTGTGTGGGGTTATGTAACTTGCAAACCTTTTTTAGCTCTGTGGATTTTCGCTTTGGCATTGTTGCATTAAAGGTGTGTTGTTTAGCATGCCTCCTTTGTCTGGCCAGTGTGTGAGTGTGTTTGTAATAGTAATAGTGGATCAGTGTTTGCCTTGGCTGAACCTCCCCGCGAAGCCAGGGGCCATTCCGTAATGTCTGTGTCCATATAGGCCTTCTTGAGCTCATTGTTTTCAAGGCCTCCTGCTCGTTGTGAGTGACCATGTGGCTGGTGGCCATTTTGTGGTGGTTGTTAGTGTGCTTTTGCCACAGGCCTGAATGTCTATCCATTGTTGCTCTTGGCTTATTGCTTCTTGTTGTGGTAGACCAGCCATGTGGCTGTCGGACATTTTGTGAAGGCAGCCAGTGTGCTTTTGCCATAGGCCTGCATTGTCTGTCTTCCCTTTCTTGTTATTGTGGCCTGGCCATGTGGCTGGTGGCCATTTTGTTAAGGCAGCCAGTGTGCTTTTGCATTAGGCCTGCAAGCCTTCTTTAAGGTGGTGATGTCTTATTGCTGGTTGTAGTTTTGCATGCAATATTTTCTTCTTTTATCCAGAAAAAAATGTAGCACAGTTCACTACATTTTCTAATACATTTGCAGTATTATTGATTTGAACTGATTCACTATGTGGCCTAGTCTACCAATGAGTTTTCCAACCAATAGGCCCAGAGCTACTCATGGGTGCATTAAACAACAGTTTCTGTGGTGTCTGTTGCATTTAAACATTATTTAGGGCATGAATGGCATTGGATTGAAATGTAAAATGTTTTTGGGGCATTTCACTTTTTTCTTATGTCTTAAATTAATGCCTTTATTGGATGTGTGTGTTTGTAACTCGCAAAACATTTTTAGCCCTGTGGATATGGGTTTTTGGCATTGTTGCATTAAAGTTGTGTTGGTTAGTATGCCTCCTTTGTTTGACTAATGTGTGAGTGTGTTTGTAATAATAGTGGGCCAGCATTTGCCTTGGCTGAGCCCCCCAATGTGGCCTGGAGACATTTTGTAAAGTCTGTGTCCATATAGGCCTGCTTTAGTTTATTGTTTTCCAGACCTCCTGCTTGTTGTTGTTGTGACTTGTGAGTGACCATGTGGCTGGTGGCCATTTTGTGGTGGCAGTTAGTGTGCTTAACTGTGCTTTTGCCATAGGCCTGCATGTATTTCCTTTGTTCCTCTTGGCTTATTTCTTTCATCCATTGTCAGCTGCAGCTCTCATTGGGCCCGATTCACAGAACTAACTTAAGACAAAATGCTAAACTTACTACCATTTTGGTATTCACAGAAGGCACTTACTCATTTTGGTATTCACAGAAGTTAGGAGTCCTTCTGTGAATACCGAAAGTCTTAAAATTTGGATTTTTCTCAGTTTAGGAGTAGCAAAGTTAGGAGTCCTAACTTTAGGACTCCTAAATGCCTTCTGTGAATACCGAAAGTCTTAAAATTTGGATTTTTCTCAATTTAGTAGTAGTAAAGTTAGGACTCCTAACTTTAGGACTCCTAAATGCCTTCTGTGAATACCGAAAGTCTTAAAATTAGGATTTTTCTCAGTTTAGTAGTAGTAAAGTTAGGACTCCTAACTTTACTACTCCTAACTTTACTACTCCCAAACTGAGAAAAATCCTAATTTTAAGACTTTCGGTATTCACAGAAGGCATTTAGGAGTCCTAAAGTTAGGACTCCTAACTTCTATGAATACCGAAATGAGTAAGTGCCTTCTGTGAATACCAAAATGAGTAAGTGCCTTCTGTGAATACCAAAATGTTAGTAAGTTTAGGATTTTGTCTTAAGTTAGTTCTGTGAATCGGGCCCTTAGTGTTGCATCCCACGTGATGCACAATGCCAAACTGTTACATGTGTATTTTTATTGTTGTTCTTCTTATTTCCTATCCATCCTGAGTGTACTGTACAGTACATCATGAAAGCCGTTGTTGTTGTCAAAGTCCCACAAATGGCTACACTGTATTGTTATATTTTTTTATTAACTGAGGTAATACATTTAATAATATTAATAACACTAACAAGTGTCACCGCACAAAAAGTTACATATTATATATGTGTTTTTGTTTGTGCTAGTAGTAATTGAACCACAACAATGAATGGTACATTTCACTGATGTTCTTCTTGCTTCTTTTTTGTTTTTGGTGCACAAAAGAGGAGGAGACAACATCTCCTATTGTACTGCCAGACAGAAGTCCTGCTGCGCATGACGTAACATGAAGTGCGACCACAGAAATCTCTTCAACTTGTGCCACAGTGTGCTGCTGACATCTTCAAATTGGCCCCAAAGAAAGGTACCAGGTCCAGTACCAAGAAAGTTGCCAGTGAGAAGAAGGCACTGCCACTTACCAAAACTGGTATGTCGCTCAAGACCTTTTTTGGGAATCCAAAAATTGCGTCTGCAGCAGCGGTGTCCGGGGAGCAAGCTAGGAGCAGCTGTCCTGCAATAGTGGACCCACCCCACCAACCTAGGCCCAAGCCCATGTCAGTTGCAGAGGCAGCCAGTCTAATCACGAGTCCACCGCTGACATGCAGTGATGTTGAAATTGACTTATCGCAAACTAGTAACCAATCAATGCAAGAAACTCAGATAAGTGGGCAACAACAGCCGAAACCACCCCCAATAGTACTTGTTCCTCTCAAAGTAGGGGCAGGTCAGGAGATCAAGCTTACTGCAGAGGAAGAAGAAGAGCAAACCACTCTTTCAGAAGATTGATTGTATTCCAGATCCCCAGCATGGAAAATGAGAGTTAGTCCATCAAGTTCTTCTCGAAGCCCCCCTTCTGATGATCTAGACACCCTTTGGATCCTGCCTTAGTCTAAGAGTGAGACACGACACGCCCACGAGACAAGGCTAGGGGAAAGGAAGGTTCCTTAAAGCCTTAGAGTTGTGGAGGTAGATGTAGAAGAGGAGGATGATGAAGAGCCAGCCATCATGGACATTAGTTCCGCCCCAGTGGAGAATGACATTACCCCATCCCAAATTGCTGTGAGGGATGTGACACGGAAACCACCAACACAGATACTACCAACACCACCTCCAGCTTCCATATTTGCTAAGGCCCGGCAGCGACCTACATCCACCACAACCACCTCAGTAGAAGTAGGTACTGCAGAGGGTCAAACGTCATGCCCACCTACCAGTTCATCTGACATTGCAAGTGGCACCAGCAGCGGCAGAAAATGTATCTCCCCAGTTTGGGACTTTTTTCGGTTAGAAATGAGGAGGTGAACATTGCTGTATGCTCTATTTGGGGACAAGGTGTTAGTCGGGGTAAGCTTGGTACAAACTATGGCACCGGAGGCCAAACAACCCATCTGAGAAAACACCACTTGATCCAGTGGGAGGCACACCGTAGAGGCCAAAAATCTGCACATGTTGTTGGTGGAGGGGATGAAGAAGATCCGATCACGGTAGAAGGAGAACAAGAGGGAGGCATTTTCTCTGTTACACAAAGCAGCCCTGTCCCCAGTAGTGCAGTCGTACCACCCACATCATCATTAGCAACATTGTAATAGCACCAGAGTCAGGCTGAGGCACCAAGGTGTCCCAGGGAAGAGAGTACTGCAATGAGAAAACGTGCATTGAGCCTAACATCTGGCGTCAAGAAATCACCTGCATCAGTGGCACTAGAAAAGAAAGAAAATGAAGACTACCATTCGCAGCATGTTTAGGTCAGAGGGGGAGTACGAACGTAACCACCTAACGGAACGTTTGTATAACATGAAACTGGCTAAAATGTTAGCGCTGGACCTCCTCCCTTTTTCTTCTGTGGAAGGGGTGGATTTTCTTGAATTTGTGGCATCCATCTGCTAGAAATGGAAGGTTCCCAGCTGGTCCTATTTAGCCAGAGTTGCTGTTCCAGCACTACATCACGACCTGCTGGAATTGCTTGGACAAGCTTTGTAGCAGAGTGCTGTTCACACTATTCAACTGACAACAGACATGCGGATCAGTTGCCAAGCCACTGATTACATGTGCATCACTGCACACTGGATCTCTTTTGTGGAGATTAGAGAAAAGATATCTGCAGGTGTTGACACTGCTGAGATTTTTAATGCCACTCGGAAACATGCAACTGTAGCCATGTTCGCCATGGAGAAATCTCATACTGCTGCAAACATTTTGGAGGACTTTAACAGCAAGGTCTGTGAATGGCTGCAACCAAGAGGGCCTAACATTGGTTTTGTTGCCACAGACAGTGTCAGTAATATAGTTAAGGCCGTGGCCGATGGTGCCTATTTCAGGGTCCTGTGTTTGGCGCACTGCATTAACATCATTGTTCAAGACTTTCTGAAAAAAGAAGACCAAGTGAGCAACTTACTGACCACCTTCCGAAGAATCTGCACACATTTCAGCCATTCTTTTAAAGCCCGGAAGCAGCTGAGGATCATTGAATGTGATAATGGAATGCCAGTTAAAGCACTCATCCAGGAGGTGCCAACACGTTGGGACTCAACTTATTACATGCTTGAACGTCAGTAAGGGATGTTGCCAACTACAAAACTTGGATAGCTGTGGAAGCCTGTCAGCTAGAAAAAGAACATCCGGGCATTAGAGGCCTGCTACTCCAGGGCACAAGTACTGCAGGGCAGCCGGCTTCAAGTTCAATTGCAGAGCCTGAGGATAGTGTGGTTGGCTCACAGCAGCCAAAACCACAAACAACACCAAGAACAACATAAAAAACAACAACAAGCACAGGAGCATCAGCCCTCAAATCGGCACAGGAATTGTTTCTACAGCAAGGGCTTAAGTCCAGTGCTTAGGCAAAGGCAAAAGAGGCCGAGCAATGCAGAGCACCCATGAGCATTGAGTGGATGGTCCAGACCTATCGGGATGACCCAACAGAGGTCTACTTTGATCAAAACCCATTGCTGTATTGGTATGGGAAAAGGCGCCAATGGCCAGTGCTCAGCAGGCTGGCGATATACTATCTGTCTTGCCCTGTCGCAAGAGTCTCTTCTGAGCATGTTTTCAGTGCTGCGGGTGCCGTTCTGACAGTGAGAAGGACCAGTCTCTCACCCCAAAACGTGGAAAGGTTAACCATGATCAAAATAAATCAGCACTGTAGACCACCGGAATACACCATACCTGAAGTAGCATAGCAGGAAGATAATGACGGTGACTTAGGTCATGGAAGTAGTGTGTTAGGTGACCTACTTCTGAGTGAACCACCAGAGTTTGAGGACGAACTCTGCTTCTCTGACAACTAGCCTTTCGAGTTACTTTCTTTCTTGCTTTGACGCCCAAAAAAAGGCTCCCAAAAAGAAATAGCTAAGGAATATTATTTACTTTTATTATTTGTGTGTGTCACTGTCTTTCTGGTTTGAATCACAACAAATCCATCACCATCGTCTTACTCTTTTATTGCCGCATTGGAGTTGCCACTGTGTGCAGTCAGTGAAGAAGTATGCCCACTTCTCAGAGTCCTGACTCACCCTAAATCCAGTTTCCCCAAGCCAGACATTGGATGGAGAATAGTACAACAAATGTGCCTGCCTTGAGTCCCTTTAAAGAACAGGACAATATATCTATCCTCCTTTATGAGCCTAGAGGGAATGCCCCAGATACCACCAACACCACCTCCAGCTTCCATATTTGCAAAGGCCCGGCAGCGACCTACATCCACCACAACCACCTCAGTAGAAGTAGGTACTGCAGAGAGTCAAATGTCATGCCCACCTACCAGTTCATCCGACATTGCAAGTGGCACCAGCAGCAGCAGAAAATGTATCTCCCCAGTTTGGGACTTTTTTCGGTTAGAAATGAGGAGGTGAACATTGCTGTATGCTCTATTTGGGGACAAGGTGTTAGTCGGGGTAAGCTTGGTACAAACTATGGCACCGGAGGCCAAACAACCCATCTGAGAAAACACCACTTGATCCAGTGGGAGGCACACCTTAGAAGCCAAAAATCTGCACATGTTGTTGGTGGAGGGGATGAAGAAGATACGATCACTGCAGAAGGAGAACAAGAGGGAGACATTTTCTCTGTTACACAAAGCAGCCCTGTCCCCAGCAGTGCAGTCATACCACCCACATCATCATTAGCAACATTGTAATAGCACCAGAGTCAGGCTGAGACACCAAGGTGTCCCAGGGAAGAGAGTACTGCAATGAAAAAACGTGCATTGAGCTTAACATCTGGCGTCAAGAAATCACCTGCATCAGTGGCACCCGAAAAGAAATAAATCCAGGATACCATTCGCAGCATGTTTAGGTCGGAGGGGGAGTACGAACGTAACCACCTAACGGAACATTTGTAGAACATGAAGCTGGCTAAAATGTTAGCGCTAGACCTCTCCCTTTTTTTTCTGTGGAAGGGGTGGGTTTTCTTGAATTTGTGGCATCCATCTGCTAGAAATGGAAGGTTCCCAGCTGGTCCTATTTAGCCAGAGTTGCTGTTCCAGCACTACATCTCGACCGGCTGGAATTGCTTGGACAAGCTTTGTAGCAGAGTTCTGTTCACACTATTCAACTGACAACAGACATGCGGACCAGTTGCCAAGCCACTGATTACATGTGCATCATTGCACACTGGATCTCTTTTGTGGAGATTAGAGAAAAGATATCTGCAGGTGTTGACACTGCGGAGATTTTTAATGCCACTCGGAAACATGCAACTGTAGCCATGTTCGCCATGGAGAAATCTCATACTGCTGCAAACATTTTGGAGGACTTTAACAGCAAGGTCTTTGAATGGCTGCAACTAAGAGGGCCTGACATTGGTTTTGTTGCCACAGACAGGGTCAGTAATATAGTTAAGGCGGTGGCCGATGGTGCCTATTTCAGGGTCCTGTGTTTGGCGCACTTCATTAACATCATTGTTCAAGACTTTCTGAAAAAAGAAGACCGAGTCAGCAACTTACTGACCACCTTCTGAAGAATCTGCACACAATTCAGCCATTCTTTTAAAGCCCAGAAGCAGCTGAGGATCATTGAACGTGATAATGGAATGCCAGTTAAAGCACTCATCCCGGAGGTGCCAACACGTTGGTACTCAACTTATTACATGCTTGAACGTCAGACAGGGATGTTGCCAACTACAAAACTTGGATAGCTGTGGAAGCCTGTCAGCTAGAAAAAGAACATCTGGGCATTAGAGGCCTGCTACTCCAGGGCACAAGTACTGCAGGGCAGCCGGCTTCAAGTTCAACTGCAGAGCCTGAGGATAGTGCGGTTGGCTCACAGCAGCCAAAACCACAAACAACACCAAGAACAACATAAAAAACAACAACAAGAACAGGAGCATCAGCCCCAAAATCGGCACAGGAATTGTTTCTACTGCAAGGGCTTAAGTCCAGTGCTGAGGCAAAGGCAAAAGAGGCCGAGCAAAGCGGAGCACCCATGAGCATTGAGTGGATGGTACATGCCTATCGGGATGACCCAACAGAGGTCTACTTTGATCAAAACCCATTGCTGTATTGGTATGGGAAAAGGCGCCAATGGCCAGTGCTCAGCAGGCTGGCGATAAACTATCTGGCATTCCCTGTCGCAAGAGTCTCTTCTGAGCATGTTTTTAGTGCTGCGGGTGCCGTTCTGACAGTGAGACGGACCAGTCTCTCACCCCAAAATGGGGAAAGGTTAACCATGATCAAAATAAATCAGCACTGTAGACCACCGGATAACACCATACCTGAAGTAGCATAGCAGGAAGATAATGACGGCGACTTAGGTCATGGAAGTAGTGTGTTAGGGGACCTACTTCTGAGTGAACCACCAGAGTTTGAGACGAACTCTGCTTCTCTGACAACTAGCCTTTCGAGTTACTTTCTTTCTTGCTTTGACGCCCAAAAAAAAGCTCCCCAAAAAGAAATAGCTAAGGAATATTATTTACTTTTATTATTTGTGTGTGTCACTGTCTTTCTGGTTTGAATCACAACAAATCCTTCACCACCGTCTTACTCTTTTATTGCCGCATTGGAGTTGCAACTGTGTGCAGTCAGTAAAGAAGTACACCCACTTCTCAGAGTCCGGACTCACCCTAAATCCAGTTTCCCCAAGCCAGACATTGGATGGAGAATAGTACAACAAATGTGCCTGCCTTGAGTCCCTTCAAAGAACCTGACAATATATCTATCCTCATTTATGAGCCTAGAGGGAATCCCCCAGATACCACCAACACCACCTCCAGCTTCCATATTTGCAAAGGCCCGGCAGCGACCTACATCCACCAAAACGACCTCAGTAGAAGTAGGTACTGCAGAGAGTCAAACGTCATGCCCACCTACCAGTTCATCCGACATTGCAAGTGGCACCAGCAGCGGCAGAAAATGTATCTCCCCAGTTTGGGACTTTTTTCGGTTACAAATGAGGAGGTGAACATTGCTGTATGCTGTATTTGGGGACAAGGTGTTAGTCGGGGTAAGCTTGGTACAAACTATGGCACCGGAGGCCAAACAACCCATCTGAGAAAACACCACTTGATCCAGTGGGAGGCACACTTTAGAGGCCAAAAATCTGCTCATGTTGTTGGTGGAGGGAATGAAGAAGATCCGATCACGGTAGAAGGAAAACTAGAGGGAGACATTTTCTGTGTTACACAAAGCAGCCCTGTCCCCAGCAGTGCAGATGTACCACCCACATCATCATTAGCAACATTGTAATAGCACCAGAGACAGGCTGAGACACCAAGGTGTCCCAGGGAAGAGAGTACTGCTATGAAAAAACTTGCATTGAGCCAAACATCTGGTGTCAAGAAATCACCTGCATCAGTGGCACCAAAAAAGAAAAAAATCCAGGCTACCATTCGCAGCATGTTTAGGTCGGAGGGGGAGTACGAACGTAACCACCTAACGGAACGTTTGTACAACATGAAGCTGGCTAAAATGTTAGCGCTGGACCTCCTCCCTTTTTCTTTTGTGGAAGGGGTGGGTTTTCTTGAATTTGTGGCATCCATCTGCCAGAAATGGAAGGTTGCCAGCTGGTCCTATTTAGCCAGAGTTGCTTTTCCAGCACTACATCACGACCTGCTGGAATTGCTTGGACAAGCTTTGCAGCAGAGAGCTGTTCACACTATTCACCTGACAACAGACATGTGGACCAGTTGCCAAGCCACTGATTACATGTGCATCACTGCACACTGGATCTCTTTTGTGGAGATTAGAGAAAAGATATCTGCAGGTGTTGACACTGCTGAGATTTTTAATGCCACTCGAAAACATGCAACTGTAGCCATGTTCGCCATGGAGAAATCTCATACTGCTGCAAACATTTTGGAGGACTTTAACAGCAAGGTCTTTGAATGGCTGCAACCAAGAGGGCCTAACATTGGTTTTGTTGCCACAGACAGTGTCAGTAATATAGTTAAGGCCGTGGCCGATGGTGCCTATTTCAGGGTCCTGTGTTTGGCGCACTGCATTAACATCATTGTTCAAGACTTTCTGAAAAAAGAAGACCAAGTGAGCAACTTACTGACCACCTTCCGAAGAATCTGCACACATTTCAGCCATTCTTTTAAAGCCCGGAAGCAGCTGAGGATCATTGAACGTGATAATGGAATGCCAGTTAAAGCACTCATCCAGGAGGTGCCAACACGTTGGGACTCAACTTATTTCATGCTTGAACGTCAGTAAGGGATGTTGCCAACTACAAAACTTGGATAGCTGTGGAAGCCTGTCAGCTAGAAAAAGAACATCCGGGCATTAGAGGCCTGCTACTCCAGGGCACAAGTACTGCAGGGCAGCCGGCTTCAAGTTCAACTGCAGAGCCTGAGGATAGTGCGGTTGGCTCA
Organism: Triturus cristatus; assembly: GCF_964204655.1. Classification (NCBI taxonomy): domain Eukaryota; kingdom Metazoa; phylum Chordata; class Amphibia; order Caudata; family Salamandridae; genus Triturus; species Triturus cristatus. The sequence goes on from NC_140594.1 coordinate 520,828,705, forward strand.
CAGCAGCCAAAACCACAAACAACACCAAGAACAACATAAAAAACAACAACAAGAACAGGAGCATCAGCCCCAAAATCGGCACAGGAATTGTTTCTACTGCAAGGGCTTAAGTCCAGTGCTGAGGCAAAGGCAAAAGAGGCCGAGCAAAGCGGAGCACCCATGAGCATTGAGTGGATGGTACATGCCTATCGGGATGACCCAACAGAGGTCTACTTTGATCAAAACCCATTGCTGTATTGGTATGGGAAAAGGCGCCAATGGCCAGTGCTCAGCAGGCTGGCGATAAAGTATCTGGCATTCCCTGTCGCAAGAGTCTCTTCTGAGCATGTTTTAGTGCTGCGGGTGCCGTTCTGACAGTGAGAAGGACCAGTCTCTCACCCCAAAATGGGGAAAGGTTAACCACGATCAAAATAAATCAGCACTGTAGACCACCGGAATACACCATACCTGAAGTAGCATAGCAGGAAGATAATGACGGCGACTTAGGTCATGGAAGTAGTGTGTTAGGGGACCTACTTCTGAGTGAACCACCAGAGTTTGAGGACGAACTCTGCTTCTCTGACAACTAGCCTTTCGAGTTACTTTCTTTCTTGCTTTGACGCCCAAAAGAAAGCTCCCCAAAAAGAAATAGCTAAGGAATATTATTTACTTTTATTATTTGTGTGTGTCACTGTCTTTCTGGTTTGAATCACAACAAATCCTTCACCACCGTCTTACTCTTTTATTGCCGCATTGGAGTTGCAACTGTGTGCAGTCAGTAAAGAAGTAAGGCCACTTCTCAGAGTCCTGACTCACCCTAAATCCAGTTTCCCCAAGCCAGACATTGGATGGAGAATAGTGCAACAAATGTGCCTGCCTTGAGTCCCTTCAAAGAACCTGACAATATATCTATCCTCATTTATGAGCCTAGAGGGAATCCCCCAGATACCACCAACACCACCTCCAGCTTCCATATTTGCAAAGGCCCGGCAGCGACCTACATCCACCAAAACCACCTCAGTAGAAGTAGGTACTGCAGAGAGTCAAACGTCATGCCCACCTACCAGTTCATCCGACATTGCAAGTGGCACCAGCAGCGGCAGAAAATGTATCTCCCCAGTTTGGGACTTTTTTCGGTTACAAATGAGGAGGTGAACATTGCTGTATGCTGTATTTGGGGACAAGGTGTTAGTCGGGGTAAGCTTGGTACAAACTATGGCACCGGAGGCCAAACAACCCATCTGAGAAAACACCACTTGATCCAGTGGGAGGCACACTTTAGAGGCCAAAAATCTGCACATGTTGTTGGTGGAGGGGATGAAGAAGATACGATCAAGGTAGAAGCAAAACAAGAGGGAGACATTTTCTGTGTTACACAAAGCAGCCCTGTCCCCAGCAGTGCAGATGTACCACCCACATCATCATTAGCAACATTGTAATAGCACCAGAGACAGGCTGAGACACCAAGGTGTCCCAGGGAAGAGAGTACTGCAATGAAAAAACTTGCGTTGAGCCAAACATCTGGTGTCAAGAAATCACCTGCATCAGTGGCACCAAATAAGAAAAAAATCCAGGCTACCATTCACAGCATGTTTAGGTCGGAGGGGGAGTACGAACGTAACCACCTAACGGAACGTTTGCACAACATGAAGCTGGCTAAAATGTTAGCGCTGGACCTCCTCTCTTTTTCTTTTGTGGAAGAGGTGGGTTTTCTTGAATTTGTGGCATCCATCTGCCAGAAATGGAAGGTTGCCAGCTGGTCCTATTTAGCCAGAGTTGCTGTTCCAGCACTACATCACGACCTGCTGGAATTGCTTGGACAAGCTTTGCAGCAGAGAGCTGTTCACACTATTCACCTGACAACAGACATGTGGACCAGTTGCCAAGCCACTGATTACATGTGCATCACTGCACACTGGATCTCTTTTGTGGAGATTAGAGAAAAGATATCTGCAGGTGTTGACACTGCTGAGATTTTTAATGCCACTCGGAAACATGCAACTGTAGCCATGTTCGCCATGGAGAAATCTCATACTGCTGCAAACATTTTGGAGGACTTTAACAGCAAGGTCTTTGAATGGCTGCACCCAAGAGGGCCTAACATTGGTTTTGTTGCCACAGACAGTGTCAGTAATATAGTTAAGGCCGTGGCCGATGGTGCCTATGTCAGGGTCCTGTGTTTGGCGCACTTCATTAACATCATTGTTCAAGACTTTCTGAAAAAAGAAGACCAAGTGAGCAACTTACTGACCACCTTCCGAAGAATCTGCACACATTTCAGCCATTCTTTTAAAGCCCGGAAGCAGCTGAGGATCATTGAACGTGATAATGGAATGCCAGTTAAAGCACTCATCCAGGAGGTGCCAACACGTTGGGACTCAACTTATTACATGCTTGAACGTCAGTAACGGATGTTGCCAACTACAAAACTTGGATAGCTGTGGAAGCCTGTCAGCTAGAAAAAGAACATCCGGGCATTAGAGGCCTGCTACTCCAGGGCACAAGTACTGCAGGGCAGCCGGCTTCAAGTTCAATTGCAGAGCCTGAGGATAGTGTGGTTGGCTCACAGCAGCCAAAACCACAAACAACACCAAGAACAACATAAAAAACAACAACAAGAACAGGAGCATCAGCCCTCAAATCGGCACAGGAATTGTTTCTACAGCAAGGGCTTAAGTCCAGTGCTGAGGCAAAGGCAAAAGAGGCCGAGCAAAGCAGAGCACCCATGAGCATTGAGTGGATGGTCCAGACCTATCGGGATGACCCAACAGAGGTCTACTTTGATCAAAACCCATTGCTGTATTGGTATGGGAAAAGGCGCCAATGGCCAGTGCTCAGCAGGCTGGCGATATACTATCTGTCTTGCCCTGTCGCAAGAGTCTCTTCTGAGCATGTTTTCAGTGCTGCGGGTGCCGTTTTGACAGTGAGAAGGACCAGTCTCTCACCCCAAAACGTGGAAAGGTTAACCATGATCAAAATAAATCAGCACTGTAGACCACCGGAATACACCATACCTGAAGTAGCATAGCAGGAAGATAATGACGGTGACTTAGGTCATGGAAGTAGTGTGTTAGGTGACCTACTTCTGAGTGAACCACCAGAGTTTGAGGACGAACTCTGCTTCTCTGACAACTAGCCTTTCGAGTTACTTTCTTTCTTGCTTTGACGCCCAAAAAAAGGCTCCCAAAAAGAAATAGCTAAGGAATATTATTTACTTTTATTATTTGTGTGTGTCACTGTCTTTCTGGTTTGAATCACAACAAATCCATCACCATCGTCTTACTCTTTTATTGCTGCATTGGAGTTGCCACTGTGTGCAGTCAGTGAAGAAGTACGCCCACTTCTCAGAGTCCTGACTCACCCTAAATCCAGTTTCCCCAAGCCAGACATTGGATGGAGAATAGTACAACAAATGTGCCTGCCTTGAGTCCCTTTAAAGAACCGGACAATATATCTATCCTCCTTTATGAGCCTAGAGGGAATGCCCCAGATACCACCAACACCACCTCCAGCTTCCATATTTGCAAAGGCCCGGCAGAGACCTACATCCACCACAACCACCTCAGTAGAAGTAGGTACTGCAGAGAGTCAAATGTCATGCCCACCTACCAGTTCATCCGACATTGCAAGTGGCACCAGCAGCAGCAGAAAATGTATCTCCCCAGTTTGGGACTTTTTTCGGTTAGAAATGAGGAGGTGAACATTGCTGTATGCTCTATTTGGGGACAAGGTGTTAGTCGGGGTAAGCTTGGTACAAACTATGGCACCGGAGGCCACACAACCCATCTGAGAAAACACCACTTGATCCAGTGGGAGGCACACCTTAGAAGCCAAAAATCTGCACATGTTGTTGGTGGAGGGGATGAAGAAGATACGATCACTGTAGAAGGAGATCAAGAGGGAGACATTTTCTCTGTTACACAAAGCAGCCCTGTCCCCAGCAGTGCAGTCATACCACCCACATCATCATTAGCAACATTGTAATAGCACCAGAGTCAGGCTGAGACACCAAGGTGTCCCAGGGAAGAGAGTACTGCAATGAAAAAACGTGCATTGAGCTTAACATCTGGCGTCAAGAAATCACCTGCATCAGTGGCACCCGAAAAGAAATAAATCCAGGATACCATTCGCAGCATGTTTAGGTCGGAGGGGGAGTACGAACGTAACCACCTAACGGAACATTTGTATAACATGAAGCTGGCTAAAATGTTAGCGCTAGACCTCTCCCTTTTTTTCTGTGGAAGGGGTGGGTTTTCTTGAATTTGTGGCATCCATCTGCTAGAAATGGAAGGTTCCCAGCTGGTCCTATTTAGCCAGAGTTGCTGTTCCAGCACTACATCTCGACCGGCTGGAATTGCTTGGACAAGCTTTGTAGCAGAGTGCTGTTCACACTATTCAACTGACAACAGACATGCGGACCAGTTGCCAAGCCACTGATTACATGTGCATCATTGCACACTGGATCTCTTTTGTGGAGATTAGAGAAAAGATATCTGCAGGTGTTGACACTGCGGAGATTTTTAATGCCACTCGGAAACATGCAACTGTAGCCATGTTCGCCATGGAGAAATCTCATACTGCTGCAAACATTTTGGAGGACTTTAACAGCAAGGTCTTTGAATGGCTGCAACTAAGAGGGCCTGACATTGGTTTTGTTGCCACAGACAGGGTCAGTAATATAGTTAAGGCCGTGGCCGATGGTGCCTATTTCAGGGTCCTGTGTTTGGCGCACTTCATTAACATCATTGTTCAAGACTTTCTGAAAAAAGAAGACCGAGTCAGCAACTTACTGACCACCTTCTGAAGAATCTGCACACAATTCAGCCATTCTTTTAAAGCCCAGAAGCAGCTGAGGATCATTGAACGTGATAATGGAATGCCAGTTAAAGCACTCATCCCGGAGGTGCCAACACGTTGGGACTCAACTTATTACATGCTTGAACGTCAGACAGGGATGTTGCCAACTACAAAACTTGGATAGCTGTGGAAGCCTGTCAGCTAGAAAAAGAACATCTGGGCATTAGAGGCCTGCTACTCCAGGGCACAAGTACTGCAGGGCAGCCGGCTTCAAGTTCAACTGCAGAGCCTGAGGATAGTGCGGTTGGCTCACAGCAGCCAAAACCACAAACAACACCAAGAACAACATAAAAAACAACAACAAGAACAGGAGCATCAGCCCCAAAATCGGCACAGGAATTGTTTCTACTGCAAGGGCTTAAGTCCAGTGCTGAGGCAAAGGCAAAAGAGGCCGAGCAAAGCGGAGCACCCATGAGCATTGAGTGGATGGTACATGCCTATCGGGATGACCCAACAGAGGTCTACTTTGATCAAAACCCATTGCTGTATTGGTATGGGAAAAGGCGCCAATGGCCAGTGCTCAGCAGGCTGGCGATAAACTATCTGGCATTCCCTGTCGCAAGAGTCTCTTCTGAGCATGTTTTTAGTGCTGCGGGTGCCGTTCTGACAGTGAGACGGACCAGTCTCTCACCCCAAAATGGGGAAAGGTTAACCATGATCAAAATAAATCAGCACTGTAGACCACCGGATAACACCATACCTGAAGTAGCATAGCAGGAAGATAATGACGGCGACTTAGGTCATGGAAGTAGTGTGTTAGGGGACCTACTTCTGAGTGAACCACCAGAGTTTGAGGACGAACTCTGCTTCTCTGACAACTAGCCTTTCGAGTTACTTTCTTTCTTGCTTTGACGCCCAAAAAAAAGCTCCCCAAAAAGAAATAGCTAAGGAATATTATTTACTTTTATTATTTGTGTGTGTCACTGTCTTTCTGCTTTGAATCACAACAAATCCTTCACCACCGTCTTAATCTTTTATTGCCGCATTGGAGTTGCAACTGTGTGCAGTCAGTAAAGAAGTACACCCACTTCTCAGAGAACGGACTCACCCTAAATCCAGTTTCCCCAAGCCAGACATTGGATGGAGAATAGTACAACAAATGTGCCTGCCTTGAGTCCCTTCAAAGAACCTGACAATATATCTATCCTCATTTATGAGCCTAGAGGGAATCCCCCAGATACCACCAACACCACCTCCAGCTTCCATATTTGCAAAGGCCCGGCAGCGACCTACATCCACCAAAACGACCTCAGTAGAAGTAGGTACTGCAGAGAGTCAAACGTCATGCCCACCTACCAGTTCATCCGACATTGCAAGTGGCACCAGCAGCGGCAGAAAATGTATCTCCCCAGTTTGGGACTTTTTTCGGTTACAAATGAGGAGGTGAACATTGCTTTATGCTGTATTTGGGGACAAGGTGTTAGTCGGGGTAAGCTTGGTACAAACTATGGCACCGGAGGCCAAACAACCCATCTGAGAAAACACCACTTGATCCAGTGGGAGGCACACTTTAGAGGCCAAAAATCTGCACATGTTGTTGGTGGAGGGGATGAAGAAGATCCGATCACGGTAGAAGGAAAACAAGAGGGAGACATTTTCTGTGTTACACAAAGCAGCCCTGTCCCCAGCAGTGCAGATGTACCACCCACATCATCATTAGCAACATTGTAATAGCACCAGAGACAGGCTGAGACACCAAGGTGTCCCAGGGAAGAGAGTACTGCAATGAAAAAACTTGCATTGAGCCAAACATCTGGTGTCAAGAAATCACCTGCATCAGTGGCACCAAATAAGAAAAAAATCCAGGCTACCATTCACAGCATGTTTAGGTCGGAGGGGGAGTACGAACGTAACCACCTCACGGAACGTTTGCACAACATGAAGCTGGCTAAAATGTTAGCACTGGACCTCCTCTCTTTTTCTTTTGTGGAAGGGGTGGGTTTTCTTGAATTTGTGGCATCCATCTGCCAGAAATGGAAGGTTGCCAGCTGGTCCTATTTAGCCAGAGTTGCTGTTCCAGCACTACATCACGACCTGCTGGAATTGCTTGGACAAGCTTTGCAGCAGAGAGCTGTTCACACTATTCACCTGACAACAGACATGTGGACCAGTTGCCAAGCCACTGATTACATGTGCATCACTGCACACTGGATCTCTTTTGTGGAGATTAGAGAAAAGATATCTGCAGGTGTTGACACTGCTGAGATTTTTAATGCCACTCGGAAACATGCAACTGTAGCCATGTTCGCCATGGAGAAATCTCATACTGCTGCAAACATTTTGGAGGACTTTAACAGCAAGGTCTTTGAATGGCTGCACCCAAGAGGGCCTAACATTGGTTTTGTTGCCACAGACAGTGTCAGTAATATAGTTAAGGCCGTGGCCGATGGTGCCTATTTCAGGGTCCTGTGTTTGGCGCACTTCATTAACATCATTGTTCAAGACTTTCTGAAAAAAGAAGACCAAGTGAGCAACTTACTGACCGCCTTCCGAAGAATCTGCACACATTTCAGCCATTCTTTTAAAGCCCGGAAGCAGCTGAGGATCATTGAACGTGATAATGGAATGCCAGTTAAAGCACTCATCCAGGAGGTGCCAACACGTTGGGACTCAACTTATTACATGCTTGAACGTCAGTAAGGGATGTTGCCAACTACAAAACTTGGATAGCTGTGGAAGCCTGTCAGCTAGAAAAAGAACATCCGGGCATTAGAGGCCTGCTACTCCAGGGCACAAGTACTGCAGGGCAGCCGGCTTCAAGTTCAATTGCAGAGCCTGAGGATAGTGTGGTTGGCTCACAGCAGCCAAAACCACAAACAACACCAAGAACAACATAAAACACAACAACAAGAACAGGAGCATCAGCCCTCAAATCGGCACAGGAATTGTTTCTACAGCAAGGGCTTAAGTCCAGTGCTGAGGCAAAGGCAAAAGAGGCCGAGCAAAGCAGAGCACCCATGAGCATTGAGTGGATGGTCCAGACCTATCGGGATGACCCAACAGAGGTCTACTTTGATCAAAACCCATTGCTGTATTGGTATGGGAAAAGGCGCCAATGGCCAGTGCTCAGCAGGCTGGCGATATACTATCTGTCTTGCCCTGTCGCAAGAGTCTCTTCTGAGCATGTTTTCAGTGCTGCGGGTGCCGTTCTGACAGTGAGAAGGACCAGTCTCTCACCCCAAAACGTGGAAAGGTTAACCATGATCAAAATAAATCAGCACTGTAGACCACCGGAATACACCATACCTGAAGTAGCATAGCAGGAAGATAATGACGGTGACTTAGGTCATGGAAGTAGTGTGTTAGGTGACCTACTTCTGAGTGAACCACCAGAGTTTGAGGACGAACTCTGCTTCTCTGACAACTAGCCTTTCGAGTTACTTTCCTTCTTGCTTTGACGCCCAAAAAAAGGCTCCCAAAAAGAAATAGCTAAGGAATATTATTTACTTTTATTATTTGTGTGTGTCACTGTCTTTCTGGTTTGAATCACAACAAATCCATCACCATCGTCTTACTCTTTTATTGCCGCATTGGAGTTGCCAATGTGTGCAGTCAGTGAAGAAGTACGCCCACTTCTCAGAGTCCTGACTCACCCTAAATCCAGTTTCCCCAAGCCAGACATTGGATGGAGAATAGTACAACAAATGTGCCTGCCTTGAGTCCCTTTAAAGAACCGGACAATATATCTATCCTCCTTTATGAGCCTAGACGGAATGCCCCAGATACCACCAACACCACCTCCAGCTTCCATATTTGCAAAGGCCCGGCAGCGACCTACATCCACCACAACCACCTCAGTAGAAGTATGTACTGCAGAGAGTCAAATGTCATGCCCACCTACCAGTTCATCCGACATTGCAAGTGGCACCAGCAGCAGCAGAAAATGTATCTCCCCAGTTTGGGACTTTTTTCGGTTAGAAATGAGGAGGTGAACATTGCTGTATGCTCTATTTGGGGACAAGGTGTTAGTCAGGGTAAGCTTGGTACAAACTATGGCACCGGAGGCCAAACAACCCATCTGAGAAAACACCACTTGATCCAGTGGGAGGCACACCTTAGAAGCCAAAAATCTGCACATGTTGTTGGTGGAGGGGATGAAGAAGATACGATCACTGCAGAAGGAGAACAAGAGGGAGACATTTTCTCTGTTACACAAAGCAGCCCTGTCCCCAGCAGTGCAGTCATACCACCCACATCATCATTAGCAACATTGTAATAGCACCAGAGTCAGGCTGAGACACCAAGGTGTCCCAGGGAAGAGAGTACTGCAATGAAAAAACGTGCATTGAGCTTAACATCTGGCGTCAAGAAATCACCTGCATCAGTGGCACCCGAAAAGAAATAAATCCAGGATACCATTCGCAGCATGTTTAGGTCGGAGGGGGAGTACGAACGTAACCACCTAACGGAACATTTGTAGAACATGAAGCTGGCTAAAATGTTAGCGCTAGACCTCTCCCTTTTTTTTCTGTGGAAGGGGTGGGTTTTCTTGAATTTGTGGCATCCATCTGCTAGAAATGGAAGGTTCCCAGCTGGTCCTATTTAGCCAGAGTTGCTGTTCCAGCACTACATCTCGACCGGCTGGAATTGCTTGGACAAGCTTTGTAGCAGAGTTCTGTTCACACTATTCAACTGACAACAGACATGCGGACCAGTTGCCAAGCCACTGATTACATGTGCATCATTGCACACTGGATCTCTTTTGTGGAGATTAGAGAAAAGATATCTGCAGGTGTTGACACTGCGGAGATTTTTAATGCCACTCGGAAACATGCAACTGTAGCCATGTTCGCCATGGAGAAATCTCATACTGCTGCAAACATTTTGGAGGACTTTAACAGCAAGGTCTTTGAATGGCTGCAACTAAGAGGGCCTGACATTGGTTTTGTTGCCACAGACAGGGTCAGTAATATAGTTAAGGCGGTGGCCGATGGTGCCTATTTCAGGGTCCTGTGTTTGGCGCACTTCATTAACATCATTGTTCAAGACTTTCTGAAAAAAGAAGACCGAGTCAGCAACTTACTGACCACCTTCTGAAGAATCTGCACACAATTCAGCCATTCTTTTAAAGCCCAGAAGCAGCTGAGGATCATTGAACGTGATAATGGAATGCCAGTTAAAGCACTCATCCCGGAGGTGCCAACACGTTGGTACTCAACTTATTACATGCTTGAACGTCAGACAGGGATGTTGCCAACTACAAAACTTGGATAGCTGTGGAAGCCTGTCAGCTAGAAAAAGAACATCTGGGCATTAGAGGCCTGCTACTCCAGGGCACAAGTACTGCAGGGCAGCCGGCTTCAAGTTCAACTGCAGAGCCTGAGGATAGTGCGGTTGGCTCACAGCAGCCAAAACCACAAACAACACCAAGAACAACATAAAAAACAACAACAAGAACAGGAGCATCAGCCCCAAAATCGGCACAGGAATTGTTTCTACTGCAAGGGCTTAAGTCCAGTGCTGAGGCAAAGGCAAAAGAGGCCGAGCAAAGCGGAGCACCCATGAGCATTGAGTGGATGGTACATGCCTATCGGGATGACCCAACAGAGGTCTACTTTGATCAAAACCCATTGCTGTATTGGTATGGGAAAAGGCGCCAATGGCCAGTGCTCAGCAGGCTGGCGATAAACTATCTGGCATTCCCTGTCGCAAGAGTCTCTTCTGAGCATGTTTTTAGTGCTGCGGGTGCCGTTCTGACAGTGAGACGGACCAGTCTCTCACCCCAAAATGGGGAAAGGTTAACCATGATCAAAATAAATCAGCACTGTAGACCACCGGATAACACCATACCTGAAGTAGCATAGCAGGAAGATAATGACGGCGACTTAGGTCATGGAAGTAGTGTGTTAGGGGACCTACTTCTGAGTGAACCACCAGAGTTTGAGGACGAACTCTGCTTCTCTGACAACTAGCCTTTCGAGTTACTTTCTTTCTTGCTTTGACGCCCAAAAAAAGCTCCCCAAAAAGAAATAGCTAAGGAATATTATTTACTTTTATTATTTGTGTGTGTCACTGTCTTTCTGCTTTGAATCACAACAAATCCTTCACCACCGTCTTACTCTTTTATTGCCGCATTGGAGTTGCAACTGTGTGCAGTCAGTAAAGAAGTACACCCACTTCTCAGAGTCCGGACTCACCCTAAATCCAGTTTCCCCAAGCCAGACATTGGATGGAGAATAGTACAACAAATGTGCCTGCCTTGAGTCCCTTCAAAGAACCTGACAATATATCTATCCTCATTTATGAGCCTAGAGGGAATCCCCCAGATACCACCAACACCACCTCCAGCTTCCATATTTGCAAAGGCCCGGCAGCGACCTACATCCACCAAAACGACCTCAGTAGAAGTAGGTACTGCAGAGAGTCAAACGTCATGCCCACCTACCAGTTCATCCGACATTGCAAGTGGCACCAGCAGCGGCAGAAAATGTATCTCCCCAGTTTGGGACTTTTTTCGGTTACAAATGAGGAGGTGAACATTGCTGTATGCTGTATTTGGGGACAAGGTGTTAGTCGGGGTAAGCTTGGTACAAACTATGGCACCGGAGGCCAAACAACCCATCTGAGAAAAAACCACTTGATCCAGTGGGAGGCACACTTTAGAGGCCAAAAATCTGCACATGTTGTTGGTGGAGGGGATGAAGAAGATCCGATCACGGTAGAAGGAAAACAAGAGGGAGACATTTTCTGTGTTACACAAAGCAGCCCTGTCCCCAGCAGTGCAGATGTACTACCCACATCATCATTAGCAACATTGTAATAGCACCAGAGACAGGCTGAGACACCAAGGTGTCCCAGGGAAGAGAGTACTGCTATGAAAAAACTTGCATTGAGCCAAACATCTGGTGTCAAGAAATCACCTGCATCAGTGGCACCAAAAAAGAAAAAAATCCAGGCTACCATTCGCAGCATGTTTAGGTCGGAGGGGGAGTACGAACGTAACCACCTAACGGATCGTTTGTACAACATGAAGCTGGCTAAAATGTTAGCGCTGGACCTCCTCCCTTTTTCTTTTGTGGAAGGGGTGGGTTTTCTTGAATTTGTGGCATCCATCTGCCAGAAATGGAAGGTTGCCAGCTTGTCCTATTTAGCCAGAGTTGCTGTTCCAGCACTACATCACGACCTGCTGGAATTGCTTGGACAAGCTTTGCAGCAGAGAGCTGTTCACACTATTCACCTGACAACAGACATGTGGACCAGTTGCCAAGCCACTGATTACATGTGCATCACTGCACACTGGATCTCTTTTGTGGAGATTAGAGAAAAGATATCTGCAGGTGTTGACACTGCTGAGATTTTTAATGCCACTCGGAAACATGCAACTGTAGCCATGTTCGCCATGGAGAAATCTCATACTGCTGCAAACATTTTGGAGGACTTTAACAGCAAGGTCTTTGAATGGCTGCACCCAAGAGGGCCTAGCATTGGTTTTGTTGCCACAGACAGTGTCAGTAATATAGTTAAGGCCGTGGCCGATGGTGCCTATTTCAGGGTCCTGTGTTTGGCGCACTTCATTAACATCATTGTTCAAGACTTTCTGAAAAAAGAAGACCAAGTGAGCAACTTACTGACCACCTTCCGAAGAATCTGCACACATTTCAGCCATTCTTTTAAAGCCCGGAAGCAGCTGAGGATCATTGAACGTGATAATGGAATGCCAGTTAAAGCACTCATCCAGGAGGTGCCAACACGTTGGGACTCAACTTATTACATGCTTGAACGTCAGTAAGGGATGTTGCCAACTACAAAACTTGGATAGCTGTGGAAGCCTGTCAGCTAGAAAAAGAACATCCGGGCATTAGAGGCCTGCTACTCCAGGGCACAAGTACTGCAGGGCAGCCGGCTTCAAGTTCAATTGCAGAGCCTGAGGATAGTGTGGTTGGCTCACAGCAGCCAAAACCACAAACAACACCAAGAACAACATAAAAAACAACAACAAGAACAGGAGCATCAGCCCTCAAATCGGCACAGGAATTGTTTCTACAGCAAGGGCTTAAGTCCAGTGCTGAGGCAAAGGCAAAAGAGGCCGAGCAAAGCAGAGCACCCATGAGCATTGAGTGGATGGTCCAGACCTATCGGGATGACCCAACAGAGGTCTACTTTGATCAAAACCCATTGCTGTATTGGTATGGGAAAAGGCGCCAATGGCCAGTGCTCAGCAGGCTGGCGATATACTATCTGTCTTGCCCTGTCGCAAGAGTCTCTTCTGAGCATGTTTTCAGTGCTGCGGGTGCCGTTCTGACAGTGAGAAGGACCAGTCTCTCACCCCAAAACGTGGAAAGGTTAACCATGATCAAAATAAATCAGCACTGTAGACCACCGGAATACACCATACCTGAAGTAGCATAGCAGGAAGATAATGACGGTGACTTAGGTCATGGAAGTAGTGTGTTAGGTGACCTACTTCTGAGTGAACCACCAGAGTTTGAGGACGAACTCTGCTTCTCTGACAACTAGCCTTTCGAGTTACTTTCTTTCTTGCTTTGACGCCCAAAAAAAGGCTCCCAAAAAGAAATAGCTAAGGAATATTATTTACTTTTATTATTTGTGTGTGTCACTGTCTTTCTGGTTTGAATCACAACAAATCCATCACCATCGTCTTACTCTTTTATTGCCGCATTGGAGTTGCCACTGTGTGCAGTCAGTGAAGAAGTACGCCCACTTCTCAGAGTCCTGACTCACCCTAAATCCAGTTTCCCCAAGCCAGACATTGGATGGAGAATAGTACAACAAATGTGCCTGCCTTGAGTCCCTTTAAAGAACCGGACAATATATCTATCCTCCTTTATGAGCCTAGAGGGAATGCCCCAGATACCACCAACACCACCTCCAGCTTCCATATTTGCAAAGGCCCGGCAGAGACCTACATCCACCACAACCACCTCAGTAGAAGTAGGTACTGCAGAGAGTCAAATGTCATGCCCACCTACCAGTTCATCCGACATTGCAAGTGGCACCAGCAGCAGCAGAAAATGTATCTCCCCAGTTTGGGACTTTTTTCGGTTAGAAATGAGGAGGTGAACATTGCTGTATGCTCTATTTGGGGACAAGGTGTTAGTCGGGGTAAGCTTGGTACAAACTATGGCACCGGAGGCCACACAACCCATCTGAGAAAACACCACTTGATCCAGTGGGAGGCACACCTTAGAAGCCAAAAATCTGCACATGTTGTTGGTGGAGGGGATGAAGAAGATACGATCACTGTAGAAGGAGATCAAGAGGGAGACATTTTCTCTGTTACACAAAGCAGCCCTGTCCCCAGCAGTGCAGTCATACCACCCACATCATCATTAGCAACATTGTAATAGCACCAGAGTCAGGCTGAGACACCAAGGTGTCCCAGGGAAGAGAGTACTGCAATGAAAAAACGTGCATTGAGCTTAACATCTGGCGTCAAGAAATCACCTGCATCAGTGGCACCCGAAAAGAAATAAATCCAGGATACCATTCGCAGCATGTTTAGGTCGGAGGGGGAGTACGAACGTAACCACCTAACGGAACATTTGTATAACATGAAGCTGGCTAAAATGTTAGCGCTAGACCTCTCCCTTTTTTTCTGTGGAAGGGGTGGGTTTTCTTGAATTTGTGGCATCCATCTGCTAGAAATGGAAGGTTCCCAGCTGGTCCTATTTAGCCAGAGTTGCTGTTCCAGCACTACATCTCGACCGGCTGGAATTGCTTGGACAAGCTTTGTAGCAGAGTGCTGTTCACACTATTCAACTGACAACAGACATGCGGACCAGTTGCCAAGCCACTGATTACATGTGCATCATTGCACACTGGATCTCTTTTGTGGAGATTAGAGAAAAGATATCTGCAGGTGTTGACACTGCGGAGATTTTTAATGCCACTCGGAAACATGCAACTGTAGCCATGTTCGCCATGGAGAAATCTCATACTGCTGCAAACATTTTGGAGGACTTTAACAGCAAGGTCTTTGAATGGCTGCAACTAAGAGGGCCTGACATTGGTTTTGTTGCCACAGACAGGGTCAGTAATATAGTTAAGGCCGTGGCCGATGGTGCCTATTTCAGGGTCCTGTGTTTGGCGCACTTCATTAACATCATTGTTCAAGACTTTCTGAAAAAAGAAGACCGAGTCAGCAACTTACTGACCACCTTCTGAAGAATCTGCACACAATTCAGCCATTCTTTTAAAGCCCGGAAGCAGCTGAGGATCATTGAACGTGATAATGGAATGCCAGTTAAAGCACTCATCCAGGAGGTGCCAACACGTTGGGACTCAACTTATTACATGCTTGAACGTCAGTAAGGGATGTTGCCAACTACAAAACTTGGATAGCTGTGGAAGCCTGTCAGCTAGAAAAAGAACATCCGGGCATTAGAGGCCTGCTACTCCAGGGCACAAGTACTGCAGGGCAGCCGGCTTCAAGTTCAATTACAGAGCCTGAGGATAGTGTGGTTGGCTCACAGCAGCCAAAACCACAAACAACACCAAGAACAACATAAAACACAACAACAAGAACAGGAGCATCAGCCCTCAAATCGGCACAGGAATTGTTTCTACAGCAAGGGCTTAAGTCCAGTGCTGAGGCAAAGGCAAAAGAGGCCGAGCAAAGCAGAGCACCCATGAGCATTGAGTGGATGGTCCAGACCTATCGGGATGACCCAACAGAGGTCTACTTTGATCAAAACCCATTGCTGTATTGGTATGGGAAAAGGCGCCAATGGCCAGTGCTCAGCAGGCTGGCGATATACTATCTGTCTTGCCCTGTCGCAAGAGTCTCTTCTGAGCATGTTTTCAGTGCTGCGGGTGCCGTTCTGACAGTGAGAAGGACCAGTCTCTCACCCCAAAACGTGGAAAGGTTAACCATGATCAAAATAAATCAGCACTGTAGACCACCGGAATACACCATACCTGAAGTAGCATAGCAGGAAGATAATGACGGTGACTTAGGTCATGGAAGTAGTGTGTTAGGTGACCTACTTCTGAGTGAACCACCAGAGTTTGAGGACGAACTCTGCTTCTCTGACAACTAGCCTTTCGAGTTACTTTCTTTCTTGCTTTGACGCCCAAAAAAAGGCTCCCAAAAAGAAATAGCTAAGGAATATTATTTACTTTTATTATTTGTGTGTGTCACTGTCTTTCTGGTTTGAATCACAACAAATCCATCACCATCGTCTTACTCTTTTATTGCCGCATTGGAGTTGCCACTGTGTGCAGTCAGTGAAGAAGTACGCCCACTTCTCAGAGTCCTGACTCACCCTAAATCCAGTTTCCCCAAGCCAGACATTGGATGGAGAATAGTACAACAAATGTGCCTGCCTTGAGTCCCTTTAAAGAACCGGACAATATATCTATCCTCCTTTATGAGCCTAGACGGAATGCCCCAGATACCACCAACACCACCTCCAGCTTCCATATTTGCAAAGGCCCGGCAGCGACCTACATCCACCACAACCACCTCAGTAGAAGTAGGTACTGCAGAGAGTCAAATGTCATGCCCACCTACCAGTTCATCCGACATTGCAAGTGGCACCAGCAGCAGCAAAAAATGTATCTCCCCAGTTTGGGACTTTTTTCAGTTAGAAATGAGGAGGTGAACATTGCTGTATGCTCTATTTGGGGACAAGGTGTTAGTCGGGGTAAGCTTGGTACAAACTATGGCACCGGAGGCCAAACAACCCATCTGAGAAAACACCACTTGATCCAGTGGGAGGCACACCTTAGAAGCCAAAAATCTGCACATGTTGTTGGTGGAGGGGATGAAGAAGATACGATCACTGCAGAAGGAGAACAAGAGGAAGACATTTTCTCTGTTACACAAAGCAGCCCTGTCCCCAGCAGTGCAGTCATACCACCCACATCATCATTAGCAACATTGTAATAGCACCAGAGACAGGCTGAGACACCAAGGTGTCCCAGGGAAGAGAGTACTGCTATGAAAAAACTTGCATTGAGCCAAACATCTGGTGTCAAGAAATCACCTGCATCAGTGGCACCAAAAAAGAAAAAAATCCAGGCTACCATTCGCAGCATGTTTAGGTCGGAGGGGGAGTACGAACGTAACCACCTAACGGATCGTTTGCACAACATGAAGCTGGCTAACATGTTAGCGCTGGACCTCCTCCCTTTTTCTTTTGTGGAAGGGGTGGGTTTTCTTGAATTTGTGGCATCCATCTGCCAGAAATGGAAGGTTGCCAGCTTGTCCTATTTAGCCAGAGTTGCTGTTCCAGCACTACATCACGACCTGCTGGAATTGCTTGGACAAGCTTTGCAGCAGAGAGCTGTTCACACTATTCACCTGACAACAGACATGTGGACCAGTTGCCAAGCCACTGATTACTTGTGCATCACTGCACACTGGATCTCTTTTGTGGAGATTAGAGAAAAGATATCTGCAGGTGTTGACACTGCTGAGATTTTTAATGCCACTCGGAAACATGCAACTGTAGCCATGTTCGCCATGGAGAAATCTCAGACTGCTGCAAACATTTTGGAGGACTTTAACAGCAAGGTCTTTGAATGGCTGCAACCAAGAGGGCCTAACATTGGTTTTGTTGCCACAGACAGTGTCAGTAATATAGTTAAGGCCGTGGCCGATGGTGCCTATTTCAGGGTCCTATGTTTGGCGCACTGCATTAACATCATTGTTCAAGACTTTCTGAAAAAAGAAGACCAAGTGAGCAACTTACTGACCACCTTCCGAAGAATCTGCACACATTTCAGCCATTCTTTTAAAGCCCGGAAGCAGCTGAGGATCATTGAACGTGATAATGGAATGCCAGTTAAAGCACTCATCCAGGAGGTGCCAACACGTTGGGACTCAACTTATTACATGCTTGAACGTCAGTAAGGGATGTTGCCAACTACAAAACTTGGATAGCTGTGGAAGCCTGTCAGCTAGAAAAAGAACATCCGGGCATTAGAGGCCTGCTACTCCAGGGCACAAGTACTGCAGGGCAGCCGGCTTCAAGTTCAATTGCAGAGCCTTAGGATAGTGTGGTTGGCTCACAGCAGCCAAAACCACAAACAACACCAAGAACAACATAAAAAACAACAACAAGAACAGGAGCATCAGCCCTCAAATCGGCACAGGAATTGTTTCTACAGCAAGGGCTTAAGTCCAGTGCTGAGGCAAAGGCAAAAGAGGCCGAGCAAAGCAGAGCACCCATGAGCATTGAGTGGATGGTCCAGACCTATCGGGATGACCCAACAGAGGTCTACTTTGATCAAAACCCATTGCTGTATTGGTATGGGAAAAGGCGCCAATGGCCAGTGCTCAGCAGGCTGGCGATATACTATCTGTCTTGCCCTGTCGCAAGAGTCTCTTCTGAGCATGTTTTCAGTGCTGCGGGTGCCGTTCTGACAGTGAGAAGGACCAGTCTCTCACCCCAAAACGTGGAAAGGTTAACCATGATCAAAATAAATCAGCACTGTAGACCACCGGAATACACCATACCTGAAGTAGCATAGCAGGAAGATAATGACGGTGACTTAGGTCATGGAAGTAGTGTGTTAGGTGACCTACTTCTGAGTGAACCACCAGAGTTTGAGGACGAACTCTGCTTCTCTGACAAATAGCCTTTCGAGTTACTTTCTTTCTTGCTTTGACGCCCAAAAAAAGGCTCCCAAAAAGAAATAGCTAAGGAATAATATTTACTTTTATTATTTGTGTGTGTCACTGTCTTTCTGGTTTGAATCACAACAAATCCATCACCATCGTCTTACTCTTTTATTGCCGCATTGGAGTTGCCACTGTGTGCAGTCAGTGAAGAAGTACGCCCACTTCTCAGAGTCCTGACTCACCCTAAATCCAGTTTCCCCAAGCCAGACATTGGATGGAGAATAGTACAACAAATGTGCCTGCCTTGAGTCCCTTTAAAGAACCGGACAATATATCTATCCTCCTTTATGAGCCTAGAGGGAATGCCCCAGATACCACCAACACCACCTCCAGCTTCCATATTTGCAAAGGCCCGGCAGCGACCTACATCCACCACAACCACCTCAGTAGAAGTAGGTACTGCAGAGAGTCAAATGTCATGCCCACCTACCAGTTCATCCGACATTGCAAGTGGCACCAGCAGCAGCAGAAAATGTATCTCCCCAGTTTGGGACTTTTTTCGGTTAGAAATGAGGAGGTGAACATTGCTGTATGCTCTATTTGGGGACAAGGTGTTAGTCGGGGTAAGCTTGGTACAAACTATGGCACCGGAGGCCAAACAACCCATCTGAGAAAACACCACTTGATCCAGTGGGAGGCACACCTTAGAAGCCAAAAATCTGCACATGTTGTTGGTGGAGGGGATGAAGAAGATACGATCACTGTAGAAGGAGAACAAGAGGGAGACATTTTCTCTGTTACACAAAGCAGCCCTGTCCCCAGCAGTGCAGTCATACCACCCACATCATCATTAGCAACATTGTAATAGCACCAGAGTCAGGCTGAGACACCAAGGTGTCCCAGGGAAGAGAGTACTGCAATGAAAAAACGTGCATTGAGCTTAACATCTGGCGTCAAGAAATCACCTGCATCAGTGGCACCCGAAAAGAAATAAATCCAGGATACCATTCGCAGCATGTTTAGGTCGGAGGGGGAGTACGAACGTAACCACCTAACGGAACATTTGTATAACATGAAGCTGGCTAAAATGTTAGCGCTAGACCTCTCCCTTTTTTTCTGTGGAAGGGGTGGGTTTTCTTGAATTTGTGGCATCCATCTGCTAGAAATGGAAGGTTCCCAGCTGGTCCTATTTAGCCAGAGTTGCTGTTCCAGCACTACATCTCGACCGGCTGGAATTGCTTGGACAAGCTTTGTAGCAGAGTGCTGTTCACACTATTCAACTGACAACAGACATGCGGACCAGTTGCCAAGCCACTGATTACATGTGCATCATTGCACACTGGATCTCTTTTGTGGAGATTAGAGAAAAGATATCTGCAGGTGTTGACACTGCGGAGATTTTTAATGCCACTCGGAAACATGCAACTGTAGCCATGTTCGCCATGGAGAAATCTCATACTGCTGCAAACATTTTGGAGGACTTTAACAGCAAGGTCTTTGAATGGCTGCAACTAAGAGGGCCTGACATTGGTTTTGTTGCCACAGACAGGGTCAGTAATATAGTTAAGGCCGTGGCCGATGGTGCCTATTTCAGGGTCCTGTGTTTGGCGCACTTCATTAACATCATTGTTCAAGACTTTCTGAAAAAAGAAGACCGAGTCAGCAACTTACTGACCACCTTCTGAAGAATCTGCACACAATTCAGCCATTCTTTTAAAGCCCAGAAGCAGCTGAGGATCATTGAACGTGATAATGGAATGCCAGTTAAAGCACTCATCCCGGAGGTGCCAACACGTTGGGACTCAACTTATTACATGCTTGAACGTCAGACAGGGATGTTGCCAACTACAAAACTTGGATAGCTGTGGAAGCCTGTCAGCTAGAAAAAGAACATCTGGGCATTAGAGGCCTGCTACTCCAGGGCACAAGTACTGCAGGGCAGCCGGCTTCAAGTTCAACTGCAGAGCCTGAGGATAGTGCGGTTGGCTCACAGCAGCCAAAACCACAAACAACACCAAGAACAACATAAAAAACAACAACAAGAACAGGAGCATCAGCCCCAAAATCGGCACAGGAATTGTTTCTACTGCAAGGGCTTAAGTCCAGTGCTGAGGCAAAGGCAAAAGAGGCCGAGCAAAGCGGAGCACCCATGAGCATTGAGTGGATGGTACATGCCTATCGGGATGACCCAACAGAGGTCTACTTTGATCAAAACCCATTGCTGTATTGGTATGGGAAAAGGCGCCAATGGCCAGTGCTCAGCAGGCTGGCGATAAACTATCTGGCATTCCCTGTCGCAAGAGTCTCTTCTGAGCATGTTTTTAGTGCTGCGGGTGCCGTTCTGACAGTGAGACGGACCAGTCTCTCACCCCAAAATGGGGAAAGGTTAACCATGATCAAAATAAATCAGCACTGTAGACCACCGGATAACACCATACCTGAAGTAGCATAGCAGGAAGATAATGACGGCGACTTAGGTCATGGAAGTAGTGTGTTAGGGGACCTACTTCTGAGTGAACCACCAGAGTTTGAGGACGAACTCTGCTTCTCTGACAACTAGCCTTTCGAGTTACTTTCTTTCTTGCTTTGACGCCCAAAAAAAAGCTCCCCAAAAAGAAATAGCTAAGGAATATTATTTACTTTTATTATTTGTGTGTGTCACTGTCTTTCTGCTTTGAATCACAACAAATCCTTCACCACCGTCTTACTCTTTTATTGCCGCATTGGAGTTGCAACTGTGTGCAGTCAGTAAAGAAGTACACCCACTTCTCAGAGTCCGGACTCACCCTAAATCCAGTTTCCCCAAGCCAGACATTGGATGGAGAATAGTACAACAAATGTGCCTGCCTTGAGTCCCTTCAAAGAACCTGACAATATATCTATCCTTATTTATGAGCCTAGAGGGAATCCCCCAGATACCACCAACACCACCTCCAGCTTCCATATTTGCAAAGGCCCGGCAGCGACCTACATCCACCAAAACGACCTCAGTAGAAGTAGGTACTGCAGAGAGTCAAACGTCATGCCCACCTACCAGTTCATCCGACATTGCAAGTGGCACCAGCAGCGGCAGAAAATGTATCTCCCCAGTTTGGGACTTTTTTCGGTTACAAATGAGGAGGTGAACATTGCTGTATGCTGTATTTGGGGACAAGGTGTTAGTCGGGGTAAGCTTGGTACAAACTATGGCACCGGAGGCCAAACAACCCATCTGAGAAAACACCACTTGATCCAGTGGGAGGCACACTTTAGAGGCCAAAAATCTGCACATGTTGTTGGTGGAGGGGATGAAGAAGATCCGATCACGGTAGAAGGAAAACAAGAGGGAGACATTTTCTGTGTTACCCAAAGCAGCCCTGTCCCCAGCAGTGCAGATGTACCACCCACATCATCATTAGCAACATTGTAATAGCACCAGAGACAGGCTGAGACACCAAGGTGTCCCAGGGAAGAGAGTACTGCAATGAAAAAACTTGCATTGAGCCAAACATCTGGTGTCAAGAAATCACCTGCATCAGTGGCACCAAATAAGAAAAAAATCCAGGCTACCATTCACAGCATGTTTAGGTCGGAGGGGGAGTACGAACGTAACCACCTCACGGAACGTTTGCACAACATGAAGCTGGCTAAAATGTTAGCACTGGACCTCCTCTCTTTTTCTTTTGTGGAAGGGGTGGGTTTTCTTGAATTTGTGGCATCCATCTGCCAGAAATGGAAGGTTGCCAGCTGGTCCTATTTAGCCAGAGTTGCTGTTCCAGCACTACATCACGACCTGCTGGAATTGCGTGGACAAGCTTTGCAGCAGAGAGCTGTTCACACTATTCACCTGACAACAGACATGTGGACCAGTTGCCAAGCCACTGATTACATGTGCATCACTGCACACTGGATCTCTTTTGTGGAGATTAGAGAAAAGATATCTGCAGGTGTTGACACTGCTGAGATTTTTAATGCCACTCGGAAACATGCAACTGTAGCCATGTTCGCCATGGAGAAATCTCATACTGCTGCAAACATTTTGGAGGACTTTAACAGCAAGGTCTTTGAATGGCTGCACCCAAGAGGGCCTAACATTGGTTTTGTTGCCACAGACAGTGTCAGTAATATAGTTAAGGCCGTGGCCGATGGTGCCTATTTCAGGGTCCTGTGTTTGGCGCACTTCATTAACATCATTGTTCAAGACTTTCTGAAAAAAGAAGACCAAGTGAGCAACTTACTGACCACCTTCCGAAGAATCTGCACACATTTCAGCCATTCTTTTAAAGCCCGGAAGCAGCTGAGGATCATTGAACGTGATAATGGAATGCCAGTTAAAGCACTCATCCAGGAGGTGCCAACACGTTGGGACTCAACTTATTACATGCTTGAACGTCAGTAAGGGATGTTGCCAACTACAAAACTTGGATAGCTGTGGAAGCCTGTCAGCTAGAAAAAGAACATCCGGGCATTAGAGGCCTGCTACTCCAGGGCACAAGTACTGCAGGGCAGCCGGCTTCAAGTTCAATTGCAGAGCCTGAGGATAGTGTGGTTGGCTCACAGCAGCCAAAACCACAAACAACACCAAGAACAACATAAAACACAACAACAAGAACAGGAGCATCAGCCGTCAAATCGGCACAGGAATTGTTTCTACAGCAAGGGCTTAAGTCCAGTGCTGAGGCAAAGGCAAAAGAGGCCGAGCAAAGCAGAGCACCCATGAGCATTGAGTGGATGGTCCAGACCTATCGGGATGACCCAACAGAGGTCTACTTTGATCAAAACCCATTGCTGTATTGGTATGGGAAAAGGCGCCAATGGCCAGTGCTCAGCAGGCTGGCGATATACTATCTGTCTTGCCCTGTCACAAGAGTCTCTTCTGAGCATGTTTTCAGTGCTGCGGGTGCCGTTCTGACAGTGAGAAGGACCAGTCTCTCACCCCAAAACGTGGAAAGGTTAACCATGATCAAAATAAATCAGCACTGTAGACCACCGGAATACACCATACCTGAAGTAGCACAGCAGGAAGATAATGACGGTGACTTAGGTCATGGAAGTAGTGTGTTAGGTGACCTACTTCTGAGTGAACCACCAGAGTTTGAGGACGAACTCTGCTTCTCTGACAACTAGCCTTTCGAGTTACTTTCTTTCTTGCTTTGACGCCCAAAAAAAGGCTCCCAAAAAGAAATAGCTAAGGAATATTATTTACTTTTATTATTTGTGTGTGTCACTGTCTTTCTGGTTTGAATCACAACAAATCCATCACCATCGTCTTACTCTTTTATTGCCGCATTGGAGTTGCCACTGTGTGCAGTCAGTGAAGAAGTACGCCCACTTCTCAGAGTCCTGACTCACCCTAAATCCAGTTTCCCCAAGCCAGACATTGGATGGAGAATAGTACAACAAATGTGCCTGCCTTGAGTCCCTTTAAAGAACCGGACAATATATCTATCCTCCTTTATGAGCCTAGACGGAATGCCCCAGATACCACCAACACCACCTCCAGCTTCCATATTTGCAAAGGCCCGGCAGCGACCTACATCCACCACAACCACCTCAGTAGAAGTAGGTACTGCAGAGAGTCAAATGTCATGCCCACCTACCAGTTCATCCGACATTGCAAGTGGCACCAGCAGCAGCAAAAAATGTATCTCCCCAGTTTGGGACTTTTTTCAGTTAGAAATGAGGAGGTGAACATTGCTGTATGCTCTATTTGGGGACAAGGTGTTAGTCGGGGTAAGCTTGGTACAAACTATGGCACCGGAGGCCAAACAACCCATCTGAGAAAACACCACTTGATCCAGTGGGAGGCACACCTTAGAAGCCAAAAATCTGCACATGTTGTTGGTGGAGGGGATGAAGAAGATACGATCACTGCAGAAGGAGAACAAGAGGAAGACATTTTCTCTGTTACACAAAGCAGCCCTGTCCCCAGCAGTGCAGTCATACCACCCACATCATCATTAGCAACATTGTAATAGCACCAGAGACAGGCTGAGACACCAAGGTGTCCCAGGGAAGAGAGTACTGCTATGAAAAAACTTGCATTGAGCCAAACATCTGGTGTCAAGAAATCACCTGCATCAGTGGCACCAAAAAAGAAAAAAATCCAGGCTACCATTCGCAGCATGTTTAGGTCGGAGGGGGAGTACGAACGTAACCACCTAACGGATCGTTTGCACAACATGAAGCTGGCTAACATGTTAGCGCTGGACCTCCTCCCTTTTTCTTTTGTGGAAGGGGTGGGTTTTCTTGAATTTGTGGCATCCATCTGCCAGAAATGGAAGGTTGCCAGCTTGTCCTATTTAGCCAGAGTTGCTGTTCCAGCACTACATCACGACCTGCTGGAATTGCTTGGACAAGCTTTGCAGCAGAGAGCTGTTCACACTATTCACCTGACAACAGACATGTGGACCAGTTGCCAAGCCACTGATTACTTGTGCATCACTGCACACTGGATCTCTTTTGTGGAGATTAGAGAAAAGATATCTGCAGGTGTTGACACTGCTGAGATTTTTAATGCCACTCGGAAACATGCAACTGTAGCCATGTTCGCCATGGAGAAATCTCAGACTGCTGCAAACATTTTGGAGGACTTTAACAGCAAGGTCTTTGAATGGCTGCAACCAAGAGGGCCTAACATTGGTTTTGTTGCCACAGACAGTGTCAGTAATATACTTAAGGCCGTGGCCGATGGTGCCTATTTCAGGGTCCTATGTTTGGCGCACTGCATTAACATCATTGTTCAAGACTTTCTGAAAAAAGAAGACCAAGTGAGCAACTTACTGACCACCTTCCGAAGAATCTGCACACATTTCAGCCATTCTTTTAAAGCCCGGAAGCAGCTGAGGATCATTGAACGTGATAATGGAATGCCAGTTAAAGCACTCATCCAGGAGGTGCCAACACGTTGGGACTCAACTTATTACATGCTTGAACGTCAGTAAGGGATGTTGCCAACTACAAAACTTGGATAGCTGTGGAAGCCTGTCAGCTAGAAAAAGAACATCCGGGCATTAGAGGCCTGCTACTCCAGGGCACAAGTACTGCAGGGCAGCCGGCTTCAAGTTCAATTGCAGAGCCTTAGGATAGTGTGGTTGGCTCACAGCAGCCAAAACCACAAACAACACCAAGAACAACATAAAAAACAACAACAAGAACAGGAGCATCAGCCCTCAAATCGGCACAGGAATTGTTTCTACAGCAAGGGCTTAAGTCCAGTGCTGAGGCAAAGGCAAAAGAGGCCGAGCAAAGCAGAGCACCCATGAGCATTGAGTGGATGGTCCAGACCTATCGGGATGACCCAACAGAGGTCTACTTTGATCAAAACCCATTGCTGTATTGGTATGGGAAAAGGCGCCAATGGCCAGTGCTCAGCAGGCTGGCGATATACTATCTGTCTTGCCCTGTCGCAAGAGTCTCTTCTGAGCATGTTTTCAGTGCTGCGGGTGCCGTTCTGACAGTGAGAAGGACCAGTCTCTCACCCCAAAACGTGGAAAGGTTAACCATGATCAAAATAAATCAGCACTGTAGACCACCGGAATACACCATACCTGAAGTAGCATAGCAGGAAGATAATGACGGTGACTTAGGTCATGGAAGTAGTGTGTTAGGTGACCTACTTCTGAGTGAACCACCAGAGTTTGAGGACGAACTCTGCTTCTCTGACAACTAGCCTTTCGAGTTACTTTCTTTCTTGCTTTGACGCCCAAAAAAAGGCTCCCAAAAAGAAATAGCTAAGGAATATTATTTACTTTTATTATTTGTGTGTGTCACTGTCTTTCTGGTTTGAATCACAACAAATCCATCACCATCGTCTTACTCTTTTATTGCCGCATTGGAGTTGCCACTGTGTGCAGTCAGTGAAGAAGTACGCCCACTTCTCAGAGTCCTGACTCACCCTAAATCCAGTTTCCCCAAGCCAGACATTGGATGGAGAATAGTACAACAAATGTGCCTGCCTTGAGTCCCTTTAAAGAACCGGACAATATATCTATCCTCCTTTATGAGCCTAGAGGGAATGCCCCAGATACCACCAACACCACCTCCAGCTTCCATATTTGCAAAGGCCCGCAGCGACCTACATCCACCACAACCACCTCAGTAGAAGTAGGTACTGCAGAGAGTCAAATGTCATGCCCACCTACCAGTTCATCCGACATTGCAAGTGGCACCAGCAGCAGCAGAAAATGTATCTCCCCAGTTTGGGACTTTTTTCGGTTAGAAATGAGGAGGTGAACATTGCTGTATGCTCTATTTGGGGACAAGGTGTTAGTCGGGGTAAGCTTGGTACAAACTATGGCACCGGAGGCCAAACAACCCATCTGAGAAAACACCACTTGATCCAGTGGGAGGCACACCTTAGAAGCCAAAAATCTGCACATGTTGTTGGTGGAGGGGATGAAGAAGATACGATCACTGTAGAAGGAGAACAAGAGGGAGACATTTTCTCTGTTACACAAAGCAGCCCTGTCCCCAGCAGTGCAGTCATACCACCCACATCATCATTAGCAACATTGTAATAGCACCAGAGTCAGGCTGAGACACCAAGGTGTCCCAGGGAAGAGAGTACTGCAATGAAAAAACGTGCATTGAGCTTAACATCTGGCGTCAAGAAATCACCTGCATCAGTGGCACCCGAAAAGAAATAAATCCAGGATACCATTCGCAGCATGTTTAGGTCGGAGGGGGAGTACGAACGTAACCACCTAACGGAACATTTGTATAACATGAAGCTGGCTAAAATGTTAGCGCTAGACCTCTCCCTTTTTTTCTGTGGAAGGGGTGGGTTTTCTTGAATTTGTGGCATCCATCTGCTAGAAATGGAAGGTTCCCAGCTGGTCCTATTTAGCCAGAGTTGCTGTTCCAGCACTACATCTCGACCGGCTGGAATTGCTTGGACAAGCTTTGTAGCAGAGTGCTGTTCACACTATTCAACTGACAACAGACATGCGGACCAGTTGCCAAGCCACTGATTACATGTGCATCATTGCACACTGGATCTCTTTTGTGGAGATTAGAGAAAAGATATCTGCAGGTGTTGACACTGCGGAGATTTTTAATGCCACTCGGAAACATGCAACTGTAGCCATGTTCGCCATGGAGAAATCTCATACTGCTGCAAACATTTTGGAGGACTTTAACAGCAAGGTCTTTGAATGGCTGCAACTAAGAGGGCCTGACATTGGTTTTGTTGCCACAGACAGGGTCAGTAATATAGTTAAGGCCGTGGCCGATGGTGCCTATTTCAGGGTCCTGTGTTTGGCGCACTTCATTAACATCATTGTTCAAGACTTTCTGAAAAAAGAAGACCGAGTCAGCAACTTACTGACCACCTTCTGAAGAATCTGCACACAATTCAGCCATTCTTTTAAAGCCCAGAAGCAGCTGAGGATCATTGAACGTGATAATGGAATGCCAGTTAAAGCACTCATCCAGGAGGTGCCAACACGTTGGGACTCAACTTATTACATGCTTGAACGTCAGACAGGGATGTTGCCAACTACAAAACTTGGATAGCTGTGGAAGCCTGTCAGCTAGAAAAAGAACATCTGGGCATTAGAGGCCTGCTACTCCAGGGCACAAGTACTGCAGGGCAGCCGGCTTCAAGTTCAACTGCAGAGCCTGAGGATAGTGCGGTTGGCTCACAGCAGCCAAAACCACAAACAACACCAAGAACAACATAAAAAACAACAACAAGAACAGGAGCATCAGCCCCAAAATCGGCACAGGAATTGTTTCTACTGCAAGGGCTTAAGTCCAGTGCTGAGGCAAAGGCAAAAGAGGCCGAGCAAAGCGGAGCACCCATGAGCATTGAGTGGATGGTACATGCCTATCGGGATGACCCAACAGAGGTCTACTTTGATCAAAACCCATTGCTGTATTGGTATGGGAAAAGGCGCCAATGGCCAGTGCTCAGCAGGCTGGCGATAAACTATCTGGCATTCCCTGTCGCAAGAGTCTCTTCTGAGCATGTTTTTAGTGCTGCGGGTGCCGTTCTGACAGTGAGACGGACCAGTCTCTCACCCCAAAATGGGGAAAGGTTAACCATGATCAAAATAAATCAGCACTGTAGACCACCGGATAACACCATACCTGAAGTAGCATAGCAGGAAGATAATGACGGCGACTTAGGTCATGGAAGTAGTGTGTTAGGGGACCTACTTCTGAGTGAACCACCAGAGTTTGAGGACGAACTCTGCTTCTCTGACAACTAGCCTTTCGAGTTACTTTCTTTCTTGCTTTGACGCCCAAAAAAAAGCTCCCCAAAAAGAAATAGCTAAGGAATATTATTTACTTTTATTATTTGTGTGTGTCACTGTCTTTCTGCTTTGAATCACAACAAATCCTTCACCACCGTCTTACTCTTTTATTGCCGCATTGGAGTTGCAACTGTGTGCAGTCAGTAAAGAAGTACACCCACTTCTCAGAGTCCGGACTCACCCTAAATCCAGTTTCCCCAAGCCAGACATTGGATGGAGAATAGTACAACAAATGTGCCTGCCTTGAGTCCCTTCAAAGAACCTGACAATATATCTATCCTCATTTATGAGCCTAGAGGGAATCCCCCAGATACCACCAACACCACCTCCAGCTTCCATATTTGCAAAGGCCCGGCAGCGACCTACATCCACCAAAACGACCTCAGTAGAAGTAGGTACTGCAGAGAGTCAAACGTCATGCCCACCTACCAGTTCATCCGACATTGCAAGTGGCACCAGCAGCGGCAGAAAATGTATCTCCCCAGTTTGGGACTTTTTTCGGTTACAAATGAGGAGGTGAACATTGCTGTATGCTGTATTTGGGGACAAGGTGTTAGTCGGGGTAAGCTTGGTACAAACTATGGCACCGGAGGCCAAACAACCCATCTGAGAAAACACCACTTGATCCAGTGGGAGGCACACTTTAGAGGCCAAAAATCTGCACATGTTGTTGGTGGAGGGGATGAAGAAGATCCGATCACGGTAGAAGGAAAACAAGAGGGAGACATTTTCTGTGTTACCCAAAGCAGCCCTGTCCCCAGCAGTGCAGATGTACCACCCACATCATCATTAGCAACATTGTAATAGCACCAGAGACAGGCTGAGACACCAAGGTGTCCCAGGGAAGAGAGTACTGCAATGAAAAAACTTGCATTGAGCCAAACATCTGGTGTCAAGAAATCACCTGCATCAGTGGCACCAAATAAGAAAAAAATCCAGGCTACCATTCACAGCATGTTTAGGTCGGAGGGGGAGTACGAACGTAACCACCTAACGGAACGTTTGCACAACATGAAGCTGGCTAAAATGTTAGCACTGGACCTCCTCTCTTTTTCTTTTGTGGAAGGGGTGGGTTTTCTTGAATTTGTGGCATCCATCTGCCAGAAATGGAAGGTTGCCAGCTGGTCCTATTTAGCCAGAGTTGCTGTTACAGCACTACATCACGACCTGCTGGAATTGCGTGGACAAGCTTTGCAGCAGAGAGCTGTTCACACTATTCACCTGACAACAGACATGTGGACCAGTTGCCAAGCCACTGATTACATGTGCATCACTGCACACTGGATCTCTTTTGTGGAGATTAGAGAAAAGATATCTGCAGGTGTTGACACTGCTGAGATTTTTAATGCCACTCGGAAACATGCAACTGTAGCCATGTTCGCCATGGAGAAATCTCATACTGCTGCAAACATTTTGGAGGACTTTAACAGCAAGGTCTTTGAATGGCTGCACCCAAGAGGGCCTAACATTGGTTTTGTTGCCACAGACAGTGTCAGTAATATAGTTAAGGCCGTGGCCGATGGTGCCTATTTCAGGGTCCTGTGTTTGGCGCACTTCATTAACATCATTGTTCAAGACTTTCTGAAAAAAGAAGACCAAGTGAGCAACTTACTGACCACCTTCCGAAGAATCTGCACACATTTCAGCCATTCTTTTAAAGCCCGGAAGCAGCTGAGGATCATTGAACGTGATAATGGAATGCCAGTTAAAGCACTCATCCAGGAGGTGCCAACACGTTGGGACTCAACTTATTACATGCTTGAACGTCAGTAAGGGATGTTGCCAACTACAAAACTTGGATAGCTGTGGAAGCCTGTCAGCTAGAAAAAGAACATCCGGGCATTAGAGGCCTGCTACTCCAGGGCACAAGTACTGCAGGGCAGCCGGCTTCAAGTTCAATTGCAGAGCCTGAGGATAGTGTGGTTGGCTCACAGCAGCCAAAACCACAAACAACACCAAGAACAACATAAAACACAGCAACAAGAACAGGAGCATCAGCCCTCAAATCGGCACAGGAATTGTTTCTACAGCAAGGGCTTAAGTCCAGTGCTGAGGCAAAGGCAAAAGAGGCCGAGCAAAGCAGAGCACCCATGAGCATTGAGTGGATGGTCCAGACCTATCGGGATGACCCAACAGAGGTCTACTTTGATCAAAACCCATTGCTGTATTGGTATGGGAAAAGGCGCCAATGGCCAGTGCTCAGCAGGCTGGCGATATACTATCTGTCTTGCCCTGTCACAAGAGTCTCTTCTGAGCATGTTTTCAGTGCTGCGGGTGCCGTTCTGACAGCGAGAAGGATCAGTCTCTCACCCCAAAACGTGGAAAGGTTAACCATGATCAAAATAAATCAGCACTGTAGACCACCGGAATACACCATACCTGAAGTAGCATAGCAGGAAGATAATGACGGTGACTTAGGTCATGGAAGTAGTGTGTTAGGTGACCTACTTCTGAGTGAACCACCAGAGTTTGAGGACGAACTCTGCTTCTCTGACAACTAGCCTTTCGAGTTACTTTCTTTCTTGCTTTGACGCCCAAAAAAAGGCTCCCAAAAAGAAATAGCTAAGGAATATTATTTACTTTTATTATTTGTGTGTGTCACTGTCTTTCTGGTTTGAATCACAACAAATCCATCACCATCGTCTTATCTTTTATTGCCGCATTGGAGTTGCCACTGTGTGCAGTCAGTGAAGAAGTACGCCCACTTCTCAGAGTCCTGACTCACCCTAAATCCAGTTTCCCCAAGCCAGACATTGGATGGAGAATAGTACAACAAATGTGCCTGCCTTGAGTCCCTTTAAAGAACCGGACAATATATCTATCCTCCTTTATGAGCCTAGACGGAATGCCCCAGATACCACCAACACCTCCTCCAGCTTCCATATTTGCAAAGGCCCGGCAGCGACCTACATCCACCACAACCACCTCAGTAGAAGTAGGTACTGCAGAGAGTCAAATGTCATGCCCACCTACCAGTTCATCCGACATTGCAAGTGGCACCAGCAGCAGCAGAAAATGTATCTCCCCAGTTTGGGACTTTTTTCGGTTAGAAATGAGGAGGTGAACATTGCTGTATGCTCTATTTGGGGACAAGGTGTTAGTCGGGGTAAGCTTGGTACAAACTATGGCACCGGAGGCCAAACAACCCATCTGAGAAAACACCACTTGATCCAGTGGGAGGCACACCTTAGAAGCCAAAAATCTGCACATGTTGTTGGTGGAGGGGATGAAGAAGATACGATCACTGCAGAAGGAGAACAAGAGGAAGACATTTTCTCTGTTACACAAAGCAGCCCTGTCCCCAGCAGTGCAGTCATACCACCCACATCATCATTAGCAACATTGTAATAGCACCAGAGTCAGGCTGAGACACCAAGGTGTCCCAGGGAAGAGAGTACTGCAATGAAAAAACGTGCATTGAGCTTAACATCTGGCGTCAAGAAATCACCTGCATCAGTGGCACCCGAAAAGAAATAAATCCAGGATACCATTCGCAGCATGTTTAGGTCGGAGGGGGAGTACGAACGTAACCACCTAACGGAACATTTGTATAACATGAAGCTGGCTAAAATGTTAGCGCTAGACCTCTCCCTTTTTTTTCTGTGGAAGGGGTGGGTTTTCTTGAATTTGTGGTATCCATCTGCTAGAAATGGAAGGTTCCCAGCTGGTCCTATTTAGCCAGAGTTGCTGTTCCAGCACTACATCTCGACCGGCTGGAATTGCTTGGACAAGCTTTGTAGCAGAGTGCTGTTCACACTATTCAACTGACAACAGACATGCGGACCAGTTGCCAAGCCACTGATTACATGTGCATCATTGCACACTGGATCTCTTTTGTGGAGATTAGAGAAAAGATATCTGCAGGTGTTGACACTGCGGAGATTTTTAATGCCACTCGGAAACATGCAACTGTAGCCATGTTCGCCATGGAGAAATCTCATACTGCTGCAAACATTTTGGAGGACTTTAACAGCAAGGTCTTTGAATGGCTGCAACTAAGAGGGCCTGACATTGGTTTTGTTGCCACAGACAGGGTCAGTAATATAGTTAAGGCCGTGGCCGATGGTGCCTATTTCAGGGTCCTGTGTTTGGCGCACTTCATTAACATCATTGTTCAAGACTTTCTGAAAAAAGAAGACCGAGTCAGCAACTTACTGACCACCTTCTGAAGAATCTGCACACAATTCAGCCATTCTTTTAAAGCCCAGAAGCAGCTGAGGATCATTGAACGTGATAATGGAATGCCAGTTAAAGCACTCATCCCGGAGGTGCCAACACGTTGGGACTCAACTTATTACATGCTTGAACGTCAGACAGGGATGTTGCCAACTACAAAACTTGGATAGCTGTGGAAGCCTGTCAGCTAGAAAAAGAACATTTGGGCATTAGAGGCCTGCTACTCCAGGGCACAAGTACTGCAGGGCAGCCGTTTTCAAGTTCAACTGCAGAGCCTGAGGATAGTGCGGTTGGCTCACAGCAGCCAAAACCACAAACAACACCAAGAACAACATAAAAAACAACAACAAGAACAGGAGCATCAGCCCCAAAATCGGCACAGGAACTGTTTCTACTGCAAGGGCTTAAGTCCAGTGCTGAGGCAAAGGCAAAAGAGGCCGAGCAAAGCGGAGCACCCATGAGCATTGAGTGGATGGTACATGCCTATCGGGATGACCCAACAGAGGTCTACTTTGATCAAAACCCATTGCTGTATTGGTATGGGAAAAGGCGCCAATGGCCAGTGCTCAGCAGGCTGGCGATAAACTATCTGGCAATCCCTGTCGCAAGAGTCTCTTCTGAGCATGTTTTTAGTGCTGCGGGTGCCGTTCTGACAGTGAGACGGACCAGTCTCTCACCCCAAAATGGGGAAAGGTTAACCATGATCAAAATAAATCAGCACTGTAGACCACCGGATAACACCATACCTGAAGTAGCATAGCAGGAAGATAATGACGGCGACTTAGGTCATGGAAGTAGTGTGTTAGGGGACCTACTTCTGAGTGAACCACCAGAGTTTGAGGACGAACTCTGCTTCTCTGACAACTAGCCTTTCGAGTTACTTTCTTTCTTGCTTTGACGCCCAAAAAAAAGCTCCCCAAAAAGAAATAGCTAAGGAATATTATTTACTTTTATTATTTGTGTGTGTCACTGTCTTTCTGGTTTGAATCACAACAAATCCTTCACCACCGTCTTACTCTTTTATTGCCGCATTGGAGTTGCAACTGTGTGCAGTCAGTAAAGAAGTACACCCACTTCTCAGAGTCCGGACTCACCCTAAATCCAGTTTGCCCAAGCCAGACATTGGATGGAGAATAGTACAAAAAATGTGCCTGCCTTGAGTCCCTTCAAAGAACCTGACAATATATCTATCCTCATTTATGAGCCTAGAGGGAATCCCCCAGATACCACCAACACCACCTCCAGCTTCCATATTTGCAAAGGCCCGGCAGCGACCTACATCCACCAAAACGACCTCAGTAGAAGTAGGTACTGCAGAGAGTCAAACGTCATGCCCACCTACCAGTTCATCCGACATTGCAAGTGGCACCAGCAGCGGCAGAAAATGTATCTCCCCAGTTTGGGACTTTTTTCGGTTACAAATGAGGAGGTGAACATTGCTGTATGCTGTATTTGGGGACAAGGTGTTAGTCGGGGTAAGCTTGGTACAAACTATGGCACCGGAGGCCAAACAACCCATCTGAGAAAACACCACTTGATCCAGTGGGAGGCACACTTTAGAGGCCAAAAATCTGCACATGTTGTTGGTGGAGGGGATGAAGAAGATCCGATCACGGTAGAAGGAAAACAAGAGGGAGACATTTTCTGTGTTACACAAAGCAGCCCTGTCCCCAGCAGTGCAGATGTACCACCCACATCATCATTAGCAACATTGTAATAGCACCAGAGACAGGCTGAGACACCAAGGTGTCCCAGGGAAGAGAGTACTGCTATGAAAAAACTTGCATTGAGCCAAACATCAGGTGTCAAGAAATCACCTGCATCAGTGGCACCAAAAAAGAAAAAAATCCAGGCTACCATTCGCAGCATGTTTAGGTCGGAGGGGGAGTACGAACGTAACCACCTAACGGATCGTTTGTACAACATGAAGCTGGCTAAAATGTTAGCGCTGGACCTCCTCCCTTTTTCTTTTGTGGAAGGGGTGGGTTTTCTTGAATTTGTGGCATCCATCTGCCAGAAATGGAAGGTTGCCAGCTTGTCCTATTTAGCCAGAGTTGCTGTTCCAGCACTACATCACGACCTGCTGGAATTGCTTGGACAAGCTTTGAAGCAGAGAGCTGTTCACACTATTCACCTGACAACAGACATGTGGACCAGTTGCCAAGCCACTGATTACTTGTGCATCACTGCACACTGGATCTCTTTTGTGGAGATTAGAGAAAAGATATCTGCAGGTGTTGACACTGCTGAGATTTTTAATGCCACTCGGAAACATGCAACTGTAGCCATGTTCGCCATGGAGAAATCTCAGACTGCTGCAAACATTTTGGAGGACTTTAACAGCAAGGTCTTTGAATGGCTGCAACCAAGAGGGCCTAACATTGGTTTTGTTGCCACAGACAGTGTCAGTAATATAGTTAAGGCCGTGGCCGATGGTGCCTATTTCAGGGTCCTGTGTTTGGCGCACTGCATTAACATCATTGTTCAAGACTTTCTGAAAAAAGAAGACCAAGTGAGCAACTTACTGACCACCTTCCGAAGAATCTGGACACATTTCAGCCATTCTTTTAAAGCCCGGAAGCAGCTGAGGATCATTGAACGTGATAATGGAATGCCAGTTAAAGCACTCATCCAGGTGGTGCCAACACGTTGGGACTCAACTTATTACATGCTTGAACGTCAGTAAGGGATGTTGCCAACTACAAAACTTGGATAGCTGTGGAAGCCTGTCAGCTAGAAAAAGAACATCCGGGCATTAGAGGCCTGCTACTCCAGGGCACAAGTACTGCAGGGCAGCCGGCTTCAAGTTCAATTGCAGAGCCTGAGGATAGTGTGGTTGGCTCACAGCAGCCAAAACCACAAACAACACCAAGAACAACATAAAAAACAACAACAAGAACAGGAGCATCAGCCCTCAAATCGGCACAGGAATTGTTTCTACAGCAAGGGCTTAAGTCCAGTGCTGAGGCAAAGGCAAAAGAGGCCGAGCAAAGCAGAGCACCCATGAGCATTGAGTGGATGGTCCAGACCTATCGGGATGACCCAACAGAGGTCTACTTTGATCAAAACCCATTGCTGTATTGGTATGGGAAAAGGCGCCAATGGCCAGTGCTCAGCAGGCTGGCGATATACTATCTGTCTTGCCCTGTCGCAAGAGTCTCTTCTGAGCATGTTTTCAGTGCTGCGGGTGCCGTTCTGACAGTGAGAAGGACCAGTCTCTCACCCCAAAACGTGGAAAGGTTAACCATGATCAAAATAAATCAGCACTGTAGACCACCGGAATACACCATACCTGAAGTAGCATAGCAGGAAGATAATGACGGTGACTTAGGTCATGGAAGTAGTGTGTTAGGTGACCTACTTCTGAGTGAACCACCAGAGTTTGAGGACGAACTCTGCTTCTCTGACAACTAGCCTTTCGAGTTACTTTCTTTCTTGCTTTGACGCCCCAAAAAAAGCCCCCCAAAAAGATATAGCTAAGGATTATTATTTACTTTTATTATTTGTGTGTGTCACTGTCTTTCTGATTTGAATCACAACAAATCCATCACCACCGTCTTACTCTTTTCTTGCCGCATTGGAGTTGCAACTGTGTGCAGTCAGTAAAGAAGTACACCCACTTCTCAAAGTCCTGACTCAACCTAAATCCAGTTTCCCCAAGCCAGACATTGGATGGAGAATAATACAACAAATGTGCCTGCCTTGAGTCCCTTCAAATAACCTGTCAATATATCTATCCTCCTTTATGAGCCTAGAGGGAATGCCCGGAAGAACGGGTAAATGATGGCATGCATTGCATGATGACTCTGAGTGATTGATGTTTGTGTTGTTGTTGTGCATAATGTCTACTAGTATTTAATCTACACACAAAAAAGTGACTTGAGTCAATGTTTCCCTTCTTGTTGTTCAATAACAAAATTGTACTACTGCAGGCCGATCCATTGCATTTTTGATTCTGGACTCACTCTGGACACTATAGAGTTGGACACCATAACCATACCATACTCGCAGTCAGTCAGTAGGGTCGGAGATGATTGATGGAATAATTCGGGGCGTTTCATGAAGTGGCGTAAAAGGTAAACAACAACAACACCAGACCTACATGTCTGTGTAGTGGTGGATGCAAGTGTGGTGGTATGACTGACAGCAGTGTATTGATTTTGTTACTTAATTTGGAAAATGCTATGTTGCTTTGTGTGTGTATGTGTGCTCAGTGTTGTATGACTCAAAATCTAAGCTAAGTGAAGGTTGGGTCAGCGGGTCTGTTCCTGTTGTTGGAGGTAACTGCTGGAAACCAAGTAAATATGATTTATCCTTGCCGCCTCTGAAGGTTTTCTAGTTGCACTCCTCGTTAATTTATGCTGTTTAACTTTACTTTTCTCCTTGATTTTTCAATATCCTTTTTGTTTTTCCATCTACACTTACAGGCCCGCCTTTACCCTGTGCTGTACTGGGAAAAACAACTCACACTTACCTTACCAAACTGCATCCACCAGACAGACAAGATTGATGGACAGACATCCAAGGAACGACCAAGAGGAATGCCGAGATGCAACTCCCAAATTGACAACAATTATAGTATAATTTCAATTGATTCATTTTTTTCTCTTCAATAGGTACGACTGTGTGTGTTGTCGTTTATTATGTTTGCTTATATCTGACTACTACAGATATTTTTTAATTTTCTTTGCCAGCTGTTAAAGGAAGCCCGGTACAACAGAACATAAAATGTATGTAACTTGGATCTCTCTGGCTGCAAACAGGCAAGGCAATTGCGTAATAATAATTAATAATATACTGCTGCCTGGCCTGTACTACTAGTCTAGTACTACTCATCAAGTCATCATCATGCATGCCTTTCCTTTTTCTCCCTTAACAGATTTATGATTGTCGGCTGCCAAGATTGTGTGTTGTCCATGTGTAGTGTTTGTCTCTGTCAAAGTTTTCCATCAAACCCTAACCCTCTTAACCCCGGGCTGTGTGATTTATATTGAGGTGTGACTAAATTAAATTTACATCAATTATTGATCACACACTTGCTGGGGCGAATGTGGTGAAAGCAACACTAACTCAAGGCAGGGCGAGGCTCTTCTTCCGCTCTAAGTATATATACTTCACTTTAGCCAACACTGGCAAAATTAGATTGCCCACCCATGCACAGTATTTGATATTCAACTTTATTCCAGTGGAACATAAATATTCCATCATAATAATATAATTGGTTGCCAGCATCGAGTCATGAATCATCCTAGTTCAAGCACTAAAGGTTACAAAGCTGCGTTTGTGCTTCATCATCATAGCTAGAGTCAACTCTAGTTTGTAACTTGTTCTAGGCAAGCCATCCAGGCATTCTGGTTTATTTTACTTTAGCATTGCTTATCATCATCATGGTTTATTGTTAGCAGTCTTCTTGTATACTGTACTTCTACTACTCGTTCCCGAGTCTCTCTAAGGTGACTGACTGTCTCATTTTCTTTGTTTGCAAATGCTACTGACAGTGACTACAACTACTACTACCACCACCATGGCACCTTGGGAAACCAAACCTTCACCGTGCAGCCATCGCTTCACCTAAGTATAAATACACATCAATCACAGGTAAGAAAAGAAGTTTTGGGGAGGCATAATTAATAATAATATGGAAAGTAATTAATTAATTCACACACCCACACCCTTCTGAGTCCATAGGGGTTTTTGTTGCAGACTGCATAGACTAGGAGGAGAGACTGACAGTACTAGTAGGACAAGTCATAAGTGAGGGTGTGTTACACTATCGGCAGATTATTTCAATCAAAAACTGGCTGCGGCCTTCTACATTAAGGAAACTGTGTAAAGTAAAAGAGTAACCCCCACAAAACATTTACATCATATGTAAACTATAAGTAATGTATTCCCCTAACAAATAAACTAATAGAAAATAAAACACCTGACCCACCCCTCTACCTAACCCCAACCAATGTCCATCATAAGAGTCCAATGTCCATAAACCCCACCTTTTCCCTAATGCCCAATTCCCACCCTCCCAAAAAAAAGGGGGCAAGGCAATGGAGTTCTAGCAGCAGGCTCGCCAGATCTTGTTACTCTCCAGGGCGTTTTGTCTGCTCCTCTAAGCATGCCATCCGGAGGAGCATGCAACGCTTAAATGCCTTGCAGTTGCATGCACAGGGGTGGGCAGCATTGTTCAAAGAAGAAGTGCGGCTAGCTCCTTCCAGACCACAGTTCCATACCACTGGAGGCACTGGCGGGGGGGGGCCCTGGCTGGGGCCCGGGGCATTGGAGGAGGCTGCAGCTGCCGCCGCTTCATCTTCCTTATCCGCCAGAACCACCAGCCGCTGATATTCTGCAGGGATGGCCTTCAGCTTCCGTTGCCTGGCCAAGGCTGCTAACCCCTTCCTGTTTGGTTGTTTCAGGTGGGAAGGAGTAGCTATATCAAGAAAGAAAAAGTCAATTGTAACCAATATTCTTAGCAAAGCAGTATCACAAAATTAATTATACACATAAAATTATAGTGGCAAAGTAGCACTAATAAGTACAGTACACAACATTTGTGGTATCCTCCTACTTCCTCGGCCTCTAACATTTGTGGGAGTTTCAGGCATTACTAGGCACTATGGAGTAGACAAGTCTTCTTCTTCTCTCTCTCTTGTTTAGCTAAATTAACCTCCTAGGTGTGCCAGCTCAGTCAGCTTGCCGCCTAGACAGACATACTCGTGTCGCAGACTCATGTTATTTTTATTTACTACTGTCGGCAGGTGGGGCAGCTGTAGTCTACAACTAGACAATTATCTTATTTTTCTATTATGGCCATGCTCTTAAATCAATGGCAACTGCTCAATTTCACTTCACCCTGACTACTAAAACAAGGCAGAGGATATCTGATCTGAATGCTTATATATGGGACAGCGTGAGGTACTATTTATTGATGGTATAACCAAGCAGCTCATTGGCCACCCATGGCTGACACAGTTGAAATGACATTGGTAGGGACTGGGGAGTGGGCCTTCGGAGTCGGAGGGAGGCGATTAATAATGGGTGGGTACGGGTACATACATTCACAATATATATGTTGTGCTTGCAAACTACTGTTAGTCAAGGGAGTATTCTGAAATAAACTTGTATCAAAAACCATGAAAAAAACCAGTCCGTGTTTCTCTTCCCAGCGATTATTCCATTTGTCATTGAATTGTTCTTCTAGATTTTTAAAGTTTTTTTAATCTTATTCTTATCTTTGGCTTTGCTACTCTGGCACTGTTTATTTTTCTTTTACATTCTCTTCATCCAGTGTCAGTCTCCACCTACGCTATACCATCCAGGCATCCATCAATTCAAAGTAAACATAGCTATCATTCTTCTTAATCTCTCTATAACCTTTCCCCAACAACATACATTTGTATTGTTTTTTAAACAACCACCCATTTAAACTACCACCAATGCATCCTTGCTTACCTTTGAGTTTGACCCATCAAACCACTGGAGGATTCTCATCACCCAACAGTTTTACCCACCCACCCAGGCAGGCATCCTTTCTTTCACCTTTCACCTATCCTTCAACTACCCATACATCCGATTCCTATCAGCCACCTATGCATCCCGGGTCCCCTTCCTTCATCAACACGTCCTTCTATGCCAGTCATATATTACATGTCACCAGTCCTTCCTCCTTCCATCCTTCTTTCTCTTTTCGTTCAACCCATCGATCAAGGTCGTCAGATTATTAGTCTTCTTCATAAAACTTTCCCAGATGAGTTGAAGTCAGATAGAAGAGGCCGTTAGTTACACAACTCCCGCCGCTAATGCTATTGCTAATCCTAAGTAAAGAGTGTCTTCTTCAACTGTTGTTCCACAACAACTTAGTCTCTCTCAACAGTACAGTATACACCCTTGCAGCGAATGTGAATTGTTAATAAGTAAGGAATATAAATTTCCACTGCCTACAACTGCTGCTGGCTCACCCACCCCTGCAGCTGCCGCATCTGCCGCATCTGCTCCCTCCTGGCTGGTGTCACCTGCCCCACCGCTGGCACTGGTGGTCAGTACGTCTAGAAAAAGCATTACACATTACACATTTTTTCAATGCCTATACGCCTCCCCCTAATAATTTTTTTTTCACTAGCAAGATTGAAAATATAATACATACATACATCACACACATCACTAGTACAATTCGGGTACTGGAGTAGAGTAGACAGTAGAATGTCCAATCCAATCAAAAATAGTAAAATATCTGGTTGGGCATTTTGTTGGTGGCAATTTTCGAAAAGCCTCTCAAGAAGAGGACAACCCAACGGACTGGACTCAGTGGCTAGAGCTATTGGTGAATACGAGTTTTAAAACTTTTTGAAAAGAAAAAAAGTGGCCAACTGGGCGAACAATCGGACATGAGGTCTCTAGAGTCCCGAGTCCTCTCTCTTGGTTGGAAAATATAATTGTGCCCTCCTCCTCCTTATACTTCCTTCTAGCCATGGTGCACCGTAATCAGTTGTTCACTATCAACTGCTGCTGCTAACAATAATAGTACTAGGCCTAGGTGAGAAAAAGTAAAAATACACCACTTTGGGGTGTCCAACGTGACCATTATTTTATTCACTGTTTGAGCATGAGACAGAAAGTAAAGGAAAGCCTTCTAATTTCAACAAACAATCGTAGAATACCTTAGTTGGGCATGCAATCTGCACAGCAGAGTACTAGTACTGGTAGTAGTAGTAAAGGACCAATGTGTTCTGAGTCTTACAGTAGTACCACCACTAGGCAGTCCACAAAATATGAGGGGAGAGGGAAAGCTGACTGAAAACCCAGAATAAATTATAGAGCAAGCTACAGACAGACTAATAGTAGTACAGAGTCAGAGGCAATTAGACTGATGTAAAAAAAAGAAACAGACACTAGAAATATAATCATCCACAATAAGGAGCAGGGGAGGGAATTACCAATCAGGTCTCCCTCCACTCAAAATTAACAATATAACTAATATAACTAATAGACCTGGTCTATTAGTTACATTACTAGAAATATAATAACTAAGTAGGTAGGTAATGCAGGGATAACAAGAATTTAAAAAAAGATTGATCGAAGAAGATTTTTTAAAAACAGAATTAGGTAATGGAAATATTAGTTAAAAAAAATAAGGTGCAGTAAAAGTTAGAGAAATATAACAACAGGAGGACTTACTGGGGCCAGCAGCAGAACTATCTGTAGTGGAGCGATCCTGGTCCTGGGAGGCATCTCTGGCTCCCGCCTCAGCAGTCCCCATGATCTTCTTCCCCCTGGATGCTGATCATGTAACACATTAGAAAGAGACAAAGATTGATTGGTGTGATAACAAATAATAAATATTTTTAAAACGCTCTAAAAACATTTTTTGACAGGAAACGACCATTGCAATGAAATTAACTTATCTAATCTGATCGACTAGTAGTATTGCGATCGCGGACCGTCCTATCTCCTTATTTATTAATCCAGTATTCCATTCCGATTCCAGAATCCTAAACCTAAGTACCACCTAGACCGCCTATTTCAAAGACATTGGAATGAATTGGCCAAAATTATATTTGCTTCTTCTAAGTTCTGATCTCATACGCAATCATCAATGAATCAACCCCCTTTGAAAGGGCCAACTGTTCACTAAGTCTGCATTTCCATTCATTTTAGTCCTCAAAAATGCATAGATGGACACATGCATACTGCATACACCAAATTGTTGGTTGGTTGCTGATGTGTTGAGTTGCTATGTTATTCAGTCACTAACAAACTACAAAAGGTTTTACTAAGGACTGGAGTCAGCAGCATGTGACGGAGGGTGCATCACATGGACTGCTAAATGATTACCAACTAATACTAAGTAACTAACTGTAATAACTACCTATCACCACTATCTTAGTGACAGGACAAAGGAAAGGAGTTTCTCTAGCATTACCTAACTTAAGTTCTCTAACCTATCCTGCATAATCAGCCCAAGCGAGCGCAACGTTGCAAACAAGTAAGATAAGTAGCGCCGAGCACCTATCGAGAAGAATACCTATTACATAATATAAGATTTTTAAATGTAACTTACCTGCATGTAAGCAGCAGCATTCTTGGTATTTGTGAAAATAATATTCACAATAACACAGAAGAGAACACACAATAGTAATATAATCAGCTACTCACCAAGCCCCACGGCCTCAACACCTAGCAGGTCCAGCAGGTCCTTCTCCCGGTCCAGGATGTCGGACTATCGGTGAGTCAGCTGGTTGTGGGTGCGCTGGACCTCAGAGCAGCAAAACACTGCCCGGGGCACCTTCGGCCACAGGTGGCGAGGCTCCTGGATCCCCATAGCTGGAACCAGGCCTCCTACTAAGGTTAAGGGGACGTGGTGCTGCACGAAAAAAACTAGGGTGGCCACCTCCACCTCTGAAAACAAAGCCCGGGCCTGCACCCCTTCAGGGTGCCATCTTTTGCAAGGAAGGCGGTTCCTGGTCTCACTACCCTTAGTCATGGTTCTGGGAGAGGCGTGGGCAGACAAGAAAATGTAGAAGTAAAAAATAAAGTCAGGAGAAGTAAAAATAAATAAAAAGCAAGTGATAGAAAAACAGTACAAAAACACAGTAAAAGTAGAAATAAAATGCAAAACATACACTTAGGAAGAGAGAGGGATAGATAATAAATAAAAAAGACCGGGAAAATTGTTTTAGAAACAAAGGATTAAAAAGATTTGAGGGATTCAAAACCATGCCCCAGAAACATACAATGAGTAGAAAAACAAGATGGCCAAGCCCATTGGCGACTGAGTGGTGAAGTTTGCGCGATATTCCCCCCAAACACACAATCTGCGTTGCCGAACATCAGAAACGTCTTGCGAGCATGCGGAACAAGCAACTCCGCGTGCTTGCGGAACTCCTCCCGGGTTTACTGTCCACATCCATGTTCCTCCTTTTGAGCAGACGCCTGGTAGAGTGAAGTTAGTAATTATTTCATGCTCTCAGTATATCTATGTGACAATTGTACCACACAGGCAACGTGTCTTGCTTGTATGTAGTGTGATGTACCCGTACCACTGTCTCTCACGTGATGGTGCCCTATTGCATGTGACATGACATAGAGTTCACAGTACATGCAGTGACTCTACAACAGTTCCTATTGGTAAGTACTGGCTATATAGTAAAATGAGAGGGAAAACATCTCTGGTGCCATCAGCATTAGTGCCTACATGTTGGTCAGTGTACATTTTCCAGTTGATGGGGCATCTGCAATAGTGTTTCTGAACACTCCTTCACTGACTGATGACATGCATGACAGAGTGAGAAGTAGAACTGTACGGAGGGATCATATGTGAGTGTCTACACTGATCTTTACAAGCCAATATGAGTATACAATGCCAAAGAGTGGTGTGATGTGCCTATCCATTGGGAATCAAGTGCTCCCACATCTTCATGTCAATAGATGTTAGGGACACCCAAAACTTTCAAAGGTGTATTGGCTTGTGGATATACAATCTATCACTGGTGTCTTCACCTATACCAAGCAGGATATGGAATGTTCTAATGACTAAATGGAGTCTTGTGATTTGAGAATTCACAGTCTCTATCTCCCAAATGTTTGCACCTCGATGTTTGAAGGAAATTCTATCTCCTAGATGTACTACATAGCTAAACTAGACGTGCACAGCTTTCATTTGGCTCTTCAGGTAGTGGACATAAAATGTAATTTGGAGTGAAAAGTGACATCAATGTTCAATGAGCATTTGCACGTGACATGATGTCTGCCACAGCACTAATTGATGGTTCATTGGTGTTCAACGTGACCTTCATGACATCATGATGTGTTATGAGTAAAAGTTAGATTTGTTTTACTATTGTCCTTGTGTGAGCATTGTGTAAATCTCACACTTGGATCCATCCTATGCGGTCACATCGTTTTACAATAATATACTACAAATGCCAAAGTATGCAAGGTGATCATCCTAGTATGAACATAGGATGGAGTGTAGATAA
The DNA here is from genome assembly GCF_964204655.1 of Triturus cristatus. Classification (NCBI taxonomy): domain Eukaryota; kingdom Metazoa; phylum Chordata; class Amphibia; order Caudata; family Salamandridae; genus Triturus; species Triturus cristatus. The sequence continues at coordinate 520,873,452 of NC_140594.1, forward strand.
TTCCATCAAAGCATTTGGGCCTGTCTGGGGTGGACATGAGTGGTCCCAACTGTTTGCAGGTTATGTGGTATGCATGCGTGTGCTCATGCTAAATCTGAATTCTATAGAGTGAACAATGAAGCTGGTGCAATATGTGGTTTTCATCAATGTTTTCTGTTGATTTGTTATGGTCAGTTGTGGAAACGCTGTTGCAATAAACCCATGTTACATGTCATTTTCCATGGCAAGCAGAGGAGAAGAGGCCAATGCAAGTGGGGACACAGCTGGTCACAGCAGTTCTGGACGTGATAAATCAGACACAGAGGAACCCAGTGACCAAGAGGGGGTGAGGAGTGCTACAGAGGAGAGCTGCTCAAGCTCGTCATCATCTGTGTCATTCTCCGGTGGACACACCTGAGTAGTGGTGAACCCAACATGATCATTACCACCTTCATCCTTGTCTACCTCCCCCAGTTCCATCACCACCCTCCCTGTTTCCACCAACAATTTTTGTTCCCGCTCCAGGCACCTCAACCCCTGCCCCTGTTAGTCCCGCTGCCCTGAGTGAGAAGGCTATTGACCTCCTGAGGAGCACCTCTGTGGGTCAAGATGCAGTCCTGAATGCCATCCAGGGACAAAGCAACCAGCTGACGCAGATGGTTGCCTACCTGGAAGGCATTCATACTGCAATGTCTAGCCTACAGAGATCTTTTCAGGCTCTGGCCTCCTCCCTCATGACAGCCCTCCCTTCAACCACACCTCCCGCCCCATCCAAATTCCCGATTCCTCCTATCCGAAGCACACACATACCTAAGCATGCACACACTTCATCAGACACAAGCACCACACACAAACACGAAATATCCCAAAAACTCGAACATACATGCACACAGCAGACAATCACTCCATCACCACTTCCCCACCACCCCCAGCATTCCTCCAGGTGCTACAACAAAGACACAGACAACGCAATGCAAACAACACAGCAACAGATATAGAACCCTCCACAGCCACACTCATACCTGCAGATGACACAGCAACAGACACAGAGATCTCCACAGCCACACTCATACCTGCAGACAACACAGCAACATGCGCAAACTTTTCCATAGCCACACTCATACCTACAGATGACACAGCAACAGACACAAAGCCCTTAACAGTCCACTCATACCCTCAGACAATACAGCAACAAACACAGAGTCCTCCACAACCATAATCAAACTTGCAGACGACACAGCAACTGACACATACCCCTCCACAGCCACACTCATACCTGTAGATGACACAGCAACACACACAGACTCGTCCACAACACCAAGCACATCTACAGCACACACACGCACAAAATGCAAACACTCGGTCACCCACACAATAGACACCAACACAACACAGACTGCAGACAGCAGAAACAGCTCACACTTTCACTCCCTCTTCCTCCCAACCTGAACTCCATCCTGAACATCCTACCCATTTTCCCCATGAAGATGTCTTGTTTGCCCTTTCCCCTGTGAAACCTGACCTCCCTTCCAAAAATGTCCGAAAGACCTCTCCCACAACCAAACCCACCCCTTCCACTTCCCACATAACCCCAGAGAAACACCATCCCCAACCCCCTGACCTCAGCCCAAAATTTTAAAAAGGCATACAAGACCCTCCCAAGGAGAAACCACCCCTTCCACTACACACTCCACCCCAGAGAAACAGCATCCTCACCCCCCTGAACCCAGGCCCCAAAAAAAGATAAAAACCCCTCCCAAAACTAAATCCACCCCTCCCTAAACATTTACCCCTCTCTCACAACTACCATCTTTGAGGTGCCTGCTATACCCAGTGGATGCTCCATTGTGAGGAAGTTCCCTGGCAGTGTCAGTAAGGGCAAGTTTGGTGGCACAACAGTGTGTTTTGTCACATGTACACTGAATGGACTGGCCATTGGCCGAATTTTAGATTCCCACTGTGACATACTGCCATTAAAATATTTTCATTATTTTGTCGACATTGGTCCTGCCTTTACTTTTCTAACTATTTGATGTCTGTTGTAATCTGGCTCTTAGATTTCCTAACCGCCTTTGTTACCACACATTTCTTCTTTTTCCTATTGGTACAGTCCTCCCCTGCAGCCCTCTTTTCCTGCCTACAATGGAATGTTCCTTTAGAGTTTACATTGGAATGTTGGGCAACTCTTCACTGTGGAGAGTGGATGACCAGAATAAAGAGTTCTACTTACCTTCTCAGTTTCTTCTCCTTCATTTGAATTGTCAACACTGGCGACGATTCTGCAGAGGGGGCAGCTGATCATCCCCCCTTTCTGTACTCTCTCCAAGACCCTCCAGTACTTTTCATTACCAGTGTGGAACCCTGTTCATCGCATATGGCTGTGGATTCCTCTTCTGAGCTGATTTTGGATTTACTTACTCACAGCCCTTGTGAGTTTTCTTTCCATGTTTTAATAGAAATTGACTTCATATTTGACACTACCCTTCGCCTTGCAGCGGCGCGGCAATTCATTCTGATACCACTGCATTTCCAGTTTAATGAGCAGCGTGGCACACTGTGTTCCCTCATTTTTACCTGTGCTGCATGCGATGAGCTCTCGCTGGGAAATGTATTCATGAATTTTCCTCACAAAAATCCAGGTAGGTGAATGACGAAGGTTCCACTGAGCCGCCAGCCATCGCCCCAGTGAATCTTCCACTTGCCTTCTCAGCTGTTCCGGCATGATCAATTGGGAGGTGAACTCTTGTCTGCTGTGATCCATAGATACTTCTTTCAACCCATTAAAGCTTCTCATCCGGCGCACCAGCCTCCTTCCAGCCGTCCTTGTGAGGAGAGAGCCCCTATTGGTGAAACTCTGCCCGCGCACCAGCCTCTCCTCAGCCGGTCTTGCCGGAGGGAGCTCCCGTCTGCTGTCCAGCCTACTCAGCGCCGCCATCCTAACCTGCAGCTGATCGAGCTCGACGAATGCCCTCGCCTCAGCTGTTACACAGTATATCTACGGATCTGCGGTACCACACTGATACCATTCACCAAGTAAGACTTTTCTTTTTTCCTTGCCTGCCAGCCCCTCAGTCTCCTGTTTTCCAGCGTTTCACACACGGTGACACACTCACCACTCGCACACTAGCATGAGCAGCTCTTCTCCGCGTTTGCCGCCATGGTGATACGCACACCTTGCTTTGCTATTTGTGCGTTTCTCTTCACGGTGACACGCACACCTTTACAGACCCTCAATCCTTGGTGATACGCACTTCGATCAAGCCTCAATCTTTCACGTGCGTTTACATTTTACGGCGATACGGTGTTCCTTGCCGTCTCTGGGACACGCTCGCCACTCTGTGTGTATTTTCCTCATGGTGATACGCACACCAGTCACGGTGATACGCACACCTGTACTTTTTACTTCAACGTGGGCTCTGTGCATTTCCTCCTCTCGGTTATATGCACACCGATACTTCATACTTCTACGTGCGAGTCGTAATTGTACATTAACCATACTAAGTAGACCCTCAACTTTCCTAAGTCAACCATTGGCCACGTTTACCATTGAGTTCCATTCATCATCCCTTCAAGTAGCCAGCCAATTGACCACGTTCAGCATTGTCTATCCCAGTACACACCATCTACCCCTCTTTTTCCCTTGCAACAGTGTGCCAGCCTACCCCCACAGATTTTACACGCAATTAGGTTCTCCATTAGGCAGTGTTTTTCCTTCTACCCTTACCTTTCCCTCTTTACCCTTGTCACCTCATTATGGGTACACCAGGCATTAGCCAACAACCATCTTTTTTAAGTGAAAGTGGAGAACCAGAAATTCACTGGAAAGAATGGACCAAGTTATGTGAGTCCTACCTGATTGCCATGGGGGAAGGTTTTTGGCAGTACACAAGCAACATATTCTACTGTATAATTTGGGGGTGTACGGTCGCAAGGTGTATGGCACATTACCAGAACCAGAGGTTGAAGAGGATGATGACCTAGATGTGTATGACATTACTCTTATGAAATTGGAAAAGCATTTTGGGGACAAAATAAACGTTGTTCTTGAGCGCCACAAGTTTTTTAACCGTGTGCAAGGCAAGAATGAATCTATCAAGAGCTACATAGCCGTTTTAATAGGTCTCACCCAACTATGCGACTTTGGTGAACTCAATGACTCTCTTATAAGGGATCAGAGTCAGATGCACGAGTAGCAGTCGGATACAAAAGAAATTACTAGCAAAAAATCCCACACTCGAAGAAGCAATCTCCCTAGCTCAAGCTATTGAGTACACAGCCAAATGCATGAAGGAAATAAAAGTTACTGAGGAAGTGGTTTGCTTCTGTACAAGTGGAAGAGTCACACAACAATATTCTTAAAGTAAAAAACAAAGGGGAGCCCTACAACAAGCTTATGAGGGAGAACCTTGGGTTAAAATGTTATAGATGCAGAAGTAATAATCACTTGGCCAACAGCCCACATTGTTCAGCCCATAGTGTCACCACATTCAAGAAGTTTAACAGGAGAGGTCATTTGGAGACAACAGCCAAGTCAAAGTGGTTAATGTAGAAAGTGAAAAACACCAGAAATTTGTATTTCAAGTGAAAGGTGTGGGTGGTAGAACCAAATCTGACTATCCTAGATGTAATGTTTTACTCAACATCAAGCCTATAGACATGTTTGCAGACTCTTGCTCCCCCTTTACCCTAATAAATATTGATGATTACAAAAGATTTTTGGGAGATCTAAGTGCAGAGATAAGCAAACCTGACATTACTCCTGTGGGCTATACCAAAGACCCCATTCCCCTTGTAGGTATGATGAAAGTACACATACACTTTAAAGGGAGGTCCACTGTAGGTAAGGTGTATCAGGTAAGGGAAGGGTCTAACCTTGTGGGCTGGCAACACCAGAAGGAGTTGGGCATTATACTTGACCCCAACAATAGAGATCAGGTTATTCTAGTGGAAGAGTCTGACAGGAGTAAAACACTATGTGATGAATTTCCGGGACTCTTTGCGGACGAATTGGAGCTTTTGAGAGACTTCCAACACAAAATAAAAGTTAAACAAGGAGTCAAGCCGGTGGTTCATAGAACCCGCCCTGTTCCCCTTCTCATGAGACAGCCCCTTAAAAATCATCTGAACAGGTTGTGTCGACTAGTGTCATCCAACCCATTGAATCGTCGTTGTGGTTGGCACCCATATTCATAGCTTCTAAGGCTAATGGGGAAAGCATCCGCCTCTGCGTTGACCTGCGCAGTCTAAATGACAATATTTGGGTAGAGAGATTTCCCCTCCCTAATATAAACGAGAAGTTGAGCACCATGGGGAAAGCCACGTTTTTCTCAGTCATCGACCTGTCATTGGCGTACCACCAAGTGGAACTACACCCTGAATCTAGACCCTTAATAGCGTTTACTTCTCCCTTTGGAGCATATATGTTCGTTAGGATGCCATTTGGACTTGCCTCTGCTGTAGCAGTTTTCCAGAAAATGATGCAGCAAGTACTCGCAGGCATCACTAACACCATGTGCTTCCAAGATGACATATTGATTTACGGGTCATCTGCCAAAGAACATGATACCATCTTCAAAACTGTGTGCAAGAGACTATCAGATGCAGTGTTGACGGTAAAGTGTGACATATGCAAGATAAAAGTAGGATCAGTGGACTACCTGGGACACACCATCTCCCAAGAAGGTTTTAGACCCAAGCACAGTTTAATTCAAGCCGTGAGCGATGCTCCATACCCCACTAACGAGGAAGAACTCAAATACTTTTTAGGTCTTATAGAGTATATGGTCAAGTTTGTAAAAAAAAATCTGAGAAATACGATGGGTTGCGAGAACTGTTACAAGAAAACAAGAATTCAAATGGGAAGGAAAGCACTGCAAGATGGTAGACAAATTTAAGAAGGAAATCATTGAGTCACCTGCCCTGGGGCCCTTTGACCCTAGGGAAAAAACCATACTGAGCACAGATGCTTCCAACAAAGGTTTGGGGGCGACTTTATCCCAAAAAGGGGAGAGTGGTGAGAGAATTATAGCTTTCGCATCTTGGTCTTTGAGTCAAACTGAACATAACTACTCAGTCATTGAGAGGGAAGCCTTAGCATGTTTTTGGGCCATTAATCATTCAAGTGGGTCCTGGGTTTGGAGTATTTTTGCTTTAGAGTTGAATACTTGCCAGGGCTGGAAAATGTGGTGGTGGAGTACTTATCAAGGTCTCCTCTAAACACCAATATCCAAGATGAACAATTGGATGTTCCCATTTTACCCATGCAGCTACCGTCCCTGACCAAAGAAGAATGGGAAGAGGGCATGGGAAAAGATGCCAAAATGAAGACATTGAAAGGGTTAATAGTCAAAGGTTGGCCAGAAAGTGCAATGAAGTTGATGAAGCTATGAAAGAATTTTGGGAAGTAGGACACAAACTGACCATCATAGACGATAAAGTGTATCGCAAAAAGAAGATTTTGCCACCTTCCGATCTCAGAAACAAAATAATAGACTTGGCTCATGAGGGACACTTAGGAAGACGAAAGAAGAATGACGGAATGCACACCAATTTTTCCACGTTTAGTCAAAAAGTTATTTTGTATTCGTTTGTAAGCATGCTGGCCCGGACACTTAGGAAGAAGCATCACAAAAAACAAAGTGAGAAACAATTTCTGGTTTCCTAAGATGGATTCAGTGGTGGAGGTGAAAGTCAAAGAATGCATCAGTTGTGCAAGGAGTGACAAAACTAAGATCCTACATAAAGTCCCTTTGTCCCCAGTGGATGTACCCATTGTGCCATGGACCAAACTTGCTATGGACATCATTGGCCCAATCGAAGCATTAGGGCCCCAGAAGAAATTCATGTTCGTTCTGATAGACTATACCTCCCACTGGATTAATGTCAAATTCACACCCACTAGAACAACAAACAGCCTCACCATGTTCTTAAAAACTGTCTTTTGGAATGAAGGTATACCAGCAGTTCTAGTAACAGACAATAGGTGCAGTTCAAATCTGAAGAGATGAGGAAATTCCTAGAGGAATTAAATATCAAACATGAAAAACTGCACTCTACTGCCCAAAAGCTAATGGCTTAGTGGAAAGAACAAACCGCATGATAAAAGAGCATATCCGACTCACCATCACCAATGGCCACAAGATAGATGATTCCCTCAGAGAATGCATATGGGCCTATCACACCGCGCCTAAGAGGGAGAGAGCCAGGCACCAAGATGAACCCTCTGTAGCTGGAGGGAGGTAAGAAGGTTGAAAGCAACAGTGAGGTAGTTCAAAAGAAAATCCAACGACACCAAGTGAATTATAAAAATTGGTATGACCAAAAACATGGCGTTAAAGAGCATAACCTCAGAATTAACAATTCTGTATTGGTGAGGAAACCTACCCATGTTCAGGTTGGCCAGAACAAATTCTACCCTTCCCAACGTGTAAAAGTTAGCAGGAATGTGGTAAGTGGTAAGTCTAGAGAATGGACAGACATGGAGTGGGAACAGACTTGTGAATGCGGTTTAGTTCACCCTCCCCTATGTAGGGAGATGTGTTGTAATCTGGTTCTTATATTTCCTACCCTCCTTTGTTACCACACCTTTCTTCTTTTTCCTATTGTCATTGTATAGTTAGTTTGACTACAGTTGTATTTATTTTATTCCTGATTGCTGATCAAGTTGAAGTGGTTTGTATGATGTGACCTTGTAGCCAGTCTTGGCGTTACAGAAGACACGGGGAACTGTTGGATCTGGTTGCTCAATTGGCTAATGGGTCCTCTGCTGGGGCCTGTGTTTGACCTAATGGTCACAGGTTCAAATCCCAGCAGGTTCACTCAGGCTTTCATCCATCGGAGGTCAATGAAATGAGTACTATTGAATTGGGTAACACTAAACATCTGTTATTCAGCCCCAAGATACCTCCGGGTGAACGTGCGCTTCACAAATACACGTTATGAATGGATGTCTATGTGGTATGAAATCCAAATGGTGGCAGACATTGCATTGGGTGACATGTTACATAGTAAGTATTTCAGCTTGCAAAACACACAAGATGATGGACGGAAAACATTGGCAAAACATTCACCCCCAGTCACAGATCTGGGTTTAATCCATCTTTATTTTGCTCACCATGCCACCCCAGTTCAGATATGGCCATATGCAAATCAGTCTTGACCCTGTGCCTCATGGGAATAGTCCAGCCCGAACTGCCAAGCCATGTCTTCGCTGGACCGGATTCAAGCATCTTAGGACCGGGTTCGGGGTTTCACCCCTCTCCAGCCAGGATAGCTTGACTCCAGTGGCATAGTGAGCATGGGACCCACAATGGGCATACCCTTCCCACATAGGGCGAACAGCAAAACACACAAGATGATGGACAGAATGTTGCACATTGGCAAAACATTCACCCCCAGTCACAGTATTTCAGCTTGGCCTTGCCACTTTCTACATCAATTAGCTTGCACTTCTCCCTATCATGTATTTAGGATATGTGTTAGGTGTGTTGAAGTTAGATATTTGTTTATCTATACATGGATAGTGGTAACTTGTCATACCTAGGTGGAGTTCTGCATGGACATGTGCCAATTTTCTTGTGTGTAACTTACAGCTACTTTATATAGATGTGTGCCACATGCTGTTAGTGCTGTGTTTCCTTTCATGAGTTGCACTTACACATTCCCTACACATGCAGGACACTTGGTTATGCTATCGATTGCTCCTTATATACTTCAATTCGCAGGTCCAGTGCACATTGAACTTTCCAAGCATGTGCAAATGTTTTGTGTCCCAGGGCCCCAGCCCTTCAGGGTACCCCCTAATAGAGGCAAAGCTATCCTGCAGATAATGTTTCCATTGTGCCTTTAAAATGTTTCTCACACTGATTCTATGTAATCCCATTGACTGACATTGTCTTTTCAAGGGGGTGAAGTGTGAGAGTCCGATACAGAGTTGTAGCAGAGAAGGTGTGTTTCACTTTAATAACACATACATACAGATGTTTCTTTGACATCAAAACAGGACTTGGACTGTGTGCAATGTGAGAGTGTCACATTCACTATGGCATCTTGGTTTTAGGTGCAGTGACAGGGCCTCATATTAGTTGTAATCAATCTCATTTTACCTACACTTGAGAAATAGTAAGCTGCACGATGTGTGAAGATCAGTCATAACATGGCAGACAAGTGAGAAAGGGCCAAAGATATGTCTGACAGACATTAATCGGTGTTGTATTGATTAGGGGTTACTTTTGTGGAACACAAAATAATGCACACATCAATATCATTGATTATAATCCGCAAACACATATCCATTTGTGTACAGTGTGCCTGTGCAGCACCATCGTTTTGGCCTAGGAGGACATCCTACAAATGTATTTTTGATTATTCTTATGAAACAATACAAGACAGGGTTCCTTTAAATGTGTAAAATACTTAGAGAATCCGACTCCCTTGCCTGGTCCATGGCGGGGCATCATTTTGCTGAGGCGTCTATGGAAACTGGCAGATGGATGACTTACTACCTATTTTGTCTGTGACAGAGTGGGTTTTGAACATTATCGAGAAAGTACAGCAGAGGCAAGACATGTCCGATGGGCTCCATGGCAGCAGGAGATGTGTAGAAATGAGTAGAGATGAGTTTATATACCTCCCTTTCTGCGGTCTCAGATGTGGTGATTGGACCACCAAGGACACGCTGGCTGTAAATCAACTCGGAATTGGGCCAGTGGTTTCAATGACGGTCCTAGCTTCCTACAGCCTCATTGGCCCATTCCATGGCTGCCATGGAAGGAGTTGGCTGGTGGTGTCAGCGGTTCGCCAGCTGTCTTTCGAACTACAATCCACCCACCTCGTAATATGGCCTTCTAATCTCTGAGGTTGCAGTGGTCAGACCGCCACCATGGGTACAGCAGATCACAGACCACCGAACTCGTAAGCCTTTAGTGACTAACACTTTCCCCAAATTGCTATAGAATAGAGTTGGAATAGTGAATGTCACCCCTTAAGTGTCCAACACTTTCGATAAATTGTTTTAAATTGGTAAAAGTCACCCTTTAATGTTCAACACATTCTTAAATATTGTGTATGTTTGAGTGTGGTTATTTAATTTTATAAATTTAGTGTGAAATCCCTTCCTTAAATTATATTTGTATATAGAAGAAATATTTTGTGTTATTTAATTAGTATTTTTGGTGTTTAGAAATATAATAATACAATAGTTGTACGTTTTGTAATAAATCTATTCTCAATTGCATACTTTTATAGAATAAAGACATGTAACCAGTTCTTCTAATTTTATCTATATTTTCAAACTGTATTTAGTGTATATTTTTACATTTTTAAACATATACATTTCTAAATAAAAATACATATTTATATATAGCTAAATAAAACATTTGAATACATATTTATTATAAAATAATAAATCATATTTAAATTGTATTGCAAGTTGTATATTTGCATCTTTTTTCCATTGCTTAAAGTATTTTCTACTTTTTAAAATTGTTTTATAAACATATTTTCAACATCATTGTAACATAAGTTTTTTTCATATATATCAAATATTTGTATATATTTTATACCATTGCCAAATCTATATTTTACAATATCTTTAACAAAAATCTTTCATGTTTTACAAGTTTAATTTTTTTAAACTATATTTAATATATTTCATAAACATTCTAATATTTCTTTCCTATTAATTTCTATTTGAAGATAGCCTTGTTTTAGTTTAATTTAGCAGCCATTCGTTTCTGCTACCTTCTATTTTCTTATTGTGTATTTGTGTCATTTTTAGTCTGTTTTCTGGGATCCAAGTTACAGTGCTGCTGGTCGTCGAACAGGTAAGTCTTTTTTAAGATTTGTTTAAGGGTTTTAAGGATGGGAGTGTGTAAGGGGAGCTCCAGAGGTTAGCTTTAGTGATATTTGTGGGTTTGAGTACATTTATTGGTATTAATAGTAGTGTTTTTTACTAGTGTGTAGGTTAAGGGATTTGTGCACTGTTTTAATAATGTATCCTTATGTTCTGTTACATTGTTATCTTACATATTTTGTGATTCTGAAGTGTAATGTATACGTTTTCGTGCAAATTTTAAGTTATTTGCGGGTAAATTATCTTGTTTCATGGTTTTTATCAAAAAACATCCTATTGGAATTGTGAGTTACTGTTGTAACTAAATCACCATTGGTTTATATTTGACAAACATTTTAAATTAGGTTTCCTTTTTCTGGGGTTTCCTGGAGAGTTGTGTTTAACATTTTTCCAGGTTTTTTTTATGGTTCCTTGATACTTTGGATTGCTTCAAGGGATGTCGATTGGATTTGTTTTATTTTTGCATTTGTTTTTCAGGGGCTTTTGGGGAAAAAAAATTCCAGTTTTTGGTGGATTGTTGTTTTTGACTACCTGGCTACAAAAGAAGATCTGCAACTACTCAACATTAAGTTATATTTATTTTATTTCTTTTGGGATGGACATGTTATATTTAATTGTTTGTAGAAATATTATGTGATTGTTATTTGGAAATGTATGCTTTATAAGTTGTATTTATTTTACAGAATGGATTCATTTTATACTTTGAACTTTTTAGTTGGTACATTTTTCACGTAAATAATTTGGATATTATTTTTATTACCTCACTCTTATTTAATATAGGAGTTTTGTTTTATTTATAGACTGATGTCTATATCAAAAATGATTTTTTATCTTGGCTTCCAACGTGTGACAGTTATTGGGGCTTTTGTAGGTTACTATTTTTTTTATTATGAAGTTTGACTTTACACTGTAGCATGTTGTACATTCTTTTAGTATGTTTGCTAATGTTACATACAGATTGCTGCATTCGTAGTTGTTGGTAGCTTTGCTCTTTTACAATGCTTCTATACATTTATACAGTATAGGTTGGGTTCTGCCCTAGTGTGGATTGGAAGGCAGTGTCCCATCCTTCCACTGCGTTGTTTGTTCTGGCATCCTGTGCCACGGTGTTGTCATAGACATTCCACCATGGTATTTGTAATTTGGGTTGGTATCTGAGTCCTGAGCAATGCAGTCTGCCAACCCAAGTATCTTTGAAAGAATCCATTATGGGCTAAGTTTGTCTTCATTTAGTTGGTAGAAAGGCTTTCTATGAGTACATTGTAGTGTTTAGCTACCTCTGTACAGGGACATAGACTAGGGCTATCATGTTTTATTTTCAAAGGCAAATTGGCTGTTTGTAAAATATTCTACACTTAGTGCAGATTATTTAATTTTTCTACAGATGCTTTGATTGAAATTATAGTAACAGTTTTGAATTGTTGTGTGGGGGCAATATTTTTAAATGGTTTGAATCATGACTTTTCCAAAGTCAATATTTATTTTTTCCGGGTAGTAGATATTTGTTTTATATTGCGTCTGGTTTTAGAGTCTATGGTAAGTGCATCTTTGTTTACTTGGTAGTAGGGCATATATAGAAGGGATACTTGTGCTTTGATATTCACAATGTATGGTGTATATCTGGGTGAATGGTCAAGGATATATTTCAAAGGTCCCATCCACTATCCAGGTTTGGCAATAGCTTATAGCCTGATCCCGATTTTGGCGCTCCCACCTCCACCGTCGCATCAGCATCGGATTCACTGCCGCCTACTAGGTGGCCCGCCCTCCATATTGTGATGTTGTCAGATTGCTGTGTGAAAGACCGCCGGAGCACTGACTACATTGGCAGCCATTCACAGACCAGCTCAACGTCGGTGAGGGGAAGGCAGCTGTCATTTGGTGGTACAGAGAAGTTTCACCACCGTCCGAGTTATGATTTGGCGTTCCGATGAGCCGACCGTTGCAGTGGGACTGCCTGCTTCGAGTTAGTAGAAACTAAGGATTTAGAGTGCATACTCACCAATTTCCTTTTCTTCCCTTCAGTCTCCTATGTGGGTCCCTTCCTCCAGGTCCCCCCTTCACAGCAGCATCTTGACCCCGAAGAAAACAACCCTTTTGACGCTAAACTCCAGGTAAGCTTGTTGCTAGAAATGGGGGGTCTCTAGTTGGCAGAGGTATGTATCTCGTCAAAGTAAGGACCCTTCCTTATAGTCAGGATAAGGGGGATTGCACTTTTAAAATAACCCCTGCTCCCCCCTTGGTAGCTTTGTATGACCAGTCAGGCTTATCTCAGAGGCATCGTGTTTAGCATTTGCACATGACACACAGTAATACAGTGAAAACACTATTAAAGGACCCACACCAGTTTTTGATAAATAGTCAATATTTATCTGTGTAAAACAAGACCAAAATGATAACTATCCAACATACTATAATCAAAATATGAATATTGTAAAAATAGACTTAAATTACAGTTCCTTGAAGTCAAATAGCTGGGCTCTCACGGCGTCTTGAGCATACAAATCCAACAGTTCAGGTTGACTGCAGTGTCACGTGTCAGCTACAGTGTTGGGAAGAGCTGCAAACAGTACCTTGGAAATGCAGGGCATAGTGGACCCTGGAAGGATCTCAGAAGATTCGGCATCAACAGGCGTTGGCTTCAGAGGTTGGTGCAGGAGTCGTCTGGCCCCCTGAAGTCACACGTGTTGCAGATTGAACTGAAGTCAGGAGCGTTGGCATCAGCAGGCATTGGAGTTGCAGTGTGAAGCAGTGCCCTCATGTTGCGGTGCAGGCAGTGGCTGGTTGAAAGCATCCAGAGAAGTCAGTGAGACCAGAACTGTGGTGCGAAGCGGGGTGTTGCTTGTTACAGAGCTGGCAGGTCACGTTACAAGCAGCATCGTTGTCATCGCAGAAGAGCTGTTGTCGGTAGACAGTCTGGTGTCAATAGTGCTGGTGGGTCAAGGCTGCGGTGTGGGATGGGGTGGGTGCATCGAGTAACTTATGAGCAGTGCCACCAGGCCATGGTGCAGGCAGCAGCATTGATGTGGGCATGGAGCGGCGTCATTATGGACACCAGGGCGGCGATGTGAAGGAAGGCGGTGTGAAGTGCGGTGCCCTCAGGTCACAGTGCAGGAAGCAGCTCAGTGGCATTGTCTGACATTGTTGTTGGTGAAACTAGGGTTGTGGCGCAAAGTGGGCGGTGTGCTCTGTGGTGCCAACAGGTCTCTGAGAAAGCAGCAGCATCATAGACAGCGTCAGGTTGTTTTTACTTTTGTTGCAGCACCCAACACACTGTTCCCAGTGCTGGTAGCAGATGCTCATTTAGGGGCATATTAACAATGGCCAGCGATAATGATCGCTGGCCGTGCTTAGCGATAATTATATTATTGCAGGCTATCCCTGGAATTTATCGCCCTGGTATCACATTATTAACAACGCGTTACTCCAGGGCGATAAAAATTCCAGAGATAGCGAGGATATCGCCCTTTTGCAGGGAACATTGCTGGTTTTCCAGAGATGTTCCCTGCAAAAGGGTGATAACCTTGCTGATACGACCCTGTGGGTCGAATCAGCATAATCCACCCCCTATGTTAGGGATGGCTAAGTCAGGATTTTAGCAGACATTAGATTTTGGCGAAAACTAATGTTTTCGCCAAAATCTAATGAGTGCTAAAATCATGTGGGCTGCCTTGTAAATACTGCGATGTAAACATCAGCGATATTTACAAGGTAGCCCATCTGGGGTACGCCCAGTGACGCCCACTTTGCATCTCATTAGAGATGCAAAGGGAGGCGTTGGGATAAAGGGTGCTAATCGCATGTTAGCACCCTCTTGTAAATAGGGTGATAGTTTTATCTCTGCTTTTTTGGCTTTTTAAAACCCTTGTAAATATGCCCCAAAGTATTTTCTGTTCCTGAGACTTCTTGAACAGGGGGCAAGCTCTGCCTTAAGCCCTTAGACAAACTCAAGAAAATAAGTTGCAGGAAGTCCAGTCCAGTCCTTTCACCACCCAAGACAGAAGCAGCCACTGCAGGCCAACACAGAAAAGAGGTAGTTCCTCCTCACACTTCTCCAGATCTCCTTATTGGCAGGTTCCTAAGCTCAAATGAGGTCTAAAGTTCTAGGGTCAGGGCCCCAATATTTATACTACCTGAGTTCAGTGAAACCCATTTCTGTCGTCACTGGTCCAGCTTCACTACAGGAGGTGGCGACAGCGTTGTGCAGAGCAGACACAGCCTATTCAGGTGCTAGTAAAAACTCCTCCCACAGTGCACAGTATTTCACTATAAG
The DNA here is from genome assembly GCF_964204655.1 of Triturus cristatus. Lineage (NCBI taxonomy): Eukaryota > Metazoa > Chordata > Amphibia > Caudata > Salamandridae > Triturus > Triturus cristatus. The sequence goes on from NC_140594.1 coordinate 520,888,556, forward strand.
GACATGTAGAACACACTATCACATATCCTACTTTTCACATACACTGCACCCTGCCCATTGGGTTACCTTAAGCCTACCTTAGGGGTGACTTACGTGGAAGAAAATAGAAGGTAAGGACCTGGCAAGTGGGTGCCATCGCCAGGTTGACATGGCAGTTAAAATTACGTGCAGACACTGTAGTGGCAGGTCTGAGACACCTTTGAAAGGCTACTTGTGTGGGTGGTGCAATCAGTGCTGCAGGCCCACTACTAGAAATGTATTTATAGGTCGTGGGCACACACAGTGTACTGTACTAGGGACTTACTAGTAAATCAAATATGCAAAACATGGAAAACCAATCATAACACAATTTACATGGAAAGCAGATGCACTTTAAATCCACTGGAAAATGGGTCAAAAAGAAGAGGCCAAAAAGAAAAAAAATGTCGGGGGATAAACTTGCAAAATATGCAGGTCTAACACAACCCCCTCCCAGCCAACAGCCAGGGTAGACTAATGATTCCCTTGATGGACTTCCCTGGTTCCCTGCTTGGGGGCGATAGAACATAAACCAGGCCCACAACAGCTGGGTTACGTTTTAGTTTCATGCCTCTCTGATTTCAGTTGGATTCCTCTATCCATACTCTCAAGGCCAACTAAGCTAACCCATAGGGAACCCTTCTCCTCACCTGTGAATACCATCTATGCAGCACCTTACTTTGCTCACAGCTGTATCCACATGGGCAGACAGTACCACCATGGCCAACACAGTGAGGTGGCCCAGTCCACCCCAAGGGTGTGACTCCTGTCCCCCGCTCAAGGGCACCACTGTCCATCTGGGCAGCAAACCACAGGGATCACTAATATCTGTCCATGACGAGGGCCAGGCCTCATGCCTTTCAGGGCCCTATATCATCTGTGGTCTCTTAGAGTGGGGTGGGGGGTAGCTCCAGGAGCCCGGCACCCTTTTCCACTCTACCTCCCTGAGACTGTACCCATAGGCTGGGCAGGAGTCAGGAGTGAGTCCCTCCTCCCCCTGTCCTCCCTCCTCCCCATGCCCTCCCTCCCCAGGCACCGTACTCTCAGTGTGGAAGAGGAACCCCCTGAATCCAGAATTACCAGGGTATCTGTGGTAGCCATCCTGCACAATTCTCCCAACAGTCCAGGGGTGGTATACTGAGACTGGTCACTCAGCTCAGAGTTTTATCCTGAAGCTGAACTGGAGACTGGGGTGGTCTCTCACACACCTTGTCCTCCATCCTGGGGTCATGTACCCTCCACTGTGGAGATGTTCCCTCAGGCTCCAGAATTACCAACTGTCCCACCAGTTCAGGGGTGCTATCCTGCAACTGGTCTCCCTGCTGTGGTCTGTACCCTTAGGCTGGACTGGAGTCAGGGGTGAGGCTTCCCTCCCCCTCCCCTCCTTCTGGGGGTCTGTATCCTCCCACCAGAGCTGTAAACCCAGAAGACAAAATGGCAGAGACACTACTAGCAGTCGTTCCTCCTTCCAGGTCAGGGAGGACAACCTGAACCTGGCCCTCTAGGGTCTATTCCCTGAGGCTGGACCTGTGCCTGGCATGCCAGGACTTCCAGGGGAGCACAACCCCCCCCAAGGTAAACACTTCCTGGAAGTGTGGGCTAAGAGCCTGCCTGGCAAAGGTCTCCAGCCCTCTTTCCATCGGACAGTGCATGAATACCCCCAGACCAGAAGTGGCCTCACCAGGGTCAGTCCTGGGGTGTCCTGACCTCTGAGCTGGTATCCCCTGACCCACTGGTCCTCCCACTGGGGACTGCCTTCCCCCTTACCCCTTTCTCTGGACTTATGCCCTCGAGTGGAGCTGCCAGACATCAGAACTGGAAGGACGCTGGTTGCAGCCACCTCCCATCTCTCCTGACACTAAGGGATCCCCCTCAGTGGCTGGCCTCCCGGTATTAACAAGAACTCCCTCCTGGTGATCCCCCTGGGAACATTCTGGGTTCTGGGACTGGGTTTTGGGCAAACTGGGCCTCCGCCCAACCCTACTTTTCCTTTTCTGAGCAGGGACTTGGGGCCTCTACCCCTCCTTGGGACCTCTCTGGGCTACTACGAACCTCCCCCACCTCCCTGGGTTGGGAAAAACCTGAGCCACTCCTTACAAGATCACACTCAGATGCTTCTTTATACCCTCTGGACTCTACCAAAAGGTCTGCCTCCAGTGAAAGCTCCTGGAGGCCACAGGGTGTTGTCATGGCTCTGGAAAACAGGGACTGAGCATCTGCTCCTCAGCATGCAAATTATACAGCTCCTCAAATGTATCTACCAAACTAGCCTTCACTCAACCATCCAGTGCCTCTGAAAAGTACCTCACATCACCCTTGCAAGACTGGTGAGACAGTGTCTGACTGTTTCTGTCACTCAACCCACACTCTTCTGGGTGGTCTACATACTCACTTACCATGGCTTCTACCATGGGGAAACCCCTCTCCCTGCACTACTGTTCTAGAGTCAGTAGATGTCCCGCCCACTACTAGGAATAAAACCCCCTGTGCCAGTCCCCCAATCTACCTCAGGGACCCTGTGATCCACTGGAGCTACCTCATAATACTGAACCTGCTGGTGTATGTCAAGTCCCTCCTTGAGGTAGGGCACCTAGTCTCTGAATGTGTGCATGTCTCCTTTAGTAATGGACATAACGCTTTTGCTGCCACCATCTGTGCTCGACCTTGCCCTCCGGGCTTCATAGTCCACCTCCAGCTCTCTCACTTAGAGCTCATAAGATAAAACCATTGTCCATGCCATCAGCTCCATTTGCCTTTTTACCACTTCCAACTTGAGCCTTCTAGCTCTCCACCTATTCTCTAACTCCTCTGAAGATAGACCTTGAGAGGGACTACTGCTGCCTGGCCTGGGGGGTACCACCCTTTACAGCTCCTGAGCCCACAGCACATCTTCCCTTTGAATTGGCTCCTCAGCCTCCACACTAGGATCTTCAGAATGCCCACTGGCATTCGTATCTGCTACCCTGGCCCTCAGTGCCTTTTGTAGGTCCTTCTCTTGGGTGAGGACTCTAACTTGGACTTTGAGGTGTTTGCAAACCAACTTCAATTCCTTTACAGTGTACGTTTCCAAACTATCAGCCTCAAAAACCAATTCTAGGAATGCAACTGATAATGCTTTTGACTGAGACATGATGCCGTAGGGAATTCAAGTTAAGAAACAAGGAAAGGCAAAAATAGACCAAAAAGTAAAAACCCAGTTTGTGGTTCGTAGTGGTCTGTGATATGGTAGTAGTGTACACCAATCACTGTAGGTCAAGTGCAAAAGCAAGTCCTTTATTCACCGCTGACTACCAATGTTAGAAATGGGGGCAGCTAGTACTTGCCTCACTTATATCCTGCAATGCCACCCTAATTCTATCACATTTGGGGAGTAGTTGTGTACTCTTACATGGATTACGACATCGTCTTTTGTAGTGGCCCTGCTATAGCATACATTAGAATAATATCTGTAGGCTATTTGGTTTTAGGTTTAAACCTATAATAACTGATAAAACCCCACCGAAAGGAAAATAGCCATCACTGGTGTAATCATATAAACACTGAGAAAACACCTTTGCAACCACAAACTAAGTGCCATTCAAAGAAAGGAAAAGATGAGTGAAAGAGTCATTTTTATTTCGTCCTTAAGGGGCCAATACAATGTAACTTTGTTATACAAGGTAGTATCAAGAGAGACTGGGCTAACATTATTCTGCTTGAGTTTTGTTGTTTAGGGATGTCACTGAAACATTGTCTCTTCTTCCTTCTGCTTTTTTTAGGTTTGTGGTCTTTGGTCTAAAGATGCAGTGTTTAGATGCATTTTTAGGTCTTATTTAGTTATTGTATAAACTGTAGAGAATTGGGAAATATCAAAATCATATTTGAAATTTTGGCTACATTTGACTTCACTGATAGGTGAAATGGCTGGATTAATCAGAATCTTTTCTAATATGTAGCATCACATTTACCCACAGACAGAGAATGGGTGAAGTCCTTTGATACATCTGTCCCCCTTTCTAGTGAGTCAGTATTGATTGTAAGTGAATTGCCAAACAGCCCAGTTTTCAAACATTCAATGCAAGATGTAGTGACAGGTATGTGTGAAACGAATGTTGTCACCAAGCATCTGAGATAGTGGTGAAAACATGACGCCAGGCATTTGGTAAACATGGAACAGTGTCACTTCGAATGCTGCTGAAAAAAGTTCCTACCAAGTTCAATTAAGATTGGAGTGATATTGTTTGTATTTGCAGTATTTCAGCTACGTATATGAACAAGTTGTATGATGGCCTGTCAATATCGATACCTGAGCTGAAGTGCTTCCCTGTAAGATATCCTTGTCACTTGCTAGAGTGTATGCTGAAAGCATCTTTACAATCTTCAGAGTTAATGAAGAATGCTATTGACTTAGTAGTCCATTCTGGTGCAGTAAAAATGTATTTTGTCCTCCTATATACCCTGTGCACACACTACCTATACACATGCACTATCAGTGCAGAAAGCAAGCAATAATAAAAATTAAATTAAAATTCCATAAACACCGGAAAAACACTGTTTCTGTTGTTTTTAATGGCGCAAAAATGTGTAACCACTGATAACCACTGTTTTCTAAGGTATTGAAAAAACTGAAAAAACCCCACCAGAATTTACCAAAAATAGAAACTGAAAACAGGAAAGCCTAGTTATAGGTCTGCTCTACGTGGTGATCAATAATTCACTGTATGTAAATCATAAATGCAAATTCAAAATCCCACCGCTGCCACCAATGTTAGAATGGGGAACCTCTGGTTGGCACAGGTAGGTACTTGTGACAAGCAGTGGTCCCTTCTTCTATTCAGGGTGAGAAAATTACCCCGTCAGAACAACCCCTGCTCACCCTATAGGTAGTGTGGCGCGAGCAGTCAGGGCTAAACTTCAGGGCGCTAGTCAGTTAAGCATTTATGATCACACACAGTAAACCACAACGATCCCCCACAAATGGACACCAGGCGTAAGTTGTATCAAAAATACGGATGCTTTATGTAAAAGATTCTTTGTTACGCAGGCATGTACAAGACCATAAATAACGGTTGCGAAATGGAAGCCACAAGATGATAATTAGGCACTGTTCTTGTCTTTGGTAACTTATTCGATCACGAGCGCTTCACAGGGCTCGGTTGAGTCGGTCCAGTCACGATGATGCGCAGGGCACCCGGAGTACAGTGATACGGGGAAATCAGAACGTTGCGGACCCAGAGTCCGATAGAGAGTTCACTTTACCTGGGAACGTGCGATGTGCTTGGACGAGTCTTCGGGGGAGATGCAGGTTCTGCACCTCGCGGGTCTCCGGATCAAGAATTCAGCGGGAGGCTCTCGGTAGACAGGTGCGGCCCAGGGCCCCCGACACGGACTGTGCGGGAGGTCACTGCAGAGGGCGGCACGGTCAGACTCAGGCTGGGAGGTGAAGCGGGGCGGCCGGATACGTTTCGACGTACGGGCGGCCGTCCGAGGCTTGATTTCACTTCCCAATTAGAAATCCGTCGGGAGGGCGAGAGGGCACCAGGCACGCTCCAGTGGCAGGCAGGTGACAGGGAAGTGGGGCGGCCAGACTCGATGGGTCCAGAGCGACTCAGGTAGAGCGGGGCTCTCGGCGAGGGGAGGCGGCCAGGCTTCTGGGTGTCACAGCCCTAGGAGGGGTGGCAAGGTGCGCAGAGCACTCCGGCGGGAGAAAGCACACGGCTCGAGTTCTCAGACGAGCGGAGACACGGTGAACCCACTGGTCCTGGGGTTCAGTTCAGGGGGCAAGCTCTTCTTCCAAGCCCTTGGAGATAGTTGAAGAACAAAGTGCAAAAGTCTCTTTTAGTCTTTTTCCTCTCCTTCCTCAGCAAGGCACCTACTGCAGGCCAATCCCTCAGGTCAGGGAAAGTTACTCCTCCTTCAGCTTCTTCCAGGTCCTTCTAGTCGGGCAGAGTTCCTTCGTGGTTCAATCTGGATCTGATTTCTTAGGAGCCAGGCTCCTACTTTTATACAGTGATTCTTTTGTTCTTTAGCGCCAGGGGGCCTGGGCCTGGCTCAGTCCAGTCCAGTTCTGGAGTACTTTGTTTTGGTGACTCTGCTCTTTCCTTTCAGCAGCAGGGCAGAGACATCAGCCGCTCCACAGGGGGCGGAGCCGGCTTTGTGGTGGCAGAGCACAGGTCTATTCAAGAGTCAGGGTGTACTCCTCCCACCCATCCTGGTGCGATCTCTCTACCCACCACCTGGCAGCCAACCTGTCTCCTGGAATCCCCCAGCCCTGCTCCTGTACTGTTGCTAGGCAGAACACACCCACAGCAGAGGCGGACTGAGCTGGTCAGGCACGCAAAGGCTAACTTTCTAAAAGTAGCATTTGCAAACCCAGGATCTTAAAATAACCTTTACTAAAAGATGTATTTTACTATCCCGAGTTCAGGCATACTAAACATGACTTTCTACCATGCTCTCTGAGTCCACTGGGGTCACAGCGTGTAGCGATCCCAGCAGCCCATTCTGGCCTATGGAGAGCAGGTAGCCTTCAATAGTGAAAAACGAAAATGGCTGTAATTCACTATTAAGACATGCCACACACATCAGGGCATGTCCTACCTTATGCCTACAATGACCCCTGCGCTTGGGCCTACCAGAGGGGTGACTAACATGTAGTTAAGGGAAGGTTTAGGGACTGGCAAGTGGGGACACTTGCTCAGTCAGCGCGACAGTACCAGACCGCGCGCAGGTTCTGCAGTGGCAGATCCTAGACACATTTTACCCCGCTGCTTCGGTGGGTGGCACAATCAGTGCTGCAAGCCCACTAGCAGCATTTGGATATACAAGCCCTTGGCACCCCTGGTGCACTCTACAAGGGACTGACAGTAAACCAAATATGCCAAACGTGGAAGTCAATTCACATAATACATTTTACCATAGGGAGCACTTGCACTGTGGCACTGGATGGCAGTGGCACAGTGCCCTGAGCAGCTAACACCAACACAAAAACACATTGAGGCACAGACAAAAAATGGAAGGGTGACCCACGCCAATGGTGCCAGGTCTAACAGGGACTGTTGGAGGAGGGACACTGCTGCCATCAGGGAGAAGGCCATGGACTGATTGGTCCTCTGTAGGGCAGACATGCCTGAGGAAATGCCCTCCATGATCGACACCAGTTGTGTCAACAGACTTGTGTGTGCATGGAGGACCTTCAGCATCGACATCTGCCCTACATGGATCTGTCTAAGTAAGTCCACAGACTCCTAACTCAGGGCAGCAGGAGACACAGGGGCAGGGGGTGCGGTGCCTGGCACAAAGGAGACATGCTCACAAACACGGGAGCCTACAGGGACCTCTGGGATGGGAGCCGATGGGAGGGTGGTGGTGGCAGGAACAGCCTCACTAGCTGGGGTGTGGTGGCTGCTGACACCTGCCTCCACAAGGGAGTCATCCTCAGAGCTGCTGTGGCCCTCAGCTGGGGGTGATGGTGCTGACGACTCCTCTGTGTGGCTCCACTCGCCCTCCGTGCCACTGGGTCCCCCGACTCGTCTCCTTCTGTCCCTGTCAGGCTCTGTGGCTCCTCCTGGTCCGTGGAGCTGTCTCCTCCTGTGGCCGTGGATGTATCTGGATAGGAATAAGAAGTAAGAGAACATCGGTCACCTGCACCGACTGCACACATCACAGTGAGTTCATCACATCAGCTGAACACAGCTCAAAGTGCCAACACTGTTTAGAATAAGTCAATTGTCATTCTCAAGTGAACATGTAGGAGTATGTCACTATACACACAGCACATCTCTTGCTACTGACTCAGTACAAGTGTCCGGATGAAGGGATGGGCAGAGACTCATTTCACATGCTTGTGATGCATGCCAGCAACACATACTATGATGTTCTCATGACCTGATGGGTAATGCCACAATGGGGTGCATGGTGCACACTTGAACACAATGCAGGATCACTCATAGCAAGTTAAATGCCATGGCACTGGGATGCCCAGAAAGTCAGTCAACACTGTCTCCTGTCACAGGGGCAGGGCATCCAGACAACAACAATATGCACTGACTCACAATCCTAGCTCAGGGGTAAAGCTAACTCTGCAGATGACCGGCGCACTTGCCCATCCCCTGAAAACAACATATACAGGACCCAGAAGACCCCACATCATGCAAATCAGACACATGAGTCTCTGCAAACACAACTCCCTGTACATTAACACATCACAGTCTGCCATGCATGTAACCCAGCTGCATGAAGGACACAGCTGCATACACCATTGTGCGCTGTCAGATGATCACACACCTATATGTCACACAGATCTTGTCTCTCACAGTCACAGCTCAGATGTCATGCTGACCCTCTGAATCATGGACACCCTAGTTGTACGTAATAACAAGCCACACCCTAATGACACAGAGGCAGACACCTGAGGGCACATGTCACTAAGCACAACCTGTTATTTGATACACAGGAGTGGGATTACAGAGTGTTTCTAAATGCCCTTGAGGAGTCATGACTGGCCAGGTCTACATGAAACAGTGTTTGGCCCTGGACAGTTGGCAGGTGGCTAAGCAAGTGTGACATACTTGATATGCATACTCCTGAGGCCCCAAAATTGGAGTCCCCTGCTGCATGGGTTTGTTTGGACGCCTGGGGGAAGCACCGCAGGTTTGCGGCAGGCAGTCGGTGAGCTGAGTAATGCAGCACCGTCTGTCTCCCTTATGAGCCCATGACACGATTAGAGTAAGAATCGTGAGTTCATCTGTACACAGAGGACTCCCTGAACCCTTTTTACCACCTGTGCAAGTATATGTAGGTGGCACACAGACGCTCCAGGGTTGGATGCACCTTAGTGCGTGTTGACCGCCCGGTGTGTCGATAGGTCCTGACGAAAACCTGTGATTACACTCAAAGGTTGAAACATGTAGACCGTCAATATTTGGATAATACTTTAGGTCAAATTAAACCTACATTAGTATTACACTTCACCACTTTAACCGTGACCCTGCTGCTCCATATTAAATTTGTTAGGGAGTACAGTAGGATTACTTTTAACTGTATTTCACTCACTCACACACACACGTCACTTACACGTACTGATATAATAACAAACCTGCTCCGCTGTAATCAGGCGTTGAAGCACACCCGAGTGGTATTCGACTGCTCGGGTGGACCCCGATGATGAAGCATGTCACCAACTAGGTTGGTGAGTGAGGGGTTTCATAAAAAAGAAATAATTTCTCTTTTTACTTCTCTGAGAACTCTCTAACAGACAGAAGGTCTTTACCTTCTCTCATTTAAGGATACACCCTTCTTTGTTTATTTTGTATACCTCAGGGGACTGGGAGTACCCCTTACAACTTAGTTGTGAAATCCCTTTCTCTCTTTTGTTATTTTGTTTGGAATACCCCAGCCACATGTGGCGAGTCAGACCAGCAATTGGAACACATCTCAAGGGCACACACAGATCACATGTCAGATCTCAGGCATTGGGTAAACAATTGACCCACCCATGAAACACACACCAGAGTCACGGGAACAGATGCTGTCCGGTAGATGAAGCATAGCTGACTGCAGGGACACAGTGCCCCAGTGACACAAGCAACAGACTGTAGGGGCCACACCTGTGGAACAGATGAGGAGGGTGCATTACACAATTTAGGGACCTGAGTATTGGACTACAAGACCTACGTAATGTGGAAGTGTGACCAGGCCAAAAGACTGCAATTAGCATGTCAGACATAGTACACAGACTAGTCATGGACTTACCCCCTTCCTGCTGCTGTCTGGCCTTCAGCTGCCTATCCAGGTCCGGAAAGACCACCGCCAGGATCCGGAGCATGTGGGGGGTCAGGGTCTGGTGTCCGCCCCTCCTGCGCGGAGGTGACAGCTTTAGCTGGACTCTAGCTATCCTCCGGGTCCAGCCCCGAAGGTCCTTCTGGTGGGCATCAACCTGTGAGGATGACAAAGTGAAAAGTACATTAACACACATGCCCCAGATTTGTTCAGCACACATTTGGATATACAGGTCATCATCACAAAGGGAAATGAGTTACACAGGTAGTGCAACCATGGGGAAGGAAAAATCACCTGCATGTCTGATATGTTAACAATGCCTGGATAGTTTAAGCTTGCACCAATGCACTTTAGCAGCAGGACACCTGTTCATTACATGTACCTACACACTTTGGGTCATGAAAGTAGTCAGTGAGAATGCTTGCCACTGGTGTACACACTGCTAGTCCTGCTAGTCAGACAACATGCATAATTAGGAAGGCAGTGGACTGCACACTCACCTGCTCCCCAGGTTTCCCATAGAGCTTGCTGTACTGTGGAAGGAGCCCGTCCAGCAGGGCCTGGTTCTCCTCCTCAGTGAAGGCTAGGGCCCTCTCCAGAGTACGTGCCATAGCAGGAGCCAGAGGATGCAGAGACAGCAGCAGTGATAGCAGGGATGTGGTCCAGTAGCATGTAGTGCAGGCAAGTGAGCTCCCTGGGGGCCAGCCAGCCTTATATCTGTGCTGCAGAGGCAAAATCTGTGCCATACGTCTAAAGTGATAGGTCCAACAGGGTTGCATTCTATGAATCTGGCCAATCCATTTAAATGTAAGACTCGTACACACCTTCCGCATTGTTCAAATCTTCACCTTCATGGAACACTTGAAATTGCAACATTGTTGTAGGCATCCAACTGAATTTCCAGTGCACAACTCATACAAGTTTTGAATCCGCATCTGTCTCCATGACAGTCCAGAGCCAATGGGTGCGCCAGGCTCGTTCAACTGACTGTACAACGCGTATTTTGAAAATAGACATGCACCCGCCTCCATATGATTCAATGGCCAAGGCGTACGCCTGTCTCGGACCATGCCTGCCCGACGCATATGCATGATAGTCACCCGCGTCGGACCTCATAGCATTCAACGACAAAGCATACGCATGGCTCAGTCATGAACCGTGCAATGCGTACGCATTGTCACCCGCGTCGGACCTCATTGCATTCAATGACAAAGCGTACCCACGGCACTGTCATGAACCGTGCAATGTGTACGCATTGTCACCCGCGTCGGACCTCATTGGTGAGACTATTCTACGGATGCAACACACATTTACTGGCCAGGGACACCTGTGCACACCTACCACACTACAGCATTGGCCACACAGTGTCCCATTGCATGTAAGGCTGCATTCCCTGGGTGTTTGGGGGGGCCACATCTGGATTGTTGGGAGGCACTTTTGTGCAGCCACTCCCAGGCTGTGCACGTGTACATGGGGGCAGAATTCTTTGTGTGTTGTGCACGTTACCACTGTGATGTGCAATTGTACAGTAATGGGCATGAGTCACGGACACAGTTTCATGTTGGATATGTTTGGGGCATGTCACATACACCCTGAGTCCAGGGGCTGATGGCATGTACGTCACAGTGAGACCTGTAGCCACAATACTGATGTGCACCCACAGTCTGTGTGCATGTTGTGTCTCAGATGTGTCTGATCAAATGTGCCCAATGGGTGGCAGTCTCCACATCCATGTGGTATATGCATCAACTTTGATGGTGTGTGTGTGTCTAAGAGACGTACATGTAGGGCCGGCAGGAACAACAGTGGCCACTACCTGTGGGACTTACGCTTGCCTTGTGGTGTGTACGTGATACGCTATGTCTATGCCAGTGTCGATGTGGCAATACAGGGACCCTGTGTTTCTGCATGGCAAAGATCTGTGATGCCTGGAAGACATCAGGCCTCATTAGTCACTGTGGTGTGTGTTTGGAACGTTGCAGCAGTATATAGGTTGGTTGACACAGCCAGATGATTGGCCATTGCACTACATGGGACTCATGTGGACATGTGGAATTGAGATGTGAGGTGGCGGTCATGTAGGTGACATATGTGTCCATGCACAACAGCACACACCTCAGTACATTGTGTAATGTCATGATCTATCATGTGATATTGAGCCTGGTCATGGCCACATGAGTGGATGAACTGACAATCTTCCTTTGTGCATCTCTGTACTGCAGGGCACCAGCTGTCCATCGACCGTTCCCAGACCTTGCAACCATGCAGGAACGCGATTGCATCAGACGGTACCGCTTCACCAGGCCACTGATTGAGGAGTTGGTGGAGCAGTTGGCGCCACATCTACTACCTGGCCGGACATACCCTACAGCACTGACCCCAGAGGTGAAGGTGATGGCAGCCCTGCACGTCTTTGCTACTGGTACCCTCCAGTCCACTGTGGCTACTGCTGGTGGTATGTCGCAAACGATGTTTAGTCGGGTGCTACGCAATGTCTTGGAGGGGATGTTGCATTTCCTAGACCTTTACATCAAGTTCCCTAGCCCAGCTGAACTCCTGGCGATAAAGGATGCCTTTTATACACTGGGGAGGATGCCGAACGTCATCGGATCTATTGATGGGACACATGTGCCCCTGATACCACCACAGACACATGAGCAGGCATACCAGAACAGGAAGCACTACCACTCCATCAATGCTCTGGTGGTATGTCTTGCTGACATGTCTATCACGCATGTGTGTGCACTGTTCCCTGGTTCTGCGCACGATGCCTACATTATGATGAGTAGTCGCATTGCAACCCTGATGTCACAGATGCCAGCTCAGCATGCCTGGCTTGTCGGTGTGTACTGACTGTTTCTCGTTGTGTGTGTTTGTCAATGTTGTATTCCGCACTCCTACAAAACTCAGCTACTTGTTCATTTTTGTGTGTGTAGGTGACTCCGGATACCCCAACATGCCTTGGTTGCTGACATCCCTCAGGAACCCAGTGACACCAGCCGAGCTGCGCTACAATGAGGCACATGGTCGGAGCAGGAGGGTGATTGAGTAGACATTTGGCCTACTTAAAAGCTGCTTTCGCTGCCTGGACAAGACCTGTGGGGCTCTTCCATATGAGCCTGCAAAGGTGTGCAAAATAATCCTTGTATGCTGCATGCTACACTACATGGCAGTGCGGAAAGAGGTGCCTCTCATCCAGGATGATGATGACGATGACCAACCGCCGGCACCTGTGGTCCAAGATGCCAGTGATGATGAGGATGAGGGTGACGTCTGCTCACAGCTCATCAATAACATCTTCAGCTGAATGTGAGTTTCAAGTGTTATGTGAATGTATGGAGGTAGCCTGGAATGTGTTGTGGCAGCTGTTTCTGTCTGAGTGTGTCTGTGTGCCACTTGACTGGATGCGTGCAGTGATGTGTCCATTCAGGTGGTGTGTACTCCACAATAGGGTAGTACTGCTAACTTGTTTTTGTGTAGGTTTCTTGCTACATGTTTTGTGCATGTGTATTGCATTTCTCTCCTGTTCTGCTGTGCTTTTGACTGTGTTTTGTGTCTGTCCTTCCCAGGGTCCTTTGCCTGTTGTGTGGTCAACACTGACCCCCAACACCCAGAAGCCAACACCAGTGTGGAAGTTGTCAGTTCCCATGAACTGATGTACCACACATCCCTGGACTTCAATTCTCCAACACTTGTGAGTGTGTGTCCACTGTTAAGTGGAATTACCGTGCAACTATTGTGGAATAAACGTGTTGCTGATGTGTAATGAACCTGTGCTACGCTTTGTTATGTGCGTTGTCTGTCTTCCCACATCTGAGTGACATCTGCTTACCTCATCTATGGACTTGTTACCACTGACTGGGGTTGGTGATGTGCCTGTGCATGCCAATGTGTTTCAGGTCAACGTCATTGTGTGTGATGAGTAACATGGCCATGGTGAGTATGTGTTGTGGTGCCATAGTGGCGTGTCTCCCTCACATGTGTCACATTACCATGACTCACCTAACGTTGGTCACATTGTTGCAGTATTTGGCATGCACTGCGTTGTGTAGCAGATCGACATCTCCCTGAACAGGACTAGTTGGAATCACAACAGAGGCAAGTATGGTGTACTGGTGAGTTTATTTTCAAACATGTGTGAGGGAAGTGCACAGGATTGTGGGTGCTATACATTGTTTTTGGAATCCAAAGTTCACATTAGAGTTGGAAGTGCTGTTAGATGAGATATCCAGAGTAAAGTCCACAGTCATCTGCTACATTGGCCCAACATGAATCCTCCATGTCATGTGGGCGAGTTGTGTGCGATTGGACAAGTTGAACGGGTTGCGCACAAAGAACATTGTCCAGAAAAGGTTTAAAGTCCCTGGGGGATGTGCTGGGACATCTGCCTCTCACATGTCCTTCTTCGGATGACCCCTCTTCTTCCGGGGGGGGGGGGGGATCTTCATGTGCAGGCCTCTGCAGTGCAGGGGACTCTCCGCCAGAGTCCTCCTCCCTCCCTGTGGCGCTGGCAGATGGTGTTGCGACAGATGTTGTGACCACTCAGGGAGGTGTGGACAGGTTGGTGTTGATCTGGCGGAAGCATTGGAGTATGTCCTGATGCACCGCAGTAAGGGCATCCCACTAGGCCTCCATGCGGGCATGGTGGGCGACCTGCTCGTGTTGCGTGTCCTTGAGGATCCTCACTACCTGGCCAAATCCTCCGGTGCTATCCTGGTACGCATCTAGGATGCGTGCCAGGTGGGGGTCATCGTGCAGTCCAGACCTCTCTGCAAGGCGCACCCTCTGCCTCACACCCCTCCCAGCACTTCTATCCACACGGGCAGGACCAGCGGCTGGACACACAGGTGACACTGGGACCCCTTGGGTGGTGTTGCTGGTGGTGTTTGCTGTAGCTTCCTGGGGGTCCTGTGTCCCTGTGCTGTGGGTGTTCATTGGCCTTGGTCTGTACGTGTTAGCGGTGGTGCCCTGTCGGTATACAGATGATGGAGGCCTGGGTACAGGGGGTGCAGATGTTGATGCTGCTGGTGCTGCATGATGGCTCACACCGGAGGTGCCAGGTTGGTCGTCGTCATCCGAAGAGGCCTGAGAGAGAGTCAGACCAGAGGGCTCAGTGTCCGCCAGAGTCTGGGCCGGGGAATCCTCATCATTTGGTGCAGGGTGCCCAGCACCACCTGTGTTTGGAAGAGACACACAATGTGAGTTATGTTTCTACATGCATTGATGGTTCGCAAACATGACATTTTCTACTTTTCGAACAGATGCCTGGCTGTACACTGCTTTTTCCCAGTTTGTCACGGACAGAGTTTGATATTGTTGTTGCCCATTTCCCAGCATGACCTTGTGCTCCCCACAACAGAGCCCAGTGTCAGACATCTTGTCAGTCCCTTCCCACTCCCTGTGAGGCGAGTATTGTTCAGTGTGAGCTTGCTGGGCCATGTGGGTGGGTGTAGATTGTCTGTGACTGCGACTCCCATCATACTCTTGGCTACACCCCCCTTCCCAGCATGCACATACTTCCTTCCTCTTGACTCTGCTTCCCTGTGAGGGGTGTGTTAGACCTGGCACCTTGGCGTGGGTCTCCCTTCCACTTTTCTTTGTTGTGCCTCATGTTTTTGCTGGTGTTAGCTGCTCAGAGCACTGTGCCACTGCCATCCAGTGCCCCAGTGCAAGTGCTCCCTATTGTAAATTGCTATATTGATTGGATTCCATGTTTGGCTTATTTGGTTTAACTGTCAGTCCCTAGTACAGTGCACCAGGAGTGCCCAGGGCTTGTAAATACAAATGCTGCTGGTGGGCTTGCAGCACTGGTTGTGCCACCCACAGAAGCTGCCTGGTAAAATGTGTCTAAGGTCTGCCATTGCAGAACCTGCGTGCAGTCTTGTACTGTCATGCTGACTGGGCAAGTACACCCACTTGCCAGTCCCTAAACCTTCCCTTAACTTCATATTAGTAACCCCTATGGTAGGCCCAAGGGCAGGGTGCATTGTAAGCATAAGGTAGGACAAGCCCTGATGTGTGTGGCATGTCCTAATAGTGAATTACAGCCATTTTCGTTTTTCACTATTGTAAGGCTAATTGTTCTCTATAGGCCAAAATGGGCTGCTGGAATTATTACATTATATAATCCTAACAGACTCAGAGAACATGGTAGAAATTCAAGTTTAGTATGCCTGAACTCAGAATAGTAAAATACATCTTTCAGTAAATTTTATTTTAATATCCTGTGTTTGCAAATACCACTTTTAGAAAGTTAGTATTTGCTTGCCTAACCATTTCAGCCCGCCTCTGCTAGGATGTGTATCTGCTGTCTGGTTTCTGTGAGTGACAGGGCTGGGGAATTCCAGGAGACAGGCTGGGCAGCCAGGTGGTGAATAGGAAGATTACATCCAGACGGGT
This sequence comes from Triturus cristatus, assembly GCF_964204655.1. NCBI lineage: Eukaryota > Metazoa > Chordata > Amphibia > Caudata > Salamandridae > Triturus > Triturus cristatus. The sequence goes on from NC_140594.1 coordinate 520,904,732, forward strand.
GGGAGGAGTACACCTGCACTCTGAATAGGGCTGTGCCTTTCCACCACAATGGTGGCTCCACCCCCTGGGGAGCGTCTGATGTCTCTGCCCTGCACACTGAAAGGATAAGCCAGAGTCCAGTAAACAAAGTACTCCAGAACTGGGCAAAGACCCCCTGGCCTGCAAGAACAAAATAATTGCACTATAAATATTGGGGCCCTGCTCCCAAGAAATCAGATCCTGCTTGAATCAAGAAGAACCTCTGCCCGACGAGAAGGAACTGGAGAAGCTGCAAGGAGGAGTACTGTCCCTGACCTGAGGGACTGGCCTGCAGTGGTTCCCTTGCTGCGAGAGGAGAGGAAAATACTAAAGGAACTTTTATCAACTTGTGCTTTCAACAATCTCCAAGGGCTTGTGGGTGAGCTTGCCCCCTGAACGGAGTCCCAGGAATATTGGACTCCTACTGCCTCAGACAGAGCCGCTGGACATTGCCAAGATTTGCCCTGCCGCTGGAGCTGCGATCCGAGTGCGACTCGTATCCCCTTGTCCGCTTTGAAGTCTGTGCCCGGCCGCCCCGCACCGTGTGACTTCGCTCCAAATTCGAGGCGAGTATGGTTCAGTGTGAGCTTGCTCGGCCATGTGGGTGGGTGTAGATTGTCTGTGACTGCGACTTCCATCATACTCTTGGCTACACCCCCTTCCCAGCATGCCCATACTTCCTTCCTCTTGACTCTGCTTCCCTGTGAGGGGGTGTGACAGCAATGGCAAAATGGCTGACTGTGTTACCCACACGTATTGAAAATTAGCATATGAATATTAATGCTTCGTATGATAAGTAGTATATGGATCAAAGAGCTTATAATCAAATAACGTACTGTATATTGTTCTTCCATAACGCCCCCTGAAACATGGAAACTAAAAATTGTGAGATATGTATTAATTAATTAGTAAGCTTTTATGGTTTTCTTTTTCCTTATGTGATAAAAAAAAAAAAAAAAAAAAAATCGAACTAGGCATATTTCTACTCAATTATACCATAAAAACGAATACATAATTTAAATGACGCTAAGACGGATATTATTAAAAACAAGGTACCCTACGTTGATTTGGGAATATCCCCCAATGCATCCTAATTTTGCTGATGGGGGCTGTTTTTTCCGTTCTTTAGTGACATAAAATATATAAACCTTGATTACGTAAAGAAAAATGACAACCAACTGATTACCTATCCATTTAAGATTGCGATTTTGCACATATTTTTACTTCGTTGATAATACTGGACATTTTTATACAATACCTTCTTTTTAACCTATGTTTTTTTTTAATCATTGTAAATGTACAGCACAAATGTTTAAATGTAAAATTGTTTATGGTTTGCAAATTTCTTACCGAATAAAGCTTTTTCTGATTCTGATTCTGACTGTGCAGTCCTGGTGTTTGGGGTTGGCCATTTCCCAGCATGGGCTTGTGCTCCCCACAACAGATCCCAGTGTCAGACATCTTGTCAGTCCATTCCCACTCCCTGTGAGGTGAGCATTGTTCAGTGTGAGCTTGCTGGGCCATGTGGGTGGATGTATATTGTCTGTGACTGCGACTCCCATTATACTCTTTGCTACACGCCCCTTCCCAGCATGCCCATACTTCCTTACTCTTCACTCTGCTTCCCTGTGAGGGGGTGTGACAGCAATGGCAAGATGGCTGACTGTGAAATCCTGGTGTTTGTTTGGCTACAAGTCCAAAGAGAGCCCCTGTGATTCACACAGCAGCACCCAGTATGGGGTATCTTTTGCTGATATTTCAATGAGGTGTGTGTCAATGCATTCTACCCGGTGAGTTGTGTGGAGTTTGTGTTAAGGGGGGGGGGGGTGTCTCCACATGCTGGTAAGTATGGTCAGCGTTACAACAAACAAACAAAGTCAAGCGAACTGCCAAGCCATGTTTTCCCTGGAACGGAATCAAGCATCCTAGGACCGGTTTCTGGCTATTAGCCGTCATCAGCCAGGATAGCTTGACTCCAGTGGCGTAGTGAGCACGGGTCCCACGTCTGGGAATACCCATCCCACTTAGGGCGAAAAGCGTTACAACAAACAAATGATGGACGGAATGCTGACAATGCAGACATTCTCCCCAGTCAAGAGATCTGGGTTAAATCCATCGTTCTTTTGCCCACTACGCCACCCCAGTTCAGACATGGCCATATGCAAATCAGTCTTGACCCTGTGCCGCATGGGAACAGTCCAGCCCGAACTGCCAAGCCATGTCTTCCCTGGAACGGAATCAAGCATCCTAGGACCGGTTTCTGGCTATCAGCCGTCATCAGCCAGGATAGCTTGACTCCAGTGGCGTAGTGAGCACGGGTCCCAGGTCTGGGAATACCCATCCCACTTAGGGCGAAAAGCGTTACAACAAACAAATGATGGATGGAATGCTGACAATGCAGACATTCTCCCCCAGTCAAGAGATCTGGGTTAAATCCATCGTTCTTTTGCCCACTACGCCACCCCAGTTCAGACATGGCCATATGCAAATCAGTCTTGACCCTGTGCCGCATGGGAACAGTCCAGCCCGAACTGCCAAGCCATGTCTTCCCTGGAACGGAATCAAGCATCCTAGGACTGGTTTCTGGCTATCAGCCGTCATCAGCCAGGATAGCTTGACTCCAGTGGCGTAAGTATGGTCAGGGCTGTCAGTCCTCCTTCCCACCATGAAACGCGCTTCCATTGTAGGGCGTGCAAGTTGTCTTTCAGGATGTCAGTCAGTGGTGTCCTGCTTCTGATTTGCACACAACCCCTAGCAGGGCCTTGTGCTCCCCACGGCAGGAGCCAGTGTCAGCCATCTTGTCAGTCATTTTCCACTCCCTGTGATGTGGGCATGTTTCAGTGAGGTCTTGATGGGCCAATCAGGAGGGGGCGCATTCTCTGTGACTACAGTCCCCATCATGCTTTTGCATACACTAACTTCACCTGTATCCCCACAATTCATTCCTGTCAGTCAGCTGCACTGTGAGGTAGTGTGTTTGTGGTGGCAAACTGTCTGGCAGTGTCTATTTATCTTTGTGCCACTGGCTTGCTGTATTTGTTTGTAGGTTGGTGCATGTCATGACACAGTTCCAAGTCACTATGAGATGGCAGGTATTATGTTTTTCTGACTGGCATACACATCTTGGTATGATTATCTATTGGTTACTGTAGCTTTGCTTGCAGTGCATGGTTTCACTGTCCCCTTGCCACACAATCTTGGGTATGTTGTTTGTGTACTCACCAGGCTCTGGGATGTCTGTTAGGCCATGGACGCTCACTGGTGGTAGGATGTCCCGCACCTTCTCCTCCCAGGTCCTGAAGTAGACTGGTTTGGCAGGAGGGCCACCGCCGGTGCACTGACTCAAGGCTTGATCTTTTTCGATGAGTTTCTTGACCCTCCTGCGCACGTCATACCACCTGTTCTGGATATCGTCCTTTGGGCGCCTTGCTGGTGCTTGGGCGTTCACCTTGTCCACTATCCTCGCCCACATCTTTGTTTTCTGTGACATGGGGGTCCTTTGGACCAATGTACCAAACAAATGTGGCTCTACTCTGATGATCTCGTCTACCAGCACTTCTAACTCACCCTCTGTGAACTTTGGATTCTTCTTTGGGGGCATGGTGATGGGTGGTGGTGGTGAGGGATGTGTGTGTGAGGGTGGGTTGGTGTTGGTTTGGCTGGCTGTATGTGTGTGTGCTTTTGGATGAGGTGCTGATGGTGTGTGGGTTGTGTGATGTGTGAGTTGTGAGTGTGTCTGTCGTTGCTGTGTAATGGTGTTTGCTGCTGGCTGTGTCTCCTGTTTGCAAGGGATGATGGTAGTGATTGTAGTCCTTTATATAGTTGGAGTTGTGGGTGCGTCTTTGTCCCATGTTTTTTTATTTGGTATTTATTGACTTTGTCATTGCTTGTTTGGTCCTTTTTTTGTCTTTTTTCCTTTGGGTTTTGTAGACATGAAGGAGACGTTCATGTGAAGGAAACAGACCCTGCTGTTGTTTCGTGCGGCCTTCTCCGCCTCGTTCACGCTGCCTATCTTCTGTGTTTGATATGCGTCGGTCGCGAAGGTCTCTATTGCTTGTGTGCCCGGTTTTCTGTGCATGTCCGTCGTGCGGCTTGGTCTCCGTGCGAGTCAGTCTGGTTTTACACGCATTGCATCGTACTGCGCGGATCGGACATCGCGGGTACGGGTCGGTCGGGTTCATTCCGGGTTCGTGTCGGTCGGTGAAATTCACGTCGGTTTTCCGGCCGGATCACTATTTTCCCTACGGCTCGGTCGTACGGCTTGTATTCCGTACGTGTCGGTTGGAATTCACTCGCATTGCATCGTACTGCACGGGTCGTACAGCGCTGGTCCGTGTCGGTCGATATTGGGTCCGGGTCCATGCCGGTCGGTTTGTTTTGCAGCTGGTATCGGAATCGGCCCCTTAGTGTGAAATGTTCCATTAAAACAATGAAAGCTATTAATCACTGTAAAAAAAGGTTACAAATCCACAGCTGTTTAAAAGCAATTTCCCCTTTCTACACACGCATTGTATAACCGAATATTAAAGAGAGTTCAGAGAGACATATTTATATTATTATTTTATACCTGCACTGGGCAAATTTTAATTTCTATACTGCATGTGTTGTTTAGGTTATTACCTCAATGTGATATTTAAACATTGTTAACCAGAAAAACACATTACCTAGGTGAAAGCTGACAAAGGGCTGATGTTTTTTCTGAACAATACATATATATAGTATAACATTCTATTTATTGTATTGTTCACCAGCATGCATTAAAAATAGGCTATCAGGAAAGAGTTACATCCAGCTTTTAGCTTGTTAGTCCACCGTTATTGCAGAAACAGTTATAAAGTTGAAAATCACACAGGACATTATCCCCTCTCCCTGCCTTAGTGCCTTGTGGGAAGTCTGTCCTCTAGGATTATGACCTGCAGAGACACCAACACCAGTAAGTTCCTCTACATACCCCACGGTCCTCAGACCTTTCTGGATTTCTTGTTACATTCGCAAGAAATGTATACCACCTTGTCTGCCACCGTAACCCTGTCCCTTTTTTTAACCTAGGCCTACATGGTGGGTGTTTCTAAACAGCCCCAGAAAAATGCAATGCCTTTTGTAGTTACCACTGGGACCATATAAAAAAGAGTTAGTTATATTTAGAGGCCGCCATTCTTAGAACAATATTGCCAATCTGGTACGACTGCTAGATATATTACATGCTTTGAGGAATTCGACCAACAACAACAAATGTTGTCTTAAGATATGTAGCTCTTGAGGAACCTATTTATGGTCTTTGTTCAATGTGTGACAAAACATTTTGGAATATTTAAGTAATTGTATAAATTAATCCAGGCGCAGTTGAATTGTATATATAAAATTGGGACTGATGCTTTTGATAAATCATTAAGACATAGGGCCAAATTTTGACCCAGATTGATACACCCCCAGCCCACTGCTGCAACAGTTGGATACATGTCGCCATTACCATGGGCCTGGCGATGTGTCAGTGGTGCAGTCATGGCGGCAGCATGCTGTGGCTCTCGGAAAGAGTCTGCAGCCAATATCGGTCATGCTGCAATGCCCCCTAATACTAAGGGGCACTGATTCCCTGCAGCATGGTCTGTAGGAGAAACAGTGCACGCAACAGTGCCGATGGCAGGGAGGCAAACACAGCTGCCACCAGTAGCATGTCTCAAGAACACACTTGTCCTGGAGACATGTTTGCACCCCAAAACCTGCCTTTCAGTTGACCTTTTTATAGTGGTGTCTCCGTTATGACAAGGTCGGCGGAAAGGCAGGTCATGATCAGCCTGGTGGTGGAAATGCCGGGAACACCTCTATGGGCTGTCGCTGACACTGCTGCCGTGGTAGCAGACATAATGGCGGTGGTGCCATGCTCATGATATCGCGGTCGGACCGCCAGGGTAGCGGGTGGTAAGACTGCCAAAATGCGACAGTGCTTCAAAGACCGACAGGGTCATAATCAGGCTCATAGTGATAAGTTGAGCAAAACACCACTGTGGGCCTGATTCACAAATGGCATCTGCACTTGCAGAGTTTCCGCCCCAAGTGCGGAGACTCTCCCACAACTACGGGGCCTCCACCATGAGTGCAGAAGCCCTTTGTAAATCAGGCCCTGTATGTTTTGATAGGAATTTGGACTTTTCACTTGACAAAGGCTTTTGTAACTGAAATACATCGTCCTTTGTATCACTAATAAATATTGAATATCAAATTTGCTACAGTGGAGTGTCATTTTACATTTATTCTTCACACACACACACACGTGTGCGTGTGTGTGTGTATATATATATATTCAAGATTGACCAAGGCTTTTGTAAAGCCGAAACGCGTCTCTTCTTCTACCTCATGGGTTGAGGGTGTCCTGAATGAATAAACTGATGCCGTACCCTAACAGCCTTGTGTCCGTGCCTACTTCGATGATATATATATATACAATATCTTAGTCAAGAAAAGAAAACAATTTGCTCTAAAACGTATCGATCAAATATTTAAAAATATTACAGCCCTTGAATATCATTTTTGTAAAGAAGTCAGACAATATTCAATATTTAGCTCACTTTGTATAGTCAGGATAGTTCTTATGCAAAGAATGTAAATCCTTAAATTTTTAATTCTTGCATCATAAAATATTTGGCAGTTATATATTACATATCTTAGGTATCTGGCACACATCACTGGGGACCCCCCGGCTCCCACCGACCACGCATGCAATCTGGGAGTCATCCTCGACTCGAAACTCACCATGACCAAACAAGTCAACGCAGTCTCCTCCACCTGCTTCAACACCCTCCGCATGCTCCACAAGATCTACAGATGGATCCCGACAAACACAAGGAAACAGTCACCCAGGCCCTAGTCAGCAGCAGACTCGACTACGGAAACGCCCTCTACGCCGGAGCACCGCCCAAACTCATCAACAGACTGCAGGGAATCCAGAACGCCTGATCCTTGACGTCCCGCGCCACGACCACATCACCCCCCACCTGAGGAAGCTGCACTGGCTCCCCGTCGACAGGAGAATCTCCTTCAAGCTCCTGATCCACTCACACAAGGCACTCCACAAGACTGGACCAGCCTATCTCAACAATCGACTCCTTCTACGCACCCAACAGGAAACTCCGCTCTGCTGACCACGCCCTGGCCACGGTCCCGCGCATCTGTAGAACAACTTCTGGAGGCAGATCCTTCTCTCGCCACGCCGCCAGGACTTGGAACACCCTCCCCCTCTACCTACGACAAATCGAAGACCTGCTGACCTTCAGGAGACAACTCAAGACCTGGCTCTTCGACCAATAGCAGCAGAACCCCCCCCCCCCCTCGCCCCCCCCCAGCACCTTGAAACCCTCACAGGTATGTAGTGAGCTTTACAAATTACTTGATTGATTAATTGATTGATTATCTGCATTCATTTCAGCCACATAAGCACACCTTTCTACTTTGAGGCAATGTTTTATAAATACCTCTGATGTATGGGGTAACCAAGATACCTAGCCTTGGTTTTAAATACTTATGGAGCTGTTCACAGCGGTAACTTACACTTGTGAGTAAGTTACACATGTACGTTTATTCATACACTTTTGAGTAACATTACAAAATGTTGGATATTTACTATTTACAAGTGCAAAGTTACTCAAAAGTGTAGACTTACACATCTCCACCCCTGAAAGAAGGGGTGTCGCCAAATTTACCAGTGTGAGTTACAAATGCCAAAAAAGTGTAGTAGTACAATAGTACGTCTAGCACCATACATGGATGACCACAGTTAGTGCAACACCTTCCAATATAAAATTAAGGCAGCAAGGACTTAGAATAGATAATGTTATACTAAATTAATCTATTTTGACTTCATAAATATATATCAAATTAAGTTAATGTTACCAAATGTAAAATAAAATTAAACAGCAAATACTATTTTGTGGTAAAATATTTTTTATAACGTTTTTGTTGATTTAAAAATTAATGTGCATTTAATTTAAAAAAATGTATATTTTAATTAATTCTACACATAAGGGTTAGTAAATCATTTACTTTAAGTTTTAAGTAGTTCTTTAAAAAACTTTAGTATGTATATGAGTTATATGTTTAATTCAAAAGAAAGTTAATAGCACTATAGCATTTTGTGTGATGTTCTACCCTTTAAATAAATATAACATCAATTTACCTGAATATTTGTACAAATTATTTTCAACTTTATAATACATTTTCCAGATTTGCTTATACTTTACCATAGGGAGATCTCCATCCCAGTGATGGAGATCTCCTTACTGTAAGGTATAGAGCAAATGTTTTTATTGCACTTGGAAAAATGTGTAAAAATATTGTTATGCTAAAAATTAATGTAAACATAAAAAAGCTGCATCACTTTTAGCTTAATTTTCATTTAAAACGTAAGGATTAAATATATTTAATTAAATCACATATTTTTCTGAAGTTACAATTAAAAACAAATTTCACCTAAAACCAAAACATATATTTTGTGATGTGTATTAAACATTATTAAAAAGTAATTTTATTTAATACACATTAATGTCACATTATATTTTAAATTGAAAAAAGCTAAATTAATATTTCAGGGTAAATAATACTGTTTTATTATTATATTTAGTGTGGATATATTTTTATATTGTAAATAATTTAATTAAACATTATTTCCTGTAGAGTGTTTTTTCGAGTACCTAGATAAAGTATTTTCTATGAGAGGTTGTTGCAGTAGCAGTTTCTAGCCATGTGTATTGCTGGACCTACACCAATACTGGACAGGAGTATATGTTCTATTGTTTTGGGCCCTTGTTGACCTAACTTTAAAAGAGCAGTTTGTAAATAGCAACGGGCTTACTATTCTAAGGAAGGGTGCATGTCCATCCCGAAACCCCTCCTCCCTAAATCCCTCCTATTCAGTAGTGTGTATGCCTCTTTCTCAGGCCACTCTCCAGGTCCCCCCATATTTACTACAAAGGCCCCAATTAAGATGTCGGACCGACCTGAGTCAGTCCGACATTGTTTGGGAACTGGGACCGAATGACCTCCTGTCGTCGGTCCCAACCCAGCAATTAGGATGCTACCAAACAGTGTTTGGTAGCATTCCATTCTTCACAATGGGAGCATGCATTCCGACCGGAATGCATGCTCTCATTGTAAAGAGCTGAGGTGCAGTTAATCTTTGTACCCTGTGGCAGGCACCTCAAGATACCTGCCACCGGGTGCAGGGAACAACAGTGGGGCACCATAGGTGCCCCCTAAGCCACTATCCAGAGGCCTTGCACCCATGGGGGTCCTGTGGCCCTGTTGGGAGACCCAAAGGTCGGATTCCCACAACCTTTGTGTCGGAAAGGCCAGCATAGAAAGAATGTGGGATTCTGCCATCGTAATCCCTCAGGGTAAAGAGCCGACCGAGGGATCACTAGAGGCTTTTCTAATGGCAGGCTCTCCGAGCACATCGGAAGCCATTCGGAAAGCCTGTTTGGATTCCTTTACGACTGACCACATCATAATCGGTCAGTTGGAAAGGAATCCGAACGGGACCTTTCGATGCGTTCGTAACGGCTCCAATTGACAGTTGGAGCCGTTCCCAACTGCATCGAAATCGGCCAATAAGTAGTAAACTTACATGTGTGAGGATCCCATCATAGAAAAGTGAACAGGGGTAGAGGTCGAGATTTACTCTTGCAGGTTTGTGGTTTGCATTTTGTAGTAAATAAGAAGTACTACTGTACTGCTACTTTACGTACTGCAATATGCAGCTTCTGAAATAGGCCCCTTACTCCTTGTTGTGTAAGTATAGGTGTTAGCATATATTAATGTGATGTTTTGTTCGGAAGTACTGTCCTGTGGAATCTGACATATCTAGATGCTGACAACTGGATCCCTACACCTCCTCAGTAATAAACTATAACCAAGTAAGAAAAATTTGTATCATACCGCGTGTCCTTGGCATTTGCTTGAGCAATTCGCTGATCTGTAAATGCGTTCCATATCTACACATTGGCCCCTGATACAAATCTAGATTGGAAATTAAAGGAAAATATATAGACTTAAGATACAATTACTACAAAAAGCACATCATCAAATCGAAACATTCCATTGAAAAATCATTAACACCATTCCTTGTCACGTTGTCATTAAAGAAGTCCACTCATTTGAGTCAGGCACATTGTTTGCTTTGCACACTTTAGTTTTAAAGTAAACTCTTCCCATTCGAATGGTATCATGGGTAGGACCACTTATTATCCCTGCCTCCTGTGGCAGAGTCTGTTATTCCTGTATATGACGTGAGGAAGTATTTCATACAATAAACTAGTTTACTTTAGGAGATTTGGTAAATATTTGTCTTTTTGTATTATTTGTCACCTATCCATCGGTCGGCAGCTACTGAGCTGCCTGTCAAGTTTTTTTTAGAGGTGAGAGCACTAAACAACTGGGGTTGGTATTACACTCCCTAGCTTTCTATCATAGCTGTGCATGCGTGCCTCCAACAGGCAACCTCCCTTAGCAAGAAATAGCATGTGATTGGCAGGCTGTCTTGGCTTAAGTCATGGTCATTAGCTATCTATTGCAGAGTGTTGTTGGTTCCATCGCCGGTTGCAATTGTATGCATTATGTCATTTATTAAGTCACATCACAGATGATGATCTAAAAGTGTGGGATATAATGCTTCAGTTCATGGGTATAGTGCTTGACTAACTGCCCCTACTAACAGTCACCTTAATTAAAAGCCTATACGGTCTAACAATGTCTGTACTGTGAATATTATTAATACAATATGGTATGACTAAACTCGTGTTTTGGTGTTATGGTTCTACAATAATTATATAAGCATGACCCAGTAGATCCACTGCAGTGCTTTCTCAAGTACAGGTATAGGTCAATTTACCAATTCTGGATTAAAGGAACGGACAGGCTATGTATAGTTTAGGCATCTTCCGAAGTGTACTTGGAGACAATGCTTATTGTGCACCTAGCAATGCCGGAGACCATCAGGCATATGTATTTAGGGCTTAAGCCCTTATTAACGATGGACAACCGTACTTGTGGTGGCAGTCCGACCAGTGTCGTATTATGATTGGAGTGGTCGGACCCCCACAAGACCGCTAGGTCGACTTGGATCAAGGATCCCCCTGTGCTGGCAGTCTAGAAAAGCACGGTAATATGCAGGCGGTGAGGGAGCCAGCACCGCTGAGCATATTACGAGTTGCCTTTCTACCGCCCTTTTCATGTCAGCGAGCCTGCCATGAAAAGGGTGGCAGAGAGGCAACAAAGAGTCCAGAGTCCTGGGGGTGCATGCATGGGGCCACATGTTGTGCCCCCCTTTAACTTCACCACTGTTCCTGCATGGTGTGGCATGCAAGCCACACCATGCAGGAATGTGCAGTCAGCGCTCTCAAGGCGTTGGTATGCATATTCGGCTCTCCAATGATCCTAACATGCCACCACCATGAAACTGGACCCACACTGACCACCGCTATGCTTTACAATCGTAATCTGGCAGGCAGGTGTACTGTGACCTTGGCAGTCCTCCTGTGCGTGCGGCGGTGGCTGGCCAACTGGAGGACTGCTAAAGTTGTAATAAGGCTCTTCTTGTTTTTTTTGTCAGTTCTGGCAACCTTTCACAATAAACGTGCGCACACAAATACATTATGTTATTTTTAAAGGCTTTATTTGATGCTCATTATAGTGCTGAATACTTGAAAGATAATGCCTGCAAAAATCACTAAAATTGTAGCAATACCATAAGCCGAGCATGTAAATATTTTGAACATCTATAGTATAATATATACGGTGCATAATCCCTACATACCTAATCGCTAAGCATTAACAGTACTGCCCTAATGAGTGTCAGTATTTCAGCAGAATCATCACACATTTACACCTGTACTACAATTATGTTTGTCCAATTTGCAAGCCAGTCTGTACTCGACAAAATGTTATGCAACAAACAGCAAAGATAGCCTTTGGTGGCTCAACTCAGCGTTCTCTTCTTCTCCTAGGAATGTTATCTTGATAGTTTTGTTACAGAGAAGACAGTGGAAAGCTATTACGTACTAGCTAAGTCGTTTAGTTTAAGAAAAATAAACCTCATGATTATAAAGTGAAATTAATTATGTGAGAATTCCATTGTACACTTACATATAAAGTCTGAAGTTAGTATGCATTTTTCTTAAGAACCATCTATTCAAATGAATACTTGAATATATGAACTACTAGCATAGTATCAACACGCAAAATAAATGTAGTCATATTTGTGCACAATAATGAAAATTGATGCATCAGCTACTGCAAATGAATAATGTCTTACGTGGACTACTAAACAAGCAAGCACATGCACAACACAGGGGAGCCTTAAATAACGAAAACTGCAAAGTATATGACACTTGATTTTTTTGTTGTTGAACATAATAAAAATAAGCACCGATGCCTTGCAATTTAAAAGTAGCTTTTGCACAAAATCTCTAGTGATAGTTGGTTGCTATGTTTAGCTACAGGTGTCTAGGTACAACTAAGCATTACCTCCTCGTTATTCATCCTCGCCACATGACTAACAAAGTGAGCTTCAGCTCCACACCAGAACCCTCCAAAGCAAAAGTTAGCCTCCCATGCCTCCCATCCCTTCCCAATATGGCCGACCCATACACTCCATGACCACTATAAGAGGTGGGCCGGCCCAACCCCAAAACCTTGCCCGCCTTTTCCTGCCTACTTTTAGGGGCGTCTGTTTCTTTCACTTGTGGTCTCCAGTGGGCTGCTGCTGGCTTCTGTGCTTGTGTTCCTGCGTTGTTGCTGCTCATGGAGCGTGGGAACGTCCCTGTGGGGGAGGACCCGCCCTCCCAGGTTTCTCCTGAGTCGATCATCCTTCAGTCCATTCAGGGCATGATTCAAGCTGCGGTGACGGCTGCTTTTGCGCAGCGCTCTGGTGGGCAGGGTCCCTCTTCTCCTAAGCGTCCTCGCTTGGACCCCGCTTCGGTTTCAGATGAGAAAGGGGAGGAGGATCTCCGGGAGCGCTATGTCCAAGGTCAAGAGTTGCAGGATGTTCTCCTGCACATCAAGCAGAACTTGGCTTTTCCTGCTCCAGCGGCTGCAGAGCTCTCGGAGGACTTTTTCTTACAATACCAGCGTAAGGAACCTGAGTCTCTGCCTTTTCATTCTTCCATTAAAAAGGTGTTGGAGGGGGAATGGATGGAGATTGACAAGCAGGCCTTCCCGAGGTACCTGTCGAAGCGCTACACCATTCAGGACTTTGCCAAGGATTACCCTCCCTCTGTGAAGGTGGACTCTCTGATGGCGGGGCTTTCCTCGCAGGGTTCCATCTTTTCCGAGGACACCTCTCCCTCGGACCCTGTTGACAGGCGGGTGGAGGCCGCAGCCAAGCATGCTTATTCAGCGGCCATTTTTTCCATTCGTGCCTCTGCCCACCTGTCTTACACTGCAGTCCTTGTTGAAGGATTTCCAGTCCTTGGCAGAGCTGTTGGACCAGGGGGCAGATGTGGTTCCTACTCTGGCGCTTATGGAGCAGCAGACTCGCCTCCTGTCTGACATCTCCTTCGACACCTTGGGGGCCTCGGCTGCTGCTGGTGGCGCTGCTATTCAGGCCCGGCGCCAGATTTGGTTGCGCAACTGGAAGGCTGAGGCTGCCCAGAAGGTTTTGCTGATGAGGATTCCCTTTTCCGGGCCGAAGCTCTTCGGGTCTTCCCTTGAGGACATGGTCAAGAAGTCGGCTGAGGACCGGAAGCTGCTGGCTCCCCTTAGGTCTTCCAGGGCCCGCTTTCCGGGTCCCAAGAGGGCGTTTTCCACCTTGTCCACGCCCAGGGGCGGTGCGCCCTTTCGAGGTAGGGGTCGCGGCCAGGGCGCCCCCTTCTTCTCCAAATACTGGTCTCAGCCTGCTGCTTCCACCTCTGCTCCCAAGTCCTGACTATCTTCTGGCCCTGCCGGGTGGGTTCCCTGTGGGCGGCCGACTCTGCCACCTCCTTCCGGCGTGGGAGTCCTCGGTCTCGGATCTTTGGGTTCTTCGGATCGTGAGGGAGGGTCTCTCTATCTCCTTCAGTTCCCCTCCTCCAGACGCCTTCCACGCTACCCCGCTGCCTTCATCTGCGGTCAAACGGGCGGCCTTGCTCGCTGGCATCCAGGACCTGCTTGTGAAGGGGGCCATCCGGCCTGTTCCTCCATCTCAGAGGGGCTTCGGCGTCTACTCCATCCTGTTCCTGGTAAGGAAGGTGTCAGGGGTTTTTCGGCCTGTCATGGACTTAAAGCGGGTGAATTCCTCACACTAAGTTCAAGATGCTTTCTCTGCAGGAGATTCTGCCGCTGCTGGTCCAGGGGGAGGTGGTGGCCTCTCTGGACCGGTTGCTTACCTCCATGTGCCGGTCCACCTGTCGTCTCAGCCTTTCCTCAGGTTCTGCGTGGGTTCCTGCCACTACCAGTTCCAGGTACTCCCAGTTGGTTTATAGTCTGCCCCGAGGGTGTTCACCAAGGTTCTGGCGCCCTTAGTGGGCATTCTTCACCGGGAGGGGATCAGGGTTTTTCCATACCTGGACGACTGGTTAATTTCTGCTTCTTCCTTTTCGAAGGGGAGGCTACATGTCCAGAGGGTCTGCGAGGTCCTTCCTGCCCACAGTTTCCTGATCAACCTGCGGAAGTCCCACCTAGGACTTGGTCTTCATTGGGGGCCGGATGGACATGCTCCGGGGGAAGGTGTTCTTGCCCCTGGAATGCCGCAACGTCTTGTGGCGGGATCTAGGGGCTCTTCTGGGGTAGGAATCTGCTCCTGTGAGTCTGTGGTTGAGGGTTCAGGGGTTGATGTCTGCCACCATCAATATTCTCCCCTGGGCTCGCCTCCACCTGTACCCCTAGGTCAATCATCTCCTGTTTCTCTGGGACCCCTGCTCCGAGGACTACGAGGTTTAGGTTCGGGTGTCCCCCCAGATCCGGTCCGACCTGGGCTGGTGGCTTGTTGCGTCCCATCTCTTGGAGGGTCTTCCCTTTCTGGTCTCCCCGTCCTGGGTGGTCATGACCGATGCCAGTCACCTTGACTGGGGGGGCGACCTTGGGGTCCTGGTCGGTTCAGGGTCATTGAGGTCCTCTTCGGTCCCACTGCTCCTCCAACTACCGCAAGATGAAGGCGGTCCTGCTAGCTTGCCGGGAATTTGCTCCCTCTCTCCGGGGTCATTATGTTTTGGTTCGGACGGACAACCAGGTGGTCAGGTGTTACATCAACCACCAGGGGGGTAGCCGGGTGCGCTCCCTGTCCCGGGAACTGTTGTCCTGGGTGGAGGGGGCGGTCTTGTCTCTCAGGGCTGTCTATCTCCCGGGGTCGGAGAATGTGGTGGCGGACCTTCTCTGTCGGGTGTTCGCTCTGTTGAGTGCCCTCTCTCTGTTGCTGGCGGTCTTTCGGCATCTGGTGGACCGGTTTGGCCTTCCCCTGGTGGACTTGTTCGCGGAGTTGGACAATGCCCTCCTGCCCTGCTTCTGCGCTCTCCATCCGTGTCCGGGGGTCTGGAGAGTGGATGCTCTGTCTTTCCCGTGGCCTCGGGGTCTCCTTTATGCCTTTCCCCCCTTTCCCTTGATTCCTCAGGTCCTCTGCAAGATCCGTTTGGACCGGGCCCTGGTGCTCTTGGTGGTTCCCGGTTGGGTGCGCCGCTCCTGGTATCCTCTCCTGGGCGAGCTGGTGGTTCGGCCATGTTGGCCGATTCCGAATCTCCCTTTCCCCTTGTTGGGGCCTCCTCTTCCCGTGGCGGTGTTGCGCCGGCTCCATCTGCAGGCTTGGCTGTTGAGCGGGTGACCTTGTTGGCCCAGGGGTGTTCCCCGGTGGTGGTTGCTTTTTTGCAGGGTTCCCAGAGGTCTTCGAACTTGCTGTCCTATTCCCGTCACTGGTCCACCTTTTCCCGTTGGTGGGACCTGCTGGGTTCTGACCCAGTGTCTGTGGACCCCATGAGGGTTCAGGATTTCCTGGCAGAGGGTTTTTCCCTGGGGTTGGCTACCTCCACTCTGACGGCTCAGTGGGCTGCCCTGCGGGTCTTCCGCAGTCCGGACCTGGATCTACTGGATTCCTTGGTGGCTCGCTTGCTGCGGAGCTTTTCTCTGCGGCGGCCTTGGGCTGTGTGCCTGTCCCCTCCTTGGGATCTTCCCTTGGTCCTGCGGGCTCTGCAGGGTCCCCCTTTTGAGCCCCTTTAGTCGGTGGATCCGAAGTTCCTCACCTTCAAGGTGGATTTCTTGGTCGCCATTGTCTCGGCTGGCCACATGGGCGAGCTGGGGTCCTTCCTTCGGTCTCCTCCCTTCTTAAGGTTTTGTCGGACCGGCTGGTCCTGCACCATGATCCCCGCTTTCGGCCTAAGATTCCCTCCCTGGCTAACCGCTCTCGTGAGGTGTCCTTGCCTTCCTTTTCCCCGGCGGTGGGTCTCCCCCTGTCCTTGTTGGATGTCCGTCGTGCGGTGGAGATTTACTTGGCCCGCACCTCCTCTTTTTGTCAGTGTGACAGTTTGTTTGTGACCTTTGGTCCGGTGCGTTCTGGTCACAAACCTTCTGTGTCTACTCTGAGTCGCTGGCTGAAGCAGGCTATCCTGCTGGCGTTTGACTCCCAAGGTTCTGACCTCCCGGGGGTTGTCCGGGGTCATTCCACCCAGAGTGTCTGTGTCTTGGGCCTCTTTTAAGGGTGTGTCCACTGAGGGGATTTGCCGGGCGGCTACGTGGTCTTCTCCCTACATGTTTATGGAACACTACCGGGTGGTCCTGGGGGGCTCTCCTCCTGGGGATTTTGCGGGTCTTGTTCTGAGTGCTGGTTCTGCCATCCCTTGATTTGTCCTTTGTTTGGACTGTGTTTTTATTCTGTGGTTTTCATTACACTATGGATCAAAGTTGTTTTGTTCACCTGTTTCCGCCTTGGTGGTGTTTTCTTGTGTACCATGAAGCCTTTTTGGCTTGGGTATGTGCTTACTTTGTTAGTCAAGTGGCGAGGATGACTAACGAGGAGGTAATGCCCCGATTACTTACCGGTAATCTTCATTACTCCGAGTTAGTCTTCCTCGCCACATGAGTTCCCGTCCCTCCTTCCCGGTCTGGCTATCGGCTTCATGTTTGGCTTGGTAGTTTCAGGCTTTGGGGTTGGGCCGGCCCACCTTTTATAGTGGTCATGGAGTGTATGGGTCGGCCATATTGGGAAGGGATGGGAAGCATGGGAGGCTAACTTTTGCTTTGGAGGGTTCTGGTGTGGAGCTGAAGCTCACTTCGTTAGTCATGTGGCGAGGAAGACTAACTCGGAGTAATGAAGATTACCGGTAAGTAATCGGGGCATTCTCATCCAACAACAGTTTACCATGCGCTTGCACACTGCAACATGTTGACATGTCATTGCTATCAGGTATTCAAGGTAAGTAGCACAATGCAATGTAGCCTTTTTTCTCGATATAGTGAAGAGAACCATCTCAATGTACCTGGTAGCATGCCGGTCCCAAGGACTTTTTCCAGCCAATACAGCCCAATCATGTGGGATTTGCTAAGGTACTCACGAAGTTTGACATAGCTCTGCAGATCAGAGAACGAATGTAGGGCAGCATTTTCCTAATCATGAGAATTCTAATCAATACATTTGACAATACACACATGTATATTAAATCCCTTGTAACATGAAATATAGCGTATGTGTTCCGATTTGGGATGGCTTGGGAAAAATGTAAGTTCTGCAGAACCTCTGCAGGTTCTCTGGTTGGTCTGTTGTTCTCTAAATGTTTCTCCTGCAAATATTTATAGCCCACATGGTGAAATGTGAGAGGGATATCAATTTTTATTTTCTTTGATGAGGGATGGATATATACAAAACACTTGGGGCTAGTGAAACCTAACTCAATGTTTCACCCAAAAAGAGGCAGGGAGAATACAACTGCAGGCCCTTTGCTGTCATACACACGATGTTTATGAGTGTATGCCTTTCTGTGTATGTGCATCTATGCCATGATTGAGATCAGCAATGGTTAAAATGCACTGCCTTTTTTTTGCTGTTTCCATTTCATTACATTTGGAGACGTAAATACTCATTTCTTGCTTTGTTATATATAAAATCACAGTGATGGTGCAGTCGCCACTATGTAGTTATAGTTAGGTCAGAGTTTCCATAGGAAGAGCCTTTTTTGTTCTGCTAATATGTTTGGCGCCGTTTTACAAATCTTCACAATTCGTTCCCAAAAAACTTTATCGACCTCAGTTTCTTCCTAGAAAGTTTTAAGGCGATCTGTCAAACGGGAACAAAGAAAAGGGGGAGGTTAAAAACATTTTTTCCTCTTGATATTTTCCATAGGGTATAGCTGAAAGCAATGCAGAAAAAAGGTTCCACAGATTTACACAAAATTTGGTAGAAAGTTCTAACTTTTTTACTCAGAAAGCATGTGTTTCAATATATGGTGTAAATATGTTCAGCTATTTGAGAAATGGCATTCAAATTATAGTGATATCTGGATGGCTGGTCCCACAGGACTCCTGTGCTATTCCAGCAGTACCACAAATAAAAAAAAACAAAAAGAGTAATCGGATTAGTCAAGAGACCATCTTTTCCCATCGATCGTTGTCCTGCAGGACTGGTATTGGGCAGTCTGATTGACTGGCTGCAACATGAAGAAAAATGATGCAGTCACCATTACAGGACATGGGGACTCAGTCCCCACATCCTGATACTGTTTACAATAAAATATATAAGGGAACATAATAAGGACACCCTCACCTCATAGCACTTGTGGAAGGGGGGCTCATCCAGGGGCCTAAAAGAAAATAAATTATGCTGCAGGTCCCACAGGACTGAACGCCACCCCACCCCACTGGGAAGTACACCACGGAAGACTGTTACTGAGAGATTGTGTAAGCTTCAGAAAGTGAAGCTTGCAAGATCTTGTGGTTAATTAGTGAAGCTTTCATAGTCTTGTGGCAAAGCGACACTTGAACTGCAGTACTGCAGGAATACCACAAAAATATTTGAAAATAAAAACAAAACAATGCGGGATGGGAGACCATGGAGGATTGGCTGCCCTCATGTGGTCACTGGTTGGCCATCGCGGGGAGTTTGGGGAATGACCTGGCCGCAAACTAGGCCCTGGGGGCCCTTCTACGCTGTACTCTGCCAATAGCTTAGCACAGTGAGGAAGTTGGGCGAATATGATAAACAAAAAACACAACTTCACTTCAAAAACTGTTAAAGTGACATCACAGTTAGATATGTAAGAAACATTTACATACACAACATAGTACAGGGGCATATATATGCCTAGACCCTACTGCTAACGCCATCTGATAACCTACAGGATAATAGAAATAATAATCTCATCAATACACTCGTGGCATGCTTCATCATTGCTGTCTAACCTCATCCAGATAGTTTAATACCATCAGGATGGGCACAACCAACCTGGTGGGAGCTAGTATATGTTTCTTTTCTGGAGAAATGCAGGGATCTATTGATAAAAAGGGTTACAGATATACCCTAAATCTCCTTTTATTTTTTTCATTCAAAATCAAAGATTGGGGTGTTTAATGTAAATCCAATGATTTCATAACCTATATTGCTGATATGTTTCAGCCAAAAGGTTCTGTGAATATGTGTCACTCATCTTTCATCAGGGCTTCTCTATCTCCCTGCTAAAACTTTCTCAATGTGAAAAAGAGTGTTATATAGGAGGTATAAGGCTCTCCTTCCTGACCTTATATTAATGACAGCACCCACTCTGGGTTTCCTTTAGGTCTTATAGACTGACAAGGGTAGAAGCAGCCTCTATTGGACCTATCGGGTTCTCCTACACTGACAATGGTCAAAACGCATCAGATTATTATTGCTGTTTTCCTTTCATAGAATTTTGGAATGAAGATATTATCCGAGTGTTGCTTATAATTTCTTGCTATGTGATACATAAAACACAAACCTGGTGTGGTTGTCACTGTGTAGTTATAATTAGGTCAAGGATTCCATAGGAATAGCGGTTTGTTTGTTTTTGTTAATATTTGCTAATAACTTTGGCTTCATTTGAATCTTCACAAAACTTTCCCAGAAAAAGTTAATCCACCTCAACTTCTTCCTAGAATGTTTCGGTGTGGTCTGTGAAGCTGAAACAGTAAAAAAGGGGGAAAATACAAAACATATTTTTTCCATTGCTAATTTCCATAGGAGATTGTGAGAGCAATGCAGAAAAAATGCTAAGCAAAATTACATAAAATTTTGCAGAAAAGTAAAACTTTAGTCAGAAAGCGTGCCTTTCGTTATTTGGTGTTAATCCGTAAAGCCATTTTCAAGAAATTTGTAATATTATTGTGATATTTGGACAGTTGGTCCCACAGGACTCCTGCGGTATTCCTGGTGTATCACTAAGTGAAAAAAAAGAGTGATCTCATTGGTCAAAAGACCTCCTTTTCCCATTTCTCGTTTTGGTCCTTCTGGACCGGTACCAGGAGATCTGATTGACTGGCTGCAACATAACAAAAAAATATGCAGCTGCCATTACAGGACACAGAGATTGTGTCCTGAAATAAAAAAAATACAAATAGAAGGGTTCAGGATAGGGACATCCTGACCCCTTATTACTCGTTGGAGGTGGATCAAGAAGAACCTTCCCAGCTGGGAAGTACAGAGGGAGACTGTTACTGAGAGATATAGCAAACTTCAATAAGTGAAGTTTGCAAAGGTAAAGCGAACCTTAAGCTAGGGAACTGCAAAAAAAAAAAAAGTTTAAAAAAAATCAAGAAAAATATGAAGTGGGGGGGACTGTGAGGGATTGCATGTGCTTCAGCGGTTGGCTACTCACTGGGAGATTGGTGCAGTCCCTGCAGCTGACCCCTCACTGTACACAGCCAAAAGCTATGCTCAGTGGGGAAATGGTACGGATATTATAAAAGCAAAACAATAATGTACTGACAAATCCAAAGGTTATTGTAACGTTATAGTTAGATATGTTGGAAAAAGTTACTTACCTGCAGTAACGATCTTCCTGGTGGATATTCTAATTACCTGCAGATTCCTCACCTGTAGAAAAATCCCAGGCATCAAACTGGATCAGGAAACTTCAAAATGCTCATGTCGCCAGGAGGGGGCCGCTGGCTTTGCCTTGATGCAGGAGATGGCATCAAATGACGTCACTGAAGCCATAAAGTACCCAGTATAAAGATTGGTAGGGGGGTCAGACAGGGGTGCGTTTTAGCACCCCTGTTGTTTATCATCTATATTAATGGTATAGAAAAAGCTCTAAAACAAGTGACTAAAGATGTGCCAATTATTCAGGGGCATCCTTTGCCAGTTTTACTATACGCAGACGATGCGGTCCTTATGGGCCGCACTCCAAATGCCCTCCGTTTGCTTGTGGAAACTTTTGTCCACCACATGGAGGGCCTAGATCTGTGTGTAAATTTAAAAAAATCTTTTATCATGTCATGTGGGCCAGGGAAACGGAAGCTCAATACCATACATATAGGGTCAGATAAACTAGACTCTGTAAATTCTTTTCCATATTTAGGGTTGGTTTTCGCTGCGAACGGCTCATGGAGTGGGCATTTTGCCCATGCCATGGGCAAGTTCTCGAAAGCCACCAATTCAATATTGAGCCTCTCACGCCCAAAGAAATTAGGCGCTACTAGAGCCATTTTAAATTTTTTACAGTGCATTCCCGCTGCTACTTATGGGACTGAGGTTTGGGGTTCGGGAAAAAGTCCCGATAGCCAGCGTGAAGAGAGTCGCTTTTGCAGGAAATTACTGGGCGCCCCAATCTCATCCTCTGAATTTATTTGCCATAAAGAGCTAAACCTCCCCTATGTCTGTGATATTATTAGATCTAGACCAGCTCTATTCTGGTTGAGGATTTGGAGGAACAATTCAGCCACCTTAACACAAGACATAATTAAAGACTGCCTCAAACGTGATCACGGCTTATTAATCCCCTGGCTCGCTGGAGTCCAAAAAACATTGTGTGCCGTGAATAGAGGTGATCTTTTCTCCGACCCACCCAGAATTGAACCTAAAGACAAGGCAGAGGTTAAACAAGCACTATATGCACTTTTTGATACAGAGAGAATGGTAAGGGAAATTTCCAAATCTACCATTGCTAGATATATGGAGAATGATCTGTGTAAGCAACCATTTCCACTTTACCTTACTCTCCCCATGTCTAATTGGGAAAGGTCCTTGTTATTCCGCTTAAGGGCAGGTTCTGTAAAATTTTTATTGGGTTTTCCGTTGGGTTACCATCACTCAACAGAATATAATCCATGCCCGTGTGATGGTATTAGTACACAGAATGACTTGCACTTCCTATTCTTCTGTAAATTTTACTTAAAATATATTAACTGGTTTTTAACTCCTTATTTTAGGAAACAAAGACCCCTTTCATTGGGGGAGTCTCGTCTAATGTTATTCTCCCTGGATACGGATGAACTAATTTTTCGCACTAGCACTTTGAGACTTATAACACGTGTACGTAAAATGATGGAAAATCCCTGAATGACAGCTGTGTTGTTTTTTTTTTTAATAATTATGAAATTGTATTCTGAACTATTGTGATAATGAATTGTTCTTATGTGTGTACTTTTATGGATTTTATGAAATTCGAATAAAGGTCTTTTGATTGATTGATTGACAATCTAATGCAGTGCAAAAGTAATCATTGGTTTCTTATGAACTTCCTCTACAACAGTCCATCAAATGCGGTGGACGGGTAGGTGAGGAATCTGCAGGTAGCTAGAGTATCTTCCAGAAAGATCTTTACAACTGGTAATTAACTTTTTGTTGTAATAATTTCTCCCTGTAGTTTCCTCACCTGTAGAATAGATTACAGAGCAGTACCTCATTAAGGAGGATGGTTGATGGATAGTTTTATCAGATAATCCTGCAAACCACATATGGCGAAGTGACAGTCTATGTGAACTTTGGAATCTAGGCAGAAATGCTTAGTGAAGATGTGTAGGGATTTCCACATAGCTGCTTTGCAAAT
Source organism: Triturus cristatus (assembly GCF_964204655.1). Lineage (NCBI taxonomy): Eukaryota > Metazoa > Chordata > Amphibia > Caudata > Salamandridae > Triturus > Triturus cristatus. The sequence goes on from NC_140594.1 coordinate 520,927,696, forward strand.
CTCTGCAATTGGGACTCCTTTTACAAGAGAAAATGTAATGGATTTGATCCCGGTGGATTGTGACCCAATATTTTTTGGTGGGCTCTTCTTGGCCACAACGTAGCAGGTTTTTATGCACAGAATGATAAACTTTGAAAGAGACCTTTTCAGGACCGCTTTACTCTTCTAGGCACTGCAGTACCCTACAGAGAGCTAGTCATCCAGCTGGGTATCCTTGATGTGGTCCAAATAGTATTTGCCTGCCTAGTATCTAACCTTTATAACCACTCCTTCTCCTTAAAGAGATGGGGCGGGTATAGATGGTCGGAAGGGTGATGGACTGACTCAAATATAAAGAAAAAACACCTTTGGCAAGAAAGCCGTCTTGCTTCACAAAACCAACCTGTCAGGGTAAAAAGCGGAAAAGGGTGGGTGGGAGCTAAGAGCCTGTAGCTCGTTCATCGTTCTGGCTGAAAGTGTTGAAACTAAAAAAACCTGTGTAAGAAAGTGCCCTCTTTTTGCATGGTTGCCCCCACTGTTTGCTAAACTTCTGATGTACTTTTACTGGGTGTGCCCTGGGGTCCTGCCGAACAGTTACCCAAGGCCTATGTTCTTTCCCTAAACCGCATTAAAATCAAAATCCAATTGGCACTATTTTGCCACAAGTCAGTCCCTTGTAAACGGTACCACAGATATCAAGGGCACTGTGGCCAGGGAAGACCTCTAAGGGCTGCAGCACTTATTGTGCCACCCTTAGAGGCCCTGCACCTTTACACACACATACTGCCTTTGCAGGCTGTGTGTTTTGGTGCAGAACAAAGTGAAGAGTCGACACGGCACACATCCCTGTGTGCCATGCCTACAACCCACTGCCCTGGCATAGGTCAGCCACCCCTCTAGCTGGGTGCACTATACCAGTGGTGAGGGTACAGGTGCATGAGCCCTCTACCTCTACAGTTTCTAAGCCAATTCTTAGACATTGTAAGTGCAGTACTGCCATTAAGAGTATATGGTGCTGGGAGTTTGTTATTACAAACTCCACAGCATCACAATGGCTTTATTGAAAACTGGGAAGTTTGGTACCAAACATCTTAGCACATTAAACCCACACTGTTGACAGTGTAGGACTAAGTGAAAAATGCACTCTGAGAGCATCTTAGAGATGCCACCTGAAAAAATGACCTAACACTAGTGTCCAGGCTGAGTGGCTGCTCGCCAGCTGCCACCACCAGACATGTTTCTGGACCCCTGGGTCGAGAGCCTGCTGCTTTCGGGGGTCTGAAACAATGCACATCCTGGGACAAGGTGCCAAGCCTCCTTCCCTAGGATGGTCAGGGTCCACAAAGTGGAAGCTTCAAAGGCTTGCAGCCTTTGTGAGTTACCCCAGGTCTTTGCTGCTTCAAGCAACTGGCCCCCACAGGTTCTGACCCCACTTTGGGTGGGAGAATCGGTGGGGAAACCAAGTGAGGAAGGGAGGTGTGCCCACCTTTGCCAACCCCACCCATCAGGTGGGCACCCCAACCGTAGGTAGAGGTATCCATCACTACCTTAACCACAGTCGGTGGAGGAAAGAAGGCCATCCCGCAATGCAAGGTTATCCTCATTCACCAACCAAAACGCCTTCACAGAAACGCTGGGGGAGATCACAATGGAGATTGCCATGTCTCCCGTACTGTAGCCAATGCCTATGGAGGCACCACTGCAAGGCCCTCATGTGCAAATGTGCATGCATGACTAGGAGAATCAGCAGATTGAGAAATTGCAGGACCCTCAGTACTGGGAAGCGAGTGCCTTGATGAAAGGATGGAACCATCTCCATCATGTCACCAATCCTCTGAGGGGGAGCAAAGGCTTGCAGAAGGGTGGACTTCAGTACTGACTCTATCACCTGGAGCCATTATGAAAGGCCTAAGCTGAGATTTGGCATTGTTGATTGAAAAGCCCAGGTCGAACTATATGGATACTGTTGATTGCAAGTGGCAGGTCCCAACGCCTGGCGACCCAGCCTGAATCAGTCAGTCATCCAGGTATGGTAATAGGAAAATAGGGATGTACGCGCCTCTGAGATGGGCCACAACCCCTGCCCTCACCTTGGTGAAGGCTGGAAGCACTAATGTTAATCCAAATGAAGTACTGAAAACTGGTATTTTGTAAAACACACTACAAAGCACAGGTACGTCCGATGAGAATGCAGGATTGGGATATGGGAGTAGGAGTCCTGCAGGCACAGTGACGCCATGCAGTCGTCAGCTTCAATGACATTAGCACTGTTGCTAAAGTCAGCATCTTGAACTTTGCCTTTGAGGAAGAAGTTCAGCTATCTAAGGCCCAGGGTCGGATGCAGACAACCATCCTTTTTGCGCACAAGAAAATAATGGAAGTAGCATCCTTGCCCCTTTTTCTGTTCTGGCACTAACTCCATGGCTATTTGCTTCAGGACTGCTGTCATCTCGTGTTGCAGGATGGCAAGATGGCCTGGAGAAAAAGAGGAAGGCTGAGGTGGGATGAGGGTTGAGCCTGAAGGAAAGGAAGAATGTAGCCTCTTTCCACTATATGGAGGACCCACTGGTCTGAAGATATGGCGTACCGGACAGACAAAAGGATAATACCACAGGGAAGGGAGAGGAGGAGACTTGCAGGAGGGATCCATGGCCCTTACCTCTGTCTGTACCTATATATTGGTGGGCCACTGGGTCTTGGGGGTTGTTGATTTTGTGGCTTATAGGATTGTTGCTGTCAAAAGGAGAAACCTGTTGAGAATCCTCGAAAGTACCAAATCTGCTTGTAGTCACTCTGGGGTTGAGGCTATTGCAAACCCAGAGAGCGGGCCGTTGCCTTGCTGGCCTTGAATCTTCCTACGAATATATGGCCACTGTCAGAGGGAAGGCTCATAATAGTAGCATGTACATCGCTTGAAATATTCTGACCCAGACATGGCATCTGATGGAAACTGCAGTGCCCTTTACTCTTGCCACTGAGTAGACAATAGCAACACTTGACTTAATCCTATGTTATCATGCATTATGGTAATCCTTCAGCAATTCCTGGAACCAGCTGAGCCCTGTCCCATAAGGTGTGTTTGTAGTGAGTCACTAGGCAATTGGCATTGAAGGAGTTCAGGGCTATTCTTTCAGCTGAAACAATCTTTTTTCACCATGCTTCAAGCCTGTTGGATTTACCGGTCTCAGGTAACTAGAGGAAACATGCCTTGCATCTGCCCAGAAGAACAAGATGCATGAATTACCAGGTTCTCCAGGGACTGGTGTGTAGAGCGATATGGAGGGGCTAGAGGAGCAGCATGATAGTGCCCGGCCATCAGCTGATTGACCACCGGTGCTTAGGAATATTTCTCCTTTGCTGGAAGCCCAGGCTCTGCTAAGGTCTCCTTGAAAGGCAGTAGAGGTTCCACATAGGAGACGAGGGTAGCAGAAGACAGCCTTCGGATGTTTAAGGGCAGATCTCCCGCAAACTTCTTTAAAGGTGTGCAGATTTGTGGGATCTCAATCTGATTCAAAGATATCATGTATCCTTTGCCTGTAGACTTTCTCTATGATTAGTCTCTGAGCCTCGCTCCAGGATCTCTTCTGGTTAGGGCTCTGTAGGCAAGGAGGTGGTGCTGATGGCTCTAAGTGTAGCTCCAGTGGAGGTGTAGGCGGCATTGTTGGTAGAGGCACCAACTACGGCGGAATGGCTTTCTTGTGCGCCAGTGAGAAGGCAGAAGTAGGCATTGGTGCCACAGGCCTGAACATCGGGAAGCCCAGTGGCACTCCAGATGTACTGATGGATTAAATGCCCTGGTGAAGCTGCCAAACATAGCCCATAGTGAAGCTTCTGCATTCACCCCCAACACTTGAAACTATATGGAAAGGAAGGATGCGGCATCAGCAGACTTGATACTGATGGATCCAGAGCCAAAGGATCCGGGAAGGATGGCATCGGCACAAGTGGAGCCAGCGATCATTTGGTCTGGCAGTGGTACAGGATTAAAGACAGGAGGGGCAGGAACTGAAGGCTCCACTGGACTAACTCTGGTTCCAAGGAAGAGGATACTGTGCAAGACTGAGATTGTTGGGTCAACTTCTCTGGTACATGCTTTTCATGCTTCCTCTGCTTCTTCTTCTTCACTCCACATGAGTGTGAAGAGGGAGACCTGGATATAGGCCTCAATCGACGATGACTTCGCCTATCTTCTAGGACCCAGGCCATAAAAGGCTTGGCCTCACTCTCTTTAATGACTAAAGGGTGCATGCTCTGACAGGAGTCGCAGGAAAGGGAGTTGTGGTCAGGACTAAGCAACACACGCAAATGGCTTGTGGGCCAGTGACAACTAACAACTGTTCCTTGCAGAACCTATAGGGCTTGAAGTCCAAGCGCTTGGAAGGAGACACGGTGCCACACTAATAACAATCCTGTGAAGGAAACACAAGACTCAGGAGGGAACAACATAGGATCTGCACCAAAAAATGGATATGACATAGTAACGCTGGGGTGGATGCTTTATGGCTTCAGTGACGCCATTTAATGTCACTTCCAGCATCAATGCGAAGTCAGCACCGCTGTTTTCGGAAACAGTCTGATGCTTGAGATAATTCTACAGGTGAGGAATGTGCAGGTAGAAGTATCCATCAGAAACAAGATCTTACTTTACATTAAAAAAGATGTTAGAAAGTCACTAAACACCTAACTTTTTTACTTTGATTTCTTCAGTGAATTACTACGCTTTTTTCAAAGTAAAGAAAGATCTTATTACCGTACCTAACTATAATATCATTTTTACCTTTGTTTTTTGTAAAGTATATGTCAGTTTACACTTGCTGAAGTAACCCTGCTACTGTTTTGTTGTCTACAAACTATGGGCCTTATACACCAAGGTACATTTACAAGTCAAAACCAACTTTATTCAACACATCGTCATAAAAGCATATAAAATTGATAAATTTACAATAAAAGTGTCATTCAATTGTGTATAAAAGCCTAGATGAACAATAATTACCCTTTGTGTCCCCATGGATCATGCTTCCCTAGACTAAACTCTGTGTTCATGGTTTATCTAACTTGACACTGTCATTTACAAAGCATATAATGATTAATAGACAAAATTTTATAAAATTCATAGTAAACAATTTAAAAAATACCTTTATAATTTGACATATTGGCTAAGACCCAGTAGATATAAAAACGTTGGTTAATAGATCATATTTTTATAACTCATGATGATAAAAGATATATTAACATGGTTTTCCACGGTAAAACAATGCACAATTTTAAATAACAATGGACTTTGCCCTGATTGTCCACATCCATCCTAAGTATTTGGCAACTGCTACGAATATAGAGGATGAAAAGTTCGTACACAATATTCTTTCAGCTACCAAACTACATCTTATCCCTAAAAGCTTACATATGGGTTTTAGCCAAATTCTACGAGGATTCTTGTAGGCGGGACAGGCAAATAACATATGTGCAATAGATTCATTAGGGGCCGAGCAACAAGGACAATTGCTCTCACCAGATTTAGACCATCTCGAGGTAAAAGACCTTAATGGCAACGAACCCACTCGCAGCTGAAAATAAAGCTTCCTGTCTAGGGGGTTAGTAACAGTATCCCAATATGGTTCAGAGGTCGAGATGGGTTTAAATTCCAAAAATTTGACTGTAAGGGAAGATGCCTCACTGGTACTAAAGACACTTAATGAAACCATCTCCCAATATTTTTCTTTTAGGATCTTCTTGGTTGGAAAACAAGCTACAGTAGGTTCGTCCCATAATGTTGGCTGTCCAATTTTAACTAAGATTTTTTTTACACCACACAGCCAGCTAATTTTATGGAAAGTGTCAGCTTTTATAATATCCATAAAACCTTCAGCATAATCTTTCAATGCCGGTGTTGTCCACAATCTTCGCCAATATAACACGGTGCGTAGCTTTGCAATATCCTGAAGAGGTTTCCTCCCAAGATCATAGAAAAGCGGGCGAAGCGGTGTACTTTGTGGCAAATTGGTAATGCCTCTCAGGAACTTATTTTCAGATAAGCTTAGTTTCGACAAGTTCTCTAGCCCCCAAAGTTCTACGCCATACAATACAGAGCTTACCACTTTAGCGTCGTAAACTTGGAGCACTGGTTTTATGGGTTTCGTCAAGGACCTATTGTGCTCAAGGCGTAGGGCCCCTGACAACTGCCGTTGTTTCAGAGTGGTACAAAGGGGGGTGGTGATGGACGGAGCATCAGAACCAATCAAACACTCACACCCAGTCAACAGATCTGGGTTTGATCCATCACCGTTCTTTAGCCCACTCTGCCACCCCAGTTCAGACATGGCCATATGCAAATCAGTCTGACCCTGTGCCTCATGGGAACAGTCCAGCCCGAACTGCCAAGCCATGCCTTTCCTGGACCGGAAACAAGCTTCCTAGGACCGGTTTCTGGCATTTCAGCCGTCTTCAGCCAGGCTTGCTTGAATCCAGTGGCAAAGTGAGCAAGGGACTCACGTCTGAGCATACCCTGCCAACTTATGGCGAACAAAGCGGTACAAAGGGGGGTGGTGATGGACGGAGCATCAGAACTGGGGTGGCAGAGTGGGCTAAAGAACGGTGATGGATCAAACCCAGATCTGTTGACTGGGTGTGAGTGTTTGATTGGTTCTGATGCTCCGTCCATCACCACCCCCTTTTGTACTGCTTTGTTCGCCATAAGTTGGCAGGGTATGCTCAGACGTGAGTCCCTTGCTCACTTTGCCACTGGATTCAAGCAAGCCTGGCTGAAGACGGCTGAAATGCCAGAAACCGGTCCTAGGAAGCTTGTTTCCGGTCCAGGGAAGACATGGCTTGGCAGTTCGGGCTGGACTGTTCCCATGAGGCACAGGGTCAGACTGATTTGCATATGGCCATGTCTGAACTGGGGTGGCAGAGTGGGCTAAAGAACGGTGATGGATCAAACCCAGATCTGTTGACTGGGTGTGAGTGTTTGATTGGTTCTGATGCTCCGTCCATCACCACCCCCTTTTGTACTGCTTTGTTCGCCATAAGTTGGCAGGGTATGCTCAGACGTGAGTCCCTTGCTCACTTTGCCACTGGATTCAAGCAAGCCTGGCTGAAGACGGCTGAAATGCCAGAAACCGGTCCTAGGAAGCTTGTTTCCGGTCCAGGGAAGACATGGCTTGGCAGTTCGGGCTGGACTGTTCCCATGAGGCACAGGGTCAGACTGATTTGCATATGGCCATGTCTGAACTGGGGTGGCAGAGTGGGCTAAAGAACGGTGATGGATCAAACCCAGATCTGTTGACTGGGTGTGAGTGTTTGATTGGTTCTGATGCTCCGTCCATCACCACCCCCTTTTGTACTGCTTTGTTCGCCATAAGTTGGCAGGGTATGCTCAGACGTGAGTCCCTTGCTCACTTTGCCACTGGATTCAAGCAAGCCTGGCTGAAGACGGCTGAAATGCCAGAAACCGGTCCTAGGAAGCTTGTTTCCGGTCCAGGGAAGACATGGCTTGGCAGTTCGGGCTGGACTGTTCCCATGAGGCACAGGGTCAGACTGATTTGCATATGGCCATGTCTGAACTGGGGTGGCAGAGTGGGCTAAAGAACGGTGATGGATCAAACCCAGATCTGTTGACTGGGTGTGAGTGTTTGATTGGTTCTGATGCTCCGTCCATCACCACCCCCTTTTGTACTGCTTTGTTCGCCATAAGTTGGCAGGGTATGCTCAGACGTGAGTCCCTTGCTCACTTTGCCACTGGATTCAAGCAAGCCTGGCTGAAGACGGCTGAAATGCCAGAAACCGGTCCTAGGAAGCTTGTTTCCGGTCCAGGGAAGACATGGCTTGGCAGTTCGGGCTGGACTGTTCCCATGAGGCACAGGGTCAGACTGATTTGCATATGGCCATGTCTGAACTGGGGTGGCAGAGTGGGCTAAAGAACGGTGATGGATCAAACCCAGATCTGTTGACTGGGTGTGAGTGTTTGATTGGTTCTGATGCTCCGTCCATCACCACCCCCTTTTGTACTGCTTTGTTCGCCATAAGTTGGCAGGGTATGCTCAGACGTGAGTCCCTTGCTCACTTTGCCACTGGATTCAAGCAAGCCTGGCTGAAGACGGCTGAAATGCCAGAAACCGGTCCTAGGAAGCTTGTTTCCGGTCCAGGGAAGACATGGCTTGGCAGTTCGGGCTGGACTGTTCCCATGAGGCACAGGGTCAGACTGATTTGCATATGGCCATGTCTGAACTGGGGTGGCAGAGTGGGCTAAAGAACGGTGATGGATCAAACCCAGATCTGTTGACTGGGTGTGAGTGTTTGATTGGTTCTGATGCTCCGTCCATCACCACCCCCTTTTGTACTGCTTTGTTCGCCATAAGTTGGCAGGGTATGCTCAGACGTGAGTCCCTTGCTCACTTTGCCACTGGATTCAAGCAAGCCTGGCTGAAGACGGCTGAAATGCCAGAAACCGGTCCTAGGAAGCTTGTTTCCGGTCCAGGGAAGACATGGCTTGGCAGTTCGGGCTGGACTGTTCCCATGAGGCACAGGGTCAGACTGATTTGCATATGGCCATGTCTGAACTGGGGTGGCAGAGTGGGCTAAAGAACGGTGATGGATCAAACCCAGATCTGTTGACTGGGTGTGAGTGTTTGATTGGTTCTGATGCTCCGTCCATCACCACCCCCTTTTGTACTGCTTTGTTCGCCATAAGTTGGCAGGGTATGCTCAGACGTGAGTCCCTTGCTCACTTTGCCACTGGATTCAAGCAAGCCTGGCTGAAGACGGCTGAAATGCCAGAAACCGGTCCTAGGAAGCTTGTTTCCGGTCCAGGGAAGACATGGCTTGGCAGTTCGGGCTGGACTGTTCCCATGAGGCACAGGGTCAGACTGATTTGCATATGGCCATGTCTGAACTGGGGTGGCAGAGTGGGCTAAAGAACGGTGATGGATCAAACCCAGATCTGTTGACTGGGTGTGAGTGTTTGATTGGTTCTGATGCTCCGTCCATCACCACCCCCTTTTGTACTGCTTTGTTCGCCATAAGTTGGCAGGGTATGCTCAGACGTGAGTCCCTTGCTCACTTTGCCACTGGATTCAAGCAAGCCTGGCTGAAGACGGCTGAAATGCCAGAAACCGGTCCTAGGAAGCTTGTTTCCGGTCCAGGGAAGACATGGCTTGGCAGTTCGGGCTGGACTGTTCCCATGAGGCACAGGGTCAGACTGATTTGCATATGGCCATGTCTGAACTGGGGTGGCAGAGTGGGCTAAAGAACGGTGATGGATCAAACCCAGATCTGTTGACTGGGTGTGAGTGTTTGATTGGTTCTGATGCTCCGTCCATCACCACCCCCTTTTGTACTGCTTTGTTCGCCATAAGTTGGCAGGGTATGCTCAGACGTGAGTCCCTTGCTCACTTTGCCACTGGATTCAAGCAAGCCTGGCTGAAGACGGCTGAAATGCCAGAAACCGGTCCTAGGAAGCTTGTTTCCGGTCCAGGGAAGACATGGCTTGGCAGTTCGGGCTGGACTGTTCCCATGAGGCACAGGGTCAGACTGATTTGCATATGGCCATGTCTGAACTGGGGTGGCAGAGTGGGCTAAAGAACGGTGATGGATCAAACCCAGATCTGTTGACTGGGTGTGAGTGTTTGATTGGTTCTGATGCTCCGTCCATCACCACCCCCTTTTGTACTGCGTTGTTTCAGAGTGGCCATGTCAATCTGGTGGTTCCACTTTAAATCATTCTGAATATTCACCCCTAAATATGTAAAGTCCCTAACTTGTTCCAGGGGACGGCTATTCATTAAAATACCACCTTTAAAAGCTTTGTGTTGGTTAAATATCATGAGTTTCGTTTTAGACACATTGACTTTGAGTCCCTGAGCGGAGCAAAATTCCTCAAATACTCGCAGGGCTCTTTGGAGCCCACTTGGGGTCTTCGAAATTATCAAGGTGTCATCAGCAAACATTAAAATTGGGATTATAATCCCTGCCAGAGCTGGAGCATCTGTATTGACTCTAGCCATACAGTCAACTATCCCATTTATAAATACAGTAAATAAAGACGGGGCCATGACGCACCCCTGGCGCACCCCACGCACAACAGGGAAAGAATCAGTCACCTGGCCCTGTGAGCCCCAGCGTATTGTTGCATAATTGCCCTCATGCAATCTCTTTAGGAGCGTCAGAAGTTCAGCGGATAGGCCTAAGTCTTGAAGGGTCGACCATAGCCTAGAGCGGGGGACGAGGTCGAAGGCTGATTTTAGGTCCACAAATGCAGCATACATGCTGCATTTGCCCAGGACCACCACCTTCCAGTATAGTAAAACAAAATGAAACACCTGATCAATCGTGCTTGTATGGGTGCGGAAACCGGCTTGCAAGGGTGATAGTATGCTATACTCGTCCACCCAATCATTGATCTTATTAAGAATTAATCTCCCCAATATTTTTTGTATTGAGTCAATCAAACTAATGGGACGATAATTCCCCAGCACAGATTTGTCACCTTTCTTGTACACAGGGATTATTTCGGCCCCTTTCCAGGAGACCGGTACAGGTGCTCCTCTCGCAATTGCATGAACCAGTAGTAAGATATATTTACCCCATCTGGTTTTATCATATAAGAACACATCAGCGGGGATTCCATCTTGGCCTGGGGCTCTCCCACCAACAACTGCACAAAGGGCTACCTCAACATCATTAATAGTAAAAGCCTCATCCACAAAAAAAACACAGTTTGAGTCATCCACTGTAGGTTCCAAGGAGCTACATGCATATTGTGGCCCGAAATGTGATACCCACTCTCCCTGGGAAACGTAATTACTTGGAGGATCGGTAATACAATCTCTGTCCCACTTAATAATGGCCCAGAAGTGCTTGCTATCCTTCTTATTACTGACCTCTAACAACTCCTGCCATCTCTTTTCATCCCAGGAGCGTTTTGCATTAACCATGGAATTTTATAGGTCTGTCTAGCAGCACGTACTGTGGCTATGTCCCCTCCTTTAATGGCCTTCCCTAGAAGCACCCTTGTCTGCCGGCATTCACTATTACACCACCGACAGATATTCTGACGAGTTTTTATCTTTATCTTGTGTGATTTAAAAAAAAAAAATATCTCAAATGTAAGAAAAGATTATCATGGCACTGAGTGACGTTCTCCAGGCTGATACTATTGGGATTTGTGCTATTCAGCATTACTAGAACTTGATCAACTTCCTTTGCTATTTTGCCCAAGGCCTGTAGGTCTTCAACAACACTCGACCACTTAAATCTTCTCATATTGTTCATAGGGAACACATCGCGGGAGTGTAGTTCAACCTCTCTGGTAGTTACTTGTTCCGATGCCCAACATTTAAGAGTAACACACAAAGGATTATGATCACTTTCCAATCGATCCCTCACTTCCATATCATCCACAGTATGCCAGAAGTTCAGGCTAACGAGTATGTAGTCTATCCTGCTTTTATAAAACCCGTTATTAAACGTATTAAGCCCTGACTTATCTAAAGGGGTCCTACCATTTAATGCCCTGAGCCCTTTCTCCAAGCAGAGGGAGTTTATCTGAACTACCAACTCAGTCCATTTCTTAATGGGGGCAAGCTCTAATTTTGGAACTCCCCGCTCGGCATCTTCCTCTTCAGTGAGGGGCCATTCCTCCCCAACAAGTGGTGCAAATGTTGTATTAAAGTCACCTACTATAATGATTTTACTTTCTGTAGAGTAATGATCGAGGAGTTCATCTAGGGCTGCAATAGTTTGAGACCTACTCCCTCTTGTTCCTCTTGCATAGATGTTGAAAATATCAACTTTACCTAGCGAACCCAAATTTAATCTTACTGTCTGGATATCATTGTTATTAGTAGGAAGTTCCTTAATGTTGAAACCTAAGGATTGCCGAACCCAAAGGTTAGGCCACCCGAAGGACGCCCTTTTGCCCCTTTAACTGCCGGTACGTAAAAGGTTAGGAAGCCTACCCGATGTTGCGCAGTTAACATCCATGTTTCTTGAAAGCAGCATATATCAAAGAGGTCGATAAAGATAACCCATTCTGGAGATAGTATTTTGGAACTGATTCCTGCAATGTTCCATGATAACAAAGTGTCCCTTTTAGTATCATTACTGTTTGGTGTGGAGACCGGGCAAGGCTCTAAACAAAGATTGTCATGCCTTGTTCCAGCCACACTAACTAGTACATTTGGAATTGGATTTAGGACAACCTCAGTCAATCTGCCTTGGGCACTACAGGACCATAGCAATTCAGGGTTACTCTCCCTAGATGAAAATTGGTCTACTCCACTGTCAACACATTTTAAAAACACCTCAGGCAGTCAATACATTCAAGAGAAGAACTGCCTATTCTATTTGCCTGTCGTGTGTGATTACATGTAGAAGTAAAGTTTCCTGATCTGGTTACCTGCCGTGCATGGAGATCGTTACAATTAACAACGGGGAGTGAGTGCCTAAACTGGATGGTCGAATGGTCAGGGGAGCAGGTTCTAAATTCAAGGGCCAAGAGATTCTCAACTAAGGCTTCGCTCTGCATAGTTAACTCAATGCAATCCAGCAGATTAGTAGGAGAAATAAGCCTACTCACTTTCAGAATATCCTCCCTTATTACCGAGCGACAACCCCTTACATGCCGCATCCAATGTATCACCTTGTTAGTCAATGAGTCTGGGCTTTCTACTTTATTCTGTCCCAGTTTCGGGACATCATAAACAGTTTTCTTCTGTTAGCAGACTTGATGAATGTACCTGTCCCCTTCACTTCATAATTTGGACTCTTCCTAGTTGAGGACATACTGGTATTATGGGTCCTACCCAACTGTAACTGCCCCTGCTTACTTATAGTATCATTGGGCATGGGGCTACTTATAGTTCTAATAATAGTTGCTACAGTGTTTCCAGCAGGGATCGTTGTAGAGGAGGTACTCTGCTTAACCGCTACACTGCATGGGGGGACAGTTTTACTCAATATTTCCACAGCTCGTGTGGTAGATGGCTTTACCTGGGCTGGTGACGACATATTGGTAATGTTTGGTCTATGATTTAGGCAATCTATACTAGCAGGCCTTCCCTGCATCAATAGTTTAACCATAGAAAATAAATCAATCATCATCGTTTTTAGGGACCCCAGTTCGGTCTGCAGCGAGCGGACAGCCAAAATTACCTCATTGGTTTCTGAGGTATGTGTCACTACCTGATTTCCAGCCTGATCTTTATTTACAGACACTAGCCCTACTATACTTTGAGCGCTGCCCACATCCTGGGAATCAGACAAAATATCAAATCTGTACAATTAATAATAGGATCAATTAATGTAGGCTGAGTACTATCAATTTCCAATGTATTTATGATAGTGTCGCTAGAATTTAATGCCCCTATTGGGCTTGTGTGACTCATACTCTTGCTCACCTTAGGACCCTTTTTAGGCTTAAGAAACATGTTAGGAATCACAGGGCAGCTAACTAGGCTCTTTCTAACGGGGTGGTCCATACCTGTCAGGGGACTGTCCCTCATGAGCTTTTTTGGCGCACTCACCAATAGGTCCTCACATTCCTCTATCAATGTATCAATACGATCTAAGACAGTTACTTGCTGCATTTTTGGGTGTCTTCCTGGCCTTTTTCCCCCTTTCTAATTCTACCCCCCTCACCCCCCCTGCCCCCCCTTCCATCATCTTTCTTTTCCCCATCTCTTAACAGAGAAATAAAAAGGAAAAAATCTACACAAAAAAAAAACTAAATCAAAATTTAAAAGTCAATCTATGCCAGTTTTTCGGCCACAAAATCTATTATTACCACACTACAAAAAATGCAGAAATTAAATGTCATTTGTCACTAATCAGGACAGTACCTTATTAAACTTGTGATGCTCCGTATTCGCATGTACTAAACATGAAATGAAAGACGGGGGCCCTGCCCTGTCTCCTCCTGGCGATGACGGGCAAGGACGGGTCCGCCCTTGGCCCGGGCTTTGCCCGGGCGCCTCCCGCGATGCAGGGCACCAGGAGCGTTTTTATGCTCCCCCGGCGCTGCCTGCTGACATCAAAGGCAAGCGCCCGGGGTGAGCGTAGGGCTGCTGGAAGCTGTAGTCCACGCTGGCCGTTCCCCTCACGGCAGACCCGCTAATAGCGGGAAGATGACTGATGGACCCCTTGCTGGCCGTTCCCCTCACGGCAATGGACAGGTAAGTATGCTGGCAGGATTCTCAAAGATCGGCGCGTCCCGCACTGCGGGGCACAAGGAGCGTTTTTATGCTCCCCCGGCGCTGTCTGCTGACATCAAAGTCAAGCGCCTGGGGTGAGCGTAGGGCTGCTGGAAGCTGTAGTCCACGCTGGCCGTTCCCCTCACGGCGGACCCGCTAATAGCGGGAAGATGACTGCTGGACCCCTTGCTGGCCGTTCCCCTCACGGCAATGGACAGGTAAGTATGCTGGCAGGATTCTCAAAGATCAGCGCGTCCCACGCTGCGGGGCAACAGGAGCGTTTTTATGCTCCCCCGACGCTGTCTGCTGACATCAAAGGCAAGCGCCTGGGGTGAGCGTAGGGCTGCTGGAAGCTGTAGTCCACACTGGCCGTTCCCCTCACGGCGGACCCGCAAATAGCGGAAAGATGACTGCTGGACCCCTTGCTGGCCGTTCCCCTCACGGCAATGGACAGGTAAGTATGCTGGCAGGATTCTCAAAGATCGGCGCGTGTACAGTTACACTTTTGTGTTATTTTCAGTTTTTTGGGGTATTCACAAATCTACGTGTTAATAGTACACTTTTTAACATATTAGTATTAGCAAGTGCTCATGATTTCCATGCTTTCTTTGTTGGATGCATTATTTTATCAGAATTACTCTGTGTCCAAAACGGGGTTCATCTATCACATTAATTTCCTCTTTTGGTACTTTTCATCTTGCCGTTACTGTGAAGCCACTGATGCTTTAAAGTGCAGTCAATTGTAGTATATATTACAGTTTTTTCACTCTAGGTGGCTGTACTCTTCTAGTTCAACTCAGAATACTGAAAAAGAATATATATTTTTGAACAAGGATTTCAGGTTGCCAAGGATAGTATGAGTGCAGCTTTCCCATGCTGGTCAATGTTTTTTTAGGTTGCGTCCACCAGACAGCGCAAGTTGTCTTGTTGTAAAAGACATATTGTAGACTTATCCAGAGCATACAAGGGCTTGTAGCCGGCCCATTGCTTACCGTTTGTTGACTTTACTGTCATTCTCATTTTCCTGCTGTTTATTAGTGCCCCAGCTTTTCAATTGTGTGTTTGTCCCTCCCGTGGAGCGTAGCCTCTTTACCATCTCATTGACTTGTTGGTTTTTATGCTTTCACTGGTTGCTTTTAAGGAACTAGTTTTATCTGTATGTGTAAGTACTTCATGTTAATGCATTTGTTTCAAACTATCTCCCATGTGTGCTTTCCTTTACCCTCCACTTAGCTTTCTCTCACCCATGTGCGACTCTCCACCCACGTGCAGTCATGTTGCTCTCTCGTGCCCTGTATACTTCTCTCTCCACCTCTGCAGTCCACATTAGTCGCTTTCTCTCGTGTAGCTTCTCGCTCATCCCCTTTCCACAACCTTGTCCTGTAACCTAGCCATCCTCATTAATAATACAAAAAAAATCTTAACCCTTTCTGCCCTGCATTTTAAAACAGCGCATTGTCTTTTGTATTAACTGTTCCCCCTCCAATCAGTAAATTTAAAACGAAAATGGGAATGTTAATTTGTAGGTGTGCACATGTGTGTTAAATGCATGAGCATGCCTACAAAATAATGCAGCAGCCCCTCAAAGCAATAGTTTTTTAATAGCCATGCTGCACAGCAGTTGCATTGATGTACAGAATGGCTAAAAAAAGATGGGGAAAGCCAATAGGTCTAATAAGTGAGACATGTTGGCTTTGTCAATGCTTATTTTATATATAGTAATTTTAACTGCCATCTTTTGTTCACCAATTACTAAACTAAAGTTACAGATTCAGTTTGTAGCATAGTTGTCAAATCTAGTTTTCTAGACTCATTTGCAAATACTGCCAGGGAGAAGGTGTCAAGTACGCCGCAGGTATCTGTGAATCAAGTGTCCGCTATTCACTTCGAGGTTTGACCGCAGATGCAGCAATGCAAATATGATAAATCACCAGAACCATTAGAGAGAAAAATGTAGTGGAAAACCATCATAACAAATCGAGTGCATCTCTGGAACTGACTGCATCCTCATTTTAGATTCCTGGTCAGATTAACATTTTTCTAAAAAGTTTGAAATCCAATCTCTCCCAGACACATTTAATTCCTCCAGACACCCGATTGGGAACTTTGGACCCCCCCCCCTTTTTTATGAACTAGGGGCCACATGCACGACCACCAGATTTTGCAAATTGCAAATTGGGATTTTTAGAAACTTGCAATTAGAGAGTCACAAAATCTGATGTACAGTCAAATCAGTCCTGAAATAGCAACTCGCTAACGATTCGAATTGCACAAGCCGAAATCGCTAATAGCGAGTAGGTATCCACTGTTAAATAGCGGTAGTGTAGGAAGCTGGCTCTGTATATACTGTAACAAAGTGAGATATAGTGTGCACAGAGTTCAGTGGATCCCC
Organism: Triturus cristatus; assembly: GCF_964204655.1. Taxonomy (NCBI): domain Eukaryota; kingdom Metazoa; phylum Chordata; class Amphibia; order Caudata; family Salamandridae; genus Triturus; species Triturus cristatus. Next base: position 520,944,250 of record NC_140594.1, read on the forward strand.
AAAGGTAGGCAGAGGTTGAAGTAGATAGTACCTTACTCTCTATTTGTGGTAGTGTGGGCGAGCAGTAACGCCTTATTAGAGGGTAGTGTTAAGCAGGCAAGAAATTATTTCACACACTAAAGGACTGAACTCTGCCCAATTTGTTTTGTTTAAAAATATTATTAAGTTGTATTTATTTCCTACAAACAAGCCACACCTGGTACAGGTAAGTGAAATTATAGTTTGCCGAACCAATACAGTTGAATGCAAATGTAGGTACTTGGTTTTAGTTACAGATAAATCACTAGTAAAAGAAGCAACTGTTGAATTAATGTACATATACTTTATAATTACTTTGTGAGCATTAGTTATATTACTTTCGGTCCGTGAGCAGGACACCACCAGCGGCACAGAGGCAGCTGGGTGCAGAATGCAGGGACCCCATGTTAGCTAATGGGCTAAGCAAGGTCATTGGTTTGGGGACTGCGGATGAGCAGACCACCTGGTTGATGGGACACAAAAAGCTCCTGGTGTCATTAGCACTGAAGGGCCCAATGGCCAACACAAGAACTACACTGCCAGCGGCACAGACACGGCCGGTGTAGGATGCAGTCATCGGGGATCCCAGGATTTCTCAGTTAAGACCCTTGGTCTTGGGCCAAGCGGCTGATTCGGTTGGGATTCCTGAAAGGCAGTCGGCGACGGGGTAGGTGAATGGGGCAGGAGTTGAAGCCTTGTAGCCGCAAGTGCTCACAGATGGAGTCGGTCGGGCGGTTGGGCTCCTTGGACCGCTTCGGTCAGAGAGACAGTCAGGGTGTCACCTTCGGACACGGTTGGGGGGGCCTCCCAGATAATGGCTGCAGGCTCAGGTTTGAAGCTTGTGGGAGTTCAGGGATCACCGTAACTCAGGCTAGGATCACTGGCGGGACCTCCATAGGGTGTTGGGTCACTCGGCTCAAGGTGTCTGATGCTGAGTGGTGGGAGACCCATGGAGTCGGCCGGAGTCAGAGTCAATTGGTCTTGAGCAAGTCCAGTGATCATTGCAGACAAAGTCTTTGGATTGCTGCAGGACACACAAAGGTTTTGCTGGAGGAGTCCAAAGTAGGGATAGGCCGGTAGGGTAGGGGACAAGTCAGTGGGTGTCCTCATCTTCGTCTCTTAGAGCGGCTGTTCAGTCCTTCTTCTTCCTTTTCTTCTTGTTGGCTCCTGTCTGAGAAGGCATGCTTCAGGGTTGCACCTAAATACTAAATTTAGGGGAAAATACAGGTAGGTACAGGTTGGGTCCAATGGGTCCCTTCCGTGGGGTGGGTACACCCCCTCTTATGCTACCCTCCAGTGGGAGGGGGGCATAAACCTCATGCTGGTTGGTTGGGTCTTCCCATCTGCAAGATGGCGGGAACTGAGAGTTGTGCTTCACCTCGCCTCCCCCAACTGAGGGGTGGGGTTGTCAAAGGTGGGCACACCTCTTCTCCTAACTTGGTTTGCCCGCTGATTCTCCCACCCAAAGTAAGGGTCAGAACCGGTAGGAGCCAGTTGCTGGGAGTAGCAAATGCCTTGGGTAGCTCACAAAGGCGACAAGCCTTTGAAGCTTCTCCTTCGTGGACCCTGCTCATCCTTGGAAAGGAGGCTTGGCACCTCATCACAGGATGCGCTTTGTTTCAGGACCCCAAGAAGGTAGGCTCCCGACCCAGGGGTCCAGAAACCTGTCTGGTGGTGGCAGCTGTCGAGCAGCCACTCAGCCAGTGCACTAGTGTTAGGTTGTTTTTCAGTGGGCATCTCTGTATTTTTCATTAAATCCCACACTGGTATCAGTGTGGGTTTAATGTGCTGAGAAGTTTGATACCAAGCTTTCCAGTTTTCAGTAAAGCCATTATGGTGCTGTGGAGTTCGTTATGACAAACTCCCAGACCATATACTCTGTATGGCATTACAGCACTTACAATGTCTAAGAATTGATTAAGACACTGTAGGGGTACAGGGCTCATGCACCTGTACCCCTACCACTGGTGTAGTGCACGCAGGTAGAGGGGTGGCTTACCTATGCCAGGGCAGTGGATTGTAGCCATGGCACACAGGGATGTTGACTCTTCACTTTGTTCTGCACCAAAACACGTAGCCTGCAATGGGAGTGTGTGTGTGTGTGTGTAAAGGCACAGGGCCCCAAACGGGGGCACAATAATTGTTGCAGCCCTTGGAGGCATTCCCTGTTCACATGCCATTGGTACCTGTGGTACCTTTTACAAGGGACTTACATGTGGCCAGAGAGTTGCCAATTGGGTTTTGCATGAGTACAGTTTGGGGAAGGAACATAGGCCCTGGGTACCTGGTTGGCAGGAACCCAAGGCACACACAAAATACATCAACATTAGGCAAAAAGTGGGGGGAAACCATGCAAAAATGGGCAATTTCCTACAGGCAGTGGTCGCAATTGCGGGGCCTGAAAAAATCCTTCATGCTTCCTGTTGCAGGTGAAGGACCACAAAGACATGAAGTACTGGCCCAGGATAAACCTGGAGAACACCCAGAGTGGAGTGGGTAGTCCTGCAGCACACACATGCAGAGCAGAGGAGCCCAATGAACTTCCAAACCATCCTTATTATTGGCTAACCAACAGTCTGAGAAAGTAGCAGGGCAGAGAAGGGGAAATTAAAGTTCTCTGAAAGGGAATTTGAAATCTTAACTGAGGAATTTTGTAACAACCACGATCAGCTATTCGGTTGTGCCTCCATGACCATGCATGAGTCAGAAAAAAAAGAAGATATGGAAGGGCATTCAACAGAGAATCAATGCCCTTGGAGTGGCTGACCATTCCATAGAGGAAATCAAGAAGCAATGGTATGACTAGCATCTTCTACCAAAGAGAGGGTGGCAACAAGCCTGCAGGACTCTCAGGCGACTAGAGGTGGTTCCACTTTGCCACTGGATTCAAGCAAGCCTGGCTGAAGACGGCTGAAATGCCAGAAACCGGTCCTAGGAAGCTTGTTTCCGGTCCAGGGAAGACATGGCTTGGCAGTTCGGGCTGGACTGTTCCCATGAGGCACAGGGTCAGACTGATTTGCATATGGCCATGTCTGAACTGGGGTGGCAGAGTGGGCTAAAGAACGGTGATGGATTAAACCTAGATCAGTTGACTGGGGGTGAGTGCTTGCAATGTTCAACACTCCGTCCATCATTTCCTTTGGTTTTGCTTTGCTCGCCATAAGTTGGCAGGGTATGCTCAGACGTGAGTCCCTTGCCCACTTTGCCACTGGATTCAAGCAAGCCTGGTTGAAGATGGCTGAAATGCCAGAAACCGGTCCTAGGAAGCTTGTTTCCGGTCCAGGGAAGGCATGGCTTGACAGTTCGGGCTGGACTGTTCCCTTGAGGCACAGGGTCAGACTGATTTGCATATGGCCATGTCTGAACTGGGGTGGCAGAGTGGGCTAAAGAACGGTGATGGATTAAACCTAGATCAGTTGACTTGGGGTGAGTGCTTGCAATGTTCAACACTCCGTCCATCATTTCCTTTGGTTTTGCTTTGTTGGCCATAAGTTGGCAGGGTATGCTCAGACGTGAGTCCCTTGCTCACTTTGCCACTGGATTCAAGCAAGCCTGGCTGAAGACGGCTGAAATGCCAGAAACCGGTCCTAGGAAGCTTGTTTCCGGTCCAGGGAAGACATGGCTTGGCAGTTCGGGCTGGACTGTTCCCATGAGGCACAGGGTCAGACTGATTTGCATATGGCCATGTCTGAACTGGGGTGGCAGAGTGGGCTAAAGAACGGTGATGGATTAATCCTAGATCAGTTGACTGAGGGTGAGTGCTTGCAATGTTCAACACTCCGTCCATCATTTCCTTTGGTTTTGCTTTGTTCGCCATAAGTTGGCAGGGTATGCTCAGACGTGAGTCCCTTGCTCACTTTGCCACTGGATTCAAGGAAGCCTGGCTGAAGACGGGTGAAATGCCAGAAACCGGTCCGAGGAAGCTTGTTTCCGGTCCAGGGAAGACATGGCTTGGCAGTTCGGGCTGGACTGTTCCCATGAGGCACAGGGTCAGACTGATTTGCATATGGCCATGTCTGAACTGGGGTGGCAGAGTGGGCCAAAGAACGGTGATGGATTAAACCTAGATCAGTTGACTGGGGGTGAGTGCTTGCAATGTTCAACACTCCGTCCATCATTTCCTTTGGTTTTGCTTTGTTCGCCATAAGTTGGCAGGGTATGCTCAGATGTGAGTCCCTTGCTCACTTTGCCACTGGATTCAAGCAAGCCTGGCTGAAGACTGCCAAAATGCCAGAAACCGGTCCTAGGAAGCTTGTTTCCGGTCAAGGGAAGACATGGCTTGGCAGTTTGGGCTGGACTGTTCCCATGAAGCACAGGGTCAGACTGATTTGCATATGGCCATGTCTGAACTGGGGTGGCAGAGTGGGCTAAAGAACGGTGATGGATTAAACCTAGATCAGTTGACTGGGGGTGAGTGCTTGCAATGTTCAACACTCCGTCCATCATTTCCTTTGGTTTTGCTTTGTTCGCCATAAGTTGGCAGGGTATGCTCAGACGTGAGCCCCTTGCTCACTTTGCCACTGGATTCAAGCAAGCCTGGCTGAAGACGGCTGAAATGCCAGAAACCGGTCCTAGGAAGCTTGTTTCCGGTCCAGGGAAGACATGGCTTGGCAGTTCGGGCTGGACTGTTCCCATGAGGCACAGGGTCAGACTGATTTGCATATGGCCATGTCTGAACTGGGGTGGCAGAGTGGGCTAAAGAACGGTGATGGATTAAACCTAGATCAGTTGACTGGGGGTGAGTGCTTGCAATGTTCAACACTCCGTCCATCATTTCCTTTGGTTTTGCTCCACAAATGTACCCCCACCCTCAACAACGGGGCCATAGTTGAGGCAACCTTTGAGCATGAGTCAGTTGCTGGAATAGGGACCCTGGACACGTATGCCCTTCCACCATCAGTGTAGGTAAGTGCAATACTACTACTATGCCAACATTTTCTGCCCTTAATTCTGCTTTCTACATGCATGCAACACACCCTTACCAGACAAATCGGGATGGTCCATGTAGATGATCCAAAAATCATACATGGTGCATCATGGGAAATGTAGTCATAGACATAAACAGTGCAGTTAGTATCAGACATTTGTTGAATAATATTGTACGACTAATGAGATAGTGTGTCACACGTAACATTTTATTGATCTCCCCATTTTTCGCATGGAGACACCTGTGAAAGTACAGGGATGGGCTGCAGATGAGGGTGAAGCCCAGGGCCAGATGGCAGAAGAGCAGAGTGAGGTGCCCGTGAGTCTGCTACCCATGTCACTTGGCCAGTGTAGCGCTGTGTTCATCTCCCCACAGCCAGCTGCAGTAGAAGTGCAGGATAGCCAAGAGACACTCACTCCTAGACGCAATCCAGTCACTAGGGTCCCGCAGCAGTGCTCCACACAAGAGGCGTGTATGCATCAGCAGGCAAGGCAGGCATCTCAGTCCCAGGCAGCATCCAGCAAACAGGTGGTGTCTGGCAGGCTGAGGGAGGCAATGCTGCAGATGTTCTGTGCCTGCAGCAGGAACAAATGTGTTTGATTAATGGAAAAATGACACCGAGCTTCAACACCTTGATCCAACAGTTGGCTGGCAATCAGTCCCACATGGACTCCAAAATGGATGCACTTACAGGTGTCATTGGCCAACTGTGCACTGAGCTGGCTTAGGACAGGAGCCTGCAAAGGCACAGGGATAGGGCAGCAGAGGTGTGTGGATGGAGGACATGACAAGGGCCAATAAGGAGGCTTGCGCACGACTCCAGGAGGAAATGGGTCACTACACTGGGGATGTCTCAAGGGGCCTGGCTCAGATCACAGCAGCAGTAGAGGTCATTCAAACAGCCCATATTGCCAGTGAGGTTAGTGCTGATGGACCAGACAGTGAGCTTTTCAAGCCTAAGTAAGGAATACACCTCAGATGCATGTGTGCTCAAAAGGAGTAGCATCCGCACACCTGCACCTACACATGGCATCGGCTCCCGTACTGGATGTGATTCAAAAACATTAGTGCACTGTGACAGTCTGGCATTGTGTTTTGTGCACCCAAAGAAGATATGTTTTTGTCTGAAGGACAGGTTGTCTATCAATGTGTTTATGAATCCTGCCATTAAAAGGAACATAATTGTGAGCATTCAATTACTTGTTGTGGCATTTTGTGTGAGCATTGTGTTATAAAAGATGTCTTACCATGCAAAGCAATGTCTGTCTATGTGGTCCCTGCACCTTCTCCCCTTCACTTTGCTTGCTGCAGTTGACTGGTGCGCAGGTGGGCCAGAGTCATCATCCTCAACGTCCGACCCGGTCACCCAAATGGGCAAGCCTCTACTGAAGGCAATGTTGTGGAGTGTGGCACAGGTTGCCACAATCTTGCAAGTATTCTCTGATGCATAAAGCAAGGCTCCCCACTCTTGTACAGGCACCTGAAGTGAGATCGAAGGAGGCCAAATGTCCACTCGATCACTGAACTGGGCACCTATGTACTGAGTTGTACCGGCTTTCATGTGGGTTGTTCGGGGAATGGTAGGGTGTGAGGATCCATGACCTCAGGAAATCTGCACTGTCACCTTGTGATGCAAGTATATATGTGAGACAACATACACAGATAAAGAATGTGAAACTAAATTTGAGTATTGAAATTTGTTTTCAGTACCTAGTACATAATCTTCATCAAAATACCCTCTTTTTAGTCGCTGGCATATGTCACTGTGCCTGAACAGGTAGGAGAAATGGGTGCTTCCTGTATAGTTTGACACAATATCTCAGAAAATATTGTGTGCATTGTAGACAGACAGCTTACGTGTTCAGGGAATGGGTGATTTTTGCGGTTCCTGAATAGGTATTCAAGACAAGATGGGGGACAAATGAGCACATGGACCACGTATATGCACCCTCTGACCTGTGAGAATCTGGCAATCCAGTTTAATTACAATTTCACAGTTTGCATTTCAACATCATCCCTGAGCAGGTGAATGTGTTGGTGTGTGTACAGAAGCATGGCGTCTAGGAAATTCTGAAACAAATACAAAAGCATGCTCTGCGTCACCCCTCCGGCCACTTTATCAGATTTTGGTAACTGCCACTGGCCAATAGGTGGAGGAAGTATAACACCTGCACTTGTCGGGGATTGCATTGCTGAGCTGCATATTGCTTTCAAGGTGAGGCTTTAAGGTGTCTATTGGCTCCAAGAACACATTGCTACTTAGCCTGTATTGTTCATATATCTCTTCCTCTGTTTTAACAAACATGGTCAATCTGACTCAGAATATCCTCTCTTGTCTCCGCCTCCTCTTCTGAGCAGACAGTATGCGCATCCTCCTCACTATCAGGTACAGGGCAACCATTGTGGAAGTCCCTGTTACATTCTGTAGCTGTTTTTTATACTTTGGATCCTGTTATCACCTATTTTGAAATCGTGGTAAATTGAATGTGCAAATAGGTCATTTTGTGACTCGCTTTAACATGCCATTTGTGTCTCGTAATTAGGGATTCCCTAATTGCAACTCACGAAATCTGGTCGCAAATTTTACCGAGTCGCAATTCCGTCGTATGGCTATTTTCATCTTGCAAATACTTATTGTACATCTCATCTGGCTGTTTTTGCATTCCTATAGAAATTTGCGACCAGTTTGTGACTCACAAATCCATCGTACCTGTGGCCCTAGAGGATCCCATATGCAGTTTAGACTTTATTTCTGTCTTTTTGTTCCATTAAATAGCATGCAAAAGTCTCTGTCACAGAGCTACTTACTCAATATTTTATTGTTTACTATAAGTGGCCTTATTGAGATGTTTGTTTGTTACAGAAAACATAAATAAACACACCTGCTTGATTTAGAATTGGGCGGGGAAGGAAGTGATGAATTTGGATGAGTGGGGTTATTTTCATTAGTAAGACAAGCTATAAGTTGATGCCACTGACCACCACCTTTTCTTTGAGAATGAAGGGGAGGTCCATGGACTTTCAGTATCCCTACTTTTAGCTCAGGGAATAGTGATACTCTAAATATGGATCCAAAGAATCAGAACTGGTTTATAATTCTCCCAGCACCAGGCTATCAAAATTGCCTGTACCAAAGTAAAGAAAACTCACTTTATTTTATTGGAACACATGAAGAAAGTGATCTTTTTATCCTACATAACTGGCCTGTTTTTCATCTACACATGGATTTGTCAGTAGCTTACATATGGAGCTCACTTCATAATGCTGTATGGCTAACTATTCCCACTCCAATTTAACACATTTTGGGGAAGGTGCTGGACACTAAAGTGGTTACATTTACTACCTAACTCCAATCTAAACTATTGTGGATGAGGTGTTACACACTAAAGGGATTGCATGTACTATTCCCACTCCAAACTAAATTATTCTGGGGAAGTTGTGAAAAAGAAAGGGTTTACACTTAGCATTCCCACATTAATCTAAACTAGTTTGGGGAAGGTGCTGGACACTATGGGTTACATTTACTATCCCAACTAAACCATCTTGGGGAAAATGTTGGACCCTGAAGGGGTTACATTTACTATTCTACTCCAATCTAAACCATTTTGGGGAACATGTTGGACACTAAAGGGATTACATATACTATTACAGCTCCTTTCCAAACCATTTTAGATTTGGTGGTGAGTACTAAAGGGGTTACAGTTATGATATGTACTCCAAACAAAATATAAATAAATATACATTTTTCAATAAACAAAATATTATGAAAAACAAAATGTTACCTAATAAATATTTCAAATCACATAGATATTCCAAATGATCGTATAAAATAAATATATATAACTTAAATATATCTATATATATATCTGCAAATATATTTCTATATATCTATATATATCTAGACCCAGCTGTTTTCACTGCTTTCTCCATCCTTTCCCCCGTTTTTTTCAGTACCTTCTCCTTGCTGCTCCATCGTTTTCATTGATTTTCTACCTGTTCTTCCCTCATTGCCACTCCAGCTTTCCACCCGTTTTTCCCGCTCCCCACCCCCTCCCAGCACCCCTCCCTCATCCCCGAGCTACCTAATAGAGGCCGCAGTGTGGCTCAATTGAGAAGCTCCCACGCCCAGTACTCATCGTACTGCTGCATCACTCTTTTTTCTGTCTTCTCCTTTCTTTTTCCCCATTTTAAAAGTGCCTTTTCCTTGCTTTTCCCTCATTTTCACTGCTTTCTCCTTTCTTTTCCCTCATTTTTACTGCTTTCGCCTTGCTTTTTGCCCTGTGTTTAAGTGCCTTCTCCTTGCTTTCCCTCTTCTTTTTTTACTGATTTCTGCTTGCTTTTCCCCCATTTTCATTGTTTTCTCCTGGTTTTTTCCTTCGATTATTCGACTTTTCCTTATCCCAGAAAGAATCCAGCAACCGATACCCTTATGGGGTATTAGACGCGCTCAACAAATCGGAGTCAAGATATATATATATATATATATATATATATATATATATATATATATATATATATATATATATATATATATATATATATATATATATATATATATATATATATATATATATATATATATATATATATATTACTACTGGCGGTCGCCAGTAGATAGTTATAGTTAGGACCTATTTTCCATAGGAAATCCGCAACATTCTATTTGGAATAACTTTGGCACCAATTGACGAATCTTCGCAAAATTTTCAAAAATTTTGGCCAGCTCTGGTCCGCTCCTATCCTGAAAGTCTCGGGATGATTCGTCAAACGGGGCAGAGAAAAAAGTATATATATATATATATATATATATATATATATATATATATATATATATACATATTTATATTCACTGAAAAAACCATAGGTTTCAGGCACGTTATAGTTAGGAATTAGCAATTAGAAAACCTTAGAAATTCACTGAAAAGACCATAGGTTTCAGGGGCGTTATAGTTAGCTGGACTTTTGTCTAGAAATACGTTAAAGGTTTACTCGCCATTAAATGAAGAGAAAAGGCTGTAAAAGGATATGTAAATGGTATCAAAATATATCAAGTATAAGAAGTAGAAAGAAGTTGTACTTAACTGTCCGGTGAGCAGCAAATAAAAGAGGAAGATACTTGGTTGCTATGGCACATTGTTATGTTTATTGGAATGTTTTATTTGTGATGTAATGGTTACACTTTAAAGGGCTGCATATCTTGGGCAGAAATAAAAGTTATTGCATAATGTAGCCTCCGGTCTTGTAATGAAATTAGCATTTAAAAAACCTTAGAAATTCACTGAAAAAACCATAGGTTTCAGGGGCGTTATAATTAGCTGGACTTTTCACTCGTACAAAACCATTGACATTCCCCCGTTATAGTTAGTTCAACTAACTATAACTCGCGCGCCCGGAATGCACTGTTGATGACGTCACATTTTACATCACTCATGAAATGGTCAGTGACATCCCTCATGACATCACTGATGACATCTCCAATGACATCACTGATGACATCACTGATGGCATCACTGATGACACCATCCAGTGAATGTGTGTTTTTCTGAAAATTAAATATGTTTTATATATGTATATCTCAAGGTAGATGGAAGAATGAATGGGTATAATAGTGTCTAAATGATGATTTTTTTGTGAAAAATCGATTGTATAACTGACTGATTAAGTTTATCTTAGTGAATGCATGGCTTAGTGAGTAATGTTTAAATATGTAAATATCTGTATCAGTCTCTCACTTTGTGTATAAGTGGCTGCATGGGTTGGTGAGTAGATACATGAGTGTCTATATAGGTTATTAGTTGGTTTTTTGAGTATCAGTATGAGTGTCTGAGTGTCTGTATGGTTCGGTGGGGGGTATAACGCAGTGCATAGTTGCATGAATGAGTGACTCACTGTTTGTATGTGTTGAAGACAGCATGTGTGCAGGCCTGTATGGGTGAATGAGTGTGTGTATAGGTCTGTTAGTGAATGAATAACTGTCTCAATAGTGTCTTTATGAGTAACTACATATGTTTTAAACTAGTATATGTGACTATTGGTGTATATAAGTGAGTATATGTGAGAGTGAGAGATTGGAAGAGTTCCTGTATGAATAATTATGTGTTTCGATAAGTGATTGTTTAAAAGACTAATTATGTGTAAGTTTTTTTAGAAGTAAGTGTGGTGGTGTGTGTATGAGTGTATATGCAAGTAAATGGATGTTTGATTCTTTATTAGCATGAGTGACTATGTGTGTGAGTAACTCTATGGATGAGTGGCGTTGTGTAACAGGATGTATAGGTGTATGAGTACATATGATGAGTGAGTACATGTATGCGTGACTGTATAGGACTGTTGGTGAATGAGTGGATGTGTAAGTGGATCTTAGAATTACTGAATAGGTTGTTGTAACTGGTATTGGTATGTCCATTGTTTTGAAAATTTTAGGGGCATATATCAAGACAGGCGATAAAATTATCGCCGCTTTGGCGGCAGTAAACTGCTGCTAAAACGGCGATAATGGGCTTGATAATATGCTCTATGGAATTCCAATTGAAGCCCATGTTAGATGTGAAGGACATCTAACCTGAGCTTAAATTGGAATTCTATAGAGCATATTATCAAGCCCATTATCGCCGTTTTAGCGGAAGTTTTCTGCCGCTTAAGCGCCGGTAATTTTATTGCCTGTCTTGATAATATGCCCCCAAGTTTCTACTTTTGAATGTGTGTATCAAAGGTTATATTAGGGTGAGAGGAGGTCTGCCACTCTATCACGAGGATGATGTCATCAGTGATGTCATTTGAGATGTCATCAGTGATGTCATGAGTGATGTCACTGACCATGTCATGAGTGATGTAATATGTGATGTCATCAGCAGTGCATTGCGGGCACGCGAGTTATAGTTAGCTGAACTAACTATAACGGGGGAATTTCAATGGTTTTGTACGAGTGAAAAGTCCAGCTAACTATAACGCCCCTGAAACCTATGGTTTTTTCAGTGAATTTCTAAGGTTTTTTAAATGCTAATTCCTAACTATAACGTGCCTGAAACCTATGGTTTTTTCAGTGAATTTCAAAGGTTTTTTAAATGCTAATTTCTAACTATGTCTACAGAGATAGGACATGTGAAAAAAGAAGAAAAAACGCACAGAAAGAAAAAAAAAGTAATGCAGAAAGAAGCAACAGAAGTCCTCAAAGACGAAGAAAAGTGCAGGAAGAAGGATAACGTGCAGAAAGAACCAACAGAAGAGCAGAAAGAAGCCTTGTTGCAAAATCATCCTGTACCCTCAACTTTTTCAGACGGATACTGGTGGTAACGGAGTCTGACTAACCAGTCCTAGAGCCAGTGCTATGTTAAAAGACACTTAGAATACAGTGAAAACACCTACATACACTAGGGAACACTATGCGTTGGGGTCCTCCTGTGATTAGCATGACCTCCTCTGTAAGCCCCTAGTAAATAATAGGGCAGGGGGATTAAAACTACCTCTTAAAACGCGCCAGAGGGCATGTTTGCACACGTCACCTCAGGCCCCGTCCCCTCCCTTCACCACTGTGTAAACACGCCCTGTGGCCGTTTTTAGTTGGGAGATTAAGTTCATTTGAATCCTGAGGGTCCCTAGGGTCGAACTAGCCCACTAGGTACCTCCAGTAAGCGCCACAGAGCTGCGTTGCAGAGAGGTGTAAAAAGTGGCACGGCCTGGACCACCTCTCTGCAACGCAGCGCAGTGGCACTTACTGGAAGCACCTGGTGGGCTAGTTAGCCCCCAGAGGCCCTCAGGATTGAAGGGGAATTATTTCCCCAACTTAAAACGCGCCATAGGGTGTGTTTGCACACGTCACCTCAGGCCCTGTCCCCTCCCTTCCCCACTGTGTAAACACGCCCTGTGGCCATTCTAAGTTGAGAGATTAAGTCCCCTTGAATCCTGAGGGTCTCTAGGGTCAAACTAGCCCACCAGGTACCTCCAGTAAGTGCCACAGAGCTGCGTTGCAGAGAGGTGTAAAAAGGGGCGTGGCCTCAGAACACCTGTCTGCAACGCAGCTCCCTGGCGCATACTGGAGATACCTGCTGGGCTAGTTGGCCCTCAGGGACCCTCAGTATTGAAGGGGAATTAATTCCCCAACTTTCAACTCGCCAGGGAGCGCGTTTGCAGAGTGCTGCAAGGAGGGGTGTGGCCTCCGGCGCGATGCCGGTCTTTTATTTATTTCTATTTTTTTAAGAAGAGGGGCTGTGTGGACCCCCTTCTTTTTCTAATTTATTGGCCCTGGGGACCCCATCCCCCAAGGCCTGCCCCCTAATTTTTTTTTAGAAAAAAAAAATGTGGAAGGGGGCCGCGTGGTCCCCCGCCCGAGGCCTTAATCGGCCCTGGGGACCCCAACCCCCGGGGCACGGCCTTTTTTGGTTTTTTTAAACTCTTTAGGAGGGGGGCTGCTTTGCCCCCCTCCTCAGGCCACTTATGGCCCCGGGGCCGGCCTTTGTTTTTTATTTTATTTTTTTATATATATTTATAGAAACACCTAGGACATGCTGGACAAACCGTACGTACCTATCACCATGACGGTTTGTGTGATATTCTTTAAAAGGCGACTATGCATACAATGAATCCAAGTGGAATGTATTTACACCACTAGTGAAGCTCTGTCGTGTCTGACGCGCTACCGTACCTAATCCCGGCGCCCCTGCCGGTGGGTACTCTCCAAGTAGACACCCTTGTCATTTATTTATACAAACATGGGTAGCTATTGACGGGCACATTTAATACACACGCACATCAAGCCATTCAAAGGGGATTCAACAAAAATTCGACCAAAACTATGCAAGAAACCGCCCTCACGGTTAATAAAACACACATCCACCGCCAGATGTGTAATACTTTTTAGTTTACTCTCTGGAAAGGAGACGAACCTCACTTGAGAGTCACAGCGCGCTCCTGGCTGAGCCCAATGCTGAGTTACACCCACCTGTGCCCGCGGAGTGCCACACACCTCTGTGTTGTATTCCACCAGCTAGTGCATATGCTATGACACTCTCTAGCCCATGTGCACTGTAACACCACCCCGTGAATATGTCATGCCACACTTGCCTTCGCATGGGTTATATTGCCCCATCTAACGTGCCTTCCACGATGCCTATGTTATAACGCACAGCGCTATGCCATACATATTACAATCTGGGATCCATATCTTTGTCACAGTGCATATGCAACGTTACACTCCCCAGCACATATTTTATATTACAACGTTAGAGACTAGTTAGGTTACACAACACTGCCCTGTGCATATTACACTCCAAGGTGCATATCGCATAGCACGCGCTAGTGCCCGTGCTATCTCGCGCTCTCCAATGAATCTGTCATTGCGCACAATGTATTGCATATTATATTTCACGCCCCGGTTCATCTTATATCACACTTTTTGGTGCATAGTTTATACCATACACTATGTATAGTTTTCATTTTCAATCGTGCTCCCGGACTATTTTCTATATAACACTGAGTTCACCTACCCTTTTCACGGGCATTACATTTTGCGATGGGGGTCAGGGGGTGTTTCTGCCAAGTGAGCCCGGAGTCACAGTCACAAACTTCCTCTTCTTCCTGAATAAAAGTGAGATTATGCTGCATACTTGTTCATATTTTAAATAGTTCGCACAGACACACATTTCAAAAACAATAAAGTTCCTAATACCTGCCTTCTCTGAACAGTTAGCTTGCTGCCCCATCCACCTCCTCCCTATCCTCTGTTGTCTGAATCCATGGACTAGCCTCCTCCCTCCTGCCATGCATGGTCTGATGTGCTGCCACTGCCCTCCATTTAGCATGATGTACTAGTCCACTCCTCCTGCTCTCCATTGCCCAATTCTATGCCCCATCATTCTCCTGATTAGCCTCTGTGCTTAGCTTGCTGCCCCTATTCTCCTTCCCTCTGTCCTCCGATGTCTTTGTGCATGCCCCTGCTCCATCCTTTTTGCCCACCATGTTCCATGGACCTGCCACTCCTATCTACTCTGAGTGTTCTGTTGAGCTGCCACTCTCCTCCCACCTCACTAGTATTGTCAGATGACTGTAACCTGTCCATGCCACCTCCACCCTGCCTGTCCACATTCCATGTCCATATCCCCTTCCTCCTGTCCTCCATGGTCCATTTTACTGCCACACCCTTCTGCCCTCCCTGGTCTGTTGTGCTGCAACTGCTCCTCCTGCCTGCCCCATGCGGTCTGTTGTGAGGCCCCTTCCCCTAAACTCTCTTGTCTGTGCCCAGGTCCTGACCCTCCCTTCTATCGTCCATGGTCCTTTATGCATGCCCCTGCACCCTCCTTCTTCCCCATCTTAGCCATTGTGCTGCCACTAACCCTCCCTCTTGCCATGCATGGTCTTCTGTGCTGCCACGGCCCCTCCCACCTTCCCTCCATGGTCTGTGTGTATGCCATTATAGTCTCACTGTTGCTCTCCATGGTGTGTCTTGCTTCTAGTGCCCATCCTGCCTGACCTCCATGGTCATCTTGCTGCTCCTGCCCTGCCCCCTTGCCCACAGCCCTCTGTTTCCATGTGCAGACCCCTATTCCCTCCCTCCTGGCTTGTCTGTTCCATTGTAATGCCCCTGATCCGTCCCTCCTGCCCTTTATGGTCCATTATGCTGCAGCTTTCTCTCCTGTCTGTCCATTATGGTCAGCTAGCTACCATGGCCTCTTTCCCCTCTGTTTTCTGTTGTCCATGTGCATGATCCTGTCCCCTCCCTATTGCTTTCTATGGATTGTTGTGCTGCACTCCCGTCCTGCATGCCCTGTGTGGTGTATTGTGCTGCTGCAAACCCTGATGCCTGCCCTGTAGAGTCAGTTTGGTGCACTTCTCCATGTCCCTCCTGTCGTCTGTTATCCGAGTCCATGTCCCTACCCCAATTCGTCCTGCCTTCCATGATCCAATGTACCATACTTGCTAACATTTTTAACTTGGTAAGAGGGAGATTTTGAAAAAAAAACTGGGGTATTGATTTTCCCCTTTGACTTACATTGAAAAAGAGGAGATTGTAGACAGGAGACAGATCAAATAAAGCCTATTTGGGCTTAAAAACATTGGACGTTTCCTGGCTGAATCGGGTCTGTTGGCATGTATGGTTGTACTACCACTGACTCTTCCTTCTGCCCACAATGGTCTATTATATTGCCACAGCCTCTCTTGCCAGTTCTGTATTGTTGGTTTGTTGCCCCAGCCCCCCTTTGTCTGTTGTGCTGCCACTGCCCTTCCTGCCTGCCCAGTGTGGTCAAATTGTTGCCTCTGCACCCTCCTACCCTCCTACCTGCCTTCAATTTTCAGAGTCCGTGCCTCTGGCCTCTGCTTCTCAACAGTATCCTAATGAACAACTAGATTGCTAACATTCTATATTTATTACAAAAGTGTGGAAGGCCTGACGTCATCTTGATGTAATCAAAACTGTAATACCTAGAGCATTTCCTTCAGAAATTACATATATGAGAAGGTCTTATTTGCATCAAAATTATGGTTAGTGCTCTAAAAAACTAAAATGAAGACATATTTTCTGAGTTTTCAAATAGCGACAAAGCACTTTTAAATTATTTGTTATCTTTATGTTTTTTTATCCAGTTGACCACTTGATTAAATATTGCACATAGGGGAGAGGATGTGGTGTTACTTACAGAGCTGCAGACTTTGCAACTGGGGTACCAGGTTGGAGTTTCTGCTTCAGCTCGACATTCTGTGATTCTGGTCAAATCACTTAATCTCCCTATGTCTACAACCAAAATGAATTTGTTCTTGTGTGATGTAACCAATGCTCATGTAAAGCACTCCAATACCTGACAAGTCTATATAAAACTGAAAAAACACAAAAAAAAAAACGTGTTTTGCACACTTCTGTCATTGGACTACATGTGGGCCACATCTGGGTGATATTTGTGCTACATTTGGGCTCTTTTCCCTCTGGTGGCCATCTTGGGAGATTTATTTGTTATGAAGTTTCCTAATTTCAGCATTTACTGCAGTCTCCTCAGTAGGAAATGCTTTCAGTTTTTTACTTTGATTCCATCAAGAAGGTATTCAGATATGTCACACATTTGCCATAAATTCTGAATGTTAGCACTCTAGTTGCTCATTAGATCACTGTAGTAAAGCTACTGCTCACCACGGAAGTCTGCTGCTGGTATTAAAAGTGCATGTTTCAGTCTGCATGTCAGAATTTTTTAATGAAATAGAAGAGGATTTGAGAAGTCAATCAAAATGTGCCCTAATTTTTCTTTCATATTCAAACAAAACAAGGGGACCCAAAAGGTAGTTGAGGACCTTGGGTAATCGTTAATTACTAACAAACAGTGGTCCTCAAATGGTTTAAGGAATAATGGGAATAAATATAGTACAGAATCGAAACTATATTAAGGATGTCCAGCCCGACACCCAGTTTAATTTTTCAATGAAACATAAAAAATAGTCAACAGCAAAACATAATTTTTCTTTCTTCAGCACTAATCATAATTTCTATGGCAAAATGAACCCCCTCATTGTGTTCCTTTTTTAATTAAATGTTTTAAGTGTTACCAGTTTATTCCAATCAAGATTGCTTCAGGTGTGCCATACTTTTGTCATAAGTAAGACAGTAAGCGCTCTAGTTGTTCTTAAGAACACTCTGGGACACTCTGTCATTGGGCTAAACTTGGGCTACATCTGGGTGATATTTGTGCTACATTTGGGCTCTTTTGTCTCTGGTGGCCATCCTGGGAAAGTTATTTGTTATGACGTTTCCTAATTTCCTCATTTACTACAGTCTCCTCAGTAGGAAATACTTTCAGTTTTTTACTTTGATTCCATCAACAAGGCATTCAGATGTGTCACACATTTGCCATAAATTCAGAATGTTAGCACTCTAGTTGCTCATTAGATCACTGTAGTAAAGCTACTGCTCACCAAGAAAGTCTGCTGCTGGTATTGAAAGTGCATGTTTCAGTCTGCATGTCAGAATTTTTTAATGAAATAGTAGAGGATTTGAGAAGTCACTCAAAATGTGCCATAATTTTTCTTTCTGCAGCACTAATCATACTTTCTATGGCAAAATGAACCCCCTAATTTTATTCCTTTTTAAATTAAATGTTTTAAGAGTTACCACTTTATTCCAATCAAGATGGCTTCAGGTGTACAATACGTTTGTCATAAGTAGGACTGTTAGCGCTCTAGTTATTCTTTAGAACACTCTGGGAAGCTGCAGTAGAACACAAAGGAATCAACTGACAGTCTCTGCCCTTGTTGGATGTACATGTTTTACTGAGAATGTCAGACTTCATTCTCACATGACTGAGAAAGATAATGGGAATTTACAGAAAATATGCTCTCTGTTTAACGTATAGATCACCTTCCAAACCTCTGTTGGAAAAGCATGAGAAAATAGTTTTCTCTCAAACATGATTAATGATATCCCAACAGAAGGCTTTTTCACATGGTAAAATCACCTTAGAACACACCACAATTCCTAAAATGAGTATGGTACCATCAACAAATGATTTATAATGTAACTAAAGTTTTAAAGCCTTCTATTAACTGCAACGCTTTTTAATGAGGTGCTATCATGTATATTGGTCCCAAGATGGCTGCCAACACTTCTTGGATGAAGTGCTGACAGCCAATCAGATCTCACGATGAGATGTGTGGTTAGGCTCCGCCCAGATATATATGTGATTTTACTTTTGATTTTCTCAGGAACTACTGAATGGATTTACGCCATTTAACCAAAAGGCACAACTCTGAACCAAGGGCTACCTTTTTGCCAAATTTGGTGTAATTCCGTTCAGCAGTTCGGGCTGTAGCTGCGATTAAAGGTTCCTATGGAAAATTGCATGGGGAAAATACGTTTTGGGACCCCCCTTTTTTCTCGGCCCCTGCTTGCCAAATCACCCCGAGACTGTCAGGATAGGAGCGGACTGGAGCGCCCCACCAGTTTTGAAAATTTCGCAAAGATTCGTCAACCGGCGCCAAAGTTATTCCAAATAAAATGTTGCTGATTTCCTATGGATAATAGGTCCTAACTATAACTACCTACTGGCGACCGCCAGTAGGTAATATACATATATATATATATATATATACATATATATATATATATATATTCACTGAAAAAACCATAGGTTTCACACACGTTATAGTTAGCGGACATTTCACTCATAAAAAACCAATGAAATTCCCCCGTTATAGTTAGTGCAGGCAACTATAACTCACGCGACCGCAATCCTCTGCTGATGCTAATACTGTATTTAGACACTTATTTGCCCATGTCTTCTTCCATTAAATTTTAGCTATACATATATTACAAATATTTTTTTTTCATAAAGACACATATGTCATCAGCAGAGGATTGCGGTCGCGTGAGTTATAGTTGCCTGCACTAACTATAACGGGGGAATTTCATTGGTTTTTTATGAGTGAAATGTCCGCTAACTATAACGTGTGTGAAACCTATGGTTTTTTCAGTGAATTTGCAAGGTTTTTTAAATGCTAATTCCTAACTATAACGTGTGTGAAACCTATGGTTTTTTCAGTGAATTTGTACGGTTTTTTAAATGCTAAGTAACTTTACGCTGTTCGTGGCGTGCGCGCCCACTTCACGCAGTTCGTTCCGTGCGCGCACCGTGCGCGCACAGTGAGCACGCGGTGCGCTTCGCGCACCGCGCGCCCACTTTACGCAGTTAGTGCCGTGCACGCACGTTGGGCACGCAATGCGCTACGCGCACCGCGTGCCCACGTTACGCTGGATGGGCCATGTACGCACGATACGCACCGTCCGCACACGGAGGACATATTATGTGCTTCGTTTTGAAAGGTTATCTATTAAATATTCAATGTCTAAATATGCTATGCACAAATGGTGCCCTTCAGGCATCTTTTGCACACGGGGGGGGGGGAAATGTGGATATTTATTTATTTATTTTTTTTTTTAACCGTACGCGTATGGTAAGCGTAATCGGCGTTTAAAAAAAAATAAAAAATAAAAGTTTTTGTTCTTGGGGGTTCTTTTGGGACACCCTAACCAAGGCTAGGTGGTTAAGAGCTGTCTAGCCTGCCCCGTAACATGATATCCAACTTTGTTTTTCCTCCCCCCTCAGAGTGCGAGAGAGAAAATGGCGGCCGCCATTTCCTGGTTTCGACCGATTCGAATGTTTACTAAGATCTAACAGCCAATCAGAATCGCGCTCGCGCACGGCACCGTACGCGTACGGTAAGCTTACCGTAAGCGCACGGTAAGCGCACCGTAAGCTGCCACAGATATATATATTGATTTAAATGCTATTTTCTCAGGAACTACTGAACAGATTTACACCAGACCTACAAAAGGCACTTCCTTGACCTGTAGACTACCTCTCTGCCAAATTTCAAGTAACTCTGTTCAGCCGTTCGGGCTGTAGCTGTGTCTAAAGGTCCTATGGAAAAATGCATGGGGAAAACGCGTTTTGGGACCCCCCTTTTTTCTCAGCCCCCGCTTGACGAATCCCCCGAGACTTTCAGGGTAGGAGCGGAGCGTAGCGCCCCATTAGTTTTGAAAATTTCGCGAGGATTCGTCGACCGGCGCCAAAGTTATTCCAAATAGAATGTTGCGGATTTCCTATGGAAACAGGGTCCTAACTATAACTATCTACTGGCGACCGCCAGTAAATAATATATATATATATATATATATATATATATATATATATATATATATATATATATATATATCATCATGTGATCAAGGCTTGCTTAGTCCGAAACGCTTAATGGAGGACTGTTATGAATCAAGCATATTTGCACCAAGTTATTGTGGTCCTTGCCCGTGTGTTCCAGAAAGTGGGGAACATGGAGCGGACAAAATATATTTATATATTCTTATGTGTATATATATATATATATATCTATATCTATATACTATATAAAACTCAGAAACGTTAAGGTTCCACTGTGATTATTCCAATTTTGCATTCTGAAAGCGTGCTGAACTGTTGCAGTTGAATTGGTGATTGAATGACCGGTGTGCTCCGCCGGCGTGCGCGCCACTCTCCTTGGGTCCCTGACAGTCCAGAAGGAGCTCTTCTTTTGCATATATAGATATAGATATACACATGCATTACCATATATATATATACATATATATTTATATATATATATATATATATATTATCTACTGGCGGTAGCCAGTAGATAGTTATAGTTAGGACCGAGTTCCCATTGGAAATCTGAAAATTCTATTTTGAATAACTTTGGCGCCGGTTGACTTATGTTCGTGAAATTTTCAAAACTAATGGGGCGCTCCGCTCAGCTCCTACCCTGAAAGTCTCGGGGTGATTTGTCAAGCAGGGGCTGAGAAAAAAGGGGGGTCCCAAAACGCGTTTTCCCCATGCATTTTTCCATAGGACCTTTAGTCGAAGGTACAGCCCGAACGGCTGAACAGAATTACTTGAAATTTGGCAAAGAGGTAGTCCTCAGGTCAGGCATGTGCCTTTTGCATATATGGTGTAAATCTGTTAAGTAGTTCCTGAGAAAATCAAAAGTAAAATCATATACATATCTGGGCGGAGCCTAACCACACATCTCATTGTGAGATCTGATTGGCTGTCAGTACTTCATCCAAGAAGTGTTGGCAGCCATCTTGGGACCAATATACATGATAGCACCTCATTAAAAAGCATTGCAGTTAATAGAAGGTTTTAAGACTTTAGTTACATTATAAATCATTTGTTGATGATACCATACTCATTTTAGGAACTGTGGTATGTTCTAAGGTGATTTTACCATGTCAAAAAGCCTTCTGCTTGGATATCATGAATCATCTTTGAGAGGAAACTATTTTCACATGCTTTTCCCACAGAGGTTTGGAAGGTGATCTATAAGCTAAACTGAGAGCATATTTTCTGTAAATTCACATTATCTTTCTCAGTCATGTGAGAATGAAGTCTGACATTCTCAGTAAAACATGTACATCTAACAAGGGCAGAGACTGTCAGTTGATTCCTTTGTGTTCTACTGCAGCTTCCCAGAGCGTTCCAAAGAACAGCTAGAGCGCTAACAGTCTTACTTATGACAAAGGTATGGCACACCTGAAGCCATCTTGATTGGAATTAAGTGGTAACATTTAAAACATTTAATTTAAAATGGAACAAAATGAGAGGGTTCATTTTGCCATAGAATGTATGATTAGTGCTGCAGAAAGAAAAATTAGGGCACATTTTGAGTGACTTCTCAAATCCTCTTCTATTTCATTAAAGAATTCTGACATGCAGACTGAAACATGCACTTTCAATACCAGCAGCAGACTTCCCTGGTGAGCAGTAGCTTTACTACAGTGATCTAATGAGCAACTAGAGTGCTAACATTCTGAATTTATGGCAAATGTGTGACACATCTGAATGCCTTCTTCATTGAATCAAAGTAAAAAATTGACAGTATGCCTACTGAGGAGACTGCAGCAAATGAGGAAATTAGGAAACTTCATAACAAGTATCCCAAGATGGCCACCAGAGACAAAAGAGCCCAAATGTAGCACAAATATCACCAAGATGTAGCCCAAGTATAGCTCAATGACAGAAATCCCAGAGTGTTTTAAAGAACAACTAGAGCGCTAACAGTCTTACTTATGACAAAGGTATGGCACACCTGAAGCCATCTTGATTGGAATAAAGTGGTAACATTTAAAACATTTACTTTGCAAAGGAACAAAATGAGGGGGTTCATTTTGCCATAGAAATTATGATTAGTGCTGCAGAAAGAAAACTTATGGCACATTTTGACTTCTCAAATCCTCTTCTATTTCATTAAAAATTTCTGACATGCAGACTGAAACATGCACTTTGAATACCAGCAGCAGACTTTCCTGGTGAGCAATAGCTTTGCTACAGTGATCTAATGAGGAACTAGAGTGCTACCATTCAGAATTTATGGCAAATGTGTCACATCTGAATGCCTTCTTGATGGAATCAAAGTAAACAAGCATTGAAAATGCAATAGGTCTCGTCCTCGTTTAAGTTAAAGCAATTCTGTTTGTAATTAGGTGGCTTTTTAGCTTTGCTTTTATTAGTGTTTTTCAAAATTTCATGCACATAACATGCATATATGTATATGTATGCATGCATTTATATTTGTATTTATATAATAAATGCAGGTTATATATATGTTTATATATGTATGTATGTATATATATACATACATATATATAAATGCATATGCATATATGTGCATATGTGTGCGTGTAGAGAGAGGTAGAGGTGTAGAGGTAGAGATGTAGAGGTAGAGAGGTAGAGGTAGAGAGGTAGAGAGTAGTAGAGAGAGAGGTAGAGAAAGGTAGAGAGGTAGAGAGTAGAGGATGAGTAATAGAGAGTAGAGAGAGAGTAGTAGAGAGTAGTAGAGAGAGTAGCAGAGAGTGAGTAGGAGAGAGTAGTAGAGTGAGTAGTAGAGAGTGAGTAGTAGAGAGTAGTAGAGAGTGAGAAGTAGAGAGTAGTAGAGAGTAGTAGAGAGTGAGTAGTAGAGGGATAGTAGAGAGTAGTAGAGAGTAGTTAAGAGTGAGTTTTAGAGAGTGAGTACTAGAGAGTAGTAGAGAGTGAGCAGTGGCGACTGAGTAGCAGAGAGAGAGTAGTAGAGAATGTGTAGTAGAGAATGAGTAGTAGAGAATGAGTAGTAGAGTGAGTAGTAGAGAGTAGTAGGGAGAGTAGTAGAGAGTGAGTAATAGAGAGTAGTAGACAGTGAGTAATAGAGAGTAGTAGAGAGTGAGTAGTAGAGAGTGAGTAGTAGAGGGAGAGTAGTAGAGAGTGAGTAGTAGAGAGTAGTAGAGAGTGAGTAGTAGAGAGTAGTACAGAGTGAGTAGTAGAGAGTGATTAGTAGAGAGTAGTGGAGTAGTAGAGAGTGAGTAGTAGAGAGTAGTAGAGAGTGAGTATTAGAGTGAGTAGTAGGGAGTAGTGGAGAGTGAGTAGTAGAGTGAGTAGTAGAGAGCAAGTAGTAGAGAGTGTGTAGTAGAGAGAGTAGTAGAGAGTAGTAGAGAGTGAGTAGTAGAGAGTGAGTAGTAGAGAGAGTAGTAGAGAGTAGTAGAGTGTGAGTAGTAGAGAGTGATTAGTAGAGAGTAGTAGAGAGTGAGTAGCAGAGAGAATAGTAGAGAGTAGTAGAGTGAGTAGTAGAGAGTGAGTAGTAGAGAGAGAGAGTAGTAGAGTGAGTAGTAGAGAGAGTAGTAGAGTGAGTAGTTGAGAGTGAGTAGTAGAAAGTGAGTAGTAGAGAGTAGTCGAGAGTAGTAGAGTAGTAGAGAGTGAGTAGTAGAGAGTGTGTAGTAGAGAGTAGTAGAGTGAGTAGTAGAGAGGGAGTAGTAGAGAGAGAGTAGTAGAGAGTAGTAGAGAGTGAGTAGTAGAGTAGTAGAGAGTGAGTGGTAGAGAGTAGTAGAGAGTAAGTAGTAGAGAGTGAGTAGTAGAGAATAGTAGTAGAGAGTAGTAGAGTACTAGAGAGTAGTAGAAAGTGAGTAGTAGAGAGTGAGTAGTAGAAAGTAGCAGCGAGCGAGTAGTAGAGAGTAGTTTAATTTAAAAGGAACACAATGAGGAGGTTCATTTTGCCATAGAAAATTATGATTAGTGAGGAAAAAAGAAAAATTAGGGAACATTTTGAGTGACTTCTCAAATCCTCTTCTATTTCATTAACAAATTCTGCCATGCAGACTGAAACATGCACTTTCAATACCAGCAGCAGACTTCCCTGGTGAGCAGTAGCTTTACTACAGTGATCTAATGAGCAACTAGAGTGCTACCATTCAGAATTTATGGAAAATGTGTGACACATCTGAATGCCTTCTTGATGGAATCAAAGTAAACAAGCATTGAAAATGCAATAGGTCTCGCCCTCGTTTAAGTTAAAGCAATTCTGTTTGTAATTAGGTGGCTTTTTAGCTTTGATTGCATTAGAGTTTTTCAAACTTTCATATATATACCATGCATATGTATGCATACATGTATATGTATATGTTTGCATGAATTTATATTTATATAGATATGCAGATTATATTTATATGTTTATATATGTATATATATATATATACACATACATATATATAAATGCATATACATATATATGCATATATATATGTGCATATGTGTGCATGTACAGAGAGGTAGAGAGGTAGAGGTGTATAGGTAGAGGTGTAGAGGTAGAGAGGTAGAGGTAGAGAGGTAGAGAGTAGTAGAGAGAGAGGTAGAGAGGTAGAGAGTAGAGAGCGAGTAATAGAGAGTAGAGAGTGAGTAGTAGAGAGTAGTAGAGAGTAGTAGAGAAAGTATCAGAGAGTGGGTAGTAGAGAATAGTAGAGTGAGTAGTAGAGAGTGAGTATTAGAGAGTGAGTAGTTGAGAGTAGTAGAGAGTGAGTAGTAGAGTGAGTAGTAGAAAGTAGTAGAGAGTAGTAGAGAGTGAGTAGTAGAGAGTACTAGAGAGTGAGTAGTAGAGAGTGAGTAGTAGAGAGTAGTAGAGAGTGATTAGCAGAGTGAGTAGTGGAGAGTAGTAGAGAGAGAGTAGTAGAGAGTGAGTAGTAGAGAGTAGTAGAGAGTGAGTAGTAGAGAGTGGTATAGAGAGTAGTATATAGTGAGTAGTAGAGAGTGAGTAGTAGAGAGAGAGTAGTAGAGAGTAGTAGAGTAGTAGAGCGTGAGTAGTAGAGAGTGAGTAGTAGAGAGTAGTGGAGTAGTAGAGAGTGAGTAGTAGAGAGTAGTAGAGAGTGAGTGTGAGAGTGAGTACTAGAGAGTAGTAGAGAGCAAGTAGCAGAGAGCAAGTAGTAGAGAGTGTGTAGTAGAGAGTGAGTAGTAGAGAGTGAGTAGTAGAGAGAGTAGTAGAGAGTGAGAAGTAGAGAGAGTAGTAGAGTACTAGAGAGTGAGTAGTAGAGAGTAGTTGAGAGCGAGTAGTAGAGAATCAGTAGTGGAGAGTGAGCAGTAGAGAGTAGTAGAGAGTGAGTAGTACAGAGTGAGTAGTACAGAGTGAGTAGTAGAGAGTAGTACAGAGTGAGTAGTATAGAGTAGTAGAGTGAGTAGTAGAGAGTGAGTAGTAGAGAGAGAGTAGTAGAGAGTGAGTAGTAGAGTAGTAGAGAGTGAGTGGTAGAGAGTAGGAGAGAGTAGTAGAGTGAGTAGTAGAGAATAGTAGCGAGTGAGTAGTAGAGAGTAGTAGAGTAGTAGAGAGTGAGTAGTAGAGGGTGAGTAGCAGAGAGAGTAGTAGAGAGTAGTAGAGAGTGAGTAGTAGAGAGTGAGTAGTAGAGAGTGAGTAGAGAGCGAGTAGTGGAGAGTGAGTAGTGGAGAGCGAGTAGTGGAGAGCGAGTAGTAGAGAGTGAGTAGTAGAGAGTGAATAGTAGAGAGTGAATAGTAGAGAGTGAGTAGTAGAGAGAGAGTAGTAGAGAGTGAGTAGTAGAGAGAGAGTAGTAGAGAGTGAGTAGTAGAGAGTAGTAGAGTGAGTAGTAGAGAGTGAGTAGTAGAGAGTAGTAGAGAGAGAGTAGTAGAGAGTGAGTAGTAGAGAGAGAGTAGTAGAGTAGTAGAGAGTGAGTGCTAGAGAGCAGCAGAGAGTAGTAGAGTGAGTAGTAGAGAGTAGTAGAGAGTGAGTAGTAGAGAGCGAATAGTAGAGAGTGAGTAGTAGAGAAAGTAGTAGAGAGTGTAGTAGAGAGTGAGTAGTAGAGAGTAGTAGCGAGTGAGTAGTAGAGAGTGAGTAGTAGAGTAGTAGAGAGTGAGTGGTAGAGAGTAGTAGAAAGTAGTAGAGTGAGTAGTAGAGAGTGAGTAGTAGAGAGTGAATAGTAGAGAGTAGTAGAGAGTGAGTAGTAGAGAGTAGTAGAGCGTGAGTAGTAGAGAGTGAGTAGTAGAGAGAGAGTAGTAGAGAGTGAGTAGTAGAGAGTGAGTAGTAGAGAGAGAGTAGTAGAGAGTCAGTAGTAGAGTAGTAGAGAGTAGTCAGTCAGTGTCAGTCAATGTCAGTCAGTCAGTGTCAGTCAGTCTGTCAGTGTCAGTCAATCAGTGTCAGTCAGTGTCAGTCAATCAGTGTCAGTCAGTCAGTGTCAGTCAGTGTCAATCAGTGTCAGTCAGTGTCAATCAGTCAGTGTCAGTCAGTCAGTGTCAGTCAGTCAGTGTCAGCTAGAGCAGCTCTGCTGACCTGGTTCTCTGGCTCTAAAGCAGCTCTGCTGACCTGGTTCTCTCTCTCTAAAGCAGCTCTGCTGACCTGGTTTCTCTGGCTCTACAGCAGGTCTGCTGACCTGGTTCTCTGGCTCTAGAGCAGCTCTGCTGACCTAGTTCTTATGCTACAGAGCAGCTCTGCTGATCTAGTTCTCTGGCTCTACAACAGCTCTGCAGACCTGGTTCTCTGGCTCTAAAGCAGCTCAGTTGACCCAGTTCTATGGCTCTGAAGCAGTTCTGCTGACATGGTTCACTGGCTCTATAGAAGCTCTGCTGACCTGGTTCTCTCCTTCTAAAGCAGCTCTACTGACCTGGTTTCTCTGGCTCTGCAGCAGCTCTGCTGACTTGGTTCTCTGGCTCTAGAGCAGCTCTGTTGACCTGGTTCTTAGGCTCTAGACCAGCTCTACTGACCTGGTTCTCTGGCTCGAAAGCAGCTCTGCTGACCTGGTTCTATGGCTCTAAAGCAGCTCTGCTGATTTGGTTCTCTGGCTCTAGAGTAGCTCTGCTGACCTGGTTCTCTGGCTCTAGAGTAGCTCTGCTGACCTGGTTCTCTGGCTCTAAAGCAGCTCTGCTGACCTGGTTCTCTCCCTCTAAAGCAGCTCTGCTGACCTGGTTTCTCTGGCTCTACAGCAGCTCTGCTGACCTGGTTCTCTGACTCTAGAGCAGCTCTGCTGACCTAGTTCTTAGGCTCTAGAGCAGCTCTGCTGACCTGGTTCTCTGGCTCTACAGCAGCTCTGCTGACCTGGTTTTCTGCACTCACGACGCACGCACCTGACTTCGCGAAAATATATTTAAAAATAATATAAGTTTCTTATAAGTACAAATATATTATTTTGATGCATATCTTACATAATCTCTTGCCTTAATATGTATATTAAAGACACATACATATCATTTTGGAACATAATTTTTTTTGCGGGAGTCGCGCACCCAGCGCGCCCCAGCATGTATATGATGTCATGCGGGACCCGCAAGCGTGCAAACATCTCGTACCGTAATGTGCATGAGTCGCGAATGCGCGGGAGCAGGAGTCGCAGACTGGTCGCATACCAATCGTTCATATCACGTGATATTAAATGTATATGATGTAACTGAAAAACACGCAGCCGTCGCACACCATACACGGATCCTTCATGACTTTTCTAAAATGGCGGCTAGAATGCGCGCACCCACCGTGATGTGTACACTTTGAGTGCGCGACTGCAAAAAAAATTAATTTTTTTTTTTAAAGAAAATGATATAAATATATTAAAATAAAAAATGAAAACAAAGAAAATTAATCAATATTTCAGTTTTAATTAAAAAATGTTTTTTTGCAATTTTCAGAAAAATATATAATGTTATTTAATGAATAAAATATTTAGAAATAAACAGTTAAAAAACTGTAGAAAATCAGTACAAAAAATAGATATAACTACTATCACACTTAAAAGTTAGCATTTAAAAAACCTTTGAAATTCACTGAAAAAAAACATAGGTTTCAGAGACGTTATAGTTAGAAATTAGCATTTAAAAAACCTTAGAAATTCACAGAAAAAACCATAGGTTTCAGGGGTGTTATAGTTAGCTGCCCATTTCACTCTTACAAAACCATAGAAATTCCTCCGTTATAGTTAGTTCTGCTAACTATAACTCACGCGCCCGCAATGCACTGCTGATGATGTCACATATTGCATCATTCATGACATGGTCAGTGACATCACTGATGACATCACTGATGACATCTCAAATGACATCACTGATGACATCACCGATGACATCATCCACTGAATGTGGTTTAGTTTGAAATTTAAATATTTATTATATATATACCAATCTGTATTGAAGATTGAGTGGATATATAACTGTCTGGATGGAGGATTTAGTAGCTGTCTGACTGTCTTTTTAAGTGAGTAATTAAAAGTGTCTCACTTAATACATGGATTAGTAACTAAACTATGTGAATGTGTGCAGCACTGTCTCTGTTGTTGTATAACATGCTGCCTCAGTTGGTCACTAACTACATGAGTGTGTATATTAGTTATTGATTAGTTGGTTGAGTATTTGTATGGGACACTGAGTTTGTGTGTGGTTGGATGGGGTGTGTGTAACTCTATGCATAGATGTGTGAATGGTTGATTGACTAGGTGTATGGGTTTAAGAGTGCATGTGGAAACAGTTGTTTGGGTGACTGAGTGTATTTATTTGTGTGTTGGTGAGCGAATATATATTTTAGTTGTACATCTTCAACAAAGTAAAAAAATAAAACGGATTGTATGTGAGAGTTGGTGTATATAAATAAGTTTGTGTAAGAGTCAGTGATTGTGAGAGTAAATATATGAATGAGTGTATAATTGTAATGGTGATTTTTTAACATATTAACGATGAGTTCCTATGTGTTTGAATAAATGAGGTGTCGTTGGATAATTGTGTAAGTGAGTAAATTTAAGTGCGATACATTTTTTTCATGAGTGAGTAGGATGACTGCATAACCGACTAAGATGACTGCTGATGTGTCAATGTCTATATATGTGTATAAGTGCATTTGATAGTGTTCTATTAATTAATGACTGCATGTATAGATGATTCTGCTGTTGAATGGGTAGTTGGGTGTGTAGACTTAGGAATCAGTGAGTGGGTATGTAGTAACTGGTATTGGTGTGTCAATGGTTTCAAATATGGTACTCTGTATTTTACAGTGAGTGATGAAAGGTTATACTAGTGTATGATGTGGTGTATCGGATTGTCAAGTGGATGATGTCATCAGTGATGTCATTTGAGATGTCATCAGTGATGTCATCAGTGATGTCACTGACCATGTCATGAATGATGCAATATGTGACATCATCAGCAGTGCATTGCGGGCGCGTGAGTTATAGCAGAACTAACTATAACGGAGGAATTTCTATGGTTTTGTAAGAGTGAAATGGGCAGCTAACTATAACACCCCTGAAACCTATGTTTTTTTCTGTGAATATATATATGCACACACATATCTACATATATAAATATATAAAATCTAATATTGCAGAAACAAATCTACATAAAATGATATATTCTCAAAAGAATAAACAATTTGAATAATAATAAATATGTACTATAGCACATATTCATTTTAACATATACAGCATATATTCATGTATGATTAAAGAGAGAAATATGAATATTTGCATCAGAATTAAATAATTTATGAAAGATAAAATATTATTTTACACAATTTGTAATAAAATATTAGGATTTGATTAAATAATTAAATTACATAAAAAACATTATTAACAATTTGTAAATATACATGTATTACAATACATAATAATGCCATTTTCAAATTAACAATTAAACATATAAAAACTGGTATCTATAATACGTTATAATATAACAGTTTTAAATTTAAGTATTACATCTTTTATGCACAAATATGTCAAAAATGTATTTAAATAAATCATAATTTCTGGGAGTGAGCCAAATAATTATATAACATGTATGAATTTTTCTTAAAAATTGAAAAATCTAATTATATTTTAACCTACATACATATTTATAAATAAAAAACATCTTTATTTTGCATATTTTTTAATTTCTTTTTAAATTGCAGAATTGTTTTTTGCATTTTGAATTTATATATTGTATTTCAAATTTCCTAAAACTATTCAAATATATACACACAAATTCACCAACCTCTTAAAAATATTATCGAAAATGTAAGTACATTTTTAAAGCATTTCAAAATAAAAAAAAATATTAACAATTGCATAACATAATGTTGGAATGAGTGAATACGATGTCAATGAATGTCATGATATGTGTAGACCCGACAATGTCAATATCAGTAAATGCAATGTGAATGTTTACCACAGCCTGTGCCCACATAACCTTGACAATGCCCGTCAATGCAATGTCAATGTATATCTTAATTTGGGCACTCACAGCAGGGCTGACATCAGCAATAATGATACCAATGTATTTCATAATCCATGCTTGTACGATAATATTATTGTTGCCAATAAGAACAATGTCAATGTACGTTCAGACTAAAGCAAACAAACCTTTGACAACACTAAGAACAATGTCAATGTGCAAGATGACAACTGTATGCATGTATGCATGTTGCTAATATTGATAAAAATGACACCAGTAGCTGTGATAATATTCTTAGAAGTTCCAATGAACTCACATCATTGCTGTCAGATTCACCCAAGATGACCTCCCCATCAACCCTGGTCAAAGATACGTGGTCATGCAGGTCCTGCAACCCATGCCCTCACTTATCGAGTAACAAGTCACAGGTGGGCTCCCTTATAAATTACAGGCACACCCAGGGAAAATCCTGATCGATTCCACAAATAGATAGTTGCACTACAACCAAATCCGAGGTAATTGGCCCGAATAAAACCCATTTGGCCAAAGGCTTGCGTTGCCCAAAAATACCACAAAGCTTGATACCACATGTAGATAGGTACACTCAATCTATCGGGACACGACATGCACACTACATGTATCAATCACACGCTCCTCACACCGGAGATCTGGACACATACACACTGGCCCACATTAGCTCTCCCCGAGGTCAAGAGCCATCTGCTTACTTATCAGATGTGCACATGTGATTGATTTATGACTAAGATGCTATTTTGCAATGTGGAAAACATTATACTGTACTTCAGGAACTTTATACATTGACGGTCAAAACTTTGTACATTGAGAGATTTTGAACAGACGCATTCTGTCCAGGCTCTTCCGGTCAAACCGTTTAATTAATCCAACTTGTTCCTGTTTTGCCAAGCGTCTCTTGTCATTTATTTAAGGTAAATTCCAAGCAACAATTTAATGAGCCAGCCAGGGGAGATTGGCTAATCGAGCCTGACTGTTGTCGAAGGAAGTACCCTGGACGAACTGATTCATCTGCCTAAAAAGATCAGTGAGCAGAATCCACCATTGATAAGACGTTCTGCTGTTTTGTCTCATTAATAAGTCTATGCTTTTAAGTGATAATAACAGTTTTCAACTAAGAAGTTCATGATTGATAGTTTTCTGCCTTGAAACAATCGGCATAGCCCTGCACTAAGTATTGCCCATATGTTACAAGTTATTATTGCTTCATTGCATTGTTGTCGCTGTTTCTATGTTAACTAATTTTTTCTTGATGCATCTGGTTGTTTTTGAGATCATAACCAGTAGATTGAGTTTTTAATACCACTCCTGTGTACACAGTTACCCAAAACAAGAGTAGAATTGGTAATTCATTTCAAAGCAAATGTCGACTCAATCAAAAGTTAGCAAACCTTTAAAACAGACACATTTCCCAATCTTTCATGGAGACTCCACTAGACCACATGAAAGTAAGGTTACCCGTCCAGGCTATGATATTTTAGAAACACTGCTGCAAGTAGCACATACACACCAAAACCAGTGCCTTTTTCTGGCCTGGGGAGGTCACATTTGACACCAACACCATAGGACACACGAAAACTCACATACAAACCAGGTACACAGAACTGAAGAAGGCTAAATAGGATGCCCTTATAGAATTATGAGCCATCTTCGAGGTGGCCTTAGCCTACAAACCCATCCCGGAACCCATGAGTAAGGTATGTGCACCTCCCCCACCATACACCTGCAGGGATGTGCTCTCACTAATGCCGGCTATCCCAGTTGCTGCCGTGCTGAGTTGCACCAATCCACCGATTAAAGAGGCTGCTGGACCCCCTTTGGGCAGCAAGCCACTGGGCGGGAAAGAGGTTCCCAGGTCGAACCAGCCCGGGCAGCATCGGCCCCAGCTCAGACTGGTACAAGGCCCCCTCAGGATACAACCCCTCACCCATCGGCTGTGACCCAGCTGGTTCAGACCAAACAAAAAGTGCATGCTCCTCATTGCCCCATCTGCCAAAATAAGGTCAGAGGGCAGTGTGTGATCCTCCTAGAAGGTGATTCCACCAGTAGAGGGGAAGAAAGGAGTGTAAGCCCAGCAAAATCCAACTCTGAAGAGCCAGCCTCCACACAGGCAGACCTATGGCATGGAGGAAGCATCAGAGAGTGAGGTTGAGGCCATAACATTGCCCAGAAAAACAGCACCAAGAGAAGGCGGCAATCCAGGTGGGATGTAGAGAAAATGTGAAACATTAAGAATGGCAAGAGAGAGCTCTCGTCTTGGAAGCCCAACAGGGAGAATGGACAACTCTTGCTCCCTTGGAGGGTACAGGAGCTCAGCTTTGAGCCCCATATAGAGATAAGACCATGGATGAGCAAGGAGGAAGGGTCCCAATGGTGGCCAATACCTCACTGGACCGTCGACATGAGAGAGGGGCTGACCAGGAAATAAGTAGACAGGAAAGTCTGACTGAAACACCATTGAGACATAGAAAGAGCAGCATGACCCCTTCACATGTGCACAAGGCGAGCGATGATGAGGACGTCTGCTGCCCCCCCTCAGATGCACTGGCCAGACAGGCTAACACCTAGAGAGGTAATATCCAGAGAAGAGGGCAAAGCCTTTGCATGGCTTTTTGTCATCTACTGACCTACTGGACTGAAAGGAATGGCTACTAGTATGACCACCCTTGGCCAGAGGAGGAATCCTTCGAATCCGAGGATATGACCATTGCGGAAGACTGCATCCGGTCCGAAATGGAACTTCCCCTACATGCAGGAGTGTCTGAGATGCTGGGAGCGCTACGTTGAGGTCAAACCAACAGAGTTGCTCTGAGCCAGGATTAGTCCGCTGCTAAGGAAAAGCGCAGCAGGAACCATCTACGTGCCCTCGGCACAGATGGACAAAGAAGAGCTCTGGAATAAGCTGCCCCATTGATGGACGTGGCAGGAAAATGTATCTCATGTTTTGAGAAAAACCCCGCAGGTATGAACTTAGACATAGGTGACGTCAAAAGTCTGCTCAGCAGTCTCATCAGGGAGCAGACAGACACAGTGTTCTCCAGAGCCTGCATCCCCACAGTCATGCTCACCAACACCGAGCATGACGGGGCTGTATTTAATTCATTCAGTTACCAGTTCTGGAAGGCCCTAGGGAGCTGTTCCCTGACTGCTCAGATGTAGGAGGACTGATGGCAGTAGGCATGAAGCCTGAGGAGACTATGACCAAATTCCTAGATAGAATGAGAGAACGATGGGAGCAGGAGACTGGCCAGCCCTGGACTGACATGAGTCCCCAGGTTGCATTCTTCTACAGCATATTCAAGAGGGGGCTACCCACTGAGATCCAGACCATATTAGATAGTGTAGTAGGGCCAAAAACTAAGCCTTGGTGGGACATAAAAGACCACATAGTACACTATTACTGAAAAAGTCAGACAAAGGACAGGGTAAAGCAGGAGCAGGCACAGAGAGACGCCATCAAATTGGTCCAATACAAGTTGAAAAGGACCGCCCTTGAGGGAACCACAAACGCCCAGATGGCCCCTGTCTGAAGAGGAGTTAGACTCATCGACCGCAGAGGGAATACACCGGTTCCTAGTGAGTGAGGTTAAGAAAGCTGGGCTCAAACCGGCCCTATAAAATGTCACTAGTGTCACAGAATGGGCCACACAGCCAACCAGTGCTGCTTAAAACTATACCATGATCTAAATGGAATAATACAGGGACAGCCCCCACAGCGCATCCAAACACAGGACATCATGCACACATCAAGCAATCAGATCCAAGGAAATCAGGCCACAACTGCACCACCAGGTGGATGGCCAAACACACAACAATCACCACCACAAGGGGGGAGTTCGGCCCAGCAGTCAGGGCATGGTGGGATGCCTGTCTGGGGCAACAATGCCCTTATTCAATGCCAGAACACAAATGTGCCATAGTCCAAAATCATCTCTTGGAGACAATCCACCCCCTTTACATCACCCCCGTAGCCAGTCTTTAGGATGATCATGCTATATCAATCGGCAATCCTCGCTAGAGTTTGCCATCTGAATGCCCGCAGCGGCGCAGGGCACCCGCCACTGTTGATCCCGCAGGGCAGGGCTGGGTTGGCTGACTGCGCCCATGTGGGAAGGCAGACTGATGAGGGAGACTGGACGGTCACCACTGGTGCACAACAACAGGCACCCAGGACCACTCATTCCAAACCCAACTTTGGCAGGGCTATGTAAATCTACACCACATCCAGTATCTCGGCTAGAAGTGGTAACGCACAAGAGCTGGGAAACAGCTCACCGGGACCCACACAGTAGAGCCCCAAAGTTCTCGAACCTTCCAGAAGAAGGGCAAGACCCGGAAATTCGGCCCAATCAGAAAAACTTTGTTCCACAATATGTGCAAGACCCAAGGGGCAGAAAAGACTGCAGCAGCTGCAGCAAGAAGTATGGGGAGAAACCCATAATATGAACCACATTAAAAAAAATTAAAAATCCCCAGCCGTCCCCAGAATTCTAACGCTCACTGAAATCATTTACAAAATCAGCTAAAAAGTCTCTCACCTCTGTCCAGTATTGATATGAAAAATTAGTTCCCCAGCAAACCAATATGCAGGATTATTTTCCAGATGAAACAGTATGTTCCAATAAATTGCCTAATAAATGTGTTTTTCCCAGTTAACCTACAGACCAGAACTCTTACCCCACAGGTCCATGATCAAACTGTAAGTTCACCAATGTTGCTGTAACAGGTAATTCCTCTAATCTGGGCTCTCAAAATAATTTCAAAAGACTAATCGTTGAAGTCAATTTACTTTTGTAACTTCATTTTTAAGAGACATTCTTTCTGCACCGCACCAAGGCAAAAACACCCCTGGGCGCCCACACAACAAACATTAGACACCAAAGCACAGACAACAGCCAACTGATACCACAGACAATGATCAATGACAGACAGACATCTCTCCTGAAGACGACTCTACATTCTATAAATGCTTTTCAAGTTCTGTGCCCCTATATTTTTGTTCACTCTCTCCTTGGCTGGGGTGCTTTTAAGCCCCTTCAGAACCAAAAATGTACACGATTTTGTAAGGTCTACTTCTACATTCCTGCAACGCATGAGCAGAGACCTCTCTCACCTCACCTATACTGAACCAAACACTGGTATTCCTCACACACTACACAGCACACTCCTACACAACACCTGGTTTCACCATATGAGCAGTAATGGTACTCAAATTTCGAATAGATCATGTTATTTCTGCTCGCTGATACCTCACGCCGTTGGGGCAGACAAGCTTTACTTATCACAGGAGATAGTCTCCGAAAAACCTAAATCTCTCATCCATTTTTATCTATGTAGGATCAAGGCAAAAATCCAACCCAACAGAGTAGAACCCCATAGGATTCTAGTAAACATCACCTGGTATGAGACTAACCCCATTACTCTATATCTTTTCAATGAGCAAAGTGATATCCAATCCGAGGAAGGCAGGATACGCAGGAAGGGCGCCATAGGGGATGACATTGTTTGTCCCCGGGACTTTGTGGAAAGGCGGTTTCTTGAGGTTGTGAGACCACTGCACCAGAGCACAAACATGTCAGCTCCTGCATTTATCTGTGGTCCCAGGGCAGCCCCAACCTCACTGGGGCCACCTTTGTCAACAATCAATGGACACCGGACATGGAATTCTATTGAAAGGCTTCTCATCTCAATCACGTGGGGGAGAATGTGCCCCCTGGGAGGGGGTCCAACACAAGCATAGACTCCCATGCCCAAAAATCTGGAATAGCGAGATTGATAAGTACATGTGGCTGGAGGGGAAGAGACAACCGCTAATTGTAAGGAAACTTACATTGTATTCTTTATGTTTTGGAGGCAAAGGAACCATACCGTTGGGCAGCAATGAAAATTGTGGTACAATAATCACAAACGGGACTGCAATGGGGCACTTCTATGTTGATGGATCTGGGTTGGCAATGTGAGGATCTTGCCTACACCCAGCTCGTCCCCGGATGGTATGGCCTCCTCACCCTCATGACCATACACACCCCAAGACTGGTTATCCCTGGAGAAGATCTGTCTGTCTGTTGGATAACCATCCGTTATAGAAAAAAACTACTCTGTTGCATCGGGCTCAAACGAGAAGAAATGACGAGTATTTTGGATCGGCCTAGTACAAGGACATTCCAGAAGAACTCAGACTGCTCACTGAAGCTCAAGTAAATGCCTGAGGATCATTACCCTTTCTCACCATGCAAACAAAAGGCAATGCCTGCTTGTTGGACCCGGCCTCGTGGCGTGGTCCTTAAACCCCTGGATTGTGCCCGTTCCCCGCCCCGGCCGTCACGGGCCACCCGTCTGAACTGCACCAAGGCCCTTCACCCGGAGCTGCACGTGGTCGCATGCTCCTCATGGCTCCGCCATCTTGTTGGCATCTACGTCACCCCGTACACCAGCCGGCGTGAACCCCGCTCAACCCGGCCTCGACCCCAGCGAAGCCCCGACATCGAGGCACCACGAACTGGCCAGGGGGTGCCGCAGGAACCATTCATCGCCCCCGGCGGAGGACAGTATCGATGGGACCCCCAACTGTCCTCCCCTCTCGAGGTGTGATCGCCCTGCAACTCCCTTGGGCCTGGCGCCTCTCCTGCTGGGCGTCTGGCCACCTCCACCCGGCCACTCCGCCCCCTCGGGCGCAAGGGTCCGGACATCAAAGGGCTCCAGACCTATATCTGGGGCGACCCCACCACAGCTCGGCAGTTGTATCCCGGAGTCCAGAGCCCTGCTGATCGAATCGCGGCTGACCCTACGGAGAAGAACTCTTGTCGGAACCATCACGAGCCCTGCTGACTGCGTCGCGGCTCCCTCTTGTGAACCTTTCCTGAACCACCTGGAACATCGGAGCCCTGCTGACGCCGTCGCGGCCCAACCTCGCTGAAACCTCCCTCGGAGCCCTGCTGACGACGTCGCGGCTCGAGCTGAGCAGAAACCATCTTGAGAGCCCTGCTGATTGAATCGCGGCTCTCCACGAACTGTACGCCGGAGCCCTGCTGACGCCGTCGCGGCTCGACCCCTCCGAGATCGGAGGTCCTCCAGCTTGAGGATAAGAACTGGGCCCCAGGTACCCTCGTACCACATTCCTACCAAAGACTGTCCCGCTACCCCTACCCTTCCAAAGAGACATTGAGACTTTTGGTGGATCCCTCGATCCCTTCGTGTAAATATTGAACTCGTAACCTTTTATTGATGATAAAGAATTGCTTGTCTTGAGACAACCTCCTTGAGTCCGGTGTGGTGGTGTTACTGTGCTAGTACGTGATAGGAGAAGGATCTCTCAGGAGACTTCTCGGCAGCGCTCGGCTACTTCGTGCAGTGCGAGGGCCCCCCCTTGGTGGTCTCACCGACTCCTCGGGGTTCGCCTTCCAACATTTTGGTGGCAGCGGTGGGATCCGAGCCGAACGCAGTACGTACCAGCCAGTACCCACTAGCTACCCATCCAAACGAATAGCATCATGAGCAGCCAGGAAAACAACGCGACAATGGAGTTCCAGCCCGAACGGCTGGAAGAATATACGCACAAGGAATTAAAACAGTTCTGCAGAGACAAAGGCATTGCAACCACCAGCCTCGGTACCAAGGAAGAGATGCAGAAAGCTCTGAGGACATGGCTGGAGGCCAGGGCAGGCCCCTCCCAGGAAGAAGGGCCCTTGCCCCTGACGGAGACCACAGCAACCGCACTGACCCCGGCAACCGAAGGACGAAAGAGCCTAGAAACCGGCCTCTCCGAAGAAGAAATACGAGAGCGGGAAAAGGTCCGGAGCCACGAGCTAGAGCTCGCCCGACTGCGACTGGACGGCGAACTCCAGCTGGCAGAAAAGAAACTGGCCCTCGAGCAGCTACGCCTTCAAGAAGAGATAGAAGAGAAGAGACGACACCGGGAGTTGGAGGAAAAGAAGCTCACCCTGGAGCACGAGCGCAGCCTCAAGGAGCTCGAGATCAAGGCCAAGAACGGAGGGACCAACACCCCCAGTACGAGAGACACTCTACCGCCTGCAGAGGCCAAAGTACATATCCCGAAGGAGGTCGTCAAGGAGTATTACAAAAATGACGATATCCAACAATGGTTCAAGGCCTATGAGGTGGCCATGACCTCCCATCGAGTGCCCCGAAAAGACTGGGGCGCAGGCCTGTGGGGGCGATTCCTGAGTGAAGGGCGGGACACGCTGCTCCAGCTACCGGAGGAGGTGATGACCTCCTACGATCACATGAAGGAGGCCCTGCTCACCCGCTACGGGCTAACAGCGGAGATGTACCGCCAGCGGTTCCGAGACTGCAAGAAAATCCCGGGTACCACATGGGTGGAATATGTGGACTTTTTTAGTCGGGCCCTAGAAGGGTGGATCAAAGGCAGCAAAGTAACCACCTACGGGCAGCTGGTCGACCTCATCGTGTGGGAACATCTTTCCAACAATTGCTTCGTGGAGCTGAGACAGCACCTCCTCGACAGCAAAATGACCGACCCGCGGAAACTGGCCGTCGAGGCCGATCGATGGGTCAACTCCCGGGTCCCCCGGAGCTCAATGGGGGAGTACCAGAGGAACCCCAGCGGACCCCCACGCCAGCGCGGTGGGGGGGGAGGGCCGAACAGGAACCGAGACCCTCCCGCTGGGGCCCCCAGGAGCCCCCCTCGAGGGCCACCGCAGCCACATCTCTCCCCGAGCCTAGCACGAAGGGTGGGCCCGGCCCGACCCGGACCACGGCCACCAGTGACCTGCTATGGCTGCCAACAAACCGGACACTTTGCCAGCGACCCGGCCTGCCCTCTGAACCGAAGAAACGGGGCCGGCGGGCCCCCGCCCCGGCAGCTGACAGCCGCCGCCTTGGGGGGAGGAGAAGAGGAAGAAGAGGCCCTCGACCGAGAAAACACTGAGTGGGAGCCGGCAGCCATGTCCCTGGTCTGCCTGGGTAGCCGGGAGATGGTACCCTGCACCCCCATCCCAACCAACACCCAGAAGTACCGGCAGCAGGTCACGGTCAACGGACAACGGGCCGAAGCCCTTCGCGACACCGGCGCCAGTATCACCGCTGTCCGCTGCCACCTGGTGACCCCTGAACAGATTCTCCCGAATGTGCTGTGCCCTGTCCGGACGGCCGACAACAGTGAAAGCCTATGCCAGATGGCCCTGGTCCCCTTCGAGTGGGGAGGGGTGACGGGCCTGCTGAAGGTGACAGTGCGCGACGACGCCCCGGTCGACTGCCTCCTGGGGAACGACTTGGAGAGTTCCCCCTGGGCTCAAGTAGAACGACGAGAGCACCTCCGAATGTTGGGACTGGCTGATTGGGCCTGCGCCATCACCCGGTCCATGACCGCCCAGGCCCCCCGCTCATCCTCGACCTCCGGGACCGGCCGACCCGAGGGGCTCACACCCCCTCCCGCCAGCAGCGAGGAGGAGGCGGACACCGACCCTGGGTCCAGCGAATCCTCCCCCGAAGAGATGACTTCTCCGAGCGCCCTACCAGAGCTGACGCAATGGCAACACGAAGGGGGCCCCACCCGAGAGCAGTTCCAGCAAGAGCAACAGTCCTGTCCCTCTCTCGAAGGGGTCCGGCAGCAGGCGACCGCGCAAGCCAACGGTGACCAGACCGGCACCCACTGGATCTACTGGGCCGAGGGCCTGTTGTACAGTGAACAGAAAGTAGCAGAACTCGGGGCCAGCCGCGTGTTGGTGGTCCCCCTCCGCTTCCGGGAGTTTCTTCTCAACCTGGCCCATGATGTGCCCCTCGCCGGACACTTGGGGCAAGACAAAACGTACAGTCGTCTGGTGACCCACTTCTACTGGCCCCGGATGCGGAGAGATGTGGACAACCACTGCCGGTCCTGCCAGACCTGCCAAGCCAGCGGAAAGACGGGGGGTCGGGTCAAGGCCCCCCTCCAGCCCTTTCCCGCCGTCAGCACCCCGTTTGAACGGGTCGGAATCGACATTGTGGGACCCCTGGACCCTCAAACCGCCCTGGGCCACCGCTTCATCCTGGTCCTCGTGGACCACGCCACCAGGTACCCGGAGGCGGTCCCGCTCAGAACCATAACGGCCCCTGTGGTAGGCCGGGCCTTGATGGGGATCTTCTCCCGAGTGGGATTCCCCAGCGAAGTGGTGAGCGACCGCGGTACGAACTTTATCTCCAGGTACATGCGGTCCCTGTGGCAACAGTGCGGGGTCACATACAAGTTCACGACCCCATATCACCCTCAGGGGAACGGACTGGTTGAGCGATTCAACCGAACATTGAAAGGGATGATACAGGGCCTAGAAGAACCACTCCGGCGGAAATGGGATGTCCTGCTGCCCTGCCTCCTGTTCGCCTATCGGGAGGTCCCGCAGAAATCCCTGGGGTTCAGCCCGTTTGAACTATTGTATGGACACCCGGTCCGCGGACCGCTCAGTCTGGT
The DNA here is from genome assembly GCF_964204655.1 of Triturus cristatus. Taxonomy (NCBI): domain Eukaryota; kingdom Metazoa; phylum Chordata; class Amphibia; order Caudata; family Salamandridae; genus Triturus; species Triturus cristatus. The sequence continues at coordinate 520,985,588 of NC_140594.1, forward strand.
CAAGGAGGGCTGGGAGATGAAGCCCCGAGGCGGCCCTCCTGACGTCTACCGATACCTCCTGACCCTCCGAAACCAGACCCGCAAGTTCCGAGCCCTTGCCGAAGCCAACCTCGAGGCCAGCCAGGAGGACATGAAGCGGTGGTACGATCGCAACCCTTCTACCGTAGAATTCGAGCCAGGTCAGAAAGTATGGGTCATGGCCCCGGTCAAACCCGGCGCCCTCCAGGACAAGTGGACCGGGCCCTTCAAGGTGGTGGAGAAGAAAAGTCCCGTCACCTACTTGGTCGATCTGGAGTCCCCCCGGAACCCCCTCCGGGTCCTACATGCTAACAGGCTAAAACCCCACTTCGCCCGGACCGAACTGAGCCTGCTGCTGGCGACCGACGAGGGGGGCGAGGACGACTCCGAGCCCCTGCCCGACCTCTTGCAAGCCAACATTCACGATGGATCGATCGAAGGGGTCCAACTCGCCTCGTCCCTGACCCCGGAACAGCGCAACGACTGCCAGCGATTACTGCGGGACTACGCAGCCCTCTTCTCTCTCACCCCGGGGGTGACCCACTGGTGCGTCCACGACGTCGACACCGGGGAGAACCCCCCCATACGACACAGAGCCTACCGGGTGCCTGACCGAGTGCGGGCCTGCATCCAGGCCGAAGTAGCGAAGATGCTGGCCCTGGGGGTCATCGAGCCTTCCGACAGCCCGTGGGCCAGCCCTGTCGTCCTGGCCGCCCTCCAGCGGGCCGGGCTCACAATCAAGGCCAGCAAATGCCAAATCGGCCACGGATCCGTGACCTACCTGGGCCATCAAGTGGGGAGCGGGCAGGTGGCCCCCCTCCAAGCAAAGATAGAGGCCATCCAGACCTGGGAACCCCCCACTACCCAGACCGCTGTCCGGGCCTTCCTGGGCCTCACCGGATACTACCGACGGTTTATCCGGGACTATGGGAGCATTATCGGCCCCCTCACAGAGTTAACGTCCAAAAAGCAGCCCAAGAAGGTACACTGGACACCCCGCTGCCAAACAGCCTTCGACACCCTCAAAACGGCCATGTGTACTGCTCCGGTGCTGCAGGCCCCGGACTACCAGAAGGAGTTCGTGGTACAGACGGACGCCTCCGAGTATGGGATCGGGGCCGTTCTCTCCCAAACTGACGAAAAGGGGCTCGACCGACCAGTGGCCTTCATCAGCCGGCGACTACTGCCCCGGGAGCAACGCTGGAGCACTATTGAGCGCGAGGCCTTCGCTGTGGTGTGGGCCCTCAAGAAGCTCCGGCCCTACCTCTTTGGCGCCCACTTCCGGGTCCAGACCGACCACCGGCCCTTGCAATGGTTAATGCGAATGCGGGGCGAGAACCCCAAACTGCTGCGATGGTCCATCTCGCTACAAGGGATGGACTTTGACGTCGAACACCGGCCCGGCAATGACCACGCCAACGCCGACGGCCTGTCCCGCTTCTTCCGCCTTGACGAGGAGAATCCCCAAGGAGATGGGTGACTCTCCATGCCTTCGGCTGGGGGGGACGCCTGTTGGACCCGGCCTCGTGGCGTGGTCCTTAAACCCCTGGATTGTGCCCGTTCCCCGCCCCGGCCGTCACGGGCCACCCGTCTGAACTGCACCAAGGCCCTTCACCCGGAGCTGCACGTGGTCGCATGCTCCTCATGGCTCCGCCATCTTGTTGGCATCTACGTCACCCCGTACACCAGCCGGCGTGAACCCCGCTCAACCCGGCCTCGACCCCAGCGAAGCCCCGACATCGAGGCACCACGAACTGGCCAGGGGGTGCCGCAGGAACCATTCATCGCCCCCGGCGGAGGACAGTATCGATGGGACCCCCAACTGTCCTCCCCTCTCGAGGTGTGATCGCCCTGCAACTCCCTTGGGCCTGGCGCCTCTCCTGCTGGGCGTCTGGCCACCTCCACCCGGCCACTCCGCCCCCTCGGGCGCAAGGGTCCGGACATCAAAGGGCTCCAGACCTATATCTGGGGCGACCCCACCACAGCTCGGCAGTTGTATCCCGGAGTCCAGAGCCCTGCTGATCGAATCGCGGCTGACCCTACGGAGAAGAACTCTTGTCGGAACCATCACGAGCCCTGCTGACTGCGTCGCGGCTCCCTCTTGTGAACCTTTCCTGAACCACCTGGAACATCGGAGCCCTGCTGACGCCGTCGCGGCCCAACCTCGCTGAAACCTCCCTCGGAGCCCTGCTGACGACGTCGCGGCTCGAGCTGAGCAGAAACCATCTTGAGAGCCCTGCTGATTGAATCGCGGCTCTCCACGAACTGTACGCCGGAGCCCTGCTGACGCCGTCGCGGCTCGACCCCTCCGAGATCGGAGGTCCTCCAGCTTGAGGATAAGAACTGGGCCCCAGGTACCCTCGTACCACATTCCTACCAAAGACTGTCCCGCTACCCCTACCCTTCCAAAGAGACATTGAGACTTTTGGTGGATCCCTCGATCCCTTCGTGTAAATATTGAACTCGTAACCTTTTATTGATGATAAAGAATTGCTTGTCTTGAGACAACCTCCTTGAGTCCGGTGTGGTGGTGTTACTGTGCTAGTACGTGATAGGAGAAGGATCTCTCAGGAGACTTCTCGGCAGCGCTCGGCTACTTCGTGCAGTGCGAGGGCCCCCCCTTGGTGGTCTCACCGACTCCTCGGGGTTCGCCTTCCAACACTGCTGGTTACAAATCACAGTTGGGAAATGATGAAACTCATAAACAGTACTGAGCTAAGTCTTAATGCTATCAAAGATGAGGTGAGAGCCATCAGCATGATGGTGATGCAACATTGGCATGTGTTGGACTTGATGACCGCTATGGATGAGGGGTGCCAAGTAGGGGTTTAATTTGCTTCATCGGTGGAGTTCATGGCATTTTAGCTACTTCAGTAAAAAACGTTGTTGACCGCCACGTAGCGGAGTTTACCGCCGCTCACCCTAATGGAGTATTTCTGCTGCCACCCATTTTCCAGCCTGGGAGCAGATTTTACTTCTAATCTCTGATTTCCATATGTTTCTTTTTTCTCTCTTATCCAGAAATGTCTTCATCCTCCTTCGGGAGATATTTAGACTCGAACACAATATGAGCGCAAGTCAGTTTCTTTGCAAACAGGCATTACCTGCAAGTGGAAGCCTTCTTTGCGTCTTGATGTTTTCAAGTGTGTCCTGCTGTTATAAAAACATGCTCAGGAGGCTATCTCAGCCCCCTGAGCATGTAGAAAGACGGGAGGGATATCAATGGAAAGGGGAGAATCTCTCGTTCCAATGGTACCCCTCCCCAGTGGATCTCTGTTTGGGGATTGCCCTAGGAGGGCGCTCCCCAAGCAGGGATCCACCACTAGACACCAGGGAGGGGGGAGCAGCACCTTGGGCAAGGGCCTTTGCTCCCCCCTAAAAATATTGGCCATATTCAGTCTTTCTGCCCCCCGGGGGGCAGATGGGGCAGTTGCCCCAATCTGCTCCCCCGGGGGGGCAGAAAGCCCACTGGACGCCATGGATTTGTTTTGGGTGCAATTTCGTCAAGGGTGGGGCGGCCCAAAACAGGCATGACAATGCCCCCACCACAACTACAGCCTTACTGTCCCCCCTGGGGGGCAGATGGGGACAGTAGCCCCCAATCTGCCCCCAGGGGGGTAGAAAGCCCACTAGACACCAGGGATGTTTTGGGGGGTAATTTTAATTGGGTGGGGGCTGCCCAAAACAGGCAAGCCAATGCCTCCACCCCCTGCCACAATTACAGCCTTTCTTCCCCCCCTAGGAGGCAGATGGGGCAGTAGCCCCCAATTTACCCCTCGGGAAGGCAAAAAGCCCCCTAGAAGCCAGGAATTTTTTGGGGGGCAATTTAAATTAGGGTGGGGGCTGCCGAAAACAGGCAAGCCAATGCCCCCACCCACCCTGCAACAACTACAGTCTTTCTGCCCCCCTGGGGGGCAGATGGGGGCAGTAGCCCCCATCTCCCCCCCCGGGTGGGCAATAAGCCCTCTAGAAGCCAGGAATTTTTGGGGGGGCAATTTAAATTAGGGTGGGGGCTGCCCAAAACGGGCAAGCCAATGCCCCCACCCACCCCTGCAACAATTACAGACTTTCTGCCCCCTGGGGGGGCAAAAAGTCCACTAGACGCCATGATTTCTTTTGCCAATTTGAATCAGGGGTGGGAGCTGCCCAAAACGGACATTCTAATGCCCCCACCCCTCGACTGCAAACATTCCAGTCTTTCTGCCCCCCCTGGGGGGCATATGGGGGCAGTAGACCTGGAGGAATGCTGGGTGGTAGGAAATTTGTGTCAGTCCGGTGATGCCACAACTTTCCCACACAAAAATGTGGGAAATCTCCAGGATTATTGTTTTCATACTCATTTCTACCATTAACTGGAAGGAGGTTGAAAGCACAAAAAATAGCAAAAATAGGCTATGTCCCAGAAAAATGGCAAAACTGTGTAAAAAATGTGGTTTTCTGACAAAAGTCTGCTTGTCCATGAGAGCTGGGAGGATGGTGGTTTCAGCACCATAAACACTTTTTTTAAACCATTTGCAGGGAAAAAAACTGATGCTTTCATCTGGAGCCCTTTTTTCCCATTTCCCCCCAAAAAAACCATTTAGCTGCATTTTGGCTAATTTCTGGGTCCTCTCCATGGGAATCCACAAACTCTGGGTACCTTTTGAATCCCCATGATGTTGGAAAAAAAGGGCACAAATTTGGCGTGGACACCTTATGTGGTCAAAAAGTTACAGGGGCCTAAGTGCGAACTACCCCAAATAGCCAAAAGGGGCTTAGCATGGGGAGGGGGGGGGGGAGGCCTAACAGCGAAGGGGTTAAGAGGGTGGATGGATAAGCACCCTCTACCATTGATGGATGGAGAAATATTTCCCCTCTACCTATATTAATTAACTCAATATGTGTGCAGACTGAGAGAAAGAAGTGCATGTTGGTGCGTGAATGTGTGGTTGGACGTATCACCAGATTATTAACACTGTTTTTAATATTTCTTTATCCATTTTACACCTTTCAAGGGCTAACTGTTTGTTTCATTTATTTTTTGGAGATTATGTATAGATCCAAAACTCCGCGTGGGAGATGTTATTTCTTGTCCCGAGGAAGGTGGTGTTTTAAACAGTGAGTGGGAAGGCGTACTGTAGGTTGTGGAGAAATGTGTTACTCTTACTGATTAAGATTTCTGTATAATAATTTCATGTAGAACAAACGATCTGGATCTAATGTATGTGCCTTCATTGATGACAAGAAACTATTTTTCTTGCAGGTTCTATTACATTTGTGTACATTATGTCAGAATGTTTTTAACCTATTTTAATATTGCTTGATAATTCACTATATTTGACCAAGTGTCTGGTTATTTTTTAATGAAAAATATTTTTATAATTGTGAGCACTTGGCCTTAGATGGTGGGGGTTTTTTGTTCTAGTGATATAATTGTTGTGATGAGAGTCTTTGCCTGGTTGAATTAAGTTGCCCAAAGGGGATCTTTTCTTGACCACAATCGAAAGATGCCGGATTCCGGTAGAGACATCCTGAACCCCGCAGTGTGACACACCGCCTACGCGAATATCATTGCAGTCAATGTGAACCACCATCGCAGTAGTGCCTTTCAGTTCAAACAGCACATTAGGTGTGCCCTGCCACTGCGGTGACAAGCATTGACCACAATCGAAAGATGCCGGATTGCGGTAGAGACATCCTGACCCAGCAGTGTGACACCTCCTATGCGAATGTCATTGCAGCCAATGGGACCCGCCATTGCTGTGGTGCCTTTCAGTTCAAACATCGCGGTAGGCATACTCCGCCACTGCGGTGACAGGCATTGGCCACAATCGAAAGATGCCAGATTGCGGTATACAGACATCCTGACCCCACGGTGTGACACCGCGTATGCGAATGCCATTGTGGCCAATGGGAACCGCCATCACGGTGGTGCCTTTCAGTTTAAACATCACCTTAGCCGTACTCTGCCAAGCGGTGACAGGCATTGGCCACAATCGAAAGATGTGAACCAAGCGGACCAATTACATCAGCAGAGTACCACTGGAACAACCCTAGGGGCCTATAAATGTCTGTGAGATAGTCACACCTGTCACTTGCATACAGACACTGCTGCCTGGCATTCATCACCACCAACTGCTGCTGTACCTCATCTCTGGACCTAGTGATGGCACGTACTGAGAACCTCTGGGCCCGTCCCTTCACCACAGAGGAGCTGGAGGTCCTGGTGGACGAGGACCCTGGCCTGTAGGGGCGGGTATATGATGCTCCAGAGGTACTGGTAAGTGTATAAGTTAAAGTTTTAGAGTGCTCCGAATGCTCACATTATGTTACTGTACAGTAGGATGTGCCTGTGAGTGCAAGCCAATGTTAATGCATTTTGAATTTGCTATCATCATGGGCTATATATGACGTAGATGTTTTCAAATTTGAGTATGTGGGGAGGATGGCACCATAGAAACTGGTGCGCCTGTATTAAAGCCAAACGTCACACATTTTTTTCTGAGAATGGGTCATGTAAATGTGTGATACACTGCCTAGCATAATGACTTCACGTATATGTGGTGTATAGCCTTAATCACTCAGCTCCATGACTTCATGCAATGATGACATGGACATAACGTGGTTTATCAGTTGTACAGTTACACTGCTGATTTGAGGAAGTCGAACTCTGAACACACATTCCCTGTGCCATGTCATGTGATAGTTCATTAAGTGTGCATATGATCATTTTTGATATGCAAAATGTAGAATGGCCAGAAAGTACAAATTAATGTGTGTAAATACTGCTTTGATAGTGACCCTTTGGAGATGCGGCCAGTCTGCACAGGAGTACAAGGCCTGTATTTGTCTATATTGGTGGCAACTCACCCCTCACACATATGCTACATGTACTGTGGACATGTCATCCTTCTTTTGGTTCTATTATGTGTAGAGTCTCACATGAGTATGCACTGTCATCATTCTCATTGTTCATGCATGTGATTCTTGTGATGCACCACTATTTTCGTCAGAGAAAAGCCCTTAGGCCAGTCAAGTAAATGCACAATGTATTAAGGACCCATCACTAAAATGACTTAGAAAGACATATTTGTTGTCCACCCTCCTATTTATGGAGCAGAAATTAGAGGCCTGAGTAGTACACAGGACAGGCCTCCACCTTGTGACAAGAGTGGGAGAATGTAAGATCAGGTACCTAATTATGACCTCCATGACACGTGTAGCTGTGCAATGATCAGGGACATTAAGGGGCATTTAGTGTAGTACACAGTGAGTCTGACCACTACACTTCATTTACAGTGTATCGTATGTCATTCTCACTCACATGGTGCATCACAGATTAGGGCCCAGTTTCACCTTGATTTCTGTACTGGCACTCTGCATGTGTATGAGATGGGCAGGTAGTGTGTCCATCATCAAAGATGTTAACATTGTAATGAGATGGCTTGCTCCAAGTATATGATGTGACATGGCCCATGGCCTCTGCTGTTCATTGCTGTTTCTGTATGCTATGTGTTTATATTTCCCTGGGCTGGCACACAGTGGTACACAACACAGTGTTAATAACATTCCTCTTTTTGTCTCCCATGCCTACAGCTCGTGGTCCATCAGCGTAAGGCCATATGGAGGGCCATTGCCCGCATGGTACTGTCCCTGGGGGTCTCAAACCATTGACATTCACACTGCCACAAGAGGTGGGATGGCATATCTCACCTCAGCAAAAACGTTGCAGAAATGACGCTGGAACTGATCCCTCAAAGTGGCAGTTTGGCGTGCAGGACCATGACCCCACTAATGGCCCGCATCATGGCAGTAAAAAGGAAAAGTGGGAAAACCCACCTAGTACCTCGCACTATTCACAGACTTGGGGAATCCCCCCAAGGACACATATTAAATCAGAATTGTTCCGAATAGCATTTCAAAATAGAAAAAACTTTACACAAATGTAAGTAAACATGAACATTTTTAGTATTAAACCATTTGGTCTGAAATTAGAGTTCACATTGGTACAACAAGTTAATGGTTTCTTAACTGTGCGTACAAATTAACTGGTTCACATTTGAACAAAATATAGCTGGTTTATACATGAAGAAAATTGCTTTCAATTCGTAGGTGGAAAGATGCCCAATGCATTTCGGGATTATACAAATCCCTTCGTCAGGGGCCGACCTAAAACAAATAAAAGCTTCATAAATTTGTCATAATTGAAACCTTGTGAGACAAATACTTATGCGATGATGTTCAAGTGGAGGTTAGTGATAACACGCAGCATGCTTAACGCTTAAAGTCGTGTTTGAATTTGAAAAGTGCCAACTTCTGTAGAGATACCCTGTGTAAATGTGGTGACCACAACTGTGAGCATGGATCATGCAAGATATGGTTGACATTGGTGACATTCTTATGGAGAATGTGATGTGGAAATTTAAAAGGCACGATATTATTAGCCCGTCCAAGGAAATTAGAATGAGTTGAGGTGCAGATTGAAAGTAATGCACGAGCCTGAAGTTGCTCACCTGAAAACATGTGATAACTAGGTTTATCACGCAAACGAGTATAACAACCGAATGGAGTTTCAGAGAGATCTGTAACACGAAGCGTATAATAAATGGTGGGTTCAAAGTGTGATACTCCCAAGCACGGGAGAGTATGCAATAAAACAAGAATAAAGCACCTAAATGCTATAAGTCGCAAGAATAAAACACCCGTGTATGAATCCAGGTCTAAATGACTGGGAAAAAGAAATAATGACGATAGATGTTTGCAGTGCATAAATTGTGACGAATGTATATCGTAGGAGAACCGATGATATGTGCAAGTTAGTAAAGTGCTCTTTGTGTGTATATATCTAAGCGCTTCCTACATGTAAACACTTTGATAATTTGCTGGTACAAAATATGCAGTGTAACATCAATGCATAAACATAAACGGTAATGACAAGGTATAATTCTGCGATCATATCCCCAAAATATTAGGCAATAAAGGGAATTGAATAAAGGATGTGAATGGAGTATTATGAGATACGTGAATGAGAAAGAATATATGTGATGAGAGTGTGCATGTATTCACAAAAAGCAGTTCATGTCAGGTGCGGGAAGACAGTAATCTAGTGATTAACATCTCATCACACACCTTGAATAAAGACCAAATAGACATTCTTTCAAAAGGATTGTCATTTGTACCAACCAACAAAACAACGTTACTAGATGTTGAAGTGGATTTATACAGATTCATGCGGCAACTACGATTAAAACACTTTTTCACCAACATTGTTCCACCTGGTGATCAAGTAATGCCAAGCCTTCCTAATCCTTTTAACACTCGTAGCATATTTGTACCTCCGGTGTCTCACAAAATCTTGGATACTTTTGAACGACTGGTACACAAAACATCGCCCTTATCAATTTTCAAACCTCCAAGCACAACAACTTTACCCAAAGAGAACGATCACTCATTACCAACATTGCCAACAACCCAGATCTCACTTTAAAGCCAGCAGACAAAGGAGGCGCCATAGTCCTCATGGACTCCTCATACTACAAATCCAAAGTTTACGAACATGTCATGGATACCAACACCTACATGTCACTACCTCAGGATCCTACTACACAATTGAACAATATACTGTTTCAATTACTACAAGAAGCAGTTGAACAAGATTGGATTACAGATCAGATCAAGAATTTTCTCACCACCACAAATGCCAGACGTCCCAAATTATACATGATCCCTAAAATCCACAAAAACCCGTCAGATCCTCCATTTCGTCCCATCGTTTCAGCTTGTGGATCTATTTTTGAACCTTTAGGAAAATGTGTTGATTATTATTTACAACAATTTGTTCAAAAATGGCCTTCATACATTAAAGACACCACACATTTTTTACAACAGTTGAACACACTTCAGAACACTGATCTTTCCAACATCATTTTATGCACAATTGATGTCACGGCATTGTATACATCCATTCCACACCAAGCTGCTCTAGAAGCTACATAGTGGGCACTCCTTCGATCATCAGACATAGGAGTAGAAAAACTGTTTATCCTCAAAATCCTACACTTCTGCCTTAACCACAGTTATTTTGAGTGGGATGGACAGTTCTACGCCCAACTCACGGGAACTTCCATGGGTTTCTCCGGAGCACCGGCATATGCCAACACATTTATGGCACTTTTTGAACATGAAAGCATAATGACCAATCCCAACTGGTGGAACAACATATTGATGTATTGCCGTTACACTGACGATATATTCATTCTCTGGAAAGGCACCACGATTCAATTAGAAACCATGATAACAGACTTGAACACCATCAACCCCAGGATTCAGTTCACTTGGAATATCCAGAAGCACAAGATTCATTTTCTAGATGTCCTCATCACAAAAACAGAAGATAAAAACATCTTTGGAACTTCAGTATTCTTGAAATCTACAGACCGTAACAGCACTCTACACTACACCAGTTTACACCCTAACAGTCTACTCAGGAACCTGCCATTTTCGCAATTTCTCAGAATCAGAAGGATCTGTTCAAACCCAGAAACTACCAAAAATAAAGAACTTGAATACATCTCCCGCTTTCAAAATCGGGGATATCCAGATAGTGTTCTTCAAGAGTGTTTACAACGGGCACAACAACAAGACAGAACTACGTTGCTCCAAAAACAAACGCAAAAACCAACTGACCACCCAGTCTTTGTCTCTAAATTCTCCACAGCTGCAAAAGCAATAAAAAATATTATCAACTCAAGATGGGAGATGTTATCATCAGAAGACGACTTCAACAAAATCTTCGCCAACAAGCCATTATTCGCGTATACTCGCGGGAAAAATCTCAAAACTCTCTTATCGACAACGTACATCAATCGAACTATCACCCACTACAAAGGAATGACTAAATGTAGCAACTGCGTGCACTGCAACAATGTGATCACTGGCAATACCCTGACACATCCATCCTCAGGCAAATCAATCATTTTGCAACATTCGTGTGACTGTAACTCTATGAACGTAATATATTGCATTAAATGTCCTTGTGGCAAAGCCTACATTGGCAAAACGGAAAGAAAAATTAAAGTGAGAATTACGGAACACAAAAGCAAAATTAGGAATCGCAGTATTTCTTCTCCACTTGCTACCCACTGGAACGAACTACATCATACCATCTCCCAATTGAGATTTCAGGTAGTCGAGATTATCAGCATTACTCCGGGCATTGACACATCGCAAAAACTGCTACAAAGAGAAATCTACTGGATCAAACACCTTAACACTTTGATTCCATCCGGTCATGGATTGACATGAACTGCTTTTTGTGAATACATGCACACTCTCATCACATATATTCTTTCTCATTCACGTATCTCATAATACTCCATTCACATCCTTTATTCAATTCCCTTTATTGCCTAATATTTTGGGGATATGATCGCAGAATTATACCTTGTCATTACCGTTTATGTTTATGCATTGATGTTACACTGCATATTTTGTACCAGCAAATTATCAAAGTGTTTACATGTAGGAAGCGCTTAGATATATACACACAAAGAGCACTTTACTAACTTGCACATATCATCGGTTCTCCTACGATATACATTTGTCACAATTTATGCACTGCAAACATCTATCGTCATTATTTCTTTTTCCCAGTCATTTAGACCTGGATTCATACACGGGTGTTTTATTCTTGCGACTTATAGCATTTAGGTGCTTTATTCTTGTTTTATTGCATACACTCCCGTGCTTGGGAGTATCACACTTTGCAGTTTATTTTATTCATTTCTTAAGGTTCACCATTTGATGTTCCGGCCATTTGTTTGTATTTGTCGTTTTACTGGCAATTCAGTAGGATTTCTTCCTTGTTTACCGCTGCACGTGATCTCCTCACCGCTGAGCATTCCTTTTAGCACCCGCGATCCTTCTCCCAATCACTGCGCCTGTTTCATCTTGAGCTATAGATTTTGAATTGTCACCTCCACGCGTCCCGGTTTCCGGTAGTACAGGTAATTGTTTTACATATTATGGGGAATTTTTAAGCTTGGCTAGCATTAGTTTCCATTCATTACAATCTCAACTATCTTTGTTTTAGCGGTCGACCCGCTACACGGGTACAATTCAACGTATTGCACCGGAGGCTCCGCACGGGTCATCATTCCTTACAGACTTAGCAGCGCTGCCTCTTCACTCCCAGTGAACTAGGTAAGCTTTAAATTACTACATGCATTTAACCTTTCGACAGCTACCTTCATTCGCATAGCGGATGACATGAACCCACCATTTATTATACGCTTCGTGTTACAGATCTCTCTGAAACTCCATTCGGTTGTTATACTCGTTTGCGTGATAAACCTACCTATCACATGTTTTCAGGTGAGCAACTTCAGGCTTGTACATTACTTTCAATCTGCACCTCAACTCATTCTAATTTCCTTGGACGGGCTAATAATATCGTGCCTTTTAAAGTTCCACATCACATTCTCCATAAGAATGTCACCAATGTCAACCATATCTTGCATGATCCATGCTCACAGTTGTGGTCACCACATTTACACAGGGTATCTCTACAGAAGTTGGCACTTTTCAAATTCAAACACCGCTTTAAGCGTTAAGCATGCTGCGTGTTATCCCTAACCTCCACTTGAACATCATCGCATAAGTATTTGTCTCACAAGGTTTCAATTATGAAAAATTTATGAAGCTTTTATTTGTTTTAGGTCGGCCCCTGACGTAGGGATTTGTATAATCCCGAAATGCATTGGGCATTTTTCCACCTACGAATTGAAAGCAATTTTCTTCATGTATAAACCAGCTATATTTTGTTCAAATGTGAACCAGTTAATTTGTACGCACAGTTAAGAAACCATTAACTTGTTGTACCAATGTGAACTCTAATTTCAGACCAAATGGTTTAATACTATAAATGTTCATGTTTACTTACATTTGTGTAAAGTTTTTTCTATTTTGAAATGTTATTCGGAACAATTCTGATTTAATATGTGTCCTTGGGGGGATTCCCCAAGTCTGTGAATAGTGCGAGGTACTAGGTGGGTTTTCCCACTTTCCCTTTTTTCTACTTTTCAATTCCGCAGTGACAGCGGCATTTGTACCTTAGCACCCCAGGGTTTAACAATCTTAAACGTGTCGCACACTAAAAACCAAACACAGTTAAATTCAAGGTGTGCTCCTTTCCCTCACTTCCACATCATGGCAGTGACAAAGCCAGAACTGGATGGACACTTGTGTACCCAACAGCATCAAGTTGGGATAAGTATTGTGCTAAGTATGACTTTGCGCATGAGTGGCTGCATTCATTCCAGCCCAGGGGAAGGCAGGACCTCTGTGACGTCTCTAGTGTGATGCAATGGCTTCTGAGGAGCATCAGTGGCGAGTGCAGAGGTTCTGCTTGTGTACAACATTTTGACTCGCATGTGGTAAATAGATAAACGGTGTCATAGCATTTCTTCTTCACATGTTTCCATCTACCATCTGGTGAATGTTGTCTGAACTGAGATATTCCTCCACTGGAGAAGACCTTGTGTAAAGTGTGTATCCACCATTGTCTCCAGCCCTGTCAGCCTTGTGTGTGCTGTGTGGCTCCCACAATAGTTCGCTCATGTGATGATGTGTAAGTGGCTAGAGACATGAACAAATGTGGACTCAGGGTGCAATGAGTGTCCCATGGGTTGTGTTTTTCTAAATGATACAGATGGCAGCATCACTACAAAACATTTAGGCAAATATCTGTAGCATGGCATCACATGAAGTAATGTCCAGCAACAGTGACAGCAAGTGCACACAGGCGCTGATGGTGTAGAAGGTGATGATTGTAGTGATGCATTGGCTGATCTGCATTTACTAATTGTGCACATGGCAACATGTCTGGGACGGTTAGACAGTGGAAGTGTAATGCAATGCAGCTAAACGTGGCTGTTGTGATATTGTTTTGGAACTAGGGCTTAACACGGTTGGATGTGATCAGTAGGTGTGGCAAATTGTGATGTGAGTGAGGTGTTGGACTGTAACTATTGATATAAAATCAAATGTTACTCAGAGTGTCAGTCATCAGTATGTGTGCATTGTGGAGGGGTGTCCATATGCTTTAGTGCATGGTGAAGTAGTGGCTACTGCTTTAAATCAGTGAGCGATTTCTTTGGACATTGATGTGTAATGGATGTCTCCAGTCGGCACAACGTAGAAATGTTAGATGCCAGAGCCTAGGTATTGGCACACATTAGCTGTCCTTGTGGAGGCCACTCATAGCTTCATCTACAGAAAGCACTCTCATGCCTTGGACCATTGAAGCCTTGGCAGGGAATTGGAATGGTATTGGTATTTGACATGTCACAACACGCAAAGGCCTTGCGTCACATTGCACTAATAATGCTATTGTGCATTGTCTTTGTGGCAAACTTTGTACATGGGGCTTAGTAGCAGTTCATCCCCACAAAATATGTGTCCATGTGACATATGCAGCAGTGTGAGTCTCAGAGACATCAACTGGCAGTGAACAGCAGTGAGCATCATGTTAGGGTGCATTGAGAGAGTTGTTGTGTGGACTTCCATCTAATTATACATCTAGAAAGTGGTTAGCATTGGTGAACAGTAGTTGTGCATCATTGGCAAAAATACTGGATGTAAGGAGGTTACGTCACTTAACAATGTCTAGGATTCTGTTTATATTTGTGGGTTTCAGTGAACTCATACTTCAAGTGTGAGTAACACAACATAATAGGCTGTTTAGCGCTCCTACCTGCAGGCATGTAGGTGTGCCTACTTAGGATAGAATGTGATATTGAGAAATTTGGCATTCTCAATGCAACATGGAGCATGACTATCCACTAAGCATGTTTACATGCATCAGCTGATCAGGGAAGGAATTGGGATTATGCGTACAGTACATGGATAATTTGAATGTGGGACTTTCAGTGCAAGTGTATCTGTCTGAATAGCAAATCTTGTTTGTGAGCAGGCCACTTTACTGTACCTATGTCTCTGTCTCTAGCAGCATTTGCCGAGGGAAGGAGAGGGGCCTGACACTGTAGGGAAGCTACTGACATTACTGGTCCCAAGGAGTTCAGCGACACTGAGGGAACCAGTGCCTTGGAGGGTGACAGGAGTGCCCTGGAGGAGTTGTTTCCTGAAACACCTACCTCAACATCTTCAGACTCGAACGGTGACTCCTCGGTGTTGGTCGGGCGCATGGAGTTCAACATCTGCTTCTTCGTCCGCCACACCCCGTCCTGTGTCCACCCTCCCTGATTCTCCCCCAAGTGGTATCTGGGCCCGCAGCCCTAAGAAGTGTAGAGTCACCTTCCCACCAGGCACTGCTGCCCCTGTCTCCCCTGCTGTCACAGGTAGTTGCGTTCATGGAGGACATTCATTCGGACGTGGGTGGCCTGCACAGAACTGTCTAGTCTTTGTCCTCCACCATTCCGCAGTCCCAATCTCCAAGTCCTGCTCCTGTCCCTTCCACTACCACACTCCCAGACACCATACACCATCCCCAGAGCGCACTAAAAGCACACACGACCACACCACAACCAGCACATCACAGAACACTCAGAAACATAAGGATAAAAAACAGGCGTCCACATTGCTTACCTCACGTTCCTGCCCCCTCCAAGCGCCATCCCATCCCCACACATGATCCAAAATCCACCCAAACACTTGCCCTGGCTGCCGTGGACCTGGTGCCTGCCACAACTGGCACCACCCCCCTTCAGAGGGCTGGTTTGGCAAAGACTTCCACTTCCACCACCACCACCCCTGTGAAACCCGGAGAAGGGAAAGTACCTCCACAACAGGGTAGGCAGCAGAAAAGTCACCAACATCCCAGGTCTGGCAAATTTCCCCAGGAAGATCTACCACCGCTACCTGCTACACTTTCGGGTAAGAGGGAAGAGGGAGGCTGTTGGGGTCACCTCACTTGTCACTTGTAAAAAGACACTTGGGGGATATTGGATCCCCAAACGATTGAGACCCAGCCCTCCACATGCACCATCAGCCACTGAGCCTACACCAGCATTTATCTGCCTCCCCGTGCAACAACTGCACCAAGTCCAGCCAGACCTCAGACTAGCAAATCCATGGATCCCTCTAGCTCATCCGGTTATCTCCCTCCTAGGTCCAGTCCTCTGACTGGGCCAGACAGTCATCCTCCTCCCAGTTCCACTTCTCCACAATGCTGAAGCCAAGTCCCACTTCGCACCCCAGCCCTCCCTGAGCAGTGTCTGGACTGCCCATTTGATGCCCCTATCCTAGTGAGATTCTCATGGCAGTGGACTGTGTTGTAAGTTTGTTGTGCAAGTTTTAATGCACACGTGCGGGCTCACATTTTGGACTGGGCATTGACTGTGATGTTTTGCACTTTTGATGCAGAGATGGAGTCTATGTAATAAAAAAGATTTATTTTGTGATCTTTGTCACTTGACTTGCTAATGATGCAGTACAATGTATGTGTACTTGTTCATCTGTTCAATGCTCTGAATGACACATTCACATTGGCATGTACTTTCTTTGCTTTGGCAGAGGTTCATAGAGGTTACTGCAACTAATGTACTTATTGACTCAAAGGTCTTATGGGTCCATGATGCTTGTCTGTGATGGTCAACTCCTGTCCTCTTCTTTGTTTTGTTGGGGCTCTATTTTTGTACACATGTCATATTTGAATGATCTACATAAGCAGCAGCAATTTCTATTTACATGATGAGTTCAGGGGAGGAAAGGTTCCATCACATCTGTGGGTTGTATGTTGATGTGTACATACCAGTGTGGATGTGTAGTCATCTTGAGTAGGTATTTCTTCATAGTCACATGGGTACATTAGAATGTGTGCACTTCCGTACTCATACAGTGTGATAGTCCTGCCATTAGCTGAAGTATTGATGTGTATGTACCGTTGAGCATGACCCTTTCACACATGTATGATCCAGTTCATGAATGCATGTTAATTTAAATGATCAGACACCTGCTGGAGTTTTTTGGCACATGTTGGAGTTGTTTACAGAGCAATGTGCAGTGTGTTGGTGTGGCGTTGCAGTCCTAGGGTACACCTACTTGTTGTCCTCATGATTTGTGAGTATGCAGAGTGTGTCACTGCAATGTATGTGTTGTGAGTTTTGGGCCCAACCATGGCTCTTGCTTACCTTTGTTCTCACTGTGCTGACTGGCTCTGGCAAACAAACATTATATGTGACTTTTCACACACATTGATGTCACTTTACACTTTATTTACTCCACTATGTGGTATTCAGAGTCATACCAGCTCCAACAAACCTATTGGATGCCTACACATTGTGAGTTACTCCTCTATGTGTTTTGCTCCATACACTCCTCACCTGTACAATACTACTGCATATACCACTTATGTCCAATATGTTCCACCCCATGCCTTGCCATTGTTTGACCCTGCGCACCACTCCCTAGTGTGACACTATATTGTGGGAGGATGATCTATGTCCAGAACCATTGTGCCCCTCAGCACTGTTTCACAATTTGTTATGTGCTATTTTGTTCTACTTGATTGCAGTCATGGTTGCTCATGTACAGTACAGATGAGTTTCCTGCACAGTCGTCTAGTCAGGTTCCATGCATATGTGTTTGGCTAAGTTGTGCAGCAGCAGGTGATGGCTACAGTGTGTAGGTGTTTCCTGAGGAACTGCTACCCATCTTGTGTGTGAAGTGATCTGTGTGCAGTGATGATTTGTGATGTTAAAGTTCATGGTGGTGAAATCAGATATGTGTGATACTGGTTTTGGTGGTGTTCAAACACTGCTTATTGTGCATGCACTTCTGTCAGTGGATGTTGCATTGTCCTTGCCAGGTGTGAGTCCCCTTGATGTCGATCTGAGATTACTTTGTAATGTTTTCAGATGTGCATATGTTATGTATTTGTTGTTGAGGGATGCAGTCTTTGTCCTGTGTTGGCTCTTTCTGCTGACAGGCCCATGTGTGTGCAATGTTTTAGCATGGCATTGTGTGTGTAGAGTTTGTGTATTTGAATGCATTCAGACGTGTGTTGAATTTGTATTGTGCATTTCTTGTGTGCATGTCACATGCAGCAATGTGGAGTCTTATTTATTGGCTTGTTTTGCATGCACAATTTCGCTATGGCCTCCAATATTTGACTGTCACTTGTCAGAATTGTGCATGTGAATGCATGTGCAACACACTGACACCATACTCACTTTGTAACCGGTGTAGTGTCTAGGACTGTCTTGGCAGATTTGTCTGGATGCACACAGTTAGTGGTTATATTTGTAATTTGTTCACATGTTTTTTGATTGTTTGGGATTGTGCTGTCTGTGCAGTTGGCCAGAGGAGAAATGTTGTCTGTTCCAGGGTGGTCTGGGATCACATTGCGTATCCACTCTTTTGCTGCACATGGCCATGGTTGTTGGACTTATTTTTGTGTGGTTTGTGATACATGTATTTGGCAAATATTTTGAGGTCAGCATTGGATCAAACATCCCTGAGGGAACCGCAGACATTTTTAGGCACACACTAGGGTGTAGCATTAGGTAGCAGGAGCTTATTTTCACCTTCATCAGAGCTTGTCCCAGGTCTAGAGAAGTGAAGGTGGAAGATGGGTAGATGAGGGTTATGTGTGAAGGTCATAGTTGAGTTTGAAAATCAGTGCATGTCACCGTAAGCCATGAGTGTTGTGCTGGTGGTATACACATTTAATTTTAGTTGATACAGATGAGGGGCTGGCCACTCTATGGCTTATGACAGTGTATCTCATTCTGGTGCAATGCATTACTTGCATTGCTGTATAACAGGGATACTGCACAGACATTACTTTCATGCAATTTTAATCTCTGTTCCACCCATGTATTATTTGATGTCCTAAGCTAAGAGCCATATGTGGCACCTCTTGAATTCCATGTACTCCATGCTTTTCCTGCACTGAGCCCTCCACTTTAGAATAGTTTACTTGTTATCATACAGTGATGCTGACCTATGGTTTGTGTATGAGGCAGAGTAAGAGTGTGTGAGCTGTATCAGGGACTTAACATGCAGACTGACCTTTTCTAAGGTTGTTAATCTGCACAGCGACTCTTCATTTCTTCAATTACTCACTTTTATTCACGAGTGGAAGGCCAGAAAGTACTGCTGTCAAGATGGACTCTTCCTGACACTTTGGCATTCATTCAATACTTTATAGTTGGTGCTACCTCTGTTGAGGTTTAGGTATGGTGTGGAGGTGTTCTGTGAAGTGGCAGTGTAGTCAATGTTGTTGATGTACAGGACATACTCACATGGAGTTATTTAGTGCAGCAGTACACCAGTGAGTCAAATGCACACTGGTGCTTACTTTGAGTTTGCTGTTTGAGTCAGAAAATTGCACTGTGTTGCATGGTATGGGCTGTCATCGTGTGGTATGGTCTGCCATTGTATGTGATGAGCCTACCAATGTCTTCTTGGGGTGTGTGCTGAACTGTGATTATGTGGCAGTGGTGTCTCAAATCATATGTCATCTACCTTGTCTCTCTGACTCATGCTACACCTTGTTGGACTACTGTGATATACACATGCACAGCCTGGCTGCTCTGTCCTCCTCTGTTCCACATTGTATGTGGACTGAGACTTATCTGGCTGTAATGATGACTATTGTCCTTTTGAAAGGACTCTTGCCTCATCCCTCACACCTGTTCCTATACAATTGTTGATGATCCTCATGAGATGTCGCTACAATGTGCCTGCACATAACTTGTTGCTGCAGATATGTTGTGCTGAGTGGTGCCTCTTTTTGAAAATGTGTGGGGTGGAGGTTGTAATGAGGATCTTGCTTGCCTGGGACAATGTGCTGGACTCCTACAACATTGCTTGTAAGATTTACGCCCACTTCACCGTTGCGGTGACGTGACCGGAACGACCGGGCTAGATGCCATCATTTCTATGGAGATGGGTGCCCCAATGCAGAGGTGACAATTTACCTACGTGGAAGACATGGGTACTTTAACTGTGGTATATGTCCCTGTCTCCACCAGGGTGTCTGATGTAGACAGGACACGTATTTCTGAGCAACGGCTGTGTGTTGTTGTTGTTCCAGGGTTTTATGCGGGGATATGTTGTGAACTTACCGGTGGTGTTGACTGTGACAGAGTATTATCTGCTGGTAGTGGATCAGGTACCGCAGCGGCAGAGCTTCTACAGCAGGATCAATGACGACCAGATACTGGAAGTGGTGTCTCAGACTCAAGTTTCTAGCTCCACAGTTGTGCTTCTGCCATCTCCGATGAGCTGGTTTTTGTGCTGCGTTCTGATGGGCTGTTTCACGCATCCTGATTTGATTGGCAGTTGGGACATCATTCCACACGGCAGGCTTTCTCTATTGGCTCCCTCTGGAACTGTTGCAGACAATATTTCTTTTGGATCCAGAAACACTGTGACGGATGGAAAAAGGCTATCTTTGCCCATTGTAATATGGCAGTCGCAAGAACCGCCGCAGGAGTAACTAAATGGACGTTTCCCACCACCGAAAGCACTGCAGAGGTGCCTACGACCGCCATTGTCATCAGCCCCTATGTCACTAGTGTTTTTACTCAGTTTAAGGGCATGCAAAGGTTTTTCAAGTTTCCCTTCACCTGTATTAGGAATATGCTATGTTTTATTGATGGCTAATTTTACGGTATCAGTCAAATGATTAAATGTGCTTATGCATACCATTCTATTTGAAGTGCATTCGAGGAGTACTTCCAGAAGAGTATCTCTGTAGTTAATTCTAGCTCTTTTTACTGCTCTTTGGATGAGGTTCTATGTATACCAAGATCTCTGTGCAAGATTGTCAATCAGTTCCGCAGCATGTCTTTTAAACTTATCAAGTTCTATACAGTTCCTCCTGTCTTCTGACTCTGAGAAACTGTCCCACTGGTTGTTGCAAAGTGTGTGTGGGTGGAAACTGTTGCTTTGAGCCATGGATTTCCAAAAAGTTCTCAAACAAGTCCATAAACGACTGTGGATGTTCCTCATACCAATTCTGGTAACACTGATATATAATCAATGGTTGACTTCCCTAAGCACCAGTTGATCTTGGATAGTGTGCACTGAGTCAGGCAATACCCAGTATGTAACTAAATAAAGGAACATCAATGAGATTGAAATTATCATTTTCAACACGGCCATTATCACATTCCATGGTATCAAAGTAAAAAAGGTTGTGACTCTAGAAATCTGTATTTCTTTTCCACACACCTCTCCGTCAGCTTTAAGGAGAAAGATGCTAGGGAAGTGTGCATAGTTATTTATACTAGAACCAAGTATATCACAGGTCATTGGAAAACAGCCTTCTGTAAAGGGTCACTCCAAACTTTTTGCCTTCCTCTTCTTCTTTTGCTGAATTCTTTTTGTTGGCCTTAGAACTCCACCACTACTGACCTGTGCTAAAATGCATGTGTGACTCCTCTAAACCTGATAACATTTGTGTATACACAATTGGCATATTTAGTTTACTTATAAGTCATTTGTGAAGTGGTATACCTTATGCTCAAGGCCTGTATTCTAAATGCTACTAAGGGGCCCACAGCACTCTCTCCAGCCTGCCATTGCAAGGCCTGTGTGTGCATTTTATTGCCACTTAGACTTGGCACTTAAAAGCACTTGCCAAGCCTAAAACTCTCCTCTTATAGCACATAAGTCACCATTTTAGAAATGGTAATTTTACAGTGGACTTTTCTATGTTCTTAACTTAGCTCTGTATACCTTCAGCCTGTCTCCAATACACATCTGGGTGGGTGACAGCTACACTTCGTACATTACCTCTAGATAGCACAAACCCAAGAACCAGTGTGTCTGAGGGATCTCTGACATATTATCGACAGACACATTATCGAACTACACAAATATCGCAACAAATATATCGACATCAAAAATATCGACATTGTATACTTATTTAAAAAACTACACTAATATCGACACTACAATATCGTAATACAATTATATCGATCACACAAATATCGCACACATTAATATCGAAATACTAAATATCGACATAAGTTCATAAATATGACACGTCACAAATATCGATAACCAAAATATAGACATCAATAATATCGTTTTTTTAAATATATCGACAATTCTAATACTAATAAAACCAATACTTTCAACAACATAAAGACAATATTTTACCAAAACATACATTTTCAAATGAGATTCTACTTAAACATAAACATAACATTTATAGCGATCTCTATATTTAACAACATAATAAAAAAAACCTAAAATAATTATCACATTGGCATTTCGAACACATTTAAATAAAATTAGTACACATTATAAACAATCTTTTTATATATAATAATTTAAAACTCTCCTCCTTTAAAACTAAATATACTCTTACTTAGCATTTTCCATAAAAGGAAACCAATTAACTAAAAAAAATTCAAACCATCCAATAGAAAGGCCACATACAGAAAACAACCAATAACATTCAAGAAACAATTTGAAACCACTATATAAACCAATTAAAACAAGTGTTCCACGGTGCCTTAAACCAAAGCATTGAACGAAGAAGAAGCTCTACTAAACAGAAGAAACCTACATCCTATTACTATTCTAAAAACGTAAGTAAATATTCTTTTCTAACTAAACTGCCAAATTAAACTAAAACACTAATTTATCTTTACTCAAATAAATAACTAACTTATATATTCCATCTCTTTATGTTTCCACTACAGATATTACTCCAAACAGCTAAAGAAAATATTGAAGATTGCCAGAAAAGACTCACTAAAAAGTAAGTATACTATCAAAATACTTTATAAAATATTAATTAAATCCTACTCAAACCCCAAAACATCCTAAACCCCTAAACAAATCCATGTTCTCTTTTTTAAATTGTAAAAAACCTGTATAAATTAACACCTATAGTCTATACCACTGGGCATGAGGGTAGGCTCTGTTTGCTTAGTGAGAGGTTAGGCTACTGCATCTTATTTATTAGGCAGGAGGGGCACATAGTAAGAGGGGTAGGAGACGGGGGTACATTGACATATGGTGGGGGAGGGGGGGGTAGAGAACTGGGTGGAAAGGTTGTTCATTCTCCTGAATAATTGGTCTTGATGATAAATGTGTGGTACTTCCGGGACAGATGAAGGTGGGGGAATGTTTTTTGAATTGTTAATTTGTAAAACAATAAAATAAGTTTCTTCAATAAAAATATAGTCTATACCAAACAGCAATACCACCCCACTTAAAAAACTAAACCAACCACAACAATAAATGTTCTTTAACTTTCAGAGACTAAATCAACTAAACAACATTTTTGCGACAAACAACATCTTCATTCAAATACAACAAAAAAGACTTGGTAAGTATATATAAAAAAAATGCTTTTTTGCTAATTTCATATAAAGATATAAAGTACTATAGCATATATTTTCATATACATTTTTTCCAGAATTGTAACACATCACGATGACAGAAGAAGCCCAATTTATAACTTCGCAGAAAGGAAAATTCCTATTGTGTTACATGGGTTACACATACACCCAAGAAAAGCAGACGGACCGAAAAGTGAACTGGAAGTGTACTAAATATTATTCTAACAAATGCTACGGCCGAGCAACAACAAGAGAAACAACTGTACTATATACAAGAGAGCATAACCATCCACCCAATCTCTCTGAAATAGAAGTCAGATCAACTCTTGAAAATATCAAAGAATTAAGCACAGGTTCACAAACTGCTACAAGTGTAATCCTAAAAGAACTATTACCTAGAGTGCCCAAAGAAGCAAGAGGCCAATTACCATCAATTGCTTCTATAAAAAGAACTATTGCTAGGACCAAAAAAGCAACCACGACAACTATACCATCCCCTAAAACTTTTCAAGAGATCATCATTCCACCAGAATTAAGTATCACCCACAATAATGAACCTTTTATTTTTTTTTATAACAAAAGCCCAGAAAAAAGAATCATAATGTTTGCTACTGCAAACAATATAACTAAACTGCAACAATGCCAAACATGGATGATGGATGGCACCTTTACAATATGCCCAAAACCATTCTATCAGCTTTACACAATACACGGTCAATATCACAACACTTCCATACCTTTAATTTATGCACTATTACCTAACAAACAAAACACAACATATAATGAAATGCTAGGAAAAGTAAAACAAGAATCTAATGATTTTTACCCTCAAACAATTATCATAGACTTTGAGCAAGCCATGATAAATTCCATTCTAAAACTGTACCCCCATACAGCTATCCAAGGATGTTACTTCCATCTTAACCAATGTATATGGAGACATTTACAAAAATCTTCACTAAGTGTAGAATACGCCACTAACATAAGTTTTGCACATCAAATAAAACTTCTAACAGCCCTAGCTTATGTACCAACCACAGATGTTGCAGAACATTACAATCTTTTATTAGAAAGTCCATTCTACAAACAAAATGAAGTAAAGTTATCTCCCCTGTTAGATTATTTTGAGGATACCTGGGTGGGGAGACTGCACAGATCAGGCCATAGACGTCAGCCCAAGTTCCAAATACCTTGGTGGAATGTATATGTAAGTACACTCAACCAACAAGCCAAAACTAACAACGCCGTCGAGGGCTGGCATAATGCATTCCTAACTTCTACTGGGAGAACAACTCCAACACTACAAAAACTACTAATTGCCATACAAAAGGAACAAAGTTTCCAAGAATTAAGAATGCAACAATCTGTCCTACAATTAAAACCAAAACAGTCTAGACAAACTACTCAAATGTATAATTACCTACAACAACAGGTACAGCTATACCCATCCACAAGAGGACTTGAGTACTTAAATATAATAGCTCAAACTCTCTTCTAAACCCTTTTCTAAATATTAACCCACAATTCTACTAAAACAACTATCACAACATAAATAATCCACTTTATTATATCACATATTTAATTATGTGGTCTAAAATATATACATGAATTATATGGACATATATTTAGACAACATAATTAAACAAACCAAGTACACAACAACAATATTAAATATATAAGGTTTCGCCACCAACAATAAAAATATTTAAATGAACTTACCTGTGTAGTATCTCCAATGGGATAATAACATTCCTTCCAAATAAATCCAGGGAGTTCAAAATCCATAGTTATCCAAAAAATGACTATCCATTAACCATAAAAATCCCGAAAAATATAAAAAAAGTAAATAACCGCTCCTGGAAACCCGAACAATAAAGGAAGTGTTAAATAAACATTAGTAAACACAACTAATACACACTTCCTTTAAAAAAATAAGGTGTTTGAAACCGACGAAAATATCTTCTCCGTAAAACCTACAAAACAGAAACAAACATTCCCACCCACCCACAAACACACAAAACGCACGTACAAACCTCACTACAAACGTTATTCAAACACTATAAAACTTTAACACACCGAAATACCAAAACACTAACAAAGCCACAAACACGGAACACAACGTTAATTATAAAACCGTATACAAACTATTACTAACACCCTAACTTCTAAAACATCAATCAATACACACTTATTACAACATAACTACTTCCACAAAACACTTAAAACTATGTAAGAATAAAGCAAATAACTCTTACCTTCTCAAACGCGAAACAGCTCCGAACCGCGACCTGGATTCGACCAAAATAACCCAAAACAACAGCGAGCGGTTACAAAATAAAAGAACCAAACAAACATAGGAAGTTTGAAAATTAAAGCAGCACGGTTTTAGGTGAATGCTCAGCCTGGACTTTTCACTTTATCAGTAACGATAATATTGCCCACCTCAAATGGTCAGCTGCTCAAATGACCACCAAGACAACAATTAGCCACAAGTATGAGAGGCAACATATTGGAAGAAATGTAAATTAATGTCAAAATAAACTTTTGTGTTTCGAATCCACACAGTAGTTGAGTATTTGCTTGAATTCCTTTATTCCAAGATTTAGTGAGACCAGATCCGCAGCCAATGCATTTCGCACAAACATGGGATTTTCAAGGCGAGTTTCAACAATAAGAAATATTTACACGTCAAAACGGGGGGTAGTATGACGAAATCGGCAGGACCCAGAGTTCAATCTAGGTAATAGGTCGATAGCTTTAGACAGTTCGTATGGTATATATCAGACATGTTTATTGCAATGATGTAATTATTAAAATATGCGTAATAATAAAGAAAATTTTCTCTCGAATGAATATACATTCCAACAACTATAAAATAAATATTATTTTCCAATCTACTATTTAATTTAAAAATAATTTTGAATTTGCATTCTGATATAACTTCTATGTTTTATCCAACCCAAACTAAAATCTACAGATTTTTTGTCAATTAAATCCAATAAATTTAACTATTCTTATTCAACTCTATAATTAATTCTAATACTTGCTATTTACCAAACTTAATTAACATACTACTCCCACTACATACTGAACTTAATTAATTTACTATTCTCACTCCAACCTATATTTAATTAGGGTAGGTGCTGGACACTGAACTAAATTAATTTACTATTCCCACTCCACTCTATATTTAATTAAGATAAGTGCTGGACACTGAACTTAATTAATTTACTATTCTCACTCCAACCTATATTAAATTAGGGTAGGTGCTGGACACTGAACTAAATTAATTTACTATTCCCACTCCAGTCTATATTAAATTAAAATAAGTGCTGGACACTGAACTTAATTAATTTACTATTCTCACTCCAACCTATATTTAATTAGAGTATGTGCTGGACACTGAACTGAATTCATTTACTATTCCCACTCCGATCTATATTTAATTAAGATAAGTGCTGGACACTGAACTTAATTAATTTACTATTCTCACTCCAAACTATATTAAATTACAGTAGGTGCTGGACAATGAACTTAATTAATTTACTATTCCCACTCCACTCTATATTTAATTAAGATAAGTGCTGGACACTAAACTTAATTAATTTACTATTCTCACTCCAACCTATATTAAATTAGGGTAGGTGCTGGACACTGAACTAAATTAATTTACTATTCCCACTCCAGTCTATATTAAATTAAAATAAGTGCTGGACACTGAACTTAATTAATTTACTATTCTCACTCCAACCTATATTTAATTAGGGTAGGTGCTGGACACTGAACTAAATTAATTTACTATTCCCACTCCACTCTATATTTAATTAAGATAAGTGCTGGACACTGAACTTAATTAATTTACTATTCTCACTCCAACCTATATTAAATTAGGGTAGGTGCTGGACACTGAACTAAATTAATTTACTATTCCCACTCCAGTCTATATTAAATTAAAATAAGTGCTGGACACTGAACTTAATTAATTTACTATTCTCACTCCAACCTATATTTAATTAGAGTATGTGCTGGACACTGAACTGAATTCATTTACTATTCCCACTCCAATCTATATTTAATTAAGATAAGTGCTGGACACTGAACTTAATTAATTTACTATTCTCACTCCAAACTATATTAAATTACAGTAGGTGCTAGACAATGAACTTAATTAATTTACTATTCCCACTCCACTCTATATTTAATTAAGATAAGTGCTGGACACTAAACTTAATTAATTTACTATTCTCACTCCAACCTATATTAAATTAGGGTAGGTGCTGGACACTGAACTAAATTAATTTACTATTCCCACTCCAGTCTATATTAAATTAAAATAAGTGCTGGACACTGAACTTAATTAATTTACTATTCTCACTCCAACCTATATTTAATTAGGGTAGGTGCTGGACACTGAACTAAATTAATTTACTATTCCCACTCCACTCTATATTTAATTAAGATAAGTGCTGGACACTGAACTTAATTAATTTACTATTCTCACTCCAACCTATATTAAATTAGGGTAGGTGCTGGACACTGAACTAAATTAATTTACTATTCCCACTCCAGTCTATATTAAATTAAAATAAGTGCTGGACACTGAACTTAATTAATTTACTATTCTCACTCCAACCTATATTTAATTAGATTATGTGCTGGACACTGAACTGAATTCATTTACTATTCCCACTCCAATCTATATTTAATTAAGATAAGTGCTGGACACTGAACTTAATTAATTTACTATTCTCACTCCAAACTATATTAAATTACAGTAGGTGCTGGACAATGAACTTAATTAATTTACTATTCCCACTCCACTCTATATTTAATTAAGATAAGTGCTGGATACTGAACTTAATTAATTTACTATTCTCACTCCAACCTATATTAAATTAGGGTAGGTGCTGGACACTGAACTAAATTAATTTACTATTCCCACTCCAGTCTATATTAAATTAAAATAAGTGCTGGACACTGAACTTAATTAATTTACTATTCTCACTCCAACCTATATTTAATTAGAGTATGTGCTGGACACTGAACTGAATTCATTTACTATTCCCACTCCAATCTATATTTAATTAAGATAAGTGCTGGACACTGAACTTAATTAATTTACTATTCTCACTCCAAACTATATTAAATTACAGTAGGTGCTGGACAATGAACTTAATTAATTTACAATTCCCACTCCACTCTATATTTAATTAAGATAAGTGCTGGACACTGAACTTAATTAATTTACTATTCTCACTCCAACCTATATTAAATTAGGGTAGGTGCTGGACACTGAACTAAATTAATTTACTATTCCCACTGGACACTGAACTTAATTAATTTACTATTCTCACTCCAACCTATATTTAATTAGAGTATGTGCTGGACACTGAACTGAATTCATTTACTATTCCCACTCCAATCTATATTTAATTAAGATAAGTGCTGGACACTGAACTTAATTAATTTACTATTCTCACTCCAAACTATATTAAATTACAGTAGGTGCTGGACAATGAACTAAATTAATTTACTATTCCCACTCCACTCTATATTTAATTAAGATAAGTGCTGGACACTGAACTTAATTAATTTACTATTCTCACTCCAACCTATATTAAATTAGGGTAGGTGCTGGACACTGAACTAAATTAATTTACTATTCCCACTCCAGTCTATATTAAATTAAAATAAGTGCTGGACACTGAACTTAATTAATTTACTATTCCCACTCCAATCTATATTTAATTAAGATAAGTGCTGGACACTGAACTTAATTAATTTACTATTCCCACTCCACTCTATATTTAATTAAGATAAGTGCTGGACACTGAACTTAATTAATTTACTATTCTCACTCCAACCTATATTAAATTAGGGTAGGTGCTGGACACTGAACTAAATTAATTTACTATTCCCACTCCAGTCTATATTAAATTAAAATAAGTGCTGGACACTGAACTTAATTAATTTACTATTCTCACTCCAACCTATATTTAATTAGAGTATGTGCTGGACACTGAACTGAATTCATTTACTATTCCCACTCCAATCTATATTTAATTAAGATAAGTGCTGGACACTGAACTTATTAATTTACTATTCTCAATCCAAACTATATTAAATTACAGTAGGTGCTGGACAATGAACTTAATTAATTTACTATTCCCACTCCACTCTATATTTAATTAAGATAAGTGCTGGACAATGAACTTAATTAATTTACTATTCTCACTCCAACCTATATTAAATTAGGGTAGGTGCTGGACACTGAACTAAATTAATTTACTTTTCCCACTCCATTCTATATTAAATTAAAATAAGTGCTGGACAGTGAACTTAATAATTTAATACTCTGACTGAAATCTATATTTAATTATGGGATTAGTTAAATTTAAAAATACATTTAAATTTTCTAAATATTAATATTTTTTAAAGTAACAATATATAAACATGTTAAATTAACTTCCCACCCTTATCCCCTATAACCCAACATTCCGCTCCTAAAATTATTTGTAACATTCTAAAAAAAAAAAAAAAATTCTAAATTAATTTGTTAAAAAATTAACAGATATATAAACATTTTTACAACACTTCCCACCCTTATCCCCTATCAACCAACATCCCACTCCGAAATATATTTGTAAAAATCGAAAATTTATTTCATATTTATAAATATTTTTAATAAAAAATTAACAAATATTTATAAACTTCCCACCCTTATCCCCTATAAACCAACATCCCGCTCCTAAAATTTTTTTTAAAATGCAAATTTTAATTTACAATTTCTAAATTTTTTTTTATTTTAAAATTAAATAATATATAAACATCTTTAAAACACTTCCCACCCTTATCCCCTATAAACCAACATCCCGCTCCTAAAATTTTATTTAAAATGCAAATTTTAATTTACAATTTCTAAATTTCTTTTTTTTTTTTAAATTAAATAATATATACAAATTTTTTAAAAACTTCCCACCCTTATCCCCTATAAACCAACATCCCGCTCCTAAAATTTTATTTAAAATGCAAATTTTAAATTACAATTTCAAAATGTTTTTTTTTTTTAAATTAAATAATATATAAACATTTTTAAAACACTTCCCACCCTTATCCCCTATAAACCAACATCCCGCTCCTAAAATGATTTCTAAAATTCTAAATTAAATTTACAATTTCTAAATAAATTTCAAAAAAATTCTAACAATATATAAACATTTTTAATACACTTCCCACCCTTATCCCCTATAAACCAACATCCCGCTCCTAATTTTTTTTATAAAATTCTAAATTTAATGTAGAATTTCTAGAAAATTATTTTTAAATATTTACAAATATATAAAAAAAATTTAAACACTTCCCACCCTTATCCCCTATAAACCAACATCCCGCTCCTAAAATTAAATATACATTTCACATTTTAAATTAAATTTAATAATTAAATTTTACAATATATTACAAAAATAAATTAACTTTTTTAAAACACTCCCCACCCTTATCCCCTATAACCCAACATCCCGCCCCTAAAACAATATAAATATTTCTCATATTACACAATAACGATATTTTCACATATCGATATTATTACGAACGATATTACTTACATCGACATATAAGTAAAAAAAAAAAAACGATATTTTTCACATCGATATTAGCTATTTCGATATTTTGGACATTCGATATTTTTGACTCGATATTTATGTCCCTCGATATTAAAAAGTCGATATATAGACTGCTCACCGTGTCTGAGTACTGAGGGAGGGGCTGACACCCTCATCTAAACGAGTAGTGTCCTGTCATCACTATAGGGCTGATTTACCTCCACAGCTAGTCTGGACCCAGGGATGGGAAGAAAGGGGGATCTGTGCACTTCAAGGGCCGGCTTTGAATTCAGCCTCACTTCAAAGGTACATTTGAGTGTAAGTACTGGGCCTATGACCTCACCAAGCAGTACACCTCTGTACTTGTGAAGAACTCTTAGAAGAAGGACTGCTGTGATGCTACAAGGACTGCCACTCTGTGGGACTGCTGATCTGGGAGAACTGTTTTTCTACTCTGATGAACTGCACGTTGCTTGCTGCCTTCTTCCCTCTGCCCTGCTGAGGTAAAGGAGTGGACCCATCTCCCTTGAACTTAGAATGACTCCAAGGGTTTGCCTGTTCTGATGTCTCAAAGACATCAAATACTTACTACAACTCTGCAGCAGTCCCGAAGCTCCACCATGCATGAGTACTGCCCTGCCAAGTGGTGCCAATCAAGTCCTGGTCCCATGTAAAGTGAACCTTTGCTGTGCAGAACCATTTGAATCAATGTAGTGATAACTTAGCGCTGATCAGAACCGATGCAGTGCCCTTCAACGCAGTAGCTGATTGACGACATTGCTTCAACTGACTGCATGTCTTGATAACGAAGGACAGCACAGCTTGATGGCGATTAAAGGGGCTTGTCGACAAAGACTTCATCGCCTGTGTGGGTTGGAACTGACAGATCAAGCCTTCAACATTGATGCTTGCTCCATCCAATGTACTTTCTTAGTGGGACTTGCGTGAGTCCAGTAGCCTGTCTGCCCTCCAATGCGGCCAGCCTGAACTTTGGAGTTACCCCGGAACAACGCGACCTCATGTCACTCCTAAGTGCTATTTGCTTCTAAGTACTTGAGCTGGCCAGGTTAGAAGTTTGCACTGTGGCCCAGCTAAGAATTTTCTGCAAGGATTTTCAAGTTTCTACAAGAGGATTCACCCAGAAGGTAGAGCTGCAGAAAGCCTTGCGGGCTGGGCCGAGACCCAGGTTGCAGGGGATGACAATCTAGAGGAGGAGCAGGAAATTTCTGAGGAGGAGGATAACCTAATTTTGTAGTCTAATATGGCTCTGGAGCTGCCTGCAGAGGGGGCTAGAAGCCGTGGTTATTCCCAGACCAGGGAGCAGTGTCTCCTCCAAGAACCTGTCCCCGGAGGAGCTGGCAGACAGGAGGTATGAAAGGAAGCTCAAGCTGGAGCTTGCTAAAGTGTAGCAGGCCCAAGAAGAGAGGAGGCTGGCCATGGAGGAGACGAAACTAACCCATGGGCCTAACCTCAAAGAGCTGGAGAGTAGAGCCCTACAAGTGGGATGTGACAACAGCAATGGTGGCAGCATACTTACAGTATCCGCTGGTGAGTCCAGAGCCAGGATATGCAAGGATGTGTGCCCCTGTTATGTGATATGGGATGACATTGACATATGGTTTGCAGCCTATAAAGTGGCTCTTACAGTGCATAAGGTCCTCGAGGAGTTCTGGGATGGTGATAAATGGAAGTATACGCCCAAAGTGGGAAGGTACACACTCCTTACACTAGAGGTAGAGGGCAAGACATGCTTCAGTGCTATAAAGGCCAATCCTAGTCAGTAACTTTTAACTGCCCCTGGGAGGTTTAGGTTTAGATTCAGGGGCAGCCACAAGCTCTCACCATAAACATAGGTAGATTTTCTGGATTATACGAGCAAGGTACTGAAGGGCTAGGTGACGGGCAGCAAGGTTGATGATTATTCAGAACTGGACAACTCAATTTTGAAGGAGAATATGCTTGATACTTGTTTTCCAGAACGGCACCAACACCTGGTTGACAGCAAGTTAACTGGCCCGTACTGAGGAGGCAGATAAGTGGCTCATCACCAGAGCTTCCAGAAAGGTAGCTGAGGGTGACCCTAAAAAGGGTGGTTTAGGTTCCTCCCAACAGAGAGAGAGGGGGTTCCAGAGAGACCCAAACAGGTCCCACTGTATGGGGGAAGGAAAGGGTTCCCATGTCCCTTTTGAGAAGAGAGGGGAAAGTTCTGGTGGGAGGTGACCCAGAGCACCCCATTTCCAACCCCGCTGCTTTGAATGTACCCAACTAGGCATCAAGCAGGGGGACTCAGTCTGTCCAAAGAAGTCACCTATTAGTGGGAACCCTGAAGGGGTGACTAAAGTGGCCTTAGGGAAAGGTAGTCCCCTGGGGCAGGTCATGGTCCATGCCATTATCTCCCTCAGATGGGCGATAGACTCAGAGGGTGGGTAGGTGATCCCTGAGGGAAGGAGCCATCAGTTTCACCAGGTGGAAATGAATAAGGGCTCAATCACTGCTCTGATGATATTGGTGCTAGCAGGTCCATGGCTGTGAAAGAACTAGTCACCCCAGAGGAGTACACTGGCCAGCTATATACGATGACTCCAAACCATGGGCAGGACTAGAGTGTCCCTAGAGTTGGGTGGGGTGGGGTGGGGAGGTGACCCAGAGAAGAGTCATAGTTAGTCCCCATTTGCACATTGACTACATTCTGGGTAATGAGTTGCCCCAAGTGTCAGGAGAACTGAGAGGGACAGCCGCCACAGCAACCCTGACAGTTAAATTTTCTGGGAGTACCACTCCAAACCATAATGGACAGAACTCCAGATGGAGGAGCAGGGGGAGGAAGTACTCACCCCTGACTCCTGTTCAGCCCAAGGGTACATACCCTGGATTGAAGGACCAGTCTCAGGATACCACCCCTGAAATGGTGGAAGGTGGAGTTGAGAAAGATTGTAGGCATCTTGGGCTACTGCTCTGAGAAACCACAGAGAACATGAGACTCTTGGATGGCCTGGTTCTTGACATTAAGTACTGTCAGTGGCCTCTGTTGGTTGCTGTCCCTGTGGACAGAGTTTTCCTTGGGTTGATGAAAGGAGTCAGACCCAAGGGGTGGAATGGGCCAAATAACTTTGTTGGTCATGGTGGTACTGTCAACCTAGTGTGGTGCAGTTGTGAGCAAATTAAGGATAGATGATGCACAGGTAAAGAGAAGGTGTCCGCATGACTCAGCTCAGGAATGTATGATGGGACGAACGCATTTACCAGGCACTCCTAAACAACAGAGTTTTTACAATGCATGTTTTCACTAAGCCCGGGCGGGTAACTATGCTCCACTAGCATAATTTACGTGATTTCACTGATAACCCCTCCGTTGTACATCATGCGAGTGCGCAAGCCGTACAATGTAGGGGTCATCTAAGAATAAGGAAGGTGAGGAGGAGGGAGGAGAGCGGCCATGGTAAAGAGAAGGCAGCCATGGCAAGTAAGCAACTTTTTAATTACTTTATAATTACTTTGGGAGGGGGAGGGCGAGTAGCGGAGCAAAGTTCCATAGAGTTGTTTTCCAACTACGCCTGCTCCGCTCAGAGTTAGTTTTCACCAATAAACACACTACCACATATATCCATAGAGCATCACTAAAGGTGTCATTACCATGCATACCATTATCACGTATCACATCAGCACACATACCGTTACAATGTGCCGTTACAAGCAATGCAGAAAAGCACTTTAATTCACAAAATGTGAAAAAATTAAAATAAGTAAAAAAAAAATAACAATAAACAATTTACAAACTAATATCTTTCAAAACACATTCTACAAATAAATATAATAAATGAAACATGACAAAATACGACTAACATTTAAAAAACATGTTAACAAATACAACGTTTGCAACTTAGTCCTACCTTTATTTCAATCCCATACTTTCACCTTTTCTAAAAAAAAAATGGCTCTCGTTTTACAACAGGAAGTGAAATAAATGTTTTTTTTAATCTACACATACACAATAAAACTCACTGTAAAATGTACATCCCAACACTTTATTTACATTTTTATCTACAGCATCAAATATGTACAAAATGGGCTGACCACTTTTGACATTCACTACTACAGTGATTGCATTCAAGAGCACAATAAAATTATTACAGAAGGAAGCCCTGACTACCACAAACTATACCATCTACCTATCCAAGTAAGTGGAAATTTCACAAGAAAATATTTATATTTGCACTGCCTAGTTATGTGACACATCTATTAATATATATACTCCTAAACTTACAGATTTTGACCATAAATTTAATAAATGTTTGCCTGACAAACACATTCTGGGTTCTTATATTTAAAATGATTGTATATAGAACAATAGTATAGCTTTATTAAACCGTGTTCTTTTAACTCCACTGAATACTTAACTCATGGCAGTTGCTGGACATTAACTAAGGGGCAAAATTAGTATTCTTACTCCATGGGGTAAGTACCTCAGGGCAGGTGCTGGACTGTGACTCGGGGAACAAATTACTATTCTAACTGCACCAAGTGCTCACCTCAAGGCAGGTGCTGGGCAGTTACTAAGGGACAATATTACTATTTAACTCTACCAGGTACTAACCTCAGGGCAGATGCTTTACAGGAACTATGAAGCATATTTACTATACTAACTCCACCAAATATTTAACTCAGAACAGGTGCTAGATACTGACTAGGGAGCAAAATTACTATTCTAACTCCATCAATTACTTACCTCAGAACTGGTGCTGGACAGTGACTTGAGTACACATTTAGTATTTTGAAATTACCAAATATTTAACTAAAACAAAAAGCTCAAATTCATTAAATACATACTTTTCAAAAAATTAACGTGTATTTTGTTCCTTATGAAAACAGATACACCTATGTACAAAACAACCTGAAATAAACAGAACTACAGAACATGTCCTAAATAACAAAAACAGAAATGTTCATGTAAGTATTGCAAATATTAACAGTAAATAATAATAAAAACACCATAAATGCTAAAGTTAATGAATAACTAATAAATTGCTTTTTTTTTTTACAACAGATATCAACAAAATTGAATAAAGAAAAATAAGTAGCAAAAACATAGACACACTTTTTTCTAGTTCTCTTTTTTAACAGAACCAACATTCATGCTTCCTCAGCTAATTAAGCAAAGTATGTAATATCCCGTTGAGGCAACAGACTGCTTAAGTATACTGGCTACCTTTATTGTAAGGACATGTTAAGTGAGCCCAGGTGTCATTGGAGGTGTGTGGAGTACTTTTCGGCCATTCGCACAGGCAAAGTGGTTACTCTGGAAGACACCGTAGTTAAGACAACTGAGCATAACCACTCTGCCTCTGCAATGGAGAAAGAAGTACGTGAAAACATAAAAAAAATTAGAGAACTTGCCTCCACCTTCAATGAACACTGTGGCACAATTCTGAGACAGATATCTGAAATCATTCCCATGCACATAACCAGTAGCATGCCCACAATTCCCAATATGAAGAGAATGGTACAAAGACAAAAACTGGCAAGCAATCCCCATCAAATAACACCACCGACTTGTTATGACATTAACATGCCCCCTGAATTAACTATCACTTTCTCTGAAGAACCCTTTCTACTGCATGACAACGAAAGCCCTAAAAAAAGAATAGTAATACTTATCACAAAACATAACATTTTAACTCTTGAAAATAGTGAAATTTGGATGATTGTGTAAGGGTTTTAGCAGGTTAACAAAAAGGCAGAGAGCGTGAGTGGCTTTGTATCTCACTATTTTTTTCATAGTGGACAATCTCATTATCACGTTTACATTGTTGCTCCTTATTTCTTTTCTTTCCCTTCAGGGTTCTCAGAGATTCTTCTTCTTCTGCCTGCCAGACGGTGTGGTTACCTCGGAAAGAACAGTGACCCTGGTAAGTATTTTTTTGCTCTTCTTCTTATACGGTGTTTTAAGGGTGGGTTAGTGAGTGGGGATATTCACCCTTGAAGAAGTTTCCTCCACCAGTGTGGTAGTGCCCTAATTCAAAATTGTTTCTCTCCTCCCTTATTCCCTGTTAAGCCTTGTTTACCCTTTCCTCCCTTCTCCCTATCATGTCCTGTAGAAGGATTTGTGCCTGGTAAAACAACGCTCCTCCAGGATCGTGGCGAGATAGCTTGCGACACCGTCAGCTTCTTTATGCCTCCTCAACTTCTTCTGGTCAGTCGGGATTGGGCATCTCGTCTGGCCTTTCGTCAGGGAATGATGGGTCTTATCGTCAAAGCTATTCCGACGGGGTTTCTTGTTTGCTCTCAGTTTTGTACGACCCGCATGTGTCCTTGTTCTCTTCTTGCCGTGTCGGCGTTTTCTACTCTGTTCCAATGGTGCCATCCTTCTCTGTTCTTACGGGGTTTAAGAAAAACACCTGGTGGGGATTGATTCTGAGTGGTCCCTCTGTCTCTGTGATGCCGTCAAAGTAAGAGGTACGGGTGTCCTGGTTCTTAAAGGGACCGTCGTCTTTGCTGCGTTTTTCTTCCCGAAGAAGGGTGGTAAGTGGGTGCTGGGGCTAAAAGTAAAGAAGAGGCGTGATATAAGGGGAAAGTGATTGTCGTACCCTTCCTTCTCACACACATCCTGAAGCAGATCCGCCACTTCGTGACAGATGGATGGTACTTTTAAATCAACAACACAACAATTTGCCCAAATGTTCACTATTCACACTAACATAAATAACATAACTCTCCCATTAGTATAATGTTTACTCCCGGAGAAGCAATCCTCACATACACTGAATTATTATCAGTTATAAAATCCAAAACAATGAATAAAAGTTCTAGAAAAGTAAATATTTACATTGAATTATCAATGATTAACACAATTACGAAAATATACCCTACTACCCATATGCAAGGATGCATTTTTCACTTTTCTCAGGCATATTGGCGTAAAATAAAAAAATCATCCTTAGTTAAGGATTACTTATCAAACAGTAAACCTCATTTTGAATTTTAAAAAACTATGTGCCCCTTGCATTCTACCTCCTGACAATGTAGATTAGTACTACACAGCAATTTCTGAGTCACAATATTTTACTCAAATGAAGAGAAATTACCACCACCACTAAATTATTTTGAAGATACACAGATTGGCTATCTAAGCAGGCTGGGTCACAGGAGGAGACCAAGATTTCCAGCTGAATGGTGGAACTGTTACACAACCTTCTTAGAGGGAAGGGCAAAGACTAACAATGCCGTTGAGGGATGGTACAATTTCTTCAGCAAATCAATTAGCAAACATGACCCTAAAGTATATAATTCTGTCCATTTTGAGGAAAAAACAAGGTTTCCAAGAAATTAGACTTGCGCAGCCACTGTCAGGTAGCCTGAATCCATGTCCATTCAAAAAGAATAAAGACATGTCTGAGAGACTGTTAGGTCAAATTCAACAATTTTCATTGATGGTGGCTTCAGACTACCTGGACAGTATTGCATACATATTACATTACTAATACTAAGGGCCTTATTATGACTGTGGCAGTGTGACTGTGGGACGCCACATCAGCGCCATGCTGTCACACTGCCAAAGTCATAATGCGACTGCCTGCCAGTTTCTGACAGGAATCCAGGTCTGGAGGTCCATGGCAGTGCAGTGCTAAGGCTCAGACATGAACCTTAACATGTACTGCAATGGGAATTCCATTGCTTGTTCCTGCAGGGCATGGACTATCAAGTTCATGCCCTGCAGGAACTGGGGGTGCATGCAGAAAACGGGTCACACTATGTACCCCCCTACATGCATCCAATGGGGCAGAGGCACCCAGTCCTGTAGGCCCCGTATGTTTCCTCACTGTCACACTTTTCATGACGGGTTCACCACCATGAAAACTGTGGCAGTGAGGAGAAGGTGCCACAGTGGCACCATCAGCATATTAGGGGCCTCAGACCGCCACAATGGGTTTGGTGGGCCATCAGACTGCCAAACTCAAAACAGGGCTCTAAATAATATTTCCCTAACTTACTTGCCTGTTTAACAACTCTATACAATTCAATTGCCATTTTTAATTTTGTTCACCGAATTATAAAAATGTTTAATTCTTACTTGTAGCTTTCTTCTTTCTTCAACTCTTGGTGACTTTTTAAACAATGTGTCACCAAGAGAAACAGTACTCCAATAATCCAAGTACAAAGTATCATCCACAGATTTTCTTTTTTTTAAAACATGGTTTAAAATGTAAAATCATCACCTGCAACTCAATTATTACAAATGTATGGATTGTGGGTCTAAAAAACACTGAAAAAATGCAAACATAGTTACAAAAGCCAGAAAGAAATCCATACCCCACAAACAAAATAATTTCCTAAATAAAGTAGTAGTAAAACACAACTGTGAATGTCAGCAATAAAAAAAACTGAACATGAATGGAAAATATTTGGGGTGTTTTCATTGTGTTACTCTATGTGTGTGTTTCACAAATACTTGAATGCTCTGTACCAAGATGCCAGAGGATGAGCTTATATTAGATTACCCTGACTAGAGTGTTTTTTTCAGCTAGGACAGAGTGCATATCTCAGCAGAAACCCAATTTCTAACACAGGTCCTGCTTGAGTCTTTTTGCTCTTGTAGTAAAAAGTCTCAAATATTACAGACCACTCATATATAGGGGCAATAGTGTGGTATTTGTCAAAATATTGATGTAGTCTCTCTAACGTGGTAATGTCAGTTTGAATGTAGGGAGAAGGAAAGAAGGGCTGGAACGTGATGATTCAAATTGACGATGGATTATGAAGCAGGCGCACAGGGAGGGTGAGGCATTAAAAGAATAGAAGATAAAAAAGGTATGGAGTTCCTAGGTGGCAAGTTTGCCACCTGGTGTGTACTCAAGGTAGTGAGGAGGTGGGGAATACCTCCTTTCGGAACTAGGACCCTCACACACCCAGCAAGCTAGGTGTCATGCTTCATCATATGGGTCTGCTCCTCGTCGAACAAGCGCTGCAATGCTCGACGGGCACCCATAAAGGGGCTCCTTTTCTGAGATCTTTTGTTCCTTGCCGTATAAGTGCCGTGGGTGTGAGGGGCCTAGAAAGATGTAGATGTGGTGTGTGAATTAAAACAGGTAAGGGAATCCTCTATGATTATTTTTATTCTGAAGAGGTCTCAACCTGACTAAAAAGGAAAGGGGGGTCGACTATTTTGTTTTAATATGACAAGAAATACGCTATACCCCCAGATGATCAACATGTTTCTCACCTCAAAATGTCACTAAGAGATCAGTTGGCGATTACTCAGGACCAGGTGACTAAAAAACTATCTACAGTGAGTGGTGTGGTGCAATGCTACATACCACTTGTTCGCTCCATGGGTCATTGCCCTGGAGAAAAGCAGCAAACCTAGAGTACAAAGAGAAGGATCAAAAACTAAGTAAAGCTAACGGTGAATGGTCCTATTAAATGCAGTGGATGTGTCTCGCTGCACACATTCTTAAATAAAATCTATACAAACTTAAAAACACACAGTGCTTTCATGCAGCCCATCAAGCTCTGTGTGTGCCTTTATTTATACACAAAACCCTTGTGTAACCCTATTTAGAAAGATCATGGTTCAGATCATTGTGGTGAGTATACATCAGCTCACCTCTTATGTATTCATGGGCTGCCTCATCAGATCGCAGCGGAGTAAATGGACACTCAACGTAGTGTCTCTGTATTTTAAAAAAAGACAAAGAAAGTAAGCTCTAAGCACCTCGGATAGACGCTCGCATCCTGGCTCTGGTACACTATAATAGACTGAGCAGGAAGCTTGGTTCAGGTTGAAACTGGCCCATAGTAGTGAAATCACACTGTTGACTCGATTATTCTGCATTTTAGGGTGCTCAAGTATGGCCTGTGTGGCTGGCAGAGCCGCCGGCTATATGTCCCGGAACGATGGTAATAATGAGGCACAGTAAAAGGGCCTCCAGCGACTCAGCCGTACCTTAGGGCAGGTTCCTAAAGAACAAAAGTGTCAGAGTGCCCTTCAATAACCCGAGGTCACTAACATCAATCCCCAGCACCTCTTACCTCTGTTATATGCCGGCGTCAGGGCTTGGCCTTCACACGGTAGCGCGTACTCACCTGCTCCCGCTCGGAGCTTTGTGGCTCACCTACCCGCTCCGCTGCATCCATGAAGGTAACGTGTGGTTGCCGGTTCCTGTTTTAAATACCTTCTACAGGGGCCGCCGAGCGTGGCAAATTAGCCACACCTGAAGTGAATTGGCGTGGTGGTGTAAAATGGCATCATTATCGGCAGAATTTATTTATTTTATTTTATTTTATTTTAAATGTTTTACATAGCGCTGGCTGGACCCGAGGTTATCAAAGCGCTTTACATGGTTAATTCTTTGCAATAAATCAAAATGTACAATGAGGTAGAATTCCAAAAACCGTGGTGGTGTAAAATGACATAATTTTCGGCGGAATCATGGTGGCCATCTTGGAGTGTGGTCTTAACTGGCCAAGGCTGTCTCCCTCAGCGATATAAACACCCATTTAAGGGCTCATAAACAGCTGACGGTAATGTGGTGATGTAAAATCTAGTTTAGGTAATGCTCGCGGCAAAAAAGTGCCTGCATTGTAAAATATGTCCGAAAAAGGTTTTTATCTTTCTATGTTCGGACCTCTATAGTGCCAAAGTCAATATAGGGGATACGTCTGGTTTCTATATCAGTAGGTATATTATTACGGTTTGTTCGTATTGGTGTGTGTCTACCTCATGAGGATAACTGATATCCTTTGGTGCTAGCGACCTCCGGTGTTTGGGGGTGATGTCACTGGAGTAGTTCATGCGGCGGTCATCATGGAGTGTAGTCTTGTACACCTCTGTTAGTGTTTAAATGTATTGTCCTTATGCTGCCAATTCTCTGCATTATTAGGCCTTATGTAGATGTTGAGTGTCAAAGCCGTATTAACAGAAGAGGGATTCCTATACAGTTAGTGCTAATATTTAAATGGTTTGTATTGTGCACAGTTGTTGTACACCTCGGATTCAACTATTAGTTGATGATGCTCCATGGGATGTAATCATTCAAGCCGCCATTAGCTAAGTCAAGGCGAAACACCCACCTTTGTTGAATCCTGAACAGTGCTGTATGTGTTATTTGTTGGTGGGACTCAAGGATGACCCAGTGCATACTCTCTGGGAGATGTCTTAGTTTGGAAAAATGGGTGTATAGTTTGGTGTTGGTTTGGAATACTGCTCTTATGTTCTGTGATTTTGGTCTTAACGGGCCTCATGGTCATACCAACATACCTCTTCTCACAAGGGCATGTCAGCATGTACACACAGCGTGGTGTGTTGCAATTAGTATGTTTGTTTAGCGTCCACGTAAATGTGTCTGATAGAACCAATTGTTTAGTGTGTTTTGTCTGTGGACACACAGTACATGGACCACAAGGGTAGTGTCCTGTCACGGGTGGGAGATCCCACAATTGCCTCTGGTTAGGGATATTCTTGTTCTTGGGTCTCGTATGTACCAACATATCTTTCAAATTGTTTGTACGCTTGAACGCAAACCTGGGTTTGGGTATTTCCAATGCGCCTGCTTTCAAAATCTCCCAATGTTTGTTCACTGCCTTTCTTATCAAGTTGGATCTTGGTGTGTATGTAGGTACACATGTCAAAGTACTAGAGGGTTCTTTCTGATGTACCTCTAGAAGGCTTTCGCGGTTGTTGTTTTGAGCTCGTTTCACACAGGAATTAACCTTTTTTTTGGGGTATTGTCTCTTCAGCAGGTTATCAGTTAGTATCTCTGCCTCAATTTTGTATTCATCTGTTGAACTACAATTCCTTCTAATTTTTAAAAATTGGCTGAAGGGAAGATTATTTTTCAGACTCACTGGATGATAACTGCTGTACAACAGCAAGCTATTCCTGTCAGTAGGCTTTTTCTACAAAGTTGTCGTTAGTTTACCCTCTTGTAGTCTGATAGTAAGGTCTAAGAAGGCAATTTCGGTGGGTGATATAGTGTGGGTGAATTTCAAGAACTGGTTCTTCGTGTTGATCCACTCACAAAATTCAGCGTATGTCTGTATATCTCCCTGCCAAAAGATGAGTATGTCATCTATGTATCTCTTCCACAGTCTCAGATTAGCTCCGAAGTGGTTGCTCGCATGTCGGATGATCTCTTGTTCAAATGCCGCCATGAAAAGACATGCCACACTTGGAGCAAAGGTGCTCCCCATCGAAGTACCCTGAGACTGATGGAAGAGTTGGTTGTCAAACTGAAAAAAGTTTTCTGTTAGGGCCAGGGTGGCACATTGCATAGTGAAGGAAATGGGAGTTGATGCTGTCCATTCAATTTCAGTTAGTGCAGATTCTATTACTGCTAGTGTCTCTCTCTGTGGGATATTGGAATATAGTTGCTCCACATCAAGGGTGACCAGGAGGTCAATATCACTTGTGTTTTCCATTTCCCCTATAACACAGAGGATATCTGTTGTGTCCCTGATGTATGATGGAGTCTGTTTGACTAGAGGTTGAAGGTAGTGGTCGCAGAATTTCGATAGAGGCTCTAGGAGCAAGCCGGTGCCTGAAACTATCGGTCTGCACGGGACAGGGGTGGTCCCCTTATGTATTTTTGGCAGAGTATAGAAATAGGGCGTTTTGGGATGTTTGGTAATTAAAAAGTCAGCTTCTTTCTCACTGACCCACCCGTTACTCTCTGCCTCGTAAACCATAGTCGCTATCTCAGTTGTTAATCGAGTCATGGGGTTTGTTGTTATGGGAGTATAGAATTTTCTATTCTGTAGTTGGGGTAGGCACTCGGTGTTGTAGTCCATGGTGGACTGTATGACCGTCGCTTCCCCTTTATCAGCTTGTTTTATTGTGATACTTTTGTCCTCTGTCAACGATCTAATGGCTGCATGTTCTTGGTTGGACAGATTATGGAAAGGGACTCTGATGTCCTGGTTTTTCAGTTCTTTTAGTACAGCTTTTTCAAAAGTCAAGACCTCCACCGGTATCATGCCTGTGGTAGGTGTGAAGGTCGAGGGATTGCGTAGGCCTGAATCTAGTCTGGCCGGTTCTTCTGTACCCTCAAAGTAAGCTTTGAGGCGTACTTTTCTAAACAGATTCTGGGTTTTGCATTGTTCCCGGAATCTATCCTCTTTGGGAGTGGGGACATAGCCGAGGCCTTTCTCAAGTACAGTTTGTTCCATAGATGTCAGTAATCTATGTGATAAATTAACCACTAGACTCTCCTGCCCTGTGTTTTGCTCCTGGTTTCCATCATATTGGGTTGTTGGTCCTGCCACAGAACTTGTTTTTGCCCTCCTCTTTTGCGCCCTCTTCCTCTGCCCCAGCCTCTGCCTAAAAAAGGTGGGTTGGCCATGGGGATACATCGGAAAAGGCCAATATGGAAGCTGTGGCCCTTGAAAGTTCTGTATCGGGTAGTTGGGGTTTTGTGGATGGTTCTTTCTTCTCTGATTGGAAACTCTCCAACTCCCACTACAGGAATCACTGTTATCTGAGTCTCTTCTGTCAGAATCACTATTATCATCAGAAGAGTAGCTGGTTTTGTTATTCGTGTAGTCTGCCTTCAGATATGGGTATATTTTTTCTTTGTTAAATCTGTTTATATCTTTCTGAAGCTTGCTGACCTTCTGCTTCATCAGGAATTCCTTAAGTTCAGCAATCTCATGATTGAGTTC
Organism: Triturus cristatus; assembly: GCF_964204655.1. NCBI lineage: Eukaryota > Metazoa > Chordata > Amphibia > Caudata > Salamandridae > Triturus > Triturus cristatus. Next base: position 521,030,163 of record NC_140594.1, read on the forward strand.
TGTCAATTTGGTTTTAAATAAAGTAGCGTGGATGGTAGTCTTTATGGCCCCTTCAGCGGCCTTTATTCTAATGAGGAGGGCATCAGCTTTCCTCTTTGCTGAGTTAATAATGAGGATAAGCAAGTCCATGGTGCATTTCCATGCTACCAGGGACCACTCCTTTTTAAAGACAGCATCGTCCAGGAAGAGCCTAGGGAATTTCTTGACTATTAGGCCGTTAGGTGTGATATTAGCCCTCAAGTACTCCGTCATCATTGCTCCGTGGAGCGTTATTTTAACCCAGTCTCTCTTCATATTTGTAAGGGTGGTCCAGTCCTCAGATGGTGTCCCAGAGGCTGATGAATCTTCACCCCCTAAGATGGATGGTGTATTCCTGAGAATTTCTGCAGAACATCTCATCTGCGAAGCTAAGACCGGGGTTGTCATCCATGATGACTGATATATCAGGGGATTTATTAAAAAGAAGGCAATAGTAGGATGGTAGGGACTGAAAAGTGATTCCCAGGAAATGGGCCAGTGAAGGTAACTATCCTTCTGGTAACCTAATGAGTCCCACGGGGATACCCGTGCAATACTAAGTCAACAAAGAGGGGGACAGTTAGGGCTTGATAAAGGTCCAATGTACTTGCCCTGGGTAAAGCTAGAAGACAAAAAAGGTACGGAGTTCCTAGGTGGCAAGTTTGCCACTTGGTGTGTGCTCAAGGTAGTGAGGAGGTGGGTAATACCTCCTTTCGGAACTAGGACCCTCACACACCCAGCAAGCTAGGTGTCATGTTTCATCATATGGGTCTGCTCCTCATCGAGCCGGCGGTGCAATGCTCGACGGGCACCCATAAAGGGTCTCTTTTTCTAAGATCTTTTGTTCCTTGCCGTATAGGTGCCATGGGTGTGGGGGCCTAGAAAGATGTAGATGTGGTGTGTGAATTAAAACAGGTAAGGGAATCCTCTATGATTATTTTTATTCTGAAGAGGTCTCAACCTGACTAAAAAGGAAAGGGGGGGCGATTATTTTGTTTTAATATGACAAAAAATATGCTCTACCCCCAGATGGTCAACATGTTTCTCGCCTCAAAAAGTCACTAATAGATCAGTTGGTGATTAATCAGGACCAGGTGACTAAAAAACTATCTACAGTGAGTGGTGTGGTGCAATGCTACATACCACATGTTCGCTCCATGGGTGATTGCCCCGGAGAAAAGCAGCAAACCTAGAGTACAAAGAGAAGGATCAAAAACCAAGTAAAGCTAACGGTGAATGGTCCTTTTAAATGCAGTGGATGTGTCTCGCTGCACACATTCTTAAATAAAATCTATACAAACTTAAAAACACACAGTGCTTTCATGCAGCCCATCAAGCTCTGTGCGTGCCTTCATTTATACATAAAACCATAAAACCCTTGTGTAACCATATTTAGAAAGATCATGGTTCAGATCATGGTGGTGAGTATACATCAGCTCACCTCTTATGTCTTCATGGGCTGCCTCATCAGATCGCAGCTGAGTAAATGGACACTCAACGTAGTGTCTCTGTATTTTAAAAAATGACAAAGAAATTAAGCTGGAAGTAAGCTGTAAGCACCTCGGATAGATGCTCGCATCCTGGCTCTGGCACACTATAATAGACTGAGCAGGAAGCTTGGTTCAGGTTGAAATTGGCCCATAGTAGTGAAATCACACAGTTGACACGATTATTCTGCATTTTAGGGTGCTCATGAATGGCCTGTGTAGCTGGCAGAGCCGCCGCCTATATGCCCCGGAACCATGGTAATAATGAGGCACAGTAAAAGCGCCTCCAGCGACCCAGCCGTACCTTAGGGCAGGTTCCTAAAGAACAAAAGTGTCAGAGTGCCCTTCAATAACCCGAGGTCACTAACATCAATCCCCAGCCCCTCTCACCTCTGTTATATGCCGGCATCAGGGCTTGGTCTTCACACAGTAGTGCGTACACACCTGCTCCCGCTCGGAGCTTTGTGGCTCACCTACCCGCTCCGCTGCATCCATGAAGGTAACGTGTGGTTGCCGGTTCCTGTTTTAAATACCTTCTACTGGGGCCACCGAGCGTGACAAATTAGCCACACCTGAAGTGAATTGGCGTGGTGGTGTAAAATGACATCATTTTCGGCAGAATTTATTTATTTTATTTTATTTTAAATGTTTTATATAGCGCTGGCTGGACCCGAGGTTATCAGAGCTCTTTACATGGTTAATTCTTTGCAATAAATCAAAATTTACAATGAGGTAGAATTCCAAAAACCAATACAAAACGGTATAATGCAGCATAAATATTACACAATCTAAATTACAGTAATTGCAATGGGCTACAGCTAATTCTGAGCGATAGAGCTAGTGAGAGAGGACGAGGATGGAAAAGAGGGAGGTAGAGTATAGGAATGGGGGGAGGCTAGGTATGGGGGTAGGTTAAGGCAATATCATACCGCTATACATGGATAATAATTGTAGTGTAACAGTATTACAATGAGGAAAAAGACGACTCCAGTTTTACACGCTCTAATTACATGAATTGCAATGGGCTACAGCAAGTCCTGAGAGATAAGCCTAGTGTGGGAGGGAAAGGAGGAGAAGAGGGGTGAAGGGTATGGGAATGGGGAGAGGCTGAGGAGGGGGGGAGGTTAAGGCAATACCAAGTTGGACGAAGCAGGTCTAAAGGGAAAGGCTAGTGGGAGGAGTAAGTGGGCGAAGGAAGATGAGAGAGGGGGGAGAACAGTAGGAGGTCAAGGTAGGATGAGTGCCCAGGGTAGGGATTAAGGACCCCAGTATGTGTTAAGCAGGAGAAGTTTGAGGTCTTTTTTTAAACTGACGTAGGAGGAGTTGCAACGAAGATCTTTAGGGAGGGAGTTCCAGATATTAGGCGCATTCCTGGAGAAGGAGCGAGATAGTGTGGTTTTCTTGTTTAACAGAGGAGGGATAAGAGCGAGGGTGTTGGAGCTCCTCAATGATCTAGAGCAGCCAGCTTTGTGAAGTTTGTCAGAGAGGTTCTGCGGGGAGCGTAGATGCAGGGCTTTGTACGTAATGCAAGCTGTCTTGTAGGAAGCTCTTCTTTCAACAGGAAGCCACTTGAGGGCTTTAAGGGCAGGGGAGATGTGATCGAACCGTTTGAGGTCGGTAATGAGCCTAGCGGCCAGGTTCAGAACCGATTTGATTGGGGCGAGGTGGACTTTAGGAGTTCCAGCAAGGATGGCGTTACCATAGTCGATTTTCAACAAGACCAGTGATTAGACGACTAATTTAAAGTTGTCTGCAGGAATAAAGGGTTTTATTTTCTTGAGGTGATGGAGTGTGAAGAGAGCGTTTTTGGCCGAATTTTTTATGTGGGTGATGAGGGTAAGGTTCTGGTCAATGTTAAAACCGAGGGATTTCACTGTGTTAGATATAGTGAGTGAGCAGTTGAGTGCGGTAAGGTCAGAGATCCAGGATAGAATGGGGAGCAAGTTGTTTTTAGGGGAGAAAAGAATGATTTCGGTCTTTTTTGGGTTGAGTTTGAGGTGGTTGTAGTTCAACCAGGATTGAATCTTATTCAAGGCATCATTGAGGTGAAGAACATCCGAGCGGGATTGAATCTTATAGTAAAGTTGGGTGTCATCGGCGTATAGGTGGTAATTGATTCCCGCTTGTTTAAGGATAAGGGTGAGGGATTCCATGAAGAGATTAAATAGAGAGGGGGAGAGGATAGAGCCCTGTGGTACCCCTAGGGAGACGGGCATAGGTTTGGAAAGGCAGTCACAGATTTTAATTTGCTGGGTTCTGTGTTGGAAAAAGGAGGTGAACCATTTGAGGACTAAACCGATAAGGCCAAAACGAGCCTTTAGTGTGTTAAGTAGAGTAGAGTGGTTAACAGTGTCAAAAGCAGCGGAGAGATCAAGGAGAATGAGAAGGGAGGATTCACCTTGTCGAGGGCGTGATGGATGTTATCAATTATGTTTAGCATTGCCGTTTCTGTACTGCAACCCTTTCTGAAGCCAGATTGGAAAGAGTCTAGAAGATTGAATGAGTCGATGTGTCTATCTAGTTGGAGCAAGGCGCATTTTTCAAGGGCTTTTGAGAGCAGAGGAAGGTTAGCGATAGGACGATGGTTATTAAGGCCATTAGGGTCACCAGCAGGATTTTTGAGGATGGGAGTGATTTGTCCCAATTGGAGGGAAGCAGGGACACAACCCGAGGTAAAGGAGGAGTTGATGATAGAGGTCCAATAGGGGGCAATGGTATATTTTAGATCTTGGACAAGGTTGGAAGGGAGGGGGTCTTTAGTGTGAGATGACCGCTTGAGTCTGGAGATGACGTTATGGACATCAAGTTCAGTGACTGGTTGGAAGTCGTGCCAAGAAGCATTCCTTTTTAGCTCAAGTATGATGGGGCCAGGTTCAGGAAAAGGGACAACAGGAGGGAACGAAGAGGAGTTATGAGGAAGTGTAGAGAGTAAAGGAGAATTGGAGGAAATGTCCAGTGAGGGAAGTTGGTTAAGAGGGATGGGAGTTAGGGCGAAGGATAAGTCAATTTTGGAGATTTTTTCTGAGAAGTAGCTGGCAATTTCCTTGCATCTCTCAGTGGGGGCGGTCACCTCTGGGGGTGCAGAGGATGTTTGGTTTTTAACAATGCTGAAGAGTTCTCTAGGTCTGTTTTTGGCCCGGTCGAGTTGGGAGCGGAAGAAGGAAGTTTTAGCATCGAAGATGTGTTTTTTATAGTTGGATCTAGCAGCTCTGAGGAGAGAGAAATGAACGGGGGAAGGATTTTGCCTCCATCCGCATTCAGTCGAATTAAGTGCGCGCCTCTCATTGTTGAGATCTGGATTGACTAAAAGACAAAAAGTCCCCAAATCAAAGCGACAGAAAAACTCCTCCTCAAAATCCTGGTTCAATCCAGATCTCAAAATCAAATAGAAAAGGGAGGTACCCCTTTGTATTTATTGGGACGAGGTATATTAATGGACTAAAAGACAAAAAGTCCCCAAATCAAAGCGTGTGGGCAGAGAAAAAGCCTCTCACTGGGCCAAATAATTCCTAAGAGTAGTAAATCATATTAAGAAAATCTCTTCTTCCAGTAAGAGCCACTATCTAAAAAAAGGACCTTTAAATAACTCTTGTTTACAGTAACACAGTACAGCATGTGGTTTCATAAACATACTATTCAATTCAATCACGATTAAAAAAGACAATTTATTATGAAAAGAAAGATATCATATTACATATTCAGTCAGATACCATGTATGGCCTTCCTCCCACTATAGGTTACAATCTAATCATAAAAACTTTAAAAAACAATAAAAAAACAGTCGACGTAGCGCTTCGGTGTTTAGTTCAATATTTGCACCTTCTTCAGGACAAAGAATTTTCATAAAATCTAAACATAAAAAATATAGAGAATATATATAAAAACCATAAATTAAGAAACCTAACATATACTGTGTGTTCTGTAAAGCATTTATACATTGTAATATATATGTATATATATTATCTCATTATTTATTAACACTAATTCCTAATGTATCAATCATTTTTTTGGTTCTCATTACTTAGAATATTCTATTATTATATACCACCACAAGTTCTTATGATGCAGAACCTTGGCATTACACCACAGAATTTTATAAAACTGAGAACAGAGATCTGCTCTGCATATACTCTTCATTCTATACAGTCAGTTTTTGAAATAACAAATGCTAAATCTAAACACAACTCTTTCTAAAATTTCTGTTGGTAGTGCTTTTTTCATACCTTAATTGTGCGATGTTTATTCAATTGCATAGTCTTGTGGAGGCACCTGTCTCACCACAGTTAGGGCCTCGATATAGGAGCCTCTAGACAATAAGAGAAAAACATATACAATGTATTATTAATGTATGTTGATTATACATCTCCCATTGAATTTTTAAAAAGTGCATGTACCTATTAAAATGTAGTTCTTTTCCTGATATCCGTTTGCGCCACCGTATTATATTTTAAGGTGAAAAAATGTTGTCAGTTTGAATTCCTTTATATGAGGGATTCTATAGGAAAAAGAAATGTTTATGGATCTATTACATTTTAAAATAGCTGGATAAGTTTAAGATATATATTAAATCAGGCTCACCTATTCAAATGACATGACCGTCAGAGCAAGCACTTTATTCTTTATCACCATGGCTTTTTAAAATTTCTTATATGGTTAAGTACTCATCATGGTACCGTGTTTTAACTCTGAAAAAACAAAAATGATTTCTTTATAGCCATATTCTGCATGTAGACGTTTCTTCTTCCTTTTAGCTTATAGTGAGCAGCAATATCTAGTATTCTTCTGGACTGGAATAGTTTACGTGGCGTCCTGACAGTCTGATATTATTATTATTAACCAGTGCAATATAAACCGTGTTTTTATTCTGTACCGAAAAGGTTAAGATTAAGCTCAAAACCACGGTGTAACATTAGCTCTTAATGTAAAGATTTACCGAACCGCGGTATGCCACAAACAAATAATATCATAACTAAAAGAGAAGGACCTGATTTACCTATCCTGCTAGCATACTTTTTATATTCTCCTCAACCTAAATTAAAAATTAAATTAAAAAGAAGCTTCAGGGTTCATTCAATTTGGCGTACCTGTGCAGATAGATGTTGCCTCCCTGCGTTAACGGATATCCGGGATGCAGTCACTCAATGGCTTCCGGGTCCCAGTCTACTGATATAGTAGCAGTCTCAGTACCCGGATGTCATGTGAACGCCTATTGTTGCGATGAATTTCTTTTTGCATAAACGGTTAAGGATTATATAAGGACCATACGAGTTTACTAAAAGTAATTGTAAACTAAAGATTGAAAAACCGTTCGACATACAATTACGGTTTGTCGCATTACGTATTCATGGCGGCCATCTTGTAGTGTCCAACATTGCACGTCAATGTATGGTGTTTTTAGGACAGAGAGATCAACCCACTCGTTTTTATAGGAAACATATGCAAATAAATTATAATAATAAAGGCAATATTGGAATCATTATATACTCAAAGGTGAAAAACCTTTCTGCATACGATTATGGTTTATCGCGATACGTGTCTATGGCGGCCATCTTGTAATGTCCAGCATTCCCCATCAGTATGTTACACATGCATAATATTTCTGGGATAGACAGACCAACCCACTCATTTTTATTGAAATCTTTTTTTTAAAAAGGGGGTTATGATTTTAGACTGGCCATTATACACTTCTGATTAGTATAGTATATCCTTGTAACGGTCATCTTCAATGAACTAAAAGCAGAATTTTTTATTTATTTATGATATCACATCCTATTGTACCACCAAGAATTTTTTTAAGTGTACGAGTATATTATATCATCAGGTGATCAAAGGTAGAGCTAGTATGTCAATTTATTGAAATTAATGGGGATTTACTAATTTTTGTATGTTTCTTATATTAGTCTCTCCCACTCTTCTTTATTATTGAGACCATTTTTGTACGTATTAAAGTATGACATATAGAATTGGTCACGTTTTTTCCTTTTGCATGCATAATCACCTCCACGGGTACTGAGTTGAATAATTTCCACACCACACCATTTCAACTCTTCTATTTTATGATTGTGGGTGATCCAGTGTTCCACTAAGGGAGCTGTTCTTTTACCTGTCCTAATTGCTGACTTATGTTCAGTTATCCTAGTCCTAATTTCTCGAGAGGTTTCTCTGATATAACCTTTGTTGCAGGGGCAGACAATCAAATAGATCACATTTTTTGATTTACAATTAATAAAACTGTTTATATTGTGTGTCATTCCATTATATTTTATGACATTGCCCTTGTTTATGTTATCACAATTTTTACAGGTACTACAGGCAAAATTGCCAACCGGAAGAGGTGCATTGTTAATGCTACGTTGTTTGCATCCTGTCTCTTCTCCGTAGGTATGTACCAATCTGTTGCGAATGGTACGATTGCGTCTAAAACTAAACATAGGTTTTGGTAATGTTCCATCTTTTTTGTCATTCAGTAATTGCCAATTACTATTTATAATATTTTTAACCTTATTACTTACATCACTAAAGTTAGTGACAAAAATCAATGGGGGAATTTGTTCTATTTCGGCTTTTCTTTTGGGTTTAAAGAGAGATTCTCTGTCGTAATATTTAGCTCTTTTATAGGCTTGTCTAATAAGCCTCTTAGGGTATCCTCTATCTTGAAGTTTATTAGTTAAAACATCAGCATGTCGGTTAAAATCCTTCATGTCTGTACAATTACGTCTAATCCTAAGATATTGTCCAAAAGTTATATTGTCTTTTTGACAACTAGGATGATTACTATGATAATGTAGGTATTGTGTTTCGATCCGTGGGTTTCGTGTAAAGCTCCACAATCATAAAATAGAAGACTTGAAATGGTGTGGTGTGGAAATTATTCAACTCAGTACCCGTGGGGGTGATTATGCATGCAAAAGGAAAAAACGTGACCAATTCTATATGTCATACTTTAATACGTACAAAAATGGTCTTAATAATAAAGAAGAGTGGGAGAGACTAATATAAGAAGCATACAGAAATTAGTAAATCCCCATTCATTTCAATAAATTGACATACTAGCTCTACCTTTGATCACCTGATGATATAATATACTCGTACACTTAAAAAAATTCTTGGTGGTACAATAAGATGTGATATCATAAATAAATAACAATTTCCACTTTTAGTTCATTGAAGATGACCGTTACAAGTATATACTATACTAATCAGAAGTGTATAATGGTCAGTCTAAAATCATAACACCCTTTTTTTAAAAAAGATTTCAATAAACACGAGTGGGTTGGTCTGTCTATCCCAGAAATATTATGCATGTGTAACATACTGATGGGGAATGCTCGACATTATATCAGTAGACTGGGACCCGGAAGCCATTGAGTGACTGCATCCCGGATATCCGTTAACGCAGGGAGGCCGCATCTTTCTGCACAGGTACGCCGAATTGAATGAACCCTGAAGCTTCTTTTTAAATTAATTTTTAATTCAGGTTGAGGAGAATATACAAAGTATGCTAGCAGGATAGGTAAATCAGGTCCTTCTCTTTTAGTTATGATATTATTTGTTTGTGGCATACCGCGGTTCGGTAAATCTTTACATTAAGAGCTAATGTTACACCGTGGTTTTGAGCTTAATCTTAACCTTTTCGGTACAGAATAAAAACACGGTTTATATTGCACTGGTTATTAATAATAATATCAGACTGTCAGGACGCCACGTAAACTAATCCAGTCAAGAAGAATACTAGATATTGCTGCTCACTATAAGCTAAAAGGCAGAAGAAACGTCTACACGCAGAATATGGCTATAAAGAAATCATTTTTGTTTTTTCAGAGTTAAAACACGGTACCATGATGAGTACTTAACCATATAAGCAATTCTAAAAACCCATGGTGATAAAGAATAAAGTGCTTGCTCTGACGGTCATGTCATTTGAATAGGTGAGCCTGATTTAATATATATCTTAAACTTATCCAGCTATTTTAAAATGTAATAGATCCATAAACATTTCTTTTTCCTATAGAATCCCTCATATAAAGGAATTCAAACTGACAACATTTTTTCACCTTAAAATATAATACGGTGGCGCAAACGGATATCAGGAAAAGAACTACATTTTAATAGGTACATGCACTTTTTGTAAATTCAATGGGAGATGTATAATCAACAGACATTAAGAATACATTGTATATGTTTTACTCTTATTGTCTAGAGGCTCCTATATCGAGGCCCTAACTGTGGTGAGACAGGTGCCTCCACAAGACTATGCAATTGAATAAACATAATACATCGCACAATTAAGGTATGAAAAAAGCACTACCAACAGAAATTTTAGAAAGAGTTGTGTTTAGATTTAGCATTTGTTATTTCAAGAACAAAAAAATGATTGATACATTAGGAATTAGTGTTAATAAATAATGAGATAATATGTATACATATATATTACAATGTATAAATGCTTTATAGAACACACAGTACATGTTAGGTTTCTTAATTTATGGTTTTTATATATATTCTCTATATTTTTTATGTTTAGATTTTATGAAAATTCTTTGTCCTGAAGAAGGTGAAAATATTGAACTAAACACCGAAGCGCAGCGTCGACTGTTTTTTTATTGTTTTTTAACGTTTTTATGATTAGATTGTAACCTATAGTGGGAGGAAGGCCATACATGGTATCTGACTGAATATGTAATATGATATCTTTCTTTTCATAATAAATTGTCTTTTTTAATCGTGATTGAATTGAATAGTATGTTTATGAAATCACATGCTGTACTGTGTTACTGTAAACAAGAGTTATTAGAGTTATTTAAAGGTCCTTTTTTTAGATAGTGGCTCTTACTGGAAGAAGAGATTTTCTTAATATGATTTACTACTCTTAGGAATTATTTGGCCCAGTGAGAGGCTTTTTCTCTGTCCACACGCTTTGATTTGGGGACTTTTTGTCTTTTAGTCCATTAATATACCTCGTCCCTATAAATACAAAGGGGTACCTCCCTTTTCTATTTGATTTTGAGATCTGGATTGAACCAGGATTTGGAGGAGGAGTTTTTCTGTCGTTTTAGTCTGGCTGGGGCAATTTGGTCAAGGACCTCAACAATGGATTTATTAAAGTGTTCGGTGAGGTCATTGTCATTTAGGGAGTGAGGAGAGAGTCGAAGTTGAGCTTTGACTTTGGTCTCAAGTTCGCCTGGGGGGATGAGATGAAGATTCCTGGTCAGTTTCATCTGTTTGATGGTTTTGGGTGGCGGGGGTAGTGCAGAGTTAGTGATCGAGAAAAGGATGAGGTGGTGGTCGGACCAGTCGATGGGAACGATGGAGGAAAGGGAGGCTAGCTCATTGCTAGTAATGATAGCGTCGAGTGTGGCTCCTTTGGAGAGAGTAGGAGAGTGGCATAGTTGTTTCAGGTCATTGATGTCGAGTAGATCAGTGAGGAGGTTAACCATAGGATAGTCCTTTTTGTTCCAATGAAGGGTAAAATCTCAGAGGAAGAGGTTTTTAGAATTGGAAAGTGAGGATTGGGTGAGAAGGTCAGACAATTCTTCTACAAAGGAAGAGTGTCGCCGGGAGGGTGATAGATATTGTGTAGTCGAATTGAAGGGGAGCCCTGCACTTTAAGTTCCACTCCAAGGTATTCAAAAGTAGAGTGATCAGAGTTGAGTACTGGGGAGAGTTGGAGTTCATTTTTGTAGATTATTGCTAGAAAGCCTCCAATTTTGACAGGTCTATCTTTTCTGAGGATGGAGTAGCCAGGGGAAGAGAGCATATCCAGGATGGAAGAAGAGTGATCTTTAAGCCAAGTTTCAGTAAGAAGGGTGATGTCAATGGATTCGCTAAGGATGGTTTCCGAAATTTCAATCGCATGTTGGACAGCCGAGCGACAGTTAACCAGCATGCAAGTCAGGGGTATAGGGTTGGATGTAGGGGGGATGCAGGATTGTATAGTGGTAAATTGAGGGGGAAGTCTTGGTGATGCTGGGGAAGTTGTAATTCTGCTAGTCCCAAGGATCACGGGAATAGGCGCCTGTGGGATCAGAGGGTCAGTAGTCAAGGAGCAAGGTGGGTAAGGATTACAGAGGTCAGGGAGGTCAGAGGCGTGGAGGAGGTTCGAGGCATCATGGTGGCCATCTTGGAGTGTGGTCTTAACTGACCATGGCTGTCTCCCTCAGCGATATAAACATCCGTTTAAGGGCTCATAAACAGCTAATGATAACGTGGTGATGTCAAATCTAGTTTAGGTAATGCTCGCGGCAAAAAAGTGCCTTCATTGTAAAATAGGTCCGAAAAAGGTTTTTATCTTTCTATGTTCGGACCTCTATAGTGCCAAAGTCAATATAGGGGATATGTCTGGTTTCTATATCAGTAAGTATATTATTAGGGTTTGTTCGTATCGCGGTGTGTCTACCTCATGAGGATAACTGATATCCTTTGGTGCTGGCGACCTCCGGTGTTTGGGGGTGATGTCACTGGAGTAGTTCATGCGGCGGCCATCATGGAGTGTAGTCTTGTACACCTCTGTTAGTGTTTAAATGTATTGTTCTGACGCTGCCAATTCTCTGCGGTATTAGGCCTTTTGTAGATGTTGTGTGTCAAAGCTGTATTAACAGAAGAGGGATTCCTATACAGTTAGTGCTAATATTTAAATGGTTTGTATTGTGCGCAGTTGTTGTACACCTCGGATTCAACTATTAGATGATGATGCTCCATGGGATGTCATCATTCAAGCCGCCATTAGCTAAGTCAAGGCAAAACACCCACCTTTGTTCAATCCTGAACAGTGCTGTATGTGTTATTTGTTGGTGGGACTCAAGGATGACCCAGCGCAAACTCTCTGGGGGATGTCTTAGTTCGGAAAAATGGGTGCATAGTTTGGTGTTGGTTTTCTGACAGCGAATACTGCTCTTATGTTCAGTGATTCTGGTCTTAACGGGCCTCATGATCATACCAACATACCTCTTCTCACAAGGGCACGTCAGCATGTACACACGGCGTGGTGTGTTGCAATTAGTATGTTTGTCTAGCGTCCACGTAAATGTGTCTGATAGAACCAATTGTACAGTGTGTTTTGACTGTGGACACACAGTACATGAACCACAAGGGTAGTGTCCTGTCACGGGTGGGAGATCCCACAATTGCCTCTGGTTAGGGATATTCTTGTTCTTGGGTCTCGTATGTACGAACATATCTTTCAAATTGTTGGCACGCTTGAACGCAAATCTGGGTTTAGGTATTTCCAATGCGCCTGCATTCAAAATCTCCCAATGTTTGTTCACTGCCTTTCTTATCAAGTTGGATCTTGGTGTGTATGTAGTTACACATGTCAAAGTACTAGAGGGTTCTTTCTCATGTACCTCGAGAAGGCTTTCGCGGTTGTTGTTTCTAGCTCGTTTCACACAGGAATGAACCTGGTTTTTGGGGTATTGTCTGTTCAGCAGGTTATCAGTTAGTATCTCTGCTTCAATTGTGTAGTCATCGGTTGAACTACAATTCCTTCTAATTCTTAAAAATTGTCTGAAGGGAAGAATATTTTTCTGAGTCACTGGATGATAATTGCTGTACAACAGCAAGCTATTCCTGTCAGTAGGCTTTTTATACAAAGTTGTCGTTAGTTTACCCTCTTGTAGTCTGATAGTAAGGTCTAAGAAGGCAATTTCAGTGGGTGATATAGCGTGGGTGAATTTCAAGAACTGGTTTTTCGTGTTGATCTACTCACAAAATTCAGCGCATGTCTGTATATCTCCCTGCCAAAAGATGAGTATGTCATCTATGTATCTCTTCCACAGTCTCAGGTTAGCTCCGAAGGGGTTGCTCGCATGTCGGATGATCTCTTGTTCAAATGCCGCCATGTAAAGACATTCCACACTTGGAGCAAAGGTGCTCCCCATCAAAGTACCCTGAGACTGATGGAAGAGTTGATTGTCAAACTCAACAATGTCTTCTGTTAGGGCCAGGGTGGCACATTGCATAATGAAGGAAATGGGAGTTGATGCTGTCCATTCAATTTCAGTTAGTGCAGATTCTATTACTGCTAGTGTCTCTCTCTGTGGGATATTGGTATATAGTTGCTCCACATCAAGGGTGACCAGGAGGTCAATATCACTTGTATTTTATGAAGACTAACTTTGCACTCTACAAGGAGTGTAAAAAGAGGAAGGTCTCTTCATTACTACAATCAAAGCACCTGAACACAACCAAGTTTGCTACAGAAACAATGCAAGTTGGCTGACAATTCAGTAAGAAGTCTATGTGAGATCTCTGGAATTCAATTACTAACCAGGTCATTCAGAGAAGGTAGCCAAATATTCGAATTTTGTATCTTACAATAAACATTTTTGATGATGTTTAGTCAGCTCGCCAGAATATTCTGAACCCAGTCACACAGCTAGCTTCACAAAAGCCACTGAGCTGCATCCTCCTCAACATACGCTCCCTGCACAGACACGCCTTAGAAATCTAGGACCTCCCCAACACTTACACGCCCAACGTCGCCTTCTTCACCGAGACCTGGACCAATGCCTGCTCCACACCCGACATCGCAACTGCCATCCCCGACAGATACAAGATCCTGAGGAAAGACCACCTCAACTACCAAGGAGGAGGCCTCGCCATTGTCAACAAGAGCTCCCTCTGACTCACAACCACCAACCTGGATGACACCTCGCTCACCATGGAACACATCCACTTCCAGATCTAGACCAACCGCAGAACAACTATCCACGGAACACTCTCCTACAGACCTCCTGGACCTGCACTCCCTTTGCAGACCACATCGCACCCCACGCCCTCACCTTCATGGACTACATACTTCTTGGAGACTTGAACTTTCACCTGGACAACCACAGCGATCCCTCCTGCCCTCCTAGAGAACCTCACCAACATAGGACTGAAGCAACTGGTCTCCACCCCCACTCACGCAGCAGGACACACACTGGACCCCATCTTCACCGGAGAAACAACATCCGCTTCAACCACACCACTGAAATGATCTGGACAGACCACCACTGCATCCATTTCTTCTTCACAAAACCCACCGCACACAAGTGCACGCTCCGCCCCCACGCAGCAGCTGGAATAAAGTCTCTGAAGAACACCTCACCTACACCCTCACCTGCACTCCTCCCCCAACTATGGCAGACTCCAACACAGCGGCAAGCAACCTCCACCAATTGATTGCCAACTGCACCAACACCCAGAACACCACGAGATGACACACAAAAGCTAACTGGTGCACCATGTATCTCTGTGAATCCAAGGGCTCCTGCAGACGACTGGAGAAGAAGTGGAGAAACAGCAAAACTCCGGAAGCACACTCTGCCTACAAAGCAGCCATCACAGCGCACTACCAACTCATCAAAACAACAAAGAAAACTTCATCCAAGACAGAATATTCTCCAATGCCTACAACTCCAAGGAACTTTTCGTTATCATACAGGAATTTGCCAAACCCAACACTTAAACAACCGACGTCCCTCCCTCCCAAGACCTCTGCAACAAACTAAGCGCTTTCTTTCACCTCAAGATCAAAACGCTATACGACAATTTTGACGACCAAGACCACGATACTGCCTGAACCCCCAGCCCCAACGATGCGATCCAACAGACCCTTCTCACCTGGAACCGGCTCACCACAAAAGACACCTTAAAGACAATGAGGAGCATTCACTCCAGAGCACCTACTGACCTCTGCCCCCCTGACATCTTCCACAGGGCCCCCACTGCCTTCACCGCCGTGCTACGCCAAATTATCAACTGCTCCCTTGAGATTGCAACATTCCTCGATGACTGGAAAAAAGCCAAAGTCACCCCCTGCTTAGGAAACCCTCCGCAGACCTGACGGATCATAAAAACCCGAGGCCCATCTCTCTGTTCCCTTTCACCCCCAAAGTCATCGAAAAGACTGTGAATACCTAGCTAGCATACTTCATAGAATCCAATAGCATCCTCAACACTTCTCACAGCACTGAGACTGCCCTCATAGCACCACCGATGACATCACAGCCCTCCTCGACCGAGGCCACTTGGCAGCCCTCATCCTCTTGGACCTCTCAGCAGCCTTCAACACCGTCTCCCACTGCACACAAGCCACCAGGCTTCACGACGCCAGCATCCGAAGAATAGTTTTAGACTGGATACGATCTTTCCCCTCAAGCAGAACACAGAGAATAGGACTCCTGCCCTTCCTCTCAGAACCGACAGAGATCAGATGCGGAGTGCTCCAAGAATCCTCCCTCAGCCCCACACTCTTCGAAATCTACATGGCACCTCTCGCAACCATTGTCAGAAACCACAGACTCAACATCGTCTTCTAAGCCGATGATACCCAGCTCATCCTCTCCCTCACCAAGGAACACAACATCATCAGGCACAAATTCCACTAAGGGGTGAAAGCCATCATGACCTGGATGACCAACAGATGCCTGAAGCTCAACGCTGAGAAAACAGAAGTCTTCATCCTCAGTTCCACCAACTCCACATGGGACAACACCCAGTGGCCCCCTGCCCTAGGAAACCCACTCACCCCAAAGGACCATGCACGCAACCTCTCAATAGAACACTATGGGGCATACCCAAATGACCCTCCCATTAGGAGTCAAGGCCTCACACTTTATTTAGACTAGAACTTCTGACGTATAGGAAACTTCACATTCATGGTGTAGTTTTTGATATATGGTTACCAGTAATTTAGGAAGAGCGCGGTTTTGAAGTTTGCGCAGGGAATGGGTATTTGTGCGCTCGAATTACCTGAGGAGGATTAGAGCATTTACCAATTTACTCCCCTGTTTCCACATACCTGCCATAGATTTCATATGCTCACTGGCCGCGCTAGAGCGACCTGAATATGTATATATAGTGATCGGAGGTGGGCCCTTTAAGAGTAACCTAGAGAATAGTCCGCTTTCTCCGTCCTCTTTATTTATGTAAACCCACGACGCACTGACGCACATGAACGCGTATATGGCGGAAGAGTAATACGAAAGCCCATGCGGTCTTCCAATGTGAGGAAGCAGCGGCGGATCTTAAAGCGGGATATGTCCATAGTGATCGCGTAAGTGTTGAGTGACGAAGGTGAGGAATATTGAATGATTGTATTGAGCAGGCAACGTTAGCAGTATAACTGAGTCAGGCGACCAAGAACTTATGCGGCTATTGATTTATACCCGTAGTTCGGAAGTTTGTTGTTGGTGGTTATTCCACATGTAAAGAGTAATGAAGGCGAGGAACTTGTAGTTATTATAATTTTAGCTAAGATGACCAGCCCTCCCCATTTAGACTTGTGTTTGTCTTTTAGTGGATGACACTGATGGGACAAACTGGATGAAGAGTAAGAGAAGCTCGATTGCAGTATAACTAAGACGATTTTCGATATCAGCGCACGAAGGTAATGGACTAGCAATGCATTAGCTTGGCCTTACAACGAGTGATTATATGTCTTCTTAGCACTCGTATATTCTCTTTTTATATATATAAAAAATCTTTTTATATGTTTCTTTTTATATCTATATGCACCCTTACAGGCGCAGAATTGAAAAAATTGATCCGGAGTTCCCCGTACAAGGGACTCGCGAGAAGTAAATACAGGTATAGGGTAGGCGCATAATACTTGGGGTGAGTGGGTTTGGGCCTTTCTCTACCCCGAGCATGTATTCACACCTACATAGAGGTGAAGGCTGTCTAAGACCACGCTCTCCGTGTAGGAATACCACCGGTGTGTTTTGTTCATTCTTGATTTGGTTGTCGGGTGTGTTGTCCCATCCACTGACTGCGTTGGGTCTTTCTGAGCACTGCATGGGCAAATTAGGGATAGTTTTATTAGAATATGTTTGATGTCTATTATATTATTTTTTGTAGATAGTTTGTAATCCCCGTCCTGAGGAAGCCAAATAATTGGAGGCTGAAACGCGAACGCGTCGACACACTGATCTATGAGGAGTCCACAGATTGGGTTGATTTCGGAATCAATTATTTTGGCGCATATACAAAAAATCAAGAGAAGAGTAATACCTCTGACGCCAAGAGGACTACCTCTGAATGTACTACTGTAAACAAGAAGTGTACATTGTTTGGAGCAACAGTCAGGGGAATTTATATGTGATAATGTGTTGTGTATATAAGATATGTATATATGTTGGATGAAGTTGTGTATAGAGGTTGCTTTGTGACGAATTTGTCTTTTGTTTGCCAAATGTATATATTTTGTGTTTAGTACATTGATGTCTATCGAGAGATTCGCTTCTGAAAAATAACCTTTGAAAATTTGGATATAAGAAAATATTAATTGCCGAGAAAATGTATTGTTTCTTGTGTATAAATAAATAAGAGATTGATCCCTCTAAGCCCATTTTTTTCTATATATTACATGCACGCAACCTCAGCATCTTACTCGACTCTTCACTCACTATGAACCGCCAGATTAATACCATATCCTACGCATGTTTCCAACTCCCTCTGCATTCTTTGCAAGATGCTCAAGTGGATTTCCCCGACTCCAGGAAAACCGTCACCCATGCAGTCATCACCAGCAGACCGAACTACAGAAACACTCTCTACGCCGGAGTCAACAAATACTCCTCTGCAAACTCCAGACTGTCCAGAACACGGCTGCCAGACTTATCCTCAACATTCCAGGACATGACCACATCACCACCTACGCAACCTCCACAGGCTCCCCGTCGAAAGAAGAATAACCTTCAAACTGCTCACACATGCCTACAAAGCCCTCCACAACACAGGACCTCGATACCTCAATGACCGAATCTCCTTCCACACCCCCAAAAGAAACCTCCGCTCAGCCAACCTCAGCTTAGACACAGTTCCTTCTTTCTACAGGACCAGAGCAGGTGGAAGATCCTTCTCCTACCTCACAACCAAGACCTGGAACTAACTCCCCATTCACCTCTGATGAAGCCCGACACTACACCAATTCAGGAAGGACCTCAAGTCTTGGCTCTTCGGATGACCCCAACGGAGCTGTCCACACCCCCCTCCTTCAGTGCCTTGAGACCCTTACGGATGAGTAGCGCACTCTACAAAACCCTGATTGATTGATTTATCGCTTGATTGATTGATAGATTGAAGGTGGTCTCAGGATCATTGGTGATCACTGAACCCCCTTGTGCTGGAATACCCACACTTCTCGCAGATCCACCAACTTCATACAAAAATCAATCTCATCTTGGGCATCATGGGGATACTGCCTTTTCTCTGCTCTGCTGTATACCTGGGGCACACGTTATTGGACCATAGCCCTCTGATGATGTTGTTGTGCTGGGGAAGGAGTTGGACTCTGATACCAATGTGGAGACTACCAGACTCGATGTTCCCTGAAACTGTGGGCTCATATATACTCCAATACTTTGAGTCTAGTGTGCACACTGTTTTGGGTAGAAGAGGAGAATGGGATGCATTCAAGGTGGTCATGCTGGGGCTTTACATTAAGAATGAATACAGCAGTGTCCTTATATCGTGAGTTGATGGCAACTAAGCAAGTGATCAGTGTAGATGAGGTTCGCTGGGGTTGAAGGACGGGTACGGGATGATCATAAAGAGGTGCTTAACTCCCTTAGGGCAGAACATAGGGCTATGCAGGATAAATTGAAGAGACTGGGTTACCTGGCATATACCAGTCAACAACATGCATAAGGTGACAAGGGTGGACAGGTCCCTGCGTGGTTACTACGCTCCAAGAGTGAGCAACCCTAGTTGACTACCATTAGGTCCTAGATACGTCACATCCTCACATCCCAGATGGCCATTAATTAGGCCTTCTTTAAATACTACAGGGTGCTCTATCAGAAAGATATGAGGATGGACGGACTATCTGGACAGCCTTCCGATACCTTGCCTTGACCCTGTCCACCTTTAGGTCCCAGATGCCCTGCTGAGCTCTGCCTGGCTCTGGACCAGATGGCCCACAGTAAGACCCAAGGGACTGATGGACTCCCTGTAGAGTTCTACTTGACATACATTTGGCCCACAGCTTTTACGACTGTTTTAAACAACTAAGGCTGCAGGTGCTTACTCACATTCACTGCGGGAGGCACTGATCATGGTGCTCCTAAGCTGGAATACGACCCGCTGGGAGTACAATCATTCTGCCCTGTTTTGCTCCTCAACACAGACTATAAGGTATTGGTGAAAATTGTAGCTAATCACTTGCTACCGCATATCACTTACTTCGTGCACCAGACCGGAATGTTTTAAACCTTGGGAGGAACATGTTCCTTAATCTTCACCGGTTGTTCCGCCTTATGGATGAGCATTCACCAATCATCTCCATGTGTGGCCCTCTCATTGGACATAGAGATGGCGTTTGATTTTCCTGGCTGGGCTTAACTCCAGGGTGTACTGTGACGCATGGGTTTGGGCTCATAAATACGGCAATAGATAGATCTTTTGTACACTAATCGGAACACTAGAGTGCATACTATCGGAGACATTTCAGGACCATTTAAGGTCCAGAGGGGCACCCACCAGAGGTGTCCACTCTGCCCTCGTCACCCTTGCCTTGTAGCCACTGACTGGTCTGTTCAGGTGACTGGACCATAGTGGGGCATACGGAGTGATGTGTAATGGAAGGTGATTTTACTCTATGCAGACTAGGCATTGATATTCCTTCGGAACTGTCGTTGTGACTTGCCTTGGGTGATGGAGGTGTTGGATCATGGGCTTTCAATTAAATAGATCTAAATCCAGTCTTTTTCCTCTCAGTGATGTCCCAATCATGGAGCGGGAGCCTTCTGCCAAACTGGCTTGCCGTGGCAATTCAACACCATCTGCTATCTTGGCGTTAACATCTTTCACACAGAGCGCGACCTGGTGGATGGCAATTTGGGGAGGGACCTGGGCGGGGCATGACGCTCACTGCCTTTCTGGAAAACACTGCCCCTCTCCACTGTGGGATAGGTGTCCATTGCAAAGATGATGGTGTTGCCCAGTTTACTTCATTATTTTTTGGCTCTGCCTGTTTGCCTGCCCTTGTGATTCTTTAGGGAATTGAATACATTACTTCCCACCTTACTCAGGAATCTTTGAAATTAACAAATGGCATTGCAGAAGGCGTTTGCTCCTCTAGAGAAAGGGGTCCTATGTACTCCACACATCGAATTGTACTACGTGGCTTCTCAATTGCAGTGGTTCATGAGGTGGCTCTGTATGGATCCTTTGCCTGAACTGGCTTGCATTGTTTGAGATTCGGGTGGGTGCAACATACTGGGCTGGCATATGGGGTTTAGAAGGATTGTCAGGCAGAATGGGCACCTGCTCTGGGTAGCTAAATACTGCTGGAACCGCTATGTGAGCCCTTGTGGGGGCCCGAACCTATATGCCCTATCCTTGACAGTATCGGCACTCCCGGTATCCACGAGATTGCAGAGCACCATGGTAGGGGTGTGTGGGCAGAGGCAGGTGTCGTCATTCTGGGGTATCAATACAAACATAATCTCCTGATGCTCTTCCAAGAACTCCAGGAGAGATATGGGATTTATGAAGGACAATACTTGACCTACAACGCTTCGGTGGTACCCATCGCAGCGGTACGGGGGCCAGACTGTGCCAAACAACTGGCGTTCCCGGCCTTGCACACACTGTTGGGACATAGCTCTGTCATCCACGCTATTACACTTGTGTACGGCAGACTATTAGGACCTTGGGTACATGCTATTTAAGCATTAAAAGTCAAATGGGCTCTCTCTATGGGTCTGGAGTTGCCAGCCAAGCAGTATTTGCAAGCTCTAGAGCAGATGCGGGTGTCTCAGGGAATTCAAGGCTGCAATATACCCAATTTAATTATGCCCATCAGACCTACCTGACTACAGTGCACCTTGATCACATCTTTCAGTGTGTCTCCCCGAAGTGCCCCCACTGCCCCTGCATAGAGGTGGATTTCTCTCACACAGTCTGAGATTTCCCAGTGATTGCTCACTTCTGGGGAAAGGCCATGCAGACTTTGTCTGAAATAATAGGCTGCCCTCTGCAATGTGACCCACTTTACTGCTTGCTAAGATTGACCACCCGGAGACATCGGAACAAGTACATTGTCAGATTCCTAGACCTGGTATTTGTTCGCCTAAATCGCTGTATCGCCATGACTTGCAAATTGGCAGGTGCACTGCTGTTGTCGCTATGGCTGAAGGATCTCCTTAATTGGGCGTCCGCTGACATAGGAACATGGATATTGTTGCTGATGTTGAGGGGAGCAGCGCCATTCCTAGATGCTTGGGACATGTATACGGTCGTGGTGCTGGCTGAAACAGATGAGCGACCCCCATCAGGCACGAGGTGATACCACAGGGTGACAGTCATGGGGTGGCAGGGGCAATGGCTGAAATAAAATGTCCTCTGTTTTCCACGGGCCGGCCAGGGCCCTCTGTCTGACTTTTATGAGGTCCTTTAGATTGCTGATATGGACAGTTGCCTGACCTCATACCCACCTTCCTGCTTCCGACTAGCAGATTACAGCACGAATGAATGGTTGACAGACTCGTAACTCACTGCCTACTACATGCTCACCATTTTAATTTCAACCGGTGACCCGGAAGGGCACCATCGATCACGCAGTCATGAACCTTTGTTTTCTTATATAAGGTTATTGTAGTCCAGATTTAGCTCCCTCCCAGGCTGTGAGCTGACTCTTGTACAGACCATACACTTCCACCTTCCCTCTGCCATGGAATGTCATTACCAGTTGCAATTGTTTTGTGATTGGGTATGTTACACTGTGGAATGTTTATTGTTACTGCACCCTTGTAATCACTAGTTAAAGGCTGTGCAATGCTGCATCTGTGTCTCTTTACTGTTAGAATGCAAATGTATGCCACATAGGATATATGTGCTTACGCCGGGGATCGGTTTTCAGTGGTGGCTCTGCCATGTATTTATGTGTTCAACTGCATTTATAAAGCCCTAGAACGAGCGTGGAGACAGCATTATGATCCTGCTCTGAAAGTGCAATATTGAGCCGCCAATAAGAATTATCATAAGTCCATCCTGAAGGAAAGAGTAGACTATTTTGCAGATAAAATTAGAAACAGCAGTACCCTGCAAAATATATATTTTTGCCTTGCTTAACAATCTCAAATCCTTCAGGCAACATAAACCATCCCTTATTTCCTCTAATCAGCAATGCGAGGAACTCTCAGATTTTTGGGTTAAGAAGGTGGGGGATATCTGCAGAACCTTTCCCTATACTGCGAGCAAAACAAGCTCCTCCTTTTGCTTAGCGGTACCCCCACGCTCTCTGCTTTTATGGCATTCTTTCAAGAAGTGATGCGCACCATCTGAAATAAACTCAAATCAGGATACCCAGCAGACTCCCTCAAACCTGAGCAATTTAAAAAAAATTGTACCTCAGCTTCTCTCTCCATTCTTTGATCTCATTAATCTGTCAATGGCCTCTGCCATAGTCCCCATGGCCTGGAAAATTCCAAGGTGGTTCCTTCACTTAAAAAACCTAGTCTGGATGATTACAAGCCAGTGAATTTCTGCACTATTTCTCTTCTGCCTCTGGTATCCAAGATTACTGAAGCCTACATTAATTCCATCCTCACCTCTTTCATTGAAGCCAATAACCTGTTGTACCCCTCTCAAAATGGATTTTGACCACGTCACAGCACTGAAACTGCCCTTCTGACTGTAACGGAACATCTGCGGAGCTCTCTAGATGTAGGGTGTACTTCAGCACTGATCCTTTCAGATCCAAGTGCTGCATTAGATACAGTGTCCCATCAGATCATTCTGCAGGTCATGGAGGATATCGGTATCGGTGGCCTGGCCTTGGGCTGGTTCACTTCTTTTCTATCTGAGAGGTCCTTCCAAGTGTCTGTCCCCACCTTCTGTTCTCAGATGCTTACTGTGCATCAAGGAGTTACTCAGGGCTCTGCCCTGAGTCCTACCTTATTTAACATCGACATTCAACCCCTGGCAGTAGTAGCTAGGAACAGGGGATTAACTGTGGTATCCTATGCGGATGACACACAGTTGGTGGTTGCACTATCCGACAGCTTTGCACAGGATATGCTAAAATTCGAAGACGATCTAACAGCTAACGCAGATATGATGACCTCTAACTGTCTTCAACCGAATGCCAGTAAATCTGAGATTCTGTTGGTGGGTAAAGGTAATCATCTGTGGAGCGAGTATTGGTGGTCATCCACTCTGGGCCTTCAGCCTGCCCCAAAGCAGACAGTCAAAAATCTTGGAGTATGGGTCGACTCCGCCTTGACCTTTCAGGCTCAAACTAAAGCGATAGCCGGTGTCTGTTTTGGACTTCTACCCCTGCTGGTTTTTTTTTTATCCTACCATCCGTCAGGTGATCATCCAGGCCACTGTACTATCTAGGCTGGACTATGCGAACTCCCTGTATCAGAGCAGATATACATCGCCTACAAAGGGCACAAAATGCTGCGGTTTGCATGCTTCTCGGTCTACCGAGAACCTGCTCTACCTCCGACTCCATCTGTAGATTACATTGGCTTCCGGTGGAGAAACGTATCCATTTCAAAGCTCTCTGTATCTCTCATAACACCCTGAATCTCCAATCACCCGATATCTTAGCTAATCTGCTTACACTCTATACTCCCAACCGCCAGCTGTGTTCTATCAGCCAGCACCAGGCGGTTGTTCCTCGGGTCAAGAGAGGACAAGCAGGAGGGCGCTCCTTTCTTGCTCTTGCCCCTAAACCTTGGAATTCCCGCCCTGCTGGTATTAGTAGCATCCAAAATCACGCGCTATACCGTAAAGCCATAAAAAAACACATTTTCTCTATTTAATTTGTCTTCTGTGAGTCTCTCTGTATGCCCTATATCAGTTGGTGATTAGCTATGGGACGCCCCTTTGCTTGGGCAGCTATGCGCTCTATAAAACTTATAACAATACACAAAAATAATAAAGAGCTACTTGGCAAAAAAAAGAGCCTTGTAGGGGAAGCCCCACCTGCTCCTGAAGGCAGAGCAGTGTGCGATCAGCTGTCCTGCCCGCAAGAAGTGCCATGACAAACACTCATTCCGTGAGGGCTGTGTCTCCGTCTCCTAAACTGGCACCATATCCAAAAACGCTCTTGAAAAGGGAGTTTACCCCCCTCCCTTTACATGTCCTACGTGATCCGTGAAAAGCTGAGAAGTCAGCACTTCCTCTTTATTATTTCTAACTGTTTGTAGGTAGGTTGCCTGAGCTCTGCCATGGCCAGATGTACGAATAATTTTTGCCTTCGCAAAAGGTCTGATTCGCACAATCGGGCATTTAAGGCTGCTTAAATGCTTTTTTGTACGCATGACACACAAATTGTGGTTCAGCAACTCGTTACTGAATCACGGTTTGTGTTTGCAACCAAATACTGAATGAACATTTGGATGGGGCAAATGTAAATTTGGTATGGAATGCAATAATGTTTTAACATTAATGTTTTTCCACCATCTGAATGGAGGTGGGAAGCCATTGGCAAACAGGGAGGACACCTTATCCTTTGAGAATGTTAAAAAAAACATTTAATACTTTTTTGAGCAAATCCAGTTTTCCTCGCAAACTGTAACCTGTCTCAATAATATTCCTTAGGTTTTGTGTTTTGTCCTGGTATGTTTACTATATTTATAGTGTGTCATTCAAAATCAACAAAAAATGATGATAAAAATATAGGTATATTCATGGGAAAGTTAATAACAAACAATGGGGGTCTTAGGGAATTTAAAAACCTGCCACGGGTTTAGTCCCTACTCTCAAAATGTCAACAAACAGTAGAACCCGGGAGTCTATATACTAACTACCAGTCTGTACTAAGTGCGCATACAATGATCATGAACCAATAACTACCCCAAAAAACTGTAGAGAAGAAACACAACCCTTATGAGTAGTTGGATTCCCATCAAAATCAAAATCTTGATCAATCTTATCATCTGGGTATCCAGCCTTCCATCCACTTCTCCTCTTGATCAATGAGGATTCAGCTGTGGATTATATCATAAAGGGGGTCTTCAAAAGAGACTGCAATGAAAGGGATAGATCAAGTGCAAAAAGACCTTATCAAAAATGGTCCTACAAAACATTTTTATGATGGGAATGTTGAGTGTAGTGCAAAGGTGTAAGTGCGGATTAAAAAAGGATTTATAGCAGAGAAAGAATTTAATGAAGTGTCTGATTATAATCCTCATTAAAAACAGTGCATCCAGGCAGTTTCATGCATCACCGCCTGTCTTATATGGTCAACATGTTTCAGCCTGCGGGACTATTTGTCCCTGGCTTTCATCAGGACCTTCTTTTTGTGTTGATACTGCATCGGTGTTTGCTGTGTACTACGTGCAAACAAAAATATTAAATTTTTTAAATTTTCTTTTTCAAGGAATGTTTTATCAATGTGCAGATTGGAATAAATACAATCTCACTTATCTAGTGTGTATCCTCTGTATCCACAAGGTGTGAATATACCTAAAATAGAGAAGATCGTGCATGGTAATGATACAATGAGTCACACACAAAAATCATTATTTGGCGTAAACAGACTGATGATTCGAGGTCCAAATACATTTACAACCTCTAACTAGAAATTACTTAGTATTTCCCAAAAACAAATAAGTTTATCTTGATCACCCGTGGGATACGAGGAATGGGCCTCACCTCGCCTGGAACACAGCTCAGGTATAAGAGAAAAAAGAGAAGAACAAAGGGAGCCACCATCAAGACATCTCTTTAGAGAATCTTCAGAGAGTACCCTCCCAAACTTATGTTTAACTGTATTTTTATTGGCATTTGCATCAACAATATACAGACAGTTTGCAATGAAGATATACGCCTAGCATTCGTACATCACTTTATAAAGGTGACCATTCTAGTTAACAATGCTCTTCCGGGAGCATGGCTGCAGCCATGTCCCAATTAGGACTTCGGAATGCTCGCCTGCAGTACAGTCTATCTGTGAAGAAACAAGGGTGTGATGCCTTTTAATGAGTAGAAAAGAGAAGAAAAAAAAAGGGAACGTGGAAACTCCCCCCACCCCTCCTCCCTCCACTGAACTGGTGTGCTATAGTAGTGTGTGAAAAAGGGTATCATGTGAAGGGAGAAGTCAGGAGCTCCCTTCCGTGGGTGGTGGTGCGGGGTCCAAGCTGGTGAGGCGGAGGAGGCGGAGATATTTGGGACATGTAATCTCATTCATCTCCTTGGACAGAAGGGACAGTAAGGGCTGCCAGGCGACTGTAAATCTGGCCATGGCGTTAGATAGGGAGGCTTGTATACGTTCTATGCCTATAATATACCACAACTTGTGTAGCCACCCGTGTCTGTCTCGTGGGTGAGCCCCAGTGTGACAAGATGTTCCTAGTAGCTGCCCCTAGAGCTATCCCCATTAGTCTGCCCACCTGGATCGAAGTGGGTATGTTATGGGGTTGGGTAGCCCAACGACCACGTAGACAGGAAAGCGCGGTATCTCAGTATCGAATTGGCAGTCAATATCATCTAGAACCTCCTTCCAGTAAGCCTGTACCTCCCTACACTCCCACAATATATGTACCAAGGTGCCATCCTCCCCGCAGCCCCGTCAGCACAGCGGACTGCGCGCTGAGTTCCCCTTGTGCAAACGGGCTGGGGTTAGCTGCCAATACATGGCCACCTTAACCGCTGACTCTCTGCTGGCTATGTTACGCGCTGTGTGATTTGCTCGGTAGTAAATATCCGCCCATTCTTTATTTGTCAGGGCCCTCCTTATTTCTCGCTCCGCTGGCCTGCAGTGGGCACCGCTGGGGTCTCACGTCTGAGCATGTCGTAGATGTCAGAGATCAGTGCTTTATCATTGTTTTTGGTGTGGAGCCACTTCTCGAATTTAGTGAGCTTCCTCGCGACACCTGGAAGAACCTCAGCATGTAGGAGCCTGTGCCGGAGCTGGAGGTAGCGAAAGCGCTCAGTCTCTGGGAGCCCATAGTCTGCCTTGAGATCCTGAAAGGGAATGTTGCCCTCCAAAGAGAAGAGATGACCTGCTGATCGCCAATCGGCTGCCCGCCAGAACGAAAACGCCCTTGCATCCAAGCCTGGGGAGAACTCCTTGTTATCAAAGAGAAGGGTCATGGGGGAGGGCAATGTCAGGCCCCTGCTTACTGTCACCCTGTCCCATGCCTTAAGAAGCGTCCTGGTGATAGGGGAGCCTCGCAGGCCAGGGGGTCTGTGCCCCCGTTTAAGGAAGGGGACCTTCCAAAGATCCAGTTAAGCTAAGTCCCTGTCCTGGAAGAGCCAGATCTTCTCGGATTCGGGGCGCTTCCATTCGACAAAGTACCGCAGCTGAGCTGCACGGAAATATTCAAGAACGTTAGGAATACCCAATACCCCAGCGTCTAGTCTCATAAAACTCAGGTCTTTGCGTTTCCTGGGTTGCTTCCCTCCCCATATGAAGTGGTTGATGGCCTGCTGTAATGCCTGTAAGGTACCCGTTGTGGCCAAACCGGAATTGCGCTCGAGGCAGGAGGGACATCTTAACTGCTGCTACCCCGCCCAGCAGGGATAGCGAGTGCCGTTTCCATTTGTTTAGGTCTTTCATGGTGCGCCAGAGGAATTTGGAATAATGTAGGTGTAGCGGTTGAGCTACCGACGCCGCTAGTTCTATGCCCAGATAGGGGATAGGGGAGTATGTGGGAATACCCGCATAGGCCGCACCATCAAAGGGGGGCGTGTGGACATCGTCGTGAAATCTAAGGATCGAGGATTTTCCCCTGTTAATTTGCAGTCCCGAGACCTAGCCAAAGTCCTCTTGTTCTTTCAGGAAAGCCGGGACCGACCGGGCTGGTGACTCCAAAGAAGCAATTATATCGTCCGCGTAGAGGCTGACCGTGTGTTGTTCTCCCCCGAAGGGGATGCCTTTTATCTCTGGATTGTCCCTGATCTGCTGAGCCAACGGGTGAATATAAAGGGCGAAGAGGAGAGGTGACAGCGGGCAACCCTGCCGGGTGCCCCGCTGTGTCTCAAATGGCGTGGAGGTCACCCCATTCACCCTGATTGTGGCCCTGGGGTTGGTGTACCAACTCGAAACCCATGCTCTAAACCTGTCCTCAAAACTGAAGTGCACCAGATTCTTATGAAGAAGGTGCAGACCACCCGGTCGAACGCTTTTTCTGCGTCCAGGGACAAGAGGAGGGCGTCCAGCTTGGGGCGGTGGGCCTTATCTATAAGATGGAAGATGCGTTTAGTGTTGTCGCTACTTTGCGGGGACTGTATGAATCCAGATTGATCTGGGTCGATGATGCCTGGCATGAGAGGACCCAACCGTGTCACGAGTATACCAGTAAATATTTTAAGATCAACATTAAGCAGCGATATTGGCCGGTAGGAACCGCATCTGGAGGCGTCTTTGCCCGGTTTAGGGAGCACTACTATTGAAGCCAATAGCATCTCCTGGGGGATGGTGCCAGGACCAGTGAAGGAGTTGAAGAGCCTGGTAAGTATTGGGGCTACAGTGGGGCAGAGTGTCTTGTAGAACCCAGCGGAAAATCCATCTGGGCCCGGAGATTTCAGGAGCTTGAGGCGGGAGATAGCCCCCACCACTTCCTCAATGCGAATAGGGCTATCGAGCAATTCTCCGTTATGGTGGTTCAATGCCATTGTGTGTGCACCTTCAAGGTATGTGTCTATATGCGGGAGGGAGGAAGAGTCACCCTCATAGAGAGCCTCATAGAAGTCCCAAAAGGTCTGCGCAATGGCGACATCGTCAGTGAGCATAGCGCCCTCTGAACTTGCAATTTCTTTAACCTTACACTGTTGCGTCTTCGCCCTCAATCTGCTAGCCAACATCCACCCCTTCCTATCCCCTCCTACATAGTATGAGTGCTTAAGGCGAAGGGCCGCATATTCCGCCCTGTCTAAGTTGAGCCCCGCCAGCAGGGCCCGCGCGTTCTTCAATTGCCGCCAAATTCGAGGTGCCCCCGTTCGACTATGGACCCTCTCCAGCTCCAGCACTTGGGCCATAAGCTCTTCCCGTTTAGCTTTGCGCTCTCTGTTCTCCACTGCCGATAGAGCTATGAGCTCACCCCGCACCATTGCCTTAAGCGCCCCCCAGAGCGTGGCTATGGAAGTGTCGGGAGTGTCGTTGATCTCGAGGTACTCAGTGATGCGTTGGAGGAGCTGTTCATGCACTACTTATTTATGGAGCATGGCCTCCCTCAACCTCCAACAGCCCGTCGGCCGGGTCGTGTGACGGACCTCCAGGGTTGCCACTACCGCGTCGTGATCTGACAGGGCAGCCGCTGTGATAGATATGTCTTTGAGGGCTGCCTGGGCCTCCGCTAAGCCAAGAAGATAATCTAATCTAGCAGAGGTATGGTGTGCATGTGAGTAATAGGAGAACTGGGAGGCCCGGGGATGCGCCGCCCTCCAGAGGTCCACAAATCCCCTTTCTGCCAACCACCGTTTGCCCTCCACAGAAACCTCCCCTGCCTGGGAATATATACTACTAGACCAGTCTGCAGTCGTGTCCATAACTAAATTCAGATCGCCTCCCACCAATAGGAAACGGTTATGGGAGTCCAGAATTTCGTATAGGGCAGTTTGGAGGAAGGGCTCCTGGCTCGAGTTTGGCGCATAAATAGACCCGATTGTTAAAGCTAGGCCTTTTATCCAAAAGCGGTACGCCAACAAACGCCCCTTCAGCTCTGCCACTCTGCCCCCACCGACCCTCGAAACCTCCATGACACTAAAATTACCACCCCCGCCTTTTTAACGTGCATGAAAGAGAAATATTGGTAGGGGAATACCCTGGATTTCAATCCCGTGCCAACTGGTGAGTCTCCTGTAGCAGACAGATATTCGCGCCTGAGTTCTCTAGATAAGATAATATGGCTCGCCTCTTGTTGGGGCTATATTAAGCCCCTTAACGTTAAGCGTAATGATGGTTAATTCTGAATCATACATGGTTAGGGGGGTGAGCAACGCGCTCCCAGTCTCGTGTTGCTGACATCTAGAGTGGACCCCAGCACCCACCTACATGGTAACACATCCCCACAGCGCCCTCCTGTGAAACCGTAATCCCTTTCGAAGCACACCAGTTCCCCTCCCTCCCTCCCTCCCCACCCTAACCCCAACTCCCAAACCCATCCCCCCCATTCAGTCCCGTGCACACTGAACCAAGCAGTGTACCCGTGGTGACATAAGGCAGTCCAGGGCATCCTGTGGCAAAGGCGAAGTGGCAAGACCTTCCGTCTCTCACCCACCCCCCCACCCCCTGGCCCCGCTATCTCAAACAGCCACAAAGCCCCCTTGAGCCCTCTCAGGACCCATCCTATGAGGACGTATCATTGGTAACTGCGTCAACCGGGAAACGAGAAATAAAGAAAGCCTCACTCCTTACCTCTCTGTCGTTACCCCACCCTATGACCAAGTTGTGGGTGGAGGTAACAATTTTTGTAGAGGTCACTCCGGGGACCCCACCCAATTCCGCCAAGGCCCTCATTGACGTTCTGCAGGGCACCTGGTCCAAGCCCTCCACAGTTCCTCCTGTGGACAGGAACGTCGCCAGGCGCCACCGCCCTGCTCCGGGCGACCCCAGTTTTCTATCCCAACACCTTACCCCCGAGAGCCTGGTTATCCAGGCCTCTACCTCCCAATCCTCCTTCCCGTCCGCTCCGCCGGACCTTGATTCCAAGAGACTGGAACATTCCGGCACACGACGCCGACGACGGACGCGGAGCCGCAGACGACGCCTAGCGACGCGCAAGGGGTATTGCTGACGAAAAATCTTCCGGATCCAGTCTGACGCCTGGGGATATTCTAAGGTGAGGAATCTAACTAACGTGTTTCTTTCAGATATGAAGACACATGGCTGCTCCCCTCGGGACAATCCGTAGGTCACAGCCTGCAAGACAAAAATCATGATGAGAAGGTGTGTCCTGCACACATCAAGGGATAGAGAGAGAGCGAAGGAGAGAGAGAGAAAGAGAGAAAGAGAGAGATAGACGGACAGAGAGGGGGAGAGAGAGACAGATAGACAGAGAGGGGGAGAGAGAGATAGACAGACAGAGAGGGGGAGAGAGAGCTAGATGGACAGAGAGGGGGAGAAAGAGATAGAGAAAAGAAGAGAGGGACAGGGAGAGAGAGTGCCTACACTGCGCACCCAGTCCACACTGCTCACCTGCTGCCACTGGTGTATCTCCAACCATGTGCCCGTATGTAGTGCAGTCCACCAGTTCCCACATCTGAGAGACAGACCCGTCATCTGAAACAGAGTCCAGATACCTGAATGGCAAAGTACATACAATTGCACACAACACCATCGCCTGTCCACCCCTACGCACCCAGGCAGCTGCACCCCAGCCTCTCTTGCTGCCCAGCTGTGCATGCCCGCCCCTGCGCACCCAGGCAACTGTACCCCAGCCCCTCCCCCCACCCAGCGGTGCATGCCCGCCCCTGCCAACACAGGCCTCACTGCTTACCTTCTGCCACCGGCGTGTGGAAAAGAGGGCCCACCAAGTGCCGCTGCAAGCCATAAGCCCGGGGCCCGCAAGCTTGGCACCCTCCACATCATGCAGCCCCACTCCGCAGGCCACCAGGTGTCACATTTGGTGCTGGGTCTTGATTACTCCATGGCACAGGACATACCAGTGCACCCGGCATCATTGCAGGCCACACACCCGCTCAGTCTCATAGGCGCCACTAACTTTGTGATCCAGGAGGCGACACTGCGCTGCCCACTGGCTCAGGCCTACACTGTGGTCCAGCAGGGCACACAAAACCTGAGCTGTCCGGACCGCCGGGACGGGGCATCATTGCACGCTGCACACCCACTCAGCACTTAAGCTGCCCCTACCTCAGTGCACCGAAAGTCACCGTCCCGTGCAGTGTGCCTGTGCCGGCCACAGTGTATCCAGTGCCACCAAGTGTGTGCTCCCACAGTCATGGACCCTCTATGATTGGGTATCGTGGTGTGGACGCCATCATGTCCCCTCCGGGTCTGTGGAATGTGATGTTGCAGGCCCCTGGGCCCCCATGCCTACATGCACACCACACGTATACACCCCAAGAGAGGTTGGAAATGGCGTAGTGCATGTACGCCCAGCCCGTTTTATTGGCAGGGTCACATGTGTTGTGACGCGTATGCTGGATGGGTGTGGTGTGGGTGTAAACCAGCTGTGAGGGGATGGCCATGGCATGCTGACTACTAGACATGTGAGTAGCAGATCACTACAGGGGAGTCCTGGCACATGTGGCGTGGTTGTCCCCCCACCCGAATCGTAGGCGTAGTAGGCTGGCCTTGCGTATGCTAGTCCAGTGTAAGGGTTTGAACAATGAGCCCGGAGCTCTGTGCGTGGTTCCATACGGGGCTGGACAAGGAAGTAACAAATGCGTGTGTCGCAGTTGTTGCATCAGCGCCACCCGCAAAACAATCGGCAATGTGTCACCCTGTGACCTAAGTCCAACGACATGAGCCACATGGACGTAAGAGGAATTCACTGACCCTACATTCATCCATACTACCACACTTGAAAGACCATAGACACGACACATCTGTGTGATTCGGAATGTTTAATGCACATTCAGTCGAGTGTTGCATCCGGAGCAGTACAGGACTATGCAAAGCCCACTTTCAAATGTTGGCCCGTGGAGGGAATGACAAGTACAAAGGAAGTGGAGGAGTTTAGTCCGCAGTCTGCTAGCTGTGTCATTGGCGTTCAAACAGAATATGGCAGTCCATTGCGAGGTACAAGTTGAGTGACGCAGAGTGTATCAGGGGACAGTGGAAGGTGATGATGCAGAGGGCAGAACCAAGCTGAAACCGGCCATGAGGTTCACCACGAGGGCAGATTCATCCGCATCTTCATTCTCTGCTGTCTCATGTGCCTCACGTGTGGGTGGTGCTGGCCTCTCTCCAGCACTGTGTGGCAGTGACACCTCAGGGGCCGGAGGTGGAATATCTACCGCACTGTGTGGCACTGACACTTCAGGGGACGGAGATGTGAATGTAGTGGTAGCAGCAGCATGCATCGGCGCCAGACCTTGTGGCAGCAATGCCATTAGGATGGTTTTGAGGTCATTGTGGAACCCAGCTACCTCTTGCCTGTGTGCAGCCGTGGCAGCCGCTTTTTCCGCATTGGTCTGCTCCATGTGCTCCATGAGCCTCCGCATGAGTCCCAACTCCCGGGTGAGCCACTCTGACTAGACAGTCGTTCTTGTCTCACAGTCAGGACTCTAGCGATGTCAGCCATGGTTCATTGGAGAGCATGGAGTGGACTGTGGGTGTCTGTTAGGGACTGTGAGTGGTCCCTGATAGGACTTAGACACCCACGTATGGCATCTAGTTTGTCTGCCATGCAGTCGGAACCCACCGCACCTGTTCAGCCAGCTGCTCCTGGCATCCCAAAACATGGCGTTGGTAGGCCATGTGTTCTTTGTGGGGGTCCTGGGAGGCAGCCGTGGTGGTTGGTGCTGCCTGCAGGTTAGTCTGTGCAGGGGGTGGGTTCTCCTCGTTGCAACTGGGCTGCCCTGCTCCTGGCGGTGTGCTGCAGAGACTGTCAATGAACTCTCGGAGGGCTTCCGAGTCAAAGGTGTCGTGGTCCTCTTCGTCATCAGAGAAGAGAGGTTGGGACTGCTCTGCAGGAGGTGGTAATTGTCCCTCTGCAATGTGAAGGGGAGATGCAGTTTAACCATGTGTTCACATGTGTGTTGTCGCATTGTACATGTTTACATACAGACTGCATGTACATCGTGGCTGTTTCGGAGGGGTTGCCCATTTGCTGCTGGACAGTGGACATTTCGTCTACATCACAGCTGTGTGTTTGTACTTGTACATTATCAACTCACATTTCCCTGCAATGCCACTTGTGATTGGCCAGTGTCTACACCTAGTTGGCACCAGTTGTGTCCTCTGTTCTGTGGTGAACGTGTTGCGGATGGTGCCACTTCGTTGTCAATGTTGATGTGCTGTGCACGTGATGTGTGTGTGCCACATTTTGGGGTAGTCGCCCCTGCAGCTCCGATTTGCCTGCCCCTTATCCCTTACATGCGGTGTGCCTCTGACTTCTGTGCTCATACAGTGCTGAAATGTTGCATACTTGGGTACATAGTTCTCTTGGTGGGAGTTGGGTTCTGGGGCATGATTTGTCCGCAGCTGTGCTCTACTTACTTGTGCATGTGTGCCATTGTGCCCATCTTCCCCCGTCCTCCCAGTCCCTGCTCGTTACTCACCCTCTTGCTGTTGTGTCCGGTCCTGCTGAGCAGTGTCCGGTCCCCCAACTCCTGCCACCATCTCCCCACTGATGACTGTGGACACCATTTCCTCCATGTCGTCCATCTCCTCCTGTGATGCTGGACTGCCACCTCCAGTCTGCATTGCTGCCTTCCGATTGTTGGCATTTTCAGCTTGGTTTTGTGCTTGAAGTCATTCCAGTGCCACTTGACCTCGTCCATTGTCCTCTTCAGCATTCCAACTGCATTCACCTTGTCCACGATGGCCTGCCATAGTCCATTTTTTGTCGCCAATGACACAGTGGAGGTGACAAACAGTTGTTGATGGTGTTCGACCACCTCCGTTATCAGGATCCGGTTCTCCTGCAGACTGAAATGCTTCTTCCTACTCTTCTTGTTCTTGCCCTTCCCTGACCCCGAGGTCCCAGGCAGGTCCTCCGGGGGGGCTTGTGGGGTTCTGATTCTCCTCCGTACTTGCTCCGGCAACATCCATTGTGTTTGGCTGTTGTTTGGCATTTGTTTGTCAGTTTTTTTCTACTTTTATGGTGATTGTTCCCACCTGACGCGTGTGAATTGCAGGCCTGTAGCTGGTTTTTGCTGATTTTTGTATTACGATCGGCCCCATCGCAGCTTTTTTTTACGTTCGCGTTTTGCATTTTTGCGGCGTGGCATTGATTTTATCGCGGTCAGTTGACGTGTTATCTGGTGACTATCGCATGGCACTGCGGTGTTGTGAATGCCTGGTTAACACGGCGTAAATTTACCGCGATAGACTGCGATGTTGTAGGTTGCGTTAAGTTTCTTTTGCGATGATTATTACAAGTTATTGATAATATGCCCCATTAATATCTGTCAGGAACCCCTGATTGAACTAGGAGAGTGTGTCCAGATGCATTCCGAGGTTCTACTGCTTCACACACAGGCTGAAGACTACCCCTTTAAGACTATGTGTGCTGTTGGCGGTGAGGAGCCCTGTCACTTGACGTCATCAGGAGTGGGATTCCGGGTCGGCGAGGAGCGCGAAAAGGGAATTGAGAGAAACCGGAGAACCGAGGGAGGAAGTAGTGGAATGCAAGAGCCGTCAAGGGTTTCCAGCGCAGCTGTCTAAAGCTGTCTAAAGCCGGCGTTCAGGAGACAGGAGAGAAGCCAGGAGGCCAACGTGACCATGCACCGCCCCGCCACTCTCCTGAAGGGGCATGGCTGGACAAGGTACGGCGCATTATACAAGGGTTCTCGGGGCACTGGTGGGAAGGGGAGGCACCTAAAGGAAGGACACCAATACAATGAGACTGCACCTGGTGGCGGAACGTGGTGATGCCTCACTAACCCCATCCCCAGACGTGAATAAGCAAACCGGCCAAACCACTGATTGTGGCTTCTTTTTTCTTTTGTTGTTTCCTTTTCTTTCCATACACCCTTCTGGTACTTCAGGAGAAAACGCCGAGTATCCTGGCCGGATCCTCTCTTGCGGCAATGAAGCAGACTGGGGACTTAAAGCTTTGCCAAGAGTTAAATTGGAAAAATAAAAGCTACTCACTTCAAGTACATCCTTGCCTATAGGTTCTCTGTTCTTAGCCTAGAGTGCACGGCCCTGGGGTTGCATCCCGACAAGTGGTGGAGAATGTGGGCAAACTGATGTCTGATACAAGATGGACAACATGGTGTATGAGTTGAAGGATGGCCACACCAAGCTAGAATGGGCATTCAAAAAGAACGCCAATCAAGCGGAGATGGACCGAGCCGTGTTTACCTCAGCTGTACAGACACAGACCAATAACATGACCCGGAAGGCGGAAGGACACAAACACAGCTGCTGCTGGCACTTGGGCAAGGAAAAGGGCCTGCACAGTCTGGAATAGTGATACCCCTACAGAAATATATCCCAGGGGGTGATCTTGTTTACTTTTTTCTTAACTTCGAGAGGGCCGCTAGGGCCAGTGCCTGGCCTACTGACTGGTGGCCCTTTCACCTCGCACCTTTACTCACGAGGAAAACCAAACCGCTTACCAGATCATCAACCGGGATGGAACTGCTGTTTATGGACACATTAAACAGTTTATCCTGGATCGCTTGGGAGTTGACGATGAGGCCCACAGCCTTAAGTTCTGACAAGAGAGAGGGGCTCCAGGGGACACACCAAAAACCCTATTCTATAAACTGAAGGATGCAGCCGATCGCTGGCCTAAACCCCTGGAGTCCACCCCGCATAAATCATGGATAAGATATATTTGGAGCAGTTCTTGGAAGCGCTGCCTTTTGGAACACAGCGGTGGCTCCAACAGCACGCCGGACTCACTGGGGTGAACCACTCAAGAAACTTCATGTACCAGCTTCCCTTGGGGCGACCCGGAGGAGGAGCTAGCGGAGTGCGGTCCATTGCGTTTGTTTATAAAATGGCTCCTTCGAGCTTTCAGCTGACGAGCTCCTGGACGACGCACCTGCGTGCCTGTGCGGGCACTGAGGCCCTTGACGGTTGCTTGGCGGCTCTCTCTTCTACCCCTGACTATTTTCTCTACTGAGGAGGGAAGTTATCCCGAAACCCGAGCCATGTCTCGGGCGATATTTTAAAACCCGGGACATGTATCGGGTCTAGAGATCATCAACAGTGAACCACTCAAGAAACTTCATGTACCAGCTTCCCTTGGGGCGACCCGGAGGAGGAGCTAGCGGAGTGCGGTCCATTGCGTTTGTTTATAAAATGGCTCCTTCGAGCTTTGAGCTGACGAGCTCCTGGACGACGCACCTGCGTGCCTGTGCGGGCACTGAGGCCCTTGACGGTTGCTTGGCGGCTCTCTCTTCTACTCCTGACTATTTTCTCTACTGAGGAGGGAAGTTATCCCGAAACCCGAGCCATGTCTCGGGCGATATTTTAAAACCCGGGACATGTATCGGGTCTAGAGATCTTCAACAAGTACTCACTTGCACCCACTGGGGTGAACCACTCAAGAAACTTCATGTACCAGCTTCCCTTGGGGCGACCCGGAGGAGGAGCTAGCGGAGTGCGGTCCATTGCGTTTGTTTATAAAATGGCTCCTTCGAGCTTTGAGCTGACGAGCTCCTGGACGACGCACCTGCGTGCCTGTGCGGGCACTGAGGCCCTTGACGGTTGCTTGGCGGCTCTCTCTTCTACCCCTGACTATTTTCTCTACTGAGGAGGGAAGTTATCCCGAAACCCGAGCCATGTCTCGGGCGATATTTTAAAACCCGGGACATGTATCGGGTCTAGAGATCATCAACAAGTACTCACTTGCACCCACTGGGGTGAACCACTCAAGAAACTTCATGTACCAGCTTCCCTTGGGGCGACCCGGAGGAGGAGCTAGCGGAGTGCGGTCCATTGCATTTGTTTATAAAATGGCTCCTTCGAGCTTTGAGCTGACGAGCTCCTGGACGACGCACCTGCGTGCCTGTGCGGGCACTGAGGCCCTTGACGGTTGCTTGGCAGCTCTCTCTTCTACCCCTGACTATTTTCTCTACTGAGGAGGGAAGTTATCCCGAAACCCGAGCCATGTCTCGGGCGATATTTTAAAACCCGGGACATGTATCGGGTCTAGAGATCATCAACAAGTACTCACTTGCACCCACTGGGGTGAACCACTCAAGAAACTTCATGTACCAGCTTCCCTTGGGGCGACCCGGAGGAGGAGCTAGCGGAGTGCGGTCCATTGCGTTTGTTTATAAAATGGCTCCTTCGAGCTTTGAGCTGACGAGCTCCTGGACGACGCACCTGCGTGCCTGTGCGGGCACTGAGGCCCTTGACGGTTGCTTGGCGGCTCTCTCTTCTACTCCTGACTATTTTCTCTACTGAGGAGGGAAGTTATCCCGAAACCCGAGCCATGTCTCGGGCGATATTTTAAAACCCGGGACATGTATCGGGTCTAGAGATCTTCAACAAGTACTCACTTGCACCCACTGGGGTGAACCACTCAAGAAACTTCATGTACCAGCTTCCCTTGGGGCGACCCGGAGGAGGAGCTAGCGGAGTGCGGTCCATTGCGTTTGTTTATAAAATGGCTCCTTCGAGCTTTGAGCTGACGAGCTCCTGGACGACGCACCTGCGTGCCTGTGCGGGCACTGAGGCCCTTGACGGTTGCTTGGCGGCTCTCTCTTCTACCCCTGACTATTTTCTCTACTGAGGAGGGAAGTTATCCCGAAACCCGAGCCATGTCTCGGGCGATATTTTAAAACCCGGGACATGTATCGGGTCTAGAGATCATCAACAAGTACTCACTTGCACCCACTGGAGTGAACCACTCAAGAAACTTCATGTACCAGCTTCCCTTGGGGCGACCCGGAGGAGGAGCTAGCGGAGTGCGGTCCATTGCGTTTGTTTATAGCACGCCGGACTCACCCTGGAGCATGCTGTAGAGATGGCCACCTTTTATGCCCGGGCTCAGAGTCGGACACCGAGCAGAGAGACGGAGCGTGTACAAAAAGCCCCCCCAAACCGAGCAGAACGGAGGAACCCCAAACCCCCTTTTGAGACTCCCAGGATCCAAACAGGAAGATCTGAACCGGTTGTCCCCTCAGGGCCCCAATGTTTCGAGTGTGGGGAGTGGGGCCATATTGCAAGGTTCTGTAGGAAAAATAAGAAGAAAAGCAAGGAGGAACCATAGGGTGTTAGTTACCATCCACGGTCCATCATGTACGCTCAGGAAACAGGACCCATATATTACATAAGGGTGAGAATGAACAACACGATGGTAACAGCCCTTTTGGACTCCGGGTGTAGACATTCAGTGGTCAGGAGTGAGCTCATTCCCCAGACCCAGTACATCCCTGGGAGGACCGTCAGTATTCCATGCGTACATGGTGACACCAAGGAATATCCTGTCGCTAGGGTGACTCTAAAGATGGAACCAGGCACAGACACCATAGCCACTGTAGAGGTACTCCCCTCCCTTCCCGAACAAGTGATAGTCAGTATAGACAACCTCTGGTTTTCTAATCTTTTATCGGGTACACTTAAGTGTTCTCCCCTCACTACTCACCTCTGAACCATGGGCCATAGACCATCATTTTAGAACCGCACAGCTGAACGATAGCACCCTTAGCAATGCCTGGCAAAGCGCAAGAGACAATCAAACCAGGAGCCAAAAGGTTTTTCCCTGTTTTCTAGATCAGAGCAGGCTCTTATATTGGGTTGCTAAGGAATGAGAGGAACCCCAGTTGAAGGTCCCTGTGGGTTTTTGGGACCAAATCATGTTTTTTGCACACTCCCATTTACTGGCAGGGCACTGTGGGCTTGAGAAGACGAGCCAGTCTATTCTTCGCAGCTTCTTTCGGCCAGGGGTGTATTCCCAGATCAAGAAGTATTGCCAAGAATGTGACATATGTTAGAGGAAAAACCCATTCATCCCTCTAAGAGTACCCCTACGACCCCTCCCATTATCGGTAAGCCCATCGACAGAGTGGGGATGGACCTCTTAGGACCCCTTCCCAAATCATCTAAGGGGTGCCAGTACGTTCTTGTTCTGGTTGACTATGCCACCAGATACCCTGAGGCTATCCCCTTTGAGCAGCCAATACCACCACCGTTGCCCAAAGGTTGATAGAGGTTTTTTCACGAATGGGGTTTCCTCGTGAGATCCTCACGGATCAAGGGAATCCATTCATTTCTAGACTAATGAAGGAGATCTGTAAACAACTAAACATCAAGCATATAAAAACCTCAGTGTACCACCCCCAAACAGATGGCCTAGTGGAGAGGTATAACGGAACCATCAAGCTCACTCTAAAGAAACTACTGACTGGGAACGGGAAACACTGGGATCAACTCCTCCCGCTGGCCCTATTTGTCATTAGAAGCCGGGTACAGAGTAGCCTGGGTGTATCACCGTTCGAGCTCCTCTTTGGGTGGAAACCCTGGATTCTCTTAAAGATAACCAAGGAGAGCTGGGAGAAGGAGGGTGTCAACGAGGCCCAGGCTCTGTTGGACTATGCCAACCAGGTAAAAGTCCGGCTTCACAAGTTAAGAACCTTGGCTCATGCGTCCCTAGAGAGGGCTTAGGCTACCCAAAAGCATCTCTATGACAAAGGCAAATGCTGGAGGGAGTTGGCTGTGGATGACTGGGCTTTGGTTCTGCTGCCTTCTTTCACCAATAAGATGAGAAAAAAGTGGCAAGGGCCATACTGGATTCTGAAAAGAATAGGAAAAACCACCTACCTGTTACAAATCTCCAACATCAAAACCCAGATGTACCACATTAATCTTTTAAAAAAGTGGTTAGGTCCCCCTCCAAAGCAAGTCCATACCGCCTCTACCGTGGATACGGTGAGTGCCATCGTTATAAATGCAGAGCTGACGGTAGAAGAAAATCAGGACATCCATGGCCTTCTATACTCCTTAAGGGATGTGTTTTCAGACCAGCCTGGGAGAACTCACTTGGCCGGTCATTCGATTCCCACTTGCTAGATTTGGGGGTCTCTAGTTGGCACAGGTAGGTACTTGTGACAAATAGGGACCCTTG
Source organism: Triturus cristatus (assembly GCF_964204655.1). Taxonomy (NCBI): domain Eukaryota; kingdom Metazoa; phylum Chordata; class Amphibia; order Caudata; family Salamandridae; genus Triturus; species Triturus cristatus. The sequence continues at coordinate 521,071,267 of NC_140594.1, forward strand.
CCTCTAGTCAGGGGAAGGGGGTACACTCCTAAAATAACCCCTGCTCACCCCCCTGGTAGCTTGGCACGAGCAGATAGGCTTATCTCAGAGACAGTGTGTAAAGCATTTGTGACCACATACAGTAATCCAGTGACAACACTACAAATGGACACCCCACAGGTTTTATATCAAAAATAAGTATACTTTATATAGATTTACCACAAGACCATAAACGACAAAAATACACAATACTATTACTTTAAGATGGTAGTTTTTAGCTTAGTTCAGTTCAGTTCTTAAGATGCGACACTCTGCGTCAATGTACCTTACGATGCGTTGCGCTTCCACGACAAGCAATGTCGCAGCGATGGAAATGCGGCAAAGTTCTGGTGCAAAGAAATAAAGACGTGAAGATCTTCCAGATGCGGTACACTTCTCCGGGGATGCGAGAAGTTCTCGGTTCGATGCGTGGACTGCAGCGGCGACACCCTTGTTCAGAAGTGCGAAGGCAACAGCTCCAACTGCGACACTCTTCTCCCATGATGCGTGAAGCTTCCACACGATGCGACAACTATAGCGGCGACATCCTTGTTCAGAAATGCGACGGCAGCAGCTCCAACGGCGGCGCGCTTCTCGGGGATGCGAGGCGCTTTCTCCGATGCAGTGCGATGCAACAGTTCCAGCAGCGACACCCTTGTTCAGAAGTGCGACGGCAGCAACAGCGACACGCTTCTTCCTCGTTGCGAGACTCTTCTCTAAATGCGGTGCAGTGCGACAACTCCAGCGGCGACACCTTTGTTCAGAAGTGCGACGGCAGGCAGCAGTGATGGCGACACGCTTCCTCTTCGTTGTGAGACGCTCCTCTCGATGCGGTGCAGTGCGACAACTCCAGCGGCGACACCCTTGTTCAGAAGTGCGACGGCAGCAGCAGCGACGGCAACACGCTTCGGCTTAGTTGAGTCGCGCTTCCAGCTCCTTGCGACACGCAGTCCCTCAGAAGGCCCACAACAGCAGCAGGCACTTTCAAAGAACTCTGGGGAGCTGGGGGTTGAAGTCTGTTGTCCCTGAGACTTCAGCAGGAGGCAAGCTCTGTTCCAAGCCCTTGGAGATCCTTACAAGTTGAAATAAGCACACAAAGCCTCTTCTCCTTCCTTTGGCAGTCAGGCAAACCACTGCAGGCCAATCCCCCGAGCAGCACTTCAACTTAGGGATAGTCGCGCCTCAGTTTCTTCAGGTTCCGCTCCTCAGTAAAGGTTTCTTCTTGTTCCAAAAGTGATCTAAATTCTTGGGATCAGGGTCCCACTACTTATACCCCAAAATCCTTAGTTCTCTGAGGGGAGAGGGGCCTTTGCCCAGTCCAACCCAGTTCTGGAGCACTCTGTTTACCAGACTCCTTCTTTCCTTTCACAGTGCAGGGCAGAAACATCAGACGCCCCACAGGAGGTGGAGCCAGTATTGTGGAGGGAAAGAACAGGCCTGGAGCACTTTGTTGACAGGATTCCTTCTCTTCATTCACTGTGCAGGGCAGAGACATCAGCCACTCCCCAGGAGGTGGAGCCAGCATTGTGGAAGGCAGGCACAGCCCTATTCAAGGTTCAGGTGTAACCCCTCCCTCACATCTAGATGCAGATCTCTCTATTCACCACTGGGCTGACTCATCCTGTCTCTTGGAATCCCCCAGCCCTGTCACTCACAGAAACCAGACAAAGGAGTACACAACCTAGCAGAGGCAGGCTTGAAAGGTTAGGCAAGAAAATACCTACTTTCTAAAAGTGGTATTTTCAAACACAGAATGTTAAAACCACCTTCACTAAAAGATGTATTTTATCATTCTGAGTTCAGGCATTCTAAACTCGAATTTCTACCATGTTCTCTGAGTCAGTTAAGATTATAAACATGTAATAATCTAACAGCCCATTCTGGCCTATGGAGAACAGGTAGCCTTGCAATACTGAAACACGAAAATGGCTGTAAATCACTATTAGGACATGCCACACACATCAGGGCATGTCCTACCTTATACTTGCACCCTGCCCTTGGGCCTACCATAGGGGTGTCTGATAAGAAGAAAAGGGAAGGTTTAGGGACTGGCAAGTGGGTGCCCTTGCCCACTCAGCATGACAGTACCAGACTGCACGCAGGCTCTGCAATGGCAGACCTTAGACACATTTTACAGGGCTGCTTCTGTGGGTGGCACAATCAGTGCTGCATGCTCACCAGCAGCATTTGGATTTACAAGTACTGGGCACACTCAGTGCACTATACTAGGGTCTGACAAGTAAACCAAATCAGTCACTCATGGAATCACTAATCAAAACATTAATTTACAGTAGGGAGCACTTGCACTGTGGCACTGGACAGCAGTGGCACAGTGCCCAAAGCATCTAACACCAGCAAAAACACATGAGGCAACAGCACAAAATGGAAGGGAGACCCACGACAATGGTGCCAGGTCTAACACGTGTCCCCTCCAGCTGAAATGTGGGGAGAACTACCCTACCTCCTTGGAGTTCTCATCACTAAGGTGGAAAAATCTGGACAGACCATCAGCGTTGGCGTGTTCTGTATCAGGGTGGTGTTCCACCATAAAGTTCATACCCTGTAGGGAAATGGACCACCTCAACAGCTTTGGATTCTCGCCCCTCATCTGCATTAACCATCTGAGGGGCCTGTGGTCTGTCTGAACCCGGAAGTGAGTCCCAAACAGATAGGGTCTCAGCTTCTTCAGTGCCCAGACCACAGCAAATGCCTCATGCTCAATAGCACTTCACCTCTGTTCCCGTGGAAGTAGCCTCCTACTGATGAAGGCTACAGGTTGATCTAGGCCCTCCTCATTCATCTGTGACAAAACTGCCCCCACACCATGCTCTGAAGCGTCTGTCTGAACGATAAACTCTTTGGAGAAGTTGGGTGCCAAGAGCACGGGCGCCGTGCACATGGCAACTTTCAGGGCCTCAAAAGCTTTCTGACAGGTGTCAGTCCAAATCACTTTCTTGGGCTGCTTCCTGGAAGTCAGCTCTGTCAAGGGTGCAACAATGTTGCCATACCCCTTGACAAACCTCCTGTAGTACCCGGTGAGTACTAAAAAGGCTCTCACCTCTGTCTGGGTTTTGGGGGGTTCCCAAGCCAGGATGGTTTCAATCTTGGGCTGTAGGGGCGCTACCTAGCCGCTCCCAACTTGGTGTCCCAAGTACACCACGGAACCCTGCCCGATCTGGCACTTACTCGCCTTGATCGTGAGGCCTGCCTTCCACAGCGCCAACAACACTTCCGAGAGGTGGTGCAGATGTTCTTCCCAACTGGCGCTGAACACTGCGATGTCATCCAGGTAGGCGGCACTGAACTCATCCAGTCCAACCAACACCTGGTTGACCAACCTCTGGAAGGTGGCAGGGGCATTCTTTATCCCAAAGGGCCTAACCCGGAACTGGAAATGCCCATCTGGTGTGGAGAATGCTGACCTCTCCTTTGCCCCATCAGTCAAGGCGATCTACCAGTACCCAGACATTAAATCAAACGTGCTGAGGTACCGTGCAGTCCCTAACCGATCAATGAGCTCATCAGCTCTGGGGATGGGGTGCGTGTCAGTCTTCGTGACCGAATTGAGCCCTCGGTAGTCCACACAGAACCGGAGTTCTGGTGTGGCACCCGGCGCTGCAGCCTTTGGGACAAAGACCACTAGGCTGGCCCAAGGACTGCTAGAGGACTCAATCACCCCTAGAGCAAGCATCTTTGAGACCTCCTCTTTGATGCAAGCCCTCACCCTGTCGGTTACCCTGTAAGTTTTGTGCTTCACAGGTAAGCTGTCTCCTGTATCTACACTATGGACACACCAATCTGTGATACCAGGAACCAGGGAGAACAGGTCAGAAAACTGTCCCAGCAACTGGCGGCAGTCATTCTGTTGCTCAGGGGTCAGGGTGGAAGAGAGGTTAACACCATCCACTGACCCATCTTGCTCTGTTGCAGACAGGAGGTCAGGAAGAGGCTCAGTCTCCTCCTCCTTTCCAGCATCTGTTGCTAAGAGGATGCCCACTTCGGACCTCTCCAAATGGGGCTTCAGGCAGTTGACATGCAGGACCCTCAAGGGGTTCCCGGGAGACTGCAAGTCCACCAAGTAGGTAACTGGACTCTTGCGCTCCACAACCTCAAACAGTCCGATCCACTTATCTTGGAGCGCGCAGGGCTCCACTGGGGCCATGACCCACACTTTCTGACCAGGCTGAAGCTCTGCCAGAGTGGCATTCTGGTCATACCATCGCTTCATCTCCTCCTGGCTGGCTTCCAGATTCACCTCAGCGAGTTGCCTGAAACGCCGAGTCTGGTTCCTGAAGGCCAGCATGTAGCTATATACATCCTGGGGAGGTTTCCTGGGAGATTGCTCCTAGCCTTCCTTGACCAGACTCAGAGGTCCTCTGACTGGGTGTCCATAGAGAAGCTCAAAGGGACTGAACCCTAGAGATTTCTGCGGCACCTCACGGTATGCAAAGAGTAGGCATGGTAAGAGAACGTCCCACTTATGCCTCATGGGTTCCCCAAGACCCATTATCATGCCTTTCAGGGTTCAGTTAAACCTTTCAACCAACCCGTTTCCTTGGGGGTGGTAAGGAGTGGTGAACTTGTAAGTTACCCCACACTCCTCCACAGGGACTTCATACACTTAGAGATGAAGTTGGTTCCCTGGTCAGACACTACCTCGCGAGGGAATCCCACTCAGGAGAAAATTCCCATCAGTGCTCGTCCCACCACGGGGGCCGTCACTATCCTCAGAGGTATGGCTTCCGGGTACCGGGTGGCATGGTCCACCAAGACCAGGATGAACCTGTTGCCCATGGCTGTCTTGGGGTCCAGTGACCCCAAAATGTCAATCCCCACCCGTTCAAAGGGGGTGCTGACTACAGGGAATGGCTGGAGAGGAGCCTTCTGCTTCCTCCCACTCTTTTCACTTGCCTGGCAAGTCTGACAGGTCCTGCAATGGGTGTCTGAATGCTTGCGCATTTGGGGCCAATGAAAGTGGGTGACAAGCCTTTCAAAGGTCTTGTCCTGCCCCAAATGTCCTGCTAACGGCACATCAGGAGCCAGCCCCAGTAAGAAGGCTCTGAAACTCTGGGGTACCACCAGCACACGGGCTGACCCAGGTTCAGCAACCTTAGGCTCACTATACAGGAGACCATTCTCCCAGTAAATCCAATGTGATCCTGACTGATCACCTGCTGCCTGGCTTGCAGTCTGTCACCGCAAACCCTCAAGAGAAGGGCATTCTCTCTGCTCCCTGCAGAATTCTTCCCAGGAGGGGCCTCCTCCTTGCTGCCAATGGGTCAGCGCAGGCAGGTCCCCCAGTTCAGCTACTTGCTCCCCGGTAGGCTCCAGGGCATCCCCCTCAGGGTCTACCTCCTCCTGGGCCGTGGGAACTTCAGGGGCCGGTTTCCCGTGCCCCGGCCTCTTCTCTCTAAGGCAGGTTCCTGGGCCTCCCTCTCAGGCTCCAGGTCCTCTTGAGCACCCCTACTGGCTACCATTGACCGGGTGGTCCCACACGCCCAGTCAGGCAGACCCAACATCTCCAGGTGAGTACTCTTCTCCACCTTTTCCCAAGGTGAGCTCTCCAAATCGTTCCCCAACAAACAGTCAATAGGCATGGCGGGCCTCACAGCTACCTGAAGAGTACCAGAGACCCCCCCCCCCCACTCAAAGGGAACCTGAGCCATTGGACAATGGCTCTCTGTGTTGTCTGCTGCAACAACTTGGCAAAATGCATGAGGGACAATCTGCTCTTGAGACACCAGGTGACACTTGACAGCTGTCATACTGGCTCCTGTATCTCTAAGAGCCTCCACCTTGTGGCCATTGATGGTCACCCACTGCCCATATTTCTTAGTGTTCCTGGGCAGTTGGGTCCCTGGGACCACCTCACAGTCTCCTAAAGAGACGAGGGACATCTCTGCGGGACCCCACCCACCTTGGACATTAATCTCCTCCCCAAAGGCTACACTAGCCATCTGCCGGGGCGGAGCACCAGTGGATGCTGTCTTTTCAAATAGGCGGCACCTGGGATCATTCGCCTTATGACCCAGGTCCCCACATTTGTAACATTTCAGGGGCCCCTGTGGAACAGGACTACCTGTCGGGACCCCCTGCTTTCTCTCAGGGGGAGGCTGGGAACCTTTCCCTTGGTTCCCTTGGGGATTACTTTGGGGCCCTTTACGGAACTCCTTCTGTTTACCCTTGTACCCCCCACTCTTCTGCTGGGGACCCTGCCCACCTTTGGCTGAGTCTCCCATGTGACCCTTGCGGACCCGGGTGCTAACCCAGCGGTCCGCCTCCTCAGCAAGCTTCCTAAGGTTAGTCAGCTTGCTATCTATCAGATGCTAGCGCAGCTCTGGAAAACAATTATCAGACAAGTGCTCCCATGCAATCAAATCAAAGAGACTTTGAAAATCATTAACCTTGCTGCCCTTCACCCAACCATCCAATGCTCTGCAAAAGAAAGTGACATATTCTACCCAGGTACTGTTTTCTAACTTTTTGCATTTCCTGAACCTCTGTCTATAGAGTTCAGGGGTCAAACCATACCTAGACATTAATGCATCCTTCATGTGGCTGTATGAATTGTGGACGTTTGAAGGCAAGTCTAACAGTGTGTCCCGCCCCTCACTAAGGAACCTTCCCCACAACCCCGCTCCCCAATCACTCTCAGGGACCCAGTGGGAAGTCATGGCTACCTCATAGGCTCTGAACCACTGCCCAATATCATCATTTTTATAAAATTCTTTCACCACATCTTTGGGAATGTATACTCTAGCTTCCACAGGCACTGACGGTACGCTGCCACCAGAGGGAGTAACCTCTAAACTCTTGGTTTTAAACTCCAACTCCCTCAAAACCTCTTTATGCTCAAACTGTAACCTTTTTTCCTCTATGTCTAATCTCCTATTTTCTAATTCCAGTTGCCTGTTCACCTTGAACTTGGTCATCTCCATGGCATGCCTCCTAGATCTCTCTCTGTCCTCCAACTCCTCTGGAGATAGACTCTTGCCAGAAGCACTGCTACCTGCAGGGGAAGGTACTTTCCTTCCTCCTTGGCCCACTGGCCCTTCCAGCTGTACATCTGCATGGTCGTCCCCCTCCTCAATTTCAGGGGTTTTCCTTGCTTCTACCCAGGCCCTTAGCGCCTTGTAGAGTTCTTCCTTCACTCTGAACCCAGAAGTGGAAACATTACATTTCTTGCAGAAGTACTTCAGCTGTGATACTTTGTAGCTTTCCAGCCTCTCTTCTTCCCATTCACAATCAATAGAGGCTTCAGATTCTGCTCTCTCCATGACAACTGAATTTGGAATCTTTAAAAAATAGAAAATTCCAAAAGGAACCTACCAAAAAGTATGTGGTTGCGTTATGGTCTGCACTCACTAAGTAGTGTTCACCAATCACTGTACATAAGTCACAAATGCAAGTCCAAAATCCTCACTGCTGACCACCAATGTTAGATTTGGGGGTCTCTAGTTGGCACAGGTAGGTACTTGTGACAAATAGGGCCCCTTGCCGCTAGTCAGGGTAAGGGGGTTGAAAAGAAGATGACAGGTAGGTGTAGCAGAGCTTCTTTATTACGGTCCAGTCGTACAGATCCCCCGGCAGAAACTGCCATCCCAGTCTGTTCCACATTCCCTGCACGGAACCTTCATTCCAGGTTCCGTGCAGAGAACCCGAACAGAACACTCGGCCAGAACACCCAACACACCCCCCTCCCTTCACAAAAAAAAACACACACCCCTAATTACATAAAACAATTACAACCCACATCAAACTGCATTAATCACAAAATACAGGAAATCAAAATCTAACATAGTCCTGTAATTTAACGGGAGATGACCTGGCTCTGGCAGGGAGAAACTTAGTCCTCAAGGGACCCTGTTGAGAAGCAAGGTTGATTCCCGATGCGCGACCCCTAGGAGTATCAATGCTGGGAGGTAGAATTGTACCCTGAGTATCGACACCAAATTTGCTTCTCACAAACTCCACTTTGGGCTTAGGCACAACTGAAACAGCAGACTTATTCCAGACCTTGCCATTATCCAGAACAACCACATGATCTCTCACTTTACTGACCTTAACAGGAGCAGAAAAATGAGAGAAACCCTTACGAACAAGCACTGGTTTCTTGATCCTTACCCAATCCCCTTCACACACAGAAGACTGCTTGGGACAATTAGAGCCATACTTGGCTTGAGTAGCAGCTCTAACATCCGCCACCACTCCTAACCTTTGTGGATCCACCACCTTCCTTAGCATCCAATCTTTGTTGAGTATGGAACCCGCAACTCTCCCCCTTAACAAGGAAAATTGAGACATTCCAGTACTACAGTGTGGAGTAGTTCTCATTGCCCACAGCACGTCTGAAATCACTACCTTCCAATCAAAACCATTTATGGAGGCCAACTGTAACTGTTCCTTGATGACACGATTAAAACGCTCAACTAACCCATTACTACGTGGATGATAAAGGGAGGTGAGTGTATGTTTGATCCCATGCCTCCTCAGAAAATCTTGCAATTCAGTAGACACTAACTGAGTACCATTATCCGTTACCAATTCCTCTGGAAATCCCTCCCGAAGGAAAACCTCCATCAGAAATTTGATAATGATACCAGAGTTGATTCCATCCACAAACCTAACCTCTGGCCACTTGGACATGTAATCAATTAGAAGGCCAGAACACCCAACAGGGGTACACTCCTAAAATAACCCCTGCTCACCCCCTTGGTAGCTTGGCACGAGCAGACAGGCTTATCTCAGAGGCAGTGTGTAAAGCATTTGTGACCACATACAGTAATCCAGTGACAACACTACAAATGGACACCACACAGGTTTTATATAAAAAAATAAGTATACTTTATATAAATTTACCACAAGACCATAAACGACAAAAATACACAATACTATTACTTTAAGATGGTAGTTTTTAGCTTAGTTCAGTTCAGTTCTTAAGATGCGACACTTTGCGTCAATGTACCTTATGATGCGTTGCGCTTCCATGACAAGCAATGTCGCAGCGATGGAAATGCGGCAAAGTTCTGATGCAAAGAAATAAAGACATGAAGATCTTCCAGATGAGGTACGCTTCTCCGGGGATGCGAGAAGTTCTCGGTTCGATGCGTGGACTGCAGCGGCGACACCCTTGTTCAGAAGTGTGACGGCAACAGCTCCAACTGCGACACTCTTCTCCCACGATGCATGAAGCTTCCGCACGATGCGACAACTACAGCGGCGACATCCTTGTTCAGAAATGCAACGGCAGCAGCTCCGACGGCGGCACGCTACTCGGGGATGCGAGGCAGTGCGACAACTCCAGCGGCGACACCCTTGTTCAGATGTGCGACGGCAGGCAGCAGCGATGGTGACACGCTTCCTCTTCGTTGCGAGACGCTTCTCTCGATGCGGTGCAGTGCGACAACTCCAGCGGCGACACCCTTGTTCAGAAGTGCGACGGCAGCAGCAGCGACACGCTTCGGCTTCGTTGAGTCGTGCTTCCAGCTCCTTGCGACACGCAGTCCCTCAGAAGGCCCACAACAGCAGCAGGCACTTTCAAAGAACTCTGGGGAGCTGGGGGTTGAAGTCTGTTGTCCCTGAGACTTCAGCAGGAGGCAAGCTCTGTTCCAAGCCCTTGGAGATCCGTACAAGTTGATATAAGCACACAACATCTCTTCTCCTTCCTTTGGCAGTCAGGCAAACCACTGCAAGCCAATCCCCCAAGCAGCACTTCAGCTTAGGGATTGTCTCTCCTCAGTTTCTTCAGGTTCCGCTCCTCAGTAAAGGTTTCTTCTTGTTCCAAAAGTGATCTAAATTCTTGGGATCAGGGTCCCACTACTTATACCCCAAAATCCTTTGTTCTCTGAGAGGAGAGCTGCCTTTGCCCAGTCCAAACCAGTTCTGGAGCACTATGTTTACCAGACTCCTTCTTTCCTTTCACAGTGCAGGGCAGAAACATCAGACGCCCCACAGGAGGTGGAGCCAGCATTGTGGAGGGAAAGCACAGCCCTGGAGCACTTTGTTGACAGGATTCCTTCTCTTCATTCACTGTGCAGGGCAGAGACATCAGCCGCTCCCCAGGAGGTGGAGCCAGCATTGTGGAAGTCAGGCACAGCCCTATTCAAGGTTCCGCTGTAACACCTCCCTCCCATCTAGATGCAGATCTCTCTATTCACCACTGGGCTGACTCATCCTGTCTCTTGGAATCCTCCAGCCGTGTCACTCACAGAAACCAGACAAAGGAATACACAACCTAGCAGAGGCAGGCTTGAAAGGTTAGGCAAGAAAATACCTACTTTCTAAAAGTGGTATTTTCAAACACAGAATGTTAAAACCACCTTCACTAAAATATGTATTTTATCATTCTGCGTTCAGGCATACTAAACTCGAATTTCTACCATGTTCTCTGAGTCAGTTAAGAATATAAACATGTAGTAATCTAACAGCCCATTCTGGCCTATGGAGAACAGGTACCTTGCAATAGTGAAAAACGAAAACGGCTGTAATTCACTATTAGGACATGCCACACACATCAGGGCATGTCCTACCTTATACTTACAATGCACCCTGCCCTTGGTCCTACCATAGGGGTGTCTGATATGAAGAAAAGGGAAGGTTTAGGGACTGGCAAGTGGGTGCACTTGCCCAGTCAGCATGACAGTACCAGACTGCACGCAGGCTCTGCAATGGCAGACGTTAGACACATTTTACAGGGCTGCTTCTGTGGGTGGCACAACCATTGCTGCAAGCCCAGCAGCAGCATTTGGATTTACAAGCCCTGGGCACACTCAGTGCACTATACTAGGGTCTGACAAGTAAACCAAATCAGTCAATCATGGAATCACTAATCAAAACATTAATTTACAGTAGGGAGCACTTGCACTGTGGCACTGGACAGCAGTGGCATAGTGCCCAAAGCATCTAACACCAGCAAACACACATGAGGCAACAGCAAAAAATGGAAGGGAGACCCACGCCAATGGTGCCAGCTCTAACACCACTCAAGAAGGTGTCGTTATCAGACAGAAACCCTACCGGGTCCCTGAGGCCCGCAGGCAAGCCCTACTGCAAGAGGGTAGACAGATGCTGGAGTCGGGGATTATAGCACCATCACGAAGTATCTGGTGCTCAACCATCGTGCTCGTGCCCAAGCCAGATGGCAGTATCCGGTTCTGCATCAACTTTCGATCGGTAAACCGGATCTCCAAACAAGACGGCTATCCCCTTCCCAGGGTCGACGAGCTAATTGAACGGTTGATTGAGGCCCATCATATCTCTATGATAGACCTTACCTAAGGCTATTGGCAAATTCCCCTAAACCCCGATGAACAGGAAAAGACGGCCTTCTCTACCTCGGACGGTGTGTACCATTTTACCGTCCTACCCTTTGGGCTTCACGGTGCACCCGCCAGCTTTTAAAGGTTGATGGACACCCTGCTAGCACAACATCAAAGATATGCGTCAGCCTACCAGGATGATAGTGTTTAGCAAGTCATGGAAAGAACATCTCATTCCTCTGGGGTCCATTCTGGGCGAATAAAGAGCCGCCCAATTACACATCAACGCAAAAATGTCTAGATTCGCCTTCCACAAAGTGAAGTACCTTGGGTATCTGTTGGGCAAAGGCATGATCAAACCCCAAACTGAGAAAGTAAGGGCTATACAGGACACTCCATTTCCCCAGACTAAAAGGGACTTGCGGGTTTTCTTGGGTCTTGTGGGATACTACAGGTATTTCATTCCCCAGTTTTCTGCCATAGCTGCCCCTCTAACCGACCTTCTGCGCAAGTCAGCCTCCCCTTCACGTCTCCACACCCCCTCTGAACCTGAGTCCCTGGCTTTCCGTCACTAAAGAAGGCCCTGACCTTGTCCCCCTTATTGCTCACTCCTAATTTCGGGCAACCCTTCATCCTCCAGACAGACGCTTCCGGGGTAGGTAAAGGGGCTGTCCTCTCCCAGTTAGATCCTGAAGGAAACTAGAAACCTGTCCTTTATATTAGTAGGAAGCTATTCCCTTGAGAAAAGGTGTATCCCACAATAGAAAAGGAATGCTTGGCGGTAAAGTGGGGCATTGAGAAGCTCAAATACCATCTGGAGGGAAGACCTTTTGTGCTACATACTGACCATGCCCCTCTCACCTGGGTCCAGAGAAACAAGGGGTGCAACAAATGGGTCTTTAGATAATTCCTGGCTCTCCAGCCCTTCCAGTTCGAGGTCTGTCATCGCAAGGACAGTGAACAGGGCAATGCGGATTATCTGTCCCGTTTCCCTCTTTCCTCCAATCAGGGCAATCCTAGGGGAGGGGTGTGTCAGGAACCCCTGATTGAACTAGGAGAGTGTGTCCCGATGCATCCAGAGCCTGAGATTCTACTGCTTCACACACAGGCTGAAGACTATCCCTTTAAGACTCCGTGTGCTGTCGGTGTGGAGGAGCCCTGTCATCTGACGTCATCGGGAGTGGACCTATCGGGAAAGGCGGGGACGGAGAAAGAGGAAGAGGATTCCGGGTCGGCGAGGAGCGCGAAAAGGGAATCGAGAGAAACCGAAGAACCGATGGAGGAAGTAGCAGATTGCGAGAGCTGTCGAGGGTTTCCAGCGCAACTGTCTGAAGCCGATGTTCGGGAGACAAGAGAGAAGCCAAGAAGCCAACATGACCACATGCCGCCCGCCACTCTCCTGGAGGAGCATGGCTGGACAAGGTACGGTGCAGTATACAAGGGTTCTCGGGGCACTGGGTGGGAAGGGGAGGCACCTAGAAGGAGGACACCGATACAACGAGACTGCACCTGATGGCAGAACGTGGTGATCCCTCACTTACCCCATCCCCAGACGTGAATAAGCAAACCAGCCAAACCACTGATTATGGCTTCTTTTTTCGTTTGTTGTTTCCTTTTCTTTTCATATACCCTTCTGGTACTTCGGGAGAAAACGCCGAGTATCCTGGCCGGATCCTCTCTTGTGGCAACGAAGCAGACTGGGGACTTGAAGCTTTGCCAAAAGTTAAATTGAAAAAATAAAAGCTACTCACTTCAAGTACATCCTTGGCTATGGGTTCAATGTTCTTATCCTAGAGTGCTGGGCCCTGGGGTAACATCCCGACAATATAATATACATTAAATATGTTTAAATATTATTCATAAATATATATAAATATTTTCTAAATTAAACACACACACACATAAAAAACTGTGCATATTTATATACACATATGTAATACAAAACTATTTAGTTCATTCATTCTTTATTCACCCATATATGGCCATAAAAGACAAAAACAATACAAAGCAGTTAAACGGTTATAAAACAAATAACTCTATCAACCTCAGCATAATTAATACGTTGGATAACCTAAAAGCCCTAAAACATGATAGCTGATGCTCAACAAAATGAAACTTCAGCACATAAATGCTTTAAAAAATTTGCATATCCACATATAAAGTGCATAGTTCATCTATATCATATAAAGTAATGAAGTGCAGTAAATGTCTAAAACCAGAAAAAGATAATTTTAAAACAAGTATTACAAGTCCATAGTATTCTTACCTAAAACAGCAGCTTTAAGGAAAGAACACACACTGGTACAAATATTTGGGGTGTCTAATGATGGCAGTTTGTGCAAGGCCTGTTTGCAGCTTTGGTGACCCAAGGATTTTAAAAGCAGCTTCAAAAAGCGTCTCCAGGCATAACTAAAATAATTACAAAAAAGGATGTAATGCATTAGTGATTGTGAGGATACCCAGTCCATGGACAAGCCCTGTAGGAGCCACCTAAGGGATCAGTTGGCATTCTAAAACTCATAAGCGGCCATACTGAGCCTGATCTAAAATGAAAAAGAAGGGACCTTTCCCATTGTGGAAATTCAAGAGAAAGATCTAAAACAGACTCTGGACTGGTAAGAATACGAAAATAGGTCAAAACAGAGCTCTTTACCAGCTCCTTGTGCATTCTTACCTCATCACAACAATCCAAAAATAGACTTTTTATCCGAAATTTGTCTCCTTTCAGTAGAATGGAAGGAGACAGAAAAAACAGAGATAACCCCAGTCCTTGAAAGGTTGTGTTTATATATTGCCCCAATCATCCATTACGATATAATTTAAAATGATTTCTCCACAAAATGTGGCTTGGGGATTTGTCCACATACCCACCCAAAGAAGTAGAGGTGCCATTCGGACACTATCCTCGATAAAACATTGCTTAATCTCTGTGTGTAGAATAAAACTAGAGGCTTCGGGGGGAATCTGTAAAAACCTCCTACATATACAATCTTCCTCATCATGAAGGGAACAGCTGTTGCAAGAGTCCATATCCCTGCCCCACACGTAGCCACAGGGATACACTGAGTGTTATAGATTGTGGTAAAATTGTCCACTTTCTCCTTTTCCTAACCATTAAAAAAATACATATATTTTAACTTATGTTTTAACTTATATTTTTAAATTGTTTTTAGATTTATCAATTATAACAAATATGTTATTTCTAATTTAATTGTACTTAAAAAGTAAAGAATTCATAAAAATACCCTTTATTTAAAAAATCTTAATAATTACATACATTTATATATATATAAAAAATCTAAAATTAAATACCCAAATACATAAGAATTATATATATTTTGGGGCATGGTTTGCCGCGGACAGCAAAAGTCGTACTTTAGAGCAGCTCAGTCTGACTGCCCCGCAAAAGCCCCTAAATATACGCGATATGGATCTTAGAAACCAAGGACAAGGTCCGAGCAGATGCCGGATGACGACCGCAGTGTAATCAGAGCACACAAAATGAAAGCGGGCCACACTGCTAGACAGTCGGGGTGAAAGGCCCCCCCCCTTCCCCGTCGAGAAATAAAAGTACTCCCGCATTGCACAAGAATAGGCCAACTCAAGTCATAAAACATCTCTAGCCCCCGTCCACTAAATCCATAACCAGGCCTGGAGCTTGGAAAGGGGAACAGACAAAGGGACTGCATAATCAGGTGGTTGTGGGCAGGCAACCGGGCTCTGGGCACAGAACGGCATGGGCGAGCTGTGGCAGAGGCCCGCTTGTCTGAACTGCTTTGGCGGGGCAAGATCTGGGAATGGAGTGCCAGAAACCCGAAAAGCAGACAGGGAAGTCACGCCTGGGTAGGCAGCAGTGAATACTGCCCTCGGTCTTGTTGTTCTACCCCCCTCCTCCTCCATACAAGTTGCGGCCCCATGAGGAGAAGAGGTTTAGAAATGACAGTTGGCAAGGGCCCTTGAGCCGTAAAACAAACAAAGCTGGCCAAATATACCCTAACAAAAGGTCCACCATAAGGCATTGAAACAATGGCGACAGAGGCAACTGCAGGCTCCTTGTCCTTGGCCCCGAACCCACGCTGAAGGACATCATGTTGACATTCACGGGGTCAAGACAGATCCGGCCGGGAGAAAACACTCGGTGACGGCAGAGGTCTCCCTGCTGAAGGAGGACATGCAAAATTTGGGAGCCCAAGTAAAGGAGATGGAGGGGGTCACAACAGGCCTCGCAGCGGATACAAAATCTCTTCAGCAACAGGTCAATTCATTAACTTTTACAACAAGACAACTAAAGGCTAAACTCGAAAACCAAGAAGGGCGCTCCCAGTACAACAATGTTCGCATTATTGGGGTACCGGAAAAAGCAGAGGGAACAGCGGTAGAGTTATTTGTGGAGGATCTGATCATCAAAGAACTTCAACCAAGGGGACTATCCAACTACTTTTCAGTGGACCGGGCACATCGGGTCCCGGGTACTTGGCCAAGGCCGGGATCCCCGCCACATCCCATTATTGTGAGAATGTTTAACTATTGAGATAGGGACGCAATCTTGCAGACTGCTGTGAGCGCCCCGCCGCTCAAATTTGAAAACACCACTATTGCGTTTTTTCCTGGCTTTACTATAAAAGTTCAGCAACAACAACATAGTTTCCTGGAGGTCAAAAAAGCTCTCAGAGCGAAGGATATCAAATACTCCATGCTTTTCCCCTCAACACTCATAGTCACAGAAGAGGGCAAGATCTGGCATTTCGCTACCCCAGAGGAGGTGTGGGACTGACTGGATGGCTGGAGAACAGCTGGAAAACCCCAACATCAGTGTAATAACAACAATAAACTGGCTACCATAGAATGGGAAACGCCTCCGGGACTGGCAGGGGGACCTACCTGGACGGCGGAAAAACTAGGGACTGAGAGAGACTGAGCACCTGTAGAGGGTCATCACATAAAGGGTAGACAAAAGCCGTACTAGTCCAATAGATAAACTGACAGAAGATACCTGGGCCGGACATCTGGACAACCTGACAGACTGAATCTGCTTAGCCAGCTAAGTTACTGATGTTCTCGTAATGCGCATATTCTAGGTTATGGCTTACTATGCTTATTGGACAATGTGAAAATAGGACAAATGGAGGGGCTACCGGGGTGGGGGCAAGACTGTTCGAGGCTTAAGCCCGCCGGTTCTCAGGCATTAAAGTTATGTAGCGACAGGCACTCTGCTGGTTGGGGTGGTGGGTGGGTTTATACCTGCAGTGCAGGGTAGCAGGGAGGGGGAGTTCTGGGTGGTTGTGGGTTGAATTGCCAATGTTGATATGGTTTGTAAAGCAGTTGTATATAACGCTTTGCTTGGATAATATAATGACGGGGGGTCTGCTAGATCGAAAAGGACGAGATTCACCACAGTCACCAGCAAAAGCAGATGGCATTCAAACATATGCATAATGAGCCAAACAGGCCCGTAGAGTTGAGCCCTATGAGACCACTCAGGACCGGAATAATTTGAAAATAATGACCTGAAACGTAAACAGCCTTGGACATAAACTAAAGCGCACTATAATACGGCGTAACACCCCAGATATAGTATTCATACTGAAGACACATTTCCAGGACAATAACTGTAGGGTGCTGGATAGGCGCGGATATAGGCTCCTTGCGCACGAAGGGTTCACATTCGGGTCACGTGGAACAGGTACACTAGTGTGTAATGCTTTATCCTTCACACCAGGCAAGATATGGATTGATCAACTGGGGAGATAATTAGCACTGACTGGGATGTGGGAAGGGAGGGATATCAATATATGCTCAATATACATACCACCATGATTGCACGCAGATACCCTCCCGGCGCTCAGTAAGATTCTACTGGAATTGCCAAGCGGCACCCTGATCATGGGTGGGGACATGAACGCTGTAATGAAACGTTACATAAACCGAGTGTCAACCTCTTATAAAGAAGGGAGAGGGCACAGAACTTTTAAAAGCATTCACGGAAGCCTTGGAACTAGTGGATCTCTGGAGAGAACATAACCCAGAGGTTATACAATACACATTTTATTGTACACGCCATGAGGGCTATTCCCATCTGGACTACCTATTGACACAATCCTACGAGGTAGGAAGTTTTCGAGGGGCAATGCATAGGGCAAGTGGCATATCAGACCACTCACCAGTAGAGGTACGGCTGTTAGGGCCTACTAGAGACACTGCACTGCCACCACGACTAGATCCTTGGCTGTTTAAAGACAAATAAACAATGTAACAGTAACTTCTTAGGCAATGATTACATTTAAAACATTTCTTTATCACATGTGTCTAGGCAATGTAACAACAAAAGTAGTTAAAAAAATACAAATTATATTTATTTTTCACGTTTCAATTATCACAAAATATTAAAAAATCTAATTTTTACAGTGTAGACATACAGTGTTATGTGACGTTATGGAGGACGCTAATCTCAATGTGTATTGCGTTCCGATGTCGCGTTCGCGTTACGTAGTGACGTGATGAAGGACGCTAATCTAAATGTGTGTTGCGTTACTTAGGAATGCGAAAGTTAACTCACGATGTTACCAATTGACGTGGTGTTTTCTAACGCCCATAGATGAAAACTGTGCGTGACTGCGTGTCTCCGCTGTGTGAATCTGATAACACTAGACCGTGAACTCGCTAGTGTGGCACTAAAGATCAGACTAAAACCAACAAATAGAGGTTATCTATATTGACAGTTATGTTCCTATACTAATATAGAGAGTGAATAAAATATGAACATGATGTTATTTTATGTCTTTGTTATTAGTGGAATATAGATTATAAAGATGTCAGTCATTATTTAAACAGATAGTGGCTATTATTATTATATTAGAACTTTCTGTTTAATAAGATGAATCACCTGTGGGACACATACATTTCCACAGTGTAACTGAACAGAAATAATAATAGAATAATAAACAGTACTGTCTCTATATGTATTACTTGGGCAGTTAAATAATAGCATTTTCCCAAGGTAGGTCACTGTTTAAACCCTTTTGGAAGGTATCTAATGAAAAAACATGTAGGCACAAAAAGCCATTTAATATATCCCCACTCATGTGTCAGGCTAATGATGTAACTCAAATATATTGTTTTTAAATTGAAAAATGACTATACAAATTGGTGTCTAGTATATGTTTTTTATTAATTTCAGGATTTGTGGCTTTTCCTGACCAAGGCATACTTTACGCCGAAACGCGCGTCGAAGACTAAAGATTGTGCCACAGGATTGTTGTTCTTTCTTTTTATCTGCACAAGAACTGTGTGTTTTTTAATGAGATCATTGTAAAAAATGATATAACACAGTATGTCTACACTATACAAATGGGATTTTTAAATATTTTGTGATAATTGAAAAGTGAAAAATAAATATAATTTGTATTTTTTTACCTACTTTTGTTGTTACATTGCCTTGACACATATGATAAAGAAATGTTTTAAATGTAATCATTAAACCACAACATATTAGGGAACCACTTCCTGCCCCCAACCATTGGCACTGCTAATTCTCAAATTGCATTTGCAATGTTCATTCTTTTTCTTCGCGCAAAATTTTTCTTCGTCATTTTTTCATCAACTTTTCACTCCATTAATCATCCACACTTCTGCTTGAATTCATAATAGTCCTTATGCAAGGAAAAAGCCATTTCCCAGGTTTCTAATGCTCCCGCTGGGCCATCCGAACCTCAATTCAAGAACACGAATAGAGCCAAATTCCTCCGTAGCAGCTTTATTTAAAATCCAATGCATTTCGGGCCTCTGGGGCCCTTCGTCAGGGAAAACTAGAAATAACAATTACATACGTTTTAGTAATACATCGAACCATTATATGCTCACAATTACCAAACTTTTCAAGTTTAGAGTTGCCCGTTCCTCTTTCTATCAATACTAAATAAAACTCAACATAAAGTCTTGTCACTCATCCTTGTAATTCTTAACGAGATCAAACCCCACTTTTACTTAAAAGCTAAACTTTTACATGAAAGCTGAACTGCAAAACCTCCCACTCGGTGACTGATTTTCAAACCTTGTCCGTGATTATTTATTGCTACTATCAGCTACTATCTTCTTACCCCATCATATACACATGAAACTCCACATTCTCTCCTCTAGAAGCTATCTCGCATATTACACATATTAATCACCTCGTGTTCGTTTCCTACCTGCTAAACAGCAACCATTCTCCTCTCTCCATCCCAAGTAAAGTAACTCCTCTCTATTTCAGCCTTCTTACTTTTAACCACTTTAACTCCTCCTTGCTGACGGCCCAACCCCTCATTGCCACATGATCAACACCTGGGTCTCTTGTAATCTCCCGCGCTTCGAAGAAAAACTACCACTCCCATGATGCTTTACATTTTAACAGGTACTTCGCTATGACAAAATGCTTTCCTTGTTAAACAAACACTGTATTGTAAAACATAATGCAACTCTAAACATATTTCGTAAATGCTGAACAATGTTAAAAACCAGTTCATTGTTGGTATTTCATTGTTATAATTATCATGTCCTTCTGACATCAAAAATACATTTGCTGCGTGAATTTCGATGTTCCGCCTTGCATAAGAAAACGATTTTCATCCAAAGTGTTCTTTTGATTTGCAGTGTTCTTTGTGGGTGCTAACTCGTAAAGGGCATTTTTGTATCAAACATCATATTTGGGCGAGTTGCACACCTAATTTTCTCGTACCAACTTCACCAAATTTTTCATCTTCAATTTTTTAACGTTGCGTGCTCAATGTGTCGTGCCCAGCCCAAACGCACGTAATAAACTAAACCACAACATATTAGGGGACCACTTCCTGCCCCCAACCATTGGCACTGCTAATTCTCAAATTGCATTTGCAATGTTCATTCTTTTTCTTCGCGCAACATTTTTCTTCGTCATTTTTTCATCAACTTTTCACTCCATTAATCATCCACACTTCTGCTTGAATTCATAATAGTCCTTATGCAAGGAAAAAGCCATTTCCCAGGTTTCTAATGCTCCCGCTGGGCCATCCGAACCTCAATTCAAGAACACGAATAGAGCCAAATTCCTCCGTAGCAGCTTTATTTAAAATCCAATGCATTCCGGGCCTCTGGGGCCCTTCGTCAGGGAAAACTAGAAATAACAATTACATACGTTTTAGTAATACATCGAACCATTATATGCTCACAATTACCAAACTTTTCAAGTTTAGAGTTGCCCGTTCCTATTTCTATCAATACTAAATAAAACTCAACATAAAGTCTTGTCACTCATCCTTGTAATTCTTAACGAGATCAAACCCCACTTTTACTTAAAAGCTAAACTTTTACATGAAAGCTGAACTGCAAAACCTCCCACTCGGTGACTGATTTTCAAACCTTGTCCGTGATTATTTATTGCTACTATCAGCTACTATCTTCTTACCCCATCATATACACATGAAACTCCACATTCTCTCCTCTAGAAGCTATCTCGCATATTACACATATTAATCACCTCGTGTTCGTTTCCTCATTGCCACATGATCAACACCTGGGTCTCTTGTAATCTCCCGCGCTTCGAAGAAAAACTACCACTCCCATGATGCTTTACATTTTAACAGGTACTTCGCTATGACAAAATGCTTTCCTTGTTAAACAAACACTGTATTGTAAAACATAATGCAACTCTAAACATATTTCGTAAATGCTGAACAATGTTAAAAACCAGTTAATTGTTGGTATTTCATTGTTATATTTATCATGTCCTAGGAAGTTACTGTTACATTGTGTATTGCCCTGTCCTAGGAATTTTATTTCTATTACATCAGGGGGTCCTAGTTATTTACGAAATAAAGACAAATAAACTACAGACAAACTGAGGGAACAGATGCAGCTATACTTCCAGGATAATGAGGGGTCAGTAGACTATGCATGCATACTGTGAGAGGCGTGGAAGACCGTGATTTGAGGACATGTGCAAGCTATGCCCAAACATAAAACCGAAATTGCCCTAACTAGTCAAACACTCAGCTTGGACTGTCTTTTTATCAGTGAGACATGGGCCAAGGACCACTCGGGTCCCGACTTGTCCCCTCAGGACTACATTATCCTTAGATGCATCCGCCCTGATAGAAGAGGAGGTGGCCTAGTCCTGGTGGCGAGGGACACCCATGGATGTACCCTCAGCAATGTGGAAGGTGTCCCTGGCTCGCTGCTGGAAGCAGCCACGTTCGGAATTATGCTATCCGAGAACTGTAACCTCTCAAGCAATCTGGTATATCGTCCTCCAGGGCCAGGAGCCACGTTTCTGGAGACAAGGGTGTCGATAAGGATGTAGGGCGGATACGCCCTACAACACACCCCGCCCGCCACCCATTTTCCCCCGCCATATTAGTGTGGCGGGGGGGACCTCGGTGGACAGAAAGACCATCTGCCGGTTTTCCACCGGTCACACAGGTGACCGGGCGGAAAAGGGGCCTGATATGGTGGCAGTGTCTGCTAGACACCGCCATCCATATTGGGAAGGCATGCGGATTGTGCTTTCGGGGGCCCGTTGCGGGCCCCGGGTATTGGGAGAGTGGGGGGTGCACTCTACATTGTCATGAACAAGGTGGCAGGCACCGCACGAACCCTGTCACCTTGTGCATGACAATGCACACAGTGCATTCCCAGCATTGTGGCGGGTGGTGCTGTGAGTACCGCTCGCCACAATGCTGGGAATGGAGGATGCCACGGTGGCGGTGGCATCCTAATTGAAGGTGCGGGACCGCTGCACCACTGGCAGCCGGTCCCAGCACCGTTAGGGTGGCGGGCGGACTAAAGTCAGCACGCCATCCTAACCGGCCCCATGGTTTAGAACCCCAGAACCATTTGTCACCACGGCTCAGTACACTATTCATAGGGATTTTAATTTTCATCTTGAAAACAAACAGGACAATGACTCTGCTCACCTTTTAGATCTGATGACATCTATGGGGTTTGAGCAGCTAGTCCGTTCTCCCACCCATAGTGCTGGACACACCTTAGATGGCAGTTTTTTCTAACCATAACAATCTAACGATTGAGGCAGTTTGCCCTCTCAGCTGGGTTGACCACTGGCTGGTTGAGTTCAAAACCTTTCTCGCTCACCTCACTAAAGCAAATAAGGCCCCCCCAAAACATATATGCTGCAGGGGACCAAACAAGATCACAGCCACCAACGGGGAGGCCGCCTTAGCCTCAGTTTCTGTTGGAAGTTAAATCACTCATCATCCCACGGCAGAAGGTTTTTGCAAGTGGTTCACCGAGGCCTGAGATTTAGTTGCTCCATTTAAAAATTATGTCAGTAAATTAGCAAAACCCTCGGCTCCATGGCTCTCGGAAGGGCATATGGCTCTCAGGCGTCAATGCCGCAGGCAAGAACGGAAATGACGTGCTAACCGGTACCCTTGGGAAAAAGCCAAGCAGAAATCTTTTCTGCGGAATATCAACATGCCATCTTTAAGGCCAAATCCTGTTTCCTCACAGAAAAGATTCCGTCAGCAGACAACTCTTCCAGCATGCTATTCACAGTCATAAGGGAAATTACTGAGCCACCAGGGACACAGCTGTTGAACCCCTCCCAAGACTTCTGTGACAGAGTAGCAATCTACTTCCGTTTTTTTTGTTTAAATCTGTTTTTATTGTTTTAAAAGAATACACTCTTTGGCAGCATATATTACAGACAGAAATTCGTAAGCATGTGCAGATTATTGATCCGTACTTGGGCCGATAGCTACTGTAATGTAACATGCATTCAAACTATACATCAACCGCTACTCACTCCAGAGCAAACTGCATTATCTTTACCAGTTCTGGTGCAGTTTCTCAAGGAGTGACAGGAGCAACCGTGCGTCAACCATTGATCCGTACATGTAAGCATATGCCGCCCGCTCAGTTCAGGTACTTAAAACAGATGAGTTACATACAATTCAAAAGAACAAATCATAACAATGGCAGCGTGGACGATTTATACATGCTTGGCTCTCCCCCTTCTACCACTGTCTCCCCACCCTCTCACCCCCTGGGGTCACTTGTGTGCGCCTCAGCTGTAACGGCCCCTGTGTGATTGCAGACGCCCCAGCGTTGGGCCAGAGGAAGTAGGGTTATACTATCCCGTCAGTGAAGCAGCCCGCGGCGCAGCCTCGCTCGCGCAGACACTGCCAACCACCCCCATATGCCCCGCGCGACCCTCCCCTTCCAGGTGTCGGAGCTCCCCGAGCAACTGCTCCCATCGGTCCGCCATGGGTTCCTTCCGCAGCCCCAGAGTTTCCTCCCTCCGGATAGCGGTCCCCTTTGTCCTAGCCCATGCCTGAAATGAGGAACTCCATGACCGCGCATGCGGCGGTTCATGTGCCTTCCATCGCCTCGTAATAAGACGTTTTGCTACTACGAGCCCCAGGTCTAGGAATCGGGACGTTACCTTGTCTTTGGGTGATCTTTTAAAGTGGTGCAGAATGTGTTCGGGCCAGTCTAATGGGATGGTACAACCCACACTCCCCTGCAACAACCCACTGACTACTCTCCAATAGTCGCCCAACCCAGGACAGCTCCACAGCATGTGTAAGAACCCCGCCCCCAGTTCACTGCACCTAGGGCACATTGTGTCAGTGCGATGAAAGTACCTGTTAATCAACTCTGGTGTGAGGTAAGCCCTGTGTACAATGAATAACTGGATTTGGCGGAACCGCATGTTCCTGGGGATACGCACTGGACCTTTAAGGATCCTCTCCCACTCCTTGTCTGCTAGCGGCCTTCCCAGGTCCAAGTCCCATTTGGCGCGAAGCCGGTCCAAGCTAATCGCCGCCTGCTCCCTTAGTGAAGCCGCGAACCAGCGGATCAGGTGCCTACCTCTCCCCATGACGTGCAGGTATTGCATGGTTAGGTGCTGGCTAGGCTCTGTGGTCATGTCCCCCCATTTGGCAGTCAATCTCGCTATCAGTGAGCGGTGCGTTAGGAACCCACCGGGCGGGAGCCCGTCCTCCGACACTAGGGTCTCGTATGGTATAAGCTCACCCTCTCGATACAGATCCCCCAACGTACGCACGTCGGCTTCCCACCAGTCCACCAGTGCGGGGGCCGCGAGCACTCCTCCACCACCGGGGGAGCCCTCCAATGGTATTGCCGGCGCATATGGGACAACAGTACGAGTGAGGTATAAGGCCCTCCGGAAGCACCTGTGTGCCACCGCCAGAAGGAGCGGCAGCGGACGCGTGACTGTGGTAAGGGGATGAAAGGATCTAGTTATACGCTCCAGTGAGTAAGGCTCCATTACTGTGGCTGTATCATCCCTGCCTCTATCAGCCAACCAGCGGGCCACCCATTGCAACTGAGCGGCCAAATAGTAGTGTTCGAAGCAAGGAGCGGCTAGACCACCCCTGTCTGTCGGCAGGAACAACTTCGCGAGTGCCAACCTGTGTCTGGCAGCGCCCCAGACAAAGTCCCGTAGCATCTTATTGAGTCTACCAAAAAAGGCGGGGGGAATATACATCGGCAGGTTAGCAAAGTAATACAGGAGGCGGGGAAGCATGACCATTTTGGCGAGCGCCACCCTGCCCGTAGTCGTCAGTGGGAGTGTGCTCCAAAAGTTCACCTGCGACTTAAGCGCCGTGACCGCCCTTCCCAGGTTCCCATCAAATAGGTCAGCCGGGCAGCGGTAAATTTGCATCCCCAGGTATCGGAAGGTGTCTTCCTTCCATTGGACCAGCGTACCATCCAGACAATATCCCGGGTCCTCGGTCCCGGCACTAAAAGCGTACAGACAGGATTTAGCTGCGTTCACACGGAGCCCCGAGATAGTGGCGAATGTCCGCAGTAGCTGAGGCAGCCTCTCCGGCATGCACCCCACATCCTTAACATAGACTAACAGGTCGTCAGCATAGAGCGACACTTAGTGAACGGCGTCCCCCAGTGGTATACCATCCCCCAGGGTCGCCCGTATAGCCGCCGCCAGGGGCTCGATCGCCAGGGCGAACAGCAACCGGGACAAAGGGCACCCCTGCCGGGTGCCGCGGCTCACCGGTACCGCCTCCGAGACGTAGGGGCCCAGTCGAACACGGACTGTGGGACTCCTGTAGAGTAGGTCGACCATCATGAGGAATCCCCGTCCAACCCATATTGCAGCAACACCGCAGACAGGTAGCCCCACTCCAGACAATCAAACGCCTTCTCCAAATCTAGGATCAGGCATCCCGCTCTGGGCCACTTGTGCACGGCCTCGGTTGCCACCCTGAAGTATCTTCTAAGGTTTAGCGACGTGGACCTCGCAGGGACAAAACCGTTCTGGTCTGCGTGCACCAAGTGAGGGAGAACTGGCGCCAGCCGCTCCGCCAGTACTTTTGCGAGGATTTTGTAATCCACGTTGAGCATCGCCAGGGGTCTATATGAGCCCAGTGCCGTGTGGTCTCTGTCTGGTTTAGGCAGGGAGACCAGGAACGCCTCCCGCATGGAAGGGGGGAGCGACCCCTCCTCTAACGCTTTATTGTAGAGCTCTCGCAGCAACGGCGTCAGGGACTCGCGGTATGCATTATAGTACTACGCGGGTAGGCCGTCTGGCCCCGGCGTTTTCCCAGATGCCATTGATTGGATCGCCTCCCCAATTTCCTCCAGGGAGAGAGGCTCATTAAGCGCCTCATTGTGTTCCTCTGAGGCCTCAGGTAATTGGATGGAGGCTAGAAACTACCCGAGAAGGTGCCGAGGACCAATCCCCTTGGCCTTGTACAGTTGTTTATAATGGTCAATGAAGGCCCGGTGTATTTCGCGTTGCGTGTAGACCAGCACTCCGTCCTCCATTCGGATTGCTCCTATCGGGGCACGCCGGTCCTCCTGCTGTATTAGCCAAGCCAGTAGTCGTCCCCCCCAATCCGCTCTAGCGTGCGTTCTGGCCATATGCGCTGCATAATTATGGCATCGGAGCCTCTCCAGGAGCTCCGCGTGCTTTCCACGGAGATCCTCCAGGCTGTGCGAGTGCCTACCCCCTCCTTCTGCCTCCCTCTCGTACCGCAAGAGCTCGTCCTCTAGGCGCGCCAAGGAATCCGAGAGTTCCTTGCGTATGTTCCATTTGGCCCCCAAGCAATGCCCCCGTATGGCCACCTTGTGGGCATCCCACTCCACCAATGCACTGCTCGCTGATCCTTCGTTTGTGTCAAAGTATGCTAAAATAGCCGTACCAAGGGAGGAGCGGAACTCCGAGTCCTCCAGTGCACTCGGTTGAAGCCGCCAGGTGGGCACCGGTGGCTGATCCGCCACCCAGCTAATCCGAAACCACAAGGGGTTATGATTGGAATGCGTCCAACCCAGATATTCTGACTGCGCAATAAGCGGGAGCAGTGACTGGGAGCCCACTATCCTGTCCAGCCGGACGTGCAGATCGTGCACTACTGAGTAGTAAGAGAATATCCTATCCCTCTGGTGGAGGGTGCGCCACAGGTCCTGCAACGCACAGTGTGTGAGCCAGTCCCCCAGTGTCCGTGCACGGGACTCGGCCACTGTGGCACGCAGAGGAGGGAAGGATCTGTCCAACTTAACATCCAGCACCATATTAAAGTCTCCTCCCAGTAACCAGGGGAGCCCAGCGTAAGGGTGTAGAAGCTGCGTCAGCCGCACCAAGAAGGACGACTGATCCACATTGGGCGCATATAACGAGCCTAGCAACATCTCTTGACCATTCAACTTCCCCCGCACCAGCGTGTACCTGCCCTCATGGTCCACCACCACCTCCTCGCAACTGAAAGGGACGCCTGCTCGCACCCAGATCAGCGTGCCCCGCGCATGCGCCGAGTAAGTGGTGCTGTACGTTTGCCCTCTCCAGCATCTGGAAAGCCTGCCCAGTTCCAACTGAGTCATATGCGTCTCCTGCAAAAGGGCAATCCCAACAGAGTGCCTCTGTAAGTAGGAAAAGATGGAGTAACGCTTTGATGGCGTGTGCTTGCCCCGTATATTCCAGGTCGCAATATTAGTGTGCGTCATCATAAAGCTGGTTGAACAAGCAGGGCTTGGGGCGAAGTGCCCGCAACAGGGAGGGGGGGTGTTTTATGGCCCAGGGGGAACGTGTTAGTGCGCTGCCATGCAAACAATATAACTACTGTGAACAGTTTAACAAATAGGGCGTATTCCCAACGGGGCATCCGTCCAAACCTCAGAGATGCTAATTAGCGTTGTGTTATGTCAGTATAGTGCCTGGTGGGGTTCGTGTGCTATTAGCGACTTGTTGGTACAATTCCCCCTCCCTTGTCTCCTCTGGGTGAAGGGGGTGCAGTATCTCGTCCAGAATTAAACTGCCGCGCAAGCCTAGTGTGAGTTGTAGCGGCAGAAGCCTGCAAAGGTGACATCCGGTGCCGCGTGCCACGTGCAACCCGCCCCCGCGCAGCCGGTCTCCCCTGGCGCTAATCCTACGCCCCTACTGAGTCCCAAGGGCCCCCTTATCACCCAGCGCAGCTCCATGGCAGGTGTGTGGTCATGTCTAGTGTGCATGGTCCCTGCCCAAACTTGGTACAATGACATCCCATCACACAATCAAGTCAGCAGTCTGTGGGGTTACCACTGGCAAATTCAGGTCTTCCGAGATCGCCGTGGACGGAGACAATGCACCACTGGTTCCCGGAGCACTGTGCGCACCAATCTCCATGCAATCACTGCTTTGTGGTGTTCCAAGTGTCGCCACCGCTTCGAGTACCTCCTGTCGCTCCATTCTAATTCTCTCGGGGCTAGGTGCTACCGGTCCCGGCCGCGCCGACTGCCGAGCTCCCCGTCGCTTACGCTTTCTGGGCCTTCTCTCTGGGCGGCTGTCGGCATCCGAACTCGCGGGTCTCATTCCCGTCCACTGCCCCGACTCCTCCAGCCAGTCCCATACGTCCGCCGGGGAGTCAAAGAAACGGGTCCCTTCTTTTGCTACCACGCGTAGACGGGCCGGGAACAGCAGAGAGTAGTACAACGCCAGCTCCCGAAGCTGCCTTTTCACTGCCAAGTAGCTGCTCCTGCGCCACTGCACGGCTGCGGTATAGTCCGGAAAGAACATAACTCGGCTACTGCCCACTGTCGGGTCACCAGATTTGCGAGTTTCACTCAGGACCACATCTCTATGGCGATAGTTAAGGAGCTTGAATAGGAACGGGCGGGGTCGGGCCCCCGGTCTGGGCTTCTGCGCCGGCACCCTGTGCGCTCTTTCCACAACAAAGTGTTGAGATAACACCCCGTGAGGCAGAAGATCCCACAGCCAGTGTTCTACATATTGCTCCGGGTTTCTTCCTTCCACTCCCTCCGGAAGTCCCACTATGCGTATATTATTGCGTCGGGAGCGCCCTTCTGCATCATCTATCCGGTCTTCAAGCGCATGGACCCTGTCCAGCACATCTTGTAGTGCTGCGCTATGGCTCTGGGCAATGGGCTGGAGCTCCTGAAGTGTCTGGCCATGTACCGCAACCATCTCGGCCAGCTTACGATGGTCAGCATGGAGGAGGGTAAAATCTGAGGTGACTTTATCAATCCTTGTTTCTAGGGACTCTCTTGTCTGCTCCAGGGTAGCGCTAAGCCTCTCCACCGCCGCAAGCATGGTATCCATTTTAGCCGAGAGGGCCGCCGCTTGCAGCTCCATGTCTCCCCCTGGGCACCCCTGTGGGGGGTCTAGGCTCCCCGTGCGTGACTGTCCCTGCTGTGTTTTGTCATGAAGCCGACCCATCGCGAACTGCTGAGCAGTCGGCATCCACAGTCCGTCCACTGGCGGCGTGAGCACAACCGGGCGCAGGCCCCCCTATCCCTTTGTGGCACACCTCTCTGTGCGACTGCTGGAGCCTCCGCTCAGGTCCCAGGGCCCAAACGACCGACCTCAAACAAATGGGGAAGGAGAAGAGAAACCCCCTCGCTCATGGAAGCAACAGGCTCCGAGGGGGGAAGCTGTTCCGTTCACCGGTAATGTCCCCAGGTCAGCAAGGGGTTCCCAGATCGTTGCGTCCTGTATCCCCCCCCCATCGACAGCGCGCCATTTCCCTTGTCCCTCTGGTACACCGACCGGTAGGGACTCCTGTCTCTCCCCCCAGCAGCGCTTAGTGCGATCAATTCAGTCACATACCGGCCTCACCAGGTACACCCGACAGGTGCCCGCCGGCGAGCCGTTGAGTCCCTGGGTTCGCCCGCTCTACGCCACCTGGGCCTCATGGGATACCACCAATCCGACGCTGCGGCCACCGGAGCACCGGCCGGTCCCACCGCGGCAGCGCTACCGGTCAGTGTCTTGACAGGGGCCGCACGTCCTTAGTCTCCACACCCAGTGTCCAGCACACAGTCTCGCAGAGAGCCCCTTACTTCCCCACTGGTTGTCCCTCGACGCTTCTTGCAGTGGTAGACTCACCGCTCACAGGAGCTGCCGCAGCCGCCCTCAAGATGGCATCTCCCACGAAATGGCGCCCGCCGCCGGTTGCGCCAGTCCTCAGGCCCTCTATACAGACGAACTCAGCAGCGAGCGGCCCTCACCACGCTCTCCAGACACTCCTGTCGCGCTCCCTCTCCACTCCTGTGCCCCCAGTTGGCCGCTCCGCTCAGCATCTCACAATGTGCGCTGGCCCCGGGGGGCGCACCAGTCCGACCTCCTCGTTCTGCGTCTCGCCGCGGGTGCGACCACACATCACCCGGGCCTCTGCTCTCCCCGCAATGGCAGCAGACACTGTTCCCCAGGCTCCGCACTCGCCAGCAGCCCGTCTCACACCCAGTCGCCGCAGGACTCACTGTACTTGTGGGGCCTGCGCAGGCCCAAGGCCCCAACGCACCTTCCGCTACTCCACCGCGATGTCCTGACAGCGGTAACAGTCCCCTCCACTCAGGGCTGCGGACTTCATGTCCTGTGGGCTGCACGTCCCTCTGGACCACGCTGCTCCCCTGGGCCGCGGCTCCGCTGCACTCAGCCACCGGTCGCTCCACAGGCCGCGGCAGGCCCCCAGTTCACGGCTCAGATCGCCGCCCTCCTAGTCGCGCCACCTCGCCTGGGCCTCCCGTGGTGCCTCCCGCAGCACCTCAGCACCCGGCGGGAGCTCCAGTCAGTCCCTGTGTCCAGTCTTTGTAAGCTCGCAGTCTTCGGAGTGCACCGCCCACCTGGAGGGAACAGCCGCTCGCACAACGCGTCCCCAAGCTGACTTCCAGTGCGGCCTCAGACTCCAGCGGCCGACTCTGCCGCACGGGTTGCTACGCGCGCCCTCTCCTCCTGGGCCTGGTTAGGTCGCGGTGCCCCGATCGGCGCCTCACAGTTCTCTGTCCGCTGGACCGTGCAGGCTCACCGCCACTTCCCCACACCAGGCCAGCGTCTGACAGACTCGTAGTGCCCTCTCAAAGGAGAACCTGCAGGATTAATCGAAGGTAAAGGTCGGAGCCTCAGGCACTCGCGTCCGCCATGTTGGCCGGTTGGCCACGCCCCCGAGTAGCAATCTACTTCCATGACAAAGTCCTTAAGATCTTTCATGAGTTCACCCCTGCTATAGTTGATGAACCTACTACGGGGTAGCCAAAGGGGAAAGCGATGATCCGTCTAAGGGGAAACTCACCCAAGTCCTCAGGAAGTATGCCCTGTCCACAAATTACAGCTCAGCAAACCAAGGAACTCTTACTGGGTCTTAAGTCCGGAGCTCCTTCGGACACTTGTACGCTCTCTATATTCATACTTGCACCTGAACCTACGGCCAACTTCCTGTGCAAGGTCTTCAACTACATACTCCTGTCCGGCAAGTATCCAGCCACCTGGAAGGAAGCAATTGTCTCACCTCTTCTAAAAAACCCAACGCCGACCCCTCAGATTTGAAGAACTTTTGACCTATCTCCCCGCTTCTACCAAAATCTTGGAGAAATTCATCAATGTTGAACAGATGAAACACATTGAATCCCAGGAACTCCTTGACAGCTCTAAGAATGGGTTTCGTGCCGGTCACAGCACCGAGACTGCCCTAGTAGAAGCCACCAACTGTATTCTCATGCAGGTTGACCGAGGCGGATGTGCGGTGCCGATTTTGCTCAACCTTTCGGCGGCATTCAACACCGTTTCCCCAGTGTGCATGGTCCAGCGACAACGGGAAATGGGAGTCTCTGGAAGAGCCTTGTAGCTTCTTCAATCCTTTATGACCGGCAGAACGCACAGCGTTAGGTGTAAAGGTTTCAGAGCAAAGGCCTTTGGCCTTCCCTGTGGGGTCTCCCAGGGATCTTCGCTCAGCCCCACTCTTTTTAAACTCTATGTGACCTCTCTGGCTGAGCTGATAAGATCGTTTGGAATCCAGGTGCTCTCCTATGCGGATGACACACAAAAATCTTGTTTCCATTACAAATTATTTGCAATCAGTCGCACAAAAGTTTAATCAATGTATGTCCAGCATTGTATGTTGGATGAAGGGCAGTTCATTAAAGATCAATACAGATAAAACTGAGGTGCTAGTTTTTGGCACACAGAATTCTATCTGGTCAAATGCCTAGTGGCCTGCAGACTGCGGTCCCCTTCCTGTCCCGGTTAGAAAAGCAACACATCTGGGGGTCACTTTTGATGAAGGTCTGGCCTTTGATGCCCAGGTCAGCCATACAGTCAGCACCTGTTTCTACATCTTAAAAACCCTGAGAAAGTTGCTGCTGTATATTCCATTTGAACTGCATCGGCCCACCATCATCAAACTAGTCACCTTCTGGCTGGACTACAGTAACGCTCTGTACCGTAACATCAAGACAGTGTCCCTGAACAAGGTTCAGGTGGTACAGAACTTGCCTTGCACTGGCTCCCCATCAGGAAGCACATTTCCTTCATGGTCCTGAATATGGTATATAAGGTTATGCATAGCAAAGGCTCATCACATTTAAAAATCATGTTTCAGTGGTACACTCCGGGGAGTACCTTGACATCTTCCGCACCGAAATAAATGGTGTCTCCTAGATTTCACAGGTCCAGATGGGGTGGTCGTTGCTCTTCTGTGACATCCACCAAACTCTGGAACTCCTTGCCCCGCTCCATCTCCAAGCGGGACTCTCTTCCGGTCTTTAGAGCTTTTTGAAAACCTGGCTATTTGCTTCTTAGCTACATGTAGGCATTTCTCTCTACTCTCTGTCAGTTCAGTGCCTTGACACCCTCGAGTATAAGTGTGCTTTATAAATATTATCCTATTATATCGCTGGGATTAAAAAGAAGGAGCCAAGGCTTTGATACAATGCCCTAGAGGCTGAACTGGTTGACCTCGAGACACTGCAGGGAGGGGCGAAGGAGCTACCTGCCCAAGTTAAACACCAAAATCACATTAAACAGAAGGAAATGAAAGATATAGTGGAGGGGATGGACAACACAACACCGTTTGTACCAGATGTGGTATAAAGCCAGCAAATTGATGGCCTGGCTAGACAGAAGGGATAAAGCAAGAAAACGGGTGCTTGAAAGCGTTGAACTCAGGAAGGGTAAAAATTAACATTCACTCTCTAGTCAGTGCAACAGTAGGGAAAGCCTTCAGCTCAGGAGGGGTAACATTTACTATTTCCACTTCAGTTGGTGCAACAGTAGGGAAAGTGTTGGACTAAGGAGGGGTGAGCGTTATACTCAGGAGGGGAAACAATTGCTAATTCCACTCCAGTCAGTGCAACAGTAGAGAGAGAGTGGTTCACTTCAAACAAATAACATATTTGAACAACTCTATTTAATAAGGAAAATATAAATTATAAAATTTAGAAACCAGGGGCCTGATTAGGATGGCTGTGAGACCGCCACCGTCAACCCGTCGGTGGCGGTCTCACCGCCATCCTAAGCAATATACCTGCCCCCCACATTAGAATGGCGGGTCATTTTTGGTGGTCAGAAAGACACGCATCTGAGGGGCTACTTGAGCCCGCCAGTGCATCATAGTGAATTGTATGCCCTACAACGGTAGCAGTGCCTGCCAGGCACCGCCATAGAGATTACAATGTCCCTTTCCCCCGCCTTTTCATGGTGGGTAACACGCCATGAAAAGGCAGACGGAAAAGGACTTTGGGGGTCTGTAGCATGCCCCCCTTGCTCCCTGCCCCTCAGACAGGAAACCTGGGGGGCATATATACCTGCACCATGTGCAGGCACCTCAGGGATATATGCAGTGTCCCCATTTTGTCTTGCGGTATGTGCTGAAGCCAGCAGAACACGCCGCAAGACAAAATATAGGCATTGCAACTGCCATGGTGCGGTCCCATTGTAACGCCTATGCCGGGAGTGCCAACAGACTGTCCAGCGGTCCCGTTTTGGATACGGTGGGGGTGGGCTTAAGTCTGCCCACCATCGTAATCAGTCCCTATATGTCTACATTTTATCAAAAATGAAACAAATTACATATTGATAACAATATTTAATCATTATTAGAAATTAAAAGAAATCATGCTAATGTAAATAAAATAATAACACAAAAAGGCCACCCTGGGTCAAGACAAAAATATGGAGAAAAAGTGAAAGGAGTGTAGGGGGATTCCTTGTTATAGGACAAATTCCCTCACTCATCTGTGGGTGACATGCATGATCATAGGAAACCTCCTTGCACTGCTTCACAGCACCTCTACAGGGGGCACTATGGCTGAAACATGTCAACCCTATGGTCACAAGCAACCATGCTAGGTTGAATTATCTGGGCATGGTGGTGTAATTGGTTTTAACCCTGATCCCTGGGTGTACCGATAAAATTGTTTATCAACACACCAGGGAGTTAGTTTTATCCTCACCAACACTTTCTTTCTTACACTCTCCCGCCACACCCGCTCATCACAGGATTTATTATACCTCGTGTTACATACAATCAAAACATCCCTGAGCTCCTCCCTCTCAGTGAGGGGGTTGTAGCCCGCACTGCAACCAGTTTCGCAATGCAAGGAGGTTCCCTATGAACAAGCATGACGCCCACGGGTGAGTGAGGGAATTCGTCCTATAACAAGGAATACCCCTACACTCCTTCCACTTGTTCTCCCTTTTTTTTCTTGACCCAGGGTGGCCTTTGTGTGTTGTTAGTTCATTGTTGGGGAGCAATCCCCTGATGGTCATTAAACCTCCTTAGGCCTTTTTTGTGGTTACAATGTAATTAAAATACCACACTAGGGGGCTGATTACAATGTAGGGCGGATCGACACCGCCCGCATGGCGGTGGCGATCCACCCTACATTTCCCTCCACCCACCACAAATTTCCCCCCGCCATATTAGTATGGCGGGGGACCCCGGTAGACGGAAAGACCGTCCGCCGGTTTTCCGCCAGTCAACCAGTTGACCGGGCGGAAAAGGGGCTAGATATGGTGGCGGTGTCTGCTAGACACCGCCATCCATATTAGCATGGGTGCGGGAAGAAGCCACGGAATGGCATTCAGAATTTGCTGTCGGGGGCCCGTTGCAGGCCCCCAGGTATTGGGGGGGTGCACATGGGGGAACTTATGGTACCCCCTACATTGTCATGCACAAGGTGGCAGGCACCGCCCGGTGCCCGTCACCTTGTGCATGACAATGCACACAGTGCATTCCCAGCATTGTGGTGGGCGGTGCTGTGAGCACCACCCACCACAATGCTGGGAATAGAGGATTCCACCGCTACGATGGCGGTGGCATGTGCGGGACCGCCACACCACTGGTGGCCGGTCCCAGCCCCGCTAGGGTCCGCCCGCCATCCTAATCGGCCCCTTGATTTACGCAATCTTAACAACCGACAAATAAAATATGATTGAAATTAAAAAAACATGACACAATTAACTCATAACGTAATAAATGATAACCTTTTGAATGTATCAATAAATATTTTTTACTTTATTATTACTTAAATAACTTTGCACCCTCTACCTCTACAAACTAAACAACACACTCCTAAAATATAACTTAACAAATGTGATAATCTCAAATGAATTTTCAATAAATTATTTCTTAATTGACTTCCCACCCTGTACCGCTAAAAACCTGAGAATCCATACCTTAAATATATTTAAAAAATGTATAACAATTACACAATTTAATTAGGTAATTATCAATTAAACAAGTAATATTAATTCACTAATAATAAATGTATCATATATAATTAACTTTCCACCCTTTACCCCTTCAAATCCTACAACCTACATTTGATATATAACTTAAGAAATATCTTAACTACACAATGTGCATAGTTAATTATCAATTAAATAATTATTAGTAATTAACATTCATTAATAAATATTATAATTAATTACTTCCCACCCTTTACCCCTACAAACCCCACAACTCGCACAAAAAATATAAATTTCAATTTTAATTAATTATATAATGTACATAATTAATTTCCAATCAAATAATTTTTAATAATTGAAAATTAATTATTAAATAATTATAATTAATTTCCTTCCCACCCTGTACACCTACAAACCCCAACAGTCCACCACAACACTAAACATTACAATAAACAATTAAATTACAGTTAAAAGCAATTAATAATTTACAAACTATATTAAAAAACATTAACAATAATTATACAAACAATTTATAACATTTACAATTAACATATGTATTAAAATACATGAAAATATTTAAAGACGATGTTTTTAACACCATTTTTGCAAATGATATTATCAAAGATATTGTTAACGTCAATATTAATAACATTGATATTTTTAAATGATATTAACAACATAGCTATTTTTGACATTGATATTGCTTACCTTAGAAAATCGATATTCTTGTCAATGGTATTCCTGCATTACAAGATTTGAGGATCACAATATTAAGAACTCGATATCTCTGCATCTCAATATTTCTTACTCAATATTTTGTCTGAATACCTCATAAACTTTATTATGCAGTCTCCCGATTTAATACAGAGGGACTGACTATACAAACCTGGCTATGGTTTCTGTTTTCAGAGGCTATGGATTGTCTCTTCTATGGGCCAAAAGTATTGTGGGTCTCACATTGGATCCTTTTAAGTAGGAATTAACCATTTTTGTATTAAACCAATACTCTACTCTTAGATGCCTGAGATGTTGTTTGGACATTTTAGGTGATTCAGCCTCATAGTTTTCTTATGGATCCCACATATGCCATTTCTACCCCTGCTAGAAGCAGGCCTTTTTAGGGAGTTTATTTTCAGAAGAACTATGGGGCATATTATCAAGCACGGCGTTAAAATGATCGCCGCTTCAGCGGCGGAAAACTGCCGCTGAAACGGCCATAATGGGGTCGATGATATGCCGCAGAGAATTCCAATAGAAGTCCATGTTGACACCAGAACATGGGCTTCTATGGGAATTCTCAAGAGCATATTATCAAGCCCATTATAGCCGCTTTAGCGGCATTTTTCTGCCGCTAAAGTGGCGATAATTTTAACACCGTTTCTTGATAATATGCCCCTATGTTTTCCTCTCCCCTGCAAACCTGATTAGTATTCTCTTGTCAAAAGCTTACACCTAATTCAGCATTTGGCTCGGGTGCAGTTGAACATGGAGAAGTTTCATTTTGGTAAGAGTTCACCTTTATTTACCTATTACACATATATCTTTCTGATAAGTATCTTTACATTTTCTTGCGCACTTGGGGGCATATTTATTATTCCATTGTGTCTCCGGAGATTCACTTTTTGTGAGGCTCTGCTGGCGCAAACTACAAAATAATATCTATGAGGCCAAGCAAAGCCAATGCGCATGGCTCTGGATGGCCTCAAAGATATGGAGCATGCATTGTCTCACTCTTCGCTCTGTAGGTGTTCCATTGGCATTGAGGTGAGTGCTCCCAATCAACCCCCATGGACTTTGACACTTCCCCAGGTTTAGAAAACCATGTAAACCTGGGGATGTGCCAGAACCTTGCCCATCTCCAGGTGAGGCATAGCGAGAAGAAATAACATCATTTATCATAATTTCCCCTCTTGCCATACGTGCGAACTTCTGCAGCACACATATAAAGAGGAAAGTGCCTCTCAGGATTGTTTTTGTGCAAGAAGGTCCCTTTTCCTGCAAAAAAACAATACTGCAGACAACACAGGTACCCTTGCACCTTGGTCCAAGGGTGCTTGCATTAGCGCTAGGCTGCAGAACAGCACCAGCGCGGGGAGAAATTACAAAAATGCAATGTATTTGATAAATATGGTGCATTCCAGCACTTTTACTTTGGTATAGGGCAGCACAGCAAGGTGACTTGCTGCGCTTCCATATGCAAAATCCCCATAAATGAGGGCCTTGGAGGGTTTTGTATCTGGGACCTGAGTGGGCTGCCATATTAGGTGGCACTATGATCCAAAAATAACGCATCGTTTTACAAGTGAATTCTTCAATAGAACCTCCCTTGAAAGCGTATTCAAATTCTCTCCTTCCTTTCCTTTTGTGTGATCTCGGAGAGCGCTAGACTCAATGGATTTTCCTACATTTTTGAGTATTTCGGCAGTCTTTCTACTCCACTAAAAAATGTGTTCATTCGACTTCATGGTTTTCATCCTGTTCCATTAAGTCCACATAGATTTTGCTCAAGATGTCAAAGATTCAACTTTGGTTCTGTGCAAAAAATGTGTGGAAGGTTAAATTGGCGTACTTACACACGAACCACTGCATTCAAAGCCGGTATTTGAGGACCATAAAGAGAATCTATTCCCTTTTTATACTTCTCTTCATGAAAGATGATGATGAAATCCATCCCATTTTGGTATTGCAATGGCTTCTTCCTCCTTGTAGGTGGGTGTTTGTTTTCCTGGGTATTTGACAATATTCTCTGGGACTATTTTTAAGACTTACATCACTTGTCCAAGTTTCCTCTTAGGGAATCCTGTGGTTGGATACTATTATTTTACCTGTATTTTGACTTACCTTCTTCACCCAGGATCAAGGGAAGACCTTCTCAGGGACATAGAAGATGCAATCTTTATGGTAACTTTATGGTATCTGTGATCACAGAACTACACTCCAACCCAGATGTTTTACATCTGTATTAAATGTCTTCAACCCTGTGAGAGCAAATATGCCATATGGTCTGAGGTTAAAGTAAGCAAGCACTGGTCTAGAAGAACCCAAATCATTTGAGTAGCTGGAATGCAAGCTAATGCTACACCATGAAATACTTCTCATGAATGATGAGTTCTGTATGTTATGGTCGTTATTCTGGGAGTCAGAATTGATGATCCATTTCTTTAAAGGGTGTGTTCCATAGTTGTAGTTTCTATTTTCCGTGGCCACTTTTGGAGGTGGCTTGACCATTTCTATTGGAAATTGGCCCAGTGGCTGGTGCTTCTGCCTTATATATCACAGACATTTAGTATACATTAGTTCAGTCTATGCTAATGTGACCACTACGGTTTTTAGATCACTGGAACTTATTGTTAAAATCATGGTTTCTTGAAGTGGACGCAGATCTCTTTTGCATTCTAGGCCACTGAGTGGTTCCTGACACCGGTTTGGTCAGATTATTTCTTTCTGTTGGTCAAATTCAGAGCCAAATTAGCAACATCATAAACATAATGATGCTGCCTTCATGTTCACTTTGCTTTTGATGTGACTTGTAGCTATGGGAGTATCTCTGTCACTAGTGATGCTAGTAGGGTGCTGTTTCACTGAAATGTCCTTCATCATTCACTTAATGCTGTGGTATAAACAGAACACAGCATTTGTCTGGACTCCGGTATTTATAATCAACACGTTGATCGATCAAAACAAAGGCATCCTCATCAAGTAAGGAATGGAACAAGGGAGGAGATGAGGAGGTAATGTTTAAATGTTTAACTTACTTACCAGTAATCTTCATTACTGTTAGACGGCGACCTCAGAGGAGCCCGGAAAGGGGTCCTGACTACCCTGAGACCCACCCTCAAAGTATCGTAGCCGGGCACTGGCGGGAGATTCCCCAGGGGGGAGGAATCTCGCAACTAGGCTCGTACTTCTGGCACCACACGACACAGAGAGACCACACTGGGTATCCTCAGAACAAGCTTTATCAAACAGGTGTCACTGCAAATATGTACAAGGGGAGCACGGGCTCAAGAGTCTCGGAAAGGTAGGGGGTAGCGGGACTGTCTCTGGTAACGGTTCAAAGCAGGGACGTATCCGGCGCACAGCTCACAATCCTCGAGCTGGAGGATACGTGGTCGGAGTTGGGGTCCGGCGGGACCGTGAGAGTCTGGGGGAGCCGCGAGTCACTCAGCAGGGCTCAGGTACAAGTTCGGAGGTCTTACGATCTTCAGGGAGCCGCGAGTCACTCAGCAGGGCTCAGGTACAAGTTCGGAGGTCTTACGATCTTCAGGGAGCCGCGAGTCACTCAGCAGGGCTCAGGTACAAGTTCGGAGGTCTTACGATCTTCAGGGAGCCGCGAGTCACTCAGCAGGGCTCAGGTGAGTTCCAGTTCCAGGAGCCGCGACCACGTCAGCAGGCTCTCGTTGTTCCAGCGTCGAATCTGCCGGATAGCCCCAGAGCACCCCTTGTTATAGTTCGACCCCTCTTTGATGTCCGGGGTCTGTGCAGGCAGGGGTCTTGTCACCTGGGGGTCGCTTGTCGGGTTTTCCTGCTATAGTCTTTTGATCCTTTCAGGGCCGGGTCGGGAGGAGTCCCAGACACCCAGCAGGCGTGGAGCCAGCCCTCAGGGAGGCCGGAGGGCCGATCGAAACCCATCGTCCCGGGGGAGTTCAGAGGTGCGATAGAAACTGCTCCTCCCTCTCTCATCCCCTGGAAGCGTGATGTCCTCCAGCCGGAGTGGCGCCTCTAGGCCCGGGTCGCGCTGGGGCCGGGCGGCCATCTTGGTGCATGAAGTGGGCACGCGGGCCCGGGGTGGCCGAAAGGAGAGAGGCCAGGGACGGGGATGTCCGGGTCGGTGCGTGTGTCCTGGTGGGGAGGTTCGGCTGGGCCGGGTGCTTGGGCTGTAGGTACCAGGTTTCGGTGGTGCGGGGGCACGGAGGGCCATTCTACGAGGCCGGGTCCAACACGCGTCCCCCCCAGCTGAAAGCCGGAGAGAACTGCCCATCAGCTTGGGGGGTTCTCTTCGCTGAGGCGGAAGAACCGGGAGAGGCCGTCAGCATTGGCGTGGTCCGTACCAGGGCGGTGTTCCACGGTGAAATCCATCCCCTGGAGGGAGATTGACCACCGCAGTAGCTTGGGGTTTTCTCCTCGCATCTGCATGAGCCAACGTAAGGGCCGATGGTCAGTTTGGACTCTGAAATGGGTGCCAAACAGGTAGGGTCGTAGCTTTTTGAGTGCCCAGACCACGGCAAAGGCTTCGCGCTCTATGGTGCTCCATCTTTGTTCTCGGGGCAACAGCCGCCGACTGAGGAAGGCGACGGGCTGGTCTAGGCCTTGGTCATTTACTTGGGACAGGACGGCCCCAATGCCATGCTCGGAGGCATCGGTCTGGACTATGAACTCCTTGGCGTAGTCGGGAGCCTGGAGGACGGGGGCCGTGCACATGGCCCTTTTTAGGGCATCGAAAGCTTCCTGGCAGGCAGCCGTCCACTGCACTTTCTTTGGCTGTTTTTTAGACGTGAGTTCTGTGAGAGGGCCGACAAGGCTGCCATACCCCCGAATGAATCTTCGGTAGTAGCCCGTGAGTCCCAGAAAGGCTCGGACCTCCGTCTGGGTGATGGGTGGTTCCCAGGCCAGGATGGCGTCGATCTTTGGCTGTAGAGGGGCGACCTGGCCACTCCCGACCTGGTGCCCCAAGTAGACCACGGATCCTTGCCCGATCTGGCACTTGCTGGCTTTTACTGTGAGGCCTGCCTGGCGCAGGGCGATTAGCACCCTTCGGAGGTGCTGGAGGTGCTCGCTCCACTCTGAACTGAAGACAGCGATGTCGTCCAGGTATGCCGTGCTGAACTGTTCTAGCCCGGCCAGGACCCTATTCACCAGTCGCTGGAAAGTGGCCGGGGCATTTTTCATCCCGAAGGGCATTACGCGGAAGCGGTAGTGCCCATCGGGGGTGGAGAAAGCGGACCGCTCTTTGGCCCCTTCGGTGAGCGCAATCTGCCAGTATCCGCAGGTGAGGTCGAATGTGCTGAGGAACCGGGCTGCCCCTAGTCGGTCAATGAGTTCGTCGGCTCGTGGAATGGGATGGGCATCGGCTCGGGTAACGTCATTGAGCCCCCGGTAGTCCACGCAGAATCGGAGCTCGGGGGCGACACCGGGGGCCGCTGCCTTCGGGACCAGGACCACGGGGCTGGCCCAGGGACTGTCAGAGGGCTCGATCACCCCCAGGGTCAACATCTTCGAGACCTCCGCTTGAATGCAGGACCGGACCCGGTCAGGAACCCGGTAGGCTCGGTGTCTCACCGGCGAGCTGTCCCCGGTGTCCACATCATGAACACACCAGTTGGTGACCCGGGGGGTCAGGGAGAAGAGGTCAGAAAATTGTCTTAGGAGCTGGCGGCAGTCCGCTTGTTGCTGGGCAGTGAGGGCTGGGGAGAGGTTCACTCCTTCCACGGAGCCATCCTGCTCCTTGATACACAGGAGGTCCGGGAGGGGATCCGACTCATCTTCGGCCCCGTCATCGGTGGCCAGCAGGAGGCTCAGTTCTGTCCGCTGGAAGTGAGGCTTGAGGCGGTTCACGTGCAGGACCCGGAGGGGATCCCGAGGCGACTGGACGTCCACCAAGTAGGTGACTTGGCTCTTCTTCTCGACCACTTTGTAGGGCCCAGTCCATCGGTCCTGGAGAGCGCCAGGCTTCACGGGGGCCATGACCCACACCTGCTGGCCCGGCTGGAACTCGACCAGAGTAGCATTCTGGTCGTACCAGCGCTTCATTTCTTCTTGACTCGCCTCCAGGTTGGCCTCGGCCAGTTCTCGGAACCTCCTGGTCTGGTTCCAGAGGGCCAGGATATACTGGAACACATCTCGGGGGGTGGTCTGGGGTGCTGCCTCCCACCCTTCCTTAACTAAACTGAGGGGACCTCGGACGGGGTGCCCATAGAGTAATTCAAACGGGCTGAACCCTAAGGACTTCTGGGGGACCTCCCGGTAAGCGAACAAGAGGCAGGGGAGCAGGACGTCCCACTTACGCCGGAGGGGCTCTTCTAGGCCAGCGATCATCCCTTTCAAAGTCCTATTAAACCTCTCTACTAGGCCGTTCCCTTGGGGATGGTACGGGGTGGTGAACTTATAGGACACCCCATATTGTTGCCACAGGGACGTCATATACCTGGATATAAAATTAGTGCCGCGATCGCTCACGACCTCGCGGGGGAAACCCACCCTGGAGTAGATCCCCATCAGGGCCCGGCCCACCACGGGGGCCGTAATGGTGCGTAGGGGAATAGCCTCTGGGTAGCGGGTGGCGTGGTCCACTAGGACCAAGATGAAACGGTGACCTTGGGAGGTGGGGGGGTCCAGTGGCCCCACGATGTCAATCCCGACTCGTTCGAAGGGGGTACTGACGACCGGGAAGGGTTGGAGGGGAGCCTTGCGCTTCCCCCCACTCTTCCCACTGGCTTGGCACGTGGGGCAGGACTTGCAGTGGGCCTCTACCGCTGCTTTCATCTTAGGCCAATAAAAATGGGTCACGAGACGGCTGTAGGTCTTGTCCTGACCCAGGTGACCGGCGAGGGGGACATCGTGGGCTAAGCCCAGGAGGAAATCCCGGAAGCGGAGAGGTACCACCAGTACCCGTCCGGATCCCAGCTCCACTGATTTCTGCTCACTTTACAGGACGTTATTCTCCCAATAGATTCGGTGCGTTCCGGTCTGGTCACCTGCGGCTTGGCCCTCGGCCTGGCGCCGCAGCCCGACCAGGGAAGGACAGGTGGCTTGCTCCCGGCAAAATTCTTCTCGGGTGGGCCCGCCCTCGTGGCGCCAATGGGCCAACTCGGGTAGATCCCCCAACTCGGGGACCGGGGCGGGGTCGGATGGTGCGGGTTCGTCGCTGGACCCTTCCGATGGGGGAACAGGAGGACCCTCGGCGGGGACGGTGCTGGCTACTTCGACCGGGGTGCTCTCGACTTCTCTCCGGGGAGTGAGTCGGGCTGTCATAGATCGGGTGGTGGCACACACCCACTCGGGGAGTCCCATCATTCCTAGGTGGGCCTTGCGCTCTACGTGCTTCCAGGGAGAACTCTCCAGGTCGTTCCCTAAGAGGCAGTCGACCGGCTGGGAGGTTCTTACGGCCACCTTGAGTTTACCTATCACCCCTCCCCACTCAAATGGCACCAGGGCCACCTGACACATACTTTCCCTATTGTCTGCAGATATTACGGGGCAAAAGACATTGGGGAGGATCTGCTCCTCGGGAACTAGGTGCCTGAGGACACCGGTGATACTGGCCCCGGTGTCCCGCAGGGCCTCTACCTGGTGGCCATTGATCTTGACGAGCTGCCCATATTTCTGTGTGTTGGAGGGTAGGAGGCTACCAGGGATCATTTCCCTATCTCCCAGGGATACCAGGGCCATAGCGGCGGGTTCCCACTCCTCGGCTTCCTCAACCTCCTCCCCCAGGGCTACGTTGGCTATCTGTCTCGCAGGGGTGACTTGGGTGGCCATGGGGCACTCTGGGTCATTGGCGTAGTGCCCGGGTTTCTGGCAGCGAAAACATGTGACGGTCACCCGGTGTCCCCGTCTCCCAGGGGGCCCTGTTAC
This sequence comes from Triturus cristatus, assembly GCF_964204655.1. Lineage (NCBI taxonomy): Eukaryota > Metazoa > Chordata > Amphibia > Caudata > Salamandridae > Triturus > Triturus cristatus. The sequence goes on from NC_140594.1 coordinate 521,115,031, forward strand.
TGGTGGGGGGGGCGCCGGGAAAGGTGGAGGTGGTGTCTTCGGGGGGCTAGGCTGGGACTCCCTCGGCCCTCCCTGGTTCCCTCCCCCTCTCTGGCGGGGTGGTCCCTGACTGGTTCGGGGGTACTCTCCTACCATGCCCCGGGAGACCCGGGTGTTGGTCCAGCGGTCGGCCTCCACGGCCAGCTTCCGGGGATCTGTGAGCTTGCTATCCAGCAGATGTTGACGTAGCTCTACGAAGCAGTTCGCAGCCAGATGTTCCCATAACATGAGGTCAGTGAGTTCGGCAAGGGTGGTGACCTTGCTGCCCTTGACCCACCCATCGAAGGCCCGACTAAAAAAGTTTACATATTCCACCCAGGTGGTGCCCGGGATCTTCCTGCAGTCCCGAACCGTTGGCGGTACATTTCTGGGGTGAGGCCGTATCTTGTGAGGAGAGCCTCTTTCATGTGGCTGTAGGAGGTCTGCAGGGAGAGGGGTAGGTCGAGCAGGGTGTCCCTTCCTTCGCTCAGAAACCGTCCCCACAACCCCGCCCCCCAGTCCTTCTGTGGAATCCGATGGGAGGTCATGGCGACCTTGTAGGCCCGAAACCTTTGCTGAATGTCATCGTTTTTATAATATTCTTTGACCACATCCTTGGGGATGTGGACCTTCTGTTCCGCTGGGGGGGCCGTCTCTCGGTTCCCCGAGGGCCTCCCGTCCTCATTTCGGGCCTTGAGCTCGAGTTCCTTTAAGCTCCGTTCGTGCTCCAGTTGGAGCTTTCTTCCTTCGTGCTCCCGTTGGAGCTTCTTTTCTTCCAGTTCGCCTTGTACACGCATTTGCTCTACTGCTAGCTTTTTCTCCGCTAACTTCAATTCGCCCTCGATTTTGAGTTTGGCTAACTCGAGTTCATGACTGCGGCTTCTCTCTCTGTCCGCGAGCTCTTCCGGGGATAGGCCCCCGTCTGGTACGATGCCTCGCACCTGATTGCTACTGCTTTCGCTTTGGGGGGGTTCGGCTTCGTCGGGGCGCTCCCCCGTGCCTTCCGGGCGGGAGGCCCCGGTCTCCACCCAAGTTTTCAGTGCTTTCTGCAAGTCTTCCTTAGTGTTGAGGCCAGTGGTAGCGATTTTAAGTTCTTTGCAAAATTGTTTTAGCTCTTTGTGTGTGTACTCTTCCAGATGCTCCACCTGGAACACTCTGTTGGCGTTGGTTTCTGCGGAGCTCGTGGCGCTTCCTTCTGCCATCTTTGTTGGTCGTGCGTCCGTTGTTTACTGTACGATCTCTAGGTGATGGGCCCGAATCCCGTCGCTTGCCACCAATGTTAGACGGCGACCTCAGAGGAGCCCGGAAAGGGGTCCTGACTACCCTGAGACCCACCCTCAAAGTATCGTAGCCGGGCACTGGCGGGAGATTCCCCAGGGGGGAGGAATCTCGCAACTAGGCTCGTACTTCTGGCACCACACGACACAGAGAGACCACACTGGGTATCCTCAGAACAAGCTTTATCAAACAGGTGTCACTGCAAATATGTACAAGGTGAGCACGGGCTCAAGAGTCTCGGAAAGGTAGGGGGTAGCGGGACTGTCTCTGGTAACGGTTCAAAGCAGGGACGTATCCGGCGCACAGCTCACAATCCTCGAGCTGGAGGATACGTGGTCGGAGTTGGGGTCCGGCGGGACCGTGAGAGTCTGGGGGAGCCGCGAGTCACTCAGCAGGGCTCAGGTACAAGTTCGGAGGTCTTACGATCTTCAGGGAGCCGCGAGTCACTCAGCAGGGCTCAGGTACAAGTTCGGAGGTCTTACGATCTTCAGGGAGCCGCGAGTCACTCAGCAGGGCTCAGGTACAAGTTCGGAGGTCTTACGATCTTCAGGGAGCCGCGAGTCACTCAGCAGGGCTCAGGTGAGTTCCAGTTCCAGGAGCCGCGACCACGTCAGCAGGCTCTCGTTGTTCCAGCGTCGAATCTGCCGGATAGCCCCAGAGCACCCCTTGTTATAGTGTGACCCCTCTTTGATGTCCGGGGTCTGTGCAGGCAGGGGTCTTGTCACCTGGGGGTCGCTTGTCGGGTTTTCCTGCTATAGTCTTTTGATCCTTTCAGGGCCGGGTCGGGAGGAGTCCCAGACACCCAGCAGGCGTGGAGCCAGCCCTCAGGGAGGCCGGAGGGCCGATCGAAACCCATCGTCCCGGGGGAGTTCAGAGGTGCGATAGAAACTGCTCCTCCCTCTCTCATCCCCTGGAAGCGTGATGTCCTCCAGCCGGAGTGGCGCCTCTAGGCCCGGGTCGCGCTGGGGCCGGGCGGCCATCTTGGTGCATGAAGTGGGCACGCGGGCCCGGGGTGGCCGAAAGGAGAGAGGCCAGGGACGGGGATGTCCGGGTCGGTGCGTGTGTCCTGGTGGGGAGGTTCGGCTGGGCCGGGTGCTTGGGCTGTAGGTACCAGGTTTCGGTGGTGCGGGGGCACGGAGGGCCATTCTACGAGGCCGGGTCCAACAATTACTCTAATTTTTCCTTTCTTGTTCGAGTTCTTATGACCCATATGTCCTCCCATGTGAGGCTTCGTTTGCAATCTTGAGCTTTTTTGACTTGGTATTAATAGGAAGAGTTTGTTGGACCAGTCCCTTCCCAGGGACCACATAAAGCACATTAAAAGAAAGTGAGCAAACTCCCTTTTCAAAGGATTATGTCTAAAAAGAGAGCTTTTGTATGGGTTGTTTGTCGAGGAGACTCACCTCTCGCCATAAAGTACTGTGATGAGGAAGGAAGAATCGGAGTAATGAGGAGTACAGGTTAATTGTCTAACATATGTATCTTTAAAAATATACCACTGGTTCATTTTATCTGGACAGGTGTAGTAAAAAGTAAAAAATGTAAATGTGCTAACCAAGATAGCTTCCTGCTTATTTAAAAATATTTTTATTTTGAGTGAGTATTCAGTGTGAAAAGAATGCATGTGATTTGAAAAAGGTGCACCAGTTATTGAATTTGTTTATTTGTGCTGTATGCATGAGTGTGGGCACCTCATTGGAAAGAGGTAGTTGGTGGGGTGTGCATTGTATTATCGGCTAGGACTGAGAAATCACTATGGTCAGCCTGCAAGCAGCGAAAGGGAAACATGTTTAAAATGAAGTATAATGCAAAAAAATGGAAAATTCTTAAAACAATGTGTCACGACTAACAGTTGTATATTTGCTTGAAAAAACACACATTGTTTCATAGAATAAATTTGAACTCACCATATTGCTTCCACATTTTACTCCACTTTGTGACATCGCAAAATTGTCTATGTATGCCGACTCAGGTACCAGACTTTTGCAATTTCTATAACGAACTGTTACGGCATATAGGGAAGGTGAGTCTGATCCACTCATGCAATAAAGCTTGCCACACTTTACGCTGCTATTAAAATAGAATATAATACGATGGCAGTGATTAGTTGGAGGCAGGAGACAACTTTTTCAAAGAACATTTTATTGAAACACAACCTTGAATACTTTTTTTTGGGAGGGGTTAGTATTTTTATCTTCATTACTCTGATTCTTCCTTTTTTTTTTAATGCATAACCTTAAGGTGACAAAATAGTCACGTGCAACATGCACCATCGTCCACATATATCCGTTGATAGTACACAATGTCACATTAAATTGTATAGTGTAAGTCTTAAGACACACACAAACATAGTAATAAAGAATGGTACACAGAAAGAATGGAAAAACATTCCTTATAAAGCTTGAGTCTAATTGGCCCCAGGTCATATTGTTTACCAGGGCTTCCTAAAATGGACCCCAGCCCATAGTAGGCTCGCCACCACCCTCACATCTTGTAAACCTTACGGGGACAGCCTCTGATATGGTAAGTCACCTTCTCTGCTGCCATATAGAGGTCCATGCCCCGTCTCCATTCATGTATGGAAGTTATCTCTTATGCTCCCCAGTACTTTGCCATGTCTCTTTTGGCTGCTACAAGGCCAAGTTTAAAGTGCAGAACATTAACATCATTTGGGATCCCCAACAAAACATCCCGCCTGTCAGTCAAGGGAGTGAAACCTCAAGTATACATAAAGGACCATACGGCATCAACATATCACAAGCAATTCAGTGCAGATTCTCTCCCAATGTTATGTAATTTGTGGCGGTCATTGTAGATCCTATGGAGTATTTTGAATTGAATCACGCATAGGCATTATTTAATTTGCAACCTTACATGGGTGCATCAATGCCACCTCCCAATCTAGGGGGCATATTCTCAAGGAGCTATCTCCGAGTTAACGGCACTTTAGCGCAGCCAAAGTCCTGATAAATTCATCACCCCATTCACAAGCTGGTGCTAACTACCCATAGCACCAGTTTTCTGGCGATAGCATCTGCAAAAAACATCGTCACAGATGACCCCGGCAACTATCGCTAATGAGATGCAGAGTAGGCGTTCCAGTGCAAAAAACCGCGACAACACCACTCCGCAACATTCTCAACGACCAGCCACATCGGCGATAAGATCACAAAACATGCAATAAGGTGCGTTAGCAGCAGGAAACTAACACCTGCTCTGACCAGGTGTAAAGTCGGACAACAATCGGCAGCAGCCAAGGGAGCACAGCCCAAAGCCAAACATGAAGAACAACAGATGCCCCCAAGCAACTGAACATGCAGCCTGGAGCCCCAATAGGGCAACAGCACACACCTCCACCACGCCCAGGACCCCAACCCCTCCCCTTGAACCCCCCTGGACCACCACAGAGGCAGCACGGACAAAGACAGGGGACCCACAGGAAACACACCAGTCTCACAGATTCAACACCAGAGGATGCCATTGCCCACTACAGGCTCAAAAGGAAAACCATCCTACGCATCCAGACCATCATTGCCCAACAGGCCGATGGAACCAACACAGCGGACAACCAACATCCCACCCCACACAAAGCTGCTGGCTGTGATGCACCTGTTGGCCTCCGGTACCCCCAACCAACACCCGCCAGAGTCGGAGGAGTCACACAGCCAACTGCATCCAAGTCCCTCACACCTGTCCTGGATGCCACCATCAGTCTGGTACCCCAGTAGCTATACGTCCACCACAATGCGCAGGAACAGCTGGAGACCAAGCAAGGACCATACGCCGTAGCCGGAAGCACGCACGTGTTGGGGGCATTCCACAGCACACATGTCCTACCTGTGCCCCCTGGTGGCACAGCACACAATCACCCCAACAAAAAGCATACGTCTCACATCACTGTGCAGGCAACATCTGAACACCGTGGAATCTCCACCCACGTCGTCGCCAAATACCCAGCCAGTGTGCATGATTCCTTCATCCTCCGACAGTCCATCATCAACCAGCACTACCAGGATGGCAATAAGGGAAATGCACAGCCCCTTGGCAAGTTCCAAATGAATGCCCCACACACCTCAACTCCACAACCATGCAACTCACAACTCTGACAATGCACATGTTACAAAATCACAACCAATATGCAAAACAACCTGCCCACCAGACACGACAGAACAACTTACTATGGTAACCTGGGCAAGCCGTGAACATGAACTATCAACGGCATGGCACCTAAGACACACAATAGCAGAGCGTGGGGAGAGGTGGGAACCAGGCATGTGTGAAGGAGGCAGGAGAACCATGATTGGGAAAGTACACAATGCCAAGAGTGGCGGAGATGTGCTGGACAGACCGCAGTATGCAGAACACACCCATATCCATGGCGACATACACCGCTAGTGTATGGAGTGTAGTGGACAGTGGACGCAACCATGTCACCCCAGCCAGTAGGGTGTTCGCGGAAATGTTGCCAGCTAAGTCTCCCCCGTAGGCATGAGCAGAGTGGGATGCCTCGGCATACGCCAGGCCAGCGTAGGAGTGTGAATAAAAAGCACATAGCCCTGGGCGTGGTCCTCTTCCGGAATGCCCAATGTCTCTGCCAGAGTGGCGCCTCTCACCCCGTCACGAGGCCGAGGCCGTCCTCCTGAGCGGAGTTGCCTGTGATCCTGTGCGCCTGCCGTACCCCGGCCCACTGGACCCCGAACCCGACAGCCCAGCCCCCGCACAGCCCGGCCACACTGATCACCTGCTGACACCGGCATGTGTCAAGGAGGGCCCACCACGTGCCGGCGCAAGAATCAAGCCCGAGACCCTCGACCCTGGCAGCCTCCTCAGACCATCACGGCCTCTATGACACAGGCATGCTTTAGTCCTTTCTCGTTGATGTACTCTACTGCCGCCTCCGGCCTTCACTACGGTCAAGTAGGTCATACATGTGGAACTGAGTCTTGATCATACATTGTCCGAGTATGCAAAATAATGAAGAGTTTACTTCACTGTACTCCCTTCGATGTGGTGACACCAAGTCTGTGCCTGGCCTCCCGACCACACGTGTCTGTGGGCCCTTGATGCCTACGCCGTCGGCCTACACTGTGGTCCAGCAGGCCTCACGCCACTCCAATACAGTCCGTACCAGGCAGGACATGTCATCGTTGCTGACTGAACACCTGCCCAGCTCTGATGCTTTTGCCTCCGTCAACCACAAGTCACCCCCAAATGTAATGTCAACGTTGTGTGTTAGAGTTCCAGGAGGAGCTCGCTGAACCGCGTCTGGCCCGCGCTGAACGCTGCCTCAGGCTTACACTGCGGTCGAGTTTGCCACACACAATTTGAATTCAGCCTTGATTTATTTATGGCATACTTGATGTTATTGGACAGGCTTCAACGCAGACTGCATCCCCTTACAGCTCCGGGGCCACTAACTCTGTTCCCCGAGACCCATGGACACTTCCTGGTTAGACTTTGGTGGCGACTGAGTCCATGGCCTTGGGCTTGTCGTCGCCATCATGTCGGTGATACTGACTTTGTGGCTCAAACGATGCCATGACATTCCACTCTTCCATTTGATGCTTCCGGACAGCTTCCACCCTCTGCATCAAGCCCTGGAGGACATCTTCCACTGTCCCCCGCAAGCCTCTGCCACGTCCACCTTGAACATCGACGAGGACCCACTCAGTGCTTCATGTGCTTCAGTGCTTCATGTGCCCCTATCTCACTGCACCACAAGTCACCGTCCCATAGTGGTGTGCCTTTGCCGGCCGCAGTGCATCCGGGGCCACTGACTATGTGCAGCTCAAGTCATGGGCCCTTGCTGTTTGTACTTTGAACCTCTGATTGTCTGATCACTGTTGTAGTTGTTGCCAGCACCAACCAACTCCTGAGGGCTGACTTACACTCACCCCACACACATCCAGCATAGGCGTCACTGTACATGTGGCCCTGCCAGTAAGGGGCCAGGCTCACATGCCCGTAGCCTGTTCGACATAATATCTGCGTGTGTCCCTGTGGTCTTGTTGTATGCATGAGGGCCCTAGGCCCTACGACATTACATTGTGCTGTGTACAGTGAACGCAGACATGTCACTGCAGGCAGCGGGTGAGAGCTTGGACATGTAGCTTTGTCGTCACCCACTCAATTCGTAAGGGGAGTTGACTGGGCAGTCGTACACAGAACCAACGTGGGTGTGTGACTGATATGTGCGTGCCCCTGGGCGCGGTTCTGTACTGGGAATGTGCATCTGCATGTGTCCCAATGGTAGTGTGGGTCTCCTTTGTGGGGTGTGGGTGGTCCCCGAAGGGTATTTGACATCCACGTATGTGTTTTAGTTTGCCTTCCATGGGTTCGGACCACACCCGCACCTGTTGGGCCACCTCATTTTGGCGGTATGACACCTGGTGCCATGTGTGTGTCGGTGAAGTGTTGTGAGCCTGCCGTGCTGGCGGGTGCTTCCTGCTGTGTGGTCTGTGTAGGGGCTGGTTTCTCCTCTAAGTAGCTTGTCTGCCCTGGTCCTGGTGGTGGGTTGCGTGGGATGTCCATGGGCTGTTGTAGGGCGTCGGTGTCGAAGGTGTGGTGGTCGTCTCCTGCATCACTGATGGCTTGTCTGGTCTGACCTGCTGGAGGTGTTGTTTGCCCCTCAGCAATGTGAAGGGGAGATGCATGTTGACATTGTGTTGCCATGTATGTTGGTGCATTGTTCTTGTAAACATGCAGACTGTGTGACACTGCACCTTGTGACTGTTTGGATGCTACGAATGATAACAGTTCACCAGAGACCATAATTGATAAAGGGAATACGGTTAGACTGCTATCCTGGAACATTGCTGGTTTGCGGTCTAAGAAGGGAGACCCAAACTGGGAAAACTTTGTAAAGTGCCACGATATTATAGCCATCCAAGAAACTTGGGATATGGAGTGTGATTACTGGTTGGATGGCTTTACATCTTATTTTGTACCTGCCTTGCCTTCCCCTGCAGGCAGGAACAAAGGAGGTCTTTTGACGCTGGTTTCGGTGAACATCAAGGGCAAAATAACCCCGATAGACTGTGCCTCTCATAGTTTCCTCATGTTGGAGATAACATCAGAGGATGGTTGTAAATTGCTTCTTGTTAACTGTTATAATGCACCGAACGGCCATCCAGAAACTGTGCACTTCACATGGTTATCAGATTTTTTAAGTCTTTACAGAGACAAGCAATCCACTTCATGTCGATTTATTTTAATGGGCGATTTTAATGTTCATTTGTGCTCACATTGTATTCTAGTAGATGAAGATGGGACAGATAGTGTGTCCCCCCCTCACTTAGAACATACTCAGAAGGGTCTGGCGCTCGAAAATGCATTACGGGAAAATGAGCTGTACGAACCAGAATTTTACGATAAAAGTACACGGGTTGCCACTTACACAGGAAGGACTAGTGATTCGATAATTGATTTTATCTTTGTTTCAAGAGGTTTTCTGAATTATGTGATTTCATATAATGCAATAGCTATGCCTATGAGTGATCATAATCCTGTGGGGTTGGAGATAGTGTACAGCTCCTTTTTATCAAAATCAGTTGTCACCCACCGGTCCATTGTGCCCATAAAGGATAAGGATCAGGGGAGACGAATCAAATGGGAGATGATTGTACCGGATAACTTTTTCATAACTCTATCCTCCTCAGTTTCTGAAGAGTTAAATGTGTGTGCCAACCCGTTAACTGAGAGTAAGGAGGTTATATCTTCCTTTGAAGGTATTTGCCGGTTTGTGTCCATTTGCCTCACAACTAAAGGCCAGGGGGGCAAACATAAATCGGCGAAAGGCTGGTTTGACAAAAATTGTAGTAAAGCACACAACCGCCTTAAGAAAGCCCTCAATACTCGCCCAAGGGACAAAGTGTTAGTGGCGCGACTAAGAAAGGACTTCACCTTGGCCACTAATTTACGTAAAAACGAATTAAAGAGTAAAGCCTGGGAAGATTTAATGGATAAAGCCACCCTAAAAAACAGTGCGGAGTTCTGGTCGATTATTAACACCCCCCTACTTTCAGGTGTCCAAAACTCAGTGCTGGAATTAAATATATCAGAGGATGATTGGCTCCGGCATTTTGAAAATATCTATGATAGTAATAGGAAGCTGGAACCTTTCATAATCCCTACTATGGGGGTCCCCCTGGAGCCGGTGAGATTTGATATAACCGAGGTATTTAGAGCTATAGAGGAGACAGCAGGCCGCAAGGCCCCGGGCCCCGATGGAGTGCCAGCGGATATGTTCAGGGCAAATCCGCTGTTTTGGGCCAGTATTCTAACAAAAGTCTTCAATGCCTCTGCCGCTGTGGGATTCCCCCAGTCCTGGTCTTTAGCAACAATTGTGCCAATATTTAAAAAAGGGCAGAGAGGAGACCCAAAATGTTACAGACCAATATCGTTGTTGGACTCCTCGGTTAAAATCCTTGGTAAGGTTGTACTAGCGAGAATATCTGCGTGGGCCAAGGGGAACAACATCCTGTCAGAGGCACAATTCGGTTTTAGGTCGGGGAGGAGTACGGAGGACCAATGCCTCAATCTCCACCTCATAATTTCTAAATATACCAAAGCAAAAGGGGGAAGTATATTCCTTGGCTTCATGGATTTGTCCACAGCCTTTGATCTTGTTAACAGATCTAAGCTGTGGGAAATGCTCCTGAAGATGGGCCTGGACAGTTCCCTGGTACACTTCCTGGCGGAGCTCCATAAAGACCTGAGGGCCCGCATCAGAATGACCACTGACGGAAAGTGCACCGAGAGTTTTAAATCAACTAGAGGGGTCCGTCAGGGATGCATCCTGGCGCCAATGTTGCTCACGCTTTATGTGAACTCGTTGGAGGACAATCTAATGGCGGCCACAAAGGATATCCCGAGCATGGGGGGTGCACCAATTCCGGTGCTTCTCTATGCCGATGATGCGGTGCTAATAGCCAGGACCCCAGTTGCCCTGCAAAAGTTACTCGACTCCTTCAGTAATTTTATGTCCAGTCTTGACCTGGTGATTAACAAAAATAAATCACACACCATGTCAGTAGGATGTGGTAAACGTAAAGAAAAATCCTTTTTTTGAGATGGAGAGGTGATTACAAGTGTGAAAGTTTTTACATACTTGGGAGTAATTTTTGACCAAAGGGGAACTTGGACACCGCAGTTAACATCTAAAGCGAATGCGATGAGAAGTTCATATGCTGCAATCCTGGGGTTTACTAAGAGATTGGGGGGGAAACCAATGGAGGCTATCCTGGCCGTATACAAAGCCAAGACAGTCGCGATTGCTAGATATGGGGCAGCAGTCTGGGGTTATGTCAATTCTAAATGCATCCAGATAGAGGAAAATAAATTTCTTCGTTCCCTGTTGGGACTACCCCAGTCAACTGCCACTTATTCTGTACATCTTGAGTTGGGTTTGGGCTATATTCTAGACATAATCAATCTAGCTCCACTCTTGATGTGGATTAAACTTTGGCTTAACCCGAACCTCAGCCTTAACCACCGGATAATCAAAGATTGTCTTAAACTAGACCACAGGGGGGATATCCAGTGGCTGTCTTATATTGAATCTATGGCCGCACTTTTGGGACGCCCAGAAATCTTCAACAGCCCAGAATCCCTGTGTAAAGCTGATTTGCTGTGGGTAAAGACCAATTTCACCAGAATACGCACGGCCGAGCGTGAGGCGGATGATTTATGTAAACCCTCTGTGAGGGCTCATGTATTGATAACCCCATCTCTCGAGTTGGCTCCTTATTTGACAGTGGTCACTAATTCTTTTCATAGGTGGCTACTATCCAAATTCCGTTTTAATCAAATCTATATGGTACTGCGGGACGAGAAAGAGTGGTGCAAGCTTGAGGAATCGTCCCCATGCAAATGCGATGATTTCTCTAACCAGGACAATGCCCATTTTCTGTTCTTCTGTTCTTTTTACCATGAACCTCGTACCCGATATTTAAAACCAATTTTGAAGGAGTTGGGTTTTATGCAGTACAAGCCTGCGTTGTTTTACTTTCAGATGTTGCTTTCCCCTGTAATCATGTATTGCACTGCTAGTTTTTTGGCTGCATCTTTCAGATGTAAGAGAACAAGGTTAAGATTGGAATCACAGATGAGGTCAGATACCTGAATCCATGTTCACTGTAGTGTTGAGCACAAATTGTAATGAATTTTGTGTAAATAATGCCTTTTTATCTTGCTTTTTAAATGTTCTCGCTGTTTAATACTGTTTTAATCTGTTTTTAAATCATATGAACGTAAGATACTTGTTGTAGAATACTTTTATGATTTTAATTAATCGAATAAAGTGGACTTTGACTTGACTTGACTTGACTTGACTGTTTGGATGGTGCTGGAAATTTGAGTTGGGACAGTGGACATTTGGACTACATGACTGATGTGAGGTTTACCCACACATATGCATCCCACAGTTCCCTGCTCTGTCCAATGTGATTGGCCTGTTTCTGCGCATGGGCGGACCCAGTTGTGTCCTCTGTTCTGCGGTGTTTGTGCCACATTGTCATGGGATATGCTGTTATTGCTATGTGTGTGTGCTGCAGTGTGCCACGGGATGTGGGACTGGATCCTGGGTCATTGTGGGTGTGCAGTGTGCTCTACTTACTTGTGCATGTCTGCCATTGTGCCCATCTCCAGTCCTTGTTCGTTCCTCACCCCGTTCTTGTTGTGTCAGGTCCTCTGGAGTTGTGTCTGTACTCCCACCTCCTTGCACCATCTCCACACTGATGACTGGCCTACATTTACTCCGGCTCCTCCTGTGGTGCTGGACTCACACCTCCTGTCGCCGTTGCTGCCTTCCTGTTGGCGGTGTCTTGGTGCCTGGTTTAGGTTTTTACGTCATGCTAACGCCTCTTGGCCTCCTCCATTGGCCTCCTCGACACTCCGGCTGCATTCCAGGTAGTCTGATTGTGGGTCAGTTGATGGTATTGTTCTGTCACCTCCGTGACGCTGGTCTTGTTTTCCTGCAGACTGCACCCCGTCTTCTTCTCCCTCTTCTCCCTGGCCTTCCCCGACCCGTTGTACCTTGCTGGTGGTCTGTGGAGCTTGTGGGGTTCGCGTTGGCCTCTGTGCTTGGTCAGGGTGCATCCATGTTGCTGCGCACTTTGGATTGGGTCTGGTGTGTTTTTCTTGTTCTGCTTTTATGGTGCATTTTCCCGCCAGACACGTGGGATTTGCAGGCCAGCCGCTGTTTTTCACAGCTTTTTGTATCGTGACTGGCCTCATCGCAGCTTTTTTTGCGTTCGTGTTTCGCATTTTTGTGGCGTGCCGTTGATTTTAACGCAGCCATTTGACGCATTATCTGATGACTATTGCATGCTACCGCCGTGTTGTGAATACTTGGTTCACACTGCGTAAGTTTCCCACGATAGACTGTGATGTTGAAGGTTGCGTTAAGTAACTTTTAAGATGGTTATCACGCGTTCTTGAGAATATGCCCCTAGGTCTTCTAAATCGCCCACATCTTGCTGCCACATCTCTCTTAGCTGGTCCAAGGTATCTAGCATATTATTATTGATCGTTATATATGTCGTGATGACTGCACCCCTTCCCAGTTCTTCCATTATTATTTGCCCCTTGAGAGGGGCATAGTCAGGTATCTCTTCCACCTCCAGCCCCTAGGCCCACCAGGCAAGTCGTAGCTTTGCTTACTTAAAAAATTGGGTCAGGTGTAGGTGGTATTTCCTCTGTGCAAAGGAGAAGGGCATTAAGTCCCCATTCTTGAGAATATCTCCCACCGTACAGATACCTATGGTATCCCCCACGCAAATCTCCTCAGTTTTGCTATCTATCACAGCCATGTCCCTTTCCAAAGGGGTGTTCCCCAGGTGATTTAATAGGCCCAACCAAGTACTTTTGTGTTCTTGCCCCCAGTGCGATCTGTGTTGCTAGCAGTAGTTTCTGGAATTCTTCCCCCAATATAAATGGTGTAGGTGTGACCTTTATTCTAGCAGAGCACGCTCAAGCCTGGATGTTGGGTGGTCCTGTGGGGCATAAATCTAATTAGTAATATTTATCAGGTGGGCTGCCAATAATACCCTTCAATATCAAGGAGCACAAGCCCACCATTACATTGGGTATGCTGTAGTGTTTTTAAACATATTCTAAGGTGCCCCATATACACAGAAGGAACTTCAAGTCACCATTAATTTTTGGTGAATACCATCTGGGAAACTCAATAGTATGTGTTCTGGAGCACATATAGTAAATTCGGAGGTGTAATCATTTTGAAAAGGAGCAGTGATTGGTCCTATCCCAACATCCTGGAAGGAGGCCATCATGTTCCCAGTGTATAAAAAAGGTAACAAGAACGACTCCGCTTGCTATAGTCCCATCTCCTGCCAATCAGGAGAGATTTTGGGGACAGATGGAGAAAATGGCTATTGAAGAAGCTCTTATCTCCCTCCTGCATAGGCTGCATGCGTCCACCACTGTCACCATACAATATGGCCCCCAGGGGGAGAATACTAAGCCTATTGTCGCCACAGAAGGTGTTCAGCAGGGGTGCTTCTTAGCTCCATTTCTTTTTCTATTGTACACAAATGGTCTAGAGGAATTCCTAAAATAGAAGGCACTTGACTTTCCCAGAATAGGAGGCAATCCGGTCCCATTGCTGTCATATGCGGACAACACTGTTTAAATGGCCTTAACAGCAAATAGTCTCCAAAAATCTTAGAACGCTTTTACAGATTTTATGCCAGCACTGGACCTAAAAGTAAACTTTATCAAATCATATATCATGGTGTGTGGCCCCAAGTTAACCAAAACAAGAAAATGTACTATAAAGGGTAAGACCATTGATAAGCTGTCCAATTTCACATATTTGGGGATTATTTTTAATAATAAAATGAATTGGGACTCTCTCGTCACTGCAAGGGTACAACATACTAGCCGGGAAGTGGAGGGCTTATTCTGCTTTGCCTGTAAATTAGGCTGAAGCCGGTAACAGAGTTGATTACCTTATATAAAGCTAAATGCTCATCTGTTGCATCATACGGGGCAGGAGTGTGGAGACACCATAAAAACAGCCACTTACAAATCTTAGAAAATAAATTTATAAAACGACTATTGATGACCCCAAAGAGTGCCCCCACACTTTTTTGTCACTCTGAGGTAGGACTGGATTACATAGAGGACCAGATTAATACTGCCCCATTGTTCCTCTGGGCTAAAATGTGGACGTCTGAGGACTTAATGTTCTCAAGGGAAGTCAACAAGGATTGTATCAACCTCGATAACGCTTTGACGATCCAATAGCTAAGATGTGTGAGAGAAAAATCCAATGTGATTGGTCTGGGTCCCTACTGTGATAATCCTGCGAGCATCCATACCAATGCGAAAACCATCATAAAAGAAGCACACTACTCTGAGGCAAATCTGTGCTGCCTGCATTTGGGAGCGCAATGCCACCAAGGTCTGTCCCCCACATAACAGCAATTTTACTTATCTTTTACTATTAATGCACAGACTCAATTTTTTATGACCAGACTTCACCTACGCACTTTGCACTTTTTAGTGACATTCCCCGTTCAGTCAGGATGGATAGACAAACTCACTGCTTGCCCATGTGGCAATTTAGCAGCGCAGAGCACTTTGCACTTTATGCTGTTTTGCCCCATTTACAAAGAGCTGAGGGTACAATTCTTAATCCCACTTTTGAGAGAAATCAGCCCATGTACCTACATGGATGGTTTGAATCGTTTACACTCTTTGTCTACCGTTCCTATTTGCACTACTGTCTCTAACTATATTGGAATGGCCATGTAAACTAAGAAAACGTTATGAGTTAAAATAGATAAAGTGGTGTTTTAATTCATTTTTAAATTTTTATATATAATAATCACTGATATTGATGAAATTTGACTATGGATATTAAAGCCTGTAGTCCAGGGTATTGAGCATGTGGGAATAGTTTTCTTTGTAAATTGCAAACTGCCTAAAAACTATGTAATCTGGGGTTTTAGTGATTTTAGTCCAAATACTGTATAAACTGGATATGAAATTTCTCTTTAAAGTATTATGTACACATGTCAAACCTTTATGGTCCATTGAACCGAATAAAGTTATTTTTGATTTGATTTGAAATTGTGAAGTGTAATAATTTTAAATAGGGCTGCCCGCCCCATCCATGAGAGAAGTAGGCCCCTCCTCCTTTCAACGTCAGCCTGAAAGTCTGACAGCACCCTTTGTGATATTACTAATATTAACAGATATTTAAAGCCGTCCTCAGCCACCAAAAGCCTTTGTGGTAGCGGCAATAAGAGTATAGAGCCCTGTTTTATCCAAGTTATTCCTGTAACCCGTGTGAGCCCCGTATTCTGTAGTAGCTGAAAGAGCATTCAACAGGTCTGTTATGTATAGAAGTATATTGCAGCATATAACGATATTTTCTCCTCTATCTCATCAGCTGCTGAGATTTGGAACCCCCCCCCCCCCCCCCCCCCACTCTGGGGTGCAACCTCACTGCGCATGCAAGAGAATTTTACTGCAAGGGCAAACAAAAGCGAGGGCAAGGGACATCCTTGCCTGATTCCTCGGCTTATCGGGAATTCGGCTGACATCTTTCCATTTCCCCCAACCGATGCGACTGGAGTCTGGTACAACACACTTTCCGAATTGAGGGCCAAAGCAAATGTCAGTAGCGTCAGTTCAAAAAAAGGCCAGTGGACAGTGCCAAACGCCTTTTCAGCGTCTTGGGAGAGGAAGTCATGTGGTGTTGGACGGGTCTGCACTGTAGTCAGCCAATTATATGTGCGTCTCAGGTTAAGGCATGTTGACCTGCCTGACATATATCCCGACTGATCTTGATGTATCAGTGGGGTAATTACCTGCAACAGTTGACGAGTAGCTAGGATAGTGGCCTCTAGTTGTGCTTTAACATTAAGCAATGGCAGTTGATAAGACTCACACCAATCCCTTGGTTTCCCTTCTTTGGGGAGTACCATAATGGTGGCTCTCAGAAGATCCAGGTTAAGTTCCTCTGACTGCCCCACCTCTCAGAACAAGTTCAGCAGGTGGGGTCCAAGTAGATGCATATAAAGCTTATCAAGCTTGGCAAGAGTTTTACCCGGACTCAGCTTGGCTATAGCAGCCTGTATCTTACTCAGTGTTAGACTTTCTTCCAGAGATTCTCGTGCATCCATGCATGGCCAAATATTGTACTATGGTATCTCAACCATGAAGCGGTCTGGCCCTGCAGAAATACTCATATTAACAATTAAAACTCGTAAACAATTAGGGCATCAGTGAAACAATTAACGCCTGTTTGATTGAGAATATTATGAAACCCAACAAGCTTCCTGTTCCCGCCTACTTAGCCATGCCAGAATTCTACCAGCTTTGCCACTTGTCACGTATAGATGATGCAGTGTTGCCATCATCTGTTTTTGGCCCTTTCTTGTGCCACTACCCAGTACTCCCCTTGGAGAGTTTCGATCTGTCTAAGAACAAGGGGATCAGTCTCCGATCCAGATGACCCTTCAAGCTACAGGATCTGGTTATCCAGCTCCTCAAGCTCTGACACCTCCATTCTCTTTTTTTGCACAATCATGTTCTGGGCTTAATTGCCTTCGGTAATGCCATATCTGGTAGTGACACAATCTAGAAGCGGATTCCATACCTTTGAATTCCCCAGGCATCATAATGGATCCTGCAAGTTTTTCTTCGATCAATACCCTTGTACTTGTCTGCAGAGCGGTGAAGATTGGTGGGTCCGTAAGGAATCTGTGGCTCGATTATGTCTCTATCACATAAGGCGATACCGAAGGTAAGCTACTTGTTTATCTGATAGAGACATCTAGCTGCAGATTCCTTACCTTTGAATAGATGCCCAACCAATACCATCCTTGGAGGAGGGAATGCAGTACATTTCAAACTAAAAAGTCCTGCAGAACCGAATGGCCAAAATGGCCATCCCTGTGTACCTGACTGTCCAAACATTAATGCTTGGTAAACGTGTGCAGGGATGCCCAGGTTGCTGCCTGACAGATGTCCAGGAATGAGACTCTATGGGCTTGCACAAGGGTAGCAGCCTTAGCTCTGGTGGAATGAACCCTTAAGCCTTCAGGAGGCTGCTTCTTTTCCAGAGTGTAGCAAAACATGATGCAGAGAATGACTCATCTTGAAATGGTCTGTTTCTGCACTGCTCGACCTTTCTTTGCACCAACGTACCGCATGAAGAGTTGGTCATTCACCTGGAACTCTATTGTGCTGTCAAGGTAGAACAACAACGCTCTTTTGGATCCAGACGGTGGTGTAAATCTTCTTCCTCAGAGGAATGTGGAGGAGCATAGAAAGTGGACAAGGTAAAACATTGTCCAACATTGAAAGGTGTTACCACTTTTGGAAGGAAAGAGACCCTAGTGCGAAGCACCAATTTATCAGAAAATATTGTCAAGAATGGAGGATTGGATGATAGAGATAGATAGATAGACAGACAGACGGACGGACGGACGGATGGATGGATGGCTTAAATGGATAGATAGATAGATAGATAGATAGATAGATAGATAGATAGATAGATAGATAGATAGATAGATAGATAGATAGATAGATAGATAGATAGATAGATAGATAGATAGATAGATAGATAGATAGATAGATTTTTATTGTATCAAGTTATTTAAAAACATCACAATATGAAAAGAACAATCTGGTTAAAACTGATTAAACAGAGTAAAACTTCTTATAGCTTATCCAAATCATACATTTTTCAGCACTAGACTCACTTACGAGCCTGACACACTAAAGGACAAGGTACGATGTTGTCCACATGGGGTTAAGACGTCCCGTTAAATAAGAAAAGGTTAACTCAATCCTTACAGGAAAAGATTTGTTAGACTTCCAAGAGTTCTGTAGAGAACAAATGATCAATAAATGAATTGTTGTTGGTTAAGTACCAAGTACACAAAGCCCATTTTGGCTATGCCATGCATACATGTTTTTAGAGATCGAAAATCAGGGAACAAAACGAGGAGCAGCGAAATAGGTGATTAAGAACTATAACTGATAAAATAGGCACTCTCCAGTGGTACATTCAGCAACTTCAGTGCTTCTCTGAGAAATGTTACGCTTCTAACCCAACCACTCAGGCATGCGGTAATGGCTGTGATGTATTCTCTTATGCTAAGTTTACGGAACAGAGGTTTCAGACAGTACCATCTTAAATGTTTCAAGACTGGACACACACATATTACATGGGAGAGACTTTTCTTCTTGTAATTGAATAAGCGGCAATTGTTTCCTTTGACTCGGTTAAACACCAAAATGTATAGCCTTTTAGGGGAATTAAACAGCATCTATGACTCAGCAGATCTTTTTTAAGGTCAACTTCGTGGACTAGACAAATAGGCTGCTTTCCCCAGCTCCTGATACAGGGACTCACATACACTGGTGTGAGCTTTTTGCGACAGCTCTTGTTTGTCATCAACTCTGGATAAAATGTTCGCCCTTTTAACCAACAGTTTCGCAGTGAGTTTCGGGGGATACAATGTGCTCCAAAATATTCAACACATCAAGGGCTTCCATTGCATCACTCAAGTAGGGTTCCCACATGAGTTTTTTTATCTTGGATACCTCACACTATCACTTATTTCAGAGACCCTGTAGGTGCAATCCTGATCCTTATGTAATATCCCAGAAACTGTGCCTTCAACATTATAGATTGCTTATGGAGGCCAAATTCCAGCCTTACCTGTGAAAATGGTGCAGCAGGTTGTATGACGTTACAATGCATGCCATTACCCCGCATGCTGTTGTAAAGCAAACATTGACCCTGACTTGCTGTCAGGGGTGCGCTGGAAGTTGGACTAGTTTAATTTACTATTCCAACTTCAGTGTGTGCAACAGTAGGGAGTTAAATCCAACACCTTCTACCCCCTGCTACACACCTTTTGCGTTGCAACAGCATGCAGGGTAATGTCGTGCGTTGTAACGCTTGCGGTGAAACGGCTGTTTCCTGGTGCCGCATCCTGAAAATTAAATAGCCATGTATAACATCTTGTTTGCACTTTGTCCAGCCAAGAAGAGATGCTCTCTTTAAAGAGCAATAAGATGTACGTGAGTGTTGGCATAAATTTGGCATGAATACTTTACATATGTCCATTAAGTCAGGACCTCTATTCTTAGTGGTCAGTTTTTTAAAACTCCTTATCATTGACAAGGCTTAGCCCTTTAAGCTGCAAAGATGTGAACTGTGGGATCCATGTTCATTAAAGTAAATGCCCAAGTATTTGAGACTTGTCACTTGTTTCAGGACCCAGTCTCGGCCAGAAAGGCTCACGGGTGGTGGGGCAGGTGTGCGGACGGGGTGTCGGTCGAGGGGTGGAGGGGGTCGGGTGTCACGCAGTGGGGGAAGGGGGGATCGGAACTAAAGAAATTAAAACACTTACCTCGAGGCCGGGTCCGAGTCTTCTCTGCTCCCTCTCCTGCCTCTCACAGGCAGGAGCATTGTGATTGGCCGGACGCTCAGCCAGGGGGTGGAGGGGGCACATGTTCTCCATGCAGGCTGTAATGCAGCCTGCAGGGAGAACAGGGAAGTGCGCATGACTGTTTTGGGCAGCCCGAGAGGTCCGACCAAACAGTCATTGCACACTTAGGAGTAGGCAAACCACTCTGCCCCTGCACTGCTCGCAGAATAGTGCAGCCCCGCCCACACGCACGCCCCAAAGCAGCAGGACAAGAAACATAAAATGACAATAACTCTAAGTCATTGTAATTTTATGTTTCTCACTGCTTAAAAGCAGTGGGGCGACACTCCTCTGCTATAGCCAGGATCATATGGCTTATTGAAAATTTGAATTTGGTGGCATGTCTATTCCTGACTCCACAAGCCATGATTTTTGCTTTGACATAGTTGACTTTGAGTTTATTTTCCACACAATAAAGAGTGAGGGCCTCCCATGATCGCTGCAACACTATCGCGGTGTGGTCGAATAGTAGGGTATCATCAGCATACTGAAGGCATTTTATGTGTGTGCCTGCAAATTTGGGTAGAAAAGCATGTGCGTCCATCAGCGCTTTGTTTGTGTCCACCAAATATAAATCAAACAATAGTTGAGCAGGGATACAGCCTTGTTTTACTCCAGAAGTGGTCTCAATTTTGTGGGTTGTGACCCTATTAGATGTAATTTTTACCTTTATCCAGGTTCCTGAGTATAGATTTTCCGAGATGCCCCAGTCGGACTGCTTCTCCCTATGTCTATTTTATTGAAAGTGGTTTGAAAATCTATCAAAGTGACGTAAAGCGGAGGGGCATTTTTGCTGTCTGCAGCTTTGATCACGGAAGAGAAAATCATCAAATTGTCTTCTGTGCTGTGCCTGCCTCTGAAACCCATTTGAGTGAGGGCCATTAGGGCCTTAGTGTTGGACCGCTCCTCTAACTCATTGTTTAGGATTTTAGCAAAACATTTCCCTTCCACATCAAGTACGGCATTGAACCTGAAATTAGATGGATTACCGCATGGACCTTTTTTATGGATTGGAGTGAGTATGCCTCCACTCCAGCAGCCAGGTAATGTGTTCTCCCATAAACAATTTATATAAAGAGGGATGAGCAGAGATGCCCATTTTTCTATATAATTTTATATTTTCTCCTGGGCACACCCTTTGGGCCCGGGGCACCAGCAGCTTGACAAGAGGCCAATACATGTTTAATCGATTCTTGGGACACCAATACTTCGCCCCAGTGCAGCAAGTTTTTATTAGAATGGTCGACTAGTTCTTCCTCTGTATTTTCCTGATCACACTCATTTTTTGGATCCTTTGGATGATAGAGGCTTCTGCACACTCGCCCTCCTTGCAGAAGTATTTGCCACTAAAAAGGTTGTTTTGCTTCTAAGCAGCTGGAGCGGACAATTATGCATGGGCTTGAAAAGGACCACACATCAGAAAAGTGAGAACCAAATTAAGGTCCCAATGAGGCATGATGGAAGGTGAGGGTAAAAATATATGCACAAGGCCTTTCAGGAATCTATGTACAATGGATGACTTAAATAAAGATGGTTGGTTTGGCAGCCTCAGGAAGCAGACACAGCAGAAAGATACCATTTCACTGTGCCCAGAGCATAGCCCTTCTGGGCAAGAGTAAAAATATAAAGCAAATCATCAGAAAGGGAAGCAGAAGGAAGGCAAATAGAATTTTCTGTACAATTTATTATACATTTCTTTCATCAGCCGTTGTATACCGTTGTATACCGTCTTGGTGGAGGGACACTCTGTTGCCAAAATAACATTGCAGACTTTGGGAAGAAGGACAAATGCTATCAACAGCTGCTGCTCAATCCCCAAAGAGGAAGGCATAGAGTTGACAGGTTTGAGTGAAGGAACCTCCTGTGCTCCTGCAACAAAAGATCTTCCAGAAGGTTACAGTATCACATGGCAGTAGTGTTGTCCGTGAACACTTGAACTAGCCTTCCTTTGATGGAGGGTAGAAAGGCTTTCGGTGCCAATCGGATTGCTCAGAGCTCCAGCATGTTGGTGTGGAGTCCAGATTCCACCGGAAACCAGGGTCCTCTGATCTCCAACTCTCTCAGATGGCTACCCCATCACAGGAGTGACGCATCTGTCACTACTGTGAGATCTGGTTGGGGAGGGAGAGAGGTCTGCCTCTGACCCAATCACTGTTCGTTATCCACCACTGCAGGTCTTGTGCAGTTCCCTCTGAGATCTGGACCATGTCAGAATATTCCCTTGATGGTGCGCCCATTCAAACTTCAGGTCTCACTGCAGAGCGGCCATTTGCCATCTGGCATGTGTTACTAGCAGGATGCAGGAGGACTTGAGGGCATGAGGCCCAGCAGCCTTAGAGTCATTCTAACTGTAATCCAGGATAGAGGCTGAAACATTGGTATCATAGCCTGAATATCCTGGACTGGCCAATTGTGAGGATAGGCCCAAAACTGCACTGTATCCAGAAGTACTCTGATGAAAGGGGCTGTGTAAAGGCTCAAAAGTAGCACACATTAGTCAGGTGTAACTTCGACACGTTGGTAGTGAACCCTAGCAAATGCAGGAGGTTTGCCGCAGTCTGGAAGTGGGAGATGACAGCCTGGAGCATGCATGCCTTAAACAGTCAGGGGCAGATTTACAAGCCCCTTGCACCTCCTTGCATCGCCATTGTGTCACTTTCTTTGATGCAACAGTGGAGCAAACAATGCGGCCAATTCACAACGTGATGCATATAGGGAGATGTGTCACTTTGTAAAGCCCTGCAAAAGGTATAATTTATACAGGTTGGGTGTTCCCATGCAAAAAGCCACGTAGAACTGATGCAGTGAAATTTACAACATTTCACTGCGTCACTCTACGCATTCACTGCGTTAAAATCCCTACCCCGGCTCAGACCAGGTGTAAGGAATGATGCAGGGCTTTTTGTATGGGACACACAGGTCTGTTGTGGCACATTGTGGGAGTTGCGTCACTTTCATGAGCAACTCCAGCAATGTGTCACTTTTGTGTCAACAGATGCATCAGTATTTCTGACGCATCTGTTAATTCTTTGCGCCATTGTAAATACAGCGTGTCCATGGTGGTACAAGGACATTTGGCCCTGGCGCAAAGAAACTGACGCATCTATGCAGATGCGTCAGTTCCTTGTAAATCTGCCCCTCAGTCATTGAGTTAGGGGAAGACTCGTACCTCTAATCGGTGCAGATGATCTGCTGCCATCACCTTCGTGAAAACCTGAGGGGGAATACAGTGAACTGAAAGTGCTCGTGGCCTACTCTAAACCGCAGCTAGTGCCAATGGGCAGGCAGAAAGGTGCTCTGCAAGTCCAATGCTACCATCCAGTCTCCCAGGTCCAGGGCAGGCAGGACCTGTGCTGATGTGAGCATCTTGAATCTCTCCTTCTTAAGGAAGAAGGAGTTGAAGGCAAGGAGGTCCAGGATAGGACGAAGGCCCTTGTCCTTTTTCGGAACCAGAAAGTATCAGGAATAGCAACCACAGCCTATTTCTGGAGCTCTCAATGACTCCATTGGCCAAGAGAGCTAAGAATTCCTTCCAGAGCAAAATTATACGATCCCCTGTCAGCTGGTTGTCGGATGGAGGCATGGAGGGAAGGCTGGTCTTGAAGGGGATGAAGTAGCCCCGTTGAATGATCTGGAGGACCCACCTGTCTGATGTAATGTTTGCCAGTGGTAGAGGTGATGGCAAGACTAGGAGGGCTTGGAAGTTGAAGTTACCGGGGGTGGTTTTATCAGACCTCTGGCTACCCGACCCATGTGGTCAGTATGAACCATACACTTGTTCGCGCAAGGATTGTGGAATTTGCAAGGCTCAGTGGCTGGGGTAGGGTTGGCTTGGTTGAAAACCCCTTCCGTAACCATGAAAGGGAGCAAAAGGCAAACTGGGGTTGGGGGGCAGCCAAAATACCCAAAGACTTGGTCATAGCCTGTGTGTCCTTAAGCGCTCCAGTGTTGTGTGTGAATTGTCTCCGAAGAGACGGGTGCCATCAAAGGGCATATCCTTGAGTGAAGCCTGGACAGCCCCTTAACACGCAGATGTTCTCAGCCAGGTATGGCCTTCAACAGCCACAGTCGTGGAAATCGCTCTGCCCACAGAGTCGGTTATGTCCAAACCGCATTTAATTGAGAACTTTGCTGCAACCGTCCCGTCTAAAACTGCTTGGGAGAGGATGGCCTGGGCCTTCTTCAGGACCTGTGGCAGCACTTGCGCAACTGTTTCCCACAAAGAGTGGGAATAATGGCCCAATAAGCATCTGGTGTTCACGGGCAGCAATGCAAGGCTGGCCAAAAAAAGCTTTCTCTTGCTCCCAACTGTCCAGCCTCTTGGGTTCCCTCCCAAGGGGAGCGGCAGTGAATGGCCCATGGGAAGAGAAGCTTGAACTATCAAGCTCTCCGGGGTGGGGTGGGTAGTAAGACGTTTGGGTCACCTAGGATAGAGCAATGGTGGTGGGATCTCATCCTGATTACAAGAGCCCCTGTGCTGGATTTGGTCCAAGTTCCCAGTATGACGTCCATGAGGGCTTCATTAAATGGGAGGAAAGGTTCAGAGGAGGAAACTCCCGGCTGTCGTACCTCTGTCAAGATGTTAGTCTTGACTGCCACTGATAGTAGCTGAAGGTCAAGTGCCTCAGCCACCCTCTAATCCACCATTGCATAGGATGCTCCCTCCTCCGTAGCCACGGTAGGGGGGAAAGCATGCCTGTATCTAAAGAAGTATCCAGTCGACTGGCCTTACACAGTTCCTCATACCAGTCCATGTCTTGTTCATATTGCTGGTATTCCAAAGGGTCCAATGCCCCCTCCCAAGCCTAGTTCCTCTGAATAAGGCTCAGGGGATGACCTAGGACCTGTGGGTCCTGTCGGTCCTGGAATTGGCATCGGTCGACACAGCTCCAACTCTGTGTTGTCTGGGATCAGAATTAGAGTTGGCATCGCTGGTCGGCACCGATGGCGCTGGGAGCCTCGGCATAAGGACCGGCACTGGAAAAGGTTGCAATGGCAGGACCGGCGTTGGTGCAGATCCAAGCCCAGATCCATGAGGGGGCATTGGCTTGGGGACAGAGGGGTCAGACCACTCAAAAATAAGGCACGTGGGCACATAAAATTCTTTAATTTGAGCTGGGGTCACTCCGACTCCCAGAAAAGTGGGGAGGTGCGAAGTCAACCCAGGAGCATGTCCGGGAGAATGAAGCCTGGAAGGCGAGGTTCCTCCTTTGCTTCAGTCAACCGACAGGGAGAAGTTGAAGAACGCTTCAACTTCTTTGACTTTTTGTGCCTCTTACCTGAGTTTCCATACGATCTGGAGGGGGACGATGAAGACTTAGGCCTCTCGGAGGGGTTCTGGGACCTTCCGCTCAACCGGGACCACAGAGGAGTCTGGAATGGCATCGCCTGCTGGGCCATGAGCAACTTCAGGGACAGCTCCCTCAAACCGTCTGTGCCATGGCCGGGCAGTCAGAGCACGATTTGGAGTTGTGGTCATGCTCCAGGCACCAGAGGCAAACCAAGTGTGGGTCCATCATGGTGCAGTGACAGGTGCTGCACTGTTTAAAACCTATTTTCCTCGATGACATCCTGACACACCAAAAAAAGAGTCAAAAGAATTCTATCAAAAAATATGTTTACATTCATTATAAATTTTACAACTTTTATTTATAAAACTAGAGTTTAAATGCTGACTGTATGTCCCTCTTACCAATGCTTAAATTGAATCTACCTCTGAAGAACTAGTTACTTACCTTCGGCAAAGCCTTATCAGGTAGCAAATCTCTAACTAGCTGCAGATTACTTACCTTAGAGTTATCCTAAGGCATCAGACTGGATCTGGAAGTTTTCGAGCAGTACTGCTAAGCGCCAATAGGGGGCGTTGTTCAAGTCGGCGTCAGTGGCTTAAGACTGCTCCAAAAGTGATGTGCATGTTTTATAGGCCTCACCTTGACATGCTGACGGTAGTTCATTTTTGTGACTTTCCATGCAAAGAGCGCAGAGCCACCATGAAGACTGCCCACTAGTGTGAGCTGTTAAGACCCTTTTTAAGGTGAAGTCCTTATTTGTTAATCAGGTTGCAAAGCGGGGAGGATGAAAGGGTCAGTAGTGAATCTGTAGCTGAATAGAGTCCCCACCAAATACGGCGTTACCGAAGGTAAGTAGCTTGTCCATCTGATAGAGACTTCTAGTAGCAGATTCCTTACCTTAGAATAGGTACCAAAGAAATACCTCCTGCCTCCCCAGAGTGGGTCTGAGAAACCAACTTAGACCAGAAAGTCCTGGTGCACCAAACAGGCTAAATGCCAAACCTAACGGACATGAATGTCCAGGCAGTAGTGCTTCGCAAACTTGTACAGTGAAGTCCACGTTGCAGCCTGACAGATGTCCAGGACTGCAACTCAGCAAGCTAATGCAGTGGTCACTGCTTTGGCTCTGGAAGAATGAGTCCTCAAGACCTCAGGGAATATGTGACGTTACAACGTGATCATTTAGATCGCGGTACGTTACATCACGGTTATCACCACGCAAGTCGTTGCAAAACCTTGCGCTAGAGGCACTGGATTTAGGAATAGTATGATTTACTATTCCAATTCCGGTGTGTGTAACAGTAGGGAAGGTGTTGGAATAGTAAATCATACTATTCCTTAGTGTAGAGAGCCATCCAGCGCAAGTCGTTGTAACGACTTGCATTGTAATGACCGCAATGTAAATGTATCACGGTGTAACGACCGCGTTGTAAAGGTCATTTCCCACCCTCAGGTTGTTGCTTGTTGGCCAATGCATAGCACATTTGTATGCAGAAACGATCCATTAGGAGATGGTTTATTTCTGCACAGCCTCGTTTCCTTTCTTGGTCCCAACACACCCTACGAAGAGTTGTCAGCCACCCAGAATTCTTTTGTGCAGTCAAGGTAGAATGACAAAACTCTTTTTGAATCAAAACGGTCTCTCCTCTTCCTTAGAAGAATGAGGCGGGGCAAAAAGGGTAGGCAGGGTGATTGTCTGGCCTACATGGAAAAGGGACTACATTCGGGTGGAAGGTGGCACGTGTCAGGAGCACCAATTTTTCAGGATAAAAAGTTGTGTAAGGTGGGTGTACTGAGAGATCCAGCAACTCGCTGACCCTCCTGGCTGATGTAATGCCACCAGAAAGGTGGTTTTGATGGCTAATAACCAAAGAGTTGTGTAACGGCTCAAAAGGAGCCAACATTAGTAAAGTAAGGACAAGGTACAAGACCCACTAGGGCATGATAAATGGCCTGGGCGGGGCAAACATATGTTGCAAACCTTTAAGGAGTTTCCTCACAACAGGTGACTTAAATAATGAAGGTTAGTCTGGCAACTGCAAAAAGGCAGAAATGACTGAAAGATAGCCCTTGACTGTGCCCAGAGCACAGCCCTGCTGGGCCACGGAAAGAAAAAATAATCAGAAATGAGAAAGAGGAGAAGATAGGGGCATCAACGTTTTTTGATCGACTGCTGAGTTTGTCCGCTCTGGTGTTAAGAGAGTCTGCCAGGTGTTGAACCACCAGAGAAATGGCCTGGTGTTCCAGCCATGCCCAGAGATGCAGCGCCTCTTGACAAAGGGTACACGACTCCACTCTGCACCACTTGTTGCAGTACCACATGGCGGTGATGTTGTCTGTGATGTTGTCCGTGAACACCTGCCCCAGCTTTACTTTGATGAAAGGTGGAATGGCCTTCAATGCCAAGGAAATGCCCTGAAGCTCCATTAAGTTGATGTGGAGTCTGAACTTCATCAAAGACCAGAGTCGTCTGATCTCCACTTCTTCCAGATGGCCGCCTCACCGAAGGAGTGATGCATCTGTCACTACAGTCAGCTCTGGTTGGGGAAGGGAGAGGGGCCTGCCACTGATCCAATCACAGTTCATTAGCTATCACTGCAGATCTTTTGCAGATCCCTCCGAGATCTGGAACATGTGGGAGAGATTCCCTGATGCTGCGCCCATTAGGACTTCAAGTTCACTGCAGAGCATGCATAAGCTAATGGGCATACGTTCCCAGCAGGATCCTGGAGGCTATGAGGCCCACCGGCCTCAGAGTCTTTCTCACTAAAAACCAGGATGGAGGCAGAAACATCATTATCATAGCCTGAATATTCTGGACTCGCAGTTCAGAAGGGTTTTTTTTTAAACATAGTTTTATTAGTTTTACAAATAGTACAACATAAGAGGGACAACTCTCCATATCCATAATAAATGCGTATTACAAAGGGCAGTAGCAAAAAACACAAAAGCATTGTCCACAGTAAATATATCGACACATTTCCAAAAGAAATAGGAAGGGAGTCAGACATCCGATCAATACATAATGACAATAAAATAGGAGAAACACAAATTACATATCGTGAACATCTGAGAAAGGAAGCAGTCTGAGCATAAACAAAATTGCCCTGTATAATGTCGCAGCAGTCCTAATACTAACAAAATAATAAATAAGAAGAGAATCAACGCAGTTCAGAAGGGTAAGTCTGAAAAAGCACTATGTCCATAACAGCTCCGTTTTTTTTAGTCCGAAAATTTCCTTACAATACTGCAACCAATGAATACCATGCTCCAAAATATCCTAATTTATTACACACACCCAAAAAAATCTCTTGTTGAAATTAAATCAGCCCATTCGGAATCCTGAACTTTCCAGTTGTTACCAGTAAGTTAAAGGTTGAAATCTGGCAACAAGTGTCAATATGCTACAAAATTGTCCTTTCACTTAGCCTTAAAATTCAATAATATGAAAGTAGCTTCCTTTTAAAAAAAAAAATTCTTTATTAAACATTTTCCATCATAACAATACCGCCCAGACACTTCCCCACCCCACCCCCGATCAGGGAATAAATACCATGAACACAACCGCTCATAATGCTCATCGAGATATGCAAGTACAATATTGGTCTCATTCCGCAGACGATAGACAACCTGGTAACATTTCGTCAATAAATAATTCAGGTATATAAAAACAAACATAAACCTCCAGCCATTATTTAAAGTGCGGTGTGCTCAGTCCGCAGATGATAGGCAACCTGGCAGCATTTCATCAATAAATAATTCAGGTATATAAAAAAAGTGTGGTGTGAAAAGATAAACACACAAAGACAGGGCAAAAAAAATTGAGTAGATGTTAACAGTCCTTCCTAACTTTACATACAGCATCAGTTTTCAAACTTAAGGTCCCACTTTAGAGTCCACATATGCCATCTGATATGTGTCACTAGCAGGATTCAGGAGGGCCTGAGGCCCAACAGCCTCAGAGTCATTCTTACCGAAATCCAGGAAAGAGGCTGAAACATTGGTATCATGAATATCCTGGACTCGCCACTCGGGAGGATAGGCCCAAAACTGCACTGTGTCTAGAATAGCTCCAATGAAAGAAAGTGTCTGAGAGGGAGTCAGGTGTGACTTTGGCACATTGATGGTGAACCCCAGTGAGTGCAAGCAGTGACTGCAAGCAGTTTAATGTAGTCTGGAGGTGGGAGACAACCGCCTGAGGCCAGCCTGCCTTCAGCAGCCAATCACAGAGGTAACGAAAGACTGGATTCCCAGACCCCTGTCGGTGTGCTGCAGCCACTGCCATCACCATGGTAAACATCCAAGGGACGCTGGCAGGGCCAAAGGGAAGCACGGCAAACTGAAAGTGTTTGGGCCCATCATGACCGCCAGATAATATCTGTGGGTGGGCAGAACGGGAATGTAAAATTTTATGTCACAAAAATCAAACGCTATCATCCAGTGACCTTATTAGTGGACTGCTCCCTTACTTGCACAGCTTCACGAGGTAGCTGCTGCTCCCAAGCTCCCTGCTGCTGACCATCTGCCCCTCCTTCACCTGCAGGCACCTACCTGCTCCTCATCTCTGGTGGTTAGTGGTAGAGCGTTACTGCTCTGCTGCTTGGCTGCCCTCTGTCACTCTTTTTCTACCCTTTTCTGCCTTTTCCTGGATTATTTTTCTGTCCCTTTCACCCTTTTGCGCTTTTTCCTTTTTTCCCCTTTTTCTTGTTTGTCGCTCTTTGCTCTTGCTGCTGCGATCTTCCGCGGTCTGCTCCCCTCCAGTGCCACATTCCCCCTCCCCACATTTCCCTCCTCCCGCCTCTCAGCTGTCCATGCCCCCAGCACATTACTTAATTGCAGCAACTGGGCAGTGAAGGTGCAATCCACTGACTTCATCAGTGGGTTGCTCCTTTCCTTGAGCAGCTCCGCCAGGTAGTTGCTGCCTCGAACTCCCGGCTGCTGACCGTCTGACCCTTGGGTCAGTGGTTCAAGGCTCTCCTCTATCCATAGGTGCCCCCCTGCGCCTCATCCCTGGTGGTCTAGTGGTAGAACATCACTGCTCTGCTGCTGGGTTGCCCTCTGCCTCTCCTTTTCTGCCTTTTTCTTGGATTATTTTTCTCTCCCTTTAATCCTTTTGTGCTTTTTCCTTTTTCCTCCTTTTGCTGCTTGCGGCTCTTTGCCCCTGCAAAAACCCACGCCCCCCCTCCAGTGCTACTTTCCTGCTCCCAGCATTTCCCATCTCCCAGCTGTCCAGCCCCCCACATACTACTTAATGGCAGCTGCTGCACATATGCACACCAGGCATGCCAAAAAAGCAAGCTTGTCTGCACCCGACTGCAACCGTCCGCACCAGGACCATGCCCAGCGCTACGGACCCTGGTCCTCGGACCTTCCACTGATACGACGCCAGCACCCTCCTCGCGCTCAATATTGGACACCATGCAGCTTGCCACCACGCTTCACTGAAGGACTCCCAGGGACCTTTCTACTGCAGAAACTGCGGCTACACTCTCGCCCATCTCCTCATTCCAGCTCCTCCTGCAGTTTAGCCAACAAACAGTGCACCCAACTGGCACAGCTGCATCCTCCTCAACACGTGCTCCCTCCACAAACACACCACAGAAATCTGGGACCTCCTCAACTCGTCTCTTCCAACATCGTTTTCCTCATGGAAACATGGAAAAATCCTGGCCCGGACATCACCACCATCAACCCAGAAGGCTCCAAGATCACCTGCAAGGACAGCACCAACCGACAACGAGAAGGTATTGCCATCGTCCACAAATACACCCTCCTTCTGACCACCCACTCGGACAACCCAATGACAACCATGGAAGACCTCCACTTCCAGATCCATACCAATTCAAACACCAGCCTCTGCGGCACCCTTGTCTAAAGACCTCCTGGCCCCCCCGACCTGCACCAACACCATTGTCTACTTCATCGCACCCCAGGCCCTTGCATCCACCAATTACATCCTTCTTGTGACCTTAACCTGGTCAACCCCCGACCAGAACAGGGGTCTCAAACAGCTAGTCACCTCTCCAACCAAAGCAGTTGGACACACACTCGACCTCGTCTTCTCTCCCAGCAAAAACATCGCCTACAGACAAACCACCAAACTCCTCTGGACTGACCACCACTGTGTGTACTTGGTCTTCACCAAACCCACTGTACACCGCCACCCTTACTGCCCCCTGCCGTAGCTGGAACATGAGCATCAAAGAACATCTCAGCACCTCCCTCAGCACTACCACACTGCCGACATCCGCCAACACTAACACCTCAGCACACAACCTCCACTGATGGATCTCCAACTGCTCTGACATTCTGGCACTCGAGAAGTCACCCGGCAAGCAATATTCCTAGAAAGCCAGCTGATTCCCTCACACCCTACACGAGTTCAGGCGTACCTGTAGATGACTCGAGAAGAGATTGAGGAACAACAAAACCTCGGAAACCCATGAAACCTTCAAAGCCGCGGTCACTGCACACCACTCCTCAAAACCACAAAGAAAATGGCCCTCCAAGACAGAATCAACGCCAATGCACAGAACAGCAAAGAACTCTTGGCCATTGTCAATGGGTTTGCCAGGCCTAACAGCAAGACCACAGACGTCCCACCCTCCCAAGATCTCTACAACAAACGCAGCACCTTCTTCCACCAGAAGATTAGGCACCTCTATGACAGTTTCAACCCCCAAGACTCTCCCACCATGCCCGACATCACCACACCCGACTACACCACACCTCAACAGATCCTGCTCAACTGGACCCCGCTCACCATAGATGACACACTCAAAACCATAAAGAGCATCCACTCCGGAGCCCCCTCGGACCCATGCCTGCACCACATCTTCCATAGAGCTGTCACCTCCAGCCCCCAACATCCCCTGACCTCCACGACCGGGGCGAAACCACATCCCTCATCCTTCTGGGCCTCCTAGCTGGCTTTGACACTGTCTCCCACAGCACCCTAATCATGAGACTCCACAACGCCGGCATTCATGACAAGGCCCTGGACTGGATCTACTCCTTCCTCACCGGTCTAACACAGCGAGTCAGAATTTATCCGTTCCTCTCAGAACCTGATATCAGATACAGAGTGCCCCAGGGCTACTCCCTGAGCCCCACCCTCGTCAACATCTACATGGCTTCGCTCACAGTCATCATCAGGAACCATGGATTCAACATCATCTCCTATGCTGACACCCAGCTGATCCTCTGCCTCACCAGTAGACCCACAGCCACCAAAAACAACTTCCACGGAGGGATGAAGGCTGATGCCACTTGATGAAAGACAGTTGCCTCAAGCTTAACTTGGACAAGACCGAAGTCCTTATCCTGGGATTCACCCCCTCAGCTTGACACGACTCCTGGTGGCCCGCCACAGTGGGAACCCCCTCACCCCCATAAATCAAGCATGAAACCTTAGCATCATACTGGACTCCTCACTCACAATGAACCGACACATCAACGCCTTATAATCATCTTGCGCCCACATGATTCACCTGCTTCGTAAGATATTCAGATGGATCTCCACTGAATCCAGAAAGACTGTCACCCACGCACTCATCAGCAGCAGACTGGATTACAGCAATGCACTCTACACCAGCGTCACCCAGAAACTCCTCAGGAAGCTACAGAATGTTCAAAATGCCACAGCTAGACCGGTCCTTAACCTCCCACACTGCAGCCACATCCTCGAACTCCATTGAGAGCTCCACTGGCTACCAGTCAACAAAAGAATCATTTTCAAGCTCCTCACACACGCAAGACCAGCATATCTGGACCACCGCCTCTCAATCCACGTACCACCAGACACCACTGCTCTGGCCAAATGGCCCTGGCTATCGTCCCACAGATACACAAGACAAGAATGGGAGGAAGATCCATCTCCTAACCTGCTGCCAAGACCTGAAACACCCTGCCTCTCCACCTCAGGAAATCCCCATCGCTGATCCAGTTCAGGAAGGATCTCTAGACCTGGCTCTTCAACTGAACCCTAGCGCCCAGATGAATCAGCAGCCCCCCTCCCCCCATGCACCTTGAGACCCTCACAGGTTGATTAGCCTTTGTGATGTTGGATCGTAGTGGACCAAGATCTAAAGTACTACCAGAAGTTCTTCGGGAATGGCCCAGCTTTAGCTGTGATCAGGGTGCTGGTGAGGTTGGTAGCTGTGCGGCTATGGAGAGGGTGGGCCACCTCACAACAGGCTGAAAAGGGCAGACTTGGGTACAAGTCTGAAAGCTCCCAACTGGGGGCTTGGGCCGAAATGGGTCTTGAAGTAAGGGGGCAGAGTGGATTCTTTGGTATCCATGCCAGATGACTCAGGTGCAAAAGGGTTAGGTCAACTTGGCTGGGTGCGCACAAGTGCTCCTCGTATTTAGGGACAAACAGCTGGCTGGTACAAAATACGGACCAGTGGGCCCCTCATGTGGTGGGTCTCAGTGATGTTGACATCTCTCGCCAGCTGCTTGGTCGTGGTGCAGTGGGAATCCAGATTGAACTTACACAGTTGCTGTTTGGAGCAGGGCATCCAGTACCCCGGCGATTGATGTTGTATGGCTCCGGTTGAGCCTGATTTCTTCACACTCAGTGGGGAGACTGTTCTGACCTTCCAGAGTAGGAGTACCTTCTCCTGGTGGACCGCGGGGTTGGTCAGGCTGGGGAACTACAAGGTAGCGGACCAGAATCTGCTTTACAGTGGCTGCGGACTACAGGAAAGAAGCTCCTCTACTCCAAGGGAGACTGTAGGCAATTTTTGAAGTACTGGCAGGCTACCCAAGGCTTTGGTAGATCTCCAGCATGCAGGACGGGTCACTCTTTCGTGATTGTTGAGAGAGTTGCGAGCAGGCAGTTTTGCACTAAAAAGTCCATAGCTGTTCTCACCAAGCAGTGACTCTTCTTTGTCCTTCTTCTCTTGATCCATCACATCTGCGTTCTTGAGTTCAGGAGTGCCACCTAAATACTCAATTTAGGGGTGTTAAGGGGAGTTAGAGATAGTAACCAATAGACTGACTACCTTTAGGGTTTCTCCACCCTTTATATGACCTCTTCTAATGCTAATGGGGTATGACCCTGGCCCTTAAATGGTAGTTTCATTCAAAACAAGATGGAGGAATCTGAAAAGTGGGGTCCACATCAGCTAGTCTACTGTAGGGGTGGTGCTGGCTTAATGTGGGCACACCTCATAATCTTACTAATTGTATCCGCCTGCCTCGCTGCCAAAACATGGGGTCAGCGCAGGGAGTGGGCATTCCCACTATCTGGAGAGGCTTGGTCACATAACAAAGGCGGCAGGGCCTTTGAAGCTTCCTGCCTGAGTATGCAGATCCTGCATTTTTTTTATATATTTTTTTTTTTATTGAAAATACATGAGTCAGTTGGTTCCAAATAATCAATGTACAGCGAAATTATCCAAGTAAGCTATAAAATTAAAATCATTAATAGCCAAATAACGTATGTGATAAATGCATAATATACAATTAGGATGAGTGCCAACACTTCCTAAACAAAGAGAACTTTTACAGAATTATAAACACTAATCGGGGTTCGTATTCAGAGATCCGAAGACAAATATTGCCTAACTAAACCCCAAATTTGCCGCCCCAACTTCTTTTTACGCTGGCCTTTAATAGCATACAAACTATACTGCAAATTATAAACATAATAAAACTGTGCACGCCATGCCTCAAATGTGGGTGGTTCTTTCTGGAGCCAATACAAAGCTATACTTAGCCTGAAAACAGCAGTAGCGAGAAATATTAGGAAAACCTGCTTCTTTGGTATCCCTTCTGCCACAGTGCTCATTTCCACCCCCAATAGAATCTGAACAACTGTTAATTGTATAGGAACACCAACAATTTTTGTTAAGAACTGCTGCACCTGCTGCAAAAGTCTAACCAATGAAGAACAAGAGAAAAAAATATGTATATCGTCTGCAGAGGGATGCCCACATCGGAAGCATTCCCCTGAATAATCCCCACTCCACTTTGAGACCTTGTCTGGAGTATAGTATAGATTGAAAAGTGACTTAAAATGTTGAGCCGACAGTTTGGCAGATAGGAATAATTGAATTTCCAATTTAATAGAAACCACTAAATTTATATCAGGTCTTCCCAATCTGATCCCCCATTTTCGATTTTGCTCTTCTAGATCATCAGACTTAGTGCTAAGCATTAGACTATATAAAGTACCTATTCTTACAGTTTTCCGATTTGCTTTCTGCAAGGGGTTAGGTGAGATATTGCCATGAACCTGCATTAAATACTGTCTGATTTGTAGATACTTGTAGAAGTCTTCCCTAGGTAACTGATAGTGCTCACGTAGTTGATCAAATGATTTAAAACCCTCTGTAGAGTATAGGTCTCCCACCAGCTGTATGCCTTTTATTCTCCATTTATAGACCACCCGATCCCAAAACACCATTGGAAAAAAAGTTGTAGCGGCTAATGGTGTATACCAAGAGATTTTCCCAAACAGATACATTTTCCTAATGACTTTCCACACTTTATAAGCTGCCCCTAAAACCTTGAATCTAGTACGCTTGTAATAGCTCCAGTCCAAATTTAAAAACAGACAATTCTTTGCTTTAACACCCAATAGCATCTCATAAATAGAAGGGCACTCCGCCATATCTAAAGGACCCACGCTGTAAGTAGTATATTCATTCTTTGTGTCATGCATACATAATAGTACAGGGTAAAATCCGGTACCGACCAGCCCCCCACTAACCGAGGTAAGACCATATATCTCATAGCCCGGCGAGCCTTCCCCCTGGACCATAAGAAGCGCATACAAATGGATTGTAATTGCATGGCTTAGGGGACAAGATGGCGGCCGCTACTGTGGCTGTGTGAGCGGTTGCTCTCTCACTCCCGGTGACTCTCCCCTCTCGGCACCTACCTGTTTGCAGCGGCCGGCCGGAGGTTGGATTCTTAATTGGTCGGAATGCCCATGTCGTTCCTCTGCGATTTCGTGTGCTCCAGGTGAATTTGGAGCTCTGAGGAGAACCACCAGGTGAGAAGTGGTGGCGGCGGCGGAGGCGCTGGTTCAAAGAGACTCTGAACGGCGCTGTAATGTGATATGGATTCGGCGATAAATGCCGTGGCAGCATATGGACTTGCTGGAAAGACAGAGATGGAGATCAGTTGGTGTTGGTTTCCTTGCGGCTGCTGGGCGCGTTTTGACTGGTAGACAGCGCTGCTTAGGTACAGTTTGTTTCCCACGGAAAGTTTCATTTGGATACCGGTGAGGCACGGCCACTGTTGTTTTGGAGGCTTGAACGATAAAGGTGTAAAAAAAAAAAAAACTACAATAATAAAAAAAAAAGAGAGGTGCAGGAAATTACCTAATTTCCGGCGAGAGGTGGTGTGGTTTGGCGGCGAAGAATCCATTCTTGGCTGTATAGACATTCATTGGTAATTTTCACCAGTATGGCAAGAGGTAGAGGTGCAAAAACTCGTGGCGGAGTTGCGGCAGCGGTTACGGCGGATACCACCACTGTAAGACTCGCCAATGACCCTGAGTTAGATAGCGCTACTGCTGGGACAATAGCTACTTCTACACAACAGGTAGCGCTTAGTAGTGGTGCTTCAACAAGCGCTGATCCTGCTTCTTAGACGCCGAAAAATCGTAAGCAGAGAGAGTATAACCCTTAGGCTCAATCAGAGGTATGTTTGAAAGAACGTTTGGTTCCAGCTATTTTTAATAAGCGCTTAATAACTAAAGGCAATATAAATATTGCCCCGGTGGCTCAGGGGTCTGAATTGAGGATAGACCCAACAACTCTACATACCCAGTGCTTGGTGCAGAATGTAAGTCCTGGTCCAGCTATAGGTCCAATCCCGAGCACGGCAATATTGGCAGATAAGGGAGCTGAGGTTGATGCTGGATCAGATGGCAAGTTTTATTCTATGTCGGATTTATCTGCAGTATCGGAACTGGACAATGATGAAATTGATAAGGAAACGGAAACGGATGATGAAATAGAGGGGCTTAGCTCCACAGGCGACTGGGCAAATGAGGAGGAACATGGGATAGAACAATTACTCAATCATGAAACGGTGAAAAAATTACAGGACCCTGTTGAGCGCCCCCCCCCCCCCCCCAGTGTATTGTCTGGTGGGATCATTCAACCCAGATGGAAGATTTCAGCCAGTAGGGACTCTGCATCTGTATCTGAAGAATTACTAGTATCAGTTAATACGGTTGGAAACGAAGGCATGGATACAGGTGTTGAACGTTCCCCTGTAACTTTGGAATTAATATACAAGAGTATAATGGATCACCGCGCTGAGACAAAATCTGAGAATCTCCGTATGCAGGGGGTGGTCCGTAAATTGCAGAATTCAGTAAGAAGGCTGGTGAAAACATCAACAGAAATTAATACAAGAGTTGCAGTGGTAGAAGAGCGGATTTCTGGAACTGAAGATTCCCTGATTAGACAACAATCAGACATCGAGTTGCTGGTAAAATCAAAACAAGATGTGGACTGGAAATTGTCTGATTTAGAAAATCAATCTAGACGTAATAATCTCCGTGTACTGGGTGTGGAAGAATCAAAAGAAGGGCAGGATCCATGGAAATTTATTGTGGCTATGTTCAAGGAGGCTTTCCCGGAACTTCAGAATTGGAATTGGGATAAGGAGATAGTGCGAGCACATAGATATCCTTTTGTACTACGTAAAAGAAAAGGTGATTCACGATCGGATATTAACAAGTTTCCTAGGGCTATCCTTATTTGCATTAATAACTACCTACTTCGTGAAGCAATATACGACCTGGCTCTCCCGGACAGGAGACGAAAGGGTATAGGATGCGAGTTTTTTGTCCGCCCCGATTTCAGTCCAGCCACTGTTCAGCTCAGAAGGCGACTACGCCAAATGATCCCATTATTTCAGTCCAAGGGTGCGATGGCTTTTCTTCTCAATCCTGCCAAGTTAAAAGTTATACACAATGAACATACACGTTATCTCACTTCTGAGACTATGGCACAAGATTTTCTGAAGTCTTTTGATAAAGTATAATAAATTCTTTATGGTATGCTGTCTAAATGGCCATTTGAAAGATGATAGAAGAAAAGAAGAAGAGTCGAACCAATAAGAGTCAACGTAGAGTCAGACAAGTCTCTCCTTTCTTTTGGACTGGATGAAGTAATCCCCCCTCTCTTTCTTTGTGTTGTTCCACTCCTTATTTTTGTATGTGTGGTAAAGGCAATATAACCTTTGATCTTTTGGGTAGGATTGTTATAGATTTGAGTATAGGATAGGAAAGTGTAAAGATAAGTTGCCTAAGTCTAGGGGGTATGTTTCAATACGGTATAGTGACGCTACAAACTGGTACTTAAGTGAGATTAAGATTGTAGTTTAATGAAATGTACTGCAAAGTGATTTATGGGTATGGGCTGTAGGTATTTAGTATTGGATTAATAGGTTCTGTAGTCATTAGGTGTTTTGTTAAGGGTGCGGTCTGGGGGGGGCAGCGGGGGGGGGCTCTTTGCAACCATTTGTCCATCACAGAGGACAGGATCCTCAGTCCCCGTGTTTGGTGGTGGGGGTTGGGTGGGATGGGGGGCGGGGTCTGTTGGGTGGGGGGTGGTTCGTTTAGAGTGGGGTTTTGGGGGAGAAAATTGAAAATAATACATGAGTGCAGTATGGAAACAGGCTTTATGTGCGATTTTTTTCAAAGTTCTATTCAGTTTGTATGGCATGTGATAGGAGCTTATGCCTTATTCAATGGCAGATAGGGGTATTAGGATCGGCACGCTGAATGTCATGGGTCTAAATTCTTTGGACAAAAGACGTCGGGTGGCACAGGAGTTGAGGCTGTTAGGTTGCGATATAATATGTCTCCAGGAGACCCATATAGTGTGGGCCAAGCGGCAATTGTTGGGAGAGCTGGGATTTGCTTTAATAGCCTGTACTAAATACACTTGTACAGTTAGAGGGGTTGCAATCCTGGCTAGAAAACATATATGCATTGCTGGTAGGACTTTAACTGATGTGCTGGGTCGGTGGGCAATTGCAGAATGTGTCGTAGGTGGTATGACATGTACGATTTGTGGAGTATATGGGTCCAACATTGATGAAGATTCTGTTTTAGATTTCCTGAATGTAGTGCTATCGACCTGGCCTACGCCCTTGATTTTTTGTGGGGATTTAAATATAAATATGATATCAAATGACTCTAAGGAGATTACACAGCATAGTGGTAGAAAACCGCGTGTCTTTAAAGCTGTACAATCATTAGTGCAGGCACATGGTTTAGTAGATGCTTGGTCCTTCCTGCGGGGGGCAGAGCCTGGATATACTTTCTACTCATCTCCTCACCAGAAGTTAGTCAGATTGGACTATTTTTTTGTTCCCCAATCTATTTTGAATCAAGCATTTATTCAGGTGTATCCAAGAATCACATCAGATCATGGCCCAGTTGTTATATCCATAAATTGCTCTCTATCTGCCAGGAAGCCTAGGCTGTTTTCTTTTGATCGTAAGTTACTATTTGATCAGCAATTTGTAGAATATATGAAGGAATGGATTACTAATTTCTTCAATACGAATCGAGGAAGCACTTAACCTGGGTTTGTTTGGGATGCTTTTAAGGCCGCCTTTAGGGGTATAGTTTTGAGTTATGGGTTATACAATCAAAAGCCATTACAAAAAATGGGGTAACCCAAAAAAGTCAAGGACCTGGGTGCAATATAGTACGAAAAACAATGGTCCTGGACCATAAATCAAGGTAGGCAGTAGTTCCTAACTTAGTGATATCATTCACATATTCTGAGCTACATGTAATCTATTTTGGTAGCTCTTAGTATCCAATACAATATTGCTCATAGGGTCAACCATGCAACAAACCAATGTCAAAAGTTAATACAGCATTTTATTCTTTTTGAACTTTTTAAATTTCCATTAGCAATTTTGTCAAGGTTGCCCCAAGGTAATCCTCTTTTACTCTTCATACGTATATTATATACTTTACTAGAATGGCTCTGTTAATTGATAGCCGGCTCTTCAATTTTACAGCCCCCACCAGTACTACTGTGTGGCACCCCACAAACGGAGGCCAGCCATATGATGTACACCACTGAATATCCATAAAAAGGAACTCGCTTCATGCATCGCAGCGGGTAAGCCCTTCTTAGCCCTTTATAGGCCTATTAACTGGGCTTTTAATCGTAGTCCCATGCAACACCTTTACTCTACTCTTATTAATTTTAGGCAATCTACCAGGCCCAACTCTTCCAGGTTGTTCCCCAGTCCTGATGAAGATCCTCACACCCAAGGTTCAAACTTCCACATTAGGCCACTAAGACGGATCGAAACGTCGACGCCCCATATATATGAACCTGGGATACGTTTACCTACCCACGTGCCTTATTAGAATTGGCTTCTAATGAATGTATAATTGCCTGATTTATCTATCGCATAAACTGATACACGTGACCAGGTCTATGCACTTGGATGGTGAATGACAACCAGTCCATTGCTTAACTTGTTTAAGTTTTCTTATGTCACAACCTCTGAAATAATTTCCTCTTTCCTTTTCACTTTTCTCTACTTAAGCACCCTTACTATTTGCACGTTCCCCTTGGAGCAACCTTGACAAAATTGCTAATGGAAATTTAAAATGTTCAAAAAGAATAAAATGCTTTATTAACTTTTGATATTGGTTTGTTGCATGGTTGACCCTATGAGCAATATTGTATTGGATACTAAGAGCTACCAAAATAGATTACATGTAGCTCAGAATATGTGAATGATATCACTAAGTTAGGAACTACTGCCTACCTTGATTTATGGTCCAGGACCATTGTTTTTCGTAATACAATCAAAAGCAGCAGGCGGCAAAATTTCAAGTGCTCTATCAGGCTCTGATTGTGGCTGAGGAATTGTTAATACAGGGGGTTCATACTGGGATTGATATAAGTGACTACACTTCGGAGGTAGCTCGTCATAAAGCAAAAATCAATCTCCATTGGTCTCAGGAAGCCGCAAAAAAGTTTTTGATTAAACGACAGCTGCAATACGAGTATGGGGAGGCAAGTGGCAGGTGCCTCGCCCAAAAACTTAGAGCAAGAGCGGCAGCTCAAAGAATTGACAATATTTTAGATCAGAATGGAGGCTTGGTCAAGAGTGCAAGTGGTATCGTAGAAGTGTTTAGACAATTTTATAGCAGCCTTTACCAAGGTGAGGCTTACGATGATGACAAAGTCTGTAATTTCCTCCGGCAATATTGCATATTAGAGCTTTCTCAGGAGGAGGCAGCAAGATTAGATGCTCCAATTACACTTGAGGAATTGGAAATGGCAGTGAATGGGTTGGCTAAAGGCAAGGCGGCAGGTCCAGATAAATTACCACTGGAAGTGTATAAAAGTTTCTTCAGTGTATTGAAATTCGATTTGTTAGCAACAATCATAGCGGCCCAGAAGCAGGGTGCTCCTAAGTCTTGGGACGAAGCCGGGATTGTTGTGTTTCATAAAAAGGATAAGCCAAAAAATCTGCCTGGCTCTTATCGTCCCATATCACTTCTAAATGCAGATGGGAAAATCTATTAGAAGATATTGGCCGCTAGGTTGTCATCAGTCATTACCCCATTAGTTTCCAATATTCAACATGGATTTATCCCGCATCGCGGCACGACTAATCATGTCAATCGGGTAATTACTAGGCCTGGGCGGTAAATTCCGTTCCGCTCGCGGAATTTGCGGAATTTCGGTAATTTCACGTTCCGCGGAGAACGCGAAATTGCCCAAAATTCTGCTTTCCGCGACTTCGCGAAATTTTTTCTTGTTCGCGTTCTCAAAATGCGTGTTCGCGAGATATTTCTCCCCGAGCACGCAAACAGCAACTGTGAACAGGAAAAAAGCATCACAACAAGCAATTACGCGTGTTCGCGGAATTTCTGCATGATCGCGGAGATTTTTTTTCCATTTCGCGGAGATTTGCGCAACGCGATTATGCGGATTCCGCCCCTGTCTGCGTAATCGGGTTACGCAAATCGCCGCGAAACGTAAAAAAATTCACGCGAACATGCAGAAATTCCGCGAACACGCGGAATTGCTTGTTCGCGATGCTTTTTTCCTGTTCACAGTTGCTGTTTGCGTGCTCGGGGAGAAATATCTCGCGAACACGCATTTTGAGAACGCGAACAAGAAAAAATTTCGCGAAGTCGAAGAAAGCAGAATTTTGGGCAATTTCGCGTTCTCCGCGGAACGCGAAATTACCGAAATTCCGCAAATTCCGCGAGCGGAACGGAATTTACCGCCCAGGCCTAGTAATTACACTTTTTGACTATGCTAATATATCAGGGGAGGCCTTATCTTTGATCTTATTAGATGCTGAGAAGACCTTCGACCGAGTCTCATGGCGCTTTTTATGGGAAGTATTGAAGTTACGGGCCTTTGGCCAAGAGTTTATAGCTTCGTTGCAGACTTTATATCGTCAACCTGTGGCCCGTATCTGCACCATGGGACTCGAGTCGGAGGTAGTACAGATTCAACGCGGTACTAGACAGGGGTGCCCATGCTCCCCTTTACTCTTTTCATTATACATCGATCCGTTTTTAAAGATGCTTGAGTCAAGTACTAAGATACAGCCAATAGTAATTCATCCACCGTTTTAGTTCTATATGCTGCATTGTGCTGAGCTGTTTCCTTCCGTCTCCTGTAGCTGCCAACTTTTCTCTCTCTATTCTTTTCTGTGCGCAGAGATACTCTTATGCAAGAGTCGATTCTAGCGCGATATAAATCTATAAATAAATAAATAAATAAACATCTAGAACTATCAGTTCAAGGTTTTTGCGTATGCGGACGATGTGGCTATTGTTTCGCCAAGACCGACGGCCGCAATGCAGGAAATAGAATATTTAGCTTCTGAATTTGGTGCAGTTTTCGGCTACAAGTTGAATGCATCCAAGACTCAGATTTTGTGTACCAACTTACCGACCTATTCTGACCCAAGGGTTTATGAAGAGGTTACTTATTTGGGTGTGAAGATCAGAGCTTTAGCAGCTGATCTCGTTAAGACAAACTGGGATGGTATTATGACTGTTGTACAGAAACAATTAGATCGAGCCAAATGTTTACACCTTTCTCTTGTAGGGAGATGTAATCTACTCAAAATTATGATTTTGCCTAAAATTCTGTATTTCTTTACATGTCTGCCTTTGGAAATGCAGATCCTGCATGGAGGGGGCGTAAACTCCTCCTCCCAGAGCAGGCTTTGTTGCTGGCCTCTCCTCAAGAGGTCAGAAATCTGTCTATGGTTGTTGGCCGGTCGCGAGCAGCCAGTCAACACACTAGTGGTCGGTAGGTTTTCAAGGGGCACCTCTAAGGTGCCCTCTGGGTTCATTTCTTAATAAATCCAACACTGGCATCAGTGCGTGTTTACTAAGACGAGATGTTTGGCACCAAACATCTGGGGGTGCAGTGAAGCCTTCATGTGGCTGGGAAACTTGTAATGGTAAGTGTCCAGTTCATTACTTGGTATGGCTTCCCAGTACACTTGTGATATTTAAGGTTGAACTTAGATACCATAGGGACATATCCACTCACGTGGGTATAGTACACCCTGCCTTAGGGATGTAAGGCCTGCTGTAGGGGTGACTTACCTATACCACATGAAGAGTTTTGCAGGCATTGCATACAGGGATGGGTGCCATGTCGACTCTTCATTTTTCTCTGCACGAAGACATGCAGGCTGCAGTGGCAGTTTGCTGGAGCTTGGTGAGGGGTCCCTTAGGTTGGCGCAAGTCGAGCAGCAGCCGCTATGGGCCCTCTTTAGTCCCCATGCCCTAGGTACCAGTGGTACCATTTACTAATGACTTATATGGAGCCTAAAGAGGTGCCACTGTGGAAAATAGGTACCGTTCAGGGAAAGAACACTGATGCTGGGGTCCTGGTTAGCAGGAACTCAGCACACTTTCAGTCAAAGTTA
This sequence comes from Triturus cristatus, assembly GCF_964204655.1. Classification (NCBI taxonomy): domain Eukaryota; kingdom Metazoa; phylum Chordata; class Amphibia; order Caudata; family Salamandridae; genus Triturus; species Triturus cristatus. The sequence continues at coordinate 521,159,015 of NC_140594.1, forward strand.
AATCAGATACCAGGCAAAAAGTGGATTGTAGTCATGTCAAAATGAGTACTTTCCAACACAAGCCCTCCCAAACAAAAGAAGATGAGACCAACCTTTCCCAAGAGAGTGATGATTGTCTAAGTAGAAGAACCTGGAAAGGCCATCTGCATTGCCATTGTCAATCCCCAGGTTTGTGTTCCACTGTAAAGTCCTTTCCCTGTAAGGAGATGGAATGTCTCAAAAGTTTTAGGTTCTCACCTTTCATCTGCATCAGCCATGTGAGAGGTCTATGGTCGGTTTGGACAAGGAAGTTAGTACCAAATAGATATGGTCTCAACGTCTTCAGGGACCAAACCACATCAAAAGCTTCCCTCTTAATAACATTCCAACCCTGTCATCTGCTGATAAAAGCAACAGGCCTGCTCCTATTACTTGCTCAGAGGCATAGGTCTACACAATGAACTGTCCAGAGTAGTCTGGAGCTTTGAAAATGGGTGCTGAGCACATTACTTCTTTTAGGGTGCCAAAGGCCTTTTGACAGCTAACTGTCCAGGTTAACTTTTTGGGCATTTTCTTTGAGGTAAGTTCTATGAGGGGTGCTACAATGGGACCATACCCCTTCACAAACCTCCTGTTATATCCAGTCAAGCCAAGGAATGCCCTGACGTGAGTTTGCGTGGTTGGAGCTTCCCAGTCAAGAATTGTCTGGATCTTGAACTGTAAAGGTTAGCCTTGGCCTCTACCTACAAGGTGGCCCAAGTATACAACTGTGATCTGCCCTATCAGGCATTGGAATGTCTGGATAATGAGGCCTGCAGACTGCAGGCTTGCAACATATTACCATGGTGAATCAGGCGATCCTGCAAGGTGGAGTTATAGGCAGCAATATCATCTAGATATGCTGCACTAGAAGCTTCCAACCCAGCCGGGACTTGGTTAACCAACCTCTGTAAGGTAGCTGGGGCATTCTTTCAACTAAAGGGCATAACAGTAAACTTATAATTCCCATCTGGGGTCGAGAATGGTGTTTTCTCTTTGGCTCTTGGGGTTAGGCCAATCTGCCAGTACCCTGATGTTAAATCAAAGTATTAAGACACTTAGCTGTTCCCAATTTATCTATCAACTCATCAGCTCTGGGTATGGGGTGTGCATCTATCTTAATGACACCAGTGAGACCTCTGTAGTCCACACAAAGCCTCATTTCTGGTTTCCCACCCTTGGTGTAATGCTTATGGACTAAGATCACTGGGCTAGACCAGGGGCTGTCAGAGGATTCAATAACCCTTAACTCAAGCATCTTGCTTACTTCAGCCTTGATGCTCTCCTTAACATGGTCAGATTGTCAATGGATTTTGTTTTTGACAGGAATACTGTCTACAGTGACCACGTCATGGGTACACCAGTGAGTCCGACATGGGATGAAGGAGAAGAGCCCAGCATACTGCTCGAGGACTTGCCTGCATCAGCTTGCTGTTGGGCATAGAGGGTGTCTGAATAGACAAGTCCATCCACTGACCCATATTTGGGGCTGCAGGCGAGGAGGTCAGGGTGAGGTTCACTCCCTGATACCTGATCCTCATCAGTGACCATCAGCATAATCACTTCAGCCCTGTCATGGAAAAGTTTCAGGCAAGTGACATGAATGACGCTTTTGGGGTTCTTGCTAGTGCCAAGGTCCACCAGGTAGGTGACCTCACCTTTCCTTTCACAAATAGGGTAGGGCCCACTCCACCTGTCCTAGAGGGCCCAAGGTGCCACATGTTCCAACACCCATACCTTCTTTTGGTCATACCAGAGCTTTTGAAGCTCTTTGCTGGCCTCTAGGTTTTTTGATGCATTACCGATGTACTCTGCCATCCTGGAACGTAGGCTTAGTACATAGTCCACAATATCTTGTTTAGGCTCTTTGAGAGGTCTCTCCCAGCCTTCATTAACTAGATAAAGTAGTCCCCTCACAGGATGTCCAAACAGAAATTCAAAGGGGGGAAAACACTACTCCCTTTTGTGGCTCTTCTATGTAAGCAAAAAGTAGGCATGACAAAATTACATGTCATCTCCTTCTGAGTGTTTTGGGAGACCCATGATCATGCCGTTTATGGTCCTGTTGAATCTCACAACCCAGCCATTGGTTTGTGGGTGATATGGGGTAGTGAACTTGAAAGTCACTTCACACTCAGCCCACGTGTTTCAGGTGGCCAGACATGAAGTTGGTACCGCTGTCTGAAACCCCACTCTGGTAAGAATACCAATGAGGACCCTAGCCACTGCAGGACTAGTAGTAGTCCTAAGGGGAATTGCTTCAGGATATCTGGTAGCATGATCCACTACTACCAGCATAAATCTGTTTCCTGATGCAGTTGGACGGTCAATGGAACCAACAATGTCATATTCCTACACTTTCAAAGAACACACCAACTACTGGTAGTAGAATTAAGGGGGCCTGTGGGTGGTCACCTGCTTTGCCACTGGCCTGGCAGGTGGCACAGGAGTTGCAAAGCTCCTTCATATTTTGAGACATGTTTGCCTAGTAGAAGTGGCTGACTAGCCTACTTCAAGCTTTTCCCCGGCCTGGATGACCAGCTAGGGGGATGTCATGTGCCAAAGTCAGGAGAAACTCTCTGAACTGCTGAGGCACTTTCACTCTCCCAGTGGGAGCAGGTTTGGGGTCTCTGGCCTTAGTATATCGGAGCCCTTCCTCCCAACAGGTCCTGTGGGAGCCACTGACATCTCCCTTTTCCTGTGCAGTAGCTTGCTGTCACAGGCTTTCAAGAGTAGGACAGATCCTCTGATCTTGGCACAGCTCTTCCCTCGATGGTCCCCCTGAGCCTAGGAGCTCTGACATTTTTCGGTCCAAGCTCCTGGCGCTCAGTTCCCTTTGGGCTCACAGATCTTCTCCCTGAGGCGTGGGTACCTGAGCTGGTGGTTGTTCAGAAATTAGTTTCCCGGACTTCTTACCTTTTCTTTTGGAGGGGTGGGCCATAGTTTCAGACTCCAACACCTCTTTACCACCCTGGTCCTTGCACTGTGCTCAGGGCTTGACACACACCCATGCATGGATTCCCAGCACTGCTGCATGGGACCTGAGCTCGAATTCAGCCCCAGCTGAGGACTCCAGATCATTCACTAGCAGACATTCAACTGGAATTGCAGAGGAGACCACTAGCTGTTTCAGGCCAGTAACTCCTCCCAATTCTCCCAATTATATGGACACCATAGCCATGGGATAAACCATAGTAACATTATCAGCACTGGTGACTGGATATGTCTGTCCAGCCAGATTCTGTCCTGGAGATACCAGTTTATCAGTCACCATAGTGACACTTGTCCCTGTATCTCTCAGTGCTTCTACTTTGATCCCATTTATTAAGGGCTGCTATTTGTTTTTTCCATGTTAGTGAGCCAAACAGCTAAGGTTTCAAGATCCACCCTACTCTCAAAGACTAGGGTAGCTTCTGTGTGCATTTCGATTTACTCAGGGCACACTAAGGATCCCACCTAGAGATTTGCCAAACCAGAGCTAGCTGGAAAGGCAGTAGGGGGTTCATTTTGAGACAGGCAGAATCTCCTGTTTGGAGTCTAGACTGTTTACAGTTATAACACTACATCTTTTTGGGATCCTAATTCTTACCTTGGTACTCAGTTTTGGGTTTTGAAGAGTTTTGGGGCCCACCCACCTGAGTAGGTTTTTGTGGGTCTTCAGAAGACTCTTTACTTTTATCCTTAGGATGCTCACCTTCTTTCCCCTGGGAAAGTTTAGTAACCCCTTTCTTTTGGTTACCCCCACCCGTGGGAGTTTTGATCACCCCAGTCTTGACCCTGTGGTCTGCCTTCTTTCCCAATTCTTGGGGATAAGTAGGACCTAGGTCCACCAAGTACTGATGCAACTTTTCTGAAACACAGTTACTCAACAGATTTTCAATCATAAAAACACTTTACAGCCCCTCATAATCTTGCACCTGGCTTCTTTTTAACCAACCACCTAGTGTCTTTATTTAAAAACCAACAAAATCAACCCAGGATGGATTTTAGGTTTTCTGTGTCCCCCTGAACTTAATCCAAAACTCTTCAGTGGTGTGTCCAAATCCCTCAATTAGGGTACCCTTCATGTAGTCATAGGACTGCGCTTCTGCCTCGTCCAGTGTCAGGAGTCTATCCCTGCACTTACCAGAGACCATTACCCAAAGTAGAGAGCCCCAATACATCTGGCTAATTCTCCTCATTCTACAGGCTCTCTCAAAAGCTGTAAATTATTTGGTGATATCATCACCCTCAGTGTATTTTGGGACAAGCCCTTTGGGGATTTTGGGGTCCAAGGTTTCCTCTCTGTCCCTAGGTATTATGTTGCTGCCACCATTCATGAGTGATAAGCCCATGTCTGCCCTGTCCCTTTCTACGGCCGGAATCCTGTCCTCCATGGCTATTCTGCAGGCCAATCATTAAAAAAGAATCTCATTCTCAGTGAGCTCTTCACTGTACCTAGGATGGCCTGAGCCATCCTCGCTAGAAGCAGGTACCCTTAGCACATTGGGTCGGTTGTTGGGAACAGGTACCACTACCTCTCATTCGAATTAAGGATGATCTGATCCAGCCTCATCATCCATTTCCCCAACCAGAGCCTCAGGGTTGGGGGCCTCATTCGCAGGATGGGCCTACTCATACTCTGCCAACAGCTTCTGAAGCATTTTAATTTTGTATCCCTTGCAGAGGGTCCTTAACTGCAAGTATTTAAGCTGCAGAAAGGGGGTCAGGTCGAGCTCCTCAACCTCTTCCTCTGAGGTATTCATGATTTTACTACAGTTGGGGCCTTTTAGAAACTAGAAAAAATATCTAACAAAAACTTTATAGTCCTAACTATAATAAGTTGTTCAATTCTAAAACAGTTTAATACTCAGGGACTTAACCAAGGCATTAACAGTTAATTTTAGAAATTTAGAAAAAACAACCTATTGAAAAAATACAATTTAACTAAAGGCAATTTTTTGATTTACTTGTGTGGTCACTTGTTGACCAAGTGGTGTCAGCAAACACAAAGTTGTAGACTCCACTGCTGATCAGCCAATGTAGAAAGCTATCTCTTTATACAGTTCACGAAAAAGAAGTACACTGTGTAGAGAGTCAGAGTGTCCAGAGATCCCCTATTGGTTACAAAGGCTAAAGTAGACTATACTAACGCTCTCTTTTGTGGTAGTGTGAGTGCACAGTTAGGCTTATCAGAGGGTAGTGTTAAACATTTGTTGTACTCACAAAGTCAATAAATAAGACACATACTCAAAGAATAAATCCAAGACCAAATAAGAAAATTAATACTTAGTTGTATATGTATTGTAAGAACAAGAACTTAATTCAAAGGTAAGTCTTGTTTTTGATAGCAATATTTTTTAGGATTTTGTATTTTTTAGGATTTTGTAGTTTTTTATGTGCTCTACGAAAAATGAATTGATTGCTATGGTGTTTCTATATTATTGTTGAAAATTGTATTTCTTTTAAATAATGTGATCAGGGGAGAAATTAGGTCATAGGAGAATGTATTTCGATGAAATAACTTTTGACTGCTGTTAAAAGATTCTTGACAATTTGCTTTTATTATGTAGAATGCTTTTATGGATATACTTTTATATACAGAATAAAGCTTGTTTTGACTTTGACTTTGAAAGCAATATTCACAATTAATTACACTGTTCAAAGTCATGCACCTTTGCGCATAATGCAATCCTATGGGAAGAAAAGGCATTTATGCAAATAGGTAAGTAAATCAGTTTCAAGGGTTTACCTTTGGGGTGTCGGTTCATAATGGGCCAAGGTTCAAAGTACTACCAGCAGCTCTATTAGAACGTCCTGGGTTTAGCCGGGACCAGGGTGCTGGTGCGGTTGGTAGCTGTGTGCACTACGGAGAGGAGGGGCACCTGAACAGAGGCTGCACAGGGGGACTTAGAGACATCTCCAAGAGCTCCCATCGGGGGCCTTGGGTCACAAGGGGTCTTGGAGCAAGGGGGAAAAGCCAGTGCTTTGCTATCCGGGCCCTGTGGATCGGGTGCAGCGTGGTTCTGTCAGCTTGGCTGGATGCGCAAAGGTGCTCCTCGTGGGTAAGCACAAATTGCTGGCAAGGGCAACATTAGGACAACTGGGCCACTCATGAAGTGGGTCTCAGTGATGCTGAGGCTTTTCAATGGCTAATTGGTTGTGGTATAGTGGGAATCAGGATTGGACTCACACTATTGCTGTTTGGTGCAAGGCATCTGCTATCCCGAGGATTGGTGCTGCCAACTCCAGTTGGTCCTGATATCTTCACATTAAGCAGGGAGACAGAACCGACCTTCCAGAGCACAAGTACCTTCTCCTGGTCATCTGCGGCCTCGTTCAGGCCTGTGAGCTGCAAGGCAGTGAACCTGACTCTGCTTTTTGGTGCCTGTGGAGTGCAGGGGAGAAGCTCCCCTACTCCAAGGGAGACTGTAAGCAACTTTTGAAGTACTGGTAGGCTACCCAAGGCTTTGATAGATCTCCAGCTTGCAGGACGAGTCACTCTATCGCGATTGTCGAGAGAGTTGCGAGCAGGCAGGATTCTATGTCTAAAGGTCGACAAATCTTCTGCTGTTTTCACCAGGCATTGACTCTTCTTCCTAATTCTCTTCATCTGTCAAATCTGAGTTCTTGTGTTCAGGGCTGCCACCTAAATATTCAATTTAGAGGTGTTAAGGGGGGTGACAGGTAGTAGCCAATGGGCTGACTACCTTTAGGGTGTCTACACCCTCTATTTGACCACTTCCTGTGGGAAGTGGGCATAACGCTGACCCTAGAATGTTAATTCTGTCCAAAACAAGATGGAGGAATCTGAAAGGTGGGGTCCACATCAACTATTCCACCTTAGAGTGCCGGTGACTTGATGTGGGCATACTTCCGAATCTTACAAATTTTTCTGCCTGTCTTGCCATGAAAAAAGTGGGGTCAGGAAAGAGGGGTGGGTGTCTTCACTATTTAGAGAAGCTTGGGGCTTATAACAAAGGTGGCAGGGCCTTTGAAGCCTCCCACCCTGGAATGCAGATCCTGCGTCGAGGAGGTGTAAACACCTCTGTCCAGAGCAGGCTTTGTTCCTGGCCTCTGAGAGTGTAGGTTCTCACCTCAGGAGATCAAAAATCTGTCTATGGCGGCTGACTGGTCGAGATTAGTCAGTTAACTCATTAGTGGTCAGTAGGTTTTAAGGTGTCCTCGGGGTGCATTTTTTTAATAAATCCAACACTGGCGTCAGTGCGTGTTTACTAAGAGGAGATGTTCGGAACCAAACATCTGGGGGTACAGTGAAGCCATCATGTAGCTGGAAAACTCATAATGATTAGTGTCTATCCCATGTACTCAGTATAGCTTCCATGCACGCTTGTGGTATAGTGCACCCTGCCATGTAGAGTTTCACAGGCATGGAACACAGGGATGGGTGCAACGTTGACTCTTCATATTTCTCTCTACCAAGACATGCAGGCTGCAGTGGCAGTTTGCAGGAGCTTGGTGAGGGGTTCCCTAAGGTGGCACAATTCACGCTACAACCCTTAGGGGGCCTTTTTAGTCCCAATGCCCTAAGTACCAAGGGTACCATTTACTAGGAACTTATATGGAACCTAAAGTGGTGCCAATTGTGGAACAAAAGTACAGTTTAGGGAAGAACGCTGGTGCTGCAGACCTGGATAGCAGGACCCTAGCACACTTTCAGTCAAAGTTGCATCAGATACCTGGCACAAATGGGGGGTAACCATGTCAAATGGGGCACTTTTCTACAGTAACCATGGCCTATGTTTGATTCTGGCACCCTCTCTACAGCTCACTTGGCCAAAACAGCCAAGACTTTATGGCAGAGTAAGGAAAGATGGTCCACTGTCAACCGGCCATACATGGATGGCATGGTAGGAGAAGCAGCCACATAGAAGGTAGAGTAGCCTCTTTGTACAATCTGATGTACCCAATGGTCTGATGTTACTGACCTCCAGTGGGGCAGGTGATGGTATATCCTGCCCCCCACTGGATGCCTATTATGATGGGAGGGCAAACTAAAGGGGCTTGGAAGCTGTGGCTGTCAGGGAAGTGGTGAACCAGACCAACCCCTGGCTAATTGTCTGACATGATTTGTGGAAACTGCGTGGTCAGCCACAAAAGGTGTGGAAGCTTGCTGGCCGTGGTGGCGGGGGGGTGGTATTGACACTGTTAGAAACCCCTTCCTTGGCCACAAAAGAGGCAGAAGGTTAACTTGGGGTGGCGAGGAGCTTAAGAGAGGACCAACAACCTGGACACAGCTCTGGAGTCCTTAAATCGCTCTAGCTTTGAGACTGCCTCCTCTCATAAAAGGGCATGTCCATAAGCAATGCTTGGACATCTCCGAAAATGGCCAACAGTCCTCAGCCAGGCGTGGAGCTGAAGGGCCACTGATGAAGAAACTACTCTGCCCAGCGAGTCAATTGTGCCAAGACCACAATGAATAGCGCACTTTGCGGCATCTCTTTCATCAGTAATAGCCTGAGAGACTATGGCTCAGGCCTCATCTGAGGCCATTGGCAGCATTTGCACAACCAAGTGCTTGACCCTGTGGGAGTAGCGGCCAAAGAGGAATGTGGTATTTACAGACTACAGTGCTAGACTTATGGAAGGGAACATTCTCTTGCCAAAGTTATCCAGCCTCTTGCATTCCCTTTTCAGTGGAGTGGAAGGAAAAGTACCAGGGTTAATTCTGTAAGTGGAGCACTGGACCACTAAGCTCTCCAAAGTGTGGTGATGGATGAGGAAACTGGGATCTCCTGGAGGTGGGCGGTGGTGGCTCTGTGCACCACAGCCTCTGTGACCAGCTTGGACCAGGCCCAAAAGAGGACATTGGTGAGGACTTCATTAATGGGAAGCAAGGGTTCAGAAGATCAGGCCCTAGTTAAAGCACCTCCCCCCAGACATTAATCTTAATTGCCACTGAGGGCAGCTGAAGGTCCAAGACCTCAGTCGCCATATGCACCACTATATCGAAAGAGGCCCCCTATTCTGTAGCCACAGTAGAACGAGAAACCAAGTCAGTGTCAAGTGAGTTGTCTAACCCACTGGCATCCACCAGATCATCATACCAGGTGTCCTCTGTATCATCCAATTGGTGGCGTAATTTAGCAGGATCGCCATACCCCTCCCATTTATCCCCTGTACTAGGTCTGTCTTGATAAAATGCCCTGGCTCCGACCCGGAAGGCATAGCTCAGGACTGCACCAGAACAGGATCCATGTGACACCAGTCCTGAAACGTGTCTGAGTCGAGGACAATGGGGATGGCGTCATTAATGATGCTCAGGCATCGGCATAGGTGTGGGTGCAGGAGAAGGTCTCCATCTCACTGCGGCAATGCTCCAGATCCAGCACCTGATCCATTTGGCCGGACTGGCACTGAGGGTTTACCCTGCCGGCAGGAATCTTGTAGGGCCTCTCCCAGACCTATCGGGCCCACAACCACTCCAGAGGGGTCAGGGCGTCTATAAATGAGGTACATGGCTTCGCAGAAATCATGTTCTATGAGGCTCCAGCTTTGAAAAAATCGGGGAAGCGTGGAGGCAACCCTGGTTGGTGCTCCGTGGAGGCACACGATTTGGAGTGCCAACACTCCCTTGCCTCATCTGAATATTTGGACAGATGCTGAGAAGTTGAGACCTCTTTGACATCTTAGACTTCTTCTTTTTATACAACTTACCCAACAACGACTTTGACTAGGACGACAACTGCTCCTTGAGAGGTTACGGGACCTTCTACATGACCGGGATCTTGATCGTTGCAGGGTCATTCTTTGTTGGGCGCTCCCTCAGCACCCTCTGGTGCATGACATGGCAATCCTCACAGGCCTTGATGTTATGATAATTCTTAAGGCACCAGAGGCAGACCAAGTGAGTGAAATCTGTCTGTGGCACGTGCCACATGGTTTGAAACAAGTCAGTTTCTCGGTAGACATCCTTGTTACACCAGGAAACATTTTTTTTTTAATCAAAATTAGCCAGCAAATGTAAACAAAAGCAGTCAGAAAGCGACTGAGGGACAGTTCCTCACGGATCTCTGCAATCTGGCGTGGAAAGGAAAGAACTGGCATCAGCACACCAAGGTGGCACCTATATAGATACCGCATACATCACATCTGGCACGGCTGATGCAGAGCCGAATACCACCACTTACTGGCACACATGGGTAGTGCACAAAAATGTTCAGATCCAGTTTGATGCCTGGGGATAAATCTAAGGTACGGAATCTGCAGCTAAAAGTCTCTATCGGATAAAAAAGACTAGCTAGGGGTAAGTTTGTAAGAGATGTGGTGCATATGTAATCTGTCCACCAAAAGGTGAAAACAAGGGAAGTAAGTTATAGTTTGGTGGAATGAGATACGCTGCCCTAAACTTCCTTAACTGCCAGAACGTCCTCTATGAAAAACAGGGATTCCCCACCCTTTTAGGACCACATTCTGAGTGCTGCGGGATAGCAGCTGGCTCAGCCTCTCAGATTTACCCATACTGGAGGTACAAAAGAATCAGAGGACTGAGATAACAGGTATCATAAATGTAACCCTGACTATCCCCTTAGAAATCAGACATTGCCAGAAGGATCAGTTATTTCGGTTCCCCTGGTTACTCCTCATTTCATAACTTCCATTTCACTCATGACCCATCAACTCCATCGGAATTACATAGGCACTCAAAATCAAGGCCTTCGAAGAGGAGGAACTGCTGACTTTATGCCAGCGGAGCGTTCACCCGCTCCACAAGCACACAGTCATTAGTGGCAGGCTACACACCACAAGGCCAGGTCAGATGCACATATTCCCTTCTTGGTTTTCAGTGCGAGGAATGGTGTAACAGGGCAAGAAAAATCACTATTGTTTTCCAGGTGCACAACTCTCTGCTTGCAGAGGCCCTGTTTATTGGTTTACAGAAACAAACGTCCACTTTGGGGGTTTGTTACAGAAAAACAAAAAGTAATGCCAAGAGGAGAGCAAACATAGGACAGCCCACTCAGCATTCTGTTTTGTTGGATGTGCATCTTTTTCACTGGTGAATGTAATTTGGGTTTGGCAAAGAGAATTTCCAGTGACCAGGAAGGATCTCTAAATTGGGTTGGTGGTCCTTCACGGAGGAAGCGAAATGAGGACATTGCACTGGGACAGCTAAGGGCACCAAACTTTGTGATGGATAGAGAGTACTCTGGTTTATGTTAACTTTCAGATATTGCCAAACTACAGTGTTGCAGATTATCCCAATAATGCACCTATTGCTATGCTGGCTTTACCATTACCACAGCATATAAAGAACAAACCTAACCTAGTTGAAAACCCCAGTGGAGGAAGCCAAATTACTTGACTGACTGACAGAATATTTCTTAAAGAAATCAATCGGAGGAGAGTTCAGCAAAAGAGTAAGACTTTTAAGGCTTTCTTGTAGGTATTTAATGAGAAGTAAAGGACATTATGTGAAAAATGTCAAATGAAGCTCCTAGCCCTAGTTTCTGCCCAGGGACAACTTGCAAGAGGTACTTTATGAGTGTTCATTTCATGGAACAACATATATAAGGCTTAACCATTCACTTAAAATATATTCCATGAACAACAAAAAAATGCCCCTTCACTGGCCATATTTGAGTATTCTGTTGTAAATGTGATTTAGATATTATAGAATTAACAGGGAGAGCTGAACCAAGGGGCAGGCCCAACTCCTTGACCCCTTGCACCAGCAGTCCTGAAAATGCTTTGCATTTAAAATAATGCACATAGTGAAACCAAAGTCACATATACAAAAGTATGGTCTTTTAAATTAATACATTATTTTTCCCTAACATGCAGAAGCATTTCATCTCAGAACATCAGATTATATCACTGTATTCAGAGGCATTTTTTGAAGTGATAATTTTTAAACGTCATGGACTCAATTCATCCCTGATGACAAAAATGAAAAGCCACTTGTCATATGTGTATATACGTGGCCTAGGTTGTATTACAGGGGGCTCTGAACAATCTGACCTCCATGTCTTCTTCTTCTGTCACTTCTATAAAAAACAAATATCTAGATATATTTTACCGCTTTAAAACAACATAAATTTGGACAATGCCACATCGCCCTGTTTTTCTTAAAAAAGCTTAATGATCCACTTGTTTCTTTTTCTGTCGCTCATTCCTCTGGGCTTGTAACCATAGGAGACAATTGATAGAATTAAAAACAGTCTAAGTTTTAATAACTGATTAACTGAGCATCAACATCATTTAAGAAATAATGTAATTGATGTAAAAATGAATTTCTATCTCTTTTTATCATTTTTATGACTATTTCAGTCATTTTAACTGTAATTAATATCTAACCATATATCGATTGTGATTTTTATAGGCAATCGTGATAGCTGAATTTACACTGTGTTCACTTTATTGAGTAACAATAATAATCACATACATTTTACATACTGGGGAATTGTTAAATTTGAAGTGCCACTGACCAGCGTTTCTCATAGGTACTTCTAATATTTACTCCCCAGTAGATTTTATGGCCAGACATATAATCTTAATGTATGTACTTTTATGATCTATGCTTTTAACCCCTTGCGTGCTCATGACGGAACCACTCCGTCATGAGCCACGGGCGCCGTGTGCTCATGACGGAGTGGTTCCGTCATGCTGCGGCCGCTGCGGCCGCTCCGCCCACGCGGCGCTGTTTCCCCGCCTGTGCGGGCGAATAAGGCGAGCGGGCGGAGTCGTGACGGAACCACTCCGTCATGAGCACAGCGCGCCCGTGCCTCATGACGGAGTGGTTCCGTCACGAGCATGACGGCGCCACGCTGACCCCAAACCCCCCCCAGCGCCGCGGCGGAATTCGTGCCGTGGCGAAGGGGTTAACTAGATGGAATAAAGTTGCTCTGAATAGAACTAGATACTACAAGGGGCAACTTAATAGTCAAACAGGAGAGATTTTTGTACAGTGCACACTCTGATCATGCAAGGTGTTGTCGTGTGATTATGAGGAGGCACAATATTAACCGTACATTTTTGGATGGTATTGCAGCATTTATAATCATCAAGTCCCATATGTGGGGCACTAACACACTTACTTACATGGCAAGCAAGCTACATCATGTAGGGTTTATGTATGGAAGGGTGCTGTTTTGTGATCCTATGTGGAAAGCGCTTCCATTTCATAAGTGATGAATGCCGAGGTGCGGTTATCGTGTTATGAGATGCAGCACGGAGCAGTGTGGTGGATTATGAGGTGTGAGAGACAGATGCACATTTTATGGTTTTCAGTATGTTGGTATCTTTCAATAGCTCTGCAAGTCCCCATGGTATTTCTTATGGTTGTAGTCTGCTTAGCTGGATACTGCAGAGGTCAGGATCACACAATTTGTTGAAGAGGATAGTCTGGATTGATTCCACGTTTTTGTGTTTAAATGTTGTGCATTGCAGCCCCTAAATGGGTATCTCTTTCTCCCTAGAGCCACCTTTAGTGCATCATAGGGTGATTAGAGACCTATTCCCATCTGATAAAGAAAATGAAACTTGCAGCTTTTCTGGCTGCATCGCAGACACAAGCAGAGCACAGAACAGCAGTGCTCAACATCCTGGCAACTGAAACAATCAAAAACATCCTGATGCTGAGACATTTTCAATCTTGTGTATAATGGGATAATCAGTTAAATGTTACCCTGTCACTGTCTCTAGTTTACCAAAACAGAGTATGGCATAGGCCACAATTCACCCTATGAAGCAGTGTTTGGTTTAAATCTCGTTTTGGTTTTAGGACAGTGTTAGAAGGGCTAGCCTCAGGAAGGACAGAATGTGTACCTGACCGCCCTGCGACTCACCCTCCCCGGGAGATGTAGCCGAGCACTGGCGGGAGATCCCCTCAGGGCTGGGTCTCGTATCTAGGATCGAACACGCTGATTTAATATCATGCGACACAGAGACAACACACCGTAGACTCTGAAGCACGTATTCTTTATCTAGAAATATTGGGACCTTTATGATCCGTAGATTTGTCTGTACAAGTAGAGCAAGGGCTCATAGAGTCTTGGTAGGGGTTGGGGTAGCGGGACAGTCTTAGGATCAGGGTCAATGCAGGTGCGTATCCGGCGCACGGCTCTCAATCCTCGAGCCGGGGGATACGGGACGGCCCTTGGGGTCCAGCCGGACCAGGATAGTACTTGAGTGCGACCAAGTCTGCAGGGCTCTGATGTATCAGGCAGAAGTCCGTCTCTGCCAGGAGGAGCCGCGACGCTGTCTGCAGGGCTCAGTTGGTTCAGGCAGAAGTCCGTCTCTGCCAGGGGGAGCCGTGACACTGTCTGCAGGGCTCAGATGACTTAGGCAGAAGTCCGTCTCTGCCAGGTGGAGCCGCGACGCTGTCTGCAGGGCTCACCGAGGTTCCAGGAGTTTCGTCGGACCTTGTGATGAAGTTTCTTTAGGCGCGACCACGTCAGCAGGGCTCTCTTCATTCCAGGTTCAATCTGCCGATAGTCCCAGAGCGCCCGTTGTTATAGGTCGACTCCCCTTTGATGTCCGGAGTCCTCACGGGCAGGGGTCTTGGCCCTGGGGGTCGTTTGTTGGAGGTTCCTACCATGCGGTACTTTGATCCTTTCAAGGCGGTGTTGGGAGGGATCCCAGACACGCAGCAGGCGTGGAGCCAGCCCTCAGGGTGGCTGGAGGGCGATCGAAACCATCGCTTGAGAGGAGGTCAGAGGTGTGAGTGAAACTGCTCCTCCCTCTCCTGCTCACTGGGAGCTCTTTCTCCCCCCAGCCGGCATGTCGCGCCTAGGCCGGGGTTGCGCTGGGGCCGGGGTCGGCCATCTGGGGTGCAGGGCCTGGTCGCTGGAGGACGAGAGGCCGATGGAGTAGGGAGGGGGCCCGGTGTCGGGAAGATGGAGGGAAGGACGGGGGTAGCCCCGGGTTCTGTGGGGGATCAGGTGTGGTGTTACTACGGGGTGGAGATCAGGTGTGGTGTTGCTACGGGTCGGAATGGGCCACGCCACGAGGCCGGGTCCAACATGCGTCCCCCCCAGCTGAAGGCCGAAGAGAACTACCCATCCTCTTGGGGGTTCTCTTCGCTGAGGCGGAAGAATCTGGAGAGGCCGTCAGCATTGGCGTGGTCAGGGCCAGGGCGATGCTCTACTGTGAAGTCCATCCCCTGAAGAGAGATTGACCATCGTAGCAGTTTGGGGTTCTCCCCCCCCATCTGCATGAGCCACCGTAACGGTCGATGATCTGTTTGGACTCGGAAGTGGGTTCCGAAGAGGTAGGGCCGCAGTTTCTTTAGAGCCCAGACTACGGCGAACGCCTCGTGTTCAATGGTGCTCCATCGTTGCTCTCGGGGCAGTAACCTTCGGCTAATGAAGGCCACGGGCTGATCCAGGCCCTTCTCATTGAGCTGGGATAGGACGGCTCCAATGCCATGCTCGGAAGCATCAGTTTGTACCACAAACTCTTTGGAGTAATCGGGGGCTTGGAGCACAGGGGCTGTACACATGGAGCGTTTCAGTGCGTCGAACGCCTCCTGGCAGGCAGGGGTCCACTGCACCTTCTTAGGCTGTCTTTTGGACGTGAGCTCAGTGAGGGGTCCTACGAGGCAGCCGTAGTTTTGGATGAACCTCCGGTAGTAACCAGTGAGGCCCAGGAAGGCGCGGACCTCGGTTTGGGTGGTTGGTGGTTCCCAGGCCAGGATGGCGTTAATCTTCGGTTGGAGGGGTGCGACCTGCCCGCTTCCGACCTGGTGCCCCAGGTAGACCACTGATCCTTGCCCAATCTGGCATTTGCTGGCTTTCACCGTGAGGCCGGCTTGGCGCAGGGCCCTCAGGACCCTCCGGAGGTGCCAGAGGTGCTCACCCCAATCGGAACTGAATACTGCAATATCGTCCAGATAGGCGGCGCTGAACTCTTCCAGCCCGGCCAGGACCCTATTCACCAGTCTCTGAAAGGTGGCCGGGGCATTTTTAATCCCGAAGGGCATCACTCTGAAGCGATAGTGCCCATCCGGGGTGGAGAAGGCGGACCGCTCTTTGGCTCCTTCGGTGAGCGCAATTTGCCAGTATCCGCAGGTCAAATCGAAGGTGCTGAGAAACGGAGCAGACCCAAGGCGGTCAATAAGCTAATCTGCGCGGGGGATAGGGTGAGCGTCGGCTCGGGTGACCGCATTGAGCCCCCGGTAGTCCACGCAGAACCGTAGTTCAGGGGCAAGTCCAGGGACAGCTGCTTTCGGGACTAGTACCACCGGGCTGGCCCAGGGACTGTCTGTGGGCTCGATCACCCCTAGAGATGACATCTGCGAGATCTCCGCCTGGATGCAGGCCCGGACTCGGTCGGGGACGCGGTAGGCTCGGTGCCGTACCGGTGGGCTGTCTCCGGTGTCCACGTCATGGACACACCAGTCGGTGACCTTGGGGACGAGAGAGAACAGGTCGGAGAACTGTCCCAAGAGCTGGCGGCAGTCCTCGTGCTGCTGGGGTGTGAGGGAGGGGGAGAGGTTCACTCCCTCCACGGAGCCATCTTTTTCTTGGGCCCGCAGGAGGTCAGGGAGAGGCTCCATTTCCTCTTCCGCCCCGTCGTCTGTGGCCAGGAGTAAACTCAACTCCGTCCGCACGAAGTGAGGCTTGAGGCGGTTCACGAGGAGGACCCGAAGGAGGTTCCGGGGGGGACTGGACATCCACCACGTAGGTCACTTGACTTTTTCATTCCACCACTTTGAAGGGCCCGGTCCATTTGTCTTGGAGGGCGCAAGGCTTTACTGGGGCCATCACCCTGACCTGCTGGCCTGGTTGGAACTCGACCAGAGTGGCGTTCTGGTCGTACCAGCGCTTCATTTCTTCCTGGCTCGCCTCGAGGTTGGCCTCGGCCAGCTCTCGGAACTTCCGGGTCTGGTTTCGGAGCGTCAAAAGGTACCGGAACACATCCTGAGGTGGGTCCCGGGGTGCCGTTTCCCATCCCTCTTTGACCAAGCTCAGGGGACCTCTGACGGGGTGCCCATACAGTAACTCAAACGGGCTAAATCCCAAGGACTTCTGGGGGACCTCCCGGTAGGCGAACAGGAGGCAGGGGAGAAGGACGTCCCATTTACGCCGCAGGGGCTCCTCGAGACCCATGATCATCCCCTTCAGAGTCCGGTTAAACCGTTCCACTAGGCCATTGCCTTGGGGATGGTAAGGGGTAGTGAATTAATATGATACTCCACATTGTTGCCACAGGGATCTCATATATTTCGAGATAAAATTGGTGCCTCGGTCGCTCACGACCTCTCGGGGGAACCCGACCCGGGAGAAGATCCCCATTAGTGCCCGGCCCGCCACGGGGGCCGTGACGGTGCGGAGGGGGATGGCCTCCGGGTATCGGGTGGCATGGTCCACTAGGATGAGGATAAAGAGGTGACCCTGGGCAGTCTTGGGGTCTAGGCGCCCCACGATGTCTATTCCGACCCGCTCGAAGGGAGTACTAACGACTGGGAAGGGTTGGAGGGAAGCCTTGCGCTTCCCTCCACTTTTACCACTGGCCTGGCACATCAGGCAGGACTTGCAGTGGGCCTCTACGTGGGCTCGCATTTTCGGCCAATAAAAGTGCGTTACTAAGCAGTGGTAGGTCTTGTCCTGGCCCAAGTGGCCGGCCAGGGGTACATCATGGGCCAAGCTCAGGAAGAAGTCCCGAAAGCGTAGGGGTACCACCAGCACCCGGCCTGACCCTAGTTCGGCAGACCGCTGTTCGCTGTACAGGAGGTCATTCTCCCAATATAGTAAGTGGGTTCCCGATTGGTCGCCCGCGGCTTGGGCTTCGGCCTGCTGCCGGGGTCCGACCAGGGATGGATAGGTCACTTGTTCTCAGCAGAATTCCTCTCTGGAGGGGCCTCATTTGTGGCGCCACTGGGCCAACTCGGGCAGATCCCCTAACTCCGTGATCTGCGCGGGGTCGGTATAGACGGGCCCGTCGTTGGCAAGGGGCTCTCCTCCGGGGGATAGGTCGTGGGGCTCAACGGGGTCGTCCCCGGTTTCGTCATTGGAGGTGGTGCTGGGGGCTTCGTCCTCAACTCCCCCGCGGGGGGGTAGTTGGGCCCCCATGGATCGGGTGGTTGCGCACACCCATTTGGTAGACCCATCATCCCGAGGTGGGTCTTGCGCTCGACCTGTCTCCAGGGGGAACTTTCCAGGTCATTTCCCAAGAGGCAGTCTACCGGTTGTGCGGTTCGGACAGCCACCCGCAATGTTCCGGCTACTCCCCCCCATTCGAATGGTACAAAGGCCACCTTACACAAACTCTCAGTGTTGTCGAAAGCTATCACAGGGCAAAAGACATTGGGGATGATCTGGTCCACCTGGACTAAGTGGCTGAGGACTCCAGTGATGCTAGCCCCGGTGTCACGAAGGGCCTCTACCGGGTGGCCGTTAACTGTTACGAGCTGGCGGTACTTCTTGGTGTTGCGGGTAGGGGTGCTCCGGGAATCATATCTCGATCTCCTAGAGAGACTAGGGCCATGGCTGCAGGTTCCCATCCCTCGGGGTCCTCAAATTCCTCCCCTAGGGTTACGGTGGCCATGTGTCGGGCTGGGGGAGCTGTCGTGGGGGGTTTCTGGGTCATGGGGCACTGAGGGTCACTGGCGTAATGCCCGAGCCGTTGACAGCGGAAGCATGTGATATTCACCCGGGGCCCTTGCCTACGTGGGGGGCCGGTGCTGCCTGGCGGAGGAGCTGGGAAGCCCGGGGGTGGGTTTCTCGGGGGGCTCCGCGGGGGCCCAGATGGGAACTCCCTCTGTTTCCCTTGATTCCCCCCCCCTTTCTGACGGGGAGGTACTTGATGGCTGCGGGGGTAGTCTCCCACGGGGCTCCGGGGGACCCGTGTGTTAACCCAGCGATCTGCTTCGACGGCCAGCTTCCTCGGGTCTGTAAGCTTGCTGTCGAGCAGGTGCTGGCGTAGTTCTATAAAACAATTTGTGGACAAGTGTTCCCAGGCAATGAGGTCGGTCAGTTCTTCGAAGGTGGTTACCTTACTGCCCTTGATCCACCCTTCCAGCGCTCGGCTGTAAAAGTTTACGTATTCCACCCAGGTGGTGCCTGGGATCTTTCGGCAGTCCCGGAACCGCTGGCGATACATTTCGGGGGAGAGGCCGTATTTCGTGAGGAGGGCCTCCTTCATGTGGCTGTAGGAGGTTTGCGCAGAGGCCGGTAGGTCGAGGAGGGTGTCCTGTCCTTCGCTCAGGAATCGACCCCACAACCCGGCCCCCCAGTCCTTCTGTGGGACGCGGTGGGAGGTCATGGCTACCTCGTAGGCCTTGAACCACTGCTGGATGTCATCATTTCGATAGTACTCTTTGACCACATCCTTGGGGATGTGGACTTTCAGCTCTACCAGGGGGACTGGTTCTGGGCCCCCCGGGGGTCGAGTTCCTTCTCTCTTTGCTCGGAGTTCTATCTCCTTCAAGCTGCGCTCGTGCTCCAGCTGAAGTTTTTTTTCCTCGTGCTCCCGTTGCAGCTTCTTTTCTTCTAGCTCTCCTTGTACTCAGAGTTGTTCCACCGCTAGCTTCTTTTCGGCTAGCCTTATCTCGCCTTCCATTTTCAATTTGGCCATTTCTAGTTCATGACTTCGGTCCCTTTCCCTGTCTGTGACGTCTTCCGGGGACCGTCCCCCATTCGCGGCGTTGCTTTGTGCCTGGGGTTTATCGCTTGTTCTCGGGAAGTTTCTGAGCTCGTCTGGCTGCTCTAACTCTTCACCGACTTCGTCCAGTCGGGGAAGGGATGCTCCAGACTCTACCCAGGCTTCCAGGGCTTGTTGCATGTCTTCTTTGGTGTTTAGACCAGTGGTAGCGATCTTCCGTTGTCTGCAAAATAGTTTCAGCTCCTTGTGTGTGTATTCACCTAACCGCTTTACACAAAACGTAGTACTCGCGTCGGTTTCAGTGGTGCTCATGGTGGTTTCTTCTGCCGTTCTTGTTTGGTAGTGCGTCAGCTGTTCACTGTACGAACTCTAGATTGCGGGCTCGGATCCCGTCGCTTGCCACCAATGTTAGAAGGGCTAGCCTCAGGAAGGACAGAATGTGTACCTGACCGCCCTGCGACTCACCCTCCCCGGGAGATGTAGCTGAGCACTGGTGGGAGATCCCCTCAGGGCTGGGTCTCTTATCTAGGATCGTACACGCTGATTTAATATCATGCGATACAGAGACACCACACCGTAGATTCTGAAGCACGTATTCTTTATCTAGAAATATTGGGACCTTTATGATCCGTAGATTCGTCTGTACAAGTAGAGCAAGGGCTCATAGAGTCTTGGTAGGGGTAGGGGTAGCGGGACAGTCTTAGGATCAGGGTCAATGCAGGTGCGTATCCGGCGCACGGCTCTCAATCCTCGAGCCGGGGGATACGGGACGGTCTTTGGGGTCCAGCCGGACCAGGATAGTACTTGAGTGCGACCAAGTCTGCCAGGCTCGAATTCTCAAGGTTGCGACCAAGTCAGCAGGGCTCTGATGTATCAGGCAGAAGTCCGTCTCTGCCAGGAGGAGCCGCGACGCTGTCTGCAGGGCTCAGTTGGTTCAGGCAGAAGTCCGTCTCTGCCAGGGGGAGCCGCGACACTGTCTGCAGGGCTCAGATGACTTAGGCAGAAGTCTGTCTCTGCCAGGTGGAGCCGCGACGCTGTCTGCAGGGCTCACCGAGGTTCCAGGAGTTTCGTCGGACCTTGTGATGATGTTCCTTTAGCCGCGACCACGTCAGCAGGGCTCTCTTCGTTCCAGGTTCAATCTGCCGATAGTCCCAGAGCGCCCCTTGTTATAGGTCGACTCCCCTTTGATGTCCGTAGTCCTCACGGTCAGGGGTCTTGGCCCTGGGGGTCGTTTGTGGGAGGTTCCTGCCATGCGGTACTTTGATCCTTTCAAGGCGGTGTCGGGAGGGATCCCAGACACGCAGCAGGCGTGGAGCCAGCCCTCAGGGTGGCCGGAGGGCGATCAAAACCATCGCTTGAGAGGAGGCCAGAGGTGTGAGTGAAACTGCTCCTCCCTCTCCTGCTCACTGGGAGCTCTTTCTCCCCCCAGCGGGCATGGCACGCCTGAAAGTATGACGTTACAACGCACACTTTTACAACGCATGCACTTACAACGCATTTTTTACAACGCATAATCCATTACAACGCATGACATTACAACGCATGACACTACAACGCATTTTTAAAAACTACCTTTACAACGCATTTCCATTACAACGCATACTACCTTTACAACGCATACCATTACAACGCATAATATTAAATTGCATTTAAGGTAAGTATTAGATAGTATAGGGGTAAAAGTTACTTTTCTAACTCCAGGGGGTGCAACGGTAAGGTAAGTGTTGGATAGTATAGGGGTAAAAATTACTATTCTAACTCCAGGGGGTGCAACAGTAGGGTAAGTGTTGGATAGTATAGGGGTAAAAATTACTATTCTAACTCCAGGGGGTGCAACAGTAGGGTAAGTGTTGGATAGTATAGGGGTAAAAATTACTATTCTAACTCCAGGGGGTGCAACAGTGGGGTAAGTGTTGGATAGTATAGGGGTAAAAATTACTATTCTAACTCCAGGGGGTGCATCAGTAGGGTAAGTGTTGGATAGTATAGGGGTAAAAATTACTATTCTAACTCCAGGGGGTGCAACAGTAGGGTAAGTGTTGGATAGTGTAGTGTAATATTATGCGTTGTAATGGTATGCGTTGTAATGGTAGTATGCGTTGTAATGGAATGCGTTGTAAAGGTAGTTTTTAAAAATGCGTTGTAGTGTCATGCGTTGTAATGTCATGCGTTGTAATGGATTATGCGTTGTAAAAAATGCGTTGTAAAGGTAGTGCGTTGTAAAAGTTGCGTTGTAAAGGTTGTTCCCCGGCACGCCTAGGCCGGGGTTGCGCTGTGGCCGGGGTCGGCCATCTGGGGTGCAGGGCCTGGTCGCTGGAGGACGCGAGGCTGATGGAGTAGGGAGGGGGCCTGGTGTCGGGAAGATGGAGGGAAGGACGGGGGTAGCCCCGGGTTCTGTGGGGGATCAGGTGTGGTGTTACTACGGGGTGGAGATCAGGTGTGGTGTTGCTACGGGTCGGAATGGGCCACGCAACGAGGCCGGGTCCAACAGACAGGTTATACTGTAATAGTTGCTTTAATTCATCTTGCGAAAAAGTATATATTTATTTTAATTAGTTTTCTGAATGTTTTACTTGTATTGCATATGTGTGAACTTCTTGACTCAAAAATGCAGGTGAAGACAGGCATTTAAAAGGGCTATCCCATTAAGGTGAATGGAGAATGAGCATTTTTGGAGGGTGATGTAGGTTGAAATGTGGGTGAGTCTAAAGTTTTCTGCAAATGTAAGAGTAACTCAACAGTAATGAATATAACATGTTTCACCTTTGTGATTTGGGTCTCATTGTGTTGTAAATATTGGTCATGTTCCTGTTCGCAGAAATCAGCTAAACTCCACATAAGCCATAGTCTTTGGCTCACTTTAGGTCATACCGGATGAAATTCGAGGGTCGTTTGTGAAAAGCAGCCATGCAGTCTTCATAATTAACCATAATTAGTGTGAGTCAATTATCTCACTTTCAAACATTGCTGTTTAATTAACCAGCTTGGCTGCTAATCACAAATTGCCTGAAACACAATATTGTTGAAGTTGTCCACATGACATACTTGCATGATAGGTATGGGTAGTGATGATCTTAAAAATTTCTACTCTTGCTCACAACTTTAACAGTTGCAATTATAGATGAAGAGCCAGGTCCATCCAAAAGGCAAAAGAGTGACAAATACTACTTCCATTCCAAGTGGAAGAATGAATTCTTACAAACAAAAAATAAAGACTCCTGTATATGTTTAATCTGTGGCACAAACGTTGCAGTGGGGAAAAAAGGCAATGTTGACATTTTTCAACAATGCACAAGCATTTTGAGAGAAAGCTCCTTAAGCGAAGCAACCTGAGGTCACAAAAATTAAATGACCTAAAAGCTGCGTTGCAGACAGACACAGCAATCTATTTTTACAAAGCCAACCAAGAAAGTTAATGCGGCAACTGAAACATCTTTCAAAGTTACTCATCACTTGATCAAGATCAAATGAACATTTTCAGATGGAGCTATTGTGAAGGAATCAACAATTCTAATAACAGTCTTTATCCAAAGATTCGAAAATTGTCCTGACATTATGTCTGCCATTTCAGATGTGCAGTTAGAAGCCAACCCTATAGCAAGAAAGGTATTTAAATTATTGGCCAACATGATAGAGCATCTAGAGTGGGGTTTAAAGACATGCACATATTTTTCTATTCAGTGTGATGAATTGATTGATGCAAGAAACAGTGCCCGTTTAGCAATATTTATTAGAATGTTTTTGAAGATTTCACTGATAAAGAAGAATTTTTAACTTAAATGCCTCTGAAAACCACAACCGAAGAACTTCACGTTCATAATGAGGTGAAGAACTATTTAGCAAAACAAAATGACTCCTTGGAAAATTTAGTGAAATAACAACTGATGGTGCACCCGCAATGACAGGGCATCATTCTGGTTTCATTGTCAATTGTAAAGCAGGTAGATCCAGATTTCTCTCCATTGCCGAACTATCATTGCATTACACATCAATAGGCAATATGTGCCAAGGTAATGGGGTCTGATCATATGCTGACGCCCATAGTTGAAATTATCAATTACATTTGTGCAAAGGTCAAGCAGCATCGAAGCCTTGAATTATTATTTGATGAAATATCAGCAGAGTATGGTCCCCTTTTAATGCATACTAATATCCAATTGCTTAACAGCGGGCAAAATATTTTGTTGATTCCTTTCGCTATTGCCAGAAGTCAAAGCTTTCAAGTAGTCTAGAAATGAAGATACTACCCAGCTATCAAGCACTGAGTGGTTGCTCAATGTAGAATTTTTAGCATATGCAACTGAAGAATGTAATTATTTGAACTGTAAATTAGAAGGAATAACAAGACAATTATCAACATGATTAGTTCTGTCAAAATATTGAAATCAAAACGTAACCATTCCATACAGCATGTGGAGAAAAGGAAGATGCAGCACTTTCTATCCATACTCCAAAGCCTTTCTGACAACAAAGCAAGCTGAGGCTGAGTTCCTGGACATTGAGAAATACAGAAGTTTTTGATGAGGCTTATTCAAGAGTTCAATGACCGATTTAGTGATCTTAAGCAACATGAACCGTGTGCTATGTTTACTGCAAGCTCCTTTATAGAAGTGGAAGTTAATGACACTTCCAGACAAATTATTGTGCTGCTTAACTGTGACACTGCCACTATGCAGATGGAGATAGCCACTATTCAAAATGACACCGAATTGAAAGCAAGGCAATTAATTTATGGAGCCTTGTAGATTCTGAAAAGTACAATACCATCCATACAGCTGCAATGAAAGTTTGTTCCCTGTTTGGCTCCACTTGTATTTGTGAATCAGCCTTCTCTGATAGGAATTTTGTAAAATCCAAGTTTTGAGCATGACGAATGAACATCTGAATTACCGCCTCAGAGTTGTTCAGGCTGCACTCCAGATTACATTGGATTGGGGGACGCCTGGTACTGTCACTTTTCTCAATTAGATAGTATTTATGCAGTTGTAATGAATACACATAATTAGTGATAGTTGCTGGGGAAAACCCAAATCATGATATCTGTTTCCAAGGCAGAGGAACTCTTCATTATCCATCCAGAGATTGAGAACAATTTATTAATTGATTTGATTTCCTTGCTGCTGTTAGTACTGGCATCAATGCAATCTGCAAGAGCTTGGTGTCCCGTATCTACTAGCGATTGCTTCCTAGGGTGGATTTGAAGATGTGATTTATCTATGGTGGTTTGACTTGTTCTCCATTCTCCATTTGCACTCCATTTGCTTGTCATGGCGTCAGTCAGAGTTCCTCTGTGCACCAGCTGGCCTGTGCTAGGGCTCTTGCTGTTGGGTTGCGCTTGCTGGGAGTCAGGGTGTTGGCGCATGCAGTGATCCTGCTGCTGAGGCTGATAGCTTTTGGTAAGTTGCTGGTGTGCTTGAGAGCTTGGAAGTATTTTCCAGATTCTACTTTCTCCATCCCATTTATCCCTGATGGTTTCAAAAACATTTGTAGTGAACACTTTTTGGCATCCTTTCTGAATAATTAAAATTATCGACCACCCAGAGATGTGGCTACCTCCAAGCTTATTTTGAATATTCATAGATCTGTGGACAAACCTGTTGATTTGTCTCACTTTGAAATGGGTAATTTGAACATACTTTCATGGGATGTTGCAGGCCTATTTACAAACATAGGACATCTTGCCTGGCTAGACCTTATTAAATAATTTGACTTTATCTTACTTTAAGAAACTTGGTCTGCTACGCTGCGCCATTTAAGATGGCTAAGTTACCTTTGTTGTGCCTGCTGTTCTTTCTGCTTCAGTGGGAGAAAAATGTTTCCTTCTTGCCTGGGTAGTGACTACACCTAACTGCCAAGTCAGTCTCTTACCTGTAGATTCCCCTAATAGTCAGGGTTCGATGTTAACAAGGGACAGAAGTTTTACTATTTGGATATTCTAATACAGTAATAATTTTGATAGTAACAGTGTTTGCAAATTGTGTTACTTTTTTCAACCATGTAGACACCTGCCTGAAACTGTAGCTGACTCTTCTAGCTGGGATTGCTCAAAAACTATTGCTGGTGCTTTCAATGACAAGTTAGGAACTCAGCTTTTGATTGAGAATTTGAATCTACAAATGGGATTGTAAGAAATTTGCCCCTGTTCTGACTAATCATGATGAACAAGATTCTTTCTATCTGATTTAATGCTAGAGGGGATCCTGATTGATGTCCATGATGATGCGGACTATTCTGCTTCTCGTAACTCCAACTCCTTTGTTGGCAGGGGGTCAACTATCATTGACTACATGTTTATTTCTGGTGACCTTGCTAATAGCATTTTATCATCATACCAGATCCTCTAGTTTTAGTGATCATAATCCTTTATTGTTATCGTTCTCCTCTCTTTAGTTTAAATCATGCTCCAATCACATGGTGCACTGTCGAAGATGGTTGGAGGCTAAAGAGAGAATGTGTTGTTCGATCATTTCTGCTTAGGAACCTTATAACTACTAACTCCAGTGCAGTGCTTAATTTCAGCCGGTGGTTTCCGGGGCTCGGCACCAGCACTTGAATGTCAACACCGGTGCTTGTGACAGTCTGCCACAAGGTGGCATAGTCTATATATATTACAAATTACTATTGCCTGCCACTCAAGTCATTCTCATAGCTTGGGGGTCCTGAAATTGCCAGAATTGTCTACTTGTAGGAGTGTGATGGCTAGTAGTCTTGTTGTTACTATCATTGGGAGCATGGCAGGGGCAGTGTGTGGTGCAAGCTGCAATGGCCTCCTGACAAGAGCCTTGGCACTTATTGTTTAACAAATTAAGCACTGCTCCAGTGACTATTAAAATGGGTGTTAATCATCTGATAATTTTGATCTCTCTGCTTGTTTGCCTTAAAAGTATTTGTGACTGTGTCAGCGCCTCACTGAAAGTTGAGTCTGATTCTATCTCTACTAAAAGAATAGGTGGTTTGACAAATGATGTTCACATGCCAATAGAAAACTCAAATGAGCTTTCAAAAGGTCTCATGGAAATAAACAAGAAGTAGCATTGTGCAGGCTGCAATACAAAGAAGCTATGAGATGAAGTGAGAATGAACTAAAGATAGAGCCTGGGATTATGGGCCTCATTACAATCACGGCAAGACCGCCACTGACAGGCTGTTGGTGGCGGTCTCACCATCATCGTAAGGCCATTTTCCGCCAGCCAAATCAATGGTGAATGGTTCCGTTGTGGTCGGAAACTCCAAACCTCATGCATCCAACAGGCTTCTTGAGCACGCCAGTGCGTCAGAGGTCTTCCTATACCTCAAATGATGGTGGTGCCTACCAGGCACCGTCGTAGGGATTAGAATGGTCCCTACCCACCAGCCTTTCCATGGCAGTTCACCCACCATGGAAAGGCTGGTGGGGGTGGACATTGGGGCCCGTAACGGCCCCCCCGTCATCCTGGGCCCTCGATTGTGGGTGTGGGAGGCACCTATGGTGCCATCCAACAGATCCCTGTACTAAGTGACAAGCACTGCATGGTGCCTGTCATGTAGCACAGGGATGTGTTACACATCCCTTTTTTCTATTGCGGCAGGTGCTGCAGCCGGCAGCAACTGCGGATTCGCAGAAACTGCCAATTTCGGGAGGATTACTTCCGGGAGGCTGATATCCTAGCATGAAAGCTGGAACACCATGGCTACCATGAGAGACTTGTTAAACGTTCTCTGAAGTGGGCCGGGTATAATCACTGTGAATTTTTATTTTCACCTCGGTCACCCAAAACTTTAGAACGCATACCTCGTGTCACAACATTCAGCACACAGAGTAACAAGAAAACTAAGATCATAAAAAAACATTGCCCGGTGATCCAATCTACTGGCATCACTAAGGAGCAACCCCTGTTCTCATTTAAGAGAGGTAGGAATATAGGTGACCACTTGGTTCGGGCTGCCTAACCTATCATTGATCCACCTGATTGGACCACACTATGGGGTCTTAATAAGATTGTGGGCCACTACCGTTGTGGTCACTGCCTCATGTGTGACTCAACTTTTAACACCAAACAGTTCATATATGGTACAATAACTTATGATTTGCGTGACCACACTAATTGTAATTCACAAAATGTGGTCTATGCCATCTGGTGCCCCTGCCAGCTAATTTATGTGGGGCAAACTACTCAGCGAATAAAGGTTCATCTGTCTCACAAAAGCTGCATTAAGTGCAAGAATGAACATGCCCCCGTGTATCACACTTTATCAAACACAATCATGCACCTTCTGAACTACGCTGGCAGGTGATTGAAATGATCAGGAAGCCTCCTGGGGTGGTGAAATTGCAAATATACTGAACAAATTGGAATGCCATTGAATCCTTAGATGCGACAGCATTAACAAAGGTTTGAACACCCTTGAGGAATGTAATACCATAATATCTGGATGAGTTCTATATTTGCATTTTCTTCTGTTGCCATACTATATTGTGCTTCAATTGCTTTGATCTTAGATAGATCTATACTGCATGAAAATGTTTAAATGTGCATTATGACATTCTATATGATCTTTGTGACCTCTATTTTGTCTTCGGTTTTTTTATAATCATCATGCCAAGTAATTGTTTATTTGTACATCATTGTATAAGTTAACCTTTGAAATGGAGCATTGTTATTTATATAAGTCTTAGGTGCTCCTATTGTGATCTTTGTGAACTCTATTAAGTCTTTTGCATTTCACAATTATTATGTCAAATAAATAATTATTTATCTGTCTACCATTGTGTAAACGTATCTTTTTGAATGGGTCATTGTTGTTTCTATAAGTCCTAGGTGTCCCAATTGATTTTCATGTCGGCACTGTGAAAATAACTCTCAGTTACTATGTGCATGCGTTTATTTTGCATTGACTATTCAGTGATATTGTCATTTATGATACACAGCGTAAACAATTTGTGATATTACTGGATTTTTGCCCTATGTAATTGATAAGGAATTGTTGGTCTCTGTACCCATGACACTCTGTACCCATGACACTCTGTAACTCACTGGCCAGTTACTTCCAAGAAAAAGTCAGTCACATCTACGCCAATTTCGAAACCCACACTACGGTCGACAACCCCACAGGATCCACCATCAAAGACAAAAACCCTCCCCACCCCCGCAAAATGACTCCAACCGACGAACATACTTCTCCCACACTTCAGGAATTTACCCAAGTCTCCCCAGAACAGATTATGCACCTAATTACCACAGTCAAACCAGGATCCCCCAATGACCCTTGCCCCCTGTCTATCCTCAAATTGACCCCCGACATCATAGGCCTCAACCTAGCTAACATCTGCAATTCGATGTTTAGGACAGGTTCATACCCTTCAACCTGGAAAAAAAACGTCATTAAGCCCCTACTAAAAAACAAAACAAGATACCAAACGTTACAGACCGATTGGCTGTCTACCATTCCCAGCAAAAATCACAGAAAATATTATAAACACACAGCTAGCCAAATTCATCGCCGATAACAACCTCCTTGACAACACCCAATTCGGCTTTAGAAAGGGCCATGGCACGGAAACAGCTCTCCTCAAAGCATCTGATGAAATCAGGAAGATAATTGATGGGGGAGGTGCTGCAGTCCTTGTGCTACTGGACCTCTCAGCAGCATTCGACATGGTCGATCACGTAAGTCTGATTGACCGTGTCGCAGCAATCGGCATCACACACAAGGCCAGGAACCTCATAGCCTCCTTGCTCTCCAATCGCACCCAATCAGTGACGCTTGGTGATTTCAACTCACCGCCATTTGCCCTCCCATGCGCTGTCCCTCAAGCATCCTCGCTAAGTCTGACCTTGTTTAACATCTATGTGTCGGACCTGGCGAGGATCATCAAATCTTACAACATGGGCTTAACATCTTACGCCGACGACACGCAACTAGTGCTAGCGGTCCACAATAACGGAGGGGCGGTGGCTGCAAACTTCCAAGAGGGGATGCTATCCATCAGTGCCTGGATGGCAAACAACTGCCTCAAGTTAAATTCTGACAAGACGGAGGTGATGATTTTCGGTAACCTCTCCCCTACCTGGTCCCCATCCTGGTGGCCAGCCAAGTTGGGATCACCCCCGTCCCCTGTCTCAAAGGTCAGAAATCTAGGTGTTATGTTCGATGACAAGCTGTCTTTCATACACCACGCCAATGCAGTCGTCTCGGCTTCCTTCTACGTTATCAAGATGATAAAGAAACTTCTACCCTTCCTCCCAACCTGCGTGGCTAGGACTCTCATCAGCACACTAGTCTTGTCCAAGGTCGACTATTGTAACCCACTATTCATCAACGCCCAAGAAAGAGTCCTTAACAAGCTACAACTAGTGCAGAATGCAGCCGCTAGACTTCTGACCGCCACCCCTAAATTTAATCCTATATCCAACGTTGTACGACAGCTTCACTGGCTGCCCATCAGGAGCAGGTCTAAGTTCAAGGCGCTATGTATATAAGGCAGTCCACGACATAGGTCCGGACTTCCTAAGGAAAACTCTCTGACCCTACAACCCCTACAACCCCACCAGACCACTACGCTCATCAGCAGCTAACCTACTGTTTGTTCCCCGAACAAAAAAAGCCTCCTGGGGTGACAGGATATTTACTGTCGCCACCACCAAACTATGGAATAAGCTCCCTCTCCACATCAAGACTAGTCCCACACTGATCACTTTTCGGAAACAACTAAAGACCCGGCTCTTTAATCAATAGCCATTTCTGCCAGCCTTTCTCTGACCGGTCCATAGCGCCGAGACACCCATGGGTATTTGCGCACTCTATAAGTTGCATAAATAAATAAAATAAATATATAGTGAATGATCATTTTTAGGTCTCGCCTATGCAGCACGCATGCGCTGAATTGGAAAGAGACCTTTAGTCAATGGCACAGCTTCCAATGGCAACGCGTGCACGTCTGGAGACTCACTTGCGGGAGCGAGCAGCTGGTGCCATATGGTAGCAATTATCGCACCTTGCCGCTCGCTCACACAAGGTAATTGCGCAGGCCCCCTCCTCTCTCCCCTTCCCCTGCTGCAAACCCCTACATGCCCGAGTGAGATGACTTCGTCCAACTATAGCCTCGCTGCCGGATTAGCTCTTCCTCAGTGGTTTCCTAATGCGACACCCGCGCTCTCATACATTCACAAAAGCGATGGCTCTATCTCGTTTCCCTTATGTATTATTGCCCTTGAAATCATGTTTTCATTCTCTCAGCTTCACCTCTGTGTTTAAATGCATCGGCATGGCCTCGCTACCTTCTTGCTTATTTTAAGGTACAAGGCTCCACCCGATTTTATTTCCCACACATTCATTACCTCTCTTCTTGGAAAAGTAAAGCTACAACTAGAAATACTTTTAGCCCCGCCCACCACAATCTCTGACTACTTCTTGAACCCGCCCCCTATGATGAATGAATCTTTGGCACGCCCCTTTCCAGGCACATTAAGCTCCTCCTACATATCGTTCCATCCTTTTGCCGTTGCCCAGCTGCAGAACTTCTACATCTACACCCCCTGTGTATTCAACCCGTAAGGCACGCCACCCGTCTGAAAACCTCCGGCTCCCATTTGGTGTCTTTTTTACCCTCTCTGCCCGTAAGTGGCGACATCAGTGAGAGCCCGTCGTGGAGTGACATCAGCGTGTGGCCGACGCACAGTGACGTCATCAGGCTCGGCCTGGCGGCGGTGCGGGTTTCATAATCTGGACTTTGAAGCTTCTGATGGAGTCTTAGGTGCCGGGCATATTGGAGATGTTCCTCGTGCCCACACCTGCCACCTCCGTGCCAACCCTCCCATCCGAGGCCCTCATGTGAGGAGACGCTATCCCCTTTGGCAGCTGTAGCAGAGCGGCGCGGCGTGGAGCGCCTCCGGCGGCTCAGCACCATGGAGACCCCTGGGTGGCCCTGCTCGTTCCTGCTCTACCTCTTGTTGGCGGTAGGGCCTGGTGCCCGAGCCGCAGCGGCGGGGGAGCTAGATCCAACGCTGCTGTGCTCGGCGCCTTGCTACCCAAGGAGTGCGACAAGCCCTGCGTGAATGAGGCCTGTAACCTGGCGAGCGGGCAGTGCTTGTGCCAGGCCGGCTGGGTCGGGGATCAGTGCCAGCACTGCAGGGGCCGGTTCAGGTAAGTAGCAGGCACTGTCAGAGGTTGTTGGGTTACATTTCATGGGCCTTAAGGGCACCAAGTAACTATGGCAAAGGGATAAGAACAAGACCTTACCGGTCAAGAGTGCCTGCCTTTATCAGTGGAGCGGTACAACGAGGAAGCATCTTAGTGCAGGGCATCTGTCACGAAAGACAACAGCCCCGTGCTTAGGGGGTATGGTGGGACGAGCTCTTGTGCCAAGAGAACTGTGGCAGAGCGTTAAGGGTAGAGAGTATGTAAGAGAAGGGGCAAATGAGTATGTGCCAACATCCAGTAATGGATATGTGTCAACCAAGGGCATTTTGTTTCGTTAAGAAGTTATATAATTGATGCACTTCTGTACAGTCCAAACTGAATTATTTCCATCCCATATCACAGTTTTGCCTGCTGCACAGGTTATGTGATGGTTCTCCTCAGAAGTACTTACTTTATTTAACCCGACAGTGTTGTGGAATCAGTTGCCTCATTGGGGTTTGAATTATAAGGAACTTCAAGATTACATAGATGTTTGCACGGTGGTTACAGTAATCATCTGAGCCGTCTTGCAGCTTGTAAGTTATCTTTCACGATGGCGAGGCATTTCTTCCTGCTTAGAACAGGTCTCTCTTTTCTCCCATACTCTGTTTTGGTGTTACATGAAGTTCCACACAAGGCCACTTCAGAGTGTTGTTATATTGCAAGCATGTAAAAATGGCTAACAGTTATCCAATAATGAGCATAATTTGCAACAAACCGATGTCATTCCATTAGTAGCCCTACTAGAGATAACTCAAGGAAGGCCTTCAGTAATCAGGTGCTACACATGTAAACAGCATGGGATTAGAGAAATCGTCGGATATGATAATGATGTTAATTAGATACTGGCAGGGTTGCTTATGCCAAGCTTATCTATTTCTCTTCTGCTCGTTGCCATCTTCAATTAAAGGCGTGTTTAAGCATGATCCTTACCGCAGTCGATGTTTAAGCTTACTAAATCTTTTTTGCCAGTCTCTAATGGAGTGAGACAATCTGATGTTTGATATGTATATACAGTGAGCATCAGAACATCATTCTAAATCAGATGGATGTGTGCTTGTCTTTTGTTTAATTTGAATGGGAAAGCACATTTTCGGTAATCGTGCCAGTGGTGTCAGGTGCCTTGTAATGTAAGTAGCTTTTCCAAAGAAGAGATACTTCCTGAAGGGAGTCATGCCACTGATCTAATCTGATACAAAGACGGAAATTGAAAATTTAGAGGATTTTTTTGCTAGCGATTACGTTGGATTCAGAATCCAAACTTGTGTGCACTTTTATGATGCAATGTAATAAAATAGTAATGTGTATTTTTCTGATGTGCGCCATACTTTTTGATTTTACTGAGATCAATGTATTTTGGCCAAATTCTAGGTGCTGACCATGGTGGGCCAGTTTTCCTAAAAAAAATCCAGTACGAGCCCCACACATCTCACGCTAGATGAAGCTGAAAGTACTACGAGCACGGTTATGTTTTTTAATCCCAACCTTTTGTGTGCTTGGCCTGGCTACAGGAGTACACAATTTTTTTAAGTCTGCTATCATGCATATATCAATTTTTGCCTAATTGAGGTCATATCGACCATGCACAATAATGTAGAATGTTGATGTTTTAACCTCAAAGTACGTATTTTATAATTTCATCTGGCCGGGTCTTCATCAGGGCAAAATATGGGTGTAGCATCAAACCTACGGTGATTTGTAACAATTCTTAGGCAATGTAAAAATGTACGATTAAAACGTTATACAAATATTAATCACTCGGAATAATATTGTACTCCCAATGTCAGCTAAGAGCATAGAGCAGAAGGCAGTTGACATTCGATTCATTGACCCATTTTTAGGTCTCGCCTGAGCCAGCGCATTCGCTGCTCTGCGAGACTTTAGTAAACGGGCTTTTAAAAGCTGGCTGGCCTCGAACGTGTGGTTACGCGCACAATGACGAGCAGAGGCGCCATATGGCTTTCCTCTCTCGTCATGGTGCGCACACATAGCACACCTCTGGCCAGCCTGCTTTCACTTTTCCCATTGTGCGCACGCGCACCACTGGCACGCTCCTCTGCCCCTCCCCCGCCGCATTTCGCGTTAATGGTAAACAAGTGTTAAAGGCGCTGCTTTCACTTTCGCCCACGCGCGCACCACTTTTGAAGCTGGGCTTGTTATTTTAGTCCTGGTTTTGTAGTAATCTGACATAAATGGCAACAATTCCAATTTAGCAGGGAAACTCCTGATTTGCCCTTACATCATGCTTCAGTGTTCCAGACTACACTCTGCTGGCCTTTTGCTTCCACTGTGATTGCCCAGTGGCCTGAAAACTGCTAGTAAGCACGCTGCGGCTTGCGTCCAACTTCTTCCGAATATCACTTTTGGACGTTTACAAGGCAAGACAAACGTTGGCGAAATAAACAGTATTCATTGCAAGGCTCAGCACCTGCAGTATGGCGCCCTGGGTCCCATGTCTACAGAGAAAATGTAGCACTCTAGTTCTTAAAGAACTTGGCGCTGTGCTATGGCCTGTTCCTAAGTAACGCAACTAGCGCAGGTTTCACACGACGGCCCTGTGGGTTACCAAGCTGTGATCCTTGCGTAAGGAACACATATAGCACATTTTCTTCATTGAGACGGTCACTTTGCTACGGAGGTGGCGCATGTTTCCCCGTTTTAGTGCTACGGTATGTGCAGAAGATACGCCGCTAACTTAGATTCTTCCTGCGGATGTTTGCGACTTTTCTGCGCTGTGTGCGTAAGGAACGCCAGTGGCGCAGCGTGTATCTCGGGCCGTTGTTGTCCGTGTGGGTCCCTGTGTCTGTCTCCTGTCTCCCAGACGTCCGAGCCCTGGTGCCACGGGTCCTGCTGGGGGCCCTCTGCTCCCTCGGGCCCCGAAACCTGCACAGCATGACTCGGAGCCCAGGCCCACGCTTTGCGGTTGTGAGTATCTCCCACCCAGCAGTGCCCCCCAACCCCCGTACCCCATTCACTTTGACCTTTGCTTCTGCTCCTCCTCATTACTTTATGCAATTGCTGTTTGACAAAAAAAGAGTTTGATATGAGATGAAGCAGAGCAGTAATAACAGTGGGCCACAATCACACATTGCATAAAACACAATTTCCTGCCACTGGGATGTTTTTGTGTTTTTTTGTTTTTTTACTGTGCTGGGTTTTTGCTCTCTAGCAGTACGTGGATAGAATATTGTGCCTCTGTTTCTGTACGGCCAGTACACATCTTCTATGATTGTGCGCTCCCTAATACCTCGTTGAGTGCAGAGACTTCCTGAGATCAGGTCTTAGCAAATTTGAATACTTAGAAGATAGCTCAAAGGGTTAATGTTCCTGCTGGAGAGTTCTGTATGTTCTATGCTCATCATAGGGGGCAGTTCTTGTATGAGAGGTTAAAGTTGTTCACGCTTCTGTTGCAGAGGTGTGTGCTTAGCTCTCATATCACAAACAACAGTCCGAGTAGGATAGCTCAGTGGGTTATACTTTGTTCTGTAGCAAGGACTTTGTGTCACCTGTAGCGCATACTCTTGAATTCTGGGAGTCACTGCTTCGATGATGGCAAGCTACTCTACTTTATTGTGTCCCAGGGAGTAAGCAGAAAGATGTTGGTCACTCACTCCCCGGGATGCAATATATTCAGTCCTCATTAACTGGCCATTCTCTTCACCACAAATGTTTAGTAATTACCACTGGCTGAGATTAATTAAGCGTTCTATCCATCACTCCTTGTAATCTTTATTGTGAGTCCCTAAGTGCACCGCTATGCCCAGATGCGGGCCCATGTTCACTGTGCCACTGGAACCAAGCTGCACATGGCCAGAGGCCCCAATAGGAAACAAGCATTGGCATAGCCAATAGGTCTCGCCTTTGGGACCTTATAAGTGTTTAACCATGCAACAGTTATTGTTGTTGCACCAAGGACATTGTGCTACATAACTAAATACTTATAAGATCCCAAAAGTGAGACCTATTGGCTATGCCAATGCTTGTCTTATTTTGGTTTAATTCCTTTTGTGTGTGCACTATTTTTTCATTTTTTTTTTTTATTATTTCGGTTCGATTTTGGTTTAATTTCTCTTGTGTGTGCACACATTTCCTTAGCACTCTTTATAATTTTCACATCCTTAATGGGCCTTTGTAACTTGTACATCTTTGTATTCTTATTTCTTCGCTTTTTAGGTCTCGCCTGACCCAGCGCATGCGCTGGTCTGGCGAGACTTATTGAGAGGGCTCCAAAAAGTGCTACCAGGCCAGCCTAGAGCTACAGTGCATGTGTGCGGGCTCACGCGCCGCTTTTACCGCGATTACTATCACTTTCGCGGCCGCCCGGCCGCTTTGATGTTTGATTGCGATCACTTTCGCGGCCTCGCGGCCGCTTGGCATAGCCAGTAGGTCTCGCTTTTGGGACCTTATAAGTATTTAGTTATGCAACTGTTGCATGGCTAAACACTTATAAGGTCCAAAAGGCGAAACATATTGGCTATGCCAATGCTTGTTTCATTTCCTGTTAGGTCCATATTTAGTCTCTGACTGATATGAAGGACTTGAAACCTCTCCCTTGTTTCTATAATCTCCTTCTTGCAATATGCGTCCACCTGGATTCACTTTGGTATCTCCCTTTATTGGTGGGGGCTTCTGCTAGACCGGGACCTCCCCCTATGAGCCCCAATTGAAATTGTTTACATTATTATTTTTCGGGGGTACTGATGCTGTGTCCCCCTTCTTGGGTCATGTGGCAAAGTGTGTTTATCCATTTTCTTGTTTTAATATGGCCAACATTTTCAGTCCTTAGACTTTACGAGACCTTCAGTCTGTTTTCCTGTTCCAAAATGGCCGACACATATTCGCCTCTCGGCCACCACAAGATCGTCAGTCAGCTAATTATGTTTCTACACGGGACGCTATAATTGCTCAGCGTTCGCTATGTTTTACTCTTTCCGACTTCCCATCTGGAAGAGGTTTTGCTCGTTATGCTGGTGGGACCTGGCGTACTCAAGAGGGGCAGTAAGTTAGATTTCCTTTTTCTTTTGTCGCTTCTCCCCTATTTACTTTACCTTTTTAGGTCTCGCCTGCGCTGCGTAGGCAAAAAGACATTTTCCGATCGCTTTGGCTTTTCAGCCAAAAACGTGCACGCATTCCATTGCCTTCAATGGCAATGTGTGCACGTCTGGAAATTCACTTGCGGGAGCGCGTGGCGCCATATGGTAGCAATTATCGATCCTGGCGCTGCACGCTCCCGCAAGTGAAACGCTTTCACTCGCCCCCTCCTCTCGCCCCTCCCCCTGCTGCCTCCTTTTAGCCCGAGGAACGCGCTTGTTTTATGTTTTACAGAGGTGGCCCCATGTGATCCCACTCTATAGCCTACACACTCTTTCCTATGCATTATTAGGTATTGCGGCTTTCCGATATTTTTTCACTATTACATTTTGTCTTCTATCATTTTCACTCAGTTGTTTATCCGACGATCACAAACTGCACGGTTATCTTTCCATGTATTTTTTAGTGCAAATGCACAAGCTTCTCGTATTTTACAATGAAAAATCACGTCCATTTAATTGACTGTAACCGAAAACAAGCATGGACAAGGGCAAATGACTGGCTCTTGTAAAGGAAAGGCACGCCCCCACAACGTATATGGGCATTTATGAACATAAAACCCAAGAACGAGCAGACAGACAAACACACTTACAGGCACCCATTAAGGCAGACTAACACTTATGCATACAGACCAAAGAAATATACAAACAAGCATAAACACAGGCCAAAATAAGCACAGGTACCCGTGCACAATTGAGTAAGTATGCACACATACCACTCAGGGGGCACAGGTTACTGTGCATCGGGGTGCACAGAGTGATGCACAGTAGGGTTGATAGGGTGATGGTCCGTAGATGAGCACAGGGTGATGTGCACCAGGGGAGTAGAGGGTGGAGTGTAAAATGGGAACGCTGTTGTCCTCATAAGGGGACCACAGGATGATGTGTACCAGTGGAGCCCAGGGTAAAGTGCATGAAGGACAGAGGAGTTCTGAGCACCAGGCAGCGCTGGGTGTTGTACACCAGTGGTGGCCACTCAGGAAAGTGTAGTTTGTGCATCTGGCGCCAAAGTGTGGTGTGCAGCGGCGAAACAGATGAGTGTAGTCTATGTTAATAGCGTCACAGCGCGCTGTGCGGTATGGGATACATTCTCTGTGCTGTTGAACAGAAGACATCTGCAGCTTGCATCTCGCATGTCTTTGGGTCACTACAGTTCTGTTTTTCTAGTTATTGAATTTTGTGCACGCAAGCTCTTACAGTAAGTGCCTAACTTTAATATAGTTTCGATGCTGGCCGTTTTATATCATTATTTTATTTTAACGGAACCCCCAGTAAAAAACAGTCCATGCCACATTGCCATGTTGCGGCAGGTATGCGTCTCTCTCATATCTCTACCTCAGACAACACAAACCTGACAATTCTTCATAGCACACCGTTGTCCTTTACTCATGTTGTAGTGGGTCGATTGCAGGGGTAATGATTGCCAGGACTCGCAGGTAAGTGGATATAACGATATCTTTATTCCATATATTAAGACATTTATTCACGGAGGGAGAGCGCCGGGGGCCGTCTTCCCCGTACTCAGACTCGGCACTAACTGAGCCCAAAATGGCCGCTGCGCGCCTACGTCATCGCGGTGGCGCGATGACTAGAGCGCAACTCTACATATCTCCCTTTTTTCCTTATACATTAACAACAAGAAAAAATTATTACTTGCGTGCATATCTCTCCCTTTTTCCTTACACATTAATAACAAGAAAATTATTACTTGCGTGCATTCCCCTTCAGTCCTCCATCTCAAAGTCTCTAAACATAGTAGGTTTCACCACTGTCCTTCCACTCCGGGTACACCTCACAGGAGTGCCTGAGGAAGGGACGGCACTCTCTCTGGAGGTTCTCTGGTCTTCCCTCCTGGTGTTTGGGATCACTCCTTCCCCCGGAGATCTGCTACCGCTTCCCCAAAGTTCCGAGTTACCCAGACCCTCATTATCATTTACATCCGCTTCACCTCCACTTTCTCTTGTGTTGCTTGCTGTGTTGTCTGCTAGCCTTGACTCAGTCCCTTGGGTCCGGGACGGTATCACATGTCCACCTTCCCGTCCGTCCCACTGCATGATCTTGTTGCACTTGGACATGCGGTCCTGCGACCACACCTTCCCATCGCTGAGTAGGGCAGAACGGTTGTAAACGTCTTCCACCTGCATCGGTGCGCTGAATTTGCTATCCCCCTTCCTTCGTAACTGGGCCAACTTAACTCGCACCCACTCTCCCTTCTCGAGCTCCGTCTCTTTGAGACTTCTCCTTTTGTTGTAGTGTTCCGCATATATCTTTTGAGCTCTCTCTAGGTTGTGACGCACTACAGCAGGGGACCACTTGCTCGTGATGGTTCGCTCCTTCCAAGCCACATTATCTTTCGTAAAGGGGTCTCTACCCCTCAAGATCTGGAAGGGGCTGTACCCCATGCTGGTAGGTGTGATCCTATACGCCCACACCATACTCTTCAGTTCCTTTTCCCAGTCCTTTTCGCTCGCAATCGCCGCTTGCACCGACCCCATGATGACACGGTTGAATCTTTCGGCTTGACCATTCCCTGCGGGGTGGTATATCGACGTGTGTTTTATCCTAATGCCGTTCCTCGCCATGTACGTGTTCCATTTGTCGGACACAAATTGAGGCCCATTGTCGCTTAGGAAGGAGCGTGGGATGCCTTCCCTGAGCAATACTGCCGTTAGGAACTTTAGTATCTTGTCCGTATCCATATCCTCTTGTACATCCATCTCCGGCCACTTGGAGTACTTGTCCACAAGAACCAAAACATATTTCTGGATACCCTGCTTGTCCAGTATCGGCCCGAGGATGTCTATGGTTAGGTCCTCCCAAGGATTCACCGGGTTGTCAAACTTCCCCAGGGGTGGTCGCAGTAGGCTCAGGGATTTGTCAGCTCGTTGACACTGGCTACACTCTCGCACATGCCTCTCTATCTGGTTGTCCATCGCCGGCCACCAATACACTTGTTTCGCTCTCAATTTTGTCTTGACGATACCCAGGTGGCCCTCGTGGATGAGAGTCAGCAGGTGTGGTATCAACTTGTTCGGGGGGACTACTTTTTCCCCTCTCCTCAGGAAAATCCCTTGGTCGCAGACAGACAACTCCTCTCTTACTTCAAAGAACTTCCTAAGCATTGCTCCCAAGTGCTTTTTTTCAGGCCAACCCCTTAGGACACATTGCTTGACTGCTTCCATGTCTGCGTCTGTCTCATACGCTTCCCTCCATTCGTGCATGCTTATTACTTGTTCATGATCGTCCATGAATGCAAATTTACAGTCCTCGTCTTCCGATGTCTTGGGGGCTTCCTCCATGGCCGCTGTGTGACTAAGGTAGTCGGCTACTTTGTTCTTTTGCCCTGGGATGTGCTCCACATCATATCTGTAGTCCAACAACTTCAGCGTCATCTTCGCGATGCGGGGCGTCGCAGTGGCATGTCCTGATGATGGTAGTACTTTGATCAAGGGCTTGTGGTCTGTCCCCAATCGGAATCTCGTTCCCCATAAGAACTGGCGGAACTTGCCCATGGCCCATACTACAGCTAGCATCTCCTTTTCTATGACGCTGTACTTATGTTCCATGGGAGACAGCGATCGGGATGCGAAGCTAAGGGTGGCCGAGTCTCCGCCTTCCAATTCCTGCATAAGGACTGCTCCCAGACCCTGGTCACTGGCATCCGTCATCAGGACTGTCCCGGCCCAGGGATCATATCCGCTCAGCGGGACAGCCGTGCTGATGTCCGTTTTTTGTCCTGTGGAACTCCTCTTGTGTTTCCTCAGTCCACTCAAATTTGGTTATGTTCCGTATTAGTTGTCTCAAGTGGTGCGTCTTCGTGGCAAAGTGTGGAACAAATTTGCTATAGAACTCCGCCATGCCCAGGAACGATCACACATCTTCTTTCGACTTGGGTGGCGGAGCATCACATATCGCCTTGGCGTTGGACTGTTTGGGGGTGATCCCCTGGTCACTGATCACATGCCCCAGGTACGTAACTGACGTCATCCCAAACCGGCACTTTTCCCACTCCGCCGTGAGTCCATTGCGTTCCAACACTTGGAGGATGGTGGATAACTTAGTGTCATGGTCCGCCTTGTCTTTCGCCCATTATTAGGATGTCGTCTTGGAAGTATTGCACTCCCTCGATCTTGCGAAATAGACTGTGCATTAGCTTCTGGAATACGGCTGCTGCCGAAGCTAGCCCAAACGGCATTCGGCGGAATTGGTAGCACCCAAAGGGGGTTATGAAGGACGTCAGCTTCTTACTGGAGTGGTGTAGCACAATCTGGTGGTAGGCGGACGTGAGATCAATTGTTGAAAACCACTTTATTCCTATGGTGTTGGCCAGCATCTCATCTATCCGTGGCAAGGGAAACCTTTCAACTACGATATTTTTGTTCAGCTCTCTCAGGTCCACACACAACCGTATTTTCCCGTTATGTTATGCCGGCCGGTCCTCAGGAGCGGGTTGAAGAATGAGGGGTCCACCTCTTGATCTAACCAAGCCTGAATGCTGTTACAGCGCAGGTCAGCGGAAGGATCAAGTGAGGGAAGGAAAGGAAGGGAACACCGGGGAGGGAGATCTGAAATGAGAAAAGAACAGAGCACACACCAGTAAGAATCACCTTAACATATACAACCCTTAAAACTGTGTACCGCATGTGGTATTGCCCATGGCCCTTGTACCTGTAAAGGAAAATAATATCCATTCATAACATGACGTAGGTAACGTAAGAAGGCAGGTTTGAGAGGTGGGCTGGCAAGGCTTGAGGCAGAATGTTGGACTGTATAAATGACAAAACGAACAAGGATCAGCCCCTACGCTAACCTCCTACTCCTGATCTGTTTATGCACGTAGCATGACCTGGCACCTACCCTCCTATCGACTCCACCGCACTTCACAGGGGTAGAGTGCAGCCCTCTACCACTCGTGATAACCCCTGTTAAGATAGAGTCAACGGAACAAACAGTTAGACAATACACCACAGTACTGCACCCATCACTGTAATCCTCTGCACGCAGTCACCACACTCTCCCTTCGTGTTCACTTCACACTTCAATCTTTATGGAGATGAGCAAAACAAATATCGATGATAGGGCCCCGCACTTGCGAGCTTCCTCGGAGCTCTAGGAGTGCCAATGAACCCTGCAAGCCCAGTAGTGAGGCCACCACCCCGCCGGCCGACAATGCTGGCCGAACAAGATCCGGGGAGAGGCTCTCTCTCGCTCCGCCTGCCGAAAATGCAGGCCGGACAAATCCTCCGGATACCGATTGTTATCCTTCGTAGGAGCAGCCGCTCTACCACGAAGGTTCAGACGAATCTTTGGTACAAGCACCCTTACCGTACAGCAAAGGCCCCGGACTGTGGAACGCGGATCGGACGGGAACGTGAACAAGCCACTGGAATTTCCG
This sequence comes from Triturus cristatus, assembly GCF_964204655.1. Lineage (NCBI taxonomy): Eukaryota > Metazoa > Chordata > Amphibia > Caudata > Salamandridae > Triturus > Triturus cristatus. The sequence goes on from NC_140594.1 coordinate 521,201,222, forward strand.
ACAACCGGAGGCAAGGAGACTTCCTGTTTTAAGCCTCAAGCACGTCTTCTCGCGAGACGCGCTATGCCCTCTGGGGGCTGTAGTTCCGGACGTCTCGGGACGCGGAAGTCTGTGGATTGCCGCTAGCGCTTGCCTCGGGGGGAATCCTGACAGTACATCCCTCCAACCCAGGGCGCCCTATGGGCCAGGTTTGGACGGATGTGCGCGATGGAAGGCAGACAGCAACCGTGGAGCATGTATGCCCCGGGCCGGTTCCCACGAATTCTCCTCCGGCCCGTAACCCTTCCAGGCCACCAGGTACCACACCTTCCCTCGGCGCACCTTCGAGTCCAACACCTGCCGAACTTCGTACTCCAGTTCGCTGTCCACCAAAACCGGCTGAGGTGGCCTCCGGAGGACTGACGTAGCGGGCTTTAGGAGGGACACATGGAAAACCGGATGTATGCGCATGTGGGCAGGCAGTTGTAGTTTGACAGTCACAGGATTGATCCGTTTCAGGATCCGATACGGGCCGATAAACCGAGGGTTAAACACGCTGCGCTGTTGGAAGTGGATGTTCCTGGTGGACAACCACACTCGGTCCCCTGTAGGATATAAGGGCCCCTGCCGACGATGTTTGTCAGATGCTGCCTTGTAACGGTCTTTCATGGCTCGGAGATGCCCCTGCACCTGAATCAAGGTGTCCTTTATGTGCGCCACCCGCGCCGACACGTCTGGTAAGGCATGCTGCCACCCTGGAGATGCAAAAGGGAGAAAACGTGGATGGTGCCCGTAGGTGCAATAGAAGGGGGAGGTCCCCGTGGAGCTATGGGTGGCATTATTGTAGGCTATCTCTGCCAACCACAGTTGGTCCACCCACCTGTGGGAACAGCCGTCCACGTAACAGCGGAGATACTGCTTGAGAGATTGGTTCAGACGCTCCGTCTGCCCGTCAGTCTGCGGATGGAAGCTAGTGGACAGGGCAGTGTTGATATGCAAGGCGGAGCACCACGTCTTCCAAAATCTCGCAGTAAATTGCGACCCCCTATCCGATACAATCACACTCGGCAGGCCGTGTAGTCGCACCACGTTTTCCAGCAGCAATTCCGCCAACAAGCCCGCCGGGGGCACCTGTTTACAGGCTATGAAGTGCCCCATCTTGGTCAAAAAGTCAATCACCACCAAGATGGCAGTGTACCCCTTGTCTGCGGGCAGACCGACAATGAAGTCCACGGAAATGCGGTCCCAGGGTTTGGTAGGCGTGGGCAGCGGTCGCAGCAGCCCCTGTGGGCACCGATGGTCTGATTTCATGGCGGCGCATACTGCACAGGAGGAGAACCACGCCATCACATCCCCTCCCAGCGAGGGCCACCAGAACTGTCGCAAGATGTGATCTCTGGTCTTGGCCACCCCCAAGTGCCCCGCACTGGGGGACGTGTGACACCACTGGAACACCTGCTTTCTCAACCGTTCCGTGGGAAGCAACAGACGGTTGTTATGGATGGGGAACCCCCCCTGGAGACGCCATTCCGGATGGAAACGAAGCCAGGTCTTCCATGTGGCCGTCGCCACCCCCCGTTGAACTCCAAGAAGAAAGGTGTCCGGCTGCATGACCCCAATCACCTGCCTGCGGGCTATAATGCTCCCTTCAGAGACTCCCATCGACCTCACAGGTGAAGATTACCGCGTAAGGGCGTCTGCCTTACGGTTCTCCGCTCCGGGCCGATAGGTGATGACAAAATGGAAGCCCGCAAAGAACAACGTCCAGCGCAGCTGTCGGGGCGTCAGGTGTCTAGCGGCGGCCATAAACTGCAAGTTCCGGTGGTCGGTATAGACAGTTACCACATGCCGAGCTCCCATCAGGAAATGCATCCACTCGGCAAACGCCACCTTGATGGCCAGGAGCTCCTTTTCGGCAATAGGATAGTTCTTCTCCGCCCCATTCAACTTCTTGGACATGTAGGCCACCGGGTGCAGTTGCCCGGTGGTGGCATGTCGCTGAGACAAGATAGCGCCCACCGCCTCGTCTGAGGCGTCGGCCTCCACCACATACGGTTTGTCCGGGTCCGGGTGAGCCAGGACGGGCGCCGTCACGAAGGCGGCCTTCAATGCCTCGAATGCCCCATGAGCAGCTGCGTCCCACACGAACCCCTGCGATTTCCGCAACAACCGAGTGAGGGGGGCCACCAACCCGGAGAATTGATGGATGAATCTCCGGTAAAAGTTGGCGAACCCGATGAAGCATTGAATGTCTCGCACGGTACGGGGAGTAGGCCATTCTCTCACTGCTGCGACCTTGCGCTCCGCCATCTCCTGGCCAGCGGGACTCAGAATAACCCCTAGGAATTCCACTGTCTGGACATGGAAATCGCATTTTGACAGCTTGCAGAAGAGGTTATGCTCCTGCAAAATGCCGAGCACGGTCTTCGCGTGGTGTACGTGGGAGGCCTCGTCGTTGGAGTACACCAGGATGTCATCGATGTACACCACCACGTAGAGGTCCAGAATGTGCCGCATGACGTCATTAAGAAAATATTGGAATGCCGCCGGGGCGTTGCACAGCCCAAACGGCATCACCAAATATTCAAACAGCCCGTAGCGGGTCTTAAAGGCGGTCTTCCACTCATCACCGTGCCTCATGCGAAACAAGTGATATGCCCCCTTAAGATCGAGTTTCGTAAAGATAGTGGCCTTTTTAACTTGTTCGAGCAACACGCTGATGAGTGGCAGAGGATACCTGTTCTTTACGGTGATCGCATTTAACGCCCTGTAGTCCACACATGCCCGCAACTCTCCGTTGGCCTTTGGGATGAAGAAGAGTGGGGAGGCGGCAGGGGACTTGGACGGGCGTATGAATCCCAAACCTAGGAGCTTGTCCAGGTATTCCCGCAGATGTTTAGTTTCGGGCTCCGTGAGTGCATATATGCGCCCCGTAGGAACCACCCCCCCAGGAATCAGGTCTATTTGGCAATCATACTGCCTATGTGGGGGCAAAGCCTCGGCCTGGACTTCGCTGAAAACTCCTCGATATGCCTGATACGCTTTGGGTAACAGCACATTCTTTTCTGCGGCGGTGGCAATCACGGTCCTCTGGGCCAACGCCAAGGCGGGTTCCACCGGAGTGTCAAGGCAGTACTTCGCACAATACTCCGAGGTCATATGCACTGTTTTATCCACCCAATCAATCTTGGGGTTGTGTCGCTGCAACCAGGGCAGCCCAAAGATGATCTCGTACTGGGGTGCATTGATGATGCTAAAGATCACCTGTTCCTTATGAGCGTTCCCGTAGAACACCTCCAGACTTTCAGTGTTATATCCCACGGGCCCTGTAAGCAATCGCCTGCCATCTACTGCGTATACCACCTCAGGCTTGTCCTTCGGCACCAGGCGAATACCAGTCCTTTGTGCTGCCCCCATATCCATAAACATGCCTGTTGCACCAGAGTCCACCATGGCCGACATGTGGGTTCTCCCGGGAGCCACTCCCAAACCCACCTGTATACACAAATGCCCCCCTGCTGTTAGCTCTTCTCCGGTCACTGAAGGGATCACCGCAGGACTCCGAGAAAACCCTTCGCCTTTCTCCGAGCCTGCTAGTTTTCCGGCAGCGCTTCAGCGCTGGCGGAGGCCAAGCGCGGGTTGCGAAACCGGCTTGTTTTTGGCTTTACTGGGCACTCCCTTACGAAGTGCCCCCGTTTGCCGCAATAGAGACAAAGCCCCTGCTTACGGCGAGTCTCCTTTTCCGTAAAGGTCAGCTCCGTTCTGACAGCCCCAAGATCCATAGGCTCACCGGAAGGCGAGGGACCGATAGGCGTGTTCCGGGGTTTCTCCGGTGGGTGTGGGTGCCTATCCTTTCGTCCCCCTTTCCTTTTGCTCAGCCGATGGTCCAGCCGAAGCACTAAATTTATCAGGTCCTCACAGGAGGCAGGTTGGGGATCTATCTGGGCCACTACATCTTTGAGGTCGTCCCGCAAACCCTAATGAAACAGGGCCGCCTGTTTACTCTCAGGCCACTTGGTTTCTGCCACCAGCCTGCGAAAGGCATTTAAGTACACCACCAGTTCCTTATCCCCTTGGCGGAGCTCGAGTAATTCTCGGTCCGCGGTATAGGAGTCGGCTCTCCTATCGAACACTCTGAGGAACTCACCCATGAAGGCATCCCAATCATGTAAGAGAGGGTCATCACGACCCACCAGTGGCACGGCCCATTGCACCGCACCCCCCACCAAATAAGAGATCAAGAACGCCACCTTAGCTTGATTCGTGGGGAAGGATTTGGGTTTACAGGCGAAGTGCAATTGTATTTGCGTGAGGAATACCTGGCCGGTGTCCGGACCCCCCTGATACCTTTCGGGAGAGGCGAGCGGGATAGAGACTGGCATTTCTACCACTACCGGCGTGGAGGGCCCCGCCATCGGGCCGATGGAAAATGGGTTTCTCGGGACGCCATCCATCCGTGCGCGTAGGTCAGCGGTCTCCTGCCGTGAGGCAGCTAGCTCTCCCTGCATGGTAGCCAACACCGCTAATACTTCTTCAAGAGTGGCCATCCTAACTCCCCAAACCGCCCGGGAGGACCGCAATTCGTGGGTCGGAAATTCTGTTATGCCGGCCGGTCCTCAGGAGCGAGTTGAAGAATGAGGGGTCCACCTCTTGATCTAACCAAGCCTGAATGCTGTTACAGCGCAGGTCAGCGGAAGGATCAAGTGAGGGAAGGAAAGGAAGGGAACACCGGGGAGGGAGATCTGAAATGAGAAAAGAACAGAGCACACACCAGTAAGAATCACCTTAACATATACAACCCTTAAAACTGTGTACCGCATGTGGTATTGCCCATGGCCCTTGTACCTGTAAAGGAAAATAATATCCATTCATAACATGACGTAGGTAACGTAAGAAGGCAGGTTTGAGAGGTGGGCTGGCAAGGCTTGAGGCAGAATGTTGGACTGTATAAATGACAAAACGAACAAGGATCAGCCCCTACGCTAACCTCCTACTCCTGATCTGTTTATGCACGTAGCATGACCTGGCACCTACCCTCCTATCGACTCCACCGCACTTCACAGGGGTAGAGTGCAGCCCTCTACCACTCGTGATAACCCCTGTTAAGATAGAGTCAACGGAACAAACAGTTAGACAATACACCACAGTACTGCACCCATCACTGTAATCCTCTGCACGCAGTCACCACACTCTCCCTTCGTGTTCACTTCACACTTCAATCTTTATGGAGATGAGCAAAACAAATATCGATGATAGGGCCCCGCACTTGCGAGCTTCCTCAGGGCTCTAGGAGTGCCAATGAACCCTGCAAGCCCAGTAGTGAGGCCACCACCCCACCGGCCGACAATGCTGGCCGAACAAGATCCGGGGAGAGGCTCTCTCTCGCTCCGCCTGCCGAAAATGCAGGCCGGACAAATCCTCCGGATACCGATTGTAATCCTTCGTAGGAGCAGCCGCTCTACCACGAAGGTTCAGACGAATCTTTGGTGCAAGCACCCTTACCGTACAGCAAAGGCCCCGGACTGTGGAACGCGGATCGGACGGGAACGTGAACAAGCCACTGGAATTTCCGACAACCGGAGGCAAGGAGACTTCCTGTTTTAATGATAGCACGTTCCTGAATAGGAAAATGTCTTTCGTTTTGCACTCAATCTCAGAGATATGATCTCTTTTGTGAAATTAAACTCAGGTAAATCGGAATTTATTCAAGTGTAACTTGAGTTTATTAACCGTTGTTCAAAGTTAATGAAGTCAAAGAATTGTATTCATTCTTTATCAATGCATCATATATCCAACTGCCCAATGCATTTCGGCCTTTTTTTAAGCCCTTCTTCAGGGGCGGTACTCTGAAAGGATAAGGTATAGGGTTCAGTATATATATACATCTTATAAACACTCAATGGAAAAGAACAATTTTTATCCAAACAATTATACAGTAGATTTTGATTGTAACAAACATGGTCATGTTGATACAGTATTAAAAGTAATACATTCGTAATGAGTAAAAAAACACAATACCAGTGTTGGTAATTACCAAAATGGAGGTACACTACACATCAAAGTGATGTGAAAATATCCACTTGTTTTACATGTTAAAATAACATACTGTGATGTGCATTTACCAAGGTCATAGGAAATAGTGAAGCCGAAATGGACCAAGAAAGTTTGGGTGGTAGTGTAAGTAAAAAAATTAAAAGAAAAAATGAAAATGCCATATAGGACAAAGTAATGTGGTGTGTTTTTGCCAAAATTGTAGGAAAAAGTAAAAACGAAATGAGAAGAAAAATCTAGATGGTGGTGTGGGTAACAAAAATACATACAGCGTGGGGCCTTTTAAAAGAATACAATCACTATCTGACAAGTAACGGAAGATCAAACTTACAGTTGGTATGGTGATGTATAGGTTCTCCTGAACCCGGGAGAATCAAATTGGAAATGCTCCGGTCAGTGTAATGGATGGTAATCATGTGATATATAGACATGTGATAAGGAACAGTGCGGGAAAACGAGAACTACAAAGAAAACAGACTTGTAGTTCCAAGAGGTAATCATGTGATATGTAATGAAGAAAAATGCGGGAAAAGGAGAACTACAAAGAAAACAGACTTGTAGTTCCAAAAGGTCAATAAAGTTTAGTGAAACTACCCGTGCAAACAATATATAAAATAATAAACAATATGTAAAATAATAAACAAAAGTGAGTGCAGTTAAATCTGTAAAGGAATTAGGCCAAAAGTAAAATGAAAAATGGAATAGACAGCGTGTGACACCGAAGAAACACATGTAATTCGAGTGATTCGAACCAAAAGCGATAGTTAAAAAAATGTAAGATATTATCAAATCCTGGAGCTTGTAAGGAAGCGTCAATGTAATAGTGTAATAGTACATGTGTATAAGATGAAATTAGTAAGTTAAATAAAATAAAATAATCGTAAGGTTCAACATGAACTGTAAAGTTACACAAGGTACTAGGGTATCACAAGTCGGGTGGAAAGTTCAAATCTCCAATTTAAGGTGAATAAAGGAGACCTTAATTACAGAAAACAGCCCAGATCATAACGCTCGTTAAGACCTCTCGGATGTATGGAATTCAGCTTGTGGATCCAAAATGTTTCTCTTTGTAATAGATATTTACTATTGTCACGACCCCTCAGCTGGGGAATCTGTTCAAGAACCAAAAATCGCAGTTGACAGATGTTATGCTGATGCTGGTGAAAATGAGTTGCGATTGGTGATTTCACCTGTTTGGTACGTATATTGCTTTTGTGTTCATTGATCCGTATACGGATTTTTCTCTCAGTTTTGCCCACATAAACCAAACCACATGGACATTTCAACATGTAAATGAGATTCTGACTATTACATGTGGCTGTAACCTTGAGTTTGATCGTGTTGCCTTGTGAAGGATGTTGGATGTTGGTACCTTTGATGATAGAGTTACAGTTACCACAGTTAAGACATGGTAAAGTACCTTTGAAGGAGCTGGTAGTGAGTTCATCAGCTTTAGACAATATTTGTTTGATATTGCGTGATCTTTGGTAAGCAAATCTAGGTGATATTTCAAAAATGTTATTGAAATCCATTTCCATGCTTAACATAGGCCAATACCTGAGGATGGTTTTTTTTATGTTGAAACTTTGTGTGGAAAATTTTGACACAAATGTCATTCGTTGATCAGAAGTTTTTGGTGGTTTGGGTGAAAGAAGCATCTGTCGGGTAGATTTGTTAGACTTCAATATGGCGCTGTCAAGAACTTTGGTAGGATAATTTCGTTGTTCAAATTTGGAAATGCAAGCGGATTTGCTTGATTCAAACAATTCATTGGTACTTGAGATTCTTTTCAATCGTAGTAGTTGTGAGTAGGGCAAATGATTCTTGAGAGATGGTTGGTGGAAACTGTGAAAGTGCAGGAGATTATTGCGGTCAGTAGGTTTAGTGTAAACCTCAGTGGTGAGGTTTCCTTGGTATAATGTTACCTTGGTATCCAGGAATGTTATCGATTCTTTGTTGGTAACATTATACCAAGGAAACCTCACCAAAGGTACCAACATCCAACATCCTTCACAAGGCAACACGATCAAACTCAAGGTTACAGCCACATGTAATAGTCAGAATCTCATTTACATGTTGAAATGTCCATGTGGTTTGGTTTATGTGGGCAAAACTGAGAGAAAAATCCGTATACGGATCAATGAACACAAAAGCAATATACGTACCAAACAGGCGAAATCACCAATCGCAACTCATTTTCACCAGCATCAGCATAACATCTGTCAACTGCGATTTTTGGTTCTTGAACAGATTCCCCAGCTGAGGGGTCGTGACAATAGTAAATATCTATTACAAAGAGAAACATTTTGGATCCACAAGCTGAATTCCATACATCCGAGAGGTCTTAACGAGCGTTATGATCTGGGCTGTTTTCTGTAATTAAGGTCTCCTTTATTCACCTTAAATTGGAGATTTGAACTTTCCACCCGACTTGTGATACCCTAGTACCTTGTGTAACTTTACAGTTCATGTTGAACCTTACAGTTATTTTATTTTATTTAACTTACTAATTTCATCTTATACACATGTACTATTGCACTATTACATTGACGCTTCCTTACAAGCTCCAGGATTTGATAATATCTTACATTTTTTTAACTATCGCTTTTGGTTCGAATCACTCGAATTACATGTGTTTCTTCGGTGTCACACGCTGTCTATTCCATTTTTCATTTTACTTTTGGCCTAATTCCTTTACAGATTTAACTGCACTCACTTTTGTTTATTATTTTACATATTGTTTATTATTTTATATATTGTTTGCACGGGTAGTTTCACTAAACTTTATTGACCTTTTGGAACTACAAGTCTGTTTTCTTTGTAGTTCTCCTTTTCCCGCATTTTTCTTCATTACATATCACATGATTACCTCTTGGAACTACAAGTCTGTTTTCTTTGTAGTTCTCGTTTTCCCGCACTGTTCCTTATCACATGTCTATATATCACATGATTACCATCCATTACACTGACCGGAGCATTTCCAATTTGATTCTCCCGGGTTCAGGAGAACCTATACATCACCATACCAACTGTAAGTTTGATCTTCCGTTACTTGTCAGATAGTGATTGTATTCTTTTAAAAGGCCCCACGCTGTATGTATTTTTGTTACCCACACCACCATCTAGATTTTTCTTCTCATTTCGTTTTTACTTTTTCCTACAATTTTGGCAAAAACACACCACATTACTTTGTCCTATATGGCATTTTCATTTTTTCTTTTAATTTTTTTACTTACACTACCACCCAAACTTTCTTGGTCCATTTCGGCTTCACTATTTCCTATGACCTTGGTAAATGCACATCACAGTATGTTATTTTAACATGTAAAACAAGTGGATATTTTCACATCACTTTGATGTGTAGTGTACCTCCATTTTGGTAATTACCAACACTGGTATTGTGTTTTTTTACTCATTACGAACGTATTACTTTTAATACTGTTTCAACATGACCATGTTTGTTACAATCAAAATCTACTGTATAATTGTTTGGATAAAAATTGTTCTTTTCCATTGAGTGTTTATAAGATGTATATATATACTGAACCCTATACCTTATCCTTTCAGAGTACCGCCCCTGAAGAAGGGCTTAAAAAAAGCCCGAAATGCATTGGGCAGTTGGATATATGATGCATTGATAAAGAATGAATACAATTCTTTGACTTCATTAACTTTGAACAACGGTTAATAAACTCAAGTTACACTTGAATAAATTCCGATTTACCTGAGTTTAATTTCACAAAAGAGATCATATCTCTGAGATTGAGTGCAAAACGAAAGACATTTTCCTATTCAGGAACGTGCTATCATTATCTACAATTTGAATTCCCTACTCAGGGGGATTAATTCGTTTGCACCAACTAATTTTGCTTAAAATATTGACCTGGAGAAATTTTGAGTGCGCAACTTCTGTTCTAACTTTTCATATGACTTCCTGTTTTAAGCCTCAAGCGTGTCTTCTTGCGAGACGCGCGCTATGCCCTCTGGGGGCTGTAGTTCCGGACGTCTCGGGACGCGGAAGTCTGTGGATCGCCGCTAGCGCTTGCCTCGGGGGGAATCCTGACACGTTAGGCTTCATGGCGGCCAACCACTCTGCACTCGTGACCGGTTCAATGATGCCGTTTTATTCCAGTCGGTGGAGCTCCTGTTGCACTTGGTCTCTGACCGCTAGAGGGATGTTCCTCACCTTGTGACATACCGGTCGGGCATCCCTTCTGAGATCAATCCTGTTCGTGAATTTTGTTAGTCTTCCTACTTTGCCTCCAAATACGTTGGGGAACTCTGCCTTCAGCCTCCCCACCTCTGGCCGTTGTTCGTCGCTGGTCATTAAGACTTGGGTGGTTCCACTTGGGTTCAACTGTATTCCGAGATCACCTTGGTCTACCCATCCTAGGACCGATGGACCTTTTTCCGCTACGTACAGCTTGCAACTGGCGTGCCGCTCCTTGAATTTAAACTCCAGGCGCCGGTATCCCACCATCGGGATGGGTTCTCCTGTAAAGGTGACGGGGCGGATGTCTGGGGGCTCCAGGTGGTCTCCAATGTGGTCCTTGAACTGTTCTTCCCATACGCTGCGTTGTATGATGGTGTATGGGGACCCGGAGTCGGCTACCATCTGAATTTGTACCCCTCCAATCACCAGGTCACACTGTGGTTTCTTCGATCGGTTGCAGTTTATCCCCATCACATGTTCGTCTATGCATAGTACGCTGTCATCATCATCTTCATTCCCTACGTCTTCCTCCACCTCTAGTGCGACATATTTGACTGCTCTTGTCTTCTGCTTGCGACGACACACTTTCTCGTAGTGCCCGATTAATCCACAAAACATGCATTTAGCCTTAAATGCCGGACAGCGCTTGTCATGTGCTGGGTGCGACCTGCTGCCGCATCTGTAGCACATGCCCTTGCCTTTCATGACTGGTTTCTTCCCCGGAAGCGGCCTGGGTGACCACTTGGCCTGTGTCCCCGTGTCTCCCGCTGCTCCTTTGCCTCTCTCCGGCGGTTCGGCTTCTGTGACTTTGTTCACCATGGGTTTTGGGGTAGCCTCCTTCTTTGCCGCTTCCGCGCATCTCTTCGATAGCTCCGCCTTCTTCACCATGGCTTTCACTTCCTTTAACGTCGCATCGCTGTTGACCCACAACTTATCTTGTATCGCCGAGTTGGTGGTGTGCATGACAATTTGGTATTTTATAAATTCGTCGTGCAACGTGCCAAACTTACAGGTGATGGCCAATTTCCTCAATGCCGCCACGTATTCGTCTATGGGCTCTCCTTCCGCCTGTTTCCTTTGCTGGAAGTTATATCTATCAATAGATGTGCATAAAGCTGGTCTGTAGTGTTTGTTTAAGTCGTCTATCGCATGTTGGAAGACATCATCGTCCGCTGCCTGCCTCGGCATGGGGGCAATGTTCTGAAACACCCTGATTCCTTCTGGGCCCAGATTGTGCAGCAGAATCCTTCTTTTCCTTTTGCTGGGGAATGCTTTCCCCGCTTCGTCTTCCAGGGTTTCCGTGTAATTCAGAAAGTATTCCCTCCAATCCTCCCATTTCATCGACGGTTCTCCCGGTTTGGGTAGGAAGGGGATTGGCGTCGTGAGTGAGGATGGTTGGGCACACATTGCCGCTCTTCTCTCCGGTGACTCGTCTTCCCCCCTTGGGCTGCCTGGTGTGCTCCGTCTCTGCTGGCGTGGGGGGCTTTGGTGTGCGGCCGCTCCAGTGCCACTGCCGCGCTCTGCCTGATCCGCCAGGGCCTCCCCTTTCCTCTTGTGTTGGCCTCGGTAGGTGCTCAGGGTCGCTGCGTATTGGGCGCCTCCCCCTCGTGACCTTGTAAGATCCTGCGCCTCCAGCGGCAGCCTGAAAGGATCACGGTCCTCCCTTCCACTGCCTGCCACGTGGGTTGCTCTCCTCGCGGTTCCGGCACTCGCGCCACCTTCCTCTTCTGTGCCTCCCCCGTGGCTTGGGTTCTTGCCCGTGGCTCTGGGGTTCCTCTGTGCAGTCACAACTTGTATGCCTTCCTGGGTGGTGCTCGAGACCCAGGTGTCCCCACTGCCGCACTCTCCCTCCGGAGTACCTGTGTGTCTCCTGTTTCTGGCCACGTGTGCTCCTTGTGCAGGCTCTATGAGCCTTCCCCGTGTCGTTTGTCGGTCCCAGTCCTCGTCGCCATTTGTAGTGGGTCGATTGCAGGGGTAATGATTGCCAGGACTCGCAGGTAAGTGGATATAACGATATCTTTATTCCATATATTAAGACATTTATTCACGGAGGGAGAGCGCCGGGGGCCGTCTTCCCCGTACTCAGACTCGGCACTAACTGAGCCCAAAATGGCCGCTGCGCGCCTACGTCATCGCGTCGGCGCGACGACTAGAGCGCAACTCTACACATGTATTGCCGAAATTTTAGTTAAACTTACTACAGGTAACCCTCACAACCCAAATAAAATCGAGCTGCTCTTCGTGTTCAGTCGCTTCAGGATTCTCTATCTTAAACCTGGAAAGTTTAATGTGTGGAAACATCGCCATCTAGTGGAACGTACGAAAAAACGATGCTAAAAAGGTCAAAATTGCTACAAAGAAGTCCTGCTGCCTGCTGTAACCCTGGCTGCTTCATGTGCTCATTACCGTCACACACTTTTCCCATTATGACTGAAGATACAGTGGCGGACGAGTAATTAGTTTTGTCCTTTTACAAGCAAAGCACAGAAAAGGCGCAGGGAACCTTCTGAGCACTTTGTAAATTGTGTAAAAGTGCAATGAAATGTCATACTCGTACATCTAAAACTTACATCAATAAATCTTTCGAGATCAAGAGTAAAACTGTTTCTAAGCAATTATATTTAAGGCCACTTGAACTACGCGATTCTGCGGCCACCGCGTCTTCCGCATAATTACTACTTTGCCGCATGGTCCTCATAATCCATCATCTGCTACGTAATCTGCAGATTTTAACAAGAAAGATGTTTCTAGCCCAAAATGATCAAAAGTGAATAAAAAAAACGCAACACGCGTTCTCCTGTAGGGGAATGTCTTTCGCAAAAATTGACTGGCCGCCTAATAGTTGTGTATTGCTGTATTTGTTAAAATAGTGCATCAGACAATACAGGAAAGGGCTTTTTGGGTAGCGGCCTGAGAATTAAGGGTGGGCGTAGTTCGCGAAGTAGCACTTCGCGAAGCTACGCAAAGTGAAGTTCGCACTACGCGAGCTACGTGTAGCACTTCGCGAACTGCGTAGTAACATGTTCGCACTGTGCAAGATGTTGTTTTCAATGATTGCACAGTGCGGACAAGCAACCGGCACTGTGCAATCATTGAAAATGGCATCTTGCACAGTGCGAGCTGTAGTTTTCTGCTGCTCAAGTAGATATTTACTCGAGCGGCAGCTTTCTCAACGCGAACTGGTAGTTTCTCATCGCGAGCGGTCGCGAGCATACGCGACCCCTCGCAATGAGAAACCTGACCTCCTCGCGTTGGGAATCTCGCCGGGAGTTTTTTTTTCCATGCTCGCGATCGCGAACAAGGAAAAAGTCTCGCCGGGATGTCATTTTGCTTGCTTGCGGTCGCCAACTTGACGTTGAGGACCGCGAGCAAGCAAAAAATGACCGCAGCACTACGCAACACTACGCTACGCGTGTTCGCACTGTGCTACGTGCAGTTCGCGTAGTGCAAAGTAGCGCGAACTTCGCAAACTACGCGAGCGTAGCGTAGTGTTTCGCCCAGGCCTACTGAGAATCACTTCTAGGCATGTTTCACAGTCAAAGCAAACAAGCATTTGCAATGCAATAGGTCTAGCATTTGCGAGAGTTTAAGCTATTGGCATTGTAAATGACAATGTCTTTTATTTATGTTTTATAAACAAAAACAAAAATAAAAGACATTGTCATTTACAATGCCAATAGCTCAAACTCGCGTGAATGCATTGCAAATGCTTGTTGACAATTGCGACTGACCGTAATGAGCCGTGATCCTAGCCACCCATAATTTTATAGAAGGGCTGATTTCCCTTTGAGTTAATTTTGCTTAGACTCCGCCCTACATCTGTGCACTTAATTGGTGTGATACAATACCATAAATACAATGCTTGTACACTTATTGCAGTGTGAGCATCCTCTATATGTGGCTTTTGCCCCAATATCCGTTAAACCATTCAAGTTGAGCTCAGCACCATAGAGGTGCCGATCACGATCCGGTAAAAAAATTCCCCGTACGACTCGTATCCGGTCTTTTTACCGTACGAATCGTACAAGTGTCGTACAAACTGGCAATTACGATTCGCATGGGAAAAAGTCCATACGAATCGCATTGGGAATCATTCCCCACACGTCCTCGGGTCGGAAAATGTGTCCGACACGTCCTCGGACGATTTACCGTACAAACGTGAAAAGTCAAGTCCGCGCGAGGAATCACGATCCCACCCGTGCGTCCGAACTGACAACCGTATGGTAAAAACACCGTTCGCACCGAACTCCCATTGCAACCATGGAGATATGTGCCCGCATACGCGCCAAACACTCCCCCCAGCACCCATACGTTCGAGTCGTACCCCCGTTCAATGTACACCCCCCCCCTGGATGTACACCTGTGTACGTGTCGAACCCCCACCCGTGTATGTACACCCCAGTACGTTCGAGTCCTACCCCCACCCCTGTACGTGTCGTACCACCGTCTAAGTACAGCCCAGTACGTTCGAGTCGTACCCCCACCCCTGTACGTGTCGTACCACCGTCTAAGTACACCCCAGTACGTTCGAGTCGTACCCCCACCCCTGTACGTGTCATACCCCTGTGTACCTACACCCCAGTACGTTCGAGCCCTACCCCCACCCCTGTACGTGTCGTACCATCGTGTACCCACACCCCAGTATGTTCGAGTCGTACCCCCACCCCTGTACGTGTCATACCCCCGTGTACCTACACCCCAGTACGTTCGAGTCCTACCCCCGTTTAATGTACACCCCCCCCTGGATGTACACCCGTGTACGTGTCGTACCACCGTGTACCCACACCCCAGTACGTTCGAGTCCTACCCCCACCCCTGTACGTGTCGTACCACTGTGTACCCACACCCCAGTACGTTCGAGTCCTACCCCCACCCCTGTACGTGTCGCACCACTGTCTAAGTACACCCCAGTACGTTCGAGTCGTACCCCCACCCCTGTACGTGTCATACCCCCGTGTACCTACACCCCAGTACGTTCGAGTCCTACCCCCACCCCTGTACGTGTCGTACCATCGTGTACCCACACCCCAGTAAGTTCGAGTCCTACCCCCACCCCTGTACGTGTCATACCCCCGTGTACCTACACCCCAGTACGTTCGAGTCCTACCCCCACCCCTGTACGTGTCGTACCATCGTGTACCCACACCCCAGTACGTTCGAGTCGTACCCCCACCCCTGTACGTGTCGTACCATCGTGTACCCACACCCCAGTACGTTCGAGTCGTACCCCCACCCCTGTACGTGTCGTACCATCGTGTACCCACACCCCAGTACGTTCGAGTCGTACCCCCACCCCTGTACGTGTCGTACCACCGTCTAAATACACCCCAGTACGTTCGAGTCGTACCCCCACCCCTGTACGTGTCGTACCATCGTGTACCCACACCCCAGTACGTCCGAGTCGTACCCCCACCCCTGTACGTGTCATACCCCCGTGTACCTACACCCCAGTACGTTCGAGTCCTACCCCCACCCCTGTATGTGTCGTACCACCGTCTAAGTACACCCCAGTACGTTCGAGTCGCACCCCCACCCCTGTACGTGTCGTACCACCATCTAAGTACACCCCAGTACGTTCGAGTCGTACCCCCACCCCTGTACGTGTCGTACCATCGTGTACCCACACCCCAGTACGTTCGAGTCGTACCCCCACCCCTGTACGTGTCGTACCACCGTCTAAGTACACCCCAGTACGTTCGAGTCGTACCCCCACCCCTGTACGTGTCGTACCATCGTGTACCCACACCCCAGTACGTTCAAGTCGTACCCCCACCCCTGTACGTGTCATACCCCCGTGTACCTACACCCCAGTACGTTCGAGTCCTACCCCCACCCCTGTACGTGTCGTACCACCGTCTAAGTACACCCCAGTACGTTCGAGTCGTACCCCCACCCCTGTACGTGTCGTACCACCGTCTAAGTACACCCCAGTACGTTCGAGTCGTACTCCCACCCCTGTACGTGTCATACCCCCGTGTACCTACACCCCAGTACGTTCGAGTCCTACCCCCACCCCTGTACGTGTCGTACCACCGTCTAAGTACACCCCAGTACGTTCGAGTCGTACCCCCACCCCTGTACGTGTCATACCCCTGTGTACCTACACCCCAGTACGTTCGAGTCCTACCCCCACCCCTGTACGTGTCGTACCATCGTGTACCCACACCCCAGTACGTTCGAGTCCTACCCCCACCCCTGTACGTGTCATACCCCCGTGTACCTACACCCCAGTACGTTCGAGTCCTACCCCCACCCCTGTACGTGTCGTACCATTGTGTACCCACACCCCAGTACGTTCGAGTCCTACCCCCAACACAACCTCCTAAGTACGGAGCGCACCCCAGGCCCCAACATCACAACCGCATGTACGAGTCGTACCAACCCACACACAAGGACAGCACCGTACAACCAAATGGCCCATGTACACACCGTACACACGCTCAAAACGCACGTACACAACCAGGACAAAACAAAACAACACAAGAATACACCATACGAATGGCAAAAAGCCACTAAACATGGCCAACAAACACTACAAAAACACCTTCACTGACCTGCAACTGCCAAAGACAAACAGAGGCCCAAAACACCACCACTACTTATAACACACCCACCCAAACTTCAAACACTGCCACACCCACCCATGGACCAATAAAAAGGGCCCACACACACAAACCATGAGCCTTTGCAACAGACTCACTGCTGCCAGACACCACAGCACCATACTACAAGCTTCACCACACCTTACACTTGCACACCTTCACACAACCACCTTCAGAAACACACCCTCATCACATTCACACACACACACCCACAACCATCCACACACCCCCCCCAACATCCACACCCCCCCCACCATCCACACCCACACCCCTCACCATGCCCACTACCAAGAATCCAAAGTTCAGTAACCGAGAGTTGGAGGTCCTTGTTGATGAAATCCTCAGAGTCGAGCCACAGATCTTTGGAACATTGGTCAGAAACACCAGCATGGCAGCAAAAACAGCCATGTGGCAGACCATCGTCGATGCTGTGAGTGCTGTTGCGGACACCAGAAGGACCAGGCAGGAATGCCAGAAGAGGTGGTACGATCTGCGGAGGAGGGTCCGAGCCAATAGGCAGGAGGAACACGACCAGGCCAACGCCACAGGAGGAGGGCCCTCCCGCAGACCCGTACACTACCAGCCCTGGGAGGAGAGGGTGATGGCCATACTGCCGGTGGAGGCAGTCGAAGGATTAGAGGGACTCCGAGACCCAGGTGAGTACACAAACAACGCACCTCACATGGGGGGAACGGCATCCACAACCAAAATCACTAACAGGCACGCAACCACCACAAGCCATCGCATGACTCAACCACACACCATGAGCACGCACATGCCACTGCTGCCACCATGCCCCATGCACCCAGCTGGACAATGTCAAGTCACAGGCCACAGAAGACACCAACACATGACACGGTAACCCGGATGGCGGGAGGCTGGGCCACAAAAATCACTAAGTGCAACTCAGAAGCAGACAACAATGCCCTCTGCCCATATGGCCTAGGTCACAGCCAGACAAACAGTGTGTCCCAACACAGGAATGACTTGCCAGCAAATGGCTCACGCCTTGCATCAACACATGGGGGTGAAGGCACTGTTTTGCACATGACAGCAGCCAATGAACAGCCAACATTGTGAAAGAGTGGCAGCACACACCACCACAGCAGCAGCGCACAGACACACATCACACCCAATGGGTGCCTGGAGATCAGAAACAAACTCACATCAACAAGCCAAGGGCCACTCAAAGATCTGCTAACAGTGTGTGCCCAGGAAGCTGGGCTGAGGTGACAGAGGGTGACACACAGAGGGAGGGAGAGGGGGACAGAGAGGGAGGGAGAAGGGGACAGAGAGGGAGGGAGAGGGGGACAGAGAGGGAGGGAGACAGACAGAGGGAGGAGGCTGACACACGGAGGGAGGGAGAGGGGAACACAGAGGGAGGGAGAGGGGGACAGAGAGGGAGGGAGACGGACAGAGGGAGGAGGCTGACACACAGAGGGAGGGAGAGGGGGACAGAGAGGGAGGGAGAGGGGGACAGAGAGGGAGGGAGACGGACAGAGGGAGGAGGCTGACACACAGAGGGAGGGAGAGGGGACAGAGAGGGAGGGAGAGGGGGACAGAGAGGGAGGGAGAGGGGGACAGAGAGGGAGGGAGACGGACAGAGGGAGGAGGCTGACACACGGAGGGAGGGAGAGGGGGACACAAAGGGAGGGAGAGGGGGACAGAGAGGGAGGGAGAGGGGGACACAGAGGGAGCGAGACACAGGGAGAGCAAATCAGCCGTGTGGCGTGTGCGAATGTCTGCTCGTCAGCAGGTAGACTGCGTGCATGTAGACAAGGGTGGCCAGTCCCAGAACCCCCCCTCTTCACCATGGCAAAACACAGGGTCATGTCACAACCTGTTCACGACAGCTACCTGGATCATATAAGTGTGTGGATCTACTCCATGTGCACATGTACAGTGCTACACGGAAGGCGCCAATGCATGGCTCGCCACACCTGCCCACTCCACTGCTGACTGCAGTCACACTTAACGCAGCAAGTAAGACCGTGCCACACATAGTGAAAAGGGCAAAAGTGGTGCACAAGGGACACACCCATGCACAAGTGCACTGTGAGTGGAATGCAAGACAGATCCCAATTCCAAGAGGAAAAGTGCCAACTTTGACACTGATGAAACATGGATGTTGCATGGACCAAAATTAACATTGTCTCTCTCACACACAGGTCAATGTCGTGGTGCACCCCCCAACACTGGGGGGGAAGACTCACAGGACCCGGATCTGCAGGAGCCCGATCCCACCGGCAGCGACCACTCTCACCACTCTGTGGACGACCCCGACCGACCTGGCCCCTCTGGTGTCCAACCACCTGCAGCACCTGCGTCAGGTACAACTGTGCCAACCACCACCCCCACTCCTGCCACATCCCAGGAGACACCCAGGATCCCTGCCCCAACACCACAATGCAGCCAGGCTCGCCAGGAGGGACACGGTGTCCCGGGCACCCAGCAGGAGGCAGGCGACAACGCCAATGCCACCCCTCAGGGGTCCCGGAGACCCGATGTGCCCACAAGGGCAGGCCAGGCGCAAGTGGGCAGGGGTGGTGGGAGTGGAGGACGGCGGAGGCGCGAGCCTGACCAGTTGGCTGGGGATCCGGTATTTTCCCATGTCCGTAACATCCTGGACTCATACCGGCAGGACACCACGGGCATGGCCCAGGTTGTGTCCGTCCTCGAGGGGATCAAGGCCCAGCAGCCCCAGCAACATGCGGAGCTACATACCTGTCTACTGCTACACCAACGGAGGATGGAGGACAGACAGGCTGAGCAAGTGACGGCATTCCAGGGGATTCACGCTACACTCCGTCGGATGGCCGACAACATGGCCGACCCTCCCTGTGCCAGAAGGCGGAGAACATCACCACCCACAGGGAGGGATCAGGAGGAGGAGGAGACATCCGACGGAGCATCCCAAGCATCGTCACGGCCTGCTGCTGAGGGTCCCCGCAGGAGGCCGGGTCGTCCACGGAAAGGACCGTGAGGGTCGGCGCTACATCACCATCTCCCAGGACACCTGGCCTGGCACCTGGCCCACTGGAGCAACAGCATCACAGCATCAAGAGACATTCTCTGCCACATGGCCCTGCTGGTCACTGGCTGACCAATGTTGACAAAGACTGTGGCATGGACTCTGAGGATTTCCAATGGCAAGGACACCAACTCCCCTACTGAACTTTGGATTCCAAAATCCAGGAAAGCCCCTCACTTTGTCCCCCCCCCCCCAATAATAAATCACACTATGAAGAGTAGATGCCTGCTGGTAGCATTATTACCTAACATGTGTCTTGTTAAGTCAAAACATGCCTGAGTCATCTTTTGTCTTCAACCATCCACACCCTGGGGCCTGAGTCTGGCACAGGACACATGGGTCACAGTGTATTAGGCAAGACAGACATGGAGCACCATACACACCCGTGATGGGCCCAACCAGCTGAGGGGGTTGCCGAACAACCATGCTGACACACACATTGAGTATACCAACAGTCATGCGCAGATGGTCAGGGATCCAGTCCAGTGTCCTGGGGGGCACCCAGGTATGTGTAGACAGGTGGCAGAACCATGTCCTGCAAGCTTGAGTCCGGTGGATGCAGAGAATGGGGGCCTGGCCAACGTTGGATGCATGGGGATGGCACATGTCACAATACCCACACAGTCATGGACATCATGCCCAATACACAGTCTCAGCCCACACACACAGCTTGCATCTTGCTACTCGACACATTGACACATAGCCACAATCAGGGAATACCATGCCAGACATGCTGGATGCACCGTGGCAACACACCAGCATTGACTGAGAAGAGGCACCTTGGAGGCATAGGGACACCTTTATTAGTCATGTATTCGGGATTGCAGAGGCAACTCGAAGTACACATGAACACATCATGTGGAGTAACATGTGGGTCCAACACTGGCAACCCTGCTTCTGCAGCACAAATGCGTTTTCGCCATGGAACTGGCACACAAGCGTCGGCTAACAGCTAAATACCCACAGCTGCACACGGAGAGCCTGCCATACACCATAGATCCGCTGATGTCGAAGTCCCACACCATGTCAAGCCAATGCTAACCGTATGTGGCCGAGGGCAGTGTCACACACATTGATGCCATCATCACAATCCCCTATCCCATCACTGATGACTGTCAACCAGGCAGACCATCTATTCAGGTGTACACAGCTGCATGTCGTGTCCCATGGGGATGCGACATGGCTGCAGAGGAAACAAACATCGACAGGGGCAGTGTGCATACATCGTGAACAACTGCCACACCCAATACACCCCAGATGCATCCCTAACCCCATGGAGACTTCCAAACGTGTCCGTGCCTGTAACGCTGAGTCAGCCCACGATGTCATGTCCATGAGGAATAGCAGTGCCACAACAATGCAAGCAGCAGACGGCATGCGCAGGTACCTGGGGAAGAGAGACACACAAGAAGTCAGCCACAAACAGCACAGCCACTTGCATGTGCATTTACTCGACACATGTATGGATGACAACATGCTAGGTCACAATTATGACTGGGGAAGTACAACCATCACTGGCACCATCACTCCAGTGACACACCCACACACACCTCTGACTCACGTGCCATACATGCAGGTGGAGACACACATCACAACGCATGCCACACGGGGACCAATGCGTGCACACTCAGACACTGGTACTCACCACTAAGCAAAGAAGTCGCGTATGAGCCGAGTCCGGATGTCCTCTTGCGGCTCCACATCCTCCACATCACTAGCCCCATTGCCAAGCCCTTCGTCCTCCACGGGTGGATGGTCCTCGTCATGTTGATCCAGGATGAGTGGCACAGCTCTTTCAACTGCCATGTTGTGCAGCATGCAGCAGACCATGAAGATCTTGCAGACCTTCGCCGGGGCATATGGGAGTGCGCCGCCGGTCTTGTGGAGGCACCTGAATCGGCTCTTCAGCATGCCAAACGTCCTCTCTATCACTCGCCTTGTCCGGCCATGGGCGGAGCTGGGCCGGCGTGATGGGGTTGCGGAGAGGTGTCAGCAGCCAAGGCATGTTGGGATAGCCAGCGTCCCCTACATGGGAAGCACATGGACATCGTTAGAAGTGGTGAAGCGGTCGTGCTGGTAGGCTATACAGAATACAGGACAGACAGCCTGTACCCACCAACAACACATGCCCGTTCGTTGCGCAGCTGCATCATCATATCAGGCATCCCGCTACGCCTCATGATGTAGGCATCGTGTGCTGATCCTGGAAAACGAGCACAGACATGTGAAATCACCATGTTGGACTGACACACCACAAGGGCATTGATGGAGTGGTAGTGCTTTCGATTGCGGTACGCCACCTCCCGTGCGTGTGGTGGTACCAAAGCTACATGTGTCCCATCTATGGACCCAATGACATGGGGCATCCCTCCCAGGGCATAGAATCCACGCTTGACCGCAGTCATCTGTTCAGGGGTTGGGAACTTGATGAAGTCATCCAGGTGAATCAACATGGCCTCTAAGAAATCATGCAGCACATGGCAGAACAGGCTCTGGGACATGCCACCAACATTAGCTATGGTATATTGAAAGGTACCCGTGGCAAGAAAATGTAGGGCAGCCATTACCTTCAGCTGGGGTGTCAGTGCCGTAGGATACCTGTGCTGCAGTTGCAGGTGTGGTGCCAGTCTCGCCGTCAACTCCAGAATCAACGGTTGGGTGAAGCGGTAGAGCCGGATGCTGTCATTCTCCTGCATGGCAGCCAAGTCCGGAATTCTTCGGGCAAGAGGCGGCGCTCTGCAGTAATTTGGAAGTGACAAGGAAGAGTGAGTGCAGTACGACAACAAATCATGTGTACTGAGCACATGTTAATCTGTCAATACACACATGCTACTGTTGCAGGGATTCTGCTGATACACAGAACTATGCGAAGAACCCCAGGACCTCAGTGAATTGTGGTGTACCAAAAACTCACCTCAGAACCCAGAACCCAATATCCGGCTAGCATAAGTGTCCCATTCGTTATCCGAGATTTAGCTCGGCGGTCCCAATGTGTAGACAACCCAGAACAAGCGACTCAGTACATACTCAGGAATGGTGGGAATCGGAAATACCTGTTCGTATATTATTCTCACATCAGTCCACAACAATAATCAACAGAGACACGTTGTAAATAAAAAGGGGTTTATTTTTATAGACCACGTGTCCTAAGATGCAGTACTTTGGCTAATACAAGCAGACAAATGATTAATATCAAAACCAGCAACATAGTTACAATACCATAGAATATAAAAGGGGTGATCATATTATAATGACAGTGGATACTACCACCTTCCCTTTACTAAGAAGCTAATATTATTATTATGCTAATAGAAGGTCTCTTAGGCTTGAATAGGGGACCCCATACCTCAAAGATCAGCTTAGTGAAATCACATCACAGGAGCATCAGGAGACTTCTCGCAGGAAGGCTCGTCTTCGGTCTGAATAATAAACATGATGTCTGTGATATTAAAAGCACTAATTTTCAGGCATTTGCAGCTGCGCGTGTGTTATGGCTAAATAGTGGGCCGATCAACCTAGAGTGAAAAACATGCATTGTGTAATACCCCAGACTGTTTGTCACACCATGTACAGACCAAGGTCGCTGCGCAGAGCTTGGGATAGTAACAACAGATCGCGCTTGTGTGAAGCAAGTCTCGAGTCAACAGTCTGTCTTAAGAAATAACATGTAAACGCAGTGCCGTGTGCAAAAGCAAGAAGATGGCTTTCTAACATCTAACGTGGTTATGCTAACTTAACAATGCCTGTACGTATTCAGAGAGAACTCACTACACGCCCCCTTGATCGAAGCACTATTTAGTAGGCAAGAAAAGAGAGAACGCAGAGTTCAGTTTCGTCAGAGCAGAACAAGGCGTAACCAATTCAAAGGTTCAGAATGAGTTAAAGTCTGAAACGAAAAAAATTGAAAAGCAACAGGGGAAACTGTGGAGTCCGGAAAAAAAATATAATCAATTATAAAAAAAAAACTCAAAACAACCATCAGGGAGAAAGTAAAAAAGTGTATATGCCGCTGCAGGGTGCTGTCCAGGAGCGACAGGCGCCAAAGACGATAGTTCAGTCAATCCATGAATGAATAGGCAGCATATGTGGCAACCGCTTCCAACAAAAAATCATTTGCAGGGCCAGCGAAAGTCTCAGCCATCCAATCCATCAACGAGAAGGAACACACGTGTTCTTCAATCAGCGGAGCTTCCAGCACGATCAGAGGGCACCCGGAATGTTCCTCCAAATAGCTCATAGCCAAGAAGTTGTAGGCAGCTGTAGAGATGTCCCAATTACCCAGGATCCCATGTGCTGCTCCACAAGCCATTATCCGGACACCAGAACAGGTCCACTCGTGAGACACTAAGGGCCTCATTAGTCGATCGAAATCCGGCACCGGAGACACCAGGCTGGTCAAGCACAAATCCAAAGGCCATTCAAAGGGGCAATCCAGGCAGTGTAGCACAGGCTGTACGCAGGTGAAGTAGCAATACCGGAAGGACAATCCATACGCCAGGCTTAAAGTCGCCAACGGCAGAGTTCCATAAAAGTCAAGCATCCTATCCCGAAGAAGCTGCAGGCGGGACAGGTGCACGAGTGGCACAGATGGAGCAGCCATTTCGTAGAATGAAAAGGAAAAGCAGCACACCTGCCGCTAGCGCCAGAAGTAGCGGAACACCTCCAAAGATGCTCGAGAACAGGGAATGAAAAAAGCCCGGAACCACACCAAAAATAGTTTGGAAAGAGGTCACGAGACCCGAGCCCACAAGTTTAAAAAAATGAGCCAGGCCGGTCGTGGACGAGGCATTGAAAATAGTTTGGATCAAAGAGCCGAAATGTAGGGGGAGGTCAGTATTCAGAAGCGCCTGTACCTCTGTGCGCGTATTAGCAACGTGAAGGTCGAATGTTTCACGAGAGGAAGTCAAAGACACCTCTTTTTGGGACAATAAGGCTCTTATTCTGCTCAACTTGTTGAACTCTGCTTTCAAGGTTGGAATCGAAGGCCAGATAGAAACATCCAACCGCCCATGCGGGGGTGGAAAGAGAACATTATTGCAGCAGACAACTTTCTGCGAGACAGTTACTATGTATGGGATTCCCACTAACATCCCACAGCAAGCTTCATTATTCAAAATTAAATAACTACCGTTAGCAAGCAGCGTGAAAGAAGGGGTAATCACAGGCACTGGGATACCTCGCAGAACGCAGGCCAAATTCGGGGCTTGTACATTGCACGCGCCGTGTAATTGAATGTGCCTACAAACCAAGGAATGGTCTGGTGACGTGGTGCATTCCTCGCCTTTCAAATAAACCTCAGTACCGTCCCTAGTACATCTATACGTAAAGGGGAGGGACCAAACCTCATGTATGAAAGCGGTGCCTAGCGGTTCATATCTACCTAAAGCATAATGTTTCATACAAGACGTAAACTTAAAAAGCGCAAAAGGGAGAGTTATCAATCCGTGTGCTAGCCACGTAGCCGAATTGATCTCCGCCACTGAGAAGGGCAATGGCTCTAATTTTTCAATATGTAACAATGAATATGTAGCATCCTTCATGGACATAAAGCGCTGCTTGTCAGTAAGGTTAAAGGGAAGGAATAACGATGTAGTGTTCAAATAGTCCCAAGGGACCCTCCCTGCCTTTAACGTCTGCAATGTCCACGCAAACTGCATAACAGAACGCAACTGGTTTTGACCATGATATAACACAGACATATCATCATGCACAATATCAACAACTGACGAAACAATATTATCTAATGTATAAATCCTAGAAGAGAGAGTGCTAATGCTATTATCTATAACGGCTAAAACCTTCTCCATGTTTGCTTGGTCAATAGCTCTCAATCTGGAAGCTGCCTCAATCTGTGACAACTTCCAGACTTCGTTGTAAATAGCATACGCCCACCTTTTGGTTCTGCCGCCCACAGGTCCCTTAACAAAATCATTCAAATCTATTCTGTCATGTAATTGGGATAAGTGATCCTTGACAGACGCCAAAGTGGAATGTCGCAGCCAAGACTGACATAACTTGCCCACAGAGTATGTAGTGACAGTATGTGACGACTCAAACCGAGGGTCTATACGTTCTTGAGTATACCCCGGTTTCAGTCCCAGAAAACGTCGTTGACAGATATCTGAACTGCTTTGCCAAATTAACCAACCCTCACCATTAATTTTCGAAATATTGAAAGATGTATTTGAAACTAAGGAGTGCAAAGCAGCAAGGGACAGATCTGTGTGGTTATCCCAATTGGGATAAGCGCCCAGATCCGGCACAGAAGGTGATTTTAATTGTTTAGAAGTAGCCAATCCAAAACAGGTGGTTTGGAAGATGGATGAATTCAAAAATAACATATGATTTGGTATAAGACAGGCACGATGTAAAGCCTCTGTACCCTGTACCTGCCACGGCTTGGAACCCCAAACCGATTTTAGATCAATAGTAGCCTTCCATACATCATAACCTTTGATTGACAACTCGTCCATAAAGGACTTGGAATAAAGCAACTTTGTGTGTGTCAGTCTAACCTTTGCGGTACGCTCAGGCAGCACCTTAAAATAAAACGCTGCCGGGTTGGAAACACTGAAATCGGTAAAATATGAATACTTGTTAACTAGTGTTTGTGAACTTCCGAATTCGGGAGTAGGACAGTGTTCCCATTGGGTAAAATTTACAAAATTTCTAAATGTATTTGCTTTATGCAGGAAATGATTGCCATAATGTTGAAAACAATATTGTTCCGCATAATTAGCCGCATTTTCGTATAAATCTTCAGCATCAAAAGCGGCATAATATTTCAAATCAGAAAACAGTGACTCAATGGCGTGTACATCCCAATCATCAGAACGTATGTTCTGCCTAACCACATCACCCATAGAAACACGAAATACATTAGGTACATTAATGACCTCTGTAGGCCCATGAATTTGGAATTTAACAGCATCCCATGCGATTCCATCCAAGACGGGCCAGGCAGTAATGTTCACAAAAGTCTGGTCCCTCTTCATGATGTGGGACGAGGAGTGGGGGGCCAAAGTTCCATCGATAAGTCTAATTGTCGATCTCTCACTCAGATAGTGGCCATCCACAAGACGGAAAAAAACAATTATAAATCCAATGGACATAATCAAAAAAACACTGAAAAGCAACAGCCAAATGTATGTCCAAGGGGCAATCAAAAAATGTCTCTTAAACCAGCTGAAAAAAACTGCAATGTTCGATGGGGGGCTTGAGGGCAATGAGTTAGTGTCAAAGGAGAAACGGGACTGTCCAAGCGCCGTAGATTGTAAAACAGGTGAGGGACCACGTGTAGGATAAGCATACTCAGTCTCTTCGGGCAAACCACCAGCCGATGGTATCAATAAGGGATCAGTAACCGATTGCATCTCGATGGCAACATCAGGCAAGGTGGTAGAAGCACGAGTCAACATTGAATTTCTTTGCATCGTCTGGCATGAAACTGCTGGAGTCACACTAAGAAGTATCGGCCACTCGCTGAAGTTTGACATTGTCAATTGAGATGTACCTGTTTTCTTTGCGACCAGGAAGTGGAGGTAAAATGACTGTTCTTGTACCCTGCACTCCAAGCACCGGAACTGGTGCACGATAAGAGGGGCCGAACTCCTTCTTGTTCTCCACCTTCTCACGGACCAGATCACCAACTCGGGGTAGCCAGCCGACTACCGGAATCTGAACTTCAGCTTCAGATGTGGAGGGCATGTGTTCCTTCGATAGAGTGTCTCTGGCTTCTTGCAGAGTCTGTAAAACAGCACAGTGATCATCTACGTCAAAGGGTGCGGTCGACGCCGCCATGTCTAGACCATCAAGGTCTGGTACAAACATTCTGATTCCGAAGAGCATCATGTACGGGGTCCGCCCACCCAGAGACCTTCTAGGGAGATTATTAAGTGCACGTTGAACGTTATACAAATGGGCTAGCCAGTTCCGGCCTGTGCCTAAAACACGGGCGGTCAATGATTGCTTTAAGTCACGGTTCATTCGCTCCACCACACTATTACCCTCAGGCCGGTAGGGGGACGAAAATTTGACTAGGACCCCCAAATTTCTCATAGCCTCCTTGTAAGCCTTAGAGGCAAACGCAGGGCCCTGATCAGAATGGAAGGTACCACACGCAAAAGTTCCCACAAAGACACGCAAATCTCTGATGACAGTCCGCGAGTCAGCACTCCTTTGTGGCCATACCCACAGAAAACGCGTGCACGAATCCACTGCAACCAAGATGTACTTGTACGCAGTATCAGAAGAAAAAGGACCGCAGTGATCCAAATAAACACAACCAAATGGTTTATTGGATATGTACAACTGTGTTTGTGATGGGCGCGCAACAGTAGAAGGTTTAATCTGTTGGCAAATGTCACAATCGAGAACATAAGCGCGCGCTTGTTTATATAAACCGAACCACCAGTAACGTTGTTGTAGCAGAGATATAGTGGCTGACACTCCGGCGTGGGCTGACGCCAACCCCTCATGAGCAGCCAGAATCAGTGCGGGTCTGCAGTCCGCGTTGGGAATAATTCTGTCACCAACGTCGTTAATCCTCACTAATGGGACATTGTCAGGACTTAAATGGTAAATGTAACGAGAAGGAAAACCCTTCGGGTAATCGCCTCCCTTTTCTGTAGCAGCAATAGCTGCCAAGATGTCATCATCAATCTTACTCTTTGATCTGGTTACTGCTGCCACTAAGTATGTAGCCACTGCTGTTTTTGCTGCCTCGTCAGCCAAGCCGTTGCCGACAGCATGGACACCAAGTCGTTGGTGACCAAGAGTGTGAATTACATTCACGAGTGGGAGACGTTCTTTAAAGTCTGCCACTCGAACCCAAAGCGTTTTATGCTTAATTGTGCCACCTTTTGTGTCTCGATAATCATTCTGAGACCAGAAGTGTAAATTGTCATTATAGGACTGGACACAGTAGAAAGAATCACTCACAATTAGAGTAGTGACTCGGGGATCGGCAAACTCCAGTGCAAGCACTAGAGCCCGAAGCTCCGCCAATTGCGCGGTACAATCGCCCAATGACTGCGTATGCACTGCATCAGATTGGAATTCACCATTTACGAAAGTACCTACGACAATTGCGCAAGCCGCTGAGTAGGCGTGCTTTGATCCAATTGCGGGCTGCGCAGACCCGTCAGTGTATATGACACAATGGTATTCTTCGAGCGGGCGCAAAGACAGAGGAGCCGGATGAACGAATTCATACTGCAAGAACTCTTGAGTCTGTAATGAGGCATCAAAGATGTAGGTGACGTCCGGCGACGTCAGTGTTGTGGCCCATTGTATCCACCGAGGATGCAAAGCTTTAGAATTTGGTACACTTGCCTTTGTCACCGCTTCTAAGGCGGGATAGGGTGTTACAACCAGAATCTGTTTCCCATGTGACAGTGCGCGTTCTTTAAGGATCGCCATCTGTACAGCAGTCAGAACTTTTTCGACCGCGGAAAAACGTAATTCAGCAGAGGTGTACAAGTGGGATTTGTACGCAATGGGGACTGTATCGCCCTCATTAAACGTCAAATACGTGAAACCCACGGCGCCTGGCACTATTCTTATTACCAGGTTGGTGCGGTTATCACGTGTCAGCAAATATTGTGAAGCAAGAAGGTCAGCCTGTAAAGACTGTAAAATTGTAGAATGTTCCAGCTGCCAGCTAGACTTCGAAAATGTGGGTTGTACCAAGGCGTAAAGCGGCTTGATACGCTGGGCATAATCAGGAATGTACGTACGGCCGAAATTCAGAAAGCCCAGTAGAGATTGTAATTTCTTTAGTGTCGTTGGCGCACTCAAGCATGCGCACTTCTCCAGAAAGTGGGGAGCTAACCCCTTTCCTTCATTATTGAGCTCGTAGCCCAAAAACAACACTGTATATTCCGCGATGTGAGACTTCGCAAAATTGAATTTGTAGCCATAGTCAGCAAAACTCACTACAATATTGTCGACTCGAGACAGATGCGGCAACAGCTCGTCATCCGTGAGGTAGATATCGTCAACATAGGAGTATGCCTCGGGGTCTATTCTTTCTAAGAGGGAAACCACGCGAGCGGAAAAGACGCCAGGGCTATTTTTGTAGCCCATGGCTAATCTCGTAAACTGTTTTTGTTTACCGCCCGAAGTAAACGCTGTCCACTGGCTACTCAGTGTGGACAGGTTATGGCTAAAAAAGCCATTGGAAATGTCAAGTGTCGTTTTAAATCGTTTACGCACGAGACTGTCGACTAGAGCCGAACTATGTGTATTTTGTACCGCGCAGGTCCGGCAGTGGGAGTTTAGGTGCCGGTAATCCAAAACTAAACGGTACGAGCCGTCAGGCTTCGTCACAGTGAACAAAGGGTTATTCATAGGGGACACACATGTTTCAATTACACCCTGATATTCCAATTGTTCAAGGATTGCCGCGACGTGAGGTCTAGCCTCACGACGCATGGGATATTGGGGCTGAGGCTGGGGCATCGACCGCAATGGAATCTCATGGCAGGGGGACAACCGGTCCCAACCCACCTGAGTACGATATACCGCTGGCGCAAGCGCCAGCGCCCACTCACCAGCGTACATTTCAGCTTGGTCCTTAGGCACCGTGTGCGCAAAGGACGGGAGGATTTTCTCCTCCCCTCTAGGAGCTTCCAAAACGAAGGCCGGGGGCCAATCTGCCTCCGCTAGGAGGATATCATAGGTGGTGGTCAGATTATCCCAAAAAATCCCTTTTATAGTACGTTGTATGTCACCCTCTATTAATAAGACTATTTCAAAAAGTCTATCAGGGGGAGCCACTCTGGTGTCAGCTGTTTCAACAGTAACCAATACATCAGTTGCTGTCGCCGCCAGAAATGGACGCAGAGCTTGACGGACTATGGTAATTTCCGCCGCGCTGTCCAGTAGCGTCAGCGCCCATGTCCGGTTCTGAAGCTGTGTCCGCACTATCTGAGGCATATGTTGCCGTCAGAGCCGCCACTTTCTTCTTCTGAAACGGGGGTCTTTGTCGAGCAAACTCGTCCTGCTTGCCTTTACCCTCAGTCTGTCGGGGTTGGTCACGCTGTTGTGGAGCACCCCGACCTTTGCCACCGCCTCCGCCACCAGACTGTGTAGCCGATGTTTCCTGTGAAGAACGAGGAGAACGCGGTTCAGAAACCTGAAATCTATCAGGAGACTTAATAGTAGCACGATCTCGCAGATCATAAGTGCGTTCACTACTTGACTGTACGGGAGAGGCAGGCCGAGAGCCCTGTTTCTGCTGCTGCTTGCCCTGTTGTTTAAACGGCCACTTTTGTTTTGGAAAAAAGGGTCGTTCATCCTTACCAGAAGTTCCTGCCTTACCCTGCTGCTTAGAATCGGGATTCTTGATCACAGGCTTAACTCCTAAAGAGCTACGACCCAAATCACGATATGCTTCTGCGATTATTTTAGCAAATTCTTGCGGCTTGTCCTCTTCAGCAACCTTCTTCAGTTCATTACGAACCTGAAAGTGCAACGCATCACCCTTAAGGTTTCCCATTATCATGGTAGCCACCAGGCCAAAATCTCCGAGGAGCCGCATCCCCAATTCTATCGCAGACTCCGCTCCATGGTCCTCTTGAACCTGTTTAATGATGGAGGGCAGCTGTAACATAGACGGAGTGCCGAAGCACTGCGCGTACGTCGCAGCAAAAATCTTACCCCAGGACACACAGTCATCTATATGGGGTACTAAGTCTTTAGGCAAACTAATGGTGAGGATCCTGTGTTTTTCCACAGGAGTTGTATGCGGATAAACCGCCTCTATTTGGTCAAATTTTTCAGCAAGCCAAAAAGGATAATCATCCCTTGTGAGGGGGCGCTTGCCCACAACAGAATTTACCATAACAGGACTAATGACCACCGCGTGACGATCACTAGGTTGTCCCGCACTAACAGGCGCCCCCGCCTGTACAGTGCGCGACACATACTGCACCAACGCCCTATATACTGTTATAAGGGCAGTGTGTAGTACACGCAATTCATCCACCGTCACCGTGAGGTAACGGGGATGAGGCGTAAATCCGGCTAGTACCGGCCAAGTGGCCCCCGCAATTGATAAAGGGCCCATTCTCGGCGGTATAACCACATGGGGGAGGGCGCCATTAAACCAAATCTGATGTTGCCAAGCAGATATTGGTATCTCCTGTGTCCTATAAGGCGCATAGGCGGCAGGGACGGCAGTGGCAGTGTAAGAATGAAATGTATTATCATTTCCACTGACTGCCGGTATCGTCACCCAAGAGTAGAACAACTCAAAGGGGTGAGCCGCATCGGCTCCCACCACAAAGATGACGTCCATGCCCGCGTCCGGCACCCCATACTGCGTCAAGTGACGTTTCAGGGCTGCACGGCTATGCGCCGCAATATTAATTGCCATAAGGACAAGCTACACTTAAAGTATTCAGTAGCACAAGGGTTCAATAACCTTTTTAATAATCAAGCTTGAAGGAACCTATATCAATAGAACTAGGTAGGTTTGAAATCCGTCAGACTTGTTATCCGGAAACAAGAATGAGGGTGCTGTGGACTAAATGCAAGCACTACTAAGGCGTTTCAACTCATAGACCAAACGTTAGGTGCGCCATGTTGCAGGGATTCTGCTGATACACAGAACTATGCGAAGAACCCCAGGACCTCAGTGAATTGTGGTGTACCAAAAACTCACCTCAGAACCCAGAACCCAATATCCGGCTAGCATAAGTGTCCCATTCGTTATCCGAGATTTAGCTCGGCGGTCCCAATGTGTAGACAACCCAGAACAAGCGACTCAGTACATACTCAGGAATGGTGGGAATCGGAAATACCTGTTCGTATATTATTCTCACATCAGTCCACAACAATAATCAACAGAGACACGTTGTAAATAAAAAGGGGTTTATTTTTATAGACCACGTGTCCTAAGATGCAGTACTTTGGCTAATACAAGCAGACAAATGATTAATATCAAAACCAGCAA
The DNA here is from genome assembly GCF_964204655.1 of Triturus cristatus. Lineage (NCBI taxonomy): Eukaryota > Metazoa > Chordata > Amphibia > Caudata > Salamandridae > Triturus > Triturus cristatus. The sequence goes on from NC_140594.1 coordinate 521,234,056, forward strand.
CATAGTTACAATACCATAGAATATAAAAGGGGTGATCATATTATAATGACAGTGGATACTACCACCTTCCCTTTACTAAGAAGCTAATATTATTATTATGCTAATAGAAGGTCTCTTAGGCTTGAATAGGGGACCCCATACCTCAAAGATCAGCTTAGTGAAATCACATCACAGGAGCATCAGGAGACTTCTCGCAGGAAGGCTCGTCTTCGGTCTGAATAATAAACATGATGTCTGTGATATTAAAAGCACTAATTTTCAGGCATTTGCAGCTGCGCGTGTGTTATGGCTAAATAGTGGGCCGATCAACCTAGAGTGAAAAACATGCATTGTGTAATACCCCAGACTGTTTGTCACACCATGTACAGACCAAGGTCGCTGCGCAGAGCTTGGGATAGTAACAACAGATCGCGCTTGTGTGAAGCAAGTCTCGAGTCAACAGTCTGTCTTAAGAAATAACATGTAAACGCAGTGCCGTGTGCAAAAGCAAGAAGATGGCTTTCTAACATCTAACGTGGTTATGCTAACTTAACAATGCCTGTACGTATTCAGAGAGAACTCACTACACTACATAGGGAGTCAGGTATGTGCTACATGGCCAGGACACGTATGGATGCAAGGTGACACTCCTACCAAGACCCAGCTACACACGGAGATTGAGAACCTCCCCATGCCACGCCATGGGAATAGCTGTGTCCCAGTGCAAGTGAACAGCCAGACGCAAGACAGGAGTGACATACGCCCACACATCAGCAGCAGTAGGATGCCGATTGCAGAGACTGGTAGCGGAACACTGGAGCCACAGGTCACATGACATTACACTAGGACAGCCCACACACCTTGCAATGAAGGTGCACATGTCATGACTCACCACACATTCCTTGTGAGGATGCTGACATGTCCTTGTCACGCTACTCCGTGTCCCATGCATACATGTGCACCTCACATCCGATACCACATGTGGCATGGTGTGCGGAACAGTGTGCAATGACAATCTACACACAGACACATGTTGGTTGCTGCAACGGCTGCAGCTTTTGAGGGTGCTCCAACATCAACCTGATGGGAAGCCCCCACACATACATGACATAGTCACATTGTGCACCGTGGTTAGTGACAAGTCAGGTGTCATAACCCCTGTACCGGGCATCAGGGGACACTTCCGTGTGTTGGTGTCCGTGCCATGCCAGTGACGCTCACCCCAAGTGCGCAGTACGACATGCACACATGTCAAAGGAGTCAAGGGCATGCCTGGCACACATAGCACCATCACACAGTACATCTGTACACATCTCATCATACATCTGGTGCCTTCTCGACTCAGGAGTAATGTTCCACATCACAGGCCGTCACACCTGTGCCCCACACATGTAGTGATGCACAGACGATGCCTTGATGTGAATTAATGGACAAGTATGTCCATCCATGGACAAGTATGTCCGCCCTATCCCTACCTGTGTGCCGCCTGTCACCACTGTGATGTGTGAAAACCGCTGTACTGCTGCGAAGAGGGCCTGTGTACGTTCCCATATCACTATGGGAGTGCTGCCGTATGTGTACCCATCGTGATTGCGAGCGTACAGGCATGTGTACGGCCCGTACCACTACGAGTACGCATACGCGAGGACAACCATAGTGGTACGGGCCGTACACACGCCTGTACGCTCCCTATCACTACGAGTACGCATACGTGAGGACACCCATAGTGATAGGGAGCGTACAGGCGTGTGTACGGCCCGTACCAATACGAGTACGCATACGCGAGGACACCCATAGTGGTACGGGCCGTACACACGCCTGTACGCTCCCTATCACTACGAGTACGCATACGTGAGGACACCCATAGTGATAGGGAGCGTACAGGCGTGTGTACGGCCCGTACCACTATGGGTGTCCTCGCGTATGCGTACTCGTAGTGGTACGGGCCGTACACACGCCTGTACGCTCCCTATCACTATGGGTGTCCTCACGCATGCGTACTCGTAGTGATAGGGAGCGTACAGGCGTGTGTACGGCCCGTACCACTACGAGTACGCATACGCGAGGCCACCCATAGTGATAGTGAACGTAGGCACGCGTGTACGGGCCGTTGCAATGCATTTGGGGTGCCCTAGGGCCCCGGAACGCACCGTACCTGTGTGTGAAGCTCCAAATTACATAGGGGACACATGAGGGACAAGTATTAAGGCCTACATGCATGCTGGTTGTCATGGAGACCAAGTTCAAAATTCGAATTTCTTCTGGAAGGTGCACAGCAGAAGTCAGTTGGAATCAATCTACTTTGTTGCAATGTGTTTGTGGAGCTTACATCATGCAGGAGAATGAAACCGATAGAGTACACACAGACTGCTAGGTTTGAAGGGATTGGTGGAAACATAGGATGCAAATGTGAGTGACCAATCACTCTGTACTCCTGTGCATGAGACAGGGCAGAAAGGCACATATAAGGCAGCCAGGTCCCATGAGGGAGTACTTGCCTGCACATCTTTGAATTCGTCGACCCAGCTGCTGCTACTGATTCCCTGGAACCATGTCAAGGGCTGTGGAGAGGACACAGCCATTCACCCTGGAGGAGAACATGGCATTGCTGGATGTGATCCTCCCACAGTACCCCGTGCTGTATGGGCGACCAGGGTATCAGGTGAGTGCATAGGCCACTGGCACAGACTGTCCCTATGTTGTGACTGTGACTTCTGGCATTGTGTCCTGGTGTGACACACATGCCATGTACTGTAGGGGGGGTCCCAGGGGGGGGATGCCTGATGTCTCCCAGCCAGAGCATGCTGTGGTGCATGTCTGCTCTCCTCACTTGCATTGTGTTTACTGTGACATTCACTGCATGTGGCATTACACATTGTGCCTGTCTCATCCTCCAGGGTATGGGGCTACTACAGTCCTCCTGTGATTCTGTGGTTACCCCAGTGTGACAGTTGACTGTGCCTACAGATGTGTTTTGTCCACTGTACCTATGCTGAGAGTGTCCACATGATGTGTTCGTCCCCTGGTCATCTGTGTGTGTAAGTCCAATGTCATTTGTGTGGGTGCATATGTGTAGTGGACCACCCCAGATGCATGAGGCCTGGATATGCCCTGCACATCTCATGTGAGCAGGGAGCAGTGCTGTGTGTCTGACGTGCAGAGACAGCCCCACACCTGTGAGCCCCCCCCGATCTAGTGGCACATGTGCAGTGAGGTTTGTATCTGCATTTGGCAATGGCAGGTGAATGTCCTGTGCCTGTGTGTGTCTGTGTACTCTGCTGAGGTGGCGTCAGTGGCCTGTGGCATGTGACTTCTTTGAGGTGCTGGCCAGACACAGGAGGTGTGTGTGCAGAGTCCTCCCAGCAGTGCCCTGAGACAGGAGGGGTGTGTGCCTATCACTACCAGCAGTGCCCTGAGACAGGAGGGGTGGGTGTGGAGTCCTCCCAGCAGTGCCCTGAGACAGGAGGCGTGTGTGCCTATCACTACCAGCAGTGCCCTGAGACAGGAGGGGTGGGTGTGGAGTCCTCCCAGCAGTGCCATGAGACAGGAGGGGTGGATGCAGAGTCCTCACAGCAGTGCCCTGAGACAGGAGGGGTGGATGCAGAGTCCTCACAGCAGTGCCATGAGACAGGAGGGGTGGGTGTGGAGTCCTCCCAGCAGTGCCCTGAGACAGGAGGGGTGTGTGCCTATCACTACCAGCAGTGCCCTGAGACAGGAGGGGTGTGTGCCTATCACTACCAGCAGTACCCTGAGACAGGAGGGGTGTGTGCCTATCACTACCAGCAGTGCCCTGAGACAGGAGGGGTGTGTGCCTATCACTACCAGCAGTGCCCTGAGACAGGAGGGGTGTGTGCCTATCACTACCAGCAGTGCCCTGAGACAGGAGGGGTGGGTGTGGAGTCCTCACAGCAGTGCCCTGAGACAGGAGGGGTGTGTGCCTATCACTACCAGCAGTGCCCTGAGACAGGAGTGGTGGGTGCCTATCACTACCAGCAGTGCCCTGAGACAGGAGGGGTGTGTGCCTATCACTACCAGCAGTGCCCTGAGACAGGAGGGATGGGTGTGGAGTCCTCACAGCAGTGCCCTGAGACAGGAGGGGTGGATGCAGAGTCCTCACAGCAGTGCCCTGAGACAGGAGGGGTGGGTGTGATGCACAGTGTGAGGCTTGATCATTGATTGTGACATTGCCATCATTCCACCTGTGTACCCACAATGGCACGTACTGCTTTTTCCCTCACCAGAGGATCATGTCCCTATGACAAAGGTGCAATGCGTTGGCTGCATGACATGCCTTGTTGTAACCAGCTAATTTGTTCTCATATGTCTCTCTGTGACATGTGGCTGGTATATTGATGTGGTGTCACTTGTTCTTCCTCACAGGTAGGCGCCACTGCCAAGGAGCAGATCTGGCTGACCGCCGTCAGTGCCGTGAGGGGTGTGGATGGTCGGAGGCGGAGCCTGTCCCAGGTGAGGAAACGCTGGCAGGATATCCGGTGCTGGACGCGGAGGATTGCACGGGTCCTGCTGGGGGACTCACCTGAGAGCCACAAGAACCGCGGGCGCCGCCGTCTGAGCCACCTCCACAGGCGTGTGCTGCCGGTGGTCTTTCCACACTTGGAGAGGCGCTTACAGGAGATGCAGCAGCCGGAAGGGGGTAGGTACATGTGTGTTTGTTGTGTGTCACCGGCATTTGTAAGGGCACAGTAGCATGAATTCACTGCCAGGGTTTAAAGGTGCTGTGCAGATCCAGTTTGCCCCAGTATAGCGCTGCGCCCCTGCCACCCTTCCCCTCCTTGCAATGTGTTCCCTGGTCTGTGTGTAGTCACTCATTCACAAGGTAATGTAGGCTGGCGCTTTGTCCACGAGAACTATGCCTGTAGCATCATGTGTGGGGGTGGTGTGTAACAGGTTTTGGGACCTTGGCTGTGCCCTGTCCAGTTCACTGCATGTGGGTTCCATGTCAGTTGGCACTGATGCTGAGTCCAGACATGGGAGTTAGTCTCTCAAGTGTCATGCCTTACAGCGCGCATGTCCTATGTAGTGGCCTGTGACATGATGTGCATGAGTGTGCGATACGCATAGTGCAGGGATGGTGGCGTGTGTTGCAGTCATTACCATTCAGGAGCATGGAGTTGCGTGGCCACTACTGTCCCCTGGGGCACCTTTTCCTCAGTGTTGTATGTGTCATCACAAAACGTGGACACTCTCAGTGTCTACAGCGTAGGTTGTGCTCTGTGCCATTGTCCCCTGGCACCATGTATCTGGACGTGCAATTTTGTACAGGTGTCTACTGTGCAGCCTGACCTGAATGTCCTTCTTCATACTCACAGTTGCCAGTGCCTGCGTGTCTTGTTATACTCATCTGAGGATGGGCACTGGTACCTCATTATTTGTACAGGCGCACCTTGGGTGTTTGGCGTCCAATCTTGCATTTTGCCTGCCCCTGTGTTCATCACCCAGACTATGAGATGTTGGTGCCACCTGTGTCTCAACAATTTGCCTCGTGTAGGGGGTGGTTGGGGCGGGCAAAGCCTATATGTCAAATCCTGATTTCTACTTGCTGGGTCTGGGCAGTGTGTGATGTTTGTCTGGACACACACGCAAGGTGCAGTGACCCAGTCATGTTGGGCATGTTTTCAGCATTACCTATGCAGCATGTGTCTCAAGTTCATGGATATGGTCCCTGGTCATCCGTATTTTCGCCAACGCTGTGTGGTGCAGATGCAGTGCTGGATTGTCCCCAGGGCCTGGGTGCTATGTCAGACTCCGTTTCCTGTCTTTTGCTATTGTCTCATGCTCTCCATGGTATTTCAGTGGCATGGTGGCTCGACCAACTGTGTGTTTCATGCCCTACATCGGTACCTTGTTTAGTAGATGTTAGGGATCTTCCTTTTCAGGCTATGCAATGTTACCTATGTAGATTGGACTCATGTGACAGATGTGTACAGGTGTCTGATTAATTTCTGTATCTCCACCCTGCCCACAGCATCGTCGGGGGACACAGAGGGAGACATGGACACAGACCAGGCGGAGGGACCGAGCACCAGTGCCAGCCGTGACATCGGGGCTGGCACATCGAGTGGGACAGAGCCGGAGGATAGTGCGGCCGAGGACCTGTCGACTGGCACGTCAGAATACGAAGCTGACAGGTCCGAGGAGGATGTCTCCGAGTGGGCGGAGGCTGCACCAGCAGCTGACAGCGGAACAACACCTCGCACCGCCCCCTCAGTTCCCATCAGCCGCCTCCCACTTGCTCGTGTCCCTTCACAGCGTGCCCGGTCACCGCATGTCTCCTTCATGCCAGGCACCGCACCCCCTGCCCCTGTCTCCACTGCTGCCGCCAATGCCGAGTCTGTGGACATCCAGCGGCAGCTGCAGGTTGGTCAGGCTGCGATCCTTAATGTCCTCCATGCCCACGGCCAAACCCTCACCAACATCGAGGCATACTTGGAGGGCATTCATTCATCGCAGGCTGACCAACGCAACTTGCTGAGGTCCATAGACTCCACACTGACTGCAGCAGTGGGTCTCCTGCAGCGCGACCTCACCCCACCTACCCCTGCCCCATCCACACTTCCCACTCCCATGCCTGTCCCACGTACACCCAGACGTCGGCATGCACCCACATCAACAGACACAGGCACCACACCAGCAGGGAAGGTCCACCGCACTCCTCCTGACACGCACACACAGGGTGAGGTAGGCACACCCACTGGGTCGGGGGGCAAACGTGTGACACGCAGCCATGGTGGGAGTCCGCATTCCACCCAGTCCACTCCCTCCAAATCCCCTCCCCTCAGCTCTCCTGGCCACATCTCCCCCAAGGACTCCTTCATGGCCGCTCTGTCCCTGAGCCCCACAGTGACACCACCACGCAAGCGGTCAAGGAAGTCCTCGGTCAGGGTGGTTGATTCTCCCCCCCTGTCTCCACCCTCCCCCGGTGGCGCTGCGACCCATCCCTCTGACCCCACCCTCCTTGGGGCCTGTGGTTCCTTCGGGTGCAGGGGACTCCCTGGAGGACCTTGCAAAGGTGTGTAGTGCCATCCTGGCCTCCGCCTTTGGCCCTGCCCCACCCCCTGTGGTGGAGTCCTCCATCCCTGCACCCACAACGCCTCCCCTTTGCCCTGATGTCCCTGCGGTGCCTGGTGCTCCCCCCCCCATGATGCCCTCACCCCTGTGGAAGACGATGGCATGTAACTATGCAGGCAAGGTAGGGGACACGCATCCCACTGTGTCCCCCATCCAGCTGAGACTCATTGACTGCCCTATGGGCTTTGTGAATATTGAACTGCCTGCGATCCACGGACATTGTGCTCATGCTGAATAAAGCTTAATTTTATTTTCATTATAACACTACTGCTATGCTGGTATTGGTGTTGGTGGGGCTGCTACATGGTTTTGGGTGGTGTTTATGTGTTGGGTGTGTGGGATATGTAGTAGTGTGCTGCTCATTGGGGGGACCCTGGGATCTGTGTGCCATCACAAGGTGTTAGCTAACTTTCTTTGTTCATGTAAGCAGTTACTGCATGGTGCAATTGTCCCAGGGTGTATTCCTTCCTCTGTGTACCCTGATATCTTCCCTGCAGGGTGTTCCCAATGTTTAGCGCAGAGCTGTGTCTACATGAGCTGTGTGTGTGACGGAGCCCTTCTACTTTGGCCATGCATGCAGGGCCATGTCTCCACCTGCAACATTCGTGGCATCCTTGGTGATCACTGTACTTGTGTATGGAGTCTGTTGACATGAGTTCATGGGGACATGTTCCCTTGTAGGCAGTATGCATGTGTGTACTTCCAGCCTCACACACATGTGTTACACCCCTCCTGTCTCAGGGCACTGCTGGGGGGACTCCACACCCACCCCTCCTGTCTCAGGGCACTGCTGTGAGGACTCCACACCCACCCCTCCTGTCTCAGGGCACTGCTGGGAGGACTCTGCCCCCACCCCTCCTGTCTCAGGGCACTGCTGGGAGGACTCCACATTCACCCCTCCTGTCTCAGGGCACTGCTGGGAGTGATAGGCACACACCCCTTCTGTCTCAGGGCACTGCTGGTAGTGATAGGCACACACCCCTCCTGTCTCAGGGCACTGCTGGGAGGACTCCACACCCACCCCTCCTGTCTCAGGGCACTGCTGGGAGGACTCTGCACACACACCTCCTATTTCTGGATATGTACGCTTGGAACATACACGGTGGGGGTACGCTCCATGCATTCGAGGTGAGGGTACGAGTCGTACTTACACTGGTGGGATGGGGGTAGGCTCCATGCATACGGGGGTGGGGGTACGAGTCGTACTTACACTGGTGGGGGTGGGGGTACGGTCCGTACGTCCGCGGGTGAGGGTACGAGTCGTTCTTACACTGGTGGGGTGGGGGCAGGCTCCATGCATACGCGGGTGAGGGTACGAGTCGTACTTACACTGGTGTGGTGGGGGTACGGTCCGTACGTCCGCGGGTGAGGGTACGAGTCGTACTTACACTGGTGTGGTGGGGGTACGGTCCGTACGTCCGCGGGTGAGGGTACGAGTCGTACTTACACTGGTGTGGTGGGGGTACTGTCCGTACGTCCGCGGGTGAGGGTACGAGTCGTACTTACACTGTTGGGGTGGGGGTACGCTCCATGCATACGGGGTGAGGGTACGAGTCGTACTTACACGGGTGGGGGTACGGTCCGTACGTCCGCGGGTGCGGGTACGAGTCGTACTTACACTGGTGGGGTGGGTGTACGCTCCATACGTACGGGGTGAGGGTACGAGTCGTACTTACACGGGTGGGGGTACGGTCCGTACGTCCGCGGGTGCGGGTACGAGTCGTACTTACACTGGTGGGGTGGGTGTACGCTCCATACGTACGCGGGTGGGGGTAGGGTCCGTACATATCCGTCCCCACGCTATGTGATGCTTGTGCGGGCCGTACCCAGGCCTTTGCCACGTGGGTACGATCCGTCCCGCCATTGTTGGGGTGACGTGGGTGTGGGCGTGGTACGTCTCGTACCCACGCTCTTCAGGCGTGGGTACGGGACGTACCGGTCTGGTTGTGTTGCCGGTTCGCGTGGTGACGGACTTCCGTTGTGGCGGTCGCTAGCTTAGCTGGACACGCCCCCACCCCCTCGTAGTGACCAGGGCATGGGTGTCAGGTATGTCCTGGGCATGTGTGGTGTGTGACTTTGGTGGGGGTTTTGTGGCCTGCCCTGGTCCTGCCACCCCCACCCCACCCCACTTTCCCCCCTCCCTTAGTTCTGCGGCGTCTGCGTCGGAACCTGTAGAGGAGGTGGACTGCTATGAGGGCCGGGATGACACGTAGGTTCGGGTCCATGTCTGTCCGTCGCGTACGGGTCCTCCTTGTTTGCGTCATCCTGTGTGTCCGTCGCGTACTGGTCCTCCTTGATCGCGTCGTCCTGTCTGTCCGTCGCGTACTGGTACTCCTTGATCGCGTCGTCCTGATTTCCCGGCAGTTTTTGGCAGCCGGAAAATATTCACCGTGCGGGATGACGTCGGTGCGAATCGTAATTCCTGGGTCGTGAATGGCTGGCTGCGAGCGTCCCGACGTCAGGTCGGCGCTTTCCCGGATCGCATTAGTAGGTTTATTTTGTTCGGTCAGGCTTTTTTACGAATCGTACGGAAATGGTGTTCCTGTGCGAATCGTAATTCCTTGTTTGTAAATTTTGACGACCGGGTACGCGTCGGACGGAGAATATGCTCCGTCCGACGGTTCGTGCCCGGTTTTTACCGGATCGTGATCGGCACCAGAGTGTTCTCTGCACCCTCGGGATACCTCCTTAATATATATAATCCTCAGGCTCATAACCTTTGGTCATCGTATTTCTTTAGGTTATTAATTGTACTAATTTATAGTTTTTAAGTTCTGGAACTTTCTGATACAGACTTCTGTACATTCTCAGTCTAAGTGAGCCTACCGTCCGTGATTCCATTTACCAGCTTGGTTGTTTAATACTTCACATGAATTATCCATAAGTAGGATATAGTATGTTTTGTTTATTTTCTTTAGGGTATTACCACAGGTTATCCTGTACTCCCTTATTTTTATTGTGATTTACTTTGTAGTTTTGTGTAGTTGGAGAACAGTCTATCTTGTTCTGTGAATAACCCTTTGAAGTCTCCTTGATTATTACATCATTACTGGCCCCCTGAATTGTCATGAATCTATGGGGTTGCAAGTATCTAGCTTAGATAGCCTGCTATATTGTGCCCTTGTTTCCACCTTCTTTGTTATCATTTTTCCTTCCTACTTTGTAGTTTAATCTATTTGACGCAATGGCCATACCTGTAGTTGTACCTCCATGTGGATCTTCCATCTGCACTAGTTCCCGCATTAACCATCAAATAGGTTCAACTCATCATTCTCTTACTTCCCCCCTTTTTTGGTGATCGATGTTGTCTGACAGGGTGTTTTAATTTTGTCCCCTCCTACTTTGCCTGGATAGGGGTTGATTTCACCATTGTAAAGTGAAGTTTGGTACTTGTGCATCATTCTTCAATTGTCTCTGTTGAAGACTCTTGATTCAGTGGATTAACTTGTCTTCCTTCTTTCTTGTATCTCTGACTGAACATCAAAACTTTGTTTTACGGGGTCTAGTTTCTTGCACAATTTCTCTGCCTCAGCACCGATTTTTGATGTCTATGTTATGGGTCTTTTTTGCCTTGGCCTATCTTCGATTTTCTTATCTTTCCTTTGCACATTATTATTTTTTCTGGACAATACTTTCCTAGAAGTATTTTATGTGATGTCATTCTCAACATTCCTGATACTCTTGTACTTATTCCTTTTAGATGTTTTATTGAAAATTCCTTGGACGCTCCTATGTTTATTGTCTTGTCTTGATGATGCCACTACCAGAGAGAAAAAAAAAAGTGGTTGCACGACCAGCAGAAGCACGAAGACTCTCAAGGAGGAAGAAGCCGACCGCCCAGATGGTCGCACGGAAGAAGCCGACTACCCAGATGGTCGCAAGGAGGATGAAGCCGACCCGCAGGATGGTCGCAAGGAGGAAGAAGCCGACCACCCAGATGGTCGCACGGAAGAAGCCGACCACCCAGATGGTCGCACGGAAGAAGCCGACCACCCAGATGGTCGCACGGAAGAAGCCGACCACCCAGATGGTCGCACTGAAGAAGCCGACTACCCAGATGGTGGCAAGGAGGAAGAAGCCGACCCGCAAGATGGTCGCAAGGAGGAAGAAGCCAACCACCCAGATGGTCGCACGGAAGAAGCCGACCACCCAGATGGTCGCACGGAAGAAGCCGACCACCCAGATGGTCGCAAGGAGGACGACGCCAACCACCAGATGGTCGCAAGGGGGATGCAGACCTACAAAAGGTGGGAGAGTACACTGACCTGCCAAGAGGTCAGAGCCGGAGAGAAGAGGAAGACCGACCCAGAGAGGAGAGGAAGTCCGAGGGGACGTCAATGAAGAGGACCCCATGAGATGTCCGTAAAGAGGACCAGGAGGAGAAGGACAAGAGGTCCAGCAACATCACTCGAAATCAGAAGCAACTACGAGACAGAAGGTCGCGACGACCGGTCCAGTCACAGAGTGGAAGAAGACAGTGTCCTAGTGGCGGGACAAGACCAGAGCGAAACGCGTAGAGTGCACGCTACACGAAGAAGCCTGGTAAGGACGGGCAAGAAGGCAGGAAGACTGGATCACGTCGCAAAGAAAGGAAAAGGAGGACAGATCCTGAGTGGCATGACGCTACAGCGAAGGAGGAAGAGAAGAGGAAAGGAGAAGAGAAGAGCAACGAGGTGTGCGTGACAGATCAACACACACACCAGAATGGGACCACCCGAAGAGGAAAGGAGAAGAGCAAAGAGGTGTGCGTGACAGATCAACACAACACACACCGGAAGGGGAGTACCCGAAGAGGGAAGTGAGAAGGTGCATGGACACCCGGACTCAGTACCTGGAAAACAACATCAGCATCACTGGGAGTATACGTCGATGCGCAAATCCGAAGGTCACCCGGGGACGACAGAGGCAAGCAGGCCGGTCCGTTGGTAACAACCAGCTCTGGGATGTCACGGAAACAGGACCGTGGACATCCAAGGGGCAGAGGCCTCAGGGACACCGGTGGCAGCGGATCCCAAGACGAGAGATGGACTGTTGAAGCTGGCTCTGGAGATCCTGGGAGAACAGAGGCAGAGCGCAAAGGACCAAGTGCCAACAGCACCCTTTCAGGCGGAGCTTCGGACATGGAAAGAGGACCCATAGCGACTCCTCCAACGCGGTTGGAGCGACAAGGCTGCGGTCCACCGGTCCAGTGGAAACCTGGCAACAAAGGGCCTCCGGGTCGTCCAGTGAGAGGGGACACCCACGAGAGAGGGGTATCCGTGAGGGTGAGCAGTCTATATATCGACTTTTTAATATCGAGGGACATAAATATCGAGTCAAAAATATCGAATGTACAAAATATCGAAATAGCTAATATCGATGTGAAAAATATCGTTTTTTTTTTTTTTACTTATATGTCGATGTAAGTAATATCGTTAGTAATAATATCGACATGTGAAAATATCGTCATTGTGTGTTTAGTAAATATTTTGAAGTTGTTTGTATAAATAGTTAAAATGTATATAATATGAGAAATATTTATATTGTTTTAGGGGCGGGATGTTGGGTTATAGGGGATAAGGGTGGGGAGTGTTTTAAAAAAGTTAATTTATTTTTTTAATATATTGTAAAATTTAATTAGTAAATTTTATTTAAAATGTGAAATGTATATTTAATTTTAGGAGCGGGATGTTGGTTTATAGGGGATAAGGGTGGGAAGTGTTTTAAAAATGTTTATATATTGTTTAATTTAAAAAAAAAATTAATTTAGAAATTGTAAATTAAATGTAGAATTTTAAAAATAATTTTAGGAGCGGGATGTTGGTTTATAGGGGATAAGGGCGGGAAGTGTTTAAAAAATGTTTATATATTTGTTAATTTTTAAAAATAAATTTTTAGAAATTGTAAATTAAATTTAGAATTTAAAAAAAAAATTTAGGAGCGGGATTTATAGGGGATAAGGGTGGGAAGTGTATTAAAAATGTTTATATATTGTTTTAAATTTTTTAAAATTAATTTAGAAATTGTAAATTAAATGTAGAATTTTAAAAATAATTTTAGGAGCGGGATGTTGGTTTATAGGGGATAAGGGTGGGAAGTGTTTTAAAAATGTTTATATATTGTTTAATTTAAAAAATAAATTAATTTAGAAATTGTAAATTAAATGTAGAATTTGAAAAAAAAATTTAGGAGCGGGATGTTGGTTTATAGGGGATAAGGGTGGGAAGTGTTTTAAAACATTTTATATAGTGTTTAAAATTTTTTAAAATTTATTTAGAAATTGTAAATTAAATTTAGAATTTTAGAAAAAATTTTAGGAGCGGGATGTTGGTTTATAGGGGATAAGGTTGGGAAGTTTTTTAAAAATGTTTATATATTTGTTAATTTTTTATTAAAAATATTTATAAATTGTAAATAAAATTTCGACTTTTACAAATATATTTCGGAGCGGGATGTTGGTTGATAGGGGATAAGGGTGGGAAGTGTTTTAAAAATGTTTATATATTTGTTAATTTTTTATAAAAATAATTTAGAAATTGTAACTTTAATTTAGAATGTTACAAATAATTTTAGGAGCGGAATGTTGGGTTATAGGGGATAAGGGTGGGAAGTTAATTTAAAATGTTTATATATTTTTTAATTTAAAAAAAAAATAATATTTAGAAAATTTAAATATATTTTAGAATTTAACAAATCCCATAATTAAATATAGATTTCAGTCAGAATAGTAAATTAATTAAGTTCACTGTCCAGCACTTATCTTAATGAAATATAGACTGGAGTAGGAATAGTAAATTAATTAAGTTCATTGTCCAGCACTTACTGTAATTTAATATAGTTTGGAGTGAGAATAGTAAATTAATTTAGTTCATTGTCCAGCACTTATCTTAATTAAATATAGATTGGAGTGGGGATAGTAAATAAATTAAGTTCACTGTCCAGCACCTACTCTAATGTAATATAGGTTGGAGTGAGAATAGTAAATTAATTAAGTTCAGTGTCCAGCACTTATCTTAATTAAATATAGACTGGAGTGGGAATAGTAAATTAATTCAGTTCAGTGTCCAGCACATACTCTAATTAAATATAGTTTGGAGTGAGAATAGTAAATTTATTAAGTTCAGTGTCCAGCACTTATCTTAATTTAATATAGACTGGAGTGGGAATAGTAAATTATTTTAGTTCAGTGTCCAGCACCTACCCTAATTTAATATAGGTTGGAGTGAGAATAGTAAATTAATTATGTTCAGTGTCCAGCACTTATCTTAATTAAATATAGACTGGAGTGGGAATAGTAAATTAATTAAGTTCATTGTCCAGCACCTACTGTAATTTAATATAGTTTGGAGCGAGAATAGTAAATTAATTAAGTTCAGTGTCCAGCACTTATCTTAATTAAATATAGATTGGAGTGGGAATAGTAAATTAATTCAGTTCAGTGTCCAGCACATACTATAATTAAATATAGGTTGGAGTGAGAATAGGAAATTAATTAAGTTCAGTGTCCAGCACTTATTTTAATTTTATATAGACTGGAGTGGGAATAGTAAATTAATTTAGTTCAGTGTCCAGCATCTACCCTAATTTAATATAGGTTGGAGTGAGAATAGTAAATTAATTAAGTTCATTGTCCAGCACCTACTGTAATTTAATATAGTTTGGAGTGAGAATAGTAAATTAATTAAGTTCAGTGTCCAGCACTTATCTTAATTAAATATAGATTGGAGTGGGAATAGTAAATTAATTCAGTTCAGTGTCCAGCACATACTCTAATTAAATATAGGTTGGAGTGAGAATAGTAAATTAATTAAGTTCAGTGTCCAGCACTTATTTTAATTTAATATAGACTGGAGTGGGAATAGTAAATTAATTTAGTTCAGTGTCCAGCACCTACCCTAATTTAATACAGGTTGGAGTGAGAATAGTAAATTAATTAAGTTCAGTGTCCAGCACTTATCTTAATTAAATATAGAGTGGAGTGGGAATAGTAAATTAATTAAGTTCATTGTCCAGCACCTACTGTAATTTAATATAGTTTGGAGTGAGAATAGTAAATTAATTAAGTTCAGTGTCCAGCATTTATCTTAATTAAATATAGATTGGAGTGGGAATAGTAAATTATTTTAGTTCAGTGTCCAGCACCTACCCTAATTTAATATAGGTTGGAGTGAGAATAGGAAATTAATTAAGTTCAGTGTCCAGCCCTTATTTTAATTTTATATAGACTGGAGTGGGAATAGTGAATTAATTTAGTTCAGTGTCCAGCATCTACCCTAATTTAATATAGGTTGGAGTGAGAATAGTAAATTAATTAAGTTCAGTGTCCAGCACTTATCTTAATTAAATACAGAGTGGAGTGGGAATAGTAAATTAATTAAGTTCATTGTCCAGCACCTACTGTAATTTAATATAGTTTGGAGTGAGAATAGTAAATTAATTAAGTTCAGTGTGCAGCACTTATCTTAATTAAATATAGATTGGAGTGGGAATAGTAAATTAATTCAGTTCAGTGTCCAGCACATACTCTAATTAAATATAGGTTGGAGTGAGAATAGTAAATTAATTAAGCTCAGTGTCCAGCACTTATTTTAATTTAATATAGACTGGAGTGGGAATAGTAAATTAATTTAGTTCAGTGTCCAGCACCTACCCTAATTTAATATAGGTTGGAGTGAGAATAGTAAATTAATTAAGTTCAGTGTCCAGCACTTATCTAAATTAAATATAGAGTGGAGTGGGAATAGTAAATTAATTAAGTTCATTGTCCAGCACCTACTGTAATTTAATATAGTTTGGAGTGAGAATAGTAAATTAATTAAGTTCAGTGTCCAGCATTTATCTTAATGAAATATAGATTGGAGTGGGAATAGTAAATTATTTTAGTTCAGTGTCCAGCACCTACCCTTATTTAATATAGGTTGGAGTGAGAATAGTAAATTAATTAAGTTCAGTGTCCAGCACTTATCTCAATTAAATATAGACTGGAGTGGGAATAGTAAATTAATTAAGTTCATTGTCCAGCACCTACTGTAATTTAATATAGTTTGGAGCGAGAATAGTAAATTAATTAAGTTCAGTGTCCAGCACTTATCTTAATTAAATATAGATTGGAGTGGGAATAGTAAATTAATTCAGTTCAGTGTCCAGCACATACTATAATTAAATATAGGTTGGAGTGAGAATAGGAAATTAATTAAGTTCAGTGTCCAGCACTTATTTTAATTTTATATAGACTGGAGTGGGAATAGTAAATTAATTTAGTTCAGTGTCCAGCATCTACCCTAATTTAATATAGGTTGGAGTGAGAATAGTAAATTAATTAAGTTCAGTGTCCAGCACTTATCTTAATTAAATATAGAGTGGAGTGGGAATAGTAAATTAATTAAGTTCATTGTCCAGCACCTACTGTAATTTAATATAGTTTGGAGTGAGAATAGTAAATTAATTAAGTTCAGTGTCCAGCACTTATCTTAATTAAATATAGATTTGAGTGGGAATAGTAAATTAATTCAGTTCAGTGTCCAGCACATACTCTAATTAAATGTAGGTTGGAGTGAAAATAGTAAATTAATTAAGTTCAGTGTCCAGCACTTATTTTAATTTAATATAGAATGGAGTGGGAATAGTAAATTAATTTAGTTCAGTGTCCAGCACCTACCCTAATTTAAGATAGGTTGGAGTGAGAATAGTAAATTAATTAAGTTCAGTGTCCAGCACTTATCTTAATTAAATATAGAGTGGAGTGGGAATAGTAAATTAATTAAGTTCATTGTCCAGCACCTACTGTAATTTAATATAGTTTGGAGTGAGAATAGTAAATTAATTAAGTTCAGTGTCCAGCACTTATCTTAATTAAATATAGATTGGAGTGGGAATAGTAAATTAATTCAGTTCAGTGTCCAGCACATACTCTAATTAAATATAGGTTGGAGTGAGAATAGTAAATTAATTAAGTTCAGTGTCCAGCACTTATTTTAATTTAATATAGACTGGAGTGGGAATAGTAAATTAATTTAGTTCAGTGTCCAGCACCTATCCTAATTTAATATAGGTTGGAGTGAGAATGGTAAGTTAATTAAGTTCAGTGTCCAGCAGTTTTCTTAATTAAATATAGAGTGGAGTGGGGATAGTAAATAAATTAAGTTCACTGTCCAGCACCTACTCTAATGTAATATAGGTTGGAGTGAGAATAGTAAATTAATTAAGTTCAGTGTCCAGCACTTATCTTAATTAAATATAGATTGGAGTGGGAATAGTAAATTAATTCAGTTCAGTGTCCAGCACATACTCTAATTAAATATAGGTTGGAGTGAGAATAGTAAATTAATTAAGTTCAGTGTCCAGCACTTATTTTAATTTAATATAGACTGGAGTGGGAATAGTAAATTAATTTAGTTCAGTGTCCAGCACCTACCCTAATTTAATATAGGTTGGAGTGAGAATAGTAAATTAATTAAGTTCAGTGTCCAGCACTTATCTTAATTAAATATAGAGTGGAGTGGGAATAGTAAATTAATTAAGTTCATTGTCCAGCACCTACTGTAATTTAATATAGTTTGGAGTGAGAATAGTAAATTAATTAAGTTCAGTGTCCAGCATTTATCTTAATTAAATATAGATTGGAGTGGGAATAGTAAATTATTTTAGTTCAGTGTCCAGCACCTACCCTAATTTAATATAGGTTGGAGTGAGAATAGGAAATTAATTAAGTTCAGTGTCCAGCACTTATTTTAATTTTATATAGACTGGAGTGGGAATAGTGAATTAATTTAGTTCAGTGTCCAGCATCTACCCTAATTTAATATAGGTTGGAGTGAGAATAGTAAATTAATTAAGTTCAGTGTCCAGCACTTATCTTAATTAAATACAGAGTGGAGTGGGAATAGTAAATTAATTAAGTTCATTGTCCAGCACCTACTGTAATTTAATATAGTTTGGAGTGAGAATAGTAAATTAATTAAGTTCAGTGTCCAGCACTTATCTTAATTAAATATAGATTGGAGTGGGAATAGTAAATTAATTCAGTTCAGTGTCCAGCACATACTCTAATTAAATATAGGTTGGAGTGAGAATAGTAAATTAATTAAGTTCAGTGTCCAGCACTTATTTTAATTTAATATAGACTGGAGTGGGAATAGTAAATTAATTTAGTTCAGTGTCCAGCACCTACCCTAATTTAATATAGGTTGGAGTGAGAATAGTAAATTAATTAAGTTCAGTGTCCAGCACTTATCTTAATTAAATATAGAGTGGAGTGGGAATAGTAAATTAATTAAGTTAATTGTCCAGCACCTACTGTAATTTAATATAGTTTGGAGTGAGAATAGTAAATTAATTAAGTTCAGTGTCCAGCATTTATCTTAATTAAATATAGATTGGAGTGGGAATAGTAAATTATTTTAGTTCAGTGTCCAGCACCTACCCTAATTTAATATAGGTTGGAGTGAGAATAGTAAATTAATTAAGTTCAGTGTCCAGCACTTATCTCAATTAAATATAGACTGGAGTGGGAATAGTAAATTAATTAAGTTCATTGTCCAGCACCTACTGTAATTTAATATAGTTTGGAGCGAGAATAGTAAATTAATTAAGTTCAGTGTCCAGCACTTATCTTAATTAAATATAGATTGGAGTGGGAATAGTAAATTAATTCAGTTCAGTGTCCAGCACATACTATAATTAAATATAGGTTGGAGTGAGAATAGGAAATTAATTAAGTTCAGTGTCCAGCACTTATTTTAATTTTATATAGACTGGAGTGGGAATAGTAAATTAATTTAGTTCAGTGTCCAGCATCTACCCTAATTTAATATAGGTTGGAGTGAGAATAGTAAATTAATTAAGTTCAGTGTCCAGCACTTATCTTAATTAAATATAGAGTGGAGTGGGAATAGTAAATTAATTAAGTTCATTGTCCAGCACCTACTGTAATTTAATATAGTTTGGAGTGAGAATAGTAAATTAATTAAGTTCAGTGTCCAGCACTTATCTTAATTAAATATAGATTTGAGTGGGAATAGTAAATTAATTCAGTTCAGTGTCCAGCACATACTCTAATTAAATGTAGGTTGGAGTGAGAATAGTAAATTAATTAAGTTCAGTGTCCAGCACTTATTTTAATTTAATATAGAATGGAGTGGGAATAGTAAATTAATTTAGTTCAGTGTCCAGCACCTACCCTAATTTAAGATAGGTTGGAGTGAGAATAGTAAATTAATTAAGTTCAGTGTCCAGCACTTATCTTAATTAAATATAGAGTGGAGTGGGAATAGTAAATTAATTAAGTTCATTGTCCAGCACCTACTGTAATTTAATATAGTTTGGAGTGAGAATAGTAAATTAATTAAGTTCAGTGTCCAGCACTTATCTTAATTAAATATAGATTGGAGTGGGAATAGTAAATTAATTCAGTTCAGTGTCCAGCACATACTCTAATTAAATATAGGTTGGAGTGAGAATAGTAAATTAATTAAGTTCAGTGTCCAGCACTTATTTTAATTTAATATAGACTGGAGTGGGAATAGTAAATTAATTTAGTTCAGTGTCCAGCACCTATCCTAATTTAATATAGGTTGGAGTGAGAATGGTAAATTAATTAAGTTCAGTGTCCAGCAGTTTTCTTAATTAAAAATAGAGTGGAGTGGGAATAGTAAATTAATTAAGTTCAGTATCCAGCACCTACTCTAATTTAATATAGGTTGGAGTGAGAATAGTAAATTAATTATGTTCAGTGTCCAGCACTTATCTTAATTAAATATAGACTAGAGTGGGAATAGTAAATTATTTAAGTTCAGTGTCCAGCATCTACCCTAATTAAATATAGATTGGACTGAGAATAGTAAATTAATTAAGTTCAGTATGTAGTGGGAGTAGTATGTTAATTAAGTTTGGTAAATAGCAAATATTAGAATTAAATATAGAGTTGAATAGGAACAGTTAAATTAATTGGATTTAATTTACAACAAATCTGTAGATTTTAGTTTTGGTTGGATAAAAGATAGAAGTTATATCAGAATGCAAATTCCATTTTTTTTTTTTAAATAGTAGAAAGGAAAATAATATTTATTTTATAGTTGTTGGAATGTATATTCATTAGAGAGAACATTTTGTTTATTATTACGCATATTCTAATAATTAAATCATTGAAGGTTTTACGGAGAAGATATTTTCGTCGGTTTCAAACACCTTATTTTTTTTAAAGGAAGTGTGTATTAGTTGTGTTTACTAATGTTTATTTTACACTTCCTTTATTGTTCGGGTTTCCAGGAGCGGTTATTTACCTTTTTAATATTTTTCGGGATTTTTATGGTTAATGGATAGTCGTTTTTTTGCGTAGACGTTGTTTTCGATAAACAGTTGTATTTTTACATTTTATTGGGATTTTTTTTTGGATACCTATGGATTTTGAACTCCCTGGATTTATTTGGAAGGAATGTTATTATCCCATTGGAGCAACTACACAGGTAAGTTCATTTAAATATTTTTATTGTTGGTGGCCAAACCTTATATATTTAATATTGTTGTTGTGTACTTGGTTTGTTTAATTATGTTGTCTAAATATATGTCCATATAATTGATTTATATATTTTAGACCACATAATTAAATATGTGATATAATAAAGTGGTTTATTTATGTTGTGATAGTTGTTTTATTAGAATTGTGGGTTAATATTTAGGAAAGGGTTTAGAAGAGAGTTTGAGCTATTATATTTAAGTACTCAAGTCCTCTTGTGGATGGGTATAGCTGTACCTGTTGTTGTAGGTAATTATACATTTGAGTAGTTTGTCTAGACTGTTTTGGTTTTAATTGTAGGACAGATTGTTGCATTCTTAATTCTTGGAAACTTTGTTCCTTTTGTATGGCAATTAGTAGTTTTTGTAGTGTTGGAGTTGTTCTCCCAGTAGAAGTTAGGAATGCATTATGCCAGCCCTCAACGGCGTTGTTAGTTTGGCTTGTTGGTTGAGTGTACTTACATATACATTCCACCAAGGTATTTGGAACTTGGGCTGACGTCTATGGCCTGATCTGTGTAGTCTCCCCACCCAGGTATCCTCAAAATAATCTAAGAGGGGAGATAACTTTATTTCATTTTGTTTGTAGAATGGACTTTCTAATAAAAGATTGTAATGTTCTGCAACATCTGTGGTTGGTACATAAGCTAGGGCTGTTAGAAGTTTTATTTGATGTGCAAAACTTATGTTAGTGGCATATTCTACACTTAGTGAAGATTTTTGTAAATGTCTCCATATACATTGGTTTAGATGGAAGTAACATCCTTGGATAGCTGTATGGGGGTACAGTTTTAGAATGGAATTTATCATGGCTTGCTCAAAGTCTATGATAATTCTTTGAGGGTAAAAATCATTTGATTCTTGTTTTAGTTTTCCTAGCATTTCATTATATGTTGTGTTTTGTTTGTTAGGTAATAGTGCATAAATTAAAGGTATGGAAGTGTTGTGATATTGACCGTGTATTGTGTAAAGCTGGTAGAATGGTTTTGGGCATATTGTAAAGGTTCATTCTTCAAAAAGGAGGAGGAACCAAGAGCTTTTTAGTGAGGTCCTGCACCGTGCTCCGAGGAGTATAGAACAAAACCAAGGGGTGCAGTTCCTCTGGGAGGGAGGGGGGGAGAGCGATTAGTCTCTATATAATGCCCTCACACACCTAGCAAGGTGTCATGCTTCATCATAGGGCTGTGCTCCTCGTCCGGCCGGCGCTGCAATGCCCGACGGGCTCCCGCGAAGGGGCTCTTTATCGGAGTTCTTTTTAAGAGACAGCCGTATGGGTGCGTGGGGGTCAGTGCAACAAGTGTAGTGAGTGGTGGTGTAGTGAGTTAAAATAGGTATGGTATTACCAGGCAATGTGTCAATTTATTCTGATGGTATACCAGCCTAAGTAAAAAATATATATAAGTGATCCCAAAGGGATTATGATGATCCCTAGGGAACTCAAACGGTCAACATGTTTCTTGCTCTATGCCCAAAAGGGTCGGTGGCAATTCATCAGGACCATTGTGAGAAAGTGCTCAAAGAAAAATGTGGAAACTCTACTACATAATTCGTGATGCAGAAATTGTCAATACATCACCATGCAATCCAATGGGGTCCCTAAAGGAAGTGGACCCGTTGTTGCAGTACCTGGAAAAGAAAGGGGAGAAGGGGGGGGGAAAAGGACAACACAGATACATGAAACATGATTCACAAAAGTTCTGGGCTCCTGAAGGGAACCGTGCGTATGTTGTGGCCGCCAATGGAAGTGCTCACACAGTGACCCAACCAGAGTCATATCTAATATATACAAGTGTTTATAAGAAAAGTGAAAGGTGCAGATGCCTGGCGATATTGAGAAGTGGAACAAATTGTGAAGTGCTGGCACAGGGAGTTGCCAGGTGTTGGGCATGCTTTGCGAAACTGCAAACGTGTGCCTTCGTGCACACAGAAACAAAGTTGTGCCGCGAGTATCTGGTGCGTTACACATGCTCCGAAGTAAAAGAGTAAGGCGTGGTATTATATTCAGGTGGACCGCCTTAAAGAAGTGAACACTCGCACTAATGTTGGGAGGTTTTCGAGGTGACTATAGGTGTGCCTTACGTCACTAGATGCGTGCGATTGAGTGCACACTGTGCAGAAAATACGTCGCAAATTATATGCTGGGTGCTACACATGCTCCGCCGCGAGGGGGTCAAGCGTAGTAATATGTTTCTAGGGGAATACCCTTCAAAGTAATACTCGCGCTAATGTGGGGGGACAATAATCACGGCAAAAAACTATTTCGAAAGAAGACTGCCGCGCCCGGCTCGTGCGTCTGTAAATCTTAACGAGAGTGGTGCAGAATGGACTCACCCCTATTTGGGAAATAACTTTCCGTACGGGTTCGCCTGGCGGCCAGGGAGCGCCTGTCAAAGTGTCGGCGCGTTCGCTGCCGGATACCTACTGCGGCTCAGGCTTCCGTAACGCACTGCTGTGCGTGTGTGGTTAATAACGGAAGTGAGCAGACGTAGCCACAGTGAACGACTAGTCCGCGATTAACGGCCGCCATGATGGGAGTGAAAAATAACTTTATTGTTCATCGTGGGCGGAAATGGACCACTGGCCCAGTTTGGAATTCGAGCGTGATAGGGAAAAAGTATATGAGAGAAATGGGTGATTATTATATGTTATAAAGTAACAAGTGGTTTAGTATCCCCTGGGCAGACATCGAGATAGATTCTGTCGCTACAATGATGGCAAAAATTGTGATTATTAAAGGGGTTTATATGTATTCTCTGCCTATGAGGCTGACAGGTCAAAAAAAGAGGAATGTATGTTGGAACAGACTTACGGACCGCCTGGCCCATCGGGCATGGTTTCGGTAATCCCCAAAAATCGCTGTTGCTTGTCGCAATTATTTGCAAAACCCAAGTCACCGCCCTGAGTGGATATGCCCAATATAGAACTCTTAACACCAGATGTTCATGTGTTGTTGAGAGTGGCCCACGGTATATCATCGTTCAGGATCTCTGAACATCGAAGTAACATTAGATGCAAAAAGATCAGCACGAAAATGTGCACACATTTCTTGGAAGCCAATCATACTGCCAATGACCTTTCATGGACAGTCCTTCAAGCCTTTCCAACAATCAGTAAGGAAGCCCTCTTCCGCAAAGAACAACAGTGGATTTTTAGAATCTCGAGCCATACCAACGGCCTCAACGATGATATACCGTGGGCCACTCTCAACAACACATGAACATCTGGTGTTAAGAGTTCTATATTGGGCATATCCACTCAGGGCGGTGACTTGGGTTTTGCAAATAATTGCGACAAGCAACAGCGATTTTTGGGGATTACCGAAACCATGCCCGATGGGCCAGGCGGTCCGTAAGTCTGTTCCAACATACATTCCTCTTTTTTTGACCTGTCAGCCTCATAGGCAGAGAATACATATAAACCCCTTTAATAATCACAATTTTTGCCATCATTGTAGCGACATAATCTATCTCGATGTCTGCCCAGGGGATACTAAACCACTTGTTACTTTATAACATATAATAATCACCCATTTCTCTCATATACTTTTTCCCTATCACGCTCGAATTCCAAACTGGGCCAGTGGTCCATTTCCGCCCACGATGAACAATAAAGTTATTTTTCACTCCCATCATGGCGGCCGTTAATCGCGGACTAGTCGTTCACTGTGGCTACGTCTGCTCACTTCCGTTATTAACCACACACGCACAGCAGTGCGTTACGGAAGCCTGAGCCGCAGTAGGTATCCGGCAGCGAACGCGCCGACACTTTGACAGGCGCTCCCTGGCCGCCAGGCGAACCCGTACGGAAAGTTATTTCCCAAATAGGGGTGAGTCCATTCTGCACCACTCTCGTTAAGATTTACAGACGCACGAGCCGGGCGCGGCAGTCTTCTTTCGAAATAGTTTTTTGCCGTGATTATTGTCCCCCCACATTAGCGCGAGTATTACTTTGAAGGGTATTCCCCTAGAAACATATTACTACGCTTGACCCCCTCGCGGCGGAGCATGTGTAGCACCCAGCATATAATTTGCGACGTATTTTCTGCACAGTGTGCACTCAATCGCACGCATCTAGTGACGTAAGGCACACCTATAGTCACCTCGAAAACCTCCCAACATTAGTGCGAGTGTTCACTTCTTTAAGGCGGTCCACCTGAATATAATACCACGCCTTACTCTTTTACTTCGGAGCATGTGTAACGCACCAGATACTCGCGGCACAACTTTGTTTCTGTGTGCACGAAGGCACACGTTTGCAGTTTCGCAAAGCATGCCCAACACCTGGCAACTCCCTGTGCCAGCACTTCACAATTTGTTCCACTTCTCAATATCGCCAGGCATCTGCACCTTTCACTTTTCTTATAAACACTTGTATATATTAGATATGACTCTGGTTGGGTCACTGTGTGAGCACTTCCATTGGCGGCCACAACATACGCACGGTTCCCTTCAGGAGCCCAGAACTTTTGTGAATCATGTTTCATGTATCTGTGTTGTCCTTTTCCCCCCCCTTCTCCCCTTTCTTTTCCAGGTACTGCAACAACGGGTCCACTTCCTTTAGGGACCCCATTGGATTGCATGGTGATGTATTGACAATTTCTGCATCACGAATTATGTAGTAGAGTTTCCACATTTTTCTTTGAGCACTTTCTCACAATGGTCCTGATGAATTGCCACCGACCCTTTTGGGCATAGAGCAAGAAACATGTTGACCGTTTGAGTTCCCTAGGGATCATCATAATCCCTTTGGGATCACTTATATATATTTTTTACTTAGGCTGGTATACCATCAGAATAAATTGACACATTGCCTGGTAATACCATACCTATTTTAACTCACTACACCACCACTCACTACACTTGTTGCACTGACCCCCACGCACCCATACGGCTGTCTCTTAAAAAGAACTCCGATAAAGAGCCCCTTCGCGGGAGCCCGTCGGGCATTGCAGCGCCGGCCCGACGAGGAGCACAGCCCTATGATGAAGCATGACACCTTGCTAGGTGTGTGAGGGCATTACATATTGTAAAGGTGCCATCCATCATCCATGTTTGGCATTGTTGCAGTTTAGTTATATTGTTTGCAGTAGCAAACATTATGATTCTTTTTTCTGGGCTTTTGTTATAAAAAAAAATAAAAGGTTCATTATTGTGGGTGATACTTAATTCTGGTGGAATGATGATCTCTTGAAAAGTTTTAGGGGATGGTATAGTTGTCGTGGTTGCTTTTTTGGTCCTAGCAATAGTTCTTTTTATAGAAGCAATTGATGGTAATTGGCCTCTTGCTTCTTTGGGCACTCTAGGTAATAGTTCTTTTAGGATTACACTTGTAGCAGTTTGTGAACCAGTGCTTAATTCTTTGATATTTTCAAGGGTTGATCTGACTTCTATTTCAGAGAGATTGGGTGGATGGTTATGCTCTCTTGTATATAGTACAGTTGTTTCTCTTGTTGTTGCTCGTCCGTAGCATTTGTTAGAATAATATTTAGTACACTTCCAGTTCACTTTTCGGTCCGTCTGCTTTTCTTGGGTGTATGTGTAACCCATGTAACACAATAGGAATTTTCCTTTCTGCGAAGTTATAAATTGGGCTTCTTCTGTCATCGTGATGTGTTACAAATCTGGAAAAAATGTATATTAAAATATATGCAATAGTACTTTATATATTTAAATCAAAATAGCAAAAAAGCATTTTTTTTATATATACTTACCAAGGTGCCGATCACGATCCGGTAAAAACCGGGCACGAACCGTCGGACGGAGCATATTCTCCGTCCGACGCGTACCCGGTCGTCAAAATTTACAAACAAGGAATTACGATTCGCACGGGAACACCATTTCCGTACGATTCGTAAAAAAGCCCGACCGAACAAAATAAACCTACAAATGCGATCCGGGAAAGCGCCGACCTGACGTCGGGACGCTCGCAGCCAGCCATTCACGACCCAGGAATTATGATTCGCACCGACGTCATCCCGCACGGTGAATATTTTCCGGCTGCCAAAAACTGCCGGGAAATCAGGACGACGCGAACAAGGACCACCAGTAAGCGACGGACAGACAGGACGACGCGAACAAGGAGGACCAGTACGCGACAGGACGACGCGATCAAGGAGTACCAGTACGCGACGGACAGACAGGACGACGCGATCAAGGAGGACCAGTACGCGACGGACACACAGGACGACGCAAACAAGGAGGACCCGTACGCGACGGACAGACATGGACCCGAACCTACGTGTCATCCCGGCCCTCATAGCAGTCGACCTCCTCTACAGGTTCCGACGCAGACGCCGCAGAAGGTCAGAATAACTAAGGGAGGGGGGAAAGTGGGGTGGGGTGGGGGTGGCAGGACCAGGGCAGGCCACAAAACCCCCACCAAAGTCATACAGCACACATGCCCAGGACATACCTGACACCCATGCCCTGGTCACTACGAGGGGGTGGGGGCGTGTCCAGCCAAGCCAGCGACCGCCACAACGGAAGTCCGTCACCACGCGAACCGGCAACACAACCAGACCGGTACGTCTCGTACCCACGCCTGAAGAGCGTGGGTACGAGACGTACCACGCCCACACCCACGTCACCCCAACAATGGCGGGACGGATCGTACCCACGTGGCAAAGGCCTGGGTACGGCCCGCACAAGCATCACATAGCGTGGGGACGGATATGTACGGACCCTACCCCCACCCGCGTACGTATGGAGCGTACACCCACCCCACCAGTGTAAGTACGACTCGTACCCGCACCCGCGGACGTACGGACCGTACCCCCACCCGTGTAAGTACGACTCGTACCCTCACCCCGTATGCATGGAGCGTACCCCCACCCCAACAGTGTAAGTACGACTCGTACCCTCACCCGCGGACGTACGGACCGTACCCCCACCACACCAGTGTAAGTACGACTCATACCCTCACCCGCGGACGTACGGACCGTACCCCCACCCCCACCAGTGTAAGTATGACTCGTACGCTCACCCCGTATGCATGGAGCGTACCCCCACCCCAACAGTGTAAGTACGACTCGTACCCTCACCCGCGGACGTACGGACCGTACCCCCACCACACCAGTGTAAGTACGACTCGTACCCTCACCCGCGTATGCATGGAGCCTACCCCCACCCCAACAGTGTAAGTACGACTCGTACCCTCACCCGCGGACGTACGGACCGTACCCCCACCCCCACCAGTGTAAGTACGACTCATACCCCCACCCCCGTATGCATGGAGCCTACCCCCACCCCACCAGTGTAAGTACGACTCGTACCCTCACCCCGTATGCATGGAGCGTACCCCCACCCCAACAGTGTAAGTACGACTCGTACCCTCACCCGCGGACGTACGGACCGTACCCCCACCCCACCAGTGTAAGTACGACTCGTACCCTCACCCGCGTATGCATGGAGCGTACCACCACCCCAACAGTGTAAGTACGACTCGTACCCTCACCCGAGGACGTACGGACCGTACCCCCACCACACCAGTGTAAGTACGACTCGTACCCTCACCCGCGTATGCATGGAGCCTACACCCACCCCAACAGTGTAAGTACGACTCGTACCCTCACCCGCGGACGTACGGACCGTACCCCCACCCCCACCAGTGTAAGTACGACTCGTACCCCCACCCCCGTATGCATGGAGCCTACCCCCACCCCACCAGTGTAAGTACGACTCGTACCCTCACCCCGTATGCATGGAGCGTACCCCCACCCCTACAGTGTAAGTACGACTCGTACCCTCACCCGCGGACGTACGGACCGTACCCCCACCCCACCAGTGTAAGTACGACTCGTACCCTCACCCGCGTATGCATGGAGCGTACCCCCACCCCAACAGTGTAAGTATGACTCGTACCCTCACCCGCGGATGTACGGACCGTACCCCCACCACACCAGTGTAAGTACAACTCGTACCCTCACCCACGGACGTACGGACCGTACCCCCACCCCCACCAGTGTAAGTACGACTCGTACCCTCACCCCGTATGCATGGAGCGTACCCCCACCCCAACAGTGTAAGTACGACTCGTACCCTCACCCGCGGACGTACGGACCATACCCCCACCACACCAGTGTAAGTACGACTCGTACCCTCACCCGCGTATGCATGGAGCCTACCCCCACCCCAACAGTGTAAGTACGACTCGTACCCTCACCTCGAATGCATGGAGCGTACCCCCACCGTGTATGTTCCAAGCGTACATATCCAGAAATAGGAGGTGTGTGTGCAGAGTCCTCCCAGCAGTGCCCTGAGACAGGAGGGGTGGGTGTGGAGTCCTCCCAGCAGTGCCCTGAGACAGGAGGGGTGTGTGCCTATCACTACCAGCAGTGCCCTGAGACAGAAGGGGTGTGTGCCTATCACTCCCAGCAGTGCCCTGAGACAGGAGGGGTGGGTGTGGAGTCCTCACAGCAGTGCCCTGAGACAGGAGGGGTGGGTGTGGAGTCCTCACAGCAGTGCCATGAGACAGGAGGGGTGGGTGTGGAGTCCTCCCAGCAGTGCCCTGAGACAGGAGGGGTGTGTGCCTATCACTACCAGCAGTGCCCTGAGACAGAAGGGGTGTGTGCCTATCACTCCCAGCAGTGCCCTGAGACAGGAGGGGTGGGCGTGGAGTCCTCACAGCAGTGCCCTGAGACAGGAGGGGTGGGTGTGGAGTCCTCACAGCAGTGCCCTGAGACAGGAGGGGTGTGAGGCTGGAAGTACACACATGCATACTGCCTACAAGGGAACATGTCCCCATGAACTCATGTCAACAGACTCCATACACAAGTACAGTGATCACCAAGGATGCTACAAATGTTGCAGGTGGAGACATGGCCCTGCATGCATGGCCAAAGTAGAAGGGCTCCGTCACACACACAGCTCATGTAGACACAGCTCTGCGCTAAACATTGGGAACACCCTGCAGGGAAGATATCAGGGTACACAGAGGAAGGAATACACCCTGGGACAATAGCACCATGCAGTAACTGCTTACATGAACAAAGAAAGTTAGCTAACACCTTGTGATGGCACACAGATCCCAGGGTCCCCCCAATGAGCAGCACACTACTACATATCCCACACACCCAACACATAAACACCACCCAAAACCATGTAGCAGCCCCACCAACACCAATACCAGCATAGCAGTAGTGTTATAATGAAAAAAAAATTAAGCTTTATTCAGCATGAGCACAATGTCCGTGGATCGCAGGCAGTTCAATATTCACAAAGCCCATAGGGCAGTCAATGAGTCTCAGCTGGATGGGGGACACAGTGGGATGCGTGTCCCCTACCTTGCCTGCACAGTTACATGCCTTCGTCTTCCACAGGGGTGAGGGCATCATGGGGGGGGGAAGCACCAGGCACCGCAGGGACATCAGGGCAAAGGGGAGGCGTTGTGGGTGCAGGGATGGAGGACTCCACCACAGGGGGTGGGGCAGGGCCAAAGGCGGAGGCCAGGATGACACTACACACCTTTGCAAGGTCCTCCAGGGAGTCCCCTGCACCCGAAGGAACCAGAGGGATGGGTCGCAGCGACACCGGAGGAGGGTGGAGACAGGGGGGGAGAATCAACCACCCTGACCGAGGACTTCCTTGACCGCTTGCGTGGTGGTGTCACTGTGGGGCTCAGGGACAGAGCGGCCATGAAGGAGTCCTTGGGGGAGATGTGGCCAGGAGAGCTGAGGGGAGGTGATTTGGAGGGAGTGAACTGGGTGGAATGCGGACTCCCACTATGGCTGCGTGTCACACGTTTGCCCCCCGACCCAGTGGGTGTGCCTACCTCACCCTGTGTGTGCGTATCAGGAGGAGTGCGGTGGACCTTCCCTGCTGGTGTGGTGCCTGTGTCTGTTGATGTGGGTGCATGCCGACGTCTGGGTGTACGTGGGACAGGCATGGGAGTGGGAAGTGTGGATGGGGCAGGGGTAGGTGGGGGGAGGTCGCGCTGCAGGAGACCCACTGCTGCAGTCAGTGTGGAGTCTATGGACCTCAGCAAGTTGCGTTGGTCAGCCTGCGATGAATGAATGCCCTCCAAGTATGCCTCGATGTTGGTGAGGGTTTGGCCGTGGGCATGGAGGACATTAAGGATCGCAGCCTGACCAACCTGCAGCTGCCGCTGGATGTTCACAGACTCGGCATTGGCGGCAGCAGTGGAGACAAGGGCAGGGGGTGCGGTGCCTGGCATGAAGGAGACATGCGGTGACCGGGCACGCTGGGAAGGGACACGAGCAAGTGGGAGGCGGCTGATGGGAACTGAGGGGGCGGTGCGAGGTGTTGTTCCGCTGTCAGCTGCTGGTGCAGCCTCCGCCCACTCGGAGACATCCTCCTCGGACCTGTCAGCTTCGTATTCTGACGTGCCAGTCGACAGGTCCTCGGCCGCACTATCCTCCGCCTCTGTCCCACTCGATGTGCCAGCCCCGATGTCACGGCTGGCACTGGTGCTCGGTCCCTCCGCCTGGTCTGTGTCCATGTCTCCCTCTGTGTCCCCCGACGATGCTGTGGGCAGGGTGGAGATACAGAAATTAATCAGACACCTGTACACATCTGTCACATGAGTCCAATCTACATAGGTAACATTGCATAGCCTGAAAAGGAAGATCCCTAACATCTACTAAACAAGGTACCGATGTAGGGCATGAAACACACAGTTGGTTGAGCCACCATGCCACTGAAATACCATGGAGAGCATGAGACAATAGCAAAAGACAGGAAACGGAGTCTGACATAGCACCCAGGCCCTGGGGACAATCCAGCACTGCATCTGCACCACACAGCGTTGGCGAAAATACGGATGACCAGGGACCATATCCATGAACTTGAGACACATGCTGCATAGGTAATGCTGAAAACATGCCCAACATGACTGGGTCACTGCACCTTGCGTGTCTGTCCAGACAAACATCACACACTGCCCAGACCCAGCAAGTAGAAATCAGGATTTGACATATAGGCTTTGCCCGCCCCAACCACCCCCTACACGAGGCAAATTGTTGAGACACAGGTGGCACCAACATCTCATAGTCTGGGTGATAAACACAGGGGCAGGCAAAATGCAAGATTGGACGCCAAACACCCAAGGTGCGCCTGTACAAATAATGAGGTACCAGTGCCCATCCTCAGATGAGTATAACAAGACACACAGGCACTGGCAACTGTGAGTATGAAGAAGGACATTCAGGTCAGGCTGCACAGTGGACACCTGTACAAAATTGCACCTCTATATACATGGTGCCAGGGGACAATGGCACAGAGCACAACCTATGCTGTAGACACTGAGAGTGTCCACGTTTTGTGATGACACATACAACACTGAGGAAAAGGTGCCCCAGGGGACAGTAGTGGCCACGCAACTCCATGCTCCTGAATGGTAATGACTGCAACACACGCCACCATCCCTGCACTATGCGTATCGCACACTCATGCACATCATGTCACAGGCCACTACATAGGACATGCGCGCTGTAAGGCATGACACTTGAGAGACTAACTCCCATGTCTGGACTCAGCATCAGTGCCAACTGACATGGAACCCACATGCAGTGAACTGGACAGGGCACAGCCAAGGTCCCAAAACCTGTTACACACCACCCCCACACATGATGCTACAGGCATAGTTCTCGTGGACAAAGCGCCAGCCTACATTACCTTGTGAAGGAGTGACTACACACAGACCAGGGAACACATTGCAAGGAGGGGAAGGGTGGCAGGAGCGCAGCGCTATACTGGGGCAAACTGGATCTGCACAGCACCTTTAAACCCTGGCAGTGAATTCATGCTTCTGTGCCCTTACAAATGCCGGTGACACACAACAAACACACATGTACCTACCCCCTTCCGGCTGCTGCATCTCCTGTAAGCGCCTCTCCAAGTCTGGAAAGACCACCGGCAGCACACGCCTGTGGAGGTGGCTCAGACGGCGGCACCCGCGGTTCTTGTGTCTCTCAGGTGAGTCCCCCAGCAGGACCCGTGCAATCCTCCGCGTCCAGCACCGGATATCCTGCCAGCGTTTCCTCACCTGGGACAGGCTCCGCCTCCGACCATCCACACCCCTCACGGCACTGACGGCGGTCAGCCAGATCTGCTCCTTGGCAGTGGCGCCTACCTGTGAGGAAGAACAAGTGACACCACATCAATACACCAGCCACATGTCACAGAGAGACATATGAGAACAAATTAGCTGGTTACAACAAGGCATGTCATGCAGCCAACGCATTGCACCTTTGTCATAGGGACATGATCCTCTGGTGAGGGAAAAAGCAGTACGTGCCATTGTGGGTACACAGGTGGAATGATGGCAATGTCACAATCAATGATCAAGGCTCACACTGTGCATCACACCCACCCCTCCTGTCTCAGGGCACTGCTGGGAGGACTCTGCATCCACCCCTCCTGTCTCAGGGCACTGCTGGTAGTGATAGGCACACACCCCTCCTGTCTCAGGGCACTGCTGGGAGCACTCTGTACCCACCCCTCCTGTCTCAGGGCACTGCTGGGAGGACTCTGCACCCACCCCTCCTGTCTCAGGGCACTGCTGGTAGTGATAGGCACCCACCCCTCCTGTCTCAGGGCACTGCTGGTAGTGATAGGCACACACCCCTCCTGTCTCAGGGCACTGCTGGGAGCACTCTGTACCCACCCCTCCTGTCTCAGGGCACTGCTGGGAGGACTCTGCACACACACCTCCTGTCTCAGGGCACTGCTGGTAGTGATAGGCACCCACCCCTCCTGTCTCAGGGCACTGCTGGTAGTGATAGGCACACACCCCTCCTGTCTCAGGGCACTGCTGGGAGCACTCTGTACCCACCCCTCCTGTCTCAGGGCACTGCTGGGAGGACTCTGCACACACACCTCCTGTGTCTGGCCAGCACCTCAAAGCAGTCACATGCCACAGGCCACTGACGCCACCTCAGCAGAGTACACAGACACACACAGGCACAGGACATTCACCTGCCATTGCCAAATGCAGATACAAACCTCACTGCACATGTGCCACTAGATCGGGGGGGGCTCACAGGTGTGGGGCTGTCTCTGCACGTCAGACACACAGCACTGCTCCCTGCTCACATGAGATGTGCAGGGCATATCCAGGCCTCATGCATCTGGGGTGGTCCACTACACATATGCACCCACACAAATGACATTGGACTTACACACACAGATGTCCAGGGGACGAACACATCATGTGGACACTCTCAGCATAGGTACAGTGGACAAAACACATCTGTAGGCACAGTCAACTGTCACACTGGGGTAACCACAGAATCACAGGAGGACTGTAGTAGCCCCATACCCTGGAGGATTAGACAGGCACAATGTGTAATGCCACATGCAGTGAATGTCACAGTAAACACAATGCAAGTGAGGAGAGCAGACATGCACCACAGCATGCTCTGGCTGGGAGACATCAGGCATCCCCCCCCGGGACCCCCCCTACAGTACATGGCATGTGTGTCACACCAGGACACAATGCCAGAAGTCACAGTCACAACATAGGGACAGTCTGTGCCAGTGGCCTATGCACTCACCTGATACCCTGGTCGCCCATACAGCATGGGGTACTGTGGGAGGATCACATCCAGCAATGCCATGTTCTCCTCCAGGGTGAATGGCTGTGTCCTCTCCACAGCCCTTGACATGGTTCCAGGGAATCAGTAGCAGCAGCTGGGTCGACGAATTCAAAGATGTGCAGGCAAGTACTCCCTCATGGGACCAGGCTGCCTTATATGTGCCTTTCTGCCCTGTCTCATGCACAGGAGTACAGAGTGATTGGTCACTCACATTTGCATCCTATGTTTCCACCAATCCCTTCAAACCTAGCAGTCTGTGTGTACTCTATCGGTTTCATTCTCCTGCATGATGTCAGCTCCACAAACACATTGCAACAAAGTAGATTAATTCCAACTGACTTCTGCTGTGCACCTTCCAGAAGAAATTCGAATTTTGAACTTGGTCTTCATGACAACCAGCATGCATGTAGGCCTTAATACTTGTCCCTCATGTGTCCCCTATGTAATTTGGAGCTTCACACACAGGTACGGTGCGTTCCGGGGCCCTAGGGCACCCCAAATGCATTGCAACGGCCCGTACACGCGTCCCTACGTTCACTATCACTATGGGTGGCCTCGCGTATGCGTACTCGTAGTGGTACGGGCCGTACACACGCCTGTACGCTCCCTATCACTACGAGTACGCTTACGTGAGGACACCCATAGTGATAGGGAGCGTACAGTCATGTGTACGGCCCGTACCACTACGAGTACGCATACGCGAGGACACCCATAGTGGTACGGGCCGTACACACGCCTGTACGCTCCCTATCACTACGAGTACGCATACGTGAGGACACCCATAGTGATAGGGAGCGTACAGGCGTGTGTACGGCCCATACCACTATGGGTGTCCTCGCGTATGCGTACTCGTAGTGGTACGGGCCGTACACACGCCTGTACGCTCCCTATCACTATGGGTGTCCTCACGTATGCGTACTCGTAGTGATAGGGAGCGTACAGGCGTGTGTACGGCCCGTACCACTACGAGTACGCATACGCGAGGACACCCATAGTGGTACGGGCCGTACACACGCCTGTACACTCCCTATCACTACGAGTACGCATACGTGAGGACACCCATAGTGATAGGGAGCGTACAGGCGTGTGTACGGCCCGTACCACTATGGGTGTCCTCGCGTATGCGTACTCGTAGTGGTACGGGCCGTACACATGCCTGTACGCTTGCCATCACGATGGGTACACATACGGCAGCACTCCCATAGTGATATGGGAACGTACACAGGCCCTCTTCGCAGCAGTACAGCGGTTTTCACACATCACAGTGGTGACAGGCGGCACACAGGTAGGGATAGGGCGGACATACTTGTCCATGGATGGACATACTTGTCCATTAATTGACATCAAGGCATCGTCTGTGCATCACTACATGTGTGGGGCACAGGTGTGACGGCCTGTGATGTGGAACATTACTCCTGAGTCGAGAAGGCACCAGATGTATGATGAGATGTGTACAGATGTACTGTGTGATGGTGCTATGTGTGCCAGGTATGCCCTTGACTCCTTTGACATGTGTGCATGTCGTACTGCGCACTTGGGGTGAGCGTCACTGGCATGGCACAGACACCAACACACGGAAGTGTCCCCTGATGCCCGGTACAGGGGTTATGACACCTGACTTGTCACTACCCACGGTGCACAATGTGACTATGTCATGTATGTGTGGGGGCTTCCCATCAGGTTGATGTTGGAGCACCCTCAAAAGCTGCAGCTGTTGCCGCAACCAACATGTGTCTGTGTGTAGATTGTCATTGCACACTGTTCCGCACACCATGCCACATGTGGTATCGGATGTGAGGTGCACATGTATACATGGGACACGGAGTAGCGTGACAAGGACATGTCAGCATCCTCACAAGGAATGTGTGGTGAGTCATGACATGTGCACCTTCATGGCAAGGTGTGTGGGCTGTCCTAGTGTAATGTCATGTGACCTGTGGCTCCAGTGTTCCGCTACCAGTCTCTGCAATCGGCATCCTACTGCTGCTGATGTGTGGGCGTATGTCACTCCTGTCTTGCGTCTGGCTGTTCTCTTGCACTGGGACACAGCTATTCCCATGGCGTGGCATGGGGAGGTTCTCAATCTCCGTGTGTAGCTGGGTCTTGGTAGGAGTGTCACCTTGCATCCATACGTGTCCTGGCCATGTAGCACATACCTGACTCCCTATGTAGCATGTGTGTATTGACAGATTAACATGTGCTCAGTACACATGATTTGTTGTCGTACTGCACTCACTCTTCCTTGTCACTTCCAAATTACTGCAGAGCGCCGCCTCTTGCCCGAAGAATTCCGGACTTGGCTGCCATGCAGGAGAATGACAGCATCCAGCTCTACCGCTTCACCCAACCGTTGATTCTGGAGTTGACGGCGAGACTGGCACCACACCTGCAACCGCAGCACAGGTATCCTACGGCACTGACACCCCAGCTGAAGGTAATTGCTGCCCTACATTTTCTTGCCACGGGTACCTTTCAATATACCATAGCTAATGTTGGTGGCATGTCCCAGAGCATGTTCTGCCGTGTGCTGCATGATTTCTTAGAGGCCATGTTGATTCACCTGGATGACTTCATCAAGTTCCCCACCCCTGAACAGATGACTGCGGTCAAGCGTGGATTCTATGCCCTGGGAGGGATGCCCCATGTCATTGGGTCCATAGATGGGACACATGTAGCTTTGGTACCACCACACGCACGGGAGGTGGCGTACCGCAATCGAAAGCACTACCACTCCATCAATGCCCTTGTGGTGTGTCAGTCCAACATGGTGATTTCACATGTCTGTGCTCGTTTTCCAGGATCAGCACACGATGCCTACATCATGAGGCGTAGCGGGATGCCTGATATGATGATGCAGCTGCGCAACGAACGGGCATGTGTTGTTGGTGGGTACAGTCTGTCTGTCCTGTATTCTGTATAGCCTACCAGCACGACCGCTTCACCACTTCTAACGATGTCCATGTGCTTCCCATGTAGGGGACGCTGGCTATCCCAACATGCCTTGGCTGCTGACACCTCTCCGCAACCCCATCACGCCGGCCCAGTTCCGCTACAACGCCGCCCATGGCCGGACAAGGCGAGTGATAGAGAGGACGTTTGGCATGCTGAAGACCCGATTCAGGTGCCTCCACAAGACCGGCGGCGCACTCCCATATGCCCCGGCGAAGGTCTGCAAGATCTTCATGGTCTGCTGCATGCTGCACAACATGGCAGTTGAAAGAGCTGTGCCACTCATCCTGGATCAACATGACGAGGACCATCCACCCGTGGAGGACGAAGGGCTTGGCAATGGGGCTAGTGATGTGGAGGATGTGGAGCCGCAAGAGGACATCCGGACTCGGCTCATACGCGACTTCTTTGCTTAGTGGTGAGTACCAGTGTCTGAGTGTGCACGCATTGGTCCCCGTGTGGCATGTGTTGTGATGTGTGTCTCCACCTGCATGTATGGCACGTGAGTCAGAGGTGTGTGTGGGTGTGTCACTGGAGTGATGCTGCCAGTGATGGCTGTACTTCCCCAGTCATAATTGTGACCTAGCATGTTGTCATCCATACATGTGTCGAGTAAATGCACATGCAACTGGCTGTGCTTTTTGTGGCTGACTTCTTGTGTGTCTCTCTTCCCCAGGTACTTGCGCATGCCGTCTGCTGCTTGCATTGTTGTGGCACTGCTATTCCTCATGGACATGACATCGTGGGCTGACTCAGCGTTACAGGCATGGACACGTTTGGAAGTCTCCATGGTGTAAGGGATGCATCTGGGGTGTATTGGGTGTGGCAGTTGTTCACGATGTATGCACACTGCCCCTGTCGATGTTGGGTTCCTCTGCAGCCATGTCGCATCCCCATGGGACACAACATGCAGCTGTGTACACCTGAATAGATGGTCTGCCTGGTTGACAGTCATCAGTGATGGGATAGGGGATTGTGATGATGGCATCAATGTGTGTGACACTGCCCTTGGCCACACACGGTTAGCATTGGCTTGACATGGTGTGGGACTTCGACATCAGCGGATCTATGGTGTATGGCAGGCTCTCCGTGTGCAGCTGTGGGTATTTAGCTGTTAGCCCACGCTTGTGTGCCAGTTCCATGGCGAACAAGCATTTGTGCTGCAGAAGGGGGGTGCCAGTGTTGGACCCACATGTTATTCCACATGACGTGTTCATGTGTACTTCGAGTTGCCTCTGCAATCCCGAATACATGACTAATAAAGGTGTCCCTATGCCTCCAAGGTGCCTCTTCTCAGTCAATGCTGGTGTGTTGCCACGGTGCATCCAGCATGTCTGGCATGGTATTCCCTGATTGTGGCTATGTGTCAATGTGTCGAGTAGCAAGATGCAAGCTGTGTGTGTGGGCTGAGACTGTGTATTGGGCATGATGTCCATGACTGTGTGGGTATTGTGACATGTGCCATCCCCATGCATCCAACGTTGGCCAGGCCCCCATTCTCTGCATCCACCGGACTCAAGCTTGCAGGACATGGTTCTGCCACCTGTCTACACATAGCTGGGTGCCCCCCAGGACACTGGACTGGATCCCTGACCTCTGCGCATGACTGTTGCTGTACTCAATGTATGTGTCAGCACGGTTGTTCGGCAACCCCCTCAGCTGGTTGGGCCCATCACGGGTGTGTATGGTGCTCCATGTCTGTCTTGCCTAATACACTGTGACCCATGTGTCCTGTGCCAGACTCAGGCCCCAGGGTGTGGATGGTTGAAGACAAAAGATGACTCAGGCATGTTTCGACTTTACAAGACACATGTTAGGTAATAATGCTACCAGCAGGCATCTACTCTTCATAGTGTGATTTATTATTGGGGGGGGGGGGGGACAAAGTGAGGGGCTTTCCGGGATTTTGGAATCCAAAGTTCAGTAGGGGAGTTGGTGTCCTTGCCATTGGAAATCCTCAGAGTCCATGCCACAGTCTTTGTCAACATTGGTCAGCCAGTGACCAGCAGGGCCATGTGGCAGAGAATGTCTCTTGATGCTGTGATGCTGTTGCTCCAGTGGGCCAGGTGCCAGGCCAGGTGTCCTGGGAGATGGTGATGTAGCGCCGACCCTCACGGTCCTTTCCGTGGACGACCCGCCCTCCTGCGGGGAACCTCAGCAGCAGGCCGTGACGACGTCTGGGATGCTCCATCGGATGTTTCCTC
This sequence comes from Triturus cristatus, assembly GCF_964204655.1. Taxonomy (NCBI): domain Eukaryota; kingdom Metazoa; phylum Chordata; class Amphibia; order Caudata; family Salamandridae; genus Triturus; species Triturus cristatus. Next base: position 521,273,320 of record NC_140594.1, read on the forward strand.
CTCCTCCTCCTGATCCCTCCCTGTGGGTGGTGATGTTCTCCGCCTTCTGGCACAGGGAGGGTCGGCCATGTTGTCGGCCATCCGACGGAGTGTAGCGTGAATCCCCTGGAATGCCGTCACTTGCTCAGCCTGTCTGTCCTCCATCCTCCGTTGGTGTTGCAGTAGACAGGCATGTAGCTCCGCATGTTGCTGGGCCTGCTGGGCCTTGATCCCCTCGAGGACGGACACAACCTGGGCCATGCCCGTGGTGTCCTGCCGGTATGAGTCCAGGATGTTACGGACATGGGAAAATACCGGATCCCCAGCCAACTGGTCAGGCTCGCGCCTCCGCCGTCCTCCACTCCCCTGCCCACTTGCGCCTGGCCTGCCCTTGTGGGCACATCGGGTCTCCGGGACCCCTGAGGGGTGGCATTGGCGTTGTCGCCTGCCTCCTCCTGGGTGCCCGGGACACCGTGTCCCTCCTGGCGAGCCTGGCTGCATTGTGGTGTTGGGGCAGGGATCCTGGGTGTCTCCTGGGATGTGGCAGGAGTGGGGGTGGTGGTTGGCACAGTTGTACCTGACGCAGGTGCTGCAGGTGGTTGGACACCAGAGGGGCCAGGTCGGTCGGGGTCGTCCACAGAGTGGTGAGAGTGGTCGCTGCCTGTGGGATCGGGCTCCTGCAGATCCGGGTCCTGTGAGTCTTCCCCCCCAGTGTTGGGGGGTGCACCACGACGTTGACCTGTGTGTGAGAGAGACAATGTTAATTTTGGTCCATGCAACATCCATGTTTCCTCAGTGTCAAAGTTGGCACTTTTCCTCTTGGAATTGGGATCTGTCTTGCATTCCACTCACAGTGCACTTGTGCATGGGTGTGTCCCTTGTGCACCACTTTTGCCCTTTTCACTATGTGTGGCACGGTCTTCCTTGCTGCGTCAAGTGTGACTGCAGTCAGCAGTGGAGTGGGCAGGTGTGGCGAGCCATGCATTGGCGCCTTCCGTGTAGCACTGTACATGTGCACATGGAGTGGATCCACACACTTATATGATCCAGGTAGCTGTTGTTGTGCTCGTGAACAGGTTGTGACATGGCCCTGTGTTTTGCCATGGTGAAGAGGGGGGGTTCTGGGACTGGCCACCCTTGTCTACATGCACGCAGTCTACCTGCTGACGAGCAGACATTCGCACACGCCACACGGCTGATTTGCTCTCCCTGTGTCTCGCTCCCTCTGTGTCCCCCTCTCCCTCCCTGCGTGTGTCAGCCTCCTCCCTCTGTCAGTCTCCCTCCCTCTCTGTCCCCCTCTCCCTCCCTCTCTGTCCCCCTCTCCCTCCCTCTGTGTGTCAGCCTCCTCCCTCTGTCCGTCTCCCTCCCTCTCTGTCCCCCTCTCCCTCCCTCTCTATCCCCCTCTCCCTCCCTCTCTGTCCCCCTCTCCCTCCCTCTCTGTCCCCCTCTCCCTCCCTCTGTGTGTCAGCCTCCTCCCTCTGTCCGTCTCCCTCCCTCTCTGTCCCCCTCTCCCTCCCTCTCTGTCCCCCTCTCCCTCCCTCTGTGTGTCAGCCTCCTCCCTTTGTCCGTCTCCCTCCCTCTCTGTCCCCCTCTCCCTCCCTCTCTGTCCCCCTCTCCCTCCCTCTCTGTCCCCCTCTCCCTCCCTCTGTGTCCCCCTCTCCCTCCCTCTGTGTGTCAGCCTCCTCCCTCTGTCCGTCTCCCTCCCTCTCTGTCCCCCTCTCCCTCCCTCTCTGTCCCCCTCTCCCCCCCTCTGTGTGTCAGCCTCCTCCCTCTGTCCGTCTCCCTGTGTCTCCCTCCCTCTCTGTCCCCCTCTCCCTCCCTCTGTGTGTCACCCTCTGTCACCTCAGCCCAGCTTCCTGGGCACACACTGTTAGCAGATCTTTGAGTGGCCCTTGGCTTGTTGATGTGAGTTTGTTTCTGATCTCCAGGCACCCATTGGGTGTGATGTGTGTCTGTGCGCTGCTGCTGTGGTGGTGTGTGCTGCCACTCTTTCACAATGTTGGCTGTTCATTAGCTGCTGTCATGTGCAAAACAGTGCCTTCACCCCCATGTGTTGATGCAAGGCGTCCGCCATTTGCTGGCAAGTCATTCCTGTGTTGGGACACACTGTTTGTCTGGCTGTGACCTAGGCCATATGGGCAGAGGGCATTGTTGTCTGCTTCTGAGTTGCACTTAGTGATTTTTGTGGCCCAGCCTCCCGCCATCCGGGTTACCGTGTCATGTGTTGGTGTCTTCTGTGGCCTGTGACTTGACATTGTCCAGCTGGGTGCATGGGGCATGGTGGCAGCAGTGGCATGTGCGTGCTCATGGAGTGTGGTTGAGTCATGCGATGGCTTGTGGTGGTTGCGTGCCTGTTAGTGATTTTGGTTGTGGATGCCGTTCCCCCCATGTGAGGTGCGTTGTTTGTGTACTCACCCGGGTCTCGGAGTCCCTCTAATCCTTCGACTGCCTCCACCGGCAGTATGGCCATCACCCTCTCCTCCCAGGGCTGGTAGTGTACGGGTCTGCGGGAGGGCCCTCCTGTGGCGTTGGCCTGGTCGTGTTCCTCCTGCCTCTTGGCTCGGACCCTCCTCCGCAGATCGTACCACCTGTTCTGGCATTCCTGCCTGGTCCTTCTGGTGTCCGCAACAGCATTCACAGCATCGACGATGGTCTGCCACATGGCTGTTTTTGCTGCCATTCTGGTGTTTCTGACCAATGTTCCAAAGATCTGTGGCTCGACTCTGAGGATTTCATCAACAAGGACCTCCAACTCTCGGTTACTGAACTTTGGATTCTTGGTAGTGGGCATGGTGAGGGGTGTGGGTGTGGATGGTGGGGGGGGTGTGTGGATGTTGGGGGGGGGGTGTGGATGGTTGTGGGTGTGTGTGTGTGAATGTGATGAGGGTGTGTTTGTGAAGGTGGTTGTGTGAAGGTGTGCAAGTGTAAGGTGTGGTGAAGCTTGTAGTATGGTGCTGTGGTGTCTGGCAGCAGTGAGTCTGTTGCAAAGGCTCATGGTTTGTGTGTGTGGGCCCTTTTTATTGGTCCATGGGTGGGTGTGGCAGTGTTTGAAGTTTGGGTGGGTGTGTTATAAGTAGTGGTGGTGTTTTGGGCCTCTGTTTGTCTTTGGCAGTTGCAGGTCAGTGAAGGTGTTTTTGTAGTGTTTGTTGGCCATGTTTAGTGGCTTTGTGCCATTCGTATAGTGTATTATTGTGTTGTTTTGTTTTGTGCTGGTTGTGTACGTGCGTTTTGAGCGTGTGTACGGTGTGTACATGGGCCATTTGGTTGTACGGTGCTGTCCTTGTGTGTGGGTTGGTACGACTCGTACATGCGTTTGTGATGTTGGGGCCTGGGGTGCGCTCCGTACTTAGGAGGTTGTGTTGGGGGTAGGACCGGAACGTACTGGGGTTTGGGTACACGGTGGTACGACACGTACAGGGGTGGGGGTAGGACTCGAACGTACTGGGGTGTGGGTACACGGTGGTACGACACGTACAGGGGTGGGGGTAGGACTCGAACGTACTGGGGTGTGGGTACACGGTGGTACGACACGTACAGGGGTGGGGGTAGGACTCGAACGTACTGGGGTGTGGGTACACGGTGGTACGACACGTACAGGGGTAGGGGGGTGTACATAGACGGTGGTACGACACGTACAGGGGTGGGGGTAGGACTCAAACGTACTGGGGTGTGGGTACACGGTGGTACGACACGTACAGGGGTGGGGGTAGGACTCGAACGTACTGGGGTGTGGGTACACGGTGGTACGACACGTACAGGGGTGGGGGTAGGACTCGAACATACTGGGGTGTGGGTACACGGTGGTACGACACGTACAGGGGTGGGGGTAGGACTCGAACGTACTGGGGTGTGGGTACACGGTGGTACGACACGTACAGGGGTGGGGGTAGGACTCGAACGTACTGGGGTGTGGGTACACGGTGGTACGACACGTACAGGGGTGGGGGTACGACTCGAACGTACTGGGGTGTGGGTACACGGTGGTACGACACGTACAGGGGTGGGGGTACGACTCGAACGTACTGGGGTGTACATACACGGGTGGGGGTTCGACACGTACACGGGTGTACATCCAGGGGGGGGTGTACATTGAACGGGGGTAGGACTCGAACGTACTGGGGTGTGGGTACACGGTGGTACGACACGTACAGGGGTGGGGGTAGGACTCGAACGTACTGGGGTGTGGGTACACGGTGGTACGACACGTACAGGGGTGGGGGTAGGACTCGAACGTACTGGGGTGTGGGTACACGGTGGTACGACACGTACAGGGGTGGGGGTAGGACTCGAACGTACTGGGGTGTGGGTACACGGTGGTACGACACGTACAGGGGTGGGGGTAGGACTCGAACGTACTGGGGTGTGGGTACACGGTGGTACGACACGTACAGGGGTGGGGGTAGGACTCGAACGTACTGGGGTGTGGGTACACGGTGGTACGACACGTACAGGGGTGGGGGTAGGACTCGAACGTACTGGGGTGTGGGTACACGGTGGTACGACACGTACAGGGGTGGGGGTAGGACTCGAACGTACTGGGGTGTGGGTACACGGTGGTACGACACGTACAGGGGTGGGGGTAGGACTCGAACGTACTGGGGTGTGGGTACACGGTGGTACGACACGTACAGGGGTGGGGGTAGGACTCGAACGTACTGGGGTGTGGGTACACGGTGGTACGACACGTACAGGGGTGGGGGTACGACTCGAACGTACTGGGGTGTACATACACGGGTGGGGGTTCGACACGTACACGGGTGTACATCCAGGGGGGGTGTACATTGAACGGGGGTAGGACTCGAACATACTGGGGTGTGGGTACACGGTGGTACGACACGTACAGGGGTGGGGGTAGGACTCGAACGTACTGGGGTGTGGGTACACGGTGGTACGACACGTACAGGGGTGGGGGTAGGACTCGAACGTACTGGGGTGTGGGTACATGGTGGTACGACACGTACAGGGGTGGGGGTACGACTCGAACGTACTGGGGTGTGGGTACACGGTGGTACGACACGTACAGGGGTGGGGGTACGACTCGAATGTACTGGGGTGTACATACACGGGTGGGGGTTCGACACGTACACGGGTGTACATCCAGGGGGGGGTGTACATTGAACGGGGGTACGACTCGAACGTATGGGTGCTGGGGGGAGTGTTTGGCGCGTATGCGGGCACGTATCTCCATGGTTGCAATGGGAGTTCGGTGCGGACGGTGTTTTTACCATACGGTTGTGAGTTCGGACGCATGGGTGGGATCGTGATTCCTCGGTCGGACTTGACTTTTCACGTTTGTACGGTAAATCGTCCGAGGACGTGTCGGACACATTTTCCGACCCGAGGACCTGTGGGGAATGATTCCCAATGCGATTCGTATGGACTTTTTCCCATGCGAATCGTAATTTGCATTTTGTACGACACTTGTACGATTCGTACGGTAAAAAGACCGGATACGAGTCGTACGGGGAATTTTTTTACCGGATCGTGATCGGCACCCAAGTGTTTTTGGTTGTATTTGAATGAAGATGTTGTTTGTAGACAAAATGTTGTTTAGTTGATGTAGTCTCTGAAAGTTAAAGAACATTTATTGTTGTGGTTGGTTTAGTTTTTTAAGTGGGGTGGTATTGCTGTTTGGTATAGACTATATTTTTATTGTAGAAACGTATTTTATTGTTTTACAAATCAACAACTCAAAAAACATTCCCCCGCCTTCACCTGTCCTGGAAGTACCACACATTTATCATCAAGACCAATTATTCAGGAGAATGAACAACCTTCCCACCCAGTTCTCTACCCCCCCTCCCCCACCACATGTCAATGTACCCCCGTCCCCTACCCCTCTTACTATGTGCCCCTCCTCCCTAATAAATAAGATGCAGTAGCCTAACCTCTCCCTAAGCAAACAGAGCCTACCCTCATGCCCAGTGGTATAAACTATAGGTGTTAATTTATACAGGTTTTTAAAAATTTAAAAAAGAGAACATGGATTTGTTTAGGGGTTTAGGATGTTTTGGGGTTTGAGTAGGATTTAATTAATATTTTATAAAGTATTTTGATAGTATACTTACTTTTTAGTGAGTCTTTTCTGGCAATCTTCAATATTTTCTTTAGCTGTTTGGAGTAATATCTGTAGTGGAAACATAAAGAGATGGAATATATAAGTTAGTTATTTATTTGAGTAAAGATAAATTAGTGTTTTAGTTTAATTTGGCAGTTTAGTTAGAAAAGAATATTTACTTACGTTTTTAGAATAGTAGTAGGATGTAGGTTTCTTCTGTTTAGTAGAGTTTCTTCTTCGTTCAATGCTTTGGTTTAAGGCACAGTAGAAGACTTGTTTTAATTGGTTCATATAGTGGTTTCAAATTGTTTCTTGAATGTTATTGGTTGTTTTCTGTATGTGGCCTTTCTATTGGATGGTTTGAATTTTTTTTAGTTAATTGGTTTCCTTTTATGGAAAATGCTAAGTAAGAGTATATTTAGTTTTAAAGGAGGAGAGTTTTAAATCATTATATATAAAAAGATTGTTTATAATGTGTAGTAATTTTATTTAAATGTGTTCGAAATGCCAATGTGATAATTATTTCAGTGTTTTTTTTATTATGTTGTTAAATATTGAGATCGCTATAAATGTTATGTTTATGTTTAAGTAGAATCTCATTTGAAAATGTATGTTTTGGGAAAATATTGTCTTTATGTTGTTGAAAGTATTGGTTTTATTAGTATTAGAATTGTCGATATATTTTAAAAAAACGATATTATTGATGTCTATATTTTGGTTATCGATATTTGTGACATGTGTCATATTTATTAACTCATGTCGATATTTAGTATTGCGATATTAATGTGTGCGATATTTGTGTGATCGATATAATTGTATTACGATATTGTAGTGTCGATATTAGTGTAGTTTTTTAAATAAGTATACAATGTCGATATTTTTGATGTCGATATATTTGATGCGATATTTGGGTAGTTCGATAATGTGTCTGTCGATAATATGTCAGAGATCCATCCGTGAGAGGGATATCCTGCAACGGTGAGTCCTGTAAGAAGACAACTACTAGTTGGAGGAAACACCTCTACCAGGGCATACAGCGGAAAGTTGAATAACAATGGTCCACCATCATTCCACCCACACTTCCACCGGCGGCGGTACAAGAAAGAGACTGTGAGGCGCACTTCCACTGTGTAAGTCCAAAAGAACACATCCGTAGAGCACTCGGACATCGTGCCAAGGAGTTGGAGTGGTCCCGGCTGTCAGAATACCTCGCTGGCAGTTGACCATCGGCAAAGAGACTACGTGGAAGTCCTAATCGCCCATTCATGTTTTGTTTGCAACTTGTGTGTTTTCTCCCACAGGTTCGGACTTCATTTTGGTTTAACTTTCATTAAAGTTTGGGAGGGATGTAGTATCCGGCTGGATACATTCAAGTGTTCCACTTTACTGTAACCCACACTGAACACCCACCCACCACAGGCGTCACAAGTCAGGTGACCCTGACAATAAAAGGGGCTGAGCGCACGTGCTCCTGGCCAGTTACTGTACCAGTCATCCTGTGTCTGCGTCCAGTCATTTATCGGCATGCGGGCCTGAGGGCCCAACCATTACAACTTGCAGGGTGAGTGTTGAGGTTGTTTTTTAAGACCTGCGCCCTTCCTTCGGTGTTCCTTGTTGCCCTTTTCATTTGTTTTAGTTGCAGGGCAAGCGACTACAACACTAAGAAACCAAAAGGAATGCGAGGCAGCACACTCTGGCAGACTGCAAACATCGCCCTGTTATTTGGACTCTTTTACAGGCTAGAGGGGGAAGGGATGCGGGGGGAGCTTTTGCCACCATTTATTTTGTCGAACAAATAACAAAACTGACTGTTCATCTTCCCATAGCACCGTTTATCTCTCTAACGACTTCAAACTGATTAATACATGCACAGAGTTCCATTTGATGCCCAATTTACAGGTTTTTACCCCTTTGTGCCCTGTTTGCACGCTAATATATGTACAAAATTAGTTGGCTTTAAACGTTATCTTTCAGAAAGCACATTATAGCGCACAATGTAGCTATAATGCATATTTGGCATTTCCAGTGTGTCAATTATGCTTCCTGGAAACCTGATATAGATAGCACTGCTGTAAATATATTAAAAAGCTTCAAGTGTTTTTGTATTAATTTCTATTTAACCGGATTCGCATGTCGGGTCAATGAGAGGAGGTGCTACATACAGATGAGCAGAAAGACACTCATGCAGATGACTGTTAAGCCTGAACTCAGTAAACTTTTTTTGTACAGGCTGCTGCTTTCACAACCTGCTTTATTTTTCCTCCTTAATACATTCAAGATGAAGGATCCGTTACATTTGAGAAATGAAGGTCTGCACAACATAAGCTGCTCTTTAAAATAGCTGTTTCCTGTTTATCACTATATAACACTTATTTACATTTATTTCCGTGGCATTTAGAAGGTTGGCATTAGTATAATCCTCGGTTGCACAAATTGAGCACTGGATTGGTGGTGTTGGCAGAACAGGATCCATACAAAACTTTTTTTGTAAATACAAGGTTACACTTGGGAATTGTCTCCACCATCCACTAGACAAACCAAGCTAATGCATTTGCCTGTTTCATTCTGACACTCCTTATCTTTTGTTTCTAACCCAAGCACACATTTGTCACTAGGGAGACATGGTGTCTCTAATTCTAACAGGAAACAGTTAACTACACAAAATAACAAACAGGGCTTCATTTTGCTAAAAAGTGCTCTGGAGGTGCAGTATAGTTAAGTTTGTATCTGAAAAGTATCAATACTAAACCTAAACAGCCTTCACCATCAGTAAGTTAAATATAAGCAGCATTCATCAGCATGATGTTAAACACAGACCAAATTAACCAGCATGATATTGAACGCTGAGCTTGTGATTATGTTCCGCCTGCACAGCGCTTTCTGTTATGTCACCCAGACCCCTGCCCGCTTTCTGTTATGTCACTTAGCCCTTGCACTCCTCCCATTCTATGTTATGTCATCTAGCCCCTGCACTTCTCCCGTTCTACGTTGTTACCCAGCTCCCCACCCTCCTCCCCCTCTCCGTTATGTTGCCCATTGTCCCCACTCTCCTCCCACTCTCTGTTATTATGTTTTACACCCTCCTCCCTCGTGTTACTTGTTACACTTGTTAGCAATGTCTGGGCAAAGGTCGCAGCTCATTAGTACCAATTCAACACCTAAATATAGCAATAAGCAACAGAGAGGTGAATAGTGAACCTTTGCAAAGGGCCTTCCACTGAGCTGCACCACATGGTACTGAATTTTCAGTAACGTTTGAACCGTTTAGGCGAGAACATTTTTGTTTAGGTTAAAATCTGCAGATTATTCATCTGATGATGGCTATGTGGCAAATCCATAATTGTGTGAAAAACGTGCTACTGCCCATACTGCCTTTTGGAAAAAACAAGTCATAACACTTTTACCAAGTTTCAGTATCTTATATTGCCCAACTGCTCACCAAGTTAAAATGTACAACCCCCAAAAAAGTATTATTAATCACATAGATGAAACCTAATGCATTTACCATTGCTTGTTTACTTTAAGGCTTTGCCACCTTCTGGCTCAAATTTGATGGTGGGTGCCCTTGATACATCCCATACTCACTGGATGAACGACCTAATTATTTCTCACTGGGCAAAGCACTATCCCTTTATTTGTACGTTTATCACAAATCACCGTGAAACCATCAATACATGGTTAGTGGCAGTTTATAAAATGAAATAAATCAAAATAGCAGTTATTTTAATTTATTTGATAACTGGGGGTGACCGATCCCAGACTCTCCTCTTAGATTTCTGAAAATTACAGGAAAGGTGAACAAATCCTGCCTGCAGCACGTGAACACTGTCCGTGGGACATAGACCATATGCACTTTTTCCTAGACTATACTTCTTTGGTTCAATGTTATTCCTGGAAGTGAAATGCTGCCTTCGCCACCATGCCATTAACTTTACAATGCCTTATCCTGCCAGACCGCGTCTGTCTGTGAAAGTCTAATCATACAATTCTGACTGGGAGAGCAAGTGATCCCTAGACCCAAAAGTCCTAAGGGACGGGAAGAGGAAGGAGCTCCAGACGGAGGAAGGGCAATCAACAGCAGCTGACTACTAGTCACCCTACCAGAGAGTGAAGGAAATTGCCCGATTAGGGTCACCCGGGTCACTAATGACCAGCTCTCAGCTTTCCATACAAATGAAGAGTCGATTAGACAGTAGAGAATACAAACCAATAGCTGTGTATTCAAAGAACACTCATAGCAGAGCCCGTCTGCCCAGTCGCTAGGAATGCTGTAGAGGGACTGACATCAGCAAGCGTAAAGATACATTATGTACATTTCAGAACCAATAAAGGCACGCTCATCAAGAAATTTTCCAAGCAGATGTAGCTAAGCAGTGAACAACAAAGAGTAAGTATCGATTCTGAGACCGGGCACACATTATCTGCTATTCAAGGTCGTTCTGCCCATCCCTTCCACTAGACAAGTGGGAGAAGTCCTCTATCTTGTGGAAAAGGTATGCGCTAAAAAGAACAGTGTATTCATTAGTGAAGCAAAACTCAACCTTGGAGAAACGCAACTAAGCAAAGGTCTTTTCTCAGAAATAGCAAGGGATTAGTTTCGATCATGATTCAAAATGGCGCCCAAATAGAAAATGGTGCTAACTTACATATGATAATACACAAATGAAATCATGTCTATTCCAACAGACCCTCCTTTTAGCATGAGCTAAAACAATTTCTAACAAGAACAAGGAAAATATAAAAACAGGACTTTTATGAATATTCCATATTTTCAGCATCAGGAAAGGAGACTGTAAGGAGGAAAGAAGTCTTGAAAATGCCCTTGTCTATCTGCATTAAGTCGCTTTCTGTATCATCATCACAGCATTGGTATCATGAATCAATATTATCCTCTTAGGAGTGAAAAAAGTTGTGCAATAAGAACAACAGAAGGGAAGGCATTGAATGAGGGCACAACGAGACATCAATATCACTATTAAGTAAATCACTTTTTCAAGAATCCAGCGTCAGCTGCCAAAGAGGCCAACTCCAATTCCCACTTTCCATTCCCTTGGCATTATCAAGAATGTCTAAAATGTGTTGGGTAATATTCTTTTCCATATTTGTTATCCTGATAACACACTGATTTCCCCCTACCTCGCATACACCCCCACTCTTAGCTAAATTAAAATCAACAGCATATCTTGTTTGTTCTGAATATATTCGCATACTCTCCAACTGAGTGGTGAAGTCGCATAAAGCAGCCACGGTAGTGTTAGATAACATTTGGAGCTTGCACCCAAAATATTCTCTGGCTTTCTCACCTTGGGCCATAGAAGTACCACCCAAAGTGAAAATAGAGGAAAAGATGTATCCAAAAGTGATGCCATCACTATAATTGTTAACCTCTATATCAGTCACTCCCTTACAGAATTCCTTGGTCAGAGTTCTTTTAATCCATCTTACTTTAGGCTTCACACTTTTACAAGGTACACCCAAAGGCAGTACCATCCCAACTGCCACATTATTTATACCATTATGGACATTAGAATAAGTCCCATTAGACAAAAACAAAAACCCTGGGTGTGCATAAATCGGTTTATCATAATCCAGTGCATAATATCGGGAATCCCACCCAAAGGTACTGGGGTCCTCTGAATTTACTAAAGGGAGCGTGGTCTTATGCAACACAATTCCTGAACAATTTATGTACAAGGAAGTATCAGTACTGTTGATAATTGGACAACAAGCAGGATAATAACCAGTCTCTCGGGGAACTGTCAATTCCTTGTAATGCCAACCCACCAAAGTTATATTCTGGTTCTCCATATAAAAGATTATTACAGTACGTACTATCATTGCAACCGTGAAAACCCTCCCCCAATGGTTTTCTATAATAGAGGCACGGCCCTGAGTCACCGAAACCCAAACTTTCCTTTCACTTCCAGAAAGTCAGGTGGTCGAGTATGCGTATAATTCACAAGTGATAAAGGGTACGCAGTCCATAGGCTAGTGACAGATTGAGTGGGGTAACAAGCTGTTCCTTCTCCAAAGAACCTCTTATGTGTCTCTAAGAATACATTGCTGGGATCTGCTCTTCTATTTCTTGTTGGGGAGATAACCTTACCCTAACTACGTAAAGGTACACTTTGATCATTTTCCAAAACCCATGGCACATCACATAATAAGATCAACAGAAAAATCACAAGATCAACACGTTAACTTTTCTTACGGGTCCATAACATATTGTTCTGGGCAGTAAGAAGCACTGGCTGCTTCTCCTCAACAACCATTCTACCAAAGGGATGCATAACGAATGATAAAATGGGGGAGGCAAAATGCAAGAGAATTATACAAGTTCCCTGTGTCTGTCAGAGCCTCACTGGTACAGGCTCCTATTGTCCACCAATATGTTGGCACTCTTAAGCACTGGCGGTGGAACTTGCTCTGTCCTAAGCTCATATGCCACGTCAATTACAATGGTATGCATTCAGGGTACACTTGGCCTTCCCTATCTAATGTCCAAACAACTAAACTAAGGTAAACAAATGTGTTACACCAGTTTCAGCTAATTTTGTTGGTACCACAACCCAGTACAACCTATCTTACACTGTCCATACCTAATCTCTTTACTCCTTGGATGCAATTTTCCTCAGCCTGTTGTGGGGATTCTGCACATACACAGAACTATGCGCAGGAAAACAGGACCTCGGTGTATAGAGGTTGTACATTCCTACCACCTTAGTATCCCAAATCCCTGAGTAGCTATAGTGTCACATTCGTTCTCATATACAATCACGAAGCTATAGATGATTAGACAACCCAGAACACAACACTCCTGATTCTCTCAGGAATCGCAGTAGCAAGAGGTACCCTTTCGCTCACTCAATCATACTTGTCCACAATAAGAATTGTCAGAGTCACGGTTATAGTTCAAAATGTTTATTTTATTGGGGAACCGGAGCTGAGGCGCCACCCGTTTTTTGGGCTCGAATCGGACCCCGGACGCCGGTGGGAGCATCGATCGAAGGTTGTGGCCTTCTCCTCGCCGGCCCCCCGGATTGGAGTAGTGGGGCGATCCGGGGACAAAGTGAATAACAGCGGCGAACGGGGCTGGGCGACTGGCGTACCCCGCACTTTCACTTTCGCTTTTGCGCCCTCCTAGCTCTCAAGCGGGGTCGGACTGCGGAGCGGGGTGTGGTGGTGTGGCCTCGTCCAGGAGCCCGGCTGACCCGCCGGCGGTGGGTTGACCCGCGGTTCGGTGGTCGCCCCTGCCCCCCCCCTGGCACCCGTGACTTGGTATAGCGGCCCGTTTGGGGTGCTTGGCACGACGGTGGAAGAGCCAGCATGTCCACCAAACAAGATGGCGACTGGGCGAAGGTGAAGACGACCCGCCGTGGCACGGCACACCAGGCCAACAGTATGGACCGCTACACGCTCCAGAAGGGTTCTCCGGAGACATCGCGTGCATCCCCGGTGGGCCTGACGGAGGCATCCGCTCATCCGGTGGATCTGACCCTCCGGGACGTCATGGGCGCCATCGCAGAGATGAAGGCCTCGGTGGACCAGCGTTTCGACACCTTAGCGCAAAAAATAGACTCGGTCCTGGTGGATGTGAGCCTTGTGAGGGCAGACTTGTCCAAAACAAACGACCGAGTCGACTTCCTGGCCCACACCACAACGAGCCTCACGACAGACGTGGTGGCCCTCCAGAAGGACCGGCGACTGGAGGACTCCGAGGGTCGGGCCCGGAGGAATAATGTCCGTATTGTGGGGGTGCCGGAGGGACGAGAGGCGGAGGCGGCGGATCTTTTCGTGGAAGAGTTGATCCTGACCCATCTCCAGCCCCGGGGGCTGAGTAAGCTTTTTGCGGTGGAGCGTGCTCACCGGGTCCCCGGGGGCAGACCTAAGACTGGTGCCCCGCCGCGGCCTCTCATTGCCCGGATTTTTAATTTCCGGGACAGAGATGCTATCCTCCAGACCTCCAGACAACAGGGACCGGTCAAGCTTGACAACATGGAGGTACATTTCTACCCAGACTTTACCCCGGCGGTCCAGAAGCAGCGGCAGAGCTTTCTTGGTGTTAAACGTCGCCTAAGGGACCTGAACCTCAAGTACTCAATGCTCTTTCCAGCTAAGCTGAGGGTAGAGGTGGATGGTCGCACGCACTTCTTCGACCGGCCCGAGGCGGCTGGGGACTGGCTGGACACTCTGCCTGGAGATCGTGGCCGGGGGGGCGGGGGGGGCGCGGCTGGCGAGGAGGGCCCGCCGGAGCAGAATTGAGGGGTGACTGCATAGGCCGTGCTCTGGACGTTGTTCCTTCACCATTTATTGATTGCATATTTTCCCCTCCTATGGAGGTCGTGTGGGGTCTGTTGGGGGCTTCCCTCCTCCTCTGGGGGACTAGTTAGTATTTTAGCTATGGGGCGACAGGCACACTGCACTTTGGGGGGGCTGTTTGGGCTCATGCAGGGGTGCAGGGAGGGGGGAGTTTTGTTGGGACCGGGGGGTGGGGGGGGTGTGTCGTTTGTTAGCACCGCAGGGCAAACCCGCTACTATGTTGTTGTTTTTAGGATGCTCGATGGGGGACGACCGATTGTTTCGACGTATGATGGGGGGTAGGGATTTGGCTGTGTTGTCATGGAACGTTAACGGCCTGGGGGATAGGATTAAGCGTGGTGTGGTCCTGCAGTACTTAAAACGTATTTCACCAGATGTTGTCTTCCTGCAGGAGACGCACCTTATAGGTAACTCCTTTCATGCAATGAACCGGCGGGGATATCGTTTGGCGGCCCATTCTGGCTTCACCTCGGGCTCGCGGGGGGTGGGTATTATGATCAAGAACTCGCTCCCGTTGGAGATTGATGAGGTGCGCCATGATGAGAGGGGACGTTACACGGTTATGGTGGGAAGAATGGAGGGTAGAGTGTTTATCTTTATATCAGTGTACGTCCCGCCTGGGTTACAAGCCACCACATTTGCTGACCTGGGGCGCCTCCTTCTGGACCTTCCGAGTGGCCTGCTGGTGGTTGGAGGGGATTTTAATGCGGTAGCCTCTGGGTCTATGGATCGCCATCCCCCTAGGGACCTCCCCCGGGCACAGGCGTGGCTGCCCGGCCTTCTGGACACGCTGGGCCTGGTGGATTGCTGGCGATTAAAGCATCCTACATTGCGACAGTACACCTTCCACTCGGGTGCCCATGGTAGCCTCTCGCGGCTTGATTACATCCTTGTCCCGGCGGCCCACGCAGGGAGGGTGGGGGAGGTGCGCCATCTGGCGCGGGGTATCTCAGACCACTCCCCATTGTTGTTGCATCTCGATGTCTTCCCGAGGGGGGATGGCAGGGTGGCCCCAATCAATGCATGGTATTTGCGCGACCCCACCATTCGTGCTGATTTGATCAAATCCCTACAGCGATATTTCGATGAGAATGTGGGGTCGGTCTCTTCGGCCATCTCCCTGTGGGAGGCTTTCAAGGTAGTCCTTAGAGGGGAGGCCCTCTCCTTTATCTCCCATGCCCGGCGGCGCGAGCGGGAGGAGGTGACCCGGGTAGAGGCCGAGATTGCAGAACTGGAGGGTGACCTGGGAAGCGGGGTAACAGACGACAAGTTGCATGTTCTACACCTAAAGCAGGCGGCCTATCGGGCCCTCGTCACGGAGGCGGCCAGGGGCCTCAGTAGAGAGCAGCAGGGGCGATTGTATGATGTGGGTGATAAGGCTGGCAAATTGATTGCGTGGTTGGATAAGAGGGAGAGAGCGAGCCGTGTGGTGCCTTTGATTGAGAGTGTTGATGGTGCGTGTGTCACTGAGCCGGAAGCCATTGTCTCCTGCTTCGCGGATTATTTCCGCGAAGTTTACTCCCCGGTTTCTCCCTGCTCGGAGGCAGACTCCCATGCCCTGCTTCGGGACATCTCACTGCCCTCCCTAACGGTGGAGGACAGGGATTCGCTGGACGCCCCTCCCACCTCGGACGAAATTGCCTTGGCTATTCGCTCGGTTGCATCCGGCAAGGCCATGGGCCCCAATGGTATTCCCATCGAGCTCTACAAGCTACGCCCGGATGTGTTGGCGCCCCACCTGCGCGCGATGTTCCTGGCGGCCCACTCGCGGGGTTCCCTCCCGCCGGACCAGCGTCTAGCCACAATTGTGGTGATCCACAAGGAGGGGAGGCCCCGTGAACGGGTCACATCCTATAGGCCGATTTCGCTTTTGAACGCGGAGCCCAAAATCCTCGCCAAGGTGTTGGCCAACAGGTTGGTTGGCGTGGTGGGCGATTTGGTCCACCAAGACCAATCTGGCTTTATACCGCACCGCAACACGGCGCTCAATCTGCGGCGCTTGCACGGGGTGCTCGCGCGTGTCCCATTTGTGCGGGAGCCGGCCATCTTGGCGTCCTTGGACGCCACCATGGCGTTTGATACGCTTGAATGGCCATACATCTGGGCGATGCTGGCAAAATTCGGGTTTGGCCCGGGTTTCATTAGCTGGGTCAAATTGCTATATTCGGGCCCATTGGCGCAGGTGGTAGTGAATGGGCGAGTCTCGGCCCCATTCGCGCTGGGGAGGGGTACGCGACAGGGCTGCCCCCTGTCGCCTCTCCTGTTTGCCCTGGCCCTGGAGCCCCTGGCGGAGTGGCTGCGGTGGCACCCTTCTATCCGTGGTCTCCGCTGGACCCCCGAGCATGAGGACCGTGTGTCCCTCTATGCTGACGATATCCTTCTGTATCTCGCCTCCCCGCGTAAATCACTGCTCGTCCTGGTTGATGTTTTGCGTTCATTCGGTCGCAACTCAGGCCTGGTCATCAACTGGGCGAAATCCTGTGTATATGTGCTTTCCGGGGAGGCTCCGGCCCTACCACGGGACTGTCCGATCCAGATTGCCTCCCAAGGTTTTCGGTACCTGGGTATCTATATCACTCTTGACCCGGAGGCCCGCTACGAGCGGAATTTGTTACCCCCCCTCCGGCGTTTGAGGGAGGACGTGGTGCGCTGGCGGCGTCTGCCGCTCTCGCCGCTCGGCCGAGCGGCCTTGTTTAAAATGATGTCCCTGCCACGCTTCCTCTACGCCCTCCAGAATACTATGGACTTGGTCCCGGCACGCTATTTCCGTGAGGTGGAGGGCCTCCAGCGGCGCCTGTTCTGGGACGGGAGGCCGCGCATTGCTCTGGCTAAATTGACGCTCCCGTGGTATGATGGGGGGGTCGCCCTCCCTGACATTAAACGGTATTACTGGGCCTCCCAACTAGCTGCAATTAATCATGGCCTTTACGGGCCCGCCTTGAACCCGGCATTCGAGATGGATAAGATGCTCCTGCCCGGTGGCGATTACAATCGAGCGCTCTACGCTGGCGCGCCCGACTCCCGTTTGACGGGACCGACGCGTGTCATGGTGCGTGTCTGGCACGCGGCTAATGCAGCTATGGGGTGGAAGGACCGTTTGACCCGGGCGTCACCGCTGTATGCGTCTGAGAGGTTGGGCTCCCTGTGGACGTCGAAGGGCTTCGAGAAGTGGGACACGATCGGAATCAGCACGGTGGGAGATCTCTGGACGAGGGGGGGATTCAAAACTTTTGAGACGCTGCAAGCGGAGTTCCAGCTGCAGGGCAGTGAGTACTTTCGGTACTTACAGGTCCGCCATGCGCTGGGCTCCGTCTTCCCGGATGTCGCATCCATTCCGGAGTCTTCCCCCCTGGAGGACAGAGTCCTAGATGGCCATGTCCCGGACAGCACGATCTCCCTCATATACAAAAAACTGATCAACGATAGATCGTGCCTGCTGACTAGTCTCCGCGAGGCTTGGGTTGCCGACGGGCTGGAGCTGGACGATGAGGATTGGATTTCCGCGGTGGCCTCTCCGAAAGAGGTGGCCATCCCGGCTCGCCTTCGTTTCGTCCAGCTCAAGATCCTTCACCGGGTTTACGTGACGGGGCCAAGGCTTCTGCGTATGGGTTATGCTGGTGACGGAATGTGTAAGCGTGGCTGTGGTGCGTTGGCGACTTTCATGCATATACTGTGGGAGTGCCCGAAGGTGGAGCGATTCTGGCGTGGTGTGCATGAGGTCCTGCGTGTGGTGACGCGTGTTGCGCTGCTGCCTGAAGCGAGGAGATGCTTGCTGAATGTATGGGAACCGAATGACTATTCGGTCCCGCAGACGCGGTGGGTGACTCTGGGATACATGATAGCCAAGCGCGACATTGCTCAATTGTGGGGATCCCAGAGGCCCTCTGCGGTGTCGGCCTGGAAAGAGCATATGGATTGGTGTATGTTTCGTGAAAAGGTGGTGTATGTGGCGAGAGGTAAGCCTGGGGCGTGGGTGAAAATCTGGGGCCCCTGGAACGCCTACCGCGGGGGTATTTGTGAGCCACCACTGCTACCGGCTGCCTCGCCTGCTCCGTCTCCCTAGACGGCCCCCCTCCCTCAGCAGCGGGCGCGCGGTCCCCCAGTCCCTGATCTATTCCCATTCCCCTCTCCAGAGTTCTGCTGCTGGTTTGGATCCCCCACTTATGGAGCACGTGCTGTTATTTTGGATCGCGGGTTGCCTTGCGGGTGTGGTTTTTTGGTGTTGTTTTGTTTCAAGAAAAGGGAACCGTACTGTGGGCTTGGAGCTGTGTGGCCTGCACCATTGATTACTCCTGTTTCACTGTTCTACACTGCCTAGAGACTTTTACTGTATGTGTGCAATATGTTTTTGTCATTCTAGCGGCCGGCCGGATGGTTGTAGGCCCATACCTGTAACTTTTACGAACTGCAATAAACGGTTTCAAAAAAAAAAAAAAAAAAAAATGTTTATTTTAACTATCCTGCTCTATATTGCAGTATACGAGCCAATGTCAGCAGCAAAATGCATAAACCTAAAACAGTGAGCATTGTTACAATTCCATAGAATATAAAGGGGGATGATCATATACAGAGAGTGGAAAAAGGACTATAAGGCCTAACCACCTTCCCCTTGGTAAGTCGAAGTTTATCATATAAAGGAAGATCTCTGGGCTTTGTCAGCCGACCCCATACCTTAGTGCCTAGATGGAAGTTTTACATCATAGGAACAGCATAGCTCTTCTCCCCTGTGGTAAATAAAAATTCCTTTACCGGGACTGAATTTGATACAGGAACATAGAAAAATAGCTCGATAAAATGAGAGGCAGAATCCGTGGTATTAGAGGTTCGGAATGGGCTTTATTCCAATAATCGATTATAATCGGTTGCTCCCAATGTTCCGTCACCACGAAGGTTCAGGAAGTGAAGCACACACTTTATTGACAAGAAGTAACTTTTATAGTACATACATTATAATGAAGTGAATACAGTAGGCGTAACAATTGATAAGGACATTGACGTTTGGTCTGCGTAACCAGAAAATGGGTGTAATAATGAGTAAAAAGGAACATGATTGGTTATGATGTCATACATAGGTGGATCTATAAGATAATACTTGGCCTAAATGCGCGCGCAGCAGTATGACGTGTAATTGACGTGTAACTAGGGGGTGACGGGGATTTGACATTTAGCTCTATATGTGGAGACGAGAAGTCTGGGGGGTCAAGTCAACCTAATCCCAAATCATATCTAACATCCTATGTTTAAAGAACTATGTTATCCACAAAAGAAGGACTCTCGGACAGAATCTATTCTATACTGACTGTGCGTGCGTGTACAAGCGTCTAAGTGTCTACACTGAATGCGAGGGGGTAGGAATATTCCATGGTAACAGGGCTATGAGTTACTTGCATGAGGACAGAGAAGATGGGCCTTTTTGCTTGGTAACTGGAAGAATGTTTACTTAAACTACTAGGCAGGAATGCATCGGCTGAGGGGGAGGCAGATAATTCGAAGGTGAAATACAGTTCTTGGCAGAGAGTAGGCTGATGTCAGGCTTCGTGAGCCGCGCAGAGAATGAGACAAAGTTCATGGTCACAGATGCAGGCTCAGACTGGAGCTTTCAGAGGCAGAAGGCAAGAAGAGTTTGATGACAGAGTCAGGGCCTACTTGCCTGGACTGTAAAGTGGCATAAGTGAACCATATAAAGCCGGTGGCCTTTCATATTTAGGAATGGACTATCCGGCCTATTCATGGCGGATCTGTCAAAGGACATGTTGACGGTGGACGCACATGTATTTGCGTCTTCATAACTGGAACTGGAGGGAACATATATGTACTTGTGATATGCACATGGAACCGTTGGGGTCCAAGATAGGGGACATAACTGACCAGGAAAATCCATATTTCCACATTCCCTCCTTGTCCCCTGCTTGCCCTTCAAGAGATATCAATCTTCATCAATCCATTGATCTGTTCATATAGCACCATTTGTTCTTCTTTCTTCTTCCGGGATCTTGAATGAAAATCTTGATGTGGAATGCACGATGTGGCACACAGACCACAAATCGCTGGTCCACATTGTAGACATAGACAGCAACTGAATAGTATGAGAAGGCCAATACCTAGGAAGGATAAAATTCTCCATCCCCAGGCTGATACCGCATTCCAAAACCAACTGGACCAAGTCCAAGTGCCTGGGTTCTGGTGTATCTGGCTTACAATCTTATGAAGGCGAGTGATGGCTTTATATACAGATGGCGAATTTTCTGGTATGAATACGCAGCAGCTTGATCCGATGACCCTACAAGCTCCGCCCCTATCAGCCAGGATGACGTCAAGGACAAGACGATTTTGAAGCACAACAATCCGCATAGCAGACTGCTCTTCCGTTAAATTGCCTAAGGCGGAAATAGTCTCATTCACTACTGCTTCAAGGGTTCTAGTTAATCTACGTATCAGCTTACTATTAGTAACAGTACCTATATAGGGAAAGATGCCTTTATTAAAATCTACATACTTGTCCCATGCCGTCTCAGTGTAATCGACAATGGGGAGATCTCTCCGTTCTCTGTTGTGTACTAAATGAATATTTCTGTAATAATCAGGAGGAGCTAGGAAAACAGGTGGCAAAAGGAATGCTATGTAGCAGGTACCATCCCAATCTAGAGGTAGACGCATATATGCAGTCTGACCACATATAAAGTAGGAGTGGCGAGAAGCTCTAAATGAAGATTTTCCTTGATCACTGAATTCTACTATAGTAGTGCATTTACTATGGCCCATATGTATGGAACCAACCTTTCTTACACACAATTTACCCCTCGTTGGGAATACTGACATGGTGGGTAAGACTAGTTCAATTTCAGATACGACATTTAGAATCATGAGATTAGGTGTAAAATTACCTAATCCATATACTTCATTTTCTAGATCAGTTCCTGTTCTTTTGGGGCGACCCTCCTTGTCAGGGTAGCAGACTTTGAGTAAAACTAGGTTCAGGTTTCCCCATATCCAATGATCTTGGTAAACTGCTGTGTCTGAGTCTATGGAATTGATTAAACTAAACCATGCTCCACAGGAGCCATTATGTGTAAATGGATGTGGAAAGAAAGGCAGGACTCCTTCATAATTCTGATAGGGAGGGAGTCGGCCACACACCCAACAATTGGTGGCATTACTAGTCTGATGGGAATGATGTAACATACTAATGAAAGTGTTATTGCGCAGCGCAAGTCTATAAGACAATTCATGCGGAGGTAAGTCACTAAAAGAATGTTCAGCAGCAACATTATAAACATGTCTAGAAATAGGGTAATATATGTGCAACAACATACTTGTAATGATTATTAAAAGACTTAAGGAAAACAAAATTAATAATGTCCCTATACAATGGCTGCGCAGTGATTTACAATACGCCTGTCGTTTCATCATTTTTCGCGACTGTTCATGATTCAGGTCTAGAGGATACATGTCAGAGACAGATTCAACCGCTTCACCTAGGGGAGGACTTAAACAATCAAACCGTCTGACGTCCTAGGCCTTAACTTAACTTTGTAAAGTTCGCTTTCAGTTTTTTCCACCAAAGGAAGTTTTGAATCAGTCTGTGAGGGAGTGCAGGGCACAATGTCTATATCCGAGGATTGTCCATGAAATTTCTTGATGTGGCTTGAATGAATCCAGCCCTTGCGGCCCTCGATCTTCACGGCTGTTCTTGTGGTCAGCAGAACCAACTTGGGTGCTTTCCACCTGGGCTCCAGCTGAGTCTTTCGGTCGAAATTCCTCACAAAGACAAGATTACCCGGAACAACGTCATGGGGTTTCACCTCAGTGTTGTCGGGAAAGGCTGCAGCTACCTGTGAACGAGAAGATTGTAGTGCAGACATCAAGGAAGCCAAGTAATCTGTCAGCATATTACAGTCAATATCAGTTATTTTGCGTGGTATAGGCGTCCCCCACATATTCGGTGGTCTACCGAAGATCACCTCATACGGGGATAGCCCTGTTCGAGAGTGTGCTACCATTCTCATGTAAAAGAGTGCAACTGGTAACGCTACTACCCAGTCGACACCTTTCTCTCTGCATATTTTGGACATTCTAATTTTCAGTATCTGGTTATGTCTTTCTACGAGACCTGCTGCTTCGGGGTGTCGGACACAGTGAAATTTCCACTGATATCCTAGCAGAAGTGAAACGTGTTTCATTAATTCGGATGAGAACGGCTGGCCGTTATCTGAGTAGACAACACGTGGTAAACCGTATCGTGGGAAGAATTCTCGCACCAACTGTTTGGCAGTAGTCGGGGCAGTGTAATCTGAAACCGGGTATGCCTCCGTCCAACGGGACAGAGCACAAACAACTACGAGAACATATTTGAATCCTCGACATCGTTCCATCTGGATATAATCCATCTGGAGTACTTCAAAAGGATGATTAGGGGTATGAAATCCACCCTGTTCTACGGGAATGCTTTTACCTGGGTTAAACTGACAACAGATCATACAGGTACGGACCTTTTGTTTTGCGGCTGCTCGTAAATGTTTATTGAACCAAATGTGTTGAATGCTGTCCAGCATAGCTTTTTCTCCTAGATGTGCTGGACTATGTATAGTGTTAATTATAACTTGGACCATTGAATCAGGAAGGAACCATACAGACTTTTCCTTCATCATCCATCCTTGGTCCGTTTGGACCCCTCCTAATTCAGTCCATTTCTTTATTTCGTCTGGTGTAGCATGTGTCTGTATGTCAATTACGTCAAGAGTAGGATCTTTAACTGTCATACAATGTGTCGGCATCGGGACTATTGTCTTTGTCATGTCGGGAGTTTGAGTTTGAGCAGTCTGTTTAGCCGTTCTGTCGGCTAGATCATTGCCTTGGGAAATGATATCAGTAACTTTCGTATGAGCTTTACATTTCATAATTGATATTGCAGTAGGTAGATGTATTGCATCTAATAAGGCATGAATGAGGGGTCCGTGCTGAATGTGGGCACCGTGGGAAGTTAAATAACCTCTCTCTCGCCACAGCACGCCGAAGTCATGTACGACTCCGAATGCATAACGTGAATCAGTGTATATGTTGACTTTCTTACTTGTGGCCTGAATACAGGCTTGTGTCAGAGCGATGAGCTCTGCGGCTTGAGCTGACAAAGTATTTATACGATTAGTTTCAATGACTTCAGTATCTGTTGTGACTGCATAAGCAGCCACTAATTCTCCTGTACTTGTTCTCTTGCATGAACCATCTACATACAATGTCAGGTCTGGATCTAACAATGGAACATCTGTTAAGTCTTGTCTGGGTTTTGTCGTTACAGTAATAACTTCAATACAGTCATGGGCTAGTGGGTCTGTTCCGGTTACTGGCAAAAGTGTGGCAGGATTCAATGTGTTACAGCGTCTGATTTCTATATGTGGCTGAAACAATGTAAGCTCGTATCCTGTAAGTCGCGCTATAGTCAAGTGTTGTGTTTGCGTTCTATTTACAAGAACCTCTACTGCGTGTGGTACTTGAACTGTCAATGGATGTCCTAACACTATGGCGTCGCTTTGTCTGATTGCTAAAGCTGTTGCTGCTACTGATTTTAGGCATGCAGGCAAAGCCTGAGCTACGGGATCTAATGTACTAGAAAAATAAGCACATGGTTTGTGTGCTCCTGCTTGTTCCTGTGTGAGTACTGACAAGGCAGTACCTTCGCGTTCTGTAACAAAGAGTGTAAACTGTTTTCTGTAACATGGCGTTGCTAAAACGGGTGCTTGACATAAAGCTTTCTTTAAGCTTTCAAAAGCTTGTGTGTGTTCCTGAGTCCAAGGGAGAACAGTCGGTGTGGCTGCCTCCTGTGTTGTCAATTGAATGAGTGGTTTTGCTAGAAATGCATATTGCGGGATCCACTGTCTACAGTATGAAGTGAGGCCTATGAAAGCCCGCACCTCCTTTTGTGTCTTGGGTATTGACATGTTAGCTATCAACTGAATGCGGTCGGGTGTAAGCTGCCTTCCCTCCTTGTCCAGCGAGTGTCCAAGATAAACAACTCGCTGGACACAGAATTGCAGCTTAGAAGGGGACACCTTGTGCCCTTTTTCGGCTAGAAATTGTAAAACTGTCAGTGATGCTTTTTCACATTCAGGTTCGCTTCGGGCGGTGATCAGCAGATCATCGACGTATTGAAGCAAGGCGGTGTTAACTGGCATGTGGATACTGTCAAGTTCTCGTTTCAGTGCTTGGCTATAGATGCTGGGGCTTTCTGTAAATCCTTGAGGTGCACGTGAGAATTTAAAGCTACGTCCATTTAAACTAAATCCGAACAAATATTGGCTTTCCGGATCTATTGGGACGCTGAAAAAGGCATTTTTGAGATCAATTACAGTAAAGAATGTTGCTTCGGAATCAATAGCTGTCAGTAATGACGAGATATCTGGGACCACAGGGAATTGTGGCACAATGCATTTGTTTAACTCGCGCAGATCAATAACCAATCGATATACTGGCGGCGCTGTAGGATCTGTTCGTTTAAGAATCGGTATTATCGGTGAATTACATATATTGGAGTCTGTTTCCACAACTACTCCTTGGGCAATGAGCTCGTCAATGATTTGTAGTAAAGCCACTACAGCATCTGGTGGTAACTTGTATTGTCGCATTCGTGGTAGCACCACTCCTGCCTTTAATGTGACTCGATATGGTGTAATATTCATGCATCCAACATCAGTAGGGCCTTGTGCCCATAGATGTGTAGGTAAAGTCTGCAGTCGGGGATCCATGTCTCTAGATACATAGTGACCTTTAAAATCACGTAAAAACAACCTTACTCCTTCCGGAGAACAACATATTATGGCTCCTAGGGCTTTCAACGTTTTTATTCCTAACAAGTTTTCTGGACATGATTTAGTAAGCAATAGATCTGTAGTTCGGGTCAGAGGTCCTATCGTAAGTGGAAGAGGCTGTGACACTTCATTAACAATAGGTTTTCCTGAAAAACCAAGGGAAATATTCTGTGAGCCTGAGAGGGGTGCCCCTGGGACTTCACTTCGTTTTATAGTTGTTCGACTTGCCCCTGTATCGAGTAAAAATTTTCTATCTTGACCTAATAATTCACTATGTACATAAGGTCCTTCTTGATCTACAGGAATCTCGATAAGGGGTAAGTCAACTTCCCTCTCTAGGCTAGTTCATGCGTAACGCTGATACTCGGGATATTCATACTGTGCGGTCTGATACATTTGTCGTGTTGTTGTCGGTGTGGCAGCAACAGGCAACGGTGGTGCAGCTGGCACAAACTGTATTGGCTGTTGTGCGGTTGGCATGGCCTGGGCATGCTGCGTAGCTCCTTGTTCGTTCTGATCTTGTCTTAGTGGCCGTGATCTTTCCTGTGTTTTACCTATGGCGATATTATGTTTTAGCACTGGACAGTCGTGTACGTGATGACCTGGCTTTTTACAATAGTTGCATGTCCCTTTTACAGGTCCTGCTGAATCGGAATGTGTCATACCCTTTTTATGTCCTTCAGCTGGAACTGTCTGGGAGACTAGCATTTTCATTTTTGTGTCTTTCATGCGTCTGTGTTCATGTTCTTGTTCCTCTCTAATTCTATTGTGGTGGTACTGTAACATTTGTAACATTTGTGTTGGAGTGTTACCTTGCCAGGTACTCTCGAATTTTAATACTCTATTCTTTACTGGGGGCAGGGCATTTTCCACTAATTTTGTTACAAACAGATGTGGGTATGATTCGCTACTTGCTCTTATGCCACTATTTATACCAAAACATTTCTCGAATCGGGCATAGTAATCACTAGTGTCTTCATCTTGCTTCTGTTTACAGGCTGAAATTGTACCCCAATCTTCCTTTTTCGTAGTTAATAAACGTGGCAGTACCTGTACTAGTAGACCTGGTAGTGCTTTAGTTTTGTCCCCAAGCCCCGAACCTGGACCTCGGGCCCTTTCTTCTGCTTCTAATGCTGACCATTCTATCTTTTGGTCACCTACCTCCCACTCTTTTTCCTTGAGTTTCTCATAAATGCCAGCAGGCATCAACACCTTTAATATTGTCATAATGTCGGGGTAGGTATACTCTCCCATGAGTAACATGTCTTTAATTTCTCGGTGAAAACCCGCTGGGTCCTTGTCATGACTGGGTACTACTTTCTTCATTTCTAACAATTCTATTTTCGATATAGGCGTATATACAAATACACGTTTAAACTGATTGTCCTCGCCTTTTATTGGGTGTACTTCTCGTAAGGGATTCTGTCTATCCAGGTGATACGTTGTTCTTTCCTTGACAGGCAATGAGACATGCTCTGAGCATACAAAAAGAATATACTGTTTTCTAGATACTAGAATTTCTTTAATTAATTTGGTACCTGGACCTCTCCATTTATTCATAAGCAATTCAGTCAATATGTCAGGTAAGGGACCAGGGTCCGAATGCTGACTCTGATATAGTATAATGAGTTGTTGAATCATATAAATCCCAGCTAACCTTTGTTCATCTGGGGTAAGATTCAAAAATGTGCGTACTACTGTATCATCACTATATTTTCCGGGACTGTCCACCCAATGGACAGCTGCCCTCGCTAAATCTTGTTCATCCATAGAATCGAGAAAATGATAACCCCTTCGTTCTCGGAGTAGTTTGTCGGCGGTTTGGAACGAATGCTCGTTAGACCTTATGTTAATTATAGGTATTTGGAAATTCCTGTCATTATCTGGACATATTGGACGTATTGGGTCAGTATGCCATCTAGTCTGATTCCTATTACAAGATCTTCCTCTACCTACATAGGCTATGGTGTCTGACTGTCCGGCGGGCAGTCCTGACCCTTCTTCCTCGCTTTGCTCGAACTCGTCTACCTCTAATCGCTCTTCGTGTAGGCGTTCTATTTCTTTACGGATCTTTCGGCACATGGCTATTATACAATTTTGCTTATCGTGTCTCCCTTCTGATATATTCTGGCTCCATTTTGTAAGAATTTTCATTGCTTCCGGATCTACCCCCGGTCGGTCTTGATTTCTGATCACACAGTTTATGAGGAAACGTAACAGTTCCCCCTGTATCTCTACTTTCTGGTATTCCATAGCTCTGTTAATACATTCTGGATCTCGCCCTGTTTGAACAAAATGATATATTTTATCTAGATGCGCAGTCATTCCTGGTAGCTTCGCTAAATACCCTGCGGCTCGTCTGATACGTAATGATGCCAGGATCATTTCGTCCTCTTTACCGAGCACCGGGTCATATCTACAATCTATAAGAAGTTCCTTAAGCGTACGATCACTTACGAATTTGGGTGTACGTGAATGCGCTGACTCTTGAAAAATAAGTTTATTTATTCTAGGTGGCGTAGAAAAAATATTGGTAGCGCCTCCCGTGGCCCCGTCTGGGGCGTCGGGTGTGAAAGGATTCGTCGAACGTGACACAGCAACTATAGGTGTGGACTCAGCTATAGAAGTACCTGTAGGAACAGATGCAGAAACAGATGTGCTTGCCGGAACTTGTGACTCGATTTGTTGCTGTAGGGATACGGGCACTGGATCTTGGCGTTGAACCTCCCTGGTATGCGGTCTATATGGGGCGGAATTAGCATACTCGGGAGCTGCGTCATCTAAATATGAGGAAAGAAAAACATCCTCTGCGGTTCTAGGATGCCCCTTAGGATGTACCTTTATTGGGAACAATGGGGTTGGCAAGTCTTTTGGTGTTTCTGGAGTAGCTTTAGGTAATCCTTCGGCCAGAAGGGGATACATACCATTCATAAGGGCATTTCTTTGTCTGTCTACTTGTTCTGATTTCACTCGGATACCTTCCTCAATTAATAGATTCTCTCGAACTTTATTGGAATTCTCTTTACTCTTCTCTTCCTGTCTACGTGCTTTTTCTGTTCGTCTATGTGATTCTTTACGCCACAATTCAACGGCGTCTTTCTGTGACTGTCTGACTTTCCTTTTCCATAACTCTTCCTCGACTTTCATGATGCACTCTGCATCCCAGGTCCCCGCTGTGGGCCACCTCTGACTTTCTGGTAATCCCTTGGTATAGTCTACCCATAAATCAAGAAATAATATAGCGTCTAAGCCATGTTTGTGATACATAAAGTGCCCTGGGGTGTCCCTAGGAGGAATAGGGACGGCTTCTTCGAGAACCCCTTTTCTGGTAGTGATCTGTCTTAATTTCGAAAAGAGCGGCATATTGAGAATTGACCTTATACTTGATTTTGACCTGATACTTGAATTTGAACAGACTTAATACAATAAACACGATAATGAACAGTCATTCATACCACGATATTCAGAACATACTTAAACACTTTAAACATTAAACATTAAACCCTTAACTGAAACAACAATGATGATCGTCTGCATAACTAATCACCAAGCTTAAATCTCGACAATAACTAGACAATAACTAGACACTTCGGAATACTTCGGAATACTTGATATACTGCTAAACAGTACAGATACACTGCTAAAACAGTGCAGACCGGATTTGTGTACCCAAACCCGTCTTGACCGGCACAACCTATGTGCACGTCAGAAATGCCTCCCCAGCAATGGTACTCACCGGGTAGCTTCGGAAACGGAAGGCCTCAGTAACTTGAACTTGAACCGGACTGGACTCGACTCGACTCGACTCGTCGGACACTGGGCTTGACTTCGGACTGGTGGGTCTCTGTATACCTCGGATCTTGCTCTCTCAGCTAGGCTCTGGTCGGGATACTTCGCACTTCTCACCGCCTCGTCTGGGTGTTGATCGCAGTCTCAGTCGCCCCCGCTTGACCGGAGGGAGATACAGGAAATCCTGCTGGTACGCGTTATTGTCCGTCCAGCTGTGGCAGGAGACCGGGCCTGCAACGCACCGCCGGCGCGTGAGATGAGGAAGTGTCCCTATTCGGGCGCCATCATGTGGTAAATAAAAATTCCTTTACCGGGACTGAATTTGATACAGGAACATAGAAAAATAGCTCGATAAAATGAGAGGCAGAATCCGTGGTATTAGAGGTTCGGAATGGGCTTTATTCCAATAATCGATTATAATCGGTTGCTCCCAATGTTCCGTCACCACGAAGGTTCAGGAAGTGAAGCACACACTTTATTGACAAGAAGTAACTTTTATAGTACATACATTATAATGAAGTGAATACAGTAGGCGTAACAATTGATAAGGACATTGACGTTTGGTCTGCGTAACCAGAAAATGGGTGTAATAATGAGTAAAAAGGAACATGATTGGTTATGATGTCATACATAGGTGGATCTATAAGATAATACTTGGCCTAAATGCGCGCGCAGCAGTATGACGTGTAATTGACGTGTAACTAGGGGGTGACGGGGATTTGACATTTAGCTCTATATGTGGAGACGAGAAGTCTGGGGGGTCAAGTCAACCTAATCCCAAATCATATCTAACATCCTATGTTTAAAGAACTATGTTATCCACAAAAGAAGGACTCTCGGACAGAATCTATTCTATACTGACTGTGCGTGCGTGTACAAGCGTCTAAGTGTCTACACTGAATGCGAGGGGGTAGGAATATTCCATGGTAACAGGGCTATGAGTTACTTGCATGAGGACAGAGAAGATGGGCCTTTTTGCTTGGTAACTGGAAGAATGTTTACTTAAACTACTAGGCAGGAATGCATCGGCTGAGGGGGAGGCAGATAATTCGAAGGTGAAATACAGTTCTTGGCAGAGAGTAGGCTGATGTCAGGCTTCGTGAGCCGCGCAGAGAATGAGACAAAGTTCATGGTCACAGATGCAGGCTCAGACTGGAGCTTTCAGAGGCAGAAGGCAAGAAGAGTTTGATGACAGAGTCAGGGCCTACTTGCCTGGACTGTAAAGTGGCATAAGTGAACCATATAAAGCCGGTGGCCTTTCATATTTAGGAATGGACTATCCGGCCTATTCATGGCGGATCTGTCAAAGGACATGTTGACGGTGGACGCACATGTATTTGCGTCTTCATAACTGGAACTGGAGGGAACATATATGTACTTGTGATATGCACATGGAACCGTTGGGGTCCAAGATAGGGGACATAACTGACCAGGAAAATCCATATTTCCACACCCCGGAGAGGTCCCTCTCCAAGTCTGTGTTTGAACAACATGCATTCCCATAATAGCAAAGCACAAGAATTCAGCAGTGCAGCTGTGTTCGCATGTTTTGTCTAGGTGCTAGGGACTGACCAGAACAGAATAACTAGGGGCATTGTTTACCGACCTTGCACATCGTCTTTCGACTAAAATCCAGGAACAGGCAGAGAACACAGAAAGCAGAGAGTTCTCACATGAAAGGTACAAACAGAGTCTTGCAAAATAAAGCCATGCAGTAACGTGCGCAAAAGCAGCATCATGGCAGCAGAGCCTATGCTAACTTAGCAATGTCGACAATGACCCTAAAGGCCATATAACAAGCTGAGGACGCAAATTGTACCTGGCAGCACCAGGCACTGTAGGATTAACAAACAACGGCTCTTTGATAACTAATATTTCCAGAGGAACAGCTGCATTCAGCACATTTTCCTTCTCCTTATCCGTTTGAGTCCAAATTAGTTGGGCATCGCTGAATGGGATGAACTGAGGCACCTGCTCAGTCTCGGAGTCCCCGATGACGTCTTTCACCCACTGATCATAGGGCAGGGGCAGAGGGACCCTGCAACAATGGGTCGCATGGATCCAGTTCTTACGGCCAGCAACTTTTACTGCAGTGTGTGTTACCAAAAGGACTTGCTCCAAGACCCTTCCACCGCAGCTCCAAACTTTTCTTCCGCTGAAAATTCTTGATTAATATAAAATCACCAGGCTGAATGTCATGGTGTAGGAGGCAGGGAATCCCGGCCCTGTTGGGGAATAGAACGTAACTTTCGGTTAACTGGCCAAGATAACCTAACACACAGGGTATTCAATATCTGAGAACCGACAAGGACGCGGGATGCCCCAGACATTTGCTGGGCGTCCGAACACAACCTCATACTGGGACAATCCTGTTCTAGAATGAGCTGTCGTTCTTGTTGACAAAAAAGCTAATGGTAAAGCATCTGGCCATTGTAACCCTGTTGTCTCCTGAATTTTTGCCAATTTCAGTTTGAGAGTACCATTGTACTTCTCAACCAAACCCGCTGCCTGAGGATGATAGGCAGTATGGAACTTTTGTTTTATGTGCAGACCTTCACAAATCAATTGCATTAAAATGACATCCATTGTCACTCCAGATCACTCGGGACAAGTCGAAATGGGGAAATAACTACTTCAAGAGTATCTTTGCAGTCATAATGTATTATCTTTAGTGGGGTAAGCCTCGACCCATTTACTGAATGCATGCACATACAACCACCAAAACATATTTCAAATTACTGCATCCCTCGGCGCAGAGACATCTACGAATGCGCGAGCCCGCCGTAAACAAAAAAGGAAGGGTAGGATCAGAAAGACAACAGGAGCAGGTTACATTGAAGAGAACCAGCAAATGACTACATTATAGAGCAAATAGGAGAAATCATGAAGTACATCGAAGAAAAAAAGGCATCACCTCAAGATAAAAAATCATTAGACACAAAGATATTAAAAGCAGCAGAGACCCCAACATCAACATTATCCAAAGAGACAATAAGTAAACAGATAGAGCAGAAGGACATCGGCCAAGTCAAACACAAGCAACCTAATAACATACCTGAACCAGCAAATGGTACACAAACCAAAGGAAGGAGTATCGCAGAAAATCTGCCAACAGAAAAAATACAAACCGGTACACAGGTCATAGAGTAGGCCCTAGAGGAGTCCGCCCACATCAACACAGAAGCAAAAAACACCAACCCACCCACAAACAGTGTCAATCATCGCAAGGATATTACCATCCAGGAACAAAAGACGAAGGAAAGCGCACAAAGCCCAAACAAGCTAGCCATTGATCAGGTAAAAGAGGACCATCCCGGAGTCAGCACCGTAAGCTACGACACAACAAATAAAATCCAGCCCCCACATGGGGTCAAACAACACGAGCCAACCATACATCAGTGTTGGACTTGGCCCTTCTGGCAGGTTCACCCCTGAACTTTTTGCTTTTATTGGTGACCTGGTGGTAGTGATTTTTGGTTTCTGCGCACTTTCCTTGTGTCCCAGAGTAAAGTGCATGCGCCCTCTGAGTGCATGTGGTGAGATAGGTCTGCCCTCCCATAGGAATGCATGGGGAATGTATGTGTCCCTGGTAGTTCCTGATGCGTGGGGTGTGCAGGCTCGAGTTTGGTATGTGCGGACTCGTGTGATCGAATGCTTCGCAATGATATATAATGCGTGATTAGCATATTAGTGTAAAGTGTGTCTGGCGTGTGATTGGTTGGAGCTGGCTGGTGAGCCTGGCTCCAGGAGTATGGTTGGGTCTGCTCCAGTGGTGAGTGTGAGATTAGCATGCTGATGGCTGGGGAGGAGTGCACCTTGGACCTGAATAGGGCAGGGCTTTCCCCACACAATGCTGGCTCCGCCCCCTGGGGTGCGACTGATGACCCTGGCCTGCTCTCTGAATAGGGAGAGGGGCTGAGCAAAACAAAGTGCTCAGGAACCAGTTGTAACTGGTTCGCCCCTTCCCTGCACCTTGAGACAAAGGTGTTCTGTGTATAAGAAGGGGCTGTGACCCCATGAAAAATGTTCTCTTCCAGGATCCTGCCTGAGGGGGGCTGCTGCTGCTGCTGGACCAGAGGACCGCGACTTGGACTACCTCCCTGCCTGGAGGCCCACTGAGCTGGCTCTGGGTCCAGCCTTGCCCCCCCCACCCCTGCCTTGCTGTGTGCAGGGGAGAACTTTACTGGACTCTGTTTGTGTACGAATTATTGCACAGCTATTCCCTATTAGACACCCTAGCACTTTGTCTTTTGGGTTTTAACCCATCTATTTTCTTTTGCACATTTCTTTCCTTGGAGTGGTGGTAGCTGATGATGAGATCTTGAGGTAGCAGGCGAGTACCTTCCTGCTTTATCCTCCCTGGTGTTGCTACCGTGAGGCACCATCACTCCACTTTCACAATTTTTCTTCACCACAAATTTTTTCACCACATCAGGGTGTTAGAGACACAGGCCACTGGTTACAGAGATAGTCCTTACTTCGTATGAAATCCTTTTTCTTTTCTTTATTGGTGATTCATACCTATAGCAGTATAGATGGTGTAACCACTTGCTTTATAGATTGTCCCAAAAATATATGACAACTTTAATAGGTATATGAGCAGTGTCTTCACCGTGTGAACAGGTCATTTATTGTATACGAGAACTTTACTGGACTCTGTTTGTGTCCTCCTGGGAGCGCTGTATTTTGCCCCTGAAGCGCCTGGAAGCGCTTTTCTTTCACTTGTAGCGCTAGGAGCGCTTTATTTGTGGCCCCAGCAGCGCTACGATAGTTCACGGGGAAAACCCCGACGTAGGGATTCCCCCGTTTTGGCCGAGATCGAGCGGGAGCCCACCCCGCTGATTATGCCGGTTTTCGTTGCCTGATCCTCGCGGGGGCCTACCCCGCTTATGTTATTATTTCTATTGCGGGAGTCCACCCCGCATACTTGTGCCTGCCGCGGGTGCCCACCCCGCATTGTGTGCACAGAAGACGGGAGCCGACCCCGTGTTGCAAAACCTTCAAGGCCGCCGCGCTGCCCGCGGTGACCCGGAAGCAGTCTGGGAAGCCCTGGAAGCTGAGGGAGGCAGAGAGGTGCGTGTTGACCAGCGGAGCTCCCGGCGTGTTAGGGAGCCCCGCAGCCACCCCGAGGCCAGCCCAGGAGAGAAGCCGGCAGGTCCGCCCGGGGCTCTCGTGAGCTGAGAGAGAGCCCCGCAGCCCAGAGAAGTCGGAGCGCTGTGTGCTCCGCTCCAGTCATCGGCCCAGCGGAACTCGACCCACCGGCGGGAGCCTTCCCTGCCGCGAAGAGTCCGGTGAGTGGAGGGGGGGGGCTCCTGCCTGGTGAACAGGGGGTGCGCTCCAACCCCGGGGGCATCGTGGCATTGTGTGTTTCCGAGCTGGTTGAGGCTCCAACGTTACGGGGGCATTTGTGATTGAGAGCCCACTAGGCTCCAACCTAGGCGGGGGCATTATTTCTTGAGCGCCGAGGTCGCTCCAACAACGGGGGTGATTTGAGTAGGCGAGGGCCCCAGAGAGGGGGCCCCCACCTATCCCTGCCAGTGCTCGAGCGGCCCCGCCTGCCAGAGGGCCGTTCCAACGACGGGGCACGTTGTTCTGGAGCCACGGAGGCTCTAGGGGGCATTTCACATTATTTCTCGAGTCCAGGACCAGGACTCCAACGACGGGGCACATCGTCCTTGAGCCACGAAGGCTCTAGGGGGCATTTCTTGTGGGTAGAGCCCAGAGAGGCCAAAAGTGACTGCGATATTTGTGTTCCAAAGGCACAGTGGTGCCCACGCTCCTTTTCCCAGCTGTCCAGCACTTAGTGGGCAGCTGCAACGTGTAGGTTGTGCCTTGTGCGCCCTGGTTTGCGCAGCCTGCGCAGGCGCGCCCTGACTCTGCTGGACTCAGGGTGTCCTAGCCCCGACAAGGCCAGTTGGCCGAGGGACTGCCACAAGTGGTGGCTAATGTGAGTTTTGCGCTATTGTTCCTAACCTGCACCTCTGAATGTTTTTATGCGTCATGTGCCTTGTGTTTACACCTCTGAATGTGATGCATCATGTGTAATGTGCGTTTACCCCTACAGGTATTGTGATACTTAGGTGGTTGTTTTCTCCTAGTACAGGTGGTGCTAGTGAGGTCCTGGTTCCCTGCGCGATATTTTCCTAAGGTGGTTAGGGTTGCGTAGGTGGTACTTACCTGTTACCAGTAGTTACTGGTCGTCTGCTACATAGGTTATTTAGTGCTACAGTGATTGTATGAGCTATGTTCTAAAGCATTATTCCTATGTTCTAAGTGCTAATTTCTACAAAGTGCTAATTCCTGACAGTGGTCCATGTGGCCCTGTCCCCTGTACATATAATCCCTTGTAAACTCTGCCCGTGCCTGTTGGCACATTGTAAAGTGTGTGGTTTTATCTAATGTGTTTTGGTAATACAAAGGCTATTTTTATATAATACCTTGTGTGGAGTTTCCTTTGTGGTGGGCCTTGGGTGTTGTTGCTGGGTGTGCGCGCAAACGCTTTACACATCGCCTCCGGGATAAGCCTGACTGCTCGTGCCAGGCTACCAAGGGGGTGAGCAGGGGTTATCTTTGGCGTGTAACTCCCCAGCCCTGACTAGAGTGGTGGTTTCTGCCTGGCTTTGGCGCAAGCCCTAGCCAACCAGAAATCCCATTTCTAACAATCAGCAAACACCGACCCCTGGAAAAAAGAGATAGACATTATCCTATTTATCCCAGAATTCAAATCCAGAGAAAGAGTGGACACCCTAAATAGGGATAATATACTAAGACTCATCCACCAAATTGAAAATTTCAAACACATCAACACAACAGACTTGCTTGCAATTGAATTTCACTCTTTCCCAGACCAACATGGACACGAAATGACAAAAACAATATGGAAAACAAACGACTTAGCAGATCAAATCCTGGGGGAAACACTCAGATTCTCTCAATGGGGAATAAAGCTTGTAGCAGGAAAAAGACCAGCCTACCCCACCGCTCCTAAAAGATAGTAAAAAAGAACGTCTACAAACAGTCAAATCGATTTTAAAAGGAGCTCGTAGTTATTCCCCAGGACCTGATAGCAATCTACCACACTTAAAACACTCACCAACCCAGCAACCTGATTTTATCTGGGCAAACATACGGCGGACAATAATCACAGAAGATACAAAGTGACAAAGGGCAACAGGCAAAACGTTTACAAAAGCTGACACCACTAATATTAAAATATGCATCTGGAACATAAACGGTCTGTCAAGCAAACTGGAAGACCCAGAAACATCAAACTATTTAAAATCGTTCGATCTGATTTTACTACAAGAAACCTGGGAAGAGAAAGAGTTACTCCTACAAGGATACACAACTCAAACCCACCCAGCAATTAGAGGTTCTTCCTAGGGTCACTGCTCAGGAGGCCTGGCGTCACTCGCCTCAATACTAATAAGAACAATGGAAGAAATCAAGGCAAAAATCACTCCCCCTAGTGCCATACAGGCAATAGCAATAACAATTGAAAACAACCAGATGACTCAACCACTATATATAATAAATACATACATACACCCCAGGCACAGACTAAAAGGGGCTAGAGAACTTGTTAGCAAACTGGTAAGACTCATGGAAGAATGGGGAATGGAGAACTTACTTCTGGCAGGCGACTTCAATCTTCACCTTTTTGGAAAAATATCAGCAGATGAAATAGCACAGGAACTGAACATTGCGTGGGGAATACCAAACCAATCCCCAGCCTCTCCAAACAAGCAAACGAGATGCTCAAACCAACTACTGAAAGACCTGGCGCAGCTAAACCTAAGAGTACTAAATGGTTGATTTAAAGAGGATACACTGCCAGCACTAACATATTTTTCCTCAACCACTTCTTCTCACCTCGACTTCACCCTTGCAACACTACCACTGTTTGAAATAATACGCTTGTTCAAGGTTGGAGAAAACGGCCAAAGCGACCACCTGCCACAAGAAGTGAAACTAGGCGTCACTAGTGGGAACGACATGGAAGCAAGGAAAAGCATTGGGACAGAGTATTCCTCCAACTTCAGACGGATAAGGTGCAAGACCGATAAAGTAGAAGAACTAACAATCAATGCAAAAATAATCTTCAACCGGATAACAAGTTTGACAAAGAACCCACTAGAGGCTTGGGAAGAATTTGTAATGGAACTTGGAACAACATACGCCACAGAGCAAAAAACCCGCAAAGGGAACATATCAAGCAGCATATTTGGAAAGGTAATTACACCAGAGATAAAAAATCTAAAACTGAAAATAAACCAGATCCTAAGGCAGCTCCGCAAATAATCGAACAATGAAGCCCTGCAAAAAGAGTTGCGAACTCTAAAGGCTCAGCAAAAAAAGAAGACTTGGGAAAGGAAAAGGCAAGTGAATGAGGAACTCTGGGCGAAAATCGTGTAAGACTCGAAACAGAGGAACAGTGCCAGATTCTGGAAAACAATCCATAGCCTCCAACGCCCAGGACAGAAAGGAATAAACTCACATATATCTGAATCCGAATGGGCACACTACTTATCAAATCACTTCAATGATAAAAACCCAGAGGGAGACCCACTCAGAGGAAACACTCGGACAATCAAGATCTACCCAAGCAGTAACAAAACAGGAATACACAAACATGAAGTATATGACGACTCCAACCAGACTGAGATCCTGCGTAAGCTTGCAAATCCGGAGGAGGAAGAAACAACAAGCTTCAAACTAACCTCAAACAGGAAGGAAAAAAATCATGCAGCAACAGTGGTTAGGATTAAGCCACAAATATCAAAAGGGAAACTAGAAGGCGCTCCTGGCCCCAACGGAATCCCGCCAATCATGTACAAGCAAGACGCTGACTTCTGGAGAAACACACTGGCCCCAGTCTTTCAGGAAATTAGGGAAACAGCGATATGTCCATCATCCTGGAGAGGATCAATAATAAGTCCGATCTATAAACAGGGTGAAAGGAGCAATCCAAGTAACCATCGACTTATCGCCCTTATTGACACAGAGGCAAAGTACTATGCAGGACTCTTCTTGGAGGAATTAACATCCTGGGCAACTTCAAAACACATCATCCCAGCAAACCAAACCGGATTCTGCAGAGGTCTGGGAACAATAACTAATATCATGGCGCTAACCCTACTGATAGACGCGGTTAAGACAGCCAAGAGCTCGCTATTTCTATGCTTCGTAGATTACAGTGCCGCGTTTGACCATGTTGACCGCAGCAAACTCTGGCAGAAACTGGAAAAATGGGGAATTCCCGGGCCACTTCTAAAACAGCTGATACTACTGCACACCAACACTTGGGTCAAGATTAAACTGGGAACTGGAACACACCTTTCAAGGCAAATCAATACCACCAAAGGTCTAAAACAAGGATGCGTTCTAGCCCCCATGCTGTTAAACCTTTTTCTAGCAGATCTTCCTGGAGAACTGGC
Source organism: Triturus cristatus (assembly GCF_964204655.1). Classification (NCBI taxonomy): domain Eukaryota; kingdom Metazoa; phylum Chordata; class Amphibia; order Caudata; family Salamandridae; genus Triturus; species Triturus cristatus. Next base: position 521,311,704 of record NC_140594.1, read on the forward strand.
CAAAACCAAATCGCATGCTAGACGGTTGGGAGACATCACACTATCAAACTTCCTATATGCAGGAGACCGGGTCTTTAATTAGTCGGTCCCCGATTGGACTACAACACCTCCTGGAAACCACCAACAATTTCTCATCAAACAATGCATTAAAGATCAACTTAAACAAATCAAAAGTTATTTCAGTGAACCTTAATAAAACAAAGAAACTTGCATGGTTCCTCGACGGACAGGGCTAGACCACGTAGCCAATTATAAATACCTAGGTGTACTATTAGACAGTAGAGGTTCATTTAAACCCCAACTAGAGGCCATCCGTCAGAAGGGCACAATATTCTATTTCTCAATGAAGCCCCTGAAGAAAGTTCTCCCCGATTGATCACTGGATCCCCTTCTACAGGTGATCAGAGCACGTCTACAGCCAATGCTCACATACAGCAGTGAATCCATGCAAGGGAAAGATGTGACGGCTCTAGACAAAGTAATCAGTAGAGCATACAGGGCAATTTTCCATCTGCCGAACTACGTGTCCCCTGCCCAAATCCGCCTCGAATTTGGTCTCCAGAGACAAACGGTGGAGAGAAGAGGCGCCTATATAAAAAGCTGGCACAAAATCAGAGGCGCGGAGCAAGGATCTCTAAACGCCCATCTCTGGACTGAACTGTCCACCCGAGAGAACTCACCCGCCAGGAAGTATCTATTAGAATCACTGGAGGACCTGGAATTATCAAATCTCTGGGAGTCATCCACAGACAATAAAAGCTTCAAAAAGGTGGTAACAAAAGTAACCAAAATGATATCACCCATAGAAGACAAAGAAATTCTGGCCAAGAGGGCTCATGGATGGACAGTGCTGAAAGATTATAAAGTTCTAAAGCCGCAGGAATACCTGAAAACGGGTCTCACGCAGAAGACAAAAGACACATTTTTAAAACTGCGCTTCGGCATCCTACCAATACTACCTCACCTGGCACCTTGGAAAAGGGGAACAGAAGAACACCTTTGCCGTCTTTGTAGAACAGGGAAAGAGGACCTAATACATATAATTTGCATCTGCCGAAACCTGATAGACATAAGGCGCGCCTTACTCCGAGTATTATGGAACCAAAAGGGCATTACAAGCTGCAGACAGGCTGTGTAGCTGTGCTTTAAACCTGAAGAGATCCAGCTAAATTGCAGACTAACAAAGTACTTTGATACAGTGGCCAGAAGACTCACGAGCTAGCCATACGGAACATCTGAAGTACAGCAAGCAACAGCATTTCAACCAAACAAAGGAAGAGTCCGCCAAGACACTTGCCAAGTCATAATTACGCTCCGGCAAACAGAGGCATATTCACTTTATAAACTTAGAAAAGGACTATACAGACAATGCAGTTGAGACTGTCTCGATTTTATAGAGTGTAAAATACTTTTTAATTCTTATTCGAATAATATAAGTGTAAAACAAGGTTTGAATGATTTTTAATGATGGAAGTTTTAATATTGTGAGTTTTAATTAACTGTACAATAAAGTTATTCTTATTCTAAGCATCACTCCAATTCTATATAGTTAATTTTAAGGACCTCAAAAGGAAAGGTAGGTGGCACAAACTTACCAGAGGACGTACAACACAAACGGTTTGCCGTAATGAGGTGTTCCAAGTACTGGAGCCAAACAAAGCGCAGTTTTCAATTGCTCAAAAGACTGCTGACATTCAGGCGTCCAAGGCAAAGGCTCATGCACATCCTTCATTGTTAGTGCAAGCAAAGGTTTAATTAGTAAGGAGTAGTTAGGTATTCACTGCCGACAGTAGAAAGTGAAACCTATAAAAGCGCGCACATCTTTCTGAGTTTGTGGAACGCCATTTTAACAATGGTACCGATGCGCTCAGGGGTCAACCTCCTACCATCCTTCGACAGTAGGTGACCGAAATAGGTGACCTCCTGTCAACAATACTGACAGTTAGAAAGGGAAACTTTATGGCCATGGTGAGATAAATGTAACAGCAGTTGAATCATACTGTCTTTACAGCCTTGTTTTGTGTCAGATGCGATGAGTAAGTCGTCAACATACTGGACCAATACAGTACCTGAGGGATGCGACAAAGAATTCAACCGACCTTTCAATGCTTGGCTATAAATACTCGGACTCTCTGTATGAGGAGCTCAACAGAACTTAAAGCTCCTACCAGCTAGGGTGAACCCAAACAGATATCTGCTGTCTGGATGAATAGGAATACTAAAGAATGCATTTTTCAGGTCAATAACAGAAAGGAATTTAGCAGAAGAAAGAATCATTGTCAGAAGTGTGGTAATATCGGGAACCACTGGAAACTGAGGAACTACAATTTTGTTAACTTCGCGCAAATCAATCAAGTAAACATCCTCATGATCATCAGAGGCACCGAAAGGTGTCTGTTTAAGAATTGGAATAATGGGACTATTACAAATGTTGGCAGATGTCTTTTCAACTACTCCTTTGCATTTCAAGTCCTGAATAATTTGTAGAAGGGCCCGTTCTCCCACCTGATGTACTTTATACTAAGGAATACGAGGCAAAATAGCATTATCTTAAACCTGAAATGAAAGCGGTGGTATATGCAGCAGTCCCACATCGGTATCACCCGTCACCCATAAAGTAGATAGTATATTAGTAAATTCAGCTGGAAGAGGGAGTGGCAGGCACTGTTTAGTACCTACACTTGGATCCATTGTCATGTAAACACCTATGGGAACAATAAATAGTAGCATACAATTTCTTCAACAAATCCAAACCCATCAAATTTTCACTACAATCGGACATCAACAAAAATGAAGAATCCACCGTGAAAGGACCAACAGTCAGTGCAAGGGGGTGTGAAATGGGGCTTACAACTGGTACTCCTGAAAAACCTACTGAAACATTATTATGCCCAGCCAGAGCTGCCCCAGGGACCAATGATTGAGAAACAGAACTCTTTGCTGCATCTATAGCCACCAAAAGGTCCTTAGTCAAGCCAAGCAAATCCGCAAATCCGCAAATCCGCGGTGACCTAAGGACCACACTGATCTACAGGTATCGGAGCAGGTACCTCACTCTGCCTCTGGCCATCCTAGCTGTAAGACATCCTTATGACCTCATCTGTATCACAATCATCATGATAAAACTGTCCATCATGAGGATCATCAAAGTAATTGTTATCAGAACGACCCTGTGAGACTACGCCATTTTGAGATCTATTGGTCCCACGACCTTGTCCACGAGAACCTCGCCCTCTAGGAACCGCACAGGACACTCACTAAGCCAATGGCCCTCCTCCTTACAATATGCACACTGATTCAGATGTTGTAGTCGGCTGCCTGCTACTGCGTTGAAGCTGTCTGGCGGGACCACCACGTCTTCTACCATTTCCCCTAAATTCTTGCTGCAACATCACCTTCGTCTTCAAATCCTTATGCTTTTTATCTGTTTTCTCTTTCTCCTCCTGATCATGATGTTCATAGTATTGAGCCATATTCAAAATAACAGAAGAGGAAGAGGTGGTCCTGGTACTCTTAGACGCCTTCAAATGAGTCGCAATTTCAGGAAGTAAATTAGAAACAAATCTATCAACAAACAACCGAACTCCTCCTTCAATAGAAATATCCTAGCCACCATAATCCAAAAAATATCTTCTAATCGAGTAAAGAAATCAGACACACTTTCATCTTTCCTCTGCCTACAAGCCGTCAAATTTTCCCAGCTTACCTTCCTTGGCGGAATAAGGGAGTGCATATATGTAATAATGCGACCTGGCAAAGCAAGCATCTCAGCTCGGGGATTATCACGTGGCTTTCTTTCCTGATCCCATTCTTTAATCAAATCCCATGTACCTCCCAGCTCTGTCACATAGTCTTGAGTATGAACCTGTCTCCAAATATCAACCAGAACAAGGAGACCAAAAAACTGTTCAATATCAGCGAGTGTCATTACAGTAGAAGAGGTGGCTTCAGTCAATTCTTTATAAAAAGCAGTAGGATTTTTCCTAGGATCAGGCAAATGAGTCTTGAGGGATAGAACCTCACTTCTTTTCCATGAAGTATAAACCCATTGTTCCTGAAAATGGGCCACTACACCCGGTCTGGTAACATTACCATGCTGATCTGATAACTCTGGTATTTCTGGGTGATATATGGGATGAACCTCCCGCATCGGAAACTGAGATACCGGGGTTGGACTCTTCTCATGCAACCTACCCCTATAAGCAACTAATGTTGCCACATTCGCAGAAACTTGGCCAGGCTCCATACCGCTAGCATACATACTATCTCTAATGTCGAATAAAATTTGCGGGCCATCATTTCCAAATTGTTGCTGCCAGAGACTAATCAATGTAGTGGACATATGCTTAAGGGCATGTTGTTGTACAAAGGGCTCATAATCTTGCATCACTCCCCAAACATCCTCCACACTGTAAATGGGATTACAACCCCACTGCATGGACTGATTAGCTACTACCTTCTTCTCCTCATCCCCCCCTCAGATCGAACAAACGGACACATACGCTCTCTAAATTTTGTCAGTTCTCAATCCTCAAATCCACGAACTGGCGTTTCACTACTCACAGAAGTCAGAGGATGGAAACCAAGGTAGGAGAAGTGGCAGAAGTAACAGATACAATCGTCGCTGGCAGTTGCGTCGGAGGAGAAAGAGCGGGAGATATAGCAGTCGAGACAATAGGCGTACTAACAGTTGCCACAGATGGCGAAGCCAAATAAGGAAGAGGTACCGAAGCTAAAGCCACTGAAACAACGGCAGTAGATACGGGGACAGTTGAAACAGTAGTGGCAGGCTGCTACGATTGTAGTGTAGTTCTTATATTACTGATAGGCTCTGCACATTGGAATAATATACACTATAGTTTTGACATAGGACTGAGGTCAGTATGTCTCCATCGAGTACATTAAACTTAATTACTTGTGTGTACCAGCTAACTCAGAGGTCACTCGAAACTTCTCGAATAAACAAAAAGGAATTCGTTTCTGACAACCACATAAACATGAGAACTTTGTTTCCCTTAGAATGGGAACAATCTCAGAATCGTGGAAACAATAGATAACAGTTTCACTCAGTCAATCGTGCATGCTTCGTTTCTACAGAGTTACACAGTAATAGATAGACGGGCGTTATCAATAAAAAGGGTTTATTGAACAGTCTTATTTCTCGTGCAAGAGATATGAACTGCTACAATCGTAAGACAGAATGCGAAGTATAATATGTAAAGATAAAATAATACTGCAAAAGCATGGTTTATAGCTACAACAGATATTCATAAAAATACATACATAAATAACACAGGCTAAAATGTTAATACTCATCTGATGCTTCTAGCTAGTTCTACCCCAGTGTACCTAACCTAAGTGTAGTACGAGGTAAGAAGTAGGTGCTGTTTGTCTATAGTCTAGTTTAGCTATAGTTGCCAAGATTTGCCAAAAACCCCTCTAGGTTCTAGTCCGCTCCATACCTTAGAATGAGTGAGGTTGGAATCTCTTTCCGAGTCTCGATCTCTAACACCCCGCAAGGGGAGTCAGAAACACTGGAGCTGGATTCTCTGCGAGGAGGCAGACAGCATCTGGTCAGTGGGTCAGGCGGGGACTTGACTTCCTTCCGAACTTGCCGTGGCGAGCCGCGTCGTGCAAGTAGGCAGCCGAACCGTGGATTGCCATGGTAAGTGAAGGTATATTTATACCTTGAAGGTGTTTAGGAATGCCAGTATTGACGTAAAAGTCGGGCAGAAGAACGTCATGAATGAACCCCTAAGAAATAGATGTTCATGCATAATAAATTAGTTCTTGGAGAAATCAATATCCAAGCAAGGGGAAGTCCTAAAGGCTTAAGAGTCTGATTTTCCAAGAACTCGTTGTGACGTAGATGAACGGATGTAGGTGGCCATGCCTGTATTTGGTTAGCATGGATGATGCCTAAATAAGGGTAGGATTTCTATGCCTAAATATGGGCAATGCGAAGTGTGCCTATATAAGGACATAAATCAGGAAACCTATATACGGTATCTAAATCGACACACAACACGATAGCAAGGGGATAGTGGGATATATCCTCTGCGAGGCATTTGGGGGTGGGGGTCGAGTGTCTAACAAGTCCTCCACAAAATTATCATTTTTCTCTTGGGCCAGATACCATTTATCAATCTGTAAACGGAACCTCCTATCTTCACATTCAATTCCAGCCTCCTGCTTTTCTCTATCATATGTTACAGCTTTCTGAGTCAATGTCTGCATTCTCCCTTTTTTGTGCATCCTTTTCCATCTTCAATCGTCTCTGTTTAGCTGCTTTCTGCCACGTTCTGAGGGAATCAAACATTGACTGCGTACTTCGTCTATTAAACAACTGTTCCTATAAAAACCCAATCTTTTGTTCATCAAAAGTGCTTGTCAACGGCCACTGAAACTCGGCATTGTCCCTCATATATTTGTGCCATAATGTACTAAACATAATAAGGCCAAGAGCATGCTTCACATACATATCAAAGTTAGGAGTGCCTTCTGGGCGCGCTAACTGTGCTTCTTCCAATCGAGCATCTGCAGAACAACAACAACAGGAAAGCAAAAATGTACTAATCCCAGGCATTTTCTAAAGGAATCAAATTTGTTATTTTTTGCCTGGCAAAGCAATTGTAAGTGCTTTTGTCCCAAACCGTCCTCAGACTGCACCAAACACAAACCACAATGGTACCATACCCACAAAACACGAACCAATTCTCCACTGCCGACTCTTCAGATCCAAGGGTTTCGCCTTTCAGGACTCCAGTCGGGATGACCACTGGGTGAGGCACTGTCCGGCGGGACAGAAGGGGCAGCTGCGAGTATCAGGAACTTTTCGCGCAGGGATCCCTGATCCATCAGTCCGACCCGACGATAGCCTCGACCTCCCCCCGTCCGCAGAAGGGGATGGATTAATCACCAGAAGGAGTCCCTGTTCGGGCGCCAACTGAAAGGAAATGGCCTGATTAGGGTCACCCGAGTCACTAATGACCACCTCTCAGCCTTCCATACAAATGAAGAGTCGGTTAGACAGTAGAGAATACAAACCAATAACTGTTTATTCAAAGTACACTCAGAGCGGAGTAAGGTCTGCCCAGTCGCTAGGAGTGCTACAGAGGGACTGACATCAGCAGGCGTAAAGATACATTATGTACATTTCAGAACTAATGAAGGCACGCCCATCATGGAATTTTTCAAGCAGATGTAGCTAAACAGTGAATTACAAAGAGTACGTTTCGATTCTGAGACCGAGCACACATTATTTGCTATTCAAGGTCCTTTTGCCCATCCCTGTGACTAGACAAGTGTGAGAAGGCCTCTATCTGGTGGGAAAGGTATGTGCTAATAAGAATAAGAAGAATAAGAATTGGTGAAGCAAAACTCAACCTTGTAGAAACGTAACTAAGCAAAGGCCTTTTCTCAGAAATAGCAAGGGATTAGTCTCAATCATGATTCAAAATGACGCCCAAATAGAAAATGGTGCCACAAATGCGAAAGAGTAAGCGGCAAAGGCAGTTGAGTAGCATGGTCAGGAAGATCGGGGGTGACACTTCACATTTCCCAACAATCACGCTGGAGTATCTTGTGAAAATACATTATATGAGAAGCAGAGCATGAGGGGGACTGAAGGGGCAGTGCATTAGGAATATTTAAAACACAATATTTTTGAGACCCTCAAAACAAGTGTGTGTGTGTGTGTTTTTGTCTGTGTGTATGTGGGAATTCAAGGTGAAATCCGACAGACACTTCACCATACTCAACCAAAAGCACTTGTATCCAACTATTTACTGCAGAATACATTTTTTTAGGGGGGTGTAACGCCCAAACCCCCCCCCCTGAAGCTACGCCCCTGGGCAGAGGGATGGGTACAGGTTGTCAACATCGTTCTGCCGCAATGCACACATTTCTCCTCAGCAATTGATTCTGAATATGCCCACTCTTTAGAGAGGTTGGGCTAGGATGAAGCCTCAGTATCAGAACTCCTGCTACACAGTCCAGATTTAATTCCAATGACCTTAGGACTGGTTGTCCTAAAATGATTAAACTGATGCATCTGGTAAGACCGGGCTTGGAAGGTGTTGGGCCTGCAACATGAACAGGCTGGGATGACTGCTCTTGATTATGAATAGTGGGGAATATGTCCGCTCAGGTGGAGGCAAGAATAGGGGCTATGAGGGGAAGGGCGGGAGAATGTGTACTGATCACAGCCGAGCCAGAGCGCATTGCCACACATATAGTGGTACTTGATCCCAGGGCTGGACTGGGAACCTAATGCAGCTCTGGCAAAGTTTGTCAGACAAGCCCCGGTAGGGTGCATAGCAGTGCAGCTAGTTAGCCTGACCACTACGGGGGGGGGGGAGGTGTCAGAGGTCTGCTCGAATAACAAATTGGGGAACATAGTGCATTCTACAGCCCATTTGTTGTTATATATTAATGTATGAGCTTTTAAAGCATAGTAAATGATGACCTTAATGTTCACCAGGATATGACAATCTTCGTCCAAGCTCTTCAATAAATCCCTCACTATCAACATTCAACAGTGCCTCTCATCACTCCATAGCCCCTCTGTCATGTGTATTTTATCTGTTTAATAGCACCTCTCCTACAAGTCTAGAGTGTCAGAGCACTTTATATCACACACATATACAGAGAAAATGAATCATACATGTGTAAATCACTGCATAGAAATTGTTACATAAGGCAAAAGGGACTACACGGTGTATGATTCATATGTCACCCATACCTGGTGGCATTTTTTAAGAGTGCTTGGTCTGGAGAAGCTGAAACCCAGGATTCAGAACATAGCACAGTGGGTAGGGTTGACTTTAACAAAAGAATTTGTGCATAACACAGTGGTTAGGGTTGACTTTAATAATCAGAATTTATTTCTACTCAAACAAATCTATTTTATCAACACTGGAATAATGAAAGACTGGGGAAACACATACGTTTCTAACTTATATCATATAGTTTGCATGCAGCTCTTTGATGGTAGTTCATAGTTTACTGTGCTAGATTAAAATTGGAATTTATGAACTGCACAGTAACAAAAGAATCTCTGTGACAAAAGCAATAATCCACTGAGCTATGCACATAAAATACTGTTCTTTGATATGCATGGCACGCATTCTTTGCAGCAGGCATCTGCACTAACTTAGATGGGTCAAAACCGTCACTAGAAAAAAATCTCTCATCTATCTCCAGCAGGTACATTAATCACCGGTGTTATCTTAACACTTTTACTGTTGCCCAAAAACTGTTGGATATACAAGAAACTTTATAGCGCTTTTAAAACTGCTGCACTGCTACAAAAACGGCCCCCACTAACAAAATCGGCTAACACTTCTTTTGGGTCACTGCTTCCTGGGTCCCCCATCCAGATCAGTTGCACCACCATAAAATATACTTCCATGTTGGGCACTCCCATTGCACCTCCGCGCAAGGAGAGCATTATCTTAGTCATGGCTAGCCTCTTTCTATGTCCCGCTCATATTAAATAGGACCACACACTATTTAACTTCCTGAAAAAGGGGCATTTTAATATCAGTTTCAAAGCTTTACCAAGCACTAAGACAAGCAGTGTTGGTGTGCGACTGGCCTGGTAGTAGTGGGTGTTCTGTTCTCTGGGGGAACTCTTAGACCATTTGATGATATTTGGCTTACGAAGCCCTCTGGCAGTGGTAAGAGCTACCTAGCTAAATGGTGATCATGGGCCTGAGAAGTACCTGGCACTATTCGTAAGGAGGGTTTGAATAATGGTCTTTTTTTGTCGACGCTGTACTCAAATACGTTTTAAATTAGTAAATCATGTCCTCTCTTTCGACAGTGACACAACGAATATATTATAGGAGGGTGACTTAATTTGTGGTCTTGATGTGCAAAAAGGGTTGACCATTGACATTTACGAGAGAAGAATCACATTGTGATCTCAGGAAGGAAGACACTTTAAAAGGTACCTGAGTCCGTCCTTTTTTTGAGACAAATATGATAGGAATGCCCCTAGGACTAACCGTTAGGACTAACGCAAAAAATTAAAAATTCCCTATGCAGGTTTATGTAGTCCATGTGTGGACGACTAGCGGATGGGCAGGGGTCTACCCCCATATATTTGAGGAGCATAAAGAAGGTAGTTACTCACTGGTAAGAAAATCTCTTTTTTTGAATACAAGCTAGGCTCAGGAATAATGGAGGAAAGTTCAGTTACTAATAACCAACAGTAACTTATAGCCTCTGAGAAAAAAACTCAAGCGTATGAAATCACATGCTCATTATATGCTTGAATATCTGCTATCAGGAGTGATACCATCTGGCCTCAGGGTACGTACTGTCCCTGCACTATTTGTAGAAGTCCGTAAGTATCCTGGAGCGGTGGTCGCTTATTGCCAACCGCTGCTCCAGGGACTGGATGATTCTAATAATAGAAACAACTAGGGAAATGATGGAGGTCTTAAGTAAGGAAATTACATCATTGGAAGAGAAACTCAATACCTCTACGGCTTTAGAGGAAGCAAAAGCTAGGTTATAAAGAATTAACACTGATATAAAGGATTTTGAGGTGTACCTAAACAATTAAAAAACTGATAAGTTGAGGAAGGATATCAGGTGGTACACACAAGAAAAGGCTTATGCGTATCTCTACCCTACTTATTATCAGGAGTCCAGTTACAATCAGGACTATCAGGGTAAGAACAACAACTACCGTAGGAGAATCTTGAATTTTTACGAGACGTTTTCATCAGATTTTGACAATGATATGGTACAGGATCCGGGGGAAGCTCAGTATGATACTCGCCCCCGTAGGGAGCACAACCATTTTGTGGCCAGACGTCTTTTTTACCGAGGGGACAATATCGAGGCAGGAACAGGAGATGGGCTCCAGACGGAGGGGAGCTACAACAGATGGCCCCTCAACATCAACAGCCATACTTAAAAACCCGGAACCAACAGTATTGGCGGTAGGAACAACTGTGGGAGGGAATCAGAAAAGAGATGATGTGCTGCCTATCTGTAGTTTATCATCGATAAACTTGGATTTAGAAGAATGTTCTGTTCTCAGTCGGGGTTTGTCTTTTGTCCCTAGTATACAGCCAAATCTGTTCAAATTACATGACGATCTGTTCACTTTCTTCAGGAAGGTGAGATTGAAGAAATATTTTCTGGACCGACCAATAGAAACTGAGGATGAGAACCAGTCAAAGTGTAAACCTCCATCTCAATTCACTCCTACTTTAGAGATGGTGGGACCAGAAGTAAATATCTTCAAACAGAATGTCCTAAAAGAGATTACCCGGGTTATTAAACATCTACCCTGGGAAAGGGAGTAATTTATCTCCCACAGAAAATGTGGCCCTACAGAAGATCAAATCCAATAAAAACCTGATTATAAAACCCTGTGATAAGGGTGGTGGAATAGTCGTAATTAATAAATGTGATTATGATGATAAAATCTCGAGTATGTTGGCTGTTCCACAACATTACAAAAAATCCCACCCAAGAGAATTATCTAAATTAAGAAGCACCATTCAGGAAATGACAACTAGAGCACTAGAGCGTGGTGATATTTGCCAACAGGAGTTTAATTTTTTGAATAAATATTGTTCTAAAACCGCAGCGTTATATGGTCTTCCCAAAACACACAAGGATGTATCTGATCCACCTATGCGCCCTATCATATCGATCATAGGTTCAAGTACAGAGCCACTTTCTAAGTATGTTGACTCATATCTGTGTCCCCTTACTCAGACATATGCCTCTTACATCCGGGGTACCGGAGATATTATCAGCAAGCTTGAGGGTATGCAATTTAGTCCCATCACTGAAATCTTAGTGACGCTTGACATTGAGGCGTTGTACACTAACATCCCTCAGTGTCAGGCGTTACAGGCTGTGGCCTTTCTATTGCGGAGATCCCCTGGAGATAGACCTGACAGTTTCGTGCTTGAATGCTTGGAAATAATTCTTATGAATAATTTCTTTGACTTCAATGGATCCCTGTATCAGCGTGTTAAAGGTACCAGCATGGGAGCTTCCTGTGCTCCTAGTGTTGCCAATACATATACGGGAGAATGGGAAATTAAGCATGTTTTCAATGAGGTGGCTCCCTTTTTTGACAATGTCGGAACGTGGAGGAGTTTCATTGATGACATCTTTTTCATTTGGAAGGGGGATGGTGATTCACTAAGTGAGTATATCGCATTGGCTGAACGCAAGCGACAGCAATCTGAACTTTACAGCTAAGAGCAGTGCCCATTCTGTTGAGTTTTTGGACATCCTGATCTCAGGGTTTAACAACATACTGGAGGTTATCTTGTTCAGAAAACCCACTGCTAAAAATACCATCTTACAATATCAGAGTTACCATCCCAGTATCCAAAAGGATTCTATCCCATTTGGTGAGTTCCTTCTGGTGAGTAGAAATTGTACCAATATGTCTGACTTTCACATACATGGAGATGCCCTTAGAACTAGGCTGTTAGCTAGGGGATACCCTAAGAGATTGGTACGTCATGCATACAAGAGGGCAAAGTACTATAACCGTGATGCCCTTTTGGAGGGAGCACAGCGTGCCTCGAAGGAGCAGGTAGTTTGTGTGATCAATCACTCTCCTTTCAACTTCAAGGTAAAAAACTTCATCCAGAAGAATTGGAACATTTTAAATACTAATGATGATGAAACTCAGTTACAACAACCTTTGGTAGCCTATCGCAGAAATCGTAACTTACGCGATATTTTAGTTCATACCAGACCTAGTATACAGGATACTATGCGCCAGACCACTATAGCGGGTCTTCCGGCTGTGACAGGAAACAACAAATGTGGATCCTGTCATGCCTGTGACTCCGCTATAGTTACTGATCTGTTTGTATATCAGGGTTACAACGCAAAGCTTAAAGACCTTACAAATTGTAGAAGTCAGAATGTAAATTATATTCTGACATGTGCAATTTAGCCTATATTGGTGAGACGTCACGTGAGTTCAGGGTAAGGTATAGTGAGCATAAATCTGCGATACGCACCTGTAAGGCCGCTGCCCCACTTGTCCAACATTTTCTTGCTAAACACCACACTGAAAAAGATATCAAGTGGTGTATTTTAGAAAAAGTAAAAGGCCAGGCAGGGACACCTATGGAAATCATACGAAAAAGAAGAGAAACCTTTTGGATTTTTACCTTAGATAGTGTAAAACAAGGTTTGAATTAAGAGATCCAATGGAACATCACGAAACCATGGTGAATTTTTACATATGCAGGACTTTAGTGGTCATATAATTGAAATGACATTTGACTTGTTGAGTTAAATTCTGTTACTTTGACAATTTTTTGTGATGTTATCTGGCTGCTTGGGAGTGATATTCTCAGGAGAAATTGGCAGTGTGAGACTATGATAGTGGATGTGGATGGCTGTCCGTTTTTACAATTGTGGTCTTTGGTCTGCGAACTGAGATATGTACCGTGTAAACCCACGCTGTGTTAGTGGGAGTAGGGCATAGGATCATCTTAAAGAAATTATCTAGTTCTAATAATGAAGTATTTCAAAATATCCATAGGTTTTGATGGAGATACTATGGTCTTATTATGTGGCAAGTAAGGCGGTTGCCTATTACCAATGCTGTATAAAATTCTACAGGATTCTTGCCATACTTTAAACAAACTGTGAATTTAGGGTTGCGTCATGATCAAGGGCCTTGAGCAAACTAGAATGGGAATAGATTGTATTGGGGTACCTATGAGTTGACCTTACCCATATGTCCGGTTGGAGAGATTATGTTCGTAGTGTGTGGCGAGTGAAGCGGCTGCCTCTTGCCACTATTGTAGAAGTTCTTATAGGACCTTTGGTTAATCACAAATAATTTGTGAATTTGTGACTGTATTTTGAACCATGACTTTAGGCATACGATATCGAGAGCAGGCAATGAAGTTTTTTCAAAGTTTGATAATGAGTAGAGTAGAAATGATACTAGTGTACTCTTTCAAAAATTTTTTTTAAAGTATTGCTTCTTTCACTCCTTTTCTTTTTTTTTAATATTGTAAATAGCTGGAATTATATATGTAGTTAAAGCATGTCACTTTTTGTTTGAATTTATTTATCACACCCAAGATGGCGTTATCGGGTTGACGTCGATAGTCCGTCGACGCTTTAAATTACGTACCATACAGGTATTCGTACAGTTGAGAGAAGTGGTAGACTGAACAAAGATGGCGGCCGCGGGAATAGAGGTGGGTGAGTCCGTCCTTGGTGTTTGGTAACTCACCAGGTGATGTGTATTGGTAATTTCGCGCGCTCTCCAATTAAGATTGGACTAGTATAAATGTGGGAACTCTCGCACGGTGTTTCTTAGTGACCTCCTGTGGGAGAGACCGGGGTTTTGAGGGACGTGGATTGAGGACGGATACGCCGACAAGAGAAGGTGAGTGATGAGATGAGTGCTGGGGGATAAACTGGATCGGTGGTAATTCAAATAAAAGTAAATGGGGAATGCTTCTCTATTCTTGTGTAGAAGTGGATACCTTGGTGATCTGCAAATAGTATTTATTGCTTGTCGTTCTGAGGGTCTTGCCCTGGGGGCTGATGTAGAAAACCTTTTCGACATTCGTAAGGAGGGTTTGAATTAATGGTCTTTTTTTGTCGACTGTGTACTCAAATACGTTTTTAAATTAGTAAATCATGTCCTCTCTTTTGACAGTGACACAACGAATATATTATAGGAGGGTGACTTTATTCGTGGTCCTGATGTGAAAAAAGGTTGACCATTGACATTTACGAGAGAAGAATCACATTGTGATCTCAGGAAGGAAGACACTATAAAGGTACCTGAGTCTGTCCTTGTGAAACAAATATGATAGGGATGCCCCTAAGACTAACCGTTAGGACTAAAGCAAAATATAAAAAATTCCCTAAGCAGGTTTATGTAGTCCATGTGTGGACGACTAGCGGATGGGCAGTGGTCTACCCCCATATATTTGAGGAGCATAAAGAAGGTTGTTACTCACTGGTAAGAAAATCTCTTTTTTTTAATACAAGCTAGGCTCAGAAATAATGGAGGAAAGTTCAGTTACTAATAATCAACAGTAACTTATAGCCTCCTATCATTTTACTTTGTCAGGACACAGGCATATACCTACGTATGGTACCATTGTGGTTGCTGTCTTACACAATATTAGGAAGTATCTTATTCCAGTACCAGACTCATATACAGTAAGTACCACTCTGTATATTGTGGTAGGGTGAAACTAGATTACTTATGCTGTATCCCTTAATAGTTCATATATGTAGTATAGTCCTACTTGAAAATGGTAGCTGAATAGGGTGTTTTGCCACTCAGCAGATTTTCTCTTTCATCTTTGTCTTGTTTCTAGCAAGGGTTGGATAACTATGAAAATATCACTGTCACATATGTTTGGATCACTAATGTCTATACCCTTGTATGGGACAAGGTGGCACTTGTGTAGTTAATCACTTTCGTTTATATGTCTGTAAATGTTGGTAAACTGGTTCAATCAGGGTCTTTTAATCTTAGGTAGTCATGGGCTAGTAACTGATTTTGTTTTATATATTTTTTCAGGAAATCCCAGGGTTTGAGAACCATTGGTGTGATAAGTGGCGGGTCCTTATGAAGGTGGCTTCTATGTTTCTGTATGCCACCGAAACGCGTTGACCAACTCCTCTTTGAATCCTACTGTTTTAGCAGTAGCCCTTTTGAGGGTCACAGACTGTAACCAACTTAACGTGATAACTAGGATAGCTATACAGAGTTGTGGATGGGATGTGGATGTAATGTGGATGTATGAATGAGTAGTATGTGTGGTGTTGTTCTCTACCTGGGGTTGTATAGGAAAATAATTTTGTATTAGAGATTATTTGTAAAATAGAAATATGTAATTTTGATATTGTTGCCAATGAATAATGATAAAAAGAATAATATCAGATCAAAATAAAGAAAAGTAAAAAAATAAGTTGGATTTGTAATTGAATTTCTTGTTCAATAGCCCATGTTTTAAAAAAAAATGTATTTTGTAAGTATAAGTAATAATATATAGGTCGTGAGGGAGTATTATTCTTTGGAGTACCTGGCACTATTACACATACTTACCATGGGCAACTGTAAGCACACACTCTCTCAGACTACACTGTCTCTGATGTCTCACACCTCAATTAAAGGGCAATGATGCAAACGGGAGGACATATTTAAATCTCTAATGCTATGTAGGCAAAGGTGCTGAATTACATACAAATGGCTTCAAGAAATGTGAGATTCAGATTCACACAGGTCAACTACCTACACCAGACGTACTTGTGTCCTCACAGAAATGCTTAGGTACCTTGCTTCTACAGATATTTGTCCCAGATGCGCACAACCACAAGCACACTTCTACCATATGGTGTGAGATTGCACAGTGATACAGGATTACTGGCACAAGGCATTAGACATCCTACATGAATTCAGTGGTTGCACGTTCCAAATGGTGCCATTTGCAGTGTTTGCTGGGCCAATGTCCTAGGTCAAAGGCAGCTCAACAGCAATGCAAGTTCACAAATTTGACTTTAGTGGTTGCTAAAAGAAACACTGCATGCCCCTAGTGTGTGACAATAGGTCAGGGACCTGACCAAGTGGACACGAGCGGACATCTCGGTGATGATTAATATAAATAGAAAGAACACTACATTGACACACATGGAGATCTAGGGCAATATACTTGTCCCATTAGAAGCTAAATCGGACACATGTTCCTCCTGATGTTAGAAAATCTACTCGAGCAGCAGAAAGAAGCAGAGCCCTCTTGCCCTAAGCATAGTGCCGTTCATGCAGATTTTCCAGGGCAGACACCCAGCACTAAATATCAGTGTGAACAGCACGACCTAACGAACTCCGCCGTTTGTGGAACTCCGTGTAGAACCACAAATTCCACCCAGACCTACAATTTATAGAGTTCTGGTATGGAAAAGTGTGTTGTATGGTAATAGATGCTTACCGAGGGTGACCAACTGGACTGATTTCTGGTCCCCTATTCTTGATTTGGGTTGTAATAGAAAAACACGGATCATGTGTGTGCGTCATGACAAAGACCTGTATCACAGATTGTGGTCTTTTTGGACAGGGAGGGGCGCCCAAGGCGCTACCGTCATAGTGGTAGGTTACTGCCTTCACCAGGAGTTGAACAGCACAAGCGCAGTGGTGGCAGCATAGCTTATAGTGATCAGTAGAACTTCCGGCCCATTTCCCTGCTCCTATTTAGGGGTGGCGGAATTTGCACAATCGCGTTACGCAAATCTCCGCGAAACGGTAAAAAATATCCGCGAACATGCAGAAATTCCGCTAACACGCGGAATTGCTTGTTCGCAATGCTTTTTTCCTGTTCACAGTTGCTGTTTGCGTGCTCGGGGAGAAATATCTCGCGAACACGCATTTTGAGAACGCGAACAAGAAAAAATTTTGATTCATCGTAGATAGGGCGCCGGGGTTTTTTTTTTTTTCTTTTTTTTTCCCGGGTCCAATGATTATGCCTAAAAAAACCCCAAGGATCTTGGGTCTTCAATCTCCGGTTTTTACTCCATTTAGATCCTATAGCTGGTATTAAAATCCAGTCGGGATGTGTTTCCTCTTCTGGCTTACCATCATCCACCAATATACCATCGTGCTTAGGTTCGGTTGAGGAATTAATCATGTCTTCTACCGGTGGGCATGCTAGGTGGTCGGTGTACGCAGAAAATGAGGGATATGGCAAATGAGGACAAAAAAAAAATAAAAAAATAAATAAAAATAAAAAAAATAAAAAATTTCGCAAAGTCGCGGAAAGCAGAATTTTGGGCAATTTCGCGTTCTCCGCAGAATGCGAAATTACCAAAATTCCACAAATTTCGCGAGCGGAACGGAATTTACCGCCCAGGCCTACTCCTATTCCCGGCAAAAGTGACTGAGAAGATTGTCAACAAGCAGCTGACCCGCTACCTCGAAGACAACAACATCCTGGACGCTTCCCAATCTGGTTTTCGCAGCAACCACAGCACCAAGACCGCCCTCATCGCCGCCACTGACGACATCAGGACCCTGATGGACAAAGGAGAAACAGCCGCCCTCATCCTCCTGGACCTATCAGCAGCCTTTGACACGGTCTGCCACCGCACCCTATCAGTACGCCTCCATGATGCCGGGATCCAAGAGAAGGCCCTGGCCTGGACCACATCCTTCCTCTCCGGCAGAACCCAGAGCGTCCGCCTCCCACCCTTCCGCTCCAAAACCACCAAGATCATCTGCGGCGTCCCACAGGGATCCTCCCTCAGCCCGACGCTGTTCAATATCTACATGGCACCTCTCGCCCATGTCGCATGACAACATAAACTCAACATCATCTCCTACGCCGACGACACCCAGCTGATCATATCCCTCACCGAAGACCCCCACACCGCCAAAGCCAACCTCCACAGAGGAATGAAGGCCGTAGCCGACTGGATGAAGGACCGCAGACTGAAGCTGAACTCAGACAAGACAGAGGTCCTCATTCTCGGACCCACCCCATCAGCCTGGGACGACTCTTGGTGGCCCACATCGCTAGGCAAAGCCCCGGAACCCACGGACCACGCACGCAACCTGGGGGTCATCCTCGACTCCACTCTCTCCATGACCAGGCAAGTCAACGTTGTCTCCGCGTCCTGCTTCAACACCCTCCGTATGCTCCACAGGATCTTCAAATGGATCCCCCTCGACACGAGAAAAACCGTCACCCAGGCCCTCATCACCAACAGACTCGACTACGGGAACGCCCTCTACTCAGGAACAACAAACAAGCTCCTGAGACGACTCCAATGTATCCAGAACACCTCGGCCGACTCATCCTCGACGTCCCCCGCCGCAGCCACATCACACCCCACCTGAGAGGCCTGCACTGGCTCCCCGTCAACAAAAGCATCACCTTTAAACTCCTCATCCACGCACACAAAGCACTCCACAACACCGGACCCACTTACCTCAACAACCGACTCAGCTTCCACTCCCCCACCCGAAGCCTCCGCTCAGCCAACCTCGCCCTCGCCACAGTCCCCCGCATCCAGAAAACCACCGCCGGCGGCAGATCCTTCTCCTACCTCGCCGCCAAGACCTGGAACACTCTCCCCACCATCCGACCCAGAACCTGCTGGCCTTCAGAAGACTCCTCAAGACCTGGCTCTTCGATCAGTAGCGGCCCCCCCTCCCCAGCGTCTTGAGACCCTCTCGGGTATGTAGCGCGCTTTACAAATGCAGTGATTGATATTGATTGATTGATTGTAGAAGGGAACAGGTCCTTTTTAACTTGTGTCACTGGAGTGAGGCTTACAGACACACTTACTTTCTAAAGTTCTGCTGGTGTGTGCTTAACTTGCCCCATGGCCTACATTGGCTGAATGTGAAGTGCGGCACAGAGCAGAAGTGGTGACTTTGTGCTGGAAGTATTTGTGCCTGGGAAGGGTAAAATACAGATATAGGTGTAGTGCTGTGATGTACACATGCATGGTGAGAGCACATGTGAGAAGTTGGCCTGGTATATGCTGTCCACTAGTTATAGTGGGCATCCTGTACCAGTCCAAACAACCCCTTATTGGTTATAGGTTAAAGACAACCTTTATTGAAAGTTATCCTAGTGGTAGCTATGGAGAGCAGCCTTCAGGCTAAGTCTTGAAGGAATGTAAAGCAGCTTGTTTTACCAGTCTATAATCTCTTGCGGGCCTAAATGAAAGACAACCACACCAGGTATATATATAAAATATATGTATTTATTTCTAAACACACCCTCCTAGTCTCTTTATGAGACTAGAGGTCAAAACACATAAGTTACACTTCAAAAATCACAGTAATAAGCACAAATACACGTCAGGCCCAAGGGGCGAGCCAGACCATACACTAAAATAGTGGTATAAGAGCCACGACTTAAGGTGGTCCCTCCCCCTCCCCATCGCTGTACGCCGCACCGATGGCTGATGGCGGGTGCCTGTTGCCTGTTGAGAACGCTTCACAACAACGTTCCATGAATTTCGAGCAGTCCGAAAAAGCGACAGGGGAGCTGTGCCTTCTTCACCGGACAGTCGCAGTTCGCCTGTCACCTCAGATGAGGATATATCCTTTACCATGGCTGTCGATAGTCAAACCTTGCAACAGGAGACGCAAGGGGCACAATTGAATATTAGCCTGGAAGGGGCTATCCCGCTAGGTCAGAATAACCAAGACCTCTGCACTGGGGGGAACGTGCAAAAGGAGGTGAAAACATTTCCTTTATTTACCAAAAAACAAACTTTACTACCTCCTCACTCCCCTACACTTCTACAATCTATCGATCCCGGCGTGTCTTCTCCAGCAGCTGGATTGGATCCCACTGGCAGGGGGCGAGACACATCTGGCTTTGAGAATCCAAATTTGGTGTCAAAATCAAAAAGTCTTGAACCTTGTCCCATAAGGGAAATTCGGGTCAGGTGGACAGGTAGGTACTCCAGTGCCGATTAATGACTTACCAGATCTGCCAGATCTCCCAGAATTAAGACGAACTCTGGAGAACCCACAGGCTTCTGCGCCGCTATTATTGGATCACTCTCCGAAATCTCAAGAATCATTCTTAACTTTACCATCATCCAGCGTTGAAACTCTACCGCTTGCGAAATTTGGCACAGAGAAATCTGAAAATTTTCAAATTGATATCCGAGATATGCTGAATTTAATTTTAGGAGAGCTAAGGGAAATGAAAAAGCTTCAGCAAATCGAGATCAATACCCTTAATCAGAGGCTAGATAAAATTGAAGAGGCTATTACGGGCCTCCCCTCTAGAGTCTCTGAAGCAGAGGCCAGAATCTCCACCATTGAAGATCAACTGGTGACAGTGATGGCTGAGTCAAAGGAAGCGGATAAGAAGAAAAGATATCTTGAGAATTAGGTCGAGGAACTGGAAAGTCATTCTAGGAGATCTAATTTGCGCCTAGTGGGGGTGCCTGAAGGGATTGAGGGATCCCAGACTCTCCTTTGGGTAAACACGTTTATCAAGCAGCAAGTGTTGCCAGATTACGAAGGAGATCTGTTTATCACTAGGGCACATCGTATTCCAGCCAAACCTTTTCTAAATTCTCCTTATCCGAGAACAATTCTTCTCAACTTTGCTGACTATAGAATTAAAGAGAAGGTGTTGGCAAAAGCTATTCAACAGCGACAATTTCCCATTAACGAGACACAGAAATGTAGAATCTTTTCCGATATGACAGCCGTTGCAGCTCGAAGAAGAAAAGAGTTCGTTAAGATGCTACATCTCTTTAAAGCTCATGGGGCTCAGGCCTCTATCGTTCAGCAATCGAAATTAAAGGTGCTGGTGAAGGGGAGATTTTTTATGTTTTCGGATATTGAGGAGGCCCAGATTTGTTTAAAGGGGATATCTGATCCCTCATGTGAAGTGTGATCCTAGTTCTATTTAAGCTGGTGTTGGTTATCCTTGATAAGAAATGTATTCTAAATTCTTTTTTTTTTTTCCTTTTTCTCTCTTCTATCTTTCTTTCTCTTTTTTGTGTAATGCTTGGTTTGTTCTAATCAGGGGACAGGAGGGCTTAGGGGGGGTGTGACCACGATCGCCCAATGGGGTGTAACAACATGACACCCAGGAACAATTGTGGGAGGTGGGAGATGTGGCCTGCGTGGTGTGGGGGGGGGTTTCCACATTTCTGGGGGAGGGGTTATTTTTAGAGTGGTGGGGGGTTGGGTGTTAGCAGGAAAAAGAACAGTAGTAAGAAGGCCAGGATTGATTTATAGAGCACAGAAGTATGGCAACTGGCAGTTGTAAGATTCTGTTGTTGAACACCAATGGGATATTAAATAAAAAGAAATATGGTGCACTTATAAGATGGGCCGCTTTTTTGGACCCCCACGTTCTCTTTCTTCAGGAAACCCATCTTAAGTCTAATTCCCCCAACTTGTTTATCCCTAAAAAATTCTCAAAGGCTTTTTTTGCCTCTTCAGGGGCAGCAATGAGGGGGGTAGCAATCTATTTTTCTAATAGAATGGATTGGGAGTTTCTTCAAGTACATAGAGATATTTTAGGGAGATGGATCTGGGTAACAACTAAAATTAGGGGTCGGATGATAAATTTTATCAATTATTATGGCCCAATATCCGATAATGTCTTACCTCTGACCCAGATCTACGAAAGGCTGATTAGTTCTCCTGGGCAAATTGTTCTAGGGGGGGATTTTAACTATATTATGGATATTAGAAAGGATACCACTAATAAAAACAAAAGACAGTCGAAGCCTAATACCAAAAAAATGATGGTGGCAATTATGGAACAGTTTGGGCTCGTAGACTCTTGGCAGGATCTCCATCAAGAAATGGAATCCTTTACCTTTTACTCACATCGCTTTTCTTCGGCCTCTCGACTAGATTATCTATTAACATCAAGGTCTATACAGGTGACAAATGCATGGATTAGTAGTAATTCCTTTTCTGACCATGCGCTTGTAGGGGTTTCCTTGCTATTGGGGGGGAGAGATAAGGAACGATCAAGGTGGCAGATGGATCGCCTCCTCCTTCAAAATGCAGACTGGATTACTGGATTTAGGGAGTGGATTGTACAATATTTTGAGGTTAACAATAATACCGCCACCCCCTTTGCTGTCTGGGGAGGTTTTAAGGCCGCGGCCCAGGCCCAAATAATAGCTATCATGGCCGGTCAGTCCAAAACCCGGAGGTTGCAAATTGAGAACCTTCAGAATAAGGTGGCTCAACAATATGCCTTAATGCTACAGCATTCCCCCAACTCCTTCAATAAAGCTAGCAGGGAACTAAGAGATTTTTTTATCCTTGAGGAAATATGCAATTCCAAAATTTACCAGCAAAAAATGTATGAAGAGAGTCAGTTAATGGGGAAGCTGTTAGCCAATTCCACCAGGAAAAAAATGGAATCTCCCTAATCACTTCCATCAGGGACCCGGTCACAGAACTAGTTGTATCAGATAGGGATAATGTCTCACGGGTTTTTCTCCATCACTACGGACAGCTCTATTCAACAGAGTATCCGGATAATAACGAACAAATTCGGAAGTACTTGATGGATGTTGATCTTCCCAGACTCTCAGAGGCCAGAATTAAAGAATTAGACGATGAAATAATGGAAGAAGAAATTATAAGTGCAATTAACTCTATGGCAGGGGGTAAGGCATGTGGACAGGATGGATTTCCCATCGAATTTTATAAGGTTTTTATTAAAGAACTGGTATCTCCCATAAAGAGACTTTTTAATGATATTAGAAAGGGTGGAACTGTATCAACTGAATTTAAGGAGTCTATAATAATATCCTTTGTGAAAAAAGATAAGAACCCATTAGATGTGAACTCTTTTAGGCCAAACAGTCTACTTAATTCCGATTACAAGATTTTGATGAAAGTATGGGCTCAGCGCTTCCTTCCTGCTGCTCAAGAAATAATCCATAAGGATCAGACAGGTTTTATAGCAGGTCGATCTATGGCCACTAATACTCAATTTTTAATTCATGCCTTAGATTTTTTTAATACCAACCAAATTCCTGCCACAATAATTATGGTTGACGCTGAAAAAGCCTTTGATCTTGTGAACTGGCAAACATTGTTTTTAACTTTAAGTCGTATTGGTCTTCCACAACAGATTATTAATATGTTAAATAATATTTATCATAGTGCTAGCGCTAAGGTGGTTATTAACCAGGAACAAATAGGGGAAATTACAATAAAACGGGGAACCAGGTAGGGTTGCCCGCTTTCCCCGTTACTTTTTACCTTTTTTATTGAACCCTTGGCTTTAAAAATTCGTAATAATGCTGCTATTTTTCTCCTATACCAGGGATGTCAAAAGTTAAGTTGTTCGCTGACGACATCATTCTATATTTAACCCCGACGAAAGAGAACCTAGAGCTAGCCTTTAAAGAGTTTTTCCTTTTTCAACAAATTGGTGGATACAAAATAAATGAAAAAAAGACCGAGATACTGGCTCTTAATATTGATCCCAACGCTTTTCCTAACAATTTGAGGGCCCAGGCCATGAAAACTGACCCGATAAGATATTTGGGTATCTATGTTACTAACCAGTATCAGAAATTATTTGAACTAAATTATCTTAGAACTAAGAAGAAGATAAAAAGCTCCCTTGAACAATGGTCTGCACTCCCCCTTACTATTATAGGGAGAGTTTCTTTGGTTAAAATGTCCATTCTTCCCCTACTGATTTTCTTATTCTTAAATGTTCCTATTCGTCTCAATCAATCTTATTTTAATGAGTTAGATATATTGTTTAGGGAATTTATTTGGGCAAAAAAGGTCCCCAGAGTAAAATTAGCTACAGTTCAGTTTCCCATAAATCAAGGGGGTCTAGCATTTCCGCAAGTACGGACATATTATCAGGCAGCCTTACTGAATTTAGTGGTGGACCTATTACATTATAAGTGCATCTATGAAAGTTTTTTTTTGATAAAATGGTAGTAGATGGGGGAATGCAAATGCCCGCCTTTTTAAAAACTGCTAAATTACCAAAGAAGACCCGCTACAAGTCTCTACGAGAAGTTCAGTTTAGGCTTCAAGCAGTTTTTAAAAAAAATAGCTCCTCAGGCTTTCAATATTTGGGTCTGGGTGAGTGTAACAGCCTTGGCCTACACCTGCAACTAAGACATATTGAGATATGGGGAGAGTGTGGGTTCTCTCAACTTTAATATTTCATTATCCATAATAAAATAGTATCTTGGCAAGAAATTATGGTTAGGGCAGAAGGTTGTAGAAAGCCCACATTTCTCGAATATATGCGGATAGTTCATTTTATTTCCAGTATCGAGGGCATTTTGAATACTCCACATAATACCATGGCAGAACTTTATGACTCCAAGTTTTCGGGACTTGGGAAATGGTATTCTGTATTGCGGAAGGATGAACAGGCAAAGGGGACAGTCTGCCACATTGAAAAAATAGCCAGGGATACTGGATGTAGATTTACTCTTAAGGAATGGGAAAAAATATGCCTTTTAGGGCACAGATCCCTACGCGCCGCTAATTTTAAAAGAATGTCCTTTCTATCAAGATGGCTCGCTTATTGGACCCCGGCTATGATTCAGAAACGATATCCCGACCATCTTAATAGGTGTTTCCGTTGCCATCAGGAGGAGGAAGGAGGATGGCTACACATTTTCTTTTCCTGTCCGCAATTGGAGCAGTTCTGGGGGGAGATTTTTAACGATATGGGAGTAGTTCTAGGCATGAGTGTTTTTCCCCAGGCTGAAACTGCATTATTCGGGTATTCAAGGGACAAGGCCAACTTATCTAGCTCTGATAGGGTTTTTTTAGCTATATCTTGTATGGTGGCTCGTTCCTTGATACTTCAAAATTGGAAATCTAAGGAGATTCCAAATCATTTAAATTGGTTTAATAAAATGAAAAGGATTTGGAAATTTGAAGAGGCATATGCCAAGCGAGTAGGCGGCATAAGGAAATATGAGAAAAATTGGAAAAGATTTTAAGAATTACTCCTATTTAAGGATAGGTCGTAGAGTTGTCGCGGGCTTTTTAATTGTCGAAGAGTATTATATATTTTTTTTTATTGGTGTTTAATTTGTCAGCTTAAATCATAAATCACTATTGATCCCCAACTGGACTGGGGCAATGATTTTCTACTTATACAAGTTTTATATGATTTACAACGTACAATTTCTGGGGTTCAATCATGAAAATGTTGATTTTTTTTTAAGGCGACTTTAGTATGCTATTTATTGGCTGCTATTTGTATTTGCACTTTACCTTGTTAACCTTATATTCTGTATTTTATGACGGAAATACTGTGTTTTTCTTTTAAGTGAAGTTTTGCTGCTATTATATTTGCACTTTATGTGGTGATAATATTCGTATTTGATGTTAATAGTACTGTATTTTGCCAAAGTAAATTATCGGCTGCTATTGCATTTGCACTTTAATCTAGAAGTTAACTTGTGTCTTAAGTGACTCAAGATGAATTTTATATCACAGTCGAGACACATGTGATCTTGTAGCTTCATTTTGCATTTGCACTTTATTCATCAGTTTGTTAATATACAACGGAATGGTATGATATAGTATATAAAACACAAAAATACATAACACCCTGTACGTTGTTTAGTAAGTAGTCTGTCAACATACTAATAAGTTTTATATGATTTACAACGTACAATTTCTGGGGTTCAATCATGAAAATGTTGATTTTTTTTAAGGCGATTTTAGTATGCTATTTATTGGCTGCTATTTGTATTTGCACTTTACCTTGTTAACCTTATATTCTGTATTTTATGACGGAAATACTGCGTTTTTCTTTTAAGTGAAGTTTTGCTGCTATTATATTTGCACTTTATGTGGTGATAATATTCGTATTTGATGTTAATAGTACTGTATTTTGCCAAAGTAAATTACCGGCTGCTATTGCATTTGCACTTTAATCTAGAACTTAATTTGTGTCTTAAGTGACTCAAGATGAATTTTATATCACAGTCGAGACACATATGATCTTGTAGCTTCATTTTGCATTTGCACTTTATTCATCAGTTTGTTAATATACAACGGAATGGTATGATATAGTATATAAAACACAAAAATACATAACACCCTGTACGTTGTTTAGTAAGTAGTCTGTCAACATACTAATATCAATGGTTTCTCCAATTGTGGTGATCCAAATGTTGTGTCTGAAAACGTGTATTTTGGTACCTTTTTGCTCTGCTCAATAAAAAAATGTATAAAAAAAAAAAGAACCACGACTTAACTAGACACAAAGTCTAGAGCCTGTAGAATCGCTGGGACCCCAAGGAACCACCCAAGGTAGTGACACAGGGGACCCACGGGGGCCGTGTGCAGTGTGAGAATACAGCCGCGAGCTCCCGTTAGCTTCTATGGGGAAAGGTGAGGTTAGATTTTTAAAGATTAGGGACACTTAGAAACGAGTCAGGACCAAACCCTTTGGGACTTAGGAAGTTCTAGGGCCAACACCCACGGGAAGCCGGGTGCTTAGGTGTCAAATGGTGTCGGGTCGCGTCGTAGATTTCAGTGGGAGCTGGCAAAGAAGTGCCGGGAAGATGCGAAGTGTCAGAAGAGATCCAAACCTGGATCGAAGTCGAGAAGAACCTGAAAGCAGAGGGGACAAAGTCTGGGTCACTAGCCAGTGACCAGGAAGGCGATAGGTGGATGCCCACCGATGTCGGGTGATTTCAGGTGAAGGAGGTGAAGCTTGACTCTTCAGCCACGAGGACCAGGAGGCGTTGAGGATGACAAGGTGCTGCATTCAAGCTATCCCACGAAGGATGTCGAGTGCTGCAGCATTGGTGCCCGGATTGGACACAACAAGCCTTGGCAACAGCAACCCACACAGAAAGTAGAAAGATGCTTCGGGGCAGACCAGCAAGGTCTTAGGGACTCACCACTTGGTAGGGAGTCGGGGCACATCTGGAGCAACCAGGAAAGCCCAAGGAAAATCAAAGTTACCCCCTCAGGGACCCACCAGTCGACGGACCAGGGATCGCAAAGGGACTTCAAGACGAAACACAAAATGGCAGCCCACGGGTCACTCGGGGTGACTAGGCCAACAATCTTCAGTGGATTCTGTGCTCAAGGTGGGGGCTACAAGTGAGCCCAAGCACGACTTCAAGAGATGTCGAGAATTCAATGCACTTGCAAAAGTGCACGGTGACCAGGAGTTCCAGTTCCATGCTACTCACAAGGGCTGTGGGTCTCATCTTTGCTGGGGACTCGGGCCGGCCTCTGAGATATCTGGAAATCCTCTTCCTGGGCTGCAAATACTTCAGAGTCTGTCCGGAGCTTCGGAGATTCAGACCGGTAAAATGCTTTGTTGGTGCCTGCCAAGCAGGGGAGTCACTCCTTTACCCCAAGGGAGATTTCTTCAGTCCTCTAGTCTTTATTATAGCATCAAAGTTCCAGGATTCAGATTCAGAGTTTCGTCCAGGGATATCTAAAGTTCTGGTTACAGAGGTTCCTTACTTATACCTAAGGAAGGGGTTGGACTAGCTCTAGGGACCCACCTATGGCAGGGTTTGGAAAGAGGGGTGGCTACTCCCGTTTCCTTTGTCCAGTTTCACGCCAGAGCAGGGCTGGAAGCCCCTGAACCGGTTTGAGCTGTACTATGCACAGGGACACCAAATGTGCCTACAGTGCAGGACTTCAAAGCACTCAGAGAGTGCTCCTACCCAGCCCCAATACACATAAGCCTGTCTGGGAGGTGGTTACACCTCCCTGTGACAGGAAACCTATTGTCCAGGCCTCCCCTGCTGGAGTTTCAGTCAGCAGCAGGGGGCCAGACATGTGTCTGTGGCTGCAGCATCCATTTTGTGATGCCAGGGCTCTATTAGATTTCTACCGGGTATACCAGTACTGCCATGTCTCTCGCTCTAGAAGGGTGGGATCATATCCTCACATCAAGAATTGATGTGAGGGTATGATTCCAAAGTGTTTGACACCAAACACGACATGTTTCCGTGCAGTCAGTCCAAAGTTAGCATTATCTGTTTGAGATATAATGCACTTAAGAGTATATGGTCAGGCTGCACCACTGACAACCCCAGAGAAGAGATTCCGAAGGCTGCAGAGGGGCTCAGCTCATGCCTGGGCACCCTCTCACATATATCCAAACACCCTACCTTCAGGATTGATAGGGCCTGCCATAGGGGTGACTGATAGGTTACTATGTGCAGTGATAGGTGAGGTATAGTGGACCTATACCTCAGTAAGGGGTGCATGCATCATCTTACCCAGGCTGCAGTAGCAGTCCTGTGGTGTAATTTTGCATGGCTTTCCAGGGGTGGCATAATACATGCTGCAGCCCCTGGTAGGCCTCTGGGTTACCTATGCCCTGGGTACATAGTATACCATATACTAGGGACTCACAAGGGTACCCCAGAATCCAATCTTGAGTGTACCTAAAGTACTTGCAATCGATTTAGAGAGGAAGCAGCTAGGCTGGGGCCCTGAATAGCAGGGTTCCAGCCAGACTAAAGTCGAAAAACTGTGAAACACCAGCAAAAAGTGGGGGTAAACATGTGAAGCAGATCCTACTCTCCTACACAACCCCCCCCCCAACGCAGGGACATTAAACTAACCTTGACCAGTTGAGTCTTCATGTTCTAAGTGGAAATATCTGGAGAGTCCATCTGCATTGGCATAGTTACTCCCAGGTCTATGTTCCACTGTATAGTCCAAACCCTGTAGGGTGATGGACCACCAGAGAAGTTTGGGGTTTTCACCCTTCATCTGTTTTAGCCATAAGAGGGGCTTATGGTCTGTCTGAACAATGAAGTGAGTACCAAACAAGTATGGCCTCAACTTCTTCAGAGCCCAAACCACAGCAAAGGCCTCCCTCTCAACGGCTGACCAACGTTTCTCTCTGGGGGTCAACTTTCTGCTTATGAAAGCTACTGGTTGATCCTGACCTTCATCATTCAACCGTGACAGTACAGCCCCTATCCCCAACTCAGATGCATCTGTTTGGGCAATGAAATGTTTGGAGTAGTCAGGACTTTGCAGAATGGGAGCAGTGCACATGGCCTGCTTCAGGTCATCAAATGCCTTTTGACAGCTAACTGTCCACTGAACCTTTTTGGGCATGTTCTTAGAGGTTGTCATTCAGGGGTATCACTATTGATCCATACCCCTTGACAAATATTCTCAGTCAGGCCTAAGATGGCTCTCACCTGAGTCTGGGTAGTGGGAGCAACCTAGGCCATTATGGTCTGGATTTTGCTCTGCAATGGTTGAACCTGGCCTCCACCTACAAGGTGGCCCAGGTACACAACCTGACTCTACCCTATCTGGCACTTAGTAGCCTTGATAGTTAGGCCTGCTTTTTGCAGGGCCTCCAAAACATTCCTTAGGTGGACCAGGTGATCCTCCCAGGTGGAGCTAAAGACAGCAATATCATCTAGATGTGCCGCACTATAGTCTTCCAGGTCTGTAAGGACTTGATTCACCAACCTTTGGTAAGAGGCAGGTGCATTCTTCAAACCAAAGGGCATTACCACAAATTGATAGTGCCCACTAGGGGTAGAAAATGCTGTCTTTGGCTTTGCATCATCAGCTAGTCTGATCTGCCAGTAGCCAGCTGTTAGGTCAAATGTGCTTAGAAACTTGGCTGAGTCCAAAGTATCTATTTGCTCATCTGCCCTGGGGATGGGATGAGCATCAGTCCTAGTGACTGCATTGAGACCCCTGTAATCTACACAAAACCTCATCTCTCTCTTGCCAACTTTTGTGTGAGGTTTAGGTACCAGGAATACTGGAATAGCCCAAGGGCTATCTGAGGGTTCAATAACTCCCAAATCCAACATATTTTGGACTTCTGTCCTTATACAGTCCCTGACATGGTCAGGTTGCCTGTAGATCTTATTCTTCACAGGCAGACTGTCCCCAGTGTCCACTTCATGAGTGCACAAGGTGGTCGGACTTGGAGTCAGAGAAAACATATGTCTGTACTGGCTGAGAAGCTTTCTGCAGTCAGTTTGCTGCTGGACAGTGAGGCTGCCTGCCAAGGCTACACCATCTACTGATCCATCATCAGGGTTCTGACAAAGCAGGTCAGGGAGTGGGTCACTCTCTTCCTCCTGTCCCTCATCTGTAGCCACGAGCAAGCCCATGTCTGCCCTGTCAACATATTGTTTAAATCTGTTGACATGAAGTACCCTGAGGGGACTCCTAGGGGTTCCAAGGTCTACCAAGTAGGTGACCTCCCCTTTCTGTTCAACAATTGTATGGGGGCCACTCCATTTGTCCTGGAGGGCTGCTGGGGCCACAGGCTCCAACACCCACACTTTCTTTCCTGGCTGATAAACAGTCAGTACAGCCTTTTGGTCATGCCAGGCTTTTTGTAATTCCTGGCTAGCCTCAAGGTTTTTAGTAGCCTTTTTCATGTACTCAGCAATCCTGGAGCGGAGACCAAGTACATAGTCCACTATGTCCTGTTTAGGGGGTTTGAGAGGTAACTCCCATCCCTCCTTCACCAGACACAAAGGACCCCTAACAGGATGGCCAAACAAAAGTTCAAAAGGGCTGTAACCAACCCTCTTTTGTGGCACCTCCCTGAAAGCAAACAAAAGGCAGGGCAAAAGGATGTCCCATCTCCGCCTAAGGTTCTCTGGGAAACCTTTGATCATGCCCTTTAAGATTTTGTTCAATTTTTCAACTAAACCATTGCATTGTGTGTGATAGGGTGTGGTGAATTTATAATTAACTCCACACTCCTTCCACATTGCAGTTAAGTAACTTGACATAAAGTTTGCATCTCTGTCGGATACTACCTCCTTAGGGAAGCCTACTCTTGAGAATACACCCAAGAGAGCTCTTGCCACCACAGGTGCTGCAGTGGTCCTAAGTGGGATTGCCTCTGGGTACCTAGTGACATGGTCCACCAACACCAGGATACATCTGTGCCCAGATGCAGTTTGAGGATCCATGGGACCAACAATGTCAATCCCTACCCTCTCAAAGGGAACTTCCACTACAGGTAGTGGTATCAGGGGGTCCTTTGTGCTTCCTCCTGCCTTGCCACTGGCTTGGCAGGTCATACAGGAGCGACAACGCTCCTCAGTGTCCATGTGGGGCCAGTGAAAGTGAGGGACAATTCTGTCCCAAGTCTTGTTCTGGCCCAGGTAACCTCCTAGAGAAATATCATGGGCTAGTGTCAATAGGAAGCCCCTAAACCTCAGAGGTATAACCAACCTCCTGGATGCACCAGGCTTGGGGTCTCTACTCTCTGAGTAAAGGAGTCCATCATCTCAATACATTTTATGGGTGCCACTAGCATTCCCAGCAGCCTCATCAGCAGCTTGCTTTCTGAGGGGTTCAAGAGAGGGGCAGGTTTTCTGCTCCTTGCTCAGATCAGACCTGGAAGGGTCCCTTGTACCCAAGAACTCAACCTGGTCAGGCTCAAGCTCCTCTGGGACAGTTCCTTCTTCAGGCTCAAGATCATCTCCCTCAGGAGACTGATCTGTATTCTGAGTCAGGTGGGAAGGCACTGCCTTAACCCTACTGCTCCTCCTCTTGGGAGGCTCCTGGTCCATTCTTCCAGAATCCATGGCCTGGTCAGTTTTAGACATTTTGGCCTGTGACCTGGTCACAGCAAAGACATGAGCAGGGATACCTAACATTTCTGCATGTGTCCTGGGCTCCACTTCAGCCCAAGCTGAAGTTTCTAGATCATTGCCAAGCAAACACTGTACTGGTAGGTCTGCACTTACCACAACCTTCTTAAGGCCAGTTACCCCTCCCCAGGAGAAGTTAACTGCCAGAGAATGGCCTGTTCTGACATTGATAGCATTGGTCACTTGGTACATTTCACCAAGTATAATCTGCCCAGGATCCACAAGATCTTTTGTCACCATTGTGACACTTGCTCCTGTGTCCTGAATGCCAAAGCCTCTTTTCCATTTATTAAAGGCTGTTGTCTGTATTTGTCCAAGTTACTGGGACTCACAAAGGAGGACCTATCCATGCCTCCATCACAGACTAGAACAGCCTGAGTTGGAACTCTGACTAGGCCAGTGTCCATCTCAGAACCCAGGGTCAACCCTACTATACCCTTATTCTGAACATTACCACCACCAATTGTAGCTGTACTAGGGGGAACAGTTGCCTTAGGGGCAATGGTGGCTGGACTTGAGTCTTTGGACTTGGTGCAATCACTTGTCCAGTGAGTCTTCTGTTTACAGATTTTGCACCATGGTTTCTTTTGGCCTTTTCCCTTGGTAGACTGTGAATCCCCACCTGAAGAAGATTTTTGGGGACCTTGAGAAGGCTTCTGGTCTTTACCCTTCTCCCCACCCTTGTCAGAGTTTTTAGGATCTTGCTTCTTGGGTTCACAACCTTGGTTCTGTACTTTCTGCCTCACCCTGGTTCTGACCCACTTGTCTGCCTTCTTTCCCAATTCTTGGGGAGAGGTCAGATCTGAGTCCACCAGGTACTGGTGCAACAGCTGCTTTTGACAGTTATAAAGGATCTGCTCCCTCATTATCACGTTGTACAATCCTTGGAAGTCATGCACTTTGCTGCCAAGTAACCAACCCTCCAGAGCTTTAGTAGCACAATCTACAAAGTCTACCCAGTCTTGATTCTGTGCCTTTTGGGTATCCCTGAACTTTAACCTGTATTGCTCAGTGGTTAGGCCAAACTCTTCAATCAAGGCACTCTTCAGACTGCTATAATCTTCTGCCTCCTCCTCTCTAACAGTGAGGAGCTTATCTCTTCCTTTGTCTGCATAGGAGAGCCATAAGATTGCTGCCCACTGCTCCTGGGGGACCCTTTGAAATGTACAGACCCTTTCCAGTGCAGTTATCCATTTGTGGATGTCATCCCCACTCTGGTAGGGAGGGACAATCTTATTCAGGTTTCTATGGTCATGAGATCTCTCCCTATCTCTAGGGATGTTGCTGCCACCACGGGACTCTAGTCCCAACTTTTTCCTAGCTCTGTAGAGCTCTAGGGCCTCCTTATCTAGGGCTACCTGCTTTCTTCTGATTTCAAGCTGAGCTTCCTCATACTTAAGCAGTCTCTCCCTCTTCTCCTGAAAGGTTTCCCTCCTATGAGAAGAGATAGAGGTCACTATGGATGAACCAGAATGGTTAGACTCCACTGAGGGAGATCTTGACTTTCTAAGCCCACCACCAACTCTTCCAGGAGGGACAAAGAGGGGGCCAGTGTGGCCCTCCCCCTCATCATCCAGGGGAGCTGGATTTTCCAGGTCAAGATCATGGTCATCTTCCTGGTCAGCATTAGTGGTCAGGTCATGGGGAATTTCTCCCGTAGGTCCTTCCTCATGTGCTGTCCCACCCACTCTGCCTACCCCTTCAGACCCTATAGGTCTTCTGAGATCATCCTGCCTGAGTACCTCTATGAGATGCTGGGTGGTTGGACTTTTGCCTGTCCTCAGTTTCCTAGCTGTGCATAATGCTCTCAGTTCCATGAATGGGAGGTTATCATACTTGTAAACTAGAAGCCCATTGGCTTCTGGCAGGGACCCACTGGTTCCTGGCCTTGAAGACATTGCTAGTGAGGTGTGGTGTATTGCACTACCTACTCTAGTGTGGCCTACTAAACTGTCTTGAGTTGTAGAAAGGGTGTGCTAGCCCTTAACACACAACTCTAAGTTCAGTGGAACTTACTGTATTCTAAAGCTTGTATTATATGTACCTAAGGTACCTTTAGTGGTTTTCAGTTAGTCACTCAATTGAGATTATCTGGTAAAACAATAGCAAGATGGAATCCCACACGCTGCACACCAATGTGAGAAGTTGGCCTGGTATATGCTGTCCAATAGTTATAGTGGCCACCCTGTACCAGTCCAAAAGACTCCTTATTGGTTATAGGTTAAAGACAACCTTTATTGAAAGCTATCCTAGTGGTAGCTATGGAGAGCAGCCTTCAGGCTAAGTCTTGAAGGAATGCAAAGCAGCTTGTTTTACCAGTCTATAATCTCTTGAGTGCCAACCACACCAGTTATATATATATAAAATATATGTATTTATTTCTAAACACACCCTCCTAGTCTCTTTATGAGACTAGAGGTCAAAACACATAGGTTACACTTCAAATATCACAGTAATAAGCACTAGGGGTGGGCGGAATTTGCGGAATTAACTTCCGCAAATTATCGCGAAAATGCAGAAAATCTCCGCAAACACGCCGGAAATATCGCGAAGACGCGGAAGTTTTTTTGCCGCCTGTTCGCGGTATTTTTTGCGTGATCGCGGGTCGCCAACTTACCCATGCGGTTGCTCACGGGCGCGGCCATCTTGTTTTCACTTGTCCCGCCCTCTCGCGATGTTTACTTCCTGTTCCGGGTCGCGCAATGCATGTTCGCGGTCGATATTTCCTGTTCGCGACCGCTTTTACTTGATCGCGTTGCTTTTTGCTTGCTCGGGGAGAAAATATCGCGCAAACTTGCGCACGTGGTCACAATGGGCGCGGCCATCTTGTTTTCCACTCTATTGCATGGTTCTGGGGCCTGATTTTCAATCCTCCCTAAATCTTTTCAATCCTTTGTTTATAGCCACTTTTTTTGGATCTTTATTACTTATTATTTCTCTAACTATTTTCCTGCTTCTATATTTTTGGTTTTTGTCTACTTTTTTTTTGTTTTTTAGCTACTTTTTCTCTTTGTATTGCCCGCTATTTATTTCCTTTACTCCTTTATTTATTTTACCTTTTCTTTCCCGCCCCGTCCCCAGAACCATGTCCAAGGGCAGGGCTGTTCGCCGGCGCAGCCAGAGACGCGACCGCCTTCCTTGCGGAAGGCGGCGCCCACAAGGGGTGCAGGCACGGGCCTTATTTGGGGAGGCGGAGTTGGCTGCACTAATTTTCTTTGTGCAGCGCCACCTCCCCTCAACCCTGGCAGCAGGTGGCAGGCCTGGGTCCGGGTACGGCCTCCGGGAGCGTCGGCAGCGGTGGGGGAAGGTGCGCCGGGCAGTGTCGCGCATCTCTGGGGTCCGGCGCACCCAGGCACAGCTGACGCACCGGTGGTCCGACATCCTGGACCGTGAGCAGGACCTGCTGGACCTGCTAGGAGTGGAGGTCCCGGGGCTTGGTGAGTACCTATTTAATTATTACAACTTTGTGTCTGTTCTTCTGCTCTATGTTATATATTGCGAATATCTTTTTTTCCTTCCAACCAGCTAGAATGTTGCTGCTTACAATACATTCCAGGTTAATAACGTTTAAAAGTCTTCTGTGATTATGACACAGGTGCTCTTCTGCGCTACTACTAATCTTACTTGTTTGCAGCTTTGCGTTTGCGCTTGCTTAGCGTGATTCTTTACGAGTTTATTTTAGAGAAATTAAGTTACGTAATGCTACAGTGACTCACGTTTACTCCTTACTTTGTCCTGTCACTAATAGATAGGGGCGGATTGATACTTAGGTTTAGGTACTTTGTATGAGCTTCTAATTGGTTAGTGGTATGCGTGATGCCCCCCCTCACTCAGATACGTGACGTGCTGCTAGTACGGCAGTCTTTAGAACCTTTTCTAGTTTGTTCAATGAGTGGAGGTAGGCTTTGCAGTTACTTAGCAGTAGCAGATCAGCATCAATCAAACCAAAATTTGGTGTATACAAAAAATGTAGTCATGTTCATGTGTCCTCCATGATTGGATCATACACATTGTTGAGGAATACAGTGGAAATGCATACTTAATGTACAATTGGCATGCCTGGAATAGGTGGGCTAGGTTGGGTGGTACGTTGTACTAATACTTAGGCTTACTTGTAACTTAGTTTTCTGGAATCAGAATGGAAGAATGGATTACTGTTGATAAATAGTAACTTAAGTAGTCGAACTGCGAATCCCACGATATTACATGTTGACCAGATGAGATCGGTCAATGTAGTTATTGCAATTGTTGTTTACATAAGTGTTTTTTGACAGTTGTTGAAAAATATTGTATTTGTTTGACACCATCCATCAATGTTTGTCTCTTTCTTAATTCTTATATCTCTCCTGTCCATCAGCACCCAGGGGCAGACCGACAGGGACTGGACAGTCGGCGGGACAGGAACACCACCAGGAGGACACCGCTGAGGGCTCCTCTGCTGGCCCCAGTAAGTCTTCTTGTTTTTAATAATATTTCTTATTCCATAACTTTTACTGCCCCATTTCTCCCGAACTATAGTGTGTTTCCAAATGCTATTTTTTTACCACCAATTATCCTTCGATCTGTACGGTTTCAAAAAGCTTATCCCTGCCTCCGCTTTGATGACTGAGTACTACTACATACTATCAGTCTGTCTGTCTGTACTGTAGTAGCTAGTCTTGCCCAGTTGGCCAGTGCCACTCTTTGTGAAAGGTTGTAATATAAAACTCATATTCACCAGTAGCTCGTACAATCCGTTGGGTCGTTGTCTTGTACTACTTTTACTCTTATTGATGTTGAGGCTTTGAAAATTCACAGCAACAACAGCCCTACCAGATTTCTTAATATTTTGATATGATACCCTATAGGACATACCACTGTTGTAGGGATCTTGGACATACATTTGCACCAGAAAATAGGATGTTGGTGATGGTAGGTTGGACCTTCCTTGCACACCGCAATCAGAAATTCCGCACCCACCACAATTCCACTGCTTGACTATAGTACTGTCTTGTCATACCTATTAGGTCTCGGAACCCTCCCCCCAAGATAACCAACAAGTAGACAACCCAGAACATAACACACCCAACCTCTGTCGTGGAAGCAATTCACATGCATACCCTTACTTTAATTTGCTCACTCGTGTAAGTTAGTCCACTCCACACCAAATACCACGAAGTCTATGTAAGTTTAAAATGTTTATTTCAATTTGAGAAGGTCTGTACACTGTTTTCTTAGCAGCACCAACCGGCAAATCAATAACATTAAAACAATATACATTGTTACACTTATACAGTTGGGAATTAAATCATGATAACTGAACAGTGGTGGAAGGCAGCACCACCATCCCATAGCAATTTAGTTTATATACATTTATAAATGAAGATGTGAGTGAAGGGACCCCTCACCTCAGAAGAACCTAGTACTGGTAGTTGGTGCATCGTTCAGAAGCTCTGGTTCGTAGAAGGGAATCTTGCGTCTGTAATGCGAAAAAAGAAATGGTGTGCGTTAGTATATTGCAACTTGCAAGCATTTCTCAGCCGTGCCAAAAAGTGTAGCATCTATGGATAAGCAATATGGACTAACAGTAACAGTAGTACACCAGTTCTTCCTAAAAAAGTGGCTTGTTAATGTTTGTTGACCGCTTGTACGCAGCGCGTAGACTAGACAGTAGCAGTGTGAGGCAGATCATGTGGGCTCAAAGGTGTCTTAAGAAGCTGCAAGGTAAAGGTAACGTCACATGTGCATGGCTAGGGCTAATCAAGCAAATGCTACAATGATCATATAACTTAGTGTCTACTCTACTACTACCTGATTTGTACTAGTGATGTATGTTAGTATTAACTCATTTTTCAACCTTGCTACTGATCAATAGGGGGGAGGTGTATATGTCGCCTAATAAATGTGTAATGTTTTCTAGGCGCACTACCGATCACCATTGCTGGGGCCAGCGAAGGCGACGCCGAGGGCGAGGATGCGGCAGTTGCAGATAGCAACGGAGGGGGAGTGGCAGCACCAGTGGCAGGCGGTGGTAAGTTAGATTCATAATCTTTAACTATTGTTGAACTTGACAGCACACTCACTGCAAAGGTGTTCTGTATGTATATGTATACTGTACAGTTGTGAATTAGGGCCCCATTAGGATGGTGGGCTTATTGCCCCCGCCGGGCCGGCTGGAATTCACTGCCGTCACCGCAGGGGCAAACCTCCCGCCATCCCTGTAGAAAATATTCAGACATGTCCAGGCGGAAAAGGGTTCAATATGGCGGTGGTGTCTCTCTCACCACACCGGCAGCCATATAATCTGCATTTTGGAATGCCTTTGCGTGGCGGCATTGCCGTCCGCCACGGAAAGGCATGCACACATTGCAGAGTATGCTTGGGGGCCCCCATGGAGGGTACCTACCGATGCTATGGTACCCCCCCGACTTTCAAAGCAAAACGTGACAGGCTCCGTGCGAGGCCCGTCATGTTGTGCTTGGAAAAGCAGCACAACATTTTAGCATTGCTTTCAGCAAAGCCAACCAGAATTTAAATTTAAAAAAACAGGGTGCACCCGCCACTGTGCCGGGCGCATCATCCTAATTAATTGTCCCCACGGGACCCCCACCCTTTTTAGCAGTCGGATGGCGGGCGGACAAAGGCCGCCCACTATCCGATGTCATAAGTAAGTATGAGTTCTTGGGGACGTTTGAAGAGTGAACTAGAAGACTAGAATTCCCTTTAATTGGTATAGGACTAGGAGCCGGAGTATTGAGTAACCAATGTCCTCATCTATCTGATTTCAACTCCGCTTTGAAAGTTTTATGGAGAAGAGCACCTGGTGCACTGTTCAACTAAAAAGTGTAAGACAGGTGGAAGGAAGAAGGACGGGCGACATTTAAAATGTTATGTACTACTGTACTTTATTTTATAGTGCTACTCTACCATGCCACTATGTGTATAAATAATTACCTTGTCCTACTGTTTTATTAAGACTATATTTTACAATTGTCTTGTTTTTTTCTTTTTGATACACAGCAACTCCGAAACTCAACCGTAAGGAGTTGGCCGCCAAGGCACGGCGCCGGAAGCTGGAGGCAATCCAGCAGGAATACCGGCGGCTGGTGGTCCTAGCCGAGGAGGAGGAGGAGACTGCTGCAGCTATTGAAGCCTCCTCCAGTGCCCCGGGCCCCAGCCACCGCCCTCCAGCGGTACGGCGCCACCGCCTGGCGGCTGCCCGCCGCCACCGTGTCATCTCCGGTGCCCCCCCCCCACTGTGGCTGCAACTGCCGCGGCCTTAGACGCCGCGTCGCCCATTTAGAGGACCAGATGCGTGTCCTCCTCCAGTCCCTCCCCACCAGTTAGTCCCTGTTACTGCCCCTTTTTTAATTCCTGTTCGTTCTTCACTCGTTTGGGCGTTCTCTACTTCTATGGACAGTCGTTGGGGTTAGGGAGGTGGGTGGGTCAGCTTTTGTGGGTTTAGTTTATTTGTTAGGGTCAATTAAATATATTTTTCTATGTTACATGCAATGTTGTTAATGTTTTGTAGGTGGGGTAACTGTTTTACACCACACTGTTTCCTTGCTGGTGCATGGCCGCCCATAGCGTGTGTTTGATTTCAATAATTTGCTGACTGTATAAGACACAAACAGATAGATGTAACACACCTCACTCATTGACTGGTCCTACTATGCATTCTTTGGAGTGGTGTTTGAAACTGAAATCATTGACAACATGTCCATTATTAATTCTGCCTCCCCCAAACTTCTCTCTTACCGGTGCTTGATGTTTATGTCCAACTGTGGCACAGCACTGGCTGCATGGTGAAGATGGTTTCCTTTTTCATACATGCCATGATTGGGGTGGTGGTGGTGGTAGTATAGTAGTAGTAGTATACACTGGCAGGGTGGCAGCATTTCCAAAAAAAGAATAGGAGATAGTCAATCGCCTTTGAGAGACTGTTAGAGGAGTAGTTGAATGAAGTACATCACAGAATTTACCGAGCAACAATTATATGCTCAAACATTTGACAAAAAAACTGAATGCTGGTTATTATGAGGATAGCCTACTAGACAGAGTTACAAACTATAGTTTTGTCGACTCGAGTCACTTGACTATGCCTACAGTCTAACAGTTAGTGCTGTATATGAGGAATGACAACAAACAAATCCAATCAATGCCGGCAATTCATGCTGAGGTATATAGGTAAATAAAATAACCTCTGAAATATCCTACTCATGGGTGGGCAAGCAGAAGAAGATCATCGCTCTGCATTGAAATTGAAGTAGTGTTGCTTTCACCACATCCGCCCCAGCAAGTGTGTGATTAAGTATTGGTGTACATTTAATTTAGTTACACCTCGACAATAAGTCACACAGCCGTTAGGGTCCGTTGATTGGATGGGAAGGGGGGTTTTTGGGAAAGGTTTGACATAGAAAAACAGTATGCATACATAGACAAACAAACGACAATCATTGAAGACTACCATACCATATCCATTCCATATGTTAAGGGAGAAAAAGGCAATGCATGCATGATGATGAGACCCGGATTACATACACTTCTATTTCTTGTTCTGTTCCGGCCTTAATACTTTAACAGATAGCAAATAAAATTTTTAAATATTGGTAGTGAAGAATCGTAAACACAGAGCAAACGTAATGATGATTGATAATAACAACTCCAAGAACACACTGTTGTAAAGAATGTATACAAGATATTAATCAAATTATTTAAAAGAAGTGAAAAGTGGATACTGTTACTGTCTTATCCTGGTCAAAAATGTGGACTGGTTTTTTGCATCTCGGCATTCCTCTTGCTCCTCTCGTCCATCAATCTTGGGTGTGTCGCCTCGCCACTCGCCACTGCCCGGCTGGAATAAAAAGGTGATTGATTGGTAAGGTAATTAATATGCATTGTAATGTTTTACAAAGTTTTGGACAAGGCCCGGCCTGTAATTTTAGATTGAAAACCAAAGGGGATATTCAGAATGAAAGTGAAAACAAATGCACAAGTGATGGTGTAGTGCAACAAGAACACTTTCCGAGGTGGCATGTATGCATATGCATCATCTCTACTGTAGTCTGTTTCCAGCATAGACCTTCAACAGTAACAGGAGAGATCAGGCCCACAGTGCTTACCATTAGCACATCCTACGTTAACACTTTAGAGTCCTTTTTTTTTCTCTCAAAGAGTTGGACAAACGCAAAGCACATTATCCATTCCAAACATAGCATTTTACAGTTAAAGTTAGTAAAATCAATGCACTGCAGTCATCCCACCGCTACACTCTATTCAACTTCTACACAGACATTTGGGTGTGCTGTGGTTGTTGTTGACGTGTTTACCTTTAGGCTTTTCCGTTTTATGCCACTCATGAAACATCCTCCTGACTTCATCATCAGCTCTGATACTTCTACTGACTGACTGGAGATCGGCCTGCAGTACAAGTGTAATTTTTATGACACAACAAGAGTAGAAATATAAATATTACTGACTTGAGTCATTCTTTATTGTGTACAGAAAGATAGATTACCACTAGTACACTTTGACATCACTTTGTGCACAACAACCAACGCAAACACAAAGACCAATAGCTCAGAGTCAGGTGCCCAATGCATGCCATTAATTGTCATCATTCATTACCTGTTCCTTCTCATCTTAAGTTAACGGGCCGTCTCTTTCGCCATCATCATGATGGACGGTGCTGTTAAGTCACAGTCATTTGCATTGCGCAGATTGAGTGAGTCCCCTTCCTGTATTGAATTAAAAGCAATGTATCACCAAGATGCAGGAGAAGTACACATTTCTTGTTTGCAAGAAGGGGAAAATTAGTAATTACTAGTGTGTTCTGTAGAAAGTTGATTAGTGGCAGTGCACAATTACATCAATTCATGAGCAAAACACACCACAAAATCTACATCATTCAGTCTGCCATTCTGCGGCCAATGCATGGCATCAATCATTACCTGTTGCATCTCATCTCGTTAACGCTGCAGGCCGTCTCTTTCGCCATCATCATGATGGACGGTGCTGTTAAGTCACAGTCATTTGCATTGCGCAGATTGAGTGAGTCCCCTTCCTGTATTGAATTAAAAGCAATGTATCACCAAGATGCAGGAGAAGTACACATTTCTTGTTTGCAAGAAGGGGAAAATTAGTGTGTTCTGTAGAATGTTGATTAGTGGCAGTGCACAATTACATCAATTCATTCATGCGCAACACACACACCAAAATCTACATCATTCAGTCTGCTATTCCGCGGCCAATGCATGGCATCAATCATTACCTGTTCCATCTCATCTTGTTAACGTTGCAGGCCGTCTCTTTCGCCATCATCATGATGGACGGTGCTGTTAAATCACAGTCATTTGCATTGCGCAGATTGAGTGAGTCCCCTTCCTGTATTGAATTAAAAGCAATGTATCACCAAGATGCAGGAGAAGTACACATTTCTTGTTTGCAAGAAGGGGAAAATTAGTGTGTTCTGTAGAAAGTTGATTAGTGGCAGTGCACAATTACATCAATTCATGCGCAACACACACAACAAAATCTACATCATTCAGTCTGCTATTCTGCGGCCAATGCATGGCATCAATCATTACCTGTTGCATCTTATTTTCAGTTAATGGCCAGTCTCTCTCGGCTCTGAAGGAGGATAGCTATAGTAGTCATCTGATTCATGGTCCACTTGTTTTGGAAGGACGAGGAAAGTTTGAATTTGTTGTTACCATCATCCAATCATCATTCATGAGGGAAATGGAATTGAGCAGGAGATGCAGTATGATCGAGCGGAGGAGCTGGATTCTGAGGACTGTAGTGTCAAATGGCAGACACCTGAAACTTGTATCTTAAATTAGAAGAGTAGAAGACGGTGATAATGCATTTGTTGCGATTCACAAGTTTATAACCGGAACGACAGACACATAAACAAAGGGGGAAAAAAGGGAGGAAGACAGTAAGTGCGAGCCTAATTGTCAGGGAAGTATAGCTCGTCCTCAAACTCTGGGGGATCTTCCAGTAGTAGGTAATCATCTGACACAATACTTCCGTCACCTGAGCCGCTGTCCTCATCTTCCTCTGTTGATTCATGCATTGTGTAATTCGGTGGTATGAAGTGCTGATTCATTTTGATCATTGTTAACCTCTCCACGTTTTTGGGAGATAGACTGGTCCTTCTCAAGGTTACAATGGAACCAGCAGCACTGAAAACACGTTCGGAAGAGACACTTGCGACAGGGCAAGCCAGATAGCTTATCGCCAGCCTGCTGAGCTGTGGCCATTCAGACCTTGTCCTATACAAATACTGCACTGGGTTTTGATCAACGTACACCTCTGTTGGGTCGTCCAGATAGGCCTGGACCATCCGCTCAATGTTCAGGGTTGCTGCTGGTAAGCTTTTGTGCTGTTTTTTCTGTGCATCAGCACTGTGCTTAAGGCCCATCTTTACATACCAATCTGATAATGATTGTACTCGGCCGAATGATCCAGTTATTGTTTTTGTAGTCGATGGTGATGGTGAGTGTTGCGATTGTGAGCCAACCGCACTGCCCTCAGCCGACGAAGTTGCACTTGATTCTGCATGGCCTGCTTCAGTATCAGTACTTGTTGTGGGTTGATGTGGCGGGCTTTTAATTAGCAGCCCTTCGTTTTCAAACTTGATGGCTGCTTCAGCTATACAACTTTTGTAGCGGGCAACATCATTGTCGGAAAAAGAAAGGAATAGTCCTAATTTTGCACGTGGATCCAGAATTGTGGCACAAATGTAATGTTCTTGTGACAAAATTTTATTTTGTATCCTTACATTTTCTGATAAGCGCCTGGATAAGCTCTCCACCAAGTCATGGGCTTGCCTTCTGTCCTCTACACCTTTGTAGGATTCAGACACATTATTCAGCTCATGCTCTAGCATTTGCAAAAATGGGATAGCTTGGCCCATTGTACAGTCCTCCTTGCTGACTTCACGTGTGAAGACCTCAAAAGGAGACAGCATCTCAGTCAGGCATTGAATTAGGGTCCATTGCTCCCTCTGAAGGGTCATGCCTTTAACACTAGCATCACTGCTTCTGTACCAGACATATTCATTGAGTGACCTCTGCTGTTCGTACAGACGATCAAGCATGTAATACGTTGAGTTCCAACGTGTTGCCACCTCCTGGATGAGTGCCTTGACTGGCATCCTACGGTCACGTTGGAGGATCCTCAGCTGCTTCCGAGCTTTAAAAGAATGGCTGAAATGAGTGCATATTCTTCGGCAGATGGCCAGTAAATTGCTTACTATGGGTTCTTTTTTCAGAAAGTCTTGCACTATAATGTTTATGCAGTGTGCCAAACACGGAACCCTGAAATAGGAACCAAGTTCCATGGCCTTAAGTACATTACTGCCATTGTCTGTGGCAACAAAACCAATACCAAGCCCTCTGGGCCG
This sequence comes from Triturus cristatus, assembly GCF_964204655.1. Lineage (NCBI taxonomy): Eukaryota > Metazoa > Chordata > Amphibia > Caudata > Salamandridae > Triturus > Triturus cristatus. The sequence goes on from NC_140594.1 coordinate 521,356,213, forward strand.
CAGCCATTCCAAAACCTTGGTGCGAAACTCTTCTAAAATGTTTTCAGCCGTATGAGATTTCTCCATGGCGAACATGGCTACAGTTGCATGTTTCCGAGTACCTTCAAAAATCGCAGCTGTGTCAACAACACCTCGTGCAGATAGTTGATCTCTAACCCCCACAAAAGAGATCCAGTGTGCAGTGATGCACATGTAATCTGTGGCTTGGCAACTGGTCCACATGTCTGTTGTCAGGTGGATATTGTGCACAGCACTCTGCTGCAAACCGTGACCAACCAATTCCAGCACATCATGATGTAGTGCCGGAACAGCAATTCTTGCGAAATAGGACCGGCTGGGAACTTTCCATTTCAGGCAGATGGCAGAGACAAATTCAAGGAAACCCACCCCTTCCACAAATGAAAAAGGAAAAAGGTCCAGCGCTAACATTTTAGCCAGCTTCGCATTGTACAATCGTGCCGTTGGGTGGTTGCGTTGGAACTGCCCCTCCAACCTAAACATGCTGTCAATGGTAGGCTGGCTTACTTTCCTTAGTGGTGCTGTTTTCATTAACCCACTAAGGCTCAACGACACAGATTGTCTCATTGAGGTACTCGCCGGTCGCCTTGGTGTCTCACCCACACTCTGAGTATGACTCTTACTGCGGTGTCACTCTGATGTTACTGAGGAGGATGTGGGCGTTACCAGTGCAGTGACTGCACTACTGGAGACAGGGCTAGAAATGCCTCCCTGTTCTTCACCTGCCACCACAATAATATCGCTCCCTGATTCCTGACCAACTTCAAAGGGTTTAGTTTTCCTACTTTCTTTTAACTTACGTAGGTGATCCTCCCACACGATATTGTGGTGTATTCTGAGATGACTTGCTTGTCCTCCGGTACCATAGTTTGTACCAAGCTTACCACGCCGAACACCTTGCCGACAAATTGCGCATATAGCAACGTTCTCCTCCTTGGCGCTAACAGAAAAGAAGTCCCAAACTGGGGAGGAGAACTTTCTGGCACTGCTGGATGTGCCACTTTCAACACCAGATGAACTTGAGGGGGTGCTTGAAAATATGTGACCCTGTCCACCTACACTGTGACTTTTACTACCACTTCCTACTGAGATGGTTGAGCTGGATGTAGGTCCCTGCCGGGCCTTGGAAAATATGGCAGCTGGAGGTAGTGGTGGTGTAACCTGTGTTGGTGAGATCCGTGCTACATCCCGCTCAGTAGCAGCCTTTCTGGATAGGGTGAGAATGTCGGTCTCCAATCCCTTTGGGGCGGGAGTAATGTGCGTGATGACTGGCTCGTCTTCATCAACATCATCACCCCCCTCTTCTACATCTACCTCCATAACTCTAAGTTTTTCTGGGACCTTCCTTTTCAGAAGCAATGTCTTGTGGCGTACTTCACTCTCAGACCGAGCTGGTGGGACCCAAGTGTCATCACGATCATCAGAAGCGGGGCTTGAAGAAGAAGATGATGGACTAAGCCTCCTTTTCCTTGCTGGTGGTCTGGAAGACAATTGATCTTCTGAAACAGTGGTTTGACTTCGCTCCACTTTGTCTGCAGGAAGCTCGATTTCCTGAAATGCCCCTACGTCAGGAGCAACAACTACTATGGTGGGCTGTTGCGGCGGCTGCTGCTGTTCTGGTTGCGGCGGCTGCTGCTGCTGTTCTGGTTGCGGCGGCTGCTGCTGCTGTTCTGGTTGCGGCGGCTGCTGCTGCGGTTCTGGTTGCGGCGGCTGCTGCTGCTGTTCTGCTTGCGGCGGCTGCTGCTGCTGTTCTGCTTGCGGCGGCTGCTGCTGCTGTTCTGCTTGCGGCGGCTGCTGCTGCTGTTCTGGTTGCGGCGGCTGCTGTTCTGGTTGCGGCGGCTGCTGTTCTGGTTGCGGCGGCTGCTGTTCTGGTTGCGGCGGCTGCTGCTGTTCTGGTTGCGGCGGCTTGACACTGATCTGCTGAGTTTGCGCCTGTGTTGAACTTGATTGTGTACTACTTAGCGGTAATGACATTTCTTCAACATCGCTGCTCGTTAGTAGACTGGCTACCTCTGCGACACTAAAGCCCTTGGGCCTAGGTTGGTGGGGTTTGACCGCTGTGCTGCTCCCAGCTTGGTTCCCGGACAACACTTTGGTGCCAAAAAAAACATTGGCCGGCACACCACCAGTCGTGGTTAATGGCACTTCCTTTTTCTGTTCCTTCTTCTCACCGGCAATTTTCTTGGTACTGGACCTGGTACCTTTGTTTGGGGCCATCTTCTTCAGATGTCAGGCAGAAGGCAGATGCACAACAAGTTCTGGTCACACGTGGGCGTGATGCGCAGCAGGACTTCTGTCTGGCTGGCAGTACAACGGGTAGCCAGGTGATGCCGATGACACCTCCTACTATGTCTTTTGTGCACCTAAAAGCAAAGAAGACAGGAGAAGAACATCAGTGAAATGTTGCATTTGTTTTTGTGGTTGTTACTTAGTACTGTACTAGTGCAAACAAAAGATAGTCTAGCCATTTATGACTATTTTTTTAACTAGAGCTATGTTATACTACTAGTACTGTGTACAGCCACACACTACACTCTCAGGAAGGATAGGAAGGTTAATAATAAACAACAAAATAAAAAACTAATGGAAGTGTGGTGGACCATTGCATTATTTGAGCATCTCAGCATCCATGGAGCTGCTGCTGGCAAAGGGGGTGGATGGATGGAAGCAGTAAGCCAATAGGAAAACCATGCAGGCCTATATGGCAAAAGCAGGACACTAATAACTCCCAACACAAAAAAGGCCACCAGCCACATGGACACTCACAAATCACAAACAAGCAGGGGGCCTGGGAAACACCAGGAGCTGACAAAAGGCCTATAAAAGTCAGGTAAAGGATGCATGCTGAAGCACACTGCTCTGCCTTTTTAATGCAACAAAATGCAAATACGAACATTCACAGGCCTCAAAAAGGTCTGCAGGGAGCATGCATCGCACACCAACACTCACCAGACACACACAACAAAAGCATGTCTTTAAGACAACCAACATCAGAAAGCCCACCCCAAAAAAACACACGTCCCCAACTCAATCCAATGCCATCCATGCCCTAATTGATGTCTAAATTCAACAGAGCACACAGAAAACAGTAGATTACTAAAGCTGTGGCTACCTGCTCTGGTAGCAGTGGATGAAAGCGGGCCTGTTGGCAGACAAGGCCAGGCAAGCTTGCAGGCCTAGGCCTCAACATGGCCACCAGCCACATGGCCAGGCCCAACAACATCAGCAAGGCCACCCCAAAAAACACACTTCCCCAACTCAATCCAATGCCATCCATGCCCTAAATGATGTCTAAATTCAACAGAGCAAACAGAAAACAGTAGATTACTAAAGCTGTGGCTATCTGCTCTGGTAGCAGTGGATGAAAGCAGGCCTGTTGGCAGACAAGGCCAGGCAAGCTTGCAGGCCTAGGCCTCAAAATGGCCACCAGCCACATGGCCAGGCCCAACAACATCAGCAAGGCCACCCCAAAAAACACACTTCCCCAACTCAATCCAATGCCATCCATGCCCTAAATGATGTCTAAATTCAACAGAGCAAACAGAAAACAGTAGATTACTAAAGCTGTGGCTACCTGCTCTGGTAGCAGTGGATGAAAGCAGGCCTGTTGGCAGACAAGGCCAGGCAAGCTTGCAGGCCTAGGCCTCAAAATGGCCACCAGCCACATGGCCAGGCCCAACAACATCAGCAAGGCCACCCCAAAAAACACACTTCCCCAACTCAATCCAATGCCATCCATGCCCTAAATGATGTCTAAATTCAACAGAGCACACAGAAAACAGTAGCTTACTAAAGCTGTGGCTACCTGCTCTGGTAGCAGTGGATGAAAGCAGGCCTGTTGGCAGACAAGGCCAGGCAAGCTTGCAGGCCTAGGCCTCAAAATGGCCACCAGCCACATGGCCAGGCCCAACAACATCAGCAAGGCCACCCCAAAAAACACACTTCCCCAACTCAATCCAATGCCATCCATGCCCTAAATGATGTCTAAATTCAACAGAGCAAACAGAAAACAGTAGATTACTAAAGCTGTGGCTACCTGCTCTGGTAGCAGTGGATGAAAGCAGGCCTGTTGGCAGACAAGGCCAGGCAAGCTTGCAGGCCTAGGCCTCAAAATGGCCACCAGCCACATGGCCAGGCCCAACAACATCAGCAAGGCCACCCCAAAAAACACACTTCCCCAACTCAATCCAATGCCATCCATGCCCTAAATGATGTCTAAATTCAACAGAGCAAACAGAAAACAGTAGATTACTAAAGCTGTGGCTACCTGCTCTGGTAGCAGTGGATGAAAGCAGGCCTGTTGGCAGACAAGGCCAGGCAAGCTTGCAGGCCTAGGCCTCAAAATGGCCACCAGCCACATGGCCAGGCCCAACATCAGCAAGGCCACCCCAAAAAACACACTTCCCCAACTCAATCCAATGCCATCCATGCCCTAAATGATGTCTAAATTCAACAGAGCACACAGAAAACAGTAGCTTACTAAAGCTGTGGCTACCTGCTCTGGTAGCAGTGGATGAAAGCAGGCCTGTTGGCAGACAAGGCCAGGCAAGCTTGCAGGCCTAGGCCTCAAAATGGCCACCAGCCACATGGCCAGGCCCAACAACATCAGCAAGGCCACCCCAAAAAACACACTTCCCCAACTCAATCCAATGCCATCCATGCCCTAAATGATGTCTAAATTCAACAGAGCACACAGAAAACAGTAGCTTACTAAAGCTGTGGCTACCTGCTCTGGTAGCAGTGGATGAAAGCAGGCCTGTTGGCAGACAAGGCCAGGCAAGCTTGCAGGCCTAGGCCTCAAAATGGCCACCAGCCACATGGCCAGGCCTAACAACATCAGCAAGGCCACCCCAAAAAACACACTTCCCCAACTCAATCCAATGCCATCCATGCCCTAAATGATGTCTAAATTCAACAGAACAAACAGAAAACAGTAGATTACTAAAGCTGTGGCTACCTGCTCTGGTAGCAGTGGATGAAAGCAGGCCTGTTGGCAGACAAGGCCAGGCAAGCTTGCAGGCCTAGGCCTCAAAATGGCCACCAGCCACATGGCCAGGCCCATCAACATCAGCAAGGCCACCCCAAAAAACACACTTCCCCAACTCAATCCAATGCCATCCATGCCCTAAATGATGTCTAAATTCAACAGAGCAAACAGAAAACAGTAGATTACTAAAGCTGTGGCTACCTGCTCTGGTAGCAGTGGATGAAAGCAGGCCTGTTGGCAGACAAGGCCAGGCAAGCTTGCAGGCCTAGGCCTCAAAATGGCCACCAGCCACATGGCCAGGCCCAACAACATCAGCAAGGCCACCCCAAAAAACACACTTCCCCAACTCAATCCAATGCCATCCATGCCCTAAATGATGTCTAAATTCAACAGAGCACACAGAAAACAGTAGATTACTAAAGCTGTGGCTACCTGCTCTGGTAGCAGTGGATGAAAGCAGGCCTGTTGGCAGACAAGGCCAGGCAAGCTTGCAGGCCTAGGCCTCAAAATGGCCACCAGCCACATGGCCAGGCCCAACAACATCAGCAAGGCCACCCCAAAAAACACACTTCCCCAACTCAATCCAATGCCATCCATGCCCTAAATGATGTCTAAATTCAACAGAGCACACAGAAAACAGTAGCTTACTAAAGCTGTGGCTACCTGCTCTGGTAGCAGTGGATGAAAGCAGGCCTGTTGGCAGACAAGGCCAGGCAAGCTTGCAGGCCTAGGCCTCAAAATGGCCACCAGCCACATGGCCAGGCCTAACAACATCAGCAAGGCCACCCCAAAAAACACACTTCCCCAACTCAATCCAATGCCATCCATGCCCTAAATGATGTCTAAATTCAACAGAACAAACAGAAAACAGTAGATTACTAAAGCTGTGGCTACCTGCTCTGGTAGCAGTGGATGAAAGCAGGCCTGTTGGCAGACAAGGCCAGGCAAGCTTGCAGGCCTAGGCCTCAAAATGGCCACCAGCCACATGGCCAGGCCCAACAACATCAGCAAGGCCACCCCAAAAAACACACTTCCCCAACTCAATCCAATGCCATCCATGCCCTAAATGATGTCTAAATTCAACAGAGCACACAGAAAACAGTAGATTACTAAAGCTGTGGCTACCTGCTCTGGTAGCAGTGGATGAAAGCAGGCCTGTTGGCAGACAAGGCCAGGCAAGCTTGCAGGCCTAGGCCTCAAAATGGCCACCAGCCACATGGCCAGGCCCAACAACATCAGCAAGGCCACCCCAAAAAACACACTTCTCCAACTCAATCCAATGCCATCCATGCCCTAAATGATGTCTAAATTCAACAGAGCACACAGAAAACAGTAGATTACTAAAGCTGTGGCTACCTGCTCTGGTAGCAGTGGATGAAAGCAGGCCTGTTGGCAGACAAGGCCAGGCAAGCTTGCAGGCCTAGGCCTCAAAATGGCCACCAGCCACATGGCCAGGCCCAACATCAGCAAGGCCACCCCAAAAAACACACTTCCCCAACTCAATCCAATGCCATCCATGCCCTAAATGATGTCTAAATTCAACAGAGCACACAGAAAACAGTAGCTTACTAAAGCTGTGGCTACCTGCTCTGGTAGCAGTGGATGAAAGCAGGCCTGTTGGCAGACAAGGCCAGGCAAGCTTGCAGGCCTAGGCCTCAAAATGGCCACCAGCCACATGGCCAGGCCCAACAACATCAGCAAGGCCACCCCAAAAAACACACTTCCCCAACTCAATCCAATGCCATCCATGCCCTAAATGATGTCTAAATTCAACAGAGCACACAGAAAACAGTAGCTTACTAAAGCTGTGGCTACCTGCTCTGGTAGCAGTGGATGAAAGCAGGCCTGTTGGCAGACAAGGCCAGGCAAGCTTGCAGGCCTAGGCCTCAAAATGGCCACCAGCCACATGGCCAGGCCTAACAACATCAGCAAGGCCACCCCAAAAAACACACTTCCCCAACTCAATCCAATGCCATCCATGCCCTAAATGATGTCTAAATTCAACAGAACAAACAGAAAACAGTAGATTACTAAAGCTGTGGCTACCTGCTCTGGTAGCAGTGGATGAAAGCAGGCCTGTTGGCAGACAAGGCCAGGCAAGCTTGCAGGCCTAGGCCTCAAAATGGCCACCAGCCACATGGCCAGGCCCAACAACATCAGCAAGGCCACCCCAAAAAACACACTTCCCCAACTCAATCCAATGCCATCCATGCCCTAAATGATGTCTAAATTCAACAGAGCACACAGAAAACAGTAGATTACTAAAGCTGTGGCTACCTGCTCTGGTAGCAGTGGATGAAAGCAGGCCTGTTGGCAGACAAGGCCAGGCAAGCTTGCAGGCCTAGGCCTCAAAATGGCCACCAGCCACATGGCCAGGCCTAACAACATCGGCAAGGCCACCCCAAAAAACACACTTCTCCAACTCAATCCAATGCCATCCATGCCCTAAATGATGTCTAAATTCAACAGAGCACACAGAAAACAGTAGATTACTAAAGCTGTGGCTACCTGCTCTGGTAGCAGTGGATGAAAGCAGGCCTGTTGGCAGACAAGGCCAGGCAAGCTTGCAGGCCTAGGCCTCAAACTGGCCACCAGCCACATGGCCAGGCCCAACAACATCAGCAAGGCCACCCCAAAAAACACACTTCCCCAACTCAATCCAATGCCATCCATGCCCTAAATGTGCTTGAAAATGAAATATATTCAAAAAACAAAAGGAACAGTTGCTTCATCATGCACACACACACCCATGAGGCCATGCCCATGGCTAGCTCGGGCCTACTACTACAACCCACAAAATTTAAAAAAAAAATTAAAAAAAGGAATGATGATAATTAATTAATTATCAAAAATAAATTGTAGTTACACAACAACTGCAATGCTCACAATCAAACACAACAACCACTTACTTGTAAAATATCCTATTCCAAAAATCCTGAAATCCAATTGCAATGATGCAGCAGACAAAAAGAGTGAGCTTTGATTTAGAGTTCTGAGGCCCTAGGATCCCAGGTCCTGGAGAGTATTGCTCAATTTAGATAAAATATATTCTCGAGGGAATAGACTCAAGGCACTGGACCTCTATGGCCTTAAACATTCATAAGTCTTTGTAGTAGTGAGTCAAATTACCCTCTCTCTTATAATGAACCATATTCAGGCTTTTGGTAGAAACAAAGAGTTCTTTTTATTCGTGAGTTCAATGAACATAAGTAATCAAATGAACATGGACAGCCAACACGTGTTTCGCCCCCTAGGCTCAGTTGGGGCCGGGGCTTTCTCAAGGCTGGGAATGTGCTTTCAAATTACTTTCCGTATATAACATCTCAATTTTGTCTTGATATCTTCATTATCTCCACATTCTTTCACAGGTTACTTGTATAATACAGGTATACCAGCCTTTTCAGGCTTGAAGTCGGGATCACGGCGGGATTGCCGTCTCTGGTATTCTTCCGCGCGGAAAGACAAAATTGAGATGTTATATACGAAAAAAGAGTGAGCTTTCCAGCTCCAAATCCAAAGGCAGAATGAGCAGGAGATGGACAAAGCACTGGGAGGAGCCTGCTGGACAGGAACAGGAAGTTGGAGATTCTGTGTCACTTCCTCCCTCTCTCCACCTTGTAAAAAAATGACTCCTTGCACAAAAAAGGAAAGCCAAATGTGAATGTAAGGACTCTTTTCATCCAAAATCAGTATTTGCAGATGGTTTCATGTTGCTAGAGCCGATATTCCTCTCCAAATTGTAAATTTTACGTTGTTGAGTTCTCGAGCTTCACATTACTTCCGCCGGCGTGTCGAAAACGATATGATCGCGTTCTCTTCTTTGTCCCTGTCGCGTTGGATATGACGTGTTCGCGGTCTCTTTCTCCTGTTCGCGTTCGATTTCACGTGCCCGCGTCCTCATCCTCTGGTTCGCGATGTAGAATGACATGTTCGAGATCTCAATCTTCTCATACTCGCGCGGTGCATGATCGCGAGAAGAAAGACGTGATCGCGCGACAAATGACGTGATCGCGTGAAAAATGACTTTAATGCGGCCGCGAACTCTCGCGAGACAGCGCAAAATGGCTACCAAAATCCATCATCTCGTGGAGAACGCGACCGGGTCAAGAAAACTTGTCGGAGAACGCAGGGATTCAGGTAAGGCGATCGCACGCGCGCGAGAATGTATTGTTTTACAGCGCGAGCAAGAAAAAAATTATCGCTAAGCTGCGGAATGCAGACATTTTGACATTTTCGCGCTTTCGGCGGAACGCGAAAATGCCAAACTATCGCAATTTCCACGAACGGAACGGAATTTTGGCCCAGGCCTAATAAGCACGAATACACGTCAGGCCAAAGGGGCGAGCCAAACCATATACTAAAATAGTGGTATAAGAACCAGAAACTTAACTAGACACAAGGCCTAGAGCCTGTAGAATCGCTGGGACCCCAAGGATCCACCCAAGGTAGTGACACAGGGGACCCACGGGGGCCATGTGCAGTGTGAGAACACAGCTGCGAGCTCCCGTTAGCTTCTATGGGGAAAGTCGCGGTTAGATTTTTAAAGATTAGGGACACTTAGAAACGAGTCAGGACCAAATCCTTTGGGTCTTAGGAAGTTCTAGGGCCAACACCCACGGGAGCACTGGAGTAATCGAGTTACCTCACCCAGGGAAGCCGGGTGCATAGGTGTCAAATAGTGTCGGGTCGCGTCGTCTATTTCAGTGGGAGCTGGCAAAGAAGTGCTGCTGCCGGGAAGATGCGAAGTGTCCGAAGAGATCCAAGCCTAGATCGAAGTCGAGAAGAACCTGAAAGCAGAGGAGACAGAGTCTTGGTCACTAGCGAGTGACCAGGAAGGCGATAGGTGGATGCCCACCGATGTCGGGTGATTTCAGGTGAAGGAGGTGAAGCTTGACTCTTCAGCCACGAGGACCAGGAGGCATCGAGGACAACCAGGAGCTGGATTCGAGCTGTCCCTCAAAGGATGTCGAGTGCTGCAGTGTCGGTGCCCGGATTGGACACAGCAAGCCTTGGCAACAGTAACCCACGCAGCAAGGAGAAAGATACTTCAGTGCAGACCAGCAATGTCTGAGGGACTCACCACTTGGTAGGGAGTCGGGGCACGTCTGGAGCAACCAGGGAAGCCCAAGGAAAATCAAAGTTACCCCCTCAGGGACCCACCAGTCGACAGACCAGGAATCGCAAAGGGACCTCGAGACAAAACACAAAATGGTGGCCCACGGGTCACTCGGGGTGACTAGGCTGACAATCTTCAGTGGATTCTGTGCTCGAGGTGGGGGCTACAAGTGAGCCCAAGTATGACTTCAAGAGATGTCGAGAAGTCAATGCACTTGCAAAAGTGCACGGTGACCAGGAGTTCAGGTACCATGCTACTCACGAAGGCTGCTGGTCTCAGCTTTGCTGGGGACTCGGTTGGCCTCTGAGATGTCTGGAAATCCTCTTCCTGGGCTGCAAACACTTCGGAGTCCGGCGGGAGCTTCGGAGATGCAGACCGGCAAAATGCTTTGTTAGTGCCTGCCAAGCAGTGGAGTCACTCCTTGACCCCAAGGGAGATTTCTTCAGTCCTCAAGTCTTTAGTAGAGCGCTGAAGTTCCAGGGTTCAGCTTCAGAGTTTCATCCAGGGATATCTAAAGTTCTGGTTACAGAGGTTCCTTACTCATACCTAACGAAGGGGTTGGACAAGCTCTAGGGACCCACCTATGGGAGGGTTTGGAAAGAGGGGTGGCTCCACCCATTTCCTTTGGCCAGTTTTGCACCAGAGCAGGGGCTGGAAGCCCATGAACCGGTTTGAGCTGGACTATGCACAGGAACACCAAATGTGCCCCCAGTGCAGGACTTCAAAGCCCTCAGAGAGTGCTCCCACCCAGCCCCAATACACATAAGCCTGTCTGGGAGGTGGTTACACCTCCCTGTGACAGGAAACCTATTGTCCAGGCCTCCCCTGCCGGAGTTTCGGTCAGCAGCAGGAGGCCAGACCCGTGTCTGTGGCTGCAGCATCCATTTTGTGATTCCAGGGTTATATTAGATTTCTACCGGGTATACCAGTACTGCCATGTCTCTCCCTCTAGAAGGGTGGGCTCATATCCTCACATCAAGAACTGATGTGAGGGTATGTTTCCAAGGTGTTTGACACCAAACACGACATGTTTCCGTGTTCAGTCCAAAGGTAGCATTAACCGTTCAAGATATAATGCACTTAAGAGTATATGGTCAGGCTGCACCAATGACAACCCCGGAGAAGAGATTCCGAAGGCTGCAGAAGGGCTCAGCTCATGCCTGGGCACCCTCTCACATATAACCAAGCACCCTGCCTTCAGGATTGATAAGGCCTGCCATAGGGGTGACTGATAGGTTACTATGTGCACTGATAGGTGAGGTATAGTGAACCTATACGTCAGTAAGGGGTGCATGCACCACCTTACCCAGGCTGCAGTAGCAGACCTGTGGTGTCATTTTGCATGGCTTTCCAGGGGTGGCATAATATATGCTACAGCCTCTTGTAGGCCTCTGGGGTACCTATGCCCTGGGTACATAGTATACCATATACTAGGGACTAACAAGGGTACCCCAGAATCCAATCTGGAGTGTACCTAAAGTACGTGCAATCAATTTAGAGAGGAAGCAGCTAGACTGGGGCCCTGAATAGCAGGGTCCCAGCCAGACTAAAGTCGAAAAACAGTGAAACATCAACAAAAAGTGGTGGTAAACATGTGAAGCAGATCCTACTCTCCTACAGCATATACTGGGTGTATGTGTACCTTTGAGAGGTACAGTACATGAAAGATGTAGTGCTGTGCAGCACATAGGGGACAGCGTTATTTTGGTTTCACCCATTCATGTTTGACCAGGCCACATATATATTTTTACATATGGCCTCATGTATTCGTGTGAAATAACATTATTAATGTAAGGTGGTGCACTAAACAGTTACAGAAAATCACTGTGTAGTCTTGACATATATATTTTTGTGCATACTAATGTTTCCATTACAGCAACATCAAATTGCAGTTCCTATATATATCTGCATATGTGTTGTTTGAATAATATTGATTAACTCGAATAAACGTATGCATTTATTGAATAGTGCGCTACAATTATATTATAACTGTGTATGCACGTTTAATCATGCATTTAACTCTTATTGGAATGTTTGCCACATTAAACTGACCAGAGGCCGTAAGCATTTGGATTTTAATGTTTTAATTTCCAACGAGAAAGCCTGCCTGGGTTGTTTTTCTCTCCTCTCCAGCTGTACTTGCATGATCACATGGTTAAAGAAAGCCTCATTGTGCAACAGAGATAGTGAGGCTTGAAAGGAGTATCATTGGTAAGGACGAGGGACGCTAATGCGCGAAGGGAGGAAGATGGTCCATGTTGTATCTGAAGACTGAAGCAATGCAAGTTTCAGTGTGTGAAGATGAGAAGAAAGTAGTTTAAATGTAGTTGCCAAGGTTTTACAGTCAGAAGGTGGATGAGTTGTGGAACACGTAACATGAGGTTCTTGAATGCTCTTTGTGAGTTTTAATTTGTGAACCCAGTTTTGGGTTTAGTCAGATTCCCTTTTAGACTTTGAGGGATTCAGACCTCTTTGTGACATCTCTGTTGTTTGGCTTTAAGCTATACAATATTATTTTCCTTTAGAGAACTTCTACAGTGGTTCTGCTATTGTGATACCTTTCTCTTTTAATGGATCAAGTATGGGTTTAATCATCTAGTATTATTTAGCGTAGATTTAGATTAGAAAATTTAGATTTTCCTCATGCATAACAGACAAGAGGACCACAAATTGTATACTGATCATCAAATCCTCTTTTTAGAATTCTGTATTGCTATCACTGAATTGCTTCTATGTTTTATGTGTATAAGACTAAACTTAATTCATTGTTTTGGCCTGCCTGTAGTAATCCTGCATTCATATATTCCTGGGACATGTGTATAAGAGGCTGGCTTTGAAGTTGGTATAAATCCATACCTAATCCCAACTTGCAACTCCAAAGTTTACTATGTGGCCAAATGGGTTACACTGTAATTGTTAAATTGTAGTTGATTCTAACTCCTTTTATTCCTCAAGTACCTATAAAGTTCCATTGCAGGGAGCATGGAAGATGGACCCTAAGTATGGTGTGAGCCCCATGAAATAGGCATGTCTCATGGATTGTGGTCTTGTTCGACTGGGAGGGGCACCCAAAGAGCTACTGTCATAGTCGGAGGTTACTGCCATCACCAGAAGTTAATCAGCACAAGCATGGAGGTGACACCATACAATGTAGTGATCAGTAGGAGAGAACAGGTCCTTTGTATTTATATTTAATATTTATAGAACAAATTATACCCGAAGGTGTCAAAGCGCTAGCACAGACAGTGAGCTACCACATGGAAGATAGACCTGAATTTAGCCATCAGAGGATGGAGAAGAGGAAAGTTTCAATTGCCCATAAAACGCAACATAGGAGGATAAACTCACAATGTGTACATGCAGCATGTTCCACAACCGGTGGCAGTGACTAAAATGGAATGACCGCCCCAGCTAGTTTTCTGAAATCTGGGTACTGTTACCTTCCTAAAACAAGAAGATCTCAGCAGTTAAATGGGAATATACCAATGGAAGGCCATTCCCAGGGGCAGTGGCCCCTGGTAAATAAAGAGCTGTATGAACCAGACAGAGAGCATTAAAGGTCACTCGCTTCATGACTGGAAACCAGTGAAGGGACCAATACCCTCCCAGACTGACAGATATTTGGGAACATCCAGGACCCATCGAGCAGCCATATTCTGGATGATCTGAAGTCTAGTAAGTGTGCACTTATTGATGTTTGAATGCAGAGTGTTACAATAGTCAAGGCGTGATGTGATAAGTGCAAAGACTACTGTCACAGTACTGAGGGAAAGTAATTTTTCAATATGGTGATGAGAAAAATGCAGGAACACATGGTCCACCTATTCCGAGTATTGAAAGAGAGGGTACTGTTAAAAAACACTCCCTAGATGTTTTGGCAATGCAAATGGAATAAGTAGGGGGGTGCAAGTCTCTGGCCACCACATTTCTGACCATACTCATGACCGTTCACCAAAAAGTAAGATCTCCGTCTTATCGGTATTCAGTTTCATCAAGGTGTTAATTTCAGTCATACAGCATTTGAACCTTTCTGCCACCAGCGTAATGTCATCTGCTTTCGTTAATAATGATTTGGGTGCCATCCGCATAAGAAGGCACCGGAAAACCAAAATACCGAACCAGCTTTGCCAGGGAGGCAACATATACATTTAACTGTGAAGGACTGAGAGAGGAGCCCTGCGGAACCCCACAAGGTAGCTGGAATAATTCTGCCCTGAAATTCTCACAACTCACGGTATGAGTCCTGTTAGTGGGAAAGGACTCCAGTAGGGTCATAGCACCCTGCTTGCAATAATCTATGCGCCAGGTGGGACAGAGACAGCTCATCAAATGCCGCTGAAAGATCCAACAACACCAAAATGACAGAACCTCCTTGATCTCCCTGGCAATGAATGGCGTCAGTAGCAACCAGCAGAGCAGATTTGGTGCTGTGACCTCTTCAAATACCATTCCAAGAGGGATACAGAAGATCCTGGGTGGTCGTGAACTTAACCAGCTCCTGATTGATATACTTTTTGAATATCTTGGTTGGTGCAGGTAGGTGAGAAATAGAACGCAGATTTTATAAGTCCTCAGGATCCCCATGAGTTGGTTTTTGCGGGGGATACTAGTGCCTCCTTCCATGTTTGGGGAAAGGTTCCTGTTATAAGTATTTGATTGTAAACCTGTTCAAGACAGGCAGCTATCTGATCCAGTGCCAGTTGTAGAATTCTGGTGGTACACAGATCATCTAGATAGCTAGATCTCAAATGCGTGAGAAGATTTTTTACTTTAAAAGGAGATATTAGAGAAAAGGTGGATAGTGCAGCAGTCAGCACGAATACAGTCAACTCGTTATCTTTACCTGTGGGGGAGCTAACCTCATTCATATAAAAACAAGATATAATGTCCATGATCTATTTCCCTAAAATAAACCGCCAAGCTACTGCAAAAGATTGAGAGTTTTCCGCAGCTTGCTGGACAAGCGGAGTGGAGAGACTATTTAGCATTTTAAAAAGTTCATTGGGAGTATTGGTGGCAGGTCTTATTTTAGTAGTTAGGTAAAAGGACTTAGCCATCCTAGTGGACCATTTGTATTTGAGAATTAGCACTTTGTGCTTATCTTTTTCTTCACTTGAAATAACTGCCCTCCACTTTCATTCTTGCCTCCCGCACTTGCGTCTAAGGTCTTTTAAATCCTCTGAGAACCAAGGAGCAGATGCTTTGATTCTGGTACCAGTCTTGGAGGCAATAGGAGCAAGCTGAATGATAGTAGTCGTCACACATGGCTTAAAATTCTCTGCTAGAGGTTCCTGTGAACTATAATTGTTTCCTAATGACTCATTCAGTGCTATTACCGAACGTTATGGGGGGAGATTTTATTCCACCTTCGAAAAGCGGTTGAACTGTGCTGCATCTGATCTCTGGCCTTCAGCAGAGTAATTTTGAAGGATACCACTAGATGGTTTGTCCAGCTCAGCAGGAGAAAATCACCCAACACCAAAGACACATGATTGACAAAAACATATTTTAGTGTATGTCCTGCCATATGGAAGAGGAATTCACCAATTGAGTGAATCCAAAATCCTTCATGCAATTTAGGAATTTAACATAGTCACTGCAACCTGTATCTTCCAGATGGAGTTAAAGTTAAAGTCACCCAAAATAGTGACGCTAGGGCAACAATGTAGGGTTCCAATGCTAGGGTCCATACCTCGATTAAGTTAACATGAGAGGCAGGGGGTGATAAACCAAAAGCCCCAAGAGCGTGGTTTGGTTGTTAGCTTTGATTCTAAACCGTGCCATCTCATAGATGTCAGGTGGGATCGACCTAGTGGGCTCTAAAGCGCAGTTAACCAGGTGTTTAAAAATCATAGCCAGCCCTCCTCCTCTACGAAGGACTCTATCTAACATAGCAGTAGCATAGTTTGGGGGGTGGCCGCTACTAGATCAGGTTGTGAATCTTCTTTCACCCAGTTCTCAGTGATGAATAAACAATCTAAGTCCTGGGTAAGGATCAACTATCTCATTTCGAATCTATGTTTAACCATGGACCGTATGTAAAACACGGCACAGGAGATCCCCTGAGCCGGGGTACCCTGCGCAGGTGTATCACAAACCTTAAGTCTATCTTTACTGTTAAGTGTATATGTTCTAGTGTCCTATATAAACATGGGATGTCAATTACAGTGCAAGCTGCGGCCCATGGAAACATTAACTGGATTAAAAATGTCACACTTCCCCCTCCCAGCTTTGAAATGCCAGTCCATGAGACCAGCATGTGAGTATTGATAGCGCTTACCATCCGACTTTTTATGCCCCTGGCACTGTCGAGGCGCAGTTGCGGTTTCTTTTAGTGCGTCATTGGTGTGTTCGTGCATCGCCATGCTTTTTATCCCTATAATACACATGGCGTAGGAGCTAGAACGCTCCCCTGCTCCCTTCCATGACACCAACAAGCTGGTTGAAGCGAAGAGTAAACAAGCATTTACAATGCAACGGTCTCGGCATTGTTAAAGTTAGAGCTATTGGCATTGCTCGTGACATTATTTTTGTTTGTTTTTAAAACATTTAAAGAAACGGCATTGTTATTTACAATGTCAATAGCTTAATCACTCTCAAAAGCGAGATTTATTATGCGAGCATTATTTGGGAAGTTTGGCAAATCCATAATTATGAGGAAAACGCTGCAGCATCGCAAAATGCCAGTGGCCCAGACTAATATGCATGATTAGTATGTGGATTCCATGCCCATTCCATCTTTGTCCTCTCTGCTGAAACTGCTGTCTGAAGTGTCAAATTTTATTAATACTAAACAAAAATCGCACTACCGTGCCAGGGCCAGACTTGGCGTTGATAATGATTGTTTGAAAAGTGAACTTTGAAAGGATACGAACTTGACCAATTCTGGTTTCAAAATATAAGAGAACACTGTAGAGGCATGCGTCTACCGACTGTTATATATAATTTGGGATATATTTCTTAATCTGTCGAGTTCAGCCACTGCATGATTATATTGTTGTCTCTTTTTGAAACTCATGAGCAGTAACATTGTCGTGGTGTCACTAGGGCTTCAAGTGGATGCTTTTTCAATATTATATACAAGCCACAGTTACTGCTAATTTATCTTATGCAACTAACAACGATTGACAAAGCCAATAGTCCTAACTTGTTGTAGGTATCATGTTACTTGTTGTATCATTATGCCTGGATGCAATAACAAAAGAGACAGCAAAATACAAGTCGTATAGACCCCGCGCAACACCGCCCCCCACCCCCACCCATTTGTTTGTATCCCACTTAAAGCCCTGGGTAGGATACTCAACAACAGGGCCGAACTGGAACCCCAAAGTAGGCCTGGCAATTATGTCGGACCAGCTGGAGGGTCATGGGGGAGGTTAACTGTGAAGCACTTTTGCTACAGGAAACGCCCGATGCCCGGGCAAGCCAGCCCGGCCCTGCTCAACAACCCCGTTCTCTCCCGCATTTACCTGTGATCAGGCGCGCAACACCCATTGAACTCAAAGGGCTTCAGCCCCCCCCCCCCCCGTCGTGTGTGGCAGCCCGGGATGAGACCGCTTCCCTGGCAGACACAAAGCCGTGCCTGAGCAGTTCACAGGTCTTTAAAAAGACCATTTGCATGTTAATGAGGCCTCGCTGTTGCTTCACCCCTTCTAAGAACCCCCGCAGCTCCACTCTGCCTAGATTCAGCCCCCCCACCCCCGAAATCAGTGCCACTCTGCCTACTGTTTAAAGATTCAGCGCCCCCCCGAAATTTTCGCTTATCCCCCCCCCCCCGAACATTAACTAGCAAGTGATTTCGCTGGTCGCTTTTTCACAAGCTCTGAACTTTGGCAGTGATGTTTCCCCTTGATAGAGAAGTTTCAGTTTCTGTATTTGGATTCCATGCCCATTCCTTCTTTGTCCTCTCTGCTGAAACTGCTGTCTGAAGTGTCACATTTTATTAATACTAAACAAAAATCGCACTACCGTGCCAGGGCCAGACTTGGCGTTGATAATGATTGTTTGAAAAGGGAACTTTGAAAGGATACGAACTTGCGAGTGCTTGCGGCCTGAAACAACAAGCGAAGTACCAGCAGCAACCCCAGAGGACCGAAGTTGCTGCGGGACCTGGAGAGCAAATTACCCGAGTCACCTCGAGGTGCAGGCATTCAACGCTGACTCTACAGCCTTGAACGGCCGAATGTAAAGCTATCGGCTGGGCCTGCCGATTCCGGACCCGGACTGCGGAGCTTGTCGGATCCGCACTGAAGTGCACTAGGGGACAGTGCGGGGACGTGCTGGTCCCGAGTCATGTAATAACCCGAACGGATTGGCCATTGCACTCGGAGGCTGTGGTGGAAGTACGCGGGTCGTCGCAAAATGGCAGACGAGCCATGGCTGTGATTGTCGACATAGGACGGCTTGACACGGCCGTAATCTTTGGTTATTTGCCTATGTGGGATCTCCGCAGGAGCACAAAGCGGGATAGTGTAAAACAAGCCCAGGGCACCGGAAGACACCACCGCAGCATCGCAAAATGCCAGTGGCCCAGACTAATATGCATGATTACTATTTGGATTCCATGCCCATTCCATCTTTGTCCTCTCTGCTGAAACTGCTGTCTGAAGTGTCAAATTTTATTAATACTAAACAAAAATTGCACTACCGTGCCAGGGCCAGACTTGGCGTTGATAATGATTGTTTGAAAAGGGAACTTTGAAAGGATACGAACTTGACCAATTCTGGTTTCAAAATATAAGAGAACACTGTAGAGGCATGCGTCTACCGACTATTATATATAATTTGGGATATATTTCTTAATCTGTCGAGTTGGAGTGGTGAATGTTCCATGCCACATTTTGCCATCAAAATTCATTTCAACGCAAAACTAGAACCGGAAATGAGGCAAGACGCCGAGTTGTAGCACCACAACATAAAAGGAAGTTAAGGAGGTCGAAGTACTGTTTGCCAGAGCGGAGACCATAGTCCAAGCACGGTTCATTGTGGCAGAGAAACCAGAGTTCTATAAAATAAATGTTCGTGAGGGAGAGGGTGGTTTTCGTAAAACGTGCCTGGCGCTCGGTAAAACAGCTTGAATTGTGTAACGATGACCCGCGAGCCGAGAGAGCGTGCACAAATGTTGATGTGAGAGACTGAAGACATTGAGAGTTAAAATCTGCAAGCGACAATTACTTTTATTTTCTTTGCTACATAAATGATCGAATTTAATGGAGGGCACCGAAAGACACCACCGTCTTTCTCCGAGGCACAGCAGAAATGCCTCGGAGAAAGGGTCCAAGGGAGCGTCCTTTTCGGATTCGGGGGCGTGTTTTGCTGTTGTCTCCTCCCTGAGACTTTTCGCAAAAAACACGCCCCCCGAACCGAAAAGGACGGGGCATGATTGGAGTGACGGGACCTCTTCTCCAATGGCTGGCCAGCATTTACTAGGCCAGCCAATGGAGAACAGGGTAGAAGAGGGGCGGGTTCAAGCCCCTCTTCTCCCAAGTCATTATCTCTCGCGAGCGAGACTGCGCAAGCTCAGCGATCGCTAGCCGAGACCTAAAAAGGAGGTGAAAACGTCCCTGCAAGCTCTAACAGGCACCGCACGATGATGAACAGCATCTTGTGAGTCCAAAAAAAAGGTACAAAGCAGCAAAAGTAGGATCTACAAAAAGGTAAAGGAAACAGGAATTCAACCCGTAATCACCCCAGGTTGCAGCAGTCTCA
The DNA here is from genome assembly GCF_964204655.1 of Triturus cristatus. NCBI lineage: Eukaryota > Metazoa > Chordata > Amphibia > Caudata > Salamandridae > Triturus > Triturus cristatus. Next base: position 521,376,042 of record NC_140594.1, read on the forward strand.
AATGTGTTTTTAAACCCCCCAACTGGAATCCAAAAAGAACCGTGACTAAAAACAATTGTTTAAAAATGCTAATAGGATAAAAACAATATCTATCTCTCAACGCAGAAGCCTTTCACCTATGTTGCTTTGTAACATGTGTCACTGGAATGAGGCAGAGGGGATTGAGGGAGGTGGGGACGGGTTCGGGGAAGCTGTGGGACATGTGCCCGACCTGTGGTTCCTTTCTTACTGGTGCATTTCCTTACTTTGAGACTTTGGCTACTTATGACCCCGTCTTCCTGATTCATGCTCCATAAACTGCTCCGTTCACTGATGGATTTCTACGGTTACTGGTTTCATGTTTTTATAATTGGTTTTTGGGGGTTATTTTTTGTGGGTTTTTACTCCTTCTCCAAGTCTGGTCAATCCTTGGCTCTTCAATATGCCTATTGGGGGTCTACCTTAGGTCGGGATGTTTCATTTCTCCATGGCCTGACAGTCTGGCGGGGGAGTCTTTACACTATTCTGTCTTCCTTCCCTGTCTTCTAGGAACTTAAGTTCACTAGCTTCAATGTATGAGGCCTGAATAATCCCACTAAATAGTCCACAGTCCTCTCACTTTTATAACATTCAGGTAGTGACATAGCCGTCTGCAGGAAACTCATCTAATCTCTAAGGATGTCCCCAGAATGCTGCTTTGCTGGTTTCCATGCCTATTTCGGTCTTCCTGCCCCACTAAAAAGGGAGGGGTGATCAGTCTCTTTTCTCAAGGGTTCAAAGGGGAAATATTATCCACACTAAAGGAAGTTAAGGGACACTTCCTACTAGTCCAACTTAGATTGGGCACCTTCGTCTTCACCCTCGTAAATATTTATGCACCTCACAAGCACCAGGAATCCTTTATTACTAGTTCCTTGGCACCTGCGCTTAGGTCTCCCGATGCCACTATCTTGATAGATGTGGATATTAACTTGGTTATGGATACTGACATGGATCACTCAGGACAGCGCTCCAATCATACTGGGGCCTTCTTCGTTGCTGGGTTACAATGGCTTTCAGATTGTGGACCTCAGGATGTCTGGTGACGACTACACAGCTCTACTAGAGATTACACGTTTTACTCAGCAGCATACATAACGTATGAATGTATTGACCATTTCCTCATGACCCGACCCTGTTAGCTCTAACAACAGAAGAGGATAGTACCCCCCAATTCCTCTTCAACCCTGCCCCCCTCTCCTTATTTCTAAGACTAAATGTCCACCAACCTAGGACGTCGCACTGACCCTAGGAGACTCCTTGTTTCATTCCCTAGTTACGGTCAATTCTCTTCAGAAAGGCATCGCAGACTATCTCCAAGCCAACGATACCGGGGAGATATCCAGCTTTGAAACTGGTAATGAGGCGTGAACTTATAGCTGTCTTCGCAGCAGCAGAAAACCGCAAATGACAGAGCTTAGAAAGGTTGGCCTCGGAACTTGAGGCTATCCGTAAGTGGACGGGGGCCCCTAGAGTATGGAGGGAACTTGAAAAAGCGTGTCTCCATCTTAAACTTCTAGATCTTGACAAGGCAGAGTACGTTATGGTGTGCCTTAAACATAAGTTTTACCTTGGGAGTAACCACTGCAGGTGCATGCTGGCAGACCACCGCCGCAGCAAAATCCACTCTGGATCTGTGAATACGATATGCACTGGATCACCCACGGAGGACTGTTTGGACACGGAGCTAGCATCAGCCTTCCAGATCTTTTCTCTTTTATGGTGCCTTTTATTCTACCTCTGATGCCTCCAGAGGGGATCCCTTGGTTACCTCCACAATGTCGCCCTTACTTCCCACTAAGACAAAAGATCTGAGGCTCTGGAACAACCCATATGAATAGAAGAGGTAATTACGGCAATTACTTGCTTAAAACCAATGAAGTCACCAGGGCCCAATGTCTTTAGCGCACACTTTTGGTGGTCTGACGTTTCCTATGCTACTCCGCTACTACTAAGCTACGCAACTTAGATTTCTGGTGGAAAAAACCTTCAGCTCTCTAAAAAACATTGGTCCTTAATGGATCAAGCAGTCTTTGGTTCCATCATATGGAAATAAGTCTGGCTACCATGTAAACACAGAGCTTGGGGCCTCTTCTCCTTGCCTGTGACGAGCTCCACACTCAAAGTATCGAACTGTGTAGCTCTGAGGGCAGGACTCCCCCATGACCCCAATTTTAGCTAACCCAGACTTTACCCCCGGGATCGAACTAGAAATATTCTCGCGATAGCACAATGGGGGTTGAAAACAAATGGAATGCCTGTTCGATACACAAGGGATATTTTCCTTTGTGAACAAGGGATCATTTCCTTTGACCAGCTCAAAGCTGATTATTCCTTAGCAGATTCCAATTGCATACAATATCTACAATTGCGACATTGGGTACCAAAGTTCAGAGAAAAGACAGGGGGCATGGTGACCCTTGACCCCTTTTGAGAAATGGATACTCCTTAAAACTAATGACAAGCGCCACATAACTGATGTATATGCAATGCTTGGCAAAGAGTCTTCCCTGACTAAATCCAAAGTGGAGTCGAGATGGGAACTGGAGCTGGGGAGAGCCCTTACTGAGGGAGGATATCTTTTACAGAGTACATTACACAGCACATAATATGGACAGAGTCAAGACTGCCTATAGGATTTTGTCTCCTACTGGTACCTGGCCCCAGCGAGACTTCACAAATGGGTGCTCAAAAGAATGCTGGTGGGATTGCAGGGACACTAGGAGGCTACTTCACCTTCTTTGGTACTGTCCGAAACTTACCCGGTATTATGATCAAATACTGAACGATATTGAGTCTGCCTTTAACACTTCAATCCCACGTTTCTCAGCCCACACGATCCTTGGACTCCCAAATCCCTTTTCTTATCCGCGACACTCTCACCAGGGGAGACAAATTACCCTAGCCTTAGGGGAGGCTCCTCAGGTGATTCTATCATTCTGGGACACTGATAAAACTCCCAACTACACCTCCTGGCTACACAAATTCTGGTTTATCCTAGGGATGCAAAAAACTGCCCTTGTTAGTGGATCCAAGCCACACCTCTTCTTCTGCCATGTGGGCACCCTTCATACAAATTCTTTCCTCTGAGTTACAAGAACTGACGTGTCCAACCTACCTGTGGCTGGTGTGTTGATCCGCTACATCATCATGGATAGCTAGGTGCCATTGGAATCCTAACATCTTCTCTTCCCACACTATGCCATATTAGAAGGCCTACATTATTGACCATATAACTGCTGTATTTACAGAGTCTGGGGGTTGAGGGGTTGTTGACTGGTTATTTTTGTTAACTTAAAATTGCCTGACTTAATCTGCCAGCCCAAGGGTTGTAGGCAGAAAAGCTGTGATAAGTGCGCTATTGTTTTATTGACCACTGCCGGCTTTTGGTTGTAGGCAAACAGCTGTGTATTGTCTGGATTTGGCTTTAATAAACAGAATTGTTCCATAAAAAATGTCATCTGCCATGCAGCCAGATGGGCTTTGTGAGGAGGGGAAACTCTACAAGACTTCTGCCTGTGACCAGGACTGTAGGCCTAGGCCTACTAGTCTCCATGCTGGGTGAGGGACATCACCCAGGGAAACCAAGACCACCTGTTCATGGGGTGGTGGTTAAGGGGTCCATATAACATAATACATACAAGATCCAGTATACAAAGGTCAGAGTTCCAAGGATGGATGCACAGGTCAGAAGGAATACACAGCGACATGTTAGCATACATGAGCCAAGGTAAAACAATACAATAGTGGCTTTAGACGGTTTATTAGTCCTAAGGGGCTTAGTTAGGGTTTATCCAGCCCGAGGTTCTAGTGGGGGTAAGGGGCGAAACACGTGTTGGCTATAAATGTTCTTCCTCAATTACAAAGAACCACAAAATAAATTGGAATTGATTCCAGTGAACAAGTGATTTGTCTCACTCGTTCCGACACATCGACAAGCTCTGAAACTGTAATGGGGAAAGGGTTTCCCATTGTCAAGAACAAGTAAACCCCACCAGATCAGCTCTATTACGACAGGTTCGTTGAGGCCCCGGACCCATTACCCCCCACCCCTTGAACATTTACGGAGGTCTGACCCCTCAAAAATCTAAGAGGAGACTACTTTTAGACATTTAAAACGAAGAAAAGGTGGGAGCGCTAGGTGGCGCTAACCAAGATGGCCGCACTGATGTGAGGCTCCTGGATGCCTGACCCCTCGCATCCGCCCTGAATCCGCTACGACTGTCCTAGGTGTGCACCGGCGGTCCCCACATGTAGCAGAGCTGCTGCCCTACCCTCGGTGAGGTTTCCGGCCGATTCTGAGCCACCCGAGCCGAGATGGGAGACCCGTGAGCCGCACCGGGGAGACAGGACGCACCCGGACGGTTCCGCGGCCGGCACAGAGGGCTGCGAGAGTCCGCGCTGCACCACGAGGAGAGAAGGCCGCGTGACCGGTGGCGGCCGGCCGCCGGTCGTAGGACCTTGCGGAGTGGCGCCCGCGCCTTCATCGGACCTCCAGTGCGCTGAGGGGAGCGACGGCAAGTGAGCACCCCCAGAGCTGCCAGGGGGTGGTGGCCCGCGATCAGTGGCGGGGGGGGCCCTGTTCGACGGGCGGATCGGCCCGAGCTGTGTGGGCCAGCCCGGGAGACCGGACCCGGCGTTGCGGTCGCCGACGCCCATCCGCTACCTCCGCTGCAGGACGCGGATCGGAGCCGACCCCGGGCCCCGCACCAGCCCACCCTGGGCGCACACGGGGGGAACCCTTTTCTCGTCCGTCCAGCGAAGCACCGATCATACCTGCATGTGGAAAAGGCACACCATCTGGGACTCCTGCTGTTTCTCCCCCTCCGTCCTGTCTTATGGATGAGCAGACCCACACAGCACTCGTAAAGAGGGACGAGCGAAACGATCCAGAAAGAGCATTCCAGCACCGAGACCAGCGCAGTGCAGATGAACCTGGTGGAACCCACAAACAGTGACCCTTAGCGAGCTTTCCAGAGTGATTGAAGGCCTGGTTTCCTCTCAGGACAGTAGCGAGAGCCTGGCGATCCCCGGGGCGATGATGTCCCTGCTGGACTCTGGGGGCGGCCGCCGGACGCGGGGCTGTGACGTTTCCTCGGCGGTGGGGGACGCTGGGACGGGCCTGGTGGCCGCTGGATACCACGTTCGCCCTGCACCATTGACCGGGAGGCACTGCCGGTAGGAGCACTCCCCTTGACTGTCTTGACCGGGCGGAGTGGCCCCCCGACGCTGCGCTTGGCCCGGGACCGAGGGTGGATGCAGATTCGCCCTGCTGACCGGGACGGCCCCGTGGACTGGGGCGGACGGCGGTGATTCGACGGCCCGTGCCCTGTCCCTCGACTGGTGACCACCACGGGTGCGGACTGCGGTGGGGTGCCCGCGGCGAGGTGGGTGAGGCCTGGTCCGGATCTCCCTGGGGAAGTGGCGTGCCTGTTGGATTCTGAGCCCTCCCCTACCCTTTCCTCGCTTTCTCCGTCCCCAGCCTGGCGCGGGGGGCCGCTTTGCCGGACGAGTGAGGACAGTCTGACGGTCCGCCCTGCCTGGCCTCGGGCCCGGCGCGTGTTCCCGGGGGGCCGCCATGGGCAGGGAAAAAGGTCCCAGACCGCCGCCGGCGTCCCACCAGACGAGGATTGACCAATTTGCGAGCTCGGACCCGCCGGGTGCGAGTGGGGGGCGGGCCGGCCCCGAATAAAGACTTGGCCGCCATCCTCCAGGCCATTGATGCCTCCCGCACCTCCTTGGAGGGGTTGGTTGGGGAAGTGAAGGTGGATGTTACACTCCTGCGGCAGGACCTCCGCAACGCCACGGCCCACATTACGGAAACGGAGTCCCGGATCTCAACGGCGGAAGACGACATTCGCCAGCTACAAGACCAGGTCCGGGAGCTCACGACCCACTCCAAGGAACTGCATAGACGGGCGGAGGATGCCGAAAACCGCGCCCGCCGCAATAACCTTCGCCTGGTGGGCTTTCCGGAGGGGGTTGAGTCTGGCCGAGCTGACGACTTCCTGAACGCTTGGTTCAAGTCCTGGATGCCGGCGACAAGCCTGTCAACCTGGTTCGTCGTGGAGAGGGCGCACCGGTCGCTGGCGGCCAGGCCTCCAGTGGGGGCCCCCCGCGCCCCTTTATTCTTCGGATCCTCAACTTCAGGGACAGAGAGGCTATCCTCCGGGAGGCACGGGCGAGCGGCCCCTTGACTTTTAATAACCACACCATTATGATCTTCCCGGACTACACCCGAGAGGTCCAAGAACAACGCCGCTCCTACACGGAAGTGAAGCAAAAGCTGCGCTCCCTGGGCCTCCAATACCAGCTCCAACTCCCGGCTCGCCTACGCATCATTTTCCAGGGCAAGACACTGTTCTTTGACACTCCTAGGGCAGCGTGGGTCTGGCTCACCGAGGAAAAACCAATGTGCCGGTCCGGAGGGGTATCGCCCAGTAATGTGCCCCGGGGCCCTGTTGCGGTTGGGTCCCAACGCTCACGGCGCAAGAAGCACACGCACTCCCGGCGACGTCGTGGTGCGCCAGGGGCCAGGACCAGGTCCGCGAGCCTATTTGAAAGCAAAATGAGAGACTCCTCTGCCTCGTCTGGGACACCATCTCTGGTGTTCGGGGGGTCTCGGCGCCGTCTGTCGCCTCGGCCGGGTGGGTCTCCGACCCCCCTCCAAGCGCCAATTGACCTGTCAGACCTTTCCCGCAGCCCTGCTATATGACTTTTTCTTTGTTTTCTCTATCCACAGGGGGGGGCGGCGACCTTGCCCGGTAATGGGGGCGGGGGCTCTGCAACCTCATGTTTTCTATAGCAACCGAGGACAAGACACTGTAATCCGTAATTCTGGAGGGGTCCACCACGCTCTTTATACCCGGGCGCCCAAGCTTGGGGCCTTGTACATGTTGGTTCAGTTAGGGCGACAGATGCTTCCGTTCCCGAAGTGTAGGGTGGGGGGTTGGGGTTGGGTATTCGTTGGTTGTTCCTCCTTGGGAGGGTGTTTTGTTTGGTTTGGGTTTGTTTTCCAGTGAGCCTCTCATGCAGCACCACACCACATGTGTTCTCGCGCTACTCCACGCAGACACTGCCACGCACTCCGCCGTCGTCCGTTTGCCCCCGCCGTCCGCTGGCTCTCCCTAGCGTGAGACCCGTTGCAGGGTGTCTTCCTAGCGTCTCTTGGCCGCGTCGCTCTCGGCGCATCCTGTCCTGGAACGTGAATGGCTTGTTGGATAAGCTCAAGCGCGCCACCGTCCTCAAATATGCCCAGCGCGCAGAGGTAGACGTGCTCCTGCTTCAGGAAACCCACCTGCTTGGCGAGAAATGTCCCTTTCTGCCGTGCTATGGGTACGACCGGGTGTGGCACTCCGGGTTCTCGCGCGGCTCGCGGGGGGTTGCTGTCCTGCTGCGCCGCTCTCTCCCTTTTGTCCTTTCCTGGGTGCTCCAGGACCCCCACGGCATGGGGATTACCGTTAGCGGCACGCTTGAGGGTCGGCCGCTCAGCTTCCTGTCGCTTTACGCGCCGCCCTCTGGGCTGTCACAGGCTTTAGCTCAGGTCGCCTCTTGGCTGGCGACTCTCCCTCCGGGAACTATTGTTCTGGGGGGGGGGGACTTCAATGCTGTCTCGGCCCTGCATCTCGACTCCTCGGGTCCGGTTTCAGACTCCCGCGCCGCACGGGCGAGGCAGTTGGCGGGTTGGGCGGAGGCTCAGGGCTTATGCGACGCGTGGCGGACCTGGCACCCGCACACCCGGCAATATACTCATACTTCGGCCGCCCATCACACCCATGCTCGCATTGACGCGATTTTTGTCCCCCCCGCCGACTGTGTAGGCATCCAGGACACCCGCATCCTCCCCAGGGGGTTATCCGATCACTCTCCGGTCCTTCTCAGCCTGGGCCCCCCGCCCCGCGGGGCCCGCCAGATGTGGCGTTTTAACGCGTGGTTCCTCCGTAAGGAGGTGGGGTCCGCCTTGACGCATTACTATGATGATAATGACGGGTCGGTCTCCTCAGCGGGCACCCTCTGGGAGGCCTGTAAGGCCACCATTAGGGGGGCCGCCAAGGCACATGTGGTACGGCACCGCCAGAAGCAATTGCAGCAGCTCACTGCCTGTGAGGCCCGTGCGCTGTGCCTGGAACAGTCTCTCTCCGAAACCGACGATCCGGCCGAGACTCGGCAGCTGCGACTTTTGCGTGAGGAGATTCGTCAACGGTCGCTTGATGCAGCCAAGCTCCTCTGGCAGTCCTCGCTGGCGAGGGTGTACGGGTGGGGCGATAAGAATGGTGCGCTGCTGCACCGGTTGGCCACTTACCCCAGGGCAACACGTATCATTCTGGCGGTGGCCGACTCCGATGGCGTGCTCCACTCTTCCTCCGCGGCGATAGCAGAAGCCTTCGCTCAGTACTATACGCAACTATATCGGGCCCGGGCGCCGGACCTTTCCCTGGCCTCTCTGCATGCCTCGAGCAACCTACGCCTTCCCAACTTCGGTCGGGGGACTGGGAGAGTCTGGAGGCGCCCGTTTCTCTTGAGGAGATTGGAGATGCGATAGGGCGCACGTCCTCGGGGAAGACCCCAGGACCGGATGGCTTCCCCCAAGAGTTTTATGCCACCTACAAAGAGCACCTGGTCCTGCGGCTGAGGGATCTCTTTGCCGAAGCGGTCAAAAAAGGCTCCTTCCCTCCAGAGGCTGACATTGCCACGATTGTGGTTCTGCCTAAGTCTGCGCCGCCGCCTTGTGACAGGTCGGCTTACCGGCCGATCTCCCTTATTAACACTGACATCAAGCTTTATGCAGCAGTCCTGGCCCAGCGGCTCCGACCCTTTTTGTCGGATTTGGTACACCCGGACGAATGTGGCTTTATGCCGGACCGAGGCACCCGCCACTGCCTCCGACGCCTTCATGTGGCCTTGGCTCACCGCCATCGCTTACCTCCTTATCTCACCCTCCTGCTCGCTGATTTTGAGAAAGCTTTCGACTCGGTTGGGTGGGCCTACTTGTTTGATGTCCTGACCCACATGGGTTTCGGCCCCAAGTTTGTTGCAATGGTGCGGGTCCTCTACGCGCGCCCCCGTGCCAGAGTGTTGGTTAACGGGGCGCTGTCGAGGCCATTTCGGATCGGCCGAGGGACGCGGCAGGGGTGCCCGCTATCGCCCCTTCTCTTCGCACTTGCGATGGAGCCCCTGGCTGCCTTGATCAGAACGGATCCTCTCTTTCGGGGCTGGGAGTGGCCGGGTTTGGTGGCGGACAAAATCGCCCTCTATGCAGACGACGTCCTGCTGTACCTCGGTGATCCGGCGCACTCGGGCCCACGCGCACTCCACATCTTGGGCCGCTTTGGTCGCACATCTGGCCACTACCTCAACCCGCGGAAATCGGTCCTTGTGCCTCTGCACCCCTCCCGGGAATGCTTTGACTGGCAGGACACTATTCCCCTCCGCCGGTTGTCCTTCAAATGCCTGGGCATCTGGGTCTACCTTCTCCCGGAATTGAGCTGGGCACTTAACGTGACCCCCCTGGTCAGGAAAGCCAAGGTGGACCTGGCAAGGTGGCAATCACTCCCGCTCAATCCGCTGGGGAGGGTGGCCCTATACAAAATGATGATTCTCCCCCGGTTCCTTTATGTGTTGCAGAACACTCCCGTGTCTTTCCCGAGGCCATGGTTCCGCGAGCTGGACGGGATGGCAACCAGATTTCTCTGGGGTGGTGGGAGACCGCGGTTGGCCCTCTCGACATGTCGCCTGCCCACCTTTGATGGGGGGCTAGGCATGACTGATCTCTACCTCTATTACCTCGCTACCCGCCTTCTGGTCGTCCATGATTGGTTTGGGGGGGATGGTCCGACCCGGCCTATAGAGTGGAATTAGAGGACCTGGGGTTCTCCTGTATCCAGGACCGCCTGTACGGCGCCCCCGTCCCCACCTCCTGCCCAGACATCACCAAAGCGATCTTCATGGCCTGGCGGGCGGCGCTTCGCCACACCCGGTGGACCGGGAAACTGACTCGTGCCACCCCCCTCTGGCAAGGGACTTGGTTGAGGGAGGTTGCGGAACTGGAGGGTTTTCGTTCATGGGACCTACTTGGCATCTCCCAGCTGGGAGATGTCTGGCGGGGGGGACGCATGTGCTCGTACTCGGAACTGCAGGCGCGCTTCTCCCTTCACTCATCCCAATTCTATAGATACCTCCAATTGCGCCATGCCATACGCATATACACCCCACTGGACATTAGGCTGCCGGATCACAGCCCCCCGGAGGCTCAGGTTATGTTGGGCAACCTAGGGAGGGGGGGTATTTCCAGGATATACCGCTCTCTTGTTAACAATACCCCCGTATCCCGCGACGGTCTGAAGGAACGGTGGGAGGTGTGGGTGGGTCCCCTGGACGATGCCGACTGGCGGGACGCCCTTATGGCCCCCAGGCTGGTGACGGCCTCCGCTAGACTGAGGCTTATTCAAATTTATTACCTCCACACTGCCTACCTCACACCGGCACGCCTGCACCGCGCGGGCCTCTCCGCTGACGCAGCTTGCCCCCGCTGTGGCTTTGAGCCGGCTGACTTTATACATATGGTGTGGTCTTGTCCGGATCTGGGGGGGTACTGGAGGGGCATAGAAGCGGAGCTTACGGAGGTCTTGGGGTGGGAGGTGCCACACGACCCTAGACATACCCTACTGGGCATTACTGACGGCCTTGATGGCACATGCGCAGAGAAGTTATTCCTCACGACAGCGTTCATGGTAGTGAAGCAAGACATTGCAGCGGCCTGGAAACAACCGCAGCCGCCTAGCTTGGCCAAATGGAGCACCGGCGTGGACTGGTGTGCGGCACAGGAATGGACTCTCTATCAGGCACGAGGTTGCCACAAGAAATACCGCAAGGTCTGGGGGAAATGGTTGGGTAATGTATTATGAGCAGGCGGTTCGGGGGGGAGGGGTCGGGGGGGGTGTTTCGCGGGGGGGCGGAGATGTGGCATGTTCTTATGTTGTGTTATTGTCAGCTGCTGGATCGACAGGCTCAAGGTTTTTATGTTGTATCACTCAAAACAATAAAAACTTGTTTATCAAAAAATAAAACGAAGAAAAGAAGATAATTTAAAGCACTTGTGACAGATGGCATCTTGCCAGGATAGAAGAGCACAATGTTCATCCAGGGTTGAAAAAACCTTCTCAACCAATCCAGTTACTTTGAGAAATAATACCAGCAAACCGAATCCAACATCCTCCAGACGTACCTTTCAAACACTAGAACGCGTAATCAAAAAAGAATCTTCCACATGGTGGGAAGCAGCATCCCTCAAGAAATGTTTGGAAGCGGATAGAACTCTACGAGGCTTGCGAATCCTTATCTTCCCACCATCCGATGCAACTAATCCGGACAACATAGAAAAGAGGGAAGGTAACCTAAATGAATTTTCCAATAAAATGATCAGACAACATATAGATTTTGCTGACGAAGAGTACAGCAAAGCCAAAACAGAAGTGGACAACTTAACCAAACACTTTGAGGACTTCGATTGGGGGGACCTAATTAGAAACAACTATGACATATTAAACAACATCATAGACAAATTCGAAGAGGACATAATTAGGAGAAAAAATCAGAAATCCTGCCATGACCAGCTTGATTACCAATTTGGTCGCATGTATACCTTTGCCAAAAGATACAACACCAAACCAATAACTAATAATAACGAAGAGATCTCAACAAACCAGTCTGGACCATCCACTAGTTCAGATATTAAATCACCAGTGGCAACCTTGGAAAGAGATACAAAAAGATGCAAGGTACATTTTTTCAAAGAGGTCCTTCAATACAGACTAGGTATAAAAGCTACAAATGCCCAAAATACCTCAACACCAACAGCCGCTCCTCAATACAGATGACCACAATCATCTCCCGCAGGGGTGACAACAAGAGTGAGAAAGAAAGAAATTAACAGAACAATTCAGAAATAGAAGACCTGGTTAAGAACCTCTCAAGTACAGCACTTTCCAATCATGAACTGCAATTACTTAACAAAGGACTCTCCTTTTGCCCCACAGCTTCTTGGAACCTGGTCCGAATGCACATTGACCTTTTAAGTTCACCAGAAAGCTCAAACTTAAAGTTTTTTTTGACAACTGACCAATACGACACAAGTTCCACGACAAACACCTATCTCTAATCTTTCCATTCAAGACGTAGAAAATATAGACCTACTTACCAACCTCAGTGAGCTGGAAACGGATCCAAACTCCATCAACAGAACGGCCTCGGATTTGGGAATCACCAACGGCCTGACACTAGACACCCATTTGGCCAAAAAATCAACTTTTTGTCCACAATTACCGACAGGTAATAGTATTGATGCCTCCCATCTAGCAGTGACACACGATCTGGAGAAAGAACATCACAAATTTCTTAGAAAACAAAAAGGTTTGCCACAAAATATCTCCACAGAAGAAAGAAGGGCAATAAAAACACTATAGAACAACAAGGATCTGATTCTTAAGAAAGCAGACAAAGGGGGCAACCCAGTAGCCCTAGATATGGATGATTACATCAGTGGGGCACATCGCCAACTATTTGATGAAACATGCTACTAACTCCTCCAACAAGACCCAACTCAAGGCATACTAAGGACACTCAGAGGGAAACTGACTGAATGGTATGAACTGGGACATATCCCCTATGAAGAAAAAGGATTTCTTTTCATTGAACATCCCACCATGCCCACTTTCTATCTCCTTCTGAAAATACACAAGAAGGTTTACCCACCACCTGGAAGACCTATCATTGCAGGCATCAACTCGCCTTGTTCCAGGGATGGGGAATGTATCGACAAAAAGCTACAAGTACTGATGAAAGACATTCCTTCATTTGTACAGGATAGTAAAGACATCCTACTGAAAGTCAAAGACATCACCTGGGAACCTTACTTTTTCCTACTATGCATTGATATCATTAGCCTATACACATCAATAGAACATTATGATGGGATAAAATCTGTGCAACAAACACTATGGGCACAACCAGCGAACTATCTGGCAACTAACAAAATGATACTGGACATGCTAGACTTCTGTCTGAATCACAACATCTTTATCTTCAACCAAAAGATCTTTAAACGAATACGCGGGACCGCAATGGGTTCAAAATTCGCTCCTCCATATGCCTGTATCTTTATGAGCATAGTGGAGAGGTTCTGGCTATGGGATTCCAGCTTTGCTGAACTTTGCACGCACATTGTTCTCTGGCGTCGTTATATAGACGACATTCTCTGCATCTGACAGGGAGATCAACACCTACTAGAAAGGTTTCTATGTCAACTGGACAACAACCCATGGAAAATCAAGACAACCCACAATTTCTCCAAAACTGAAATTAATTTTTGGGATCTCACATTCTAAGTGAAGGACAACCTCCTGCACAGCAAACTGTACAGGAAAGAGACAGCTGTGAATGCCATCCTACGGGCAGAGAGTTGTCACCCAAAACCTAACATCAAGAACATGCCCAAAGGGGAATTTCTTCGAATCTGAAGGAACTGTAGTGAAGACCAAATTTTCAAACTTGAGGGACAAGAAGCAATAACCCGCTTGGAACAACGAGGATATGATTCATGTACGCTCCAGAAAACACTAACTGATGTAGCCAGAACTGGGAGAGCAAGCACTCTAAAGCCCAAAGCTCTACATAAACAAGGAAATGACAATAGGATCAGATTCATCACGGACTACCACAATGTTAATTTTGATATTTGACAAATACTCAAACGCCACTGGCATCTGCTACAATACACACCAGGGCTTAATGACCATCTTCGCAACTACCGTGAAGTCAGCTTCAGAAAAGCACCTAATCTAAAAAGAATGCTTTCCAAATCAGAATTTGTGGACAACAGAAAAAAGACAACCACTTTCTCAAAAAGACCTGCAGGCTTTCACACATGCCACAACTGCAACAAATGCAAACTGTGGGTCAACAAAACCATCTCCATACCCATGCCATCAAGCAAACAGATCACAATCAAAGAATGGATTGATTGCAACAGCAAGTTTACCATCTACGTGATTTTCTGTCGCTGCAATCGACCATACATTGGTAGTACGATTCGACCTTCGCGGACAAAAATACAGGAACACTACAGAAATATCAATAAGTACAACACAGGCCACCCGCTAACAGATCACTTCCACAGTGCCCACCCACATAAGAAAAGTTTCACCTTCTATGGTTTTGAAGTGGTCTGCCCACTAAAAAGAGGTGGGAACAGGGAACTCAGACTCTGAAGAAGAGACAGTGAAATAATTCTCCAATACAACACTGTGAAACTTGGTCTTAACAAAGATGCAGAGACGCATGTGTGGCTGGGAGATGAGTAACTCACAATACTGGATCACCTCTGATCTCCCTTTATTGTAACACTGCCTGATTTGTAATGTAATGTACTGAGAGGCTCTTTTAGGTACTAGGACCCTTCCCATCTGTACTAACATCATACTGACTTACCCCCCTCTGCGACATACCTCCCTGCGAGGTGTTCCATGTCCTGTGTAACCACCACCAATCAGGACCCCTTAGGTTCCCATGGGCCAGTTATTTTCCCCCAGGGCCCTACTTCCTACCAATAGCACCTGATCCAGAGTGTGTGTGACAGCACCTCTCCAAGTAGAGGAACTGTTCTCTATGTTCCACCTTAGGTACACCTTGAAGCTCTAGCTACAGGAATTCCCCTTTGGCGATCTTTTGTTTCCTAAGGTTGCTGCCCTGTGACCTCTTCTCCCTACTCCAGGCTCTTGTCTGGTTACTATCAAATGTAAAAAATAATTTATTACCCCTAGGACATGAGACAACGGATCAAATTTCGTCCTTTCGGATCTACAATGCTAGGTGACCATATTGACGTGTCACCCTCAGGTCAATTGACCTTGATTAGATTTCGTCCTTTAGCATCGACAATGCTACGCGACTGAAATGTCTTATCCTTACTGTCCATCGTGGCTTACCAGTGCTCCCACGCTTTGAATTATGTTACTCTGATTAGTGTATCACCCAATCCTTAGTACATCCAGCTTTCTCGAATAAGAGCCTACACCATTACAAGATGGTGCTTGGCCCAGACCTTGACCCACTGACCCGGAACTGGAGGCATTGCGATACGCACATTTGGTACAAAAATTGCATTGCTCCCTGGGATTTTTGCCAATGCCGACAGATCGCAACTGATTACTGCAGCCCATTTTCGCTGCACGACAAGCAAGTGGCAGCTTATGCCTTTCCGACTAAGGATAGTGCTCGACTCGCGCAGAGCACAGCACGATTCGTGGTCCCTGATAAGAAGCAAGACCATTTTCTTACCTTTTTGAAGCCTACCTAACCGCGTTGTTTCATCTGTTTTCTTTCTTTTTTTCCCCCCTGCTCTCTAGTACTGCCGCTTCACGGCTTACTGGGAAAGGACCGTCTTCCTAACCCAGATATTGATTCCCAACGGTAAGCGTTTTTTAGGCAGCCGGCTTAGTTTTGTCACTTTTTGTCACCAACTTTGACTATTTCCTCCCTTATCACTCAGCATGGTGCTAACCCCCAAACCCATCCCTACCAATATATACAGGCTTTACCACACCAGGGTACAGTTGGGCACCCACAGAGGCCACCGGCATTCTGTCATCACGGGAACTTAATAAATCCCTAGAACCTCGGTCTGGATAAACCCAAGCTAATCCTTTTAGGACTAATATACCGGCACAAGCCAATATATTCTTGTTTTACCCTGGCTCATGTATGCTAACATGTTGCTGTGTATTCCTTCTGACCTGCGCATCCATCCTTTGAACTCTTTTCTTTCGATACTGGATCTAGTATGTATTATGGTATTTCATGTATCATTGATGTCAAATGATAATTATCTTTAAGCATGCTCTTGATTATTTGACCTATGTTATGCTGTGCCAATGAACTCACCCCCAATCCATGTTATTCTGAGTTGGAATTGGTGTGCTCTTCCTTTTTCCCCTCACTTCCCCATCCTCCCCGTTCTTTAATGTTTATTGTTTATGATATATTGCCGTTAATGTTTGCTGTCCTGCCGGCGTGCATCACATCTCTTACATATCTTTACTACGCTCTATAAATTAATACCGACCATTCAAATGCTGTATTTCCGGTCCTCTCCAATACTCTTATCCTTATCTCCGGACTCCTTTATTCTGTTTTGGCATCATTACTCCGCCTTTCTCCCTCATGCGGTTAACTTCCCACCCCGCTCTTTTAGCATTTTCTTCTTTTCCTTTTTCTATCGCTTGTTATTTCTCTTCACACTTTCTATTACAACCCTGGAAATACCTTGCACACCACCCAAATCGGGTTGGACCCACTCACTTTCCTCCGATCTGTGCACCACTTCTACTGTCTAATTCTCATCTTGTGTGGAAACACCACGTATGTGCTACCATGTATAGCCCTGAGGAAGACCCAGGGCAGATGGCCAATGTAAAGGGGCGAAACACGTGTTGGCTATAAATGTTCTTTCTCTATTACGAAGAACCACAAAATAAATTGGAATTGATTCCAGTGAACAAGTGATTTGTCTTACTCGTTCCGACACATTGACAAACCAAGACCACCTGCACTGGAGCCTGGAGCACAAGCTCCTACCTCTTGCCAAGACCAGTATGCCCTGTGAAAGGAGGAGAGCGTTGGAGGAAGCAAGATCCAATGGGAAGCCCTGTCAAGTGGACTCCCAGTGAAAGGTGTGAGAGAATGGCTGCTGCTCAAATCGGGTTGTTGCTTGTGTGCAGAACTGAGTTGGTGTCCCCAGTGTGCCAGGAGAAGTCTGCTGTGAAGCAAGCTGTGGAAAAGATTACTGTGTGGTAACAGTGAAAGCCTATGCAGCACAGTTGCCACAACCCTATGTGCCAGGGGAGGCCACCATGGAATATCCTGCTTGCAGAGAAGGGCTGAAGCCTGGGCAACACCTTTGCAGCTACCCCATTTGCCAAGGGAGTGACCATGTAAGAACTGCTGTGTGGTATGGGCAGAAGCATTGCGTGGCAGCTGCGTTGCAACCCCATATGCCAGGAGCAGCTGCTGGAAGTACTTGTGCAGTGCTGATCGGGCAGGAACCCATAAATAGTGAGCAGTTGAGACCTACAGACTGTGACTGATCTGACCCTGTAGAACAAGTACACAGTTGGAGCATTGCCACCCCAACTCAGAATCAAGGACAGGAGCACCAGAATTGCTACTCCCCTTTCAGGAGCATGGAAAATTATACCGCACGAAGAGTGCAGGAAAACATTAGATCACTGCCGGCGTGCGAACACGAGGGAGAGAGAACCTGAGTCTGCTGATGTGCATATAGCTCCATACTGGGGCCCTAAGATTTATTATGAACACCTATTACCCTCACATTATTGTTTCTACTCGATCTGCCTACTCTTGTACTGTATTTTAGAGAGCATATTTGGCCTATGAATTCTAATAATTGCTCTTGTAGGTCTCAAAAAGTTTTAAATAGATGCTTTCCTGTGTATTTAACATCTTTTTTTATTGTTAGCACTCTCAACTAAACAGCAGATGAGTACAGCTGTGCACCAGGGGGCTGCATATAAAGAGCAGGATGACCATGCAGCCCTCGGACCATACTTTATCAATGCTATAAACCGACAGCAATGCACACTGCCATGCTGATAACCCTCAGTCAGGCTGTGCACACCGCCGGTATTGCTCTGCACACTTTCTGTCATTCTAGTCTGATTTAAGGAGAGGGTAGATATGGTGAGTAGTACACAGCCACAAAAGTAGGCTCGGATGGCTTCAGCTCCGGTTCTACTTAGCAAATGGAATCTGCAAGAAGCCAACAGCACTATATCACATGGGTAAAGACATTGTCATTTACAATGCCAATAGCTTTAACTCAAGCAAATGTGAGATCTATTGCATTGCAAATGCTTGTCTCCTGTGCAAGCACTGCTGGCATTGAGAAACTTTGGTTTTAGGGTAGAACAGACACTGCATTTGTAAAAAGGAGATATACTATGAAGAAAGTCCAATTTTATAGTGGGTATTTGACACATTGCACGAAGTTGAAGTTTCAGCTGTGCAAGCTTTGCTACCACACACAGACCATGCAGAGCAGAGCATGCAATGAAAGAACAATAGCGCTGAATGCTGGTCCCTGCACATACTCACCTTTTCACTTTGTGCAGAAACAACTGCTGGCTTTGAGTTTGCTACAGTTGCTTGCACCACACAAGGAGCTACACTTCACATCATTCCTTGCTGCTGATTGCTGCATGTACAGAGAAAAAGACACTTGTGGTTGAGCAGTGCATACACACTTTAACAGAAGCTCAGTGTGCAGGATCAGCCCAATTGGACTTTCACTATCACTTTTGTTGCTTTAACCGTACAAATTGCACACACATCTTGAAAGGGTAAGCAGTGCTAACTCCCCAAAGAAAACTCAAAATAAAATAAAATGACAACTAGTAAACAGTTGTTAGGGCTAGGCCTGAGCAGTAAACGCCGCTCTGTTTGTGGAGTGTGAGGAGTTTTTCTCACTCTGTGCTCCGAAGAGCTCGCAGAGTTCTGAAAAACTCCACTCCGTGTAGCAGAGAGGAGTTTTTTCTGCTTGCGCTCACCAACGGTAAGTTGGCGAGCATGAGGGAGGAAATTCCGATGCTAGACCGCTTCTCAGCAAAATTTGTCAACGCGGGCAGTCGTTGATGGTCGCTACTGCTTGTGTTTAGAAACCTTCAGTTCGCATTGAAGTTTTTCTTCACTCGCACTCACCAACAGTAAGTTGGCGAGTCAGTCGTGGATGGTCGCTACCGCTCGTGTTGAAAAACCTTCCATTCACTTTGAGGTAGTTGCCACTCGAGTAGAACTTCTCCTCGAGAGTTAGAAAGAAGGAGTGCCCACTTGCGCTGCATGTGATGCTGTTTGCACTGATTTTACTGCGCGGAACAAACACATGGCGCTAAAAATCAGTGTGAACAGAGCGAGGCAACGCACTCTGCCGCTCACGGAGCTCCGCGTAGCTTGGTGAAGGAGCCTAGTTAGGGCACAACTTTGACTGTCCTGACCTGTAGGTCAGGGGCCTCCTTGGAACAATGGACCCACACTTTGCACATACCTTAACCATTTCTGGAATAAATGCTATATGCCTAGCCATACACTAAATTTTCATATAGCGGCTCGATATTGTCTACATAAAGAAGTGAAATGTCCAATTAAACGTCAAAAATACCATAGGCCTCTACAAGTCAACCTTCTGTGTTCAATATATGGTATCAACAGTTCTAGATTTGACTAAAGTAGCATTGTTTTAGTGTTGAGACAGTTCCTGGTTTTTTCAAGAGTAAAGCACACATTACAAAATGAAGGCAGGCTCTGAGCATTTGAGGCTCTGAGCACTATGTGGAATATCACCACACACAGCTTTGAAAAAGCTTAGGCGTTATTAGACCAAATCCGAGCTTAAAGTAATAAAGGTCTAAGTTTCGGAGTAGATTCAAATGTTTTAACATCCAGATCTAGCAGCAAGGTGACAGCAGGGTTACTCGAAGATAGTTCCAGCAATGTTTTGAAAAACTAGCTGTAAGCTATTGCCAATTCATTGTTGTAGGATGTCCCCATAGATCAGCTCTGCATAATGCAGTAGACTGTGCTTTAGCCCAATAAACCATAAGGACAGATGAAACTGTGGAAAACCTAATCTACTTACAAAGTTCAATGGAGCATTAGCTTTATGCTTAAAAATAAAGGGGGTCTAACTATTAAATAGAAGCCTTAGGAGATATTCTTGCAGACAATAAAGTCAAGATCCACCAGTATGCTAACTTCACCCAACTCTATCTCAAGATCTCAACCAACGATAAACAATGACTCAAAGCCAGCATCACACGCATCCAAACATTGATGTCAAAAAAATACTGAATGCTCAACTCCTCTGAAACTGAAATCCTCCTGTTTGCCAACACCACCAATCATACTTTTGATTCAGTCATGGCCCTCCAGCTTAATTCTGGCTGGCTTCACACCTCAACTGCTAGAACAAGAAAAATTATTGGATTTAACCTTGACTCAAAGAACAGATTGTCAAGAGGACCAAAACCGCCTGGTCCCAACTATCACTTCTGGAGAAAGAAGTGAAATTAGTTCTACCAGAGTAGCCTTCCGATTGATAGTTCAAGACCAAGTCCTTTCCCAGCTACATTGAGCAATGTCCTGCTCAACGGCATTCATGAGTCCACTTTTGCACCCTTGAAAAGCATCCTTTACACAGTTGTACAGTTTATCAAGGAGATGAAAAAATCCAACCACATCCCCCTTGAGCAAAAGGAGCTGCACTTACCCCCCGAAACAAGCCTAGATCATCCTCAAGATCAGCTATATCAAGGCTTTCGACCAAAAGATCCTTGTCTTCTCTTCCTAAGTATCAAGTTAATATCTGGAGGATAGTGGCAGACGAGGAGCTCTGACACTGCCAGATTAGACGCTAAACACCAAAAGTAGGAGAAAACAAGACTTCTTGTTCTATACCACCAGAATCGGGAACCATGGGGCTCATTAGGATGGTATACGGAGGCACAACCGCAGTTCTGGAGGTGGCAGAAAATGTCTTTTTCCGCACTCCAGCAGCGGTCCTCGCGCCCGCCATATTGCAATGGGCAAAGATAGCCCATATCCAGTCTGCCGCGATGTGACGTTAACCGCCATAAATATGCGCCCGCCACTGTGGAGGCAATAGAGAACCACCGCTGTGTGGAATGACGTCCCGACCGCCGTACAAATCACGATGCCCCATACAGCCCGTCACACCGCAGCGGAGAAACCACCCAACCAGAGACGGCGGAAGCACGACAGCAGAGCGCAAAACCAGACTCCCGGTCCCCTCCACGCGGTCATGAATGCAATGGATCCAACTCTACAAGCCTTTCCGGTGCTGTACCTCCTCCACTACCAGCAAGTAATGCACAGTCGCGGACAACACCGCAGGTACGCAAATACACAACTCCACACACAACCACAATACACAACTCCTGTGCTGACATACGGTTCCTGTCCACATCAGACACTCTGGTGGGGACAAGAACACATCCCCAAGTGAGCCAGCCAAAAGTGAAGTAGACAGTGATGGACAACCATGGAGCAAGCCACATAGAATCTGTACATCACATGCAAGAGAAGGAACATTTCACACCACCCTTAGGACTGGGTGACACAGTGAGTGAAATTAAACAAAGTTACCTCTGTGCAACAACTCTGGGATACATCAAGGCAAGCCATACATAGGCGCAGGGATGATAGGAAGTGTCTGAAGTCAAACAGTGACCAGCCACACATCTGTCTCAACTTACTTGACAAGTGTATATCAATTGCACAATACACATGGCTCAATGTCACACTCCATGACTGTAAACCACAAGTAGGACCTTCACACATACCCCTCCTCTACCCACCTCACACCTGCAACACTCAACACCAGTGTTAAACACACATTGGGTGCAAATTATGTCCTGCAAGTTCACTGACAACCAATCACACTCCCTGGGGTGCATCCACAAACATCACACACACACTCAGGGATGCCTGAACCAATGCTGACACAAAAACAATAGCCAAACACAAACCTCACAAACAACATACACAAAAGTCCAACAAGCTCACATATGTCCACCCAAACATTGGAAAGGCAATGGTACCCAGACAGAACAGGAGTACACAACGTTGTCACTCAGAACCAATGCACAGACACCACACCCCAACACAAACAAGAATTGCATCATCTCAAAACTATCATGAACACACACTGGGATCAATGAGACAATAAGCTAACACAGGCAGAGACACCACACCACCCATCAAGTCAACATGGTGTCTTAGTGTACCACAAGCATGCAGATGCACAATCCTGACAAGTAACAGGTCAACTATAGGAGGACATAGCACTATTGTGCACTCAAAACAAGCCCAGTAACATGAATACACCTTGCTGCATGTGACAGACACACAAGTAATGCACACTACACTTGCAACACACATCAGAATGTATCACAATGCACAAACTACTCACAAACAATGTCATGCAAATAGAACATCACACACACAGAGCATCTGTCAGCAGAAAGAGCCAACACAAGCCAAACACTGCATACATCCACAACAAAAACACAACAGATGCACATGCCAATCCATCACATGGCAAACTCAGCTGGACATCAGAGGGATGCACACCAGGCAAGTACAAGGCAACATACACTAAACAGCACTGCATGCAGTCCAAGCAGTGTGTACACACCAACTAAATCAGTAGCACACACATCTCAGTGCAAACATGTACTCCCGCAACACAAATCAGCACAGCACACAGACAACATTACACTCAGGAAGGGTAGCAGTACCTCAGCAAATACACATGCAGCTTACCCAACACCCACAGATGCACAACTCAGGGACACGTAGGTGCAAACAACATGACCAGAGGACTGTGCAGCACAAACATTTGCACTGCACATGAGCAACCATGACTGCAAACCAGTACAAGCAAATCACACATAACTAATTGGGAAACTGTCCTGAATGGCACCTTGGTCTTGTTCACAGATCAGCTACACAAAGCATAGTTTAACAAATGAAGTGGTGGGGAGGCTCACACACTGGCACCCCAAGGGGTGGGCGACATGAGATTGAAGTGATGTGTACGTCAGTAGTGGACAGGTCAGGAGTATACTGTACACAAACACATAGAGGAGTCGGTCACAATGGGTAGGCATCAGAAGCACAGTTAGGGGATGGTATGACTACACATCCCACATACCATACTGGAGCCAAAAATAAATCAAGTGACAGCAATGCATGAGAAAACTGACAAATAATGTCAGTGTGGCTGAGCAGGTCTGCACAGTGAGCATAAACAGTAACAAGACAAATGGCTAATCAACAAAACACAACACAGACTTGTCAGTTACACACTCTGCATACTCACGACTGGCAGCAACAACAAGTAGGTGTTCCCCAGGAGTGCAAGGACACACCAACACACTGCACAGTGCACAACCTATAACTCTTACATGTGCCCACAATCTGAAGCACATGGCTGACAAGTCAAACAAACAGGCACTCAGCTATTGGGTCATACATGTGTGCAGTTGGTATTGTAGGGGCACACACACATCCACACTACTGACCATGACACCCCCTTCACACTTCATGACCACTCGAGCGCACACATACAAATGTACCCATGTGACTATGAAGACAGGGCATCACAAGATGACCACACATCAACACTGCTGTTCACACATTCAACAGTGCTGTTCACACATCAAGAACGATCACACAGACATGATGGACCCTGGTCAGCCCTCATGTAATCCTGTGGATAGAATTCCCCTCTGTTCTGGTATTGCATCCTAACATAACGTGTACAATTTAGCAAACCTGACCATAGAATGATTAGGATAACAGTAGATCATCACACACAGCCATCATTACACCCTCAAGCCTCATAGTCCAGAAGAACTAAAGTGCCTGTCACCTCTGGCAAAATCTGAAAAAGTAAAACAAGCAATTGGCAATGTTAAAGTGGCATACAGAGCATGTGTCACATGAAAACATACCCATACATAAAACTTTTTTATAGCAAGGAAACTGACAAAGCAGACAACTGGAGTAACTGTCTTTATTACGTATTACCCAGATAAGCATCAAAAGTAGACAAGAGCAAGGCCAGTGACCAGTCCATAGTGCAAAGGAGGGACATGTGTGCATGAGAACCTGCACAGGGAATGGGTGGCACCGTACACTGCCATGGTCAGCGAAACAGCTAGGGGGTAACAATGGGCAGTCCAGGTACCGCTGTGGGAGGGATAGGTGTGGGAGAGGGACTTTGCCTCAGGCTTGGCTGTCAGTTTTACTGGGAGGTGGCTGATTGTCGGGTCCAGTTGGAGGACTGGACCTGGGAGTGAGAGGACCAGCTGAGGTTAAGGCATTAGTGGCTGTCTGAGCTGGAGGGCTGCTTGGACCGGGTGGTGTGGTGGAACGTGGAGGCAGAGACATGCTGCCATGAGAGTGTGTGAGGGAGAATGTGGAGGGCTGCCTTTTTACTTCTTGGGGATTCGATAGGTAATAATTGTCTTGGTAGGAGTGGGAAGTGGGGCGGGCACAACAGGCACACTCCATTAAAGGTGCATCAGGTGCAGGTGGGGGCCCTCCCTCTGGGGATCTGCTGGATTGGGCAGTATGCTTGGCCTGGCCTTGCCTTTTCCCCTCCATACCCTGTTGACCAGGTGAACCACCCAATGTGCCCTCCTGTCCCAGCTTCGCAGGGGTGTGGATGGGATTTGAGGTTGTGGGTGAATCTGCCCTTGAGGGCTTTTTCTGCGGATTCCTAGCAGGCACCAGCTTCACAGCAGGCACGTCAACTGTTTGCCTGTCTTTGGGAGCCGCTTTTGGGATGGGAGTGTCCTTGGATGGGGCTGATTTTGAGTCATGTGAGCCTGAGGCCTACTTCTTGGCTTGATGCCCCTGAGTGTCACCTGAAAGTCTTTTGCCTTTGCGCTCCTGTGTGACTTTTGTTTGTTTGGAGGATGGTGTCTGTGCTCTGGGCCACTTGGGGTGCTGTTGTTGTGTGCTGTGTGTGGTGTACCTGGAGCCTGTGGGCTGTGGTGTGTGGTCACTCTCGTCAGATGTAGCCACTAGCAGGGGCTTTGCCGAAGGGACTGGAACTGGACTGTGAGCCTGTGACAGCTGAATGGCTGCCGTTACTGTGGAGGACAAACAATGGACAGTCCTCTGTATCCTACCCATGTCAGAATGAATGCCCTCCATGAAGGCAACTACCTGTGCCAACTTCTTTTCATGGTCTTGGAAGGCATTCAGGAGAGTTTTCTGACCCACATGCAGCTGGTGCAAAAGTTACACAGTCTCAACACTGAGGGCAGCACGAGGAACTTCGATTTCCGATCGCAATCGAATTGACCCGCCATTTTGTGCTCCGCCGCCATTTTGTGTTGCCATCACTCAGGCAGCACGGCGAACAAAGTCTATTCTGCTTTTTCTGCAGCTTCATGTTAAAATAGCCCTTCTGCCTCTATTTGCAAAGCTGGTGTTAGGACTGGCCGAATACACTAATCCCTGTCTGGTTTTTCTAATCCCCGTCTCAACTATCTGTTGGTTCACACTATTCTTCTCTGACTTTATCTTATCGTCTGGCCTTCACTGTCCTCTGCTAGCATTCTCTCGTTTCACAACTGTCCTCTAACACACACAAACGAATCTCGCCACCTGCAAGTTTGTTACGAATCCGTTAATGAATTAGTTTGAGGGAGGGGTGACAAACACAGTTGGAGGAGAGGTTTCTTCGAGGCATCTGACACTTTTGTTTTCAAATCTCCCCTATTGGTTCTGTCCTGTTTTCCAACTTTCCTTATTGGCTCTTTCTTATATGTGCTGGGTGTATACTTGGTTAATGTATATGTTACCTATATGGTATAAAAGTTTGTGCGCCACAGAGTGAAGTGGCAGTCTCCTGAGAACCTACCTTGTGTACTTCTGGGACAACTGTACTAGCTGCAGCTAATAAATCTGAATCTTTTACGCCGACAGAGTGTCCCGTGTCTCTGTGTAGCTGAGCAGGAGAACCCAGGAGATTAAGGCGTACCCTGCGCCGCCAGGTCCAAAAGGTTCTGGTTCTTCAACTGGCGCCCAACGTGGGGCGGCTTCAGTGATACCGGTTCTGCCCGAAGGTCGTGAGGAACCCCGCAAGAAAATTGCGGAGGATTCGCGAGCCACGTCAAGCGACCCCTGTATGTCGAAAGTGGTCCGAAGGTCTTTTGCAGCACGATTACTCCTTCCTGACGGCTACTAACGACTGCTGCCCTGACTGCCGCCCTGCCTTGGCCCTTTCTTTGATGATGTATGGTAAAGCGAGATGATAGACGGGCCTCTGTTGGTGTAAGAAGACGTCCTTAGTTAAGTATTTTCGTGGGTCGTGCCCACAATTTTGTCCTACGTTTTCTTAGTTGTTTACTCCTAGTCCTTAGATTCAGCTATTGCAATAACCGAAACCGAGGGTAAGTGCATTTGTGCTGCGTAAACTGAGTTTTACCCCCTTGAAGTTTGTGAACAGTCAGGTAAAATCGCGAGATGCCTGGTCTGACTAAGTTTGGAAAATTTTGTTGCTTAGGTTGTAATAGGGTTCCCGACTTGAGGACTCTTGTCCGATTCCTTCGGTTGGAACTCCCACATATGAGCTCTATTCAAAACATGGTGTTAGCCCCATTGCCTTTAATGAGGCATGGACCCGATACACGAAGAAAGATGGTGTTTTAAAATGGCCAGAAAATGGTAGTTTCGATTCTAATGTGCTAGATAATTTGGAAGCAGTTCTATTCAAAAGAAAAGCCAGACCGGCAATGTTTGACTCTTTCCGCCTTTGGCGTAAGGAAGCCAAACAGAAAGAAATTAAGCAGGCAAAAGGAGATAGGAAAGCACAGGGTATGACGATTATACAGGCTGCTCAACAATTCAAAGATGATGAAATTGATAATGCAACTGAAATCTCAGAAAGACAGCATCGCATGGCGATAGATAAATGCTATCCGGTGTTGCCTGTTTCCCCTTCTGAAAACAAGAAAGATATAGAAGAAGATCCCCTAATGTCCCATTTATTGAGGTTGCCTCCGCACTATGCACAAAGTGCCAATGCACCCCAA
This sequence comes from Triturus cristatus, assembly GCF_964204655.1. Taxonomy (NCBI): domain Eukaryota; kingdom Metazoa; phylum Chordata; class Amphibia; order Caudata; family Salamandridae; genus Triturus; species Triturus cristatus. Next base: position 521,402,756 of record NC_140594.1, read on the forward strand.
TTGTTACAGCCTGTTCAGCCGCCAGCGGTACCTCCGCCTGTTCCGGCTCTTCCGCATTTGCCTCCTCCAGTATTACCGCCTCTGCCAGTTTTACCATTAACTTCAACTTCTTTGCCCTCATCTTCTGATCTTAGATCTCCTTTACCTTCTGCTCCTCCTGCAATTGTTGGTTCTCCTCCTGTCAGTTCTCCCAATACTTTGTCTCCAATTCTTATGTCTAATTCTCCGTCTGTATGTAAGCGTCTTACGGATACCGTCTCTGGTATTTTATCTCCTTTCCTTGAAGCTTTAAATGTGTCTCCGGCTTTTGCTCGAAGACAATCTCGTAGTCAGTTCCCAGATTTTGAAGAACGAGAAAGGTTGACCTCTCTCGCACGTAAATGGATCAAGAGGGGTCCCCAATATAGTGTGCCTGATATTATGCCTACTTTTTCACAATGGAATGCGCCTACGCAAAGATATGTTTTTAATGCAATGTGCGATACTCTCATTAAAGAATGGGAAGATGTGAATTCGAGTCCGATCCCACAAGATCTGTTAGATATTCAAACTGATTTTGATAAAAGACTTGTTGTGGGTTCTAAGGTTGAGAAAGCTGTAAGGACACTTATTTCTTATGGATCCTCGTTGTTCCCTCAGGTTACCCTTGATTCTGATCCGTTGGTTAGACTAACACTGAAAAATTATCTCATGAGAGAGGTTCCTCCAGTATGGAAGGAAGAGGTTGCAGCAGTAGCTGCTAATCCAGTTATTCCTGCTCACTTTCAACGTATATGGGTACATGTTCCATGGAAACGATCTGAAGTTTTGGTCCTTAAGCAGACTTTACCAGATCCTCGTAAGAACGCTGCGGGTTATTATAAATAATTATTACAAGCAGTTGATGCTTGCATCATGAATTTAGCTGATATTGACATGTTGATGGGAAATGTAGTCCCACAGACAATATGGGCTAAGATTCGTAAGGAGAATCACGCCCAGGAATTAGGTGCTACTTGGGATGTTATAACTGCCACAGATAGAGACCAAGTGGGTGGTGCAAAGCCTGAAGCTTTGATTTCAGAACTCCCTGGTAGGATTATTACATTAATGAAAACCATGATGCCTGCATTAAGAGTTAACTGGGATAAATTAGCAGCATGCAAACAGAAGAAAGACGAGAGTGTCTCTGATTTCTTTACTCGTTTTGAGGAGACATTTATTGATCACAGTGGTCAAGATATGGCCACAGAGGGTGGACAGCGATTATTCGTAGACAAATTCGTATTTAATTTACTTCCAGAGTTGTCATACAAATTGAAAGATTCTGAAAGTTCATGGGCTGTTTCTTCTTCTGCCCAGATATTGGCTACTGCACAATATTATGAAAATAGAGATAAAGAAGAAAAAGAAAAGCAAGAGAAAAAGACGAAAGAATTGAAAATGAAGGTTCTCTTGCAACAAGCTTATCCTCCTCGCTATGTTCAGCCACAGTTTCAACAGCCTCCTCAGTTTCAGAGATTGTATCAAAAATCTGAGCCATATATTCCGCGACCTTTGTTAGGACCTAATCAATGTGCCTATTGTAGGGAGGAAGGTCATTTTCAGAATAGTTGTCCGGTTCTATTACAGCGCAATGGAGCAGTATCCGCTCCACGAGGTCGTGCTGGCCTTCAGTCAGCAAACAGAGGTAGAGGTTGAGGTGTGTTGACTCAAGAGCAGCGTACTCTTCCTTCTCCCAATTCTGTGAATTACTTTGATCAGCAAAATGTTAGGTCTACTTAGTATTACAATGAAGATCATTATATTGAAAACGGAAATGAAAGTCTTCATGCTAACTAGGACAGCCATGGACAAAGAAAGGGAGTTATGTCGATTCCAGTATATCAGAATGGACCTTATGTTAACGTCACTACAATGGGTGTTTTAGAGCCATTTCTTCTAGATACTGGGGCGATGAGAAGTTCTATCATTCATTCCAAACTCCCTGGGGCACCTTTGTCTGGCTTAACAAATGTTTCTGTAGGATTTTCTGGCGCCCCTGTTCGTAACCCAGTTTCTTGTCCTTTGCCTATTTCAATGGGCCCTTATGGTTTGTAAGCTCCACTTCTTTTGACGAATGGTTGCGGTGAGAATCTGTTGGGTTTGGACTTATTGAAAAGAATGCATGCTACGATATATTGTTCTCCTTATGGCGTACACCTTACCCTAGGACAAAAACTGACTTCTCCAATGTATTTATCCAAAGATCAGTTTCCACCTGAATTGCTATCTCTTCCAGCAACGCTTTGGGCCACGGGTCCGAACGATGTGGGTTGTCTTGAGATTCCACCTTATGTTGTCACTCTTAAGCCTAATGTTAAATTGCCACGCATTCCACAGTACAGGATTTCCACTGAAGGTTCAGAGTGCTTTACCAGAGGCTTCCACAGACTCAGGTCATTCCATCCGACCAGGTGACTGGGTCTACACCAAGAATTTCCAAAGAACGAGAAATTTGGAGCCCAGATGGAAGAAGCCTCGTTTAGTACTTCTGACCACGAGAACAGCAGTTAAAGTCGAAGGAAAGAAAAATTGACTTCACGGCGTGCATTGTAAAAAAGTGCCTTTGCCTTTACCCTACGATCAATGGGTGCGCAGGGGCATTGGTGACTCTGAGAGTGAGAAGGTTCCACGATTTGTACCTTTTAGCGATGCACGCCTGAATGGGACACTGTCTGAGAAAGAAAACGACGACATTCTTCAAGAAGCAATACCACCACATTGTCGCTTGAATACGACCAATCCACGAACATTGTTCCAAGATCAAAGCACACCCAGAAAAGAACATTACAATTTGAGACCTAGACCAAAGAACACTTAAGATTTTTTTCCACCTTGTGTAGTATTCTGTCCCGGTTGCAGGGTCACGGTAGGAGTCTTGATTGTGACCTGAGTAGTGGCAATAGGCCTGCAGGACTTGCAGTGTCATAGGACGGCAGATAATCATAATTGAGTGATCGAAGAAGATTGCCGTGAGCATCCATTAGAAAGATGGAAACTACACTAGGCAAAAGAGAGAAAAAGGATGAAATGAAGAAAGAATCCTGTAAATTAATGTACAGTTGTTTTTATATAACCTTATGTATTATTATACTATTGTGTATTGCTTTGGCGTTTATAGGTTGGATTATTTATGTTCAGCAGCAAAAAGTTGTCTCTCCTTCTTCCTCTTCGTCTTCTTCTACTGTCTCTCCACATCTCTTTCATACCCTTCCTCAACATGAACTCATTAGAAGAACTGAATATTACAACAATTCTTTTGTCCAGTTGTTGCATCAACACCAGTTAGTGGTCAATACGACTGACTGTTGGGTGTGTGGACTTATGCCACATACCACAGAGAAAGGAATGCCATATTTAGTTCTTCCGTTCTCCTATGAAGGTTCTGCTTGGGCTTATTTTGTTATCTTCTCCAATGCCTATCAAAGCAAATTTAGACGATCCGTTAGTTCACGTGTTAGTGATCCGGATTTTAGTCATAGTTCATTGATTAAAAGAATAGTAGCTATGGCTAAAATCATGGAAAATAGTAAGATCTCCATTGACGAAAGAAAAACGTACCCTAACTGGAACGTCACCCATTATGTCACTAGCCTTAGAGATAAAGTTAACAAAGGAAAGTCTTCACCGATTTGGACTATACCACATCAAGGCAATTTCTGTTTGCAGATAAATGGTCAGTCTGGTGCCACTATTCAAAGAAATAGCTGTTCCCACACATATGTCTACTCCTCTCAAAACTCGTCTCCTCTAGTGCCATCTCAAGGCACCTATTTCATTTGCTATAATAGGGCTTACGGGTTTCTCCGGTACTTGTTATATAGCTTTCCTTCTTCCCCCTACCTACACCGCTTCCGCAAATCATCATCGAAACAGATATGGCAGAGGGATTATTGATTCGAAAGACACAGCAGGACAAGAGGGAGGAGATTTCCTCAAAGGATTTCTTCCTTTTTGGGGTCCAATGGCCAACAGCAGAAATATAAGGCAACTGGTCCGTGTCGTAGAGACCACAATAGACATCACTGCAGGAGCCTTAAGTAATATCACAGCAGAACTACAGGTGGACCGTCTCATGACCTTACAAAATCGAGTTGCCTTAGACTTTGTTCTTGCAGATCGTGGTGGAGTGTGCAAATTGATCGGGTCAAGTTGCTGTATTTTCATACCTAATGACGCTCCGACAGTATACCAAGCAATCTCCAAGTTGCATATAATCTCTGAGTCGATTCATCAGTACGAAGGAGATTGGTCCTTTTCGGAGTGGTTTTGGGGACTACTGTCCAAATGAGGTTGGAAAGCATTAACATTTCTTGGAATAATTTTGACCATTATTTTCTCCTGTTGCCTTTGTATGCACTGTGGTCCCACCATCTGTGACCTATGTGCTACTATGTGCATCCCTAAAACTAAATCACCAAGAACAGAAAACATAAGAATGATGTTACAGCAACAGCTCGATGTCCTCATGGCTATCGACATTGACTCAGATTAACATGAGTCTATCTTGCCTGAGTTCTGGCAAAAGGAGGGTCTGAGGAACTTCGATTTCCGATCGCGATCGAATAGAGCCGCCATTTTGTGCTCCGCCGCCATTTTGTGTTGCCATCACTCAGGCAGCACGGGGAACAAAGTCTATTCTGCTTTTTCTGCAGCTTCATGTTAAAATAGCCCTTCTGCCTCTATTTGCAAAGCTGGTGTTAGGACTGGCCGAATACACTAATCCCTGTCTGGTTTTTCTAATCCCCGTCTCAACTATCTGTTGGTTCACACTATTCTTCTCTGACTTTATCTTATCGTCTGGCCTTCACTGTCCTCTGCTAGCATTCTCTCGTTTCACAACTGTCCTCTAACATGCACAAACGAATCTCGCCACCTGCAAGTTTGTTACGAATCCGTTAATGAATTAGTTTGAGGGAGGGGTGACAAACACAGTTGGAGGAGAGGTTTCTTCGAGTCATCTGACACTTTTGTTTTCAAATCTCTCCTATTGGTTCTGTCCTGTTTTCCAACTTTCCTTATTGGCTCTTTCTTATATGTGCTGGGTGTATACTTGGTTAATGTATATGTTACCTATATGGTATAAAAGTTTGTGCGCCACAGAGTGAAGTGGCAGTCTCCTGAGAACCTATCTTGTGTACTTCTGGGACAACTGTACTAGCTGCAGCTAATAAATCTGAATCTTTTACGCCGACAGAGTGTCCCGTGTCTCTGTGTAGCTGAGCAGGAGAACCCAGGAGATTAAGGCGTACCCTGCGCCGCCAGGTCCAAAAGGTTCTGGTTCTTCAAGCAGGGGAGACAGGGATAGGGGCAGCGGTGCCTGGGGGGAAGGACACTCTTCCCTTCTTACTGTTACGAGCACGTGCAGCACTAGTGGAAGTAGCTGGGAGGGTGGGCACTGGACGATGTGTGGTAGAAGAGGAGGCATATTTCCCACTCCCTGTGCCCGCCAACATCGAGGAGTCACCGCTGGGGTCAGATGACGTTGAGGTTGGTGTTTCTGGGCGTGATTCCTCAAGGGCACTCCTGTCCCCCTCCGAGGCACTGGTCACATCAGTGTCAGTGAACTCATGTGTAGCAGTCGTGCAAGATGCCTCACCACTGGTGTCCGTCCCCTGTCCTTCTGTGTCCTCGGTAGATGCTGTAAGAGACAGAGACGTAGGTTCAGTTTAGTGCCATACACACAAACATCATATGCAAGCAAAGCACAAAACAAGATGATGATACCCCCATGTTGCACACCAGCCTGTGCAGTCTGCATGTGCAACCTTAATTCAAAACATGCATGGTAAAATGCACACTTGGCATTAATGACCCATGTGATGTCCACACAGCCAAATAGCTTGCCCCTGCCTCCATATAACCTGACATACAGATCCCTGTGAGCATACCTAGGTCCCTAGCGTGAAAAGGATGTACATCTCAACATGTTGTCACAGTCACATATGGAGTCACCATAAGGGGACAACACAGAAACAGACTCCAAAATGTCATTTTGCAATGGCCATGAGCTCCTGTCATCCACCATGTTGTGCTTTGGTGCACAACTACAGTTTAACATTGGTGTCAGATGTGTAGTTCTCACAATTTCGAGGTCAGGCACTGCACACATCAACGAAAGCACACTCAGATGAGGCACACTGCCATTTACTGCTAGGGGATTTCCATGACTCCCCTAATGCAGCCGATGCCATAAGGCCACAACTCTGCATGCGATGTCAAGGGCCATTACATTAAAGACATGAGAAAGTACATGTAACGAATATGCATGAGAGCTGCACCCAACACAAAAGCCACTTACAAGCCATTACATCACACTAGAAACATCACAGAGCTCCGCACTGGCTCAGGGTTGGAATACATGCAGTCACTCACACCCAAAGTCACCCTTCACAGAATACTCACCCCAACTTGCTGCTGATGAACCCCCAAACGTCCATCCAGCTCTGGCTGTATCACTGCCAAGATGTGGGCCATTAGTGGTGACATGCTCCTGCAGGCCAACCTGCCAGTCTGAGGGAGTAGCCCCAGTGTCATCTCTGCCACGTTTTTGCTCAGCCAGCAGATGTCATCTCACCTCTTGTGACAGTGTGTGTGCCGTCGGTTGGAGACACCCAGAGCCCGCACCTTGGGTGCAATGGCCCTCCATACTGCCTTACACTGGTGGACTTTGAGCTGCAGGTATGGGAGACAAGAGGAAGACATTTCAGTGACACTGGGTTATGTACCACTGTGTCTCGGTACAGGAGCATGCACACACTCAGCACAGCTATACAGATATGTTTAGCAGAGACAATGCAGCATGACACATTAGCATGAGATAATCATACCTAAATGCATGCAGGTGTGAGGATGGACACAGTGCCTGGCCATCTCATACACATGCAGAATGCCAGCCCAGAAAGCAATGTATAGAAGGCCCACATCTGCGATGCAGTTTGTGATGGGAGCAAGACATACATTACATTGTAAATGATGTGTCGAGGCAAACTCACTGTGTCCAACACTGCAAACCCCTCAATGTCTTTGCCCTGTGAATGGCTCACTGTGTCATGGAGGTCACATTTAGGGACATGATCTTACAATCTCACACCCTTCTCACAAGGTCTGTCTTGTGCAATCCACAGGCCTAGGATAGCTCATTGATGGATAGGGTAGCAGACAACCCATATGTCTCACTCTGTCCATTCAGTGATGGGTCCCTGTCAAATTGGGCAGTTACTGTGCAGGCCAGGGGGGCTCACACTGGGGTTTAATATGGGCCATTAGAACTGTCACATGCATGTACAATATGAGAGGGCAAACAGTGCCTGCACATGCGAGTCAGTACACATAATGAAAAAAATGGAAGGGGGATGTTTCAGAAGAACAACAAACTGCTGTGTCATAGGTGAATTTCCACCAGGTGTGTCACCCTCGGGCATTTCACTCTTGTGCAAAATGCTTACATATCCATGGTGGCAATATAAAGTCAAACACACTTCCATCAGTGCCCTCTGGATGAAAAGTCTTTGGGCCCGATTCACAGAACTAACTTAAGACAAAATCCTAAACTTACTGCCATTTTGGTATTCACAGAAGGCACTTACTCATTTTGGTATTCACAGAAGGCACTTACTCATTTCGGTATTCACAGAAGTTAGGACTCCTAACTTTAGGACTCCTAAATGCCTTCTGTGAATACCAAAAGCCTTAAAATTAAGATTTTTCTTAGTTTAGTAGTAGTATAGTTAGGACTCCTAACTTTAGGACTCCTAAATTCCTTCTGTGAATACCGAAAGCCTTAAAATTAGGATTTTTCTCAATTTAGTAGTAGTAAAGTTAGGACTCCTAACTTTAGGACTCCTAAATGCCTTCTGTGAATACCGAAAGCCTTAAATTTAGGATTTTTCTCAGTTTAGTAGTAGTAAAGTTAGGAGTCCTAACTTTAGGACTCCTAAACTGAGAAAAATCCTAATTTTAAGACTTTCGGTATTCACAGAAGGCATTTAGGAGTCCTAAAGTTAGGAGTCCTAACTTCTGTGAATACCGAAGTGAGTAAGTGTCTTCTGTGAATACCAAAATGAGTAAGAGCCTTCTGTGAATACCAAAATGATAGTAAGTTTAGGATTTTGTCTTAAGTTAGTTCTGTGAATCGGGCCCTTTGTAATGTCACAAATGAGCCTATGAAAACATCATGGACTCAAACATCCATTAGCACAGGCAATTTCTGTCCTGACTCCCAGTTTCCAAACTTGCGGTGTCACTGTATGGCTGCAAAAACACTGCGGGGCCGGTTCACAGAACTAACTTAAGACAAATTCCTAAACTTACTACTTTTGGTATTCACAGAAGTTAGGATTTTGTGTTAAGTTTGTTTTAAGACAGACTTAAGACAGACTTAAGACAGACTTAAGACAAACTTAAGACAGACTGAAGACAAACTTAAGACAAAATCCTAACTTCTGTGAATACCAAAAGTGGTAAGTTTAGGATTTTGTCTTAAGTTAGTTCTGTGAATCGGGCCCTCAATGTCCCTCCAATCCTGAAATGCAGCCCAGGAAATGTGTAAAATTGGCTACAAACCCCATTTTCCTGAAGTCAGCATGCTAGGCAGTGTATCACACAAACCTCAATTCTCAGGCACATACTGCAGCAGATCAACTTCATGTGTGCACTTCCTGCACTCCCCTACTTTCACTCTGAAACACTTATCATGATATCAGGAGCACCATATAGCCTCCCATACTGTGTGAGCACCTCGTCCACCAGGACCTCCAGCTCCCCTGTTGTGAAAGGATGGGCCCTGATGTTCTCAGTCCTCGTCATCACTGGATCCAGGAGACAGGAACAGCAGCAGGTGGTGGTGAAGAGTGTCAGTCAGCTGTGTCTGGAAGCAGTGGAAATGTGTGGCTCTCTCCCACACATATATAGCCCCCTGGGGTAGTTTCAGTGGTACTAAGCTGCTGCAATGGGTGTTCCAGGTCAGCTTTTTTCAAATGCGACCAATGACTGGCCCCGCGTTAGTGGAGCACGCCTACCACGATTTTCACAACTGCATTTGTCTACCGCGATTGCGGTTCCCATTAGCTGTAAGGGCATGGGCATTATCGGTGAGATACCGCAGGGGCCAGGCGGTCGCTACCGCAATCGTGCATCTTACAATTGCATCCAATGACTGGCCCCGCGGTGGCGGAGCACGCCTACTGAGATTTTCAAAATTGCATTTGTCTTCTGCGATTGCGGTTCCCATTGGCTGTAAGGGCATGGGCATTGGCAGTGACACACCGCGGTGCCCAGGCGGTCGCTACTGAGATTTGGCCACTTGACATTGGTGCCTATGGCCGTGATTGCGGTAGCGGAGCAACAAGTGTACGACTAGTTTAGATCAAGGTGTCCCTACATGTAAGTTGTGCTGTAAGCTGAAGTCATTGTTGGCACTGTGTCAGTCAAAACGTAAGATGTTGGACACATCTCATAGGGGGATTGAATTGACGTGTCCCATTTCATCTCACCTAGGAGGCGACCAAATGTGCATCCTCCATTCACAGTGCTGGTCGACATGGAGGACGGGGACATCATACGGAAATTCCATCTGGATCGACCTACCCTTCAAGACCTATGTGCTCTGTTGGAGCCCCATCTGAGGCCTCGCAGAACCTATCCGACTGCTTTGACACCAACGTGTAAGATGATGGAAGCCCTGCACTTTTTTGCTACTGGTTCATTCCAGTACACGGTGTCCAACGCAAGTGGGATGTCGCAACCTATGTTCAGCATGGTGCTACGTGATGTTTTGTCCTCTATGATGACCTACAAGGACAGATACATCCATTTCCCCAGGAGGCATGAATTGGCGCCTGTGAAAGGTGATTTTTATGACCTTGGCCACATCCCTAATGTTGTTGGTGCCATTGACTGCACACATGTTGGCCTGGTTCCACCACAGGCACGTGAGCACATCTACAGGAATAGGAAGCATTCCCATTCCATCAATGTGCAATTGGTATGCCAGGCAGGTATGATAATCTCACATGTCTGTGCCAAATATCCAAGATCAGCCCATGACTCCTAACTGCATCGTACCACAGCTGATGGCAAATCTGCATCCAGAGCGTGCGTGGATTGTGGGTGAGTACGCAGAGACAAGTAGCGTGCTATACGTGTGGCATGCTGTCCTCTGCCACAGTTATGTTACAAGTTTGTTCTGTGTGTCTCACACCTAGGTCACTCTGCATATCCTAACCGGCCTAGGTTGCTGAGCCCATCGAGGAATTCCAGGACCCCGGGTGAAGTCCGCTACAATGATGCTCATGGGAGGACTCGTCGTGTGGTGGAGCGTACTTTTGGTCTACTTATGTCACGATTTCGCTGCCTGGACAAGACCGGAGGTGCACTGATGTACTCTCCCCAAAAGGTGTGTCAGATCGTAGTTGCATGCTGCATGCTCCACAACCTGGCCTTGCGCAAAGAGATCCCCCTGATCCTGGGTGATGATGAGCAGCCGAGGCCCCGTCTGCAAACCCACACATGTCCAGTGACGAGGATAGTGGAGAGGAGGAAGGTGTCGATCTGCATCAACAGCTCATCAACCGCTACTTCCCTTGATGGTGAGTGAAAATGTAAAACGGTGCCATTGTCTGCTGATTTTGTTTTTGGTGAAAAGGCCTAGGGGAGCTTTGTGACTGCTGCCTGTTGTTGGCTCTGTGCTGGCTGCTAATATTTCTGGGACAGGGTAGTTATGCACAGCTGCAGGATGTCTATATCAGTACTGTTGCTCATTGTAATGTGTGCAGATTTGAGTACCTTGATGACAAGTGTTGTGTAATGGCTGTGATGCCATCACCTGACAAGTGAATATTGTTCTCTTGTGTTTTCCTAGGTTCCTTCAGCCTCTCAATGCCTCCAAACAATCAGTGCTTCTGGTACATTGTAATCAGAGTCAACATTGTACATCCTGTGATACACATGGAGCTGACATAAAAACATCGGTGTGTAAGGAGTGTTTATTTACAATGAGTATATGTGACAGGGAAGTGAATATTTACAAAAAGGTGAAAAGGGAATCACTGAGTTGTCAGTGATGGTAGATGAGACAATAGAGTAGTCACCACATTGATGTAGTGACACAGTCCAACAGACGCCTGCCAGTAACATGGCAGTGTGGATGAGGACAGTCAACAAAGTCAATGGCAAGGTGAAGAGGGGTGCCATCATGGCTGGCTCCTTGACTGGTGTTTGGCTGGTGCTTTGCCACGTGATCCTCCCTTGGTTTTCCTTGGACTTCCCCTTGAGAGTTTGGCAGGGGGTGCCTCTGCTGCGGGCTCAGCGATGTCTGAGGACTCAATATTCTCTCTGGCCGCAGGGGAGGTGGAGGGACAATCCTCCTGCGGGCCACTGGAGGTAGGTTGAGCTGTTGTTCAGGCCGCAGGCCTGTCTCTCAGGACACCCAGAAGCTGGCCCAAGAGGTCCACGATTTGGCCCATACGTGTGTCTATGGACCTCAGCAGCAGGTGGAGCTCACGAGATTTTTCCAGAGCCTGGCCTGTGTGTCCCTGGGCTTGTTCATATGCCCCAAGGACTCTGGGGGCCCGATTCACAGAACTAACTTAAGACAAAATCCTAAACTTACTACCATTTTGGTATTCACAGAAGGCACTTACTCATTTTGGTATTCACAGAAGACACTTACTCACTTCGGTATTCACAGAAGTTAGGACTCCTAACTTTAGGACTCCTAAATGCCTTCTGTGAATACCGAAAGTCTTAAAATTAGGATTTTTCTCAGTTTAGGAGTCCTAAAGTTAGGACTCCTAACTTTACTACTACTAAGCTGAGAAAAATCCTAAATTTAAGGCTTTCGGTATTCACAGAAGGCATTTAGGAGTCCTAAAGTTAGGAGTCCTAACTTTACTACTACTAAATTGAGAAAAATCCTAATTTTAAGGCTTTCGGTATTCACAGAAGGCATTTAGGAGTCCTAAAGTTAGGAGTCCTAACTATACTACTACTAAACTGAGAAAAATATTAATTTTAAGGCTTTTGGTATTCACAGAAGGCATTTAGGAGTCCTAAAGTTAGGAGTCCTAACTTCTGTGAATACCGAAATGAGTAAGTGCCTTCTGTGAATACCAAAATGAGTAAGTGCCTTCTGTGAATACCAAAATGGCAGTAAGTTTAGGATTTTGTCTTAAGTTAGTTCTGTGAATCGGGCCCTGGGTGATGTTGGCCAGGGCTTCGGTCCTGGTGTCCGGTTGATTTTGTCACCCAGTTGCCCTACCACCTGCCCTGCTGTCCCGGACCTATTGCGTCACCTCTCTACGTACCCACGTACTCTGCCTACCCTCCTCAGATTGTGGGGTGGTGTGGGCATCCTCTGAGCCTGGGATAGTTTTGTAGGCAGCACCGGTGGTGGTGGTAGTGGAGCCGCACAGGTCGTTACAGCAGGGGCCAGCGCAGTTGATGTTGCTGAGGTGGTGGAGGTGGGGACAGTGGGTCCTGGGACCTGTTGCTCCCTGGCATGCCTGATGGGCTGGCTTCTGGCTCCGCATCCAAGGAATCTAGGGAGGAGACTGGCCCTGCAGGTTGGTGTTGTCATCTGCAGCTGTCAGTTCTTTGTCACCTGTGGAACAGAGGGGAAATGGTCATTGAAGTGCACCTTACATGCTTGGTGTTAGATGTTTGGATGTTGCATGTTCTACACTGCACAGTTTACTTTGACATCAATTTGTATGGCTGCACAGTACTGAGCATCATGACATGGTGTGGAGGTACATACATTACTTGTCCATGGTGTGACTTGTCAATAGATACCAAGCTCCACGTAGAGATTGTGTGATTACAAGGACATGTCGTCATCTGACTAGCAGCACAACAACTTTTTTTGTTTGTTTAAAGTTTTTTATTGGGATTTTCACTTTTTACGGTACATAATTACACATTTTTATTAAAACATGAAAGCAGTTGCATTCAGTCCGTTGAATGAATTCCTTATGTCCCAGAAACTGCTATCCCCCTATCTAGGCTGCTTAAGACATAAGAATAGTAACAAGGGGGACGGAGAGTACATTGCAGCTGAACTATTACAGATAGTAGTAGTTTATCTGGTGCCTGCCTATGTAGGGTGCCGTGGGATGTGGGTAGATATGTAGTCCCCAGCTCTATCCCCGTGCATGTTCTTTGGAATTGCCTATAAATGTGTTTCCGACCCAGTGAAATCACCTGAGTAGGCGCCAGGGGAAGTAAACCAATAACCGATAACAAAAAAGGGAAGTTGGGGGGAAGGGAGGGGGGGGGGTCAGGGAGCTTATAAGATGCATCGTGTTTTTCACTTAGTGTGCGGGTGATTCTGGTTCCGGTTTGTTTATTACCGTGCCGTGGTGTCAGTGGCGAGCAGGGGAATCTCTGGAGAGGGTGTGCCGCTTATACATAAATCAGGCGTGATATTCCAATAGGGCCTTGGCAGTCCGACCGCCCGTCAGGCCGTATGCCCATTACGTGCTAGTATTCGCAGGCGCCGCATGGGAGAGGGGCGGAGTTTGGGGTTGGGATTGTGAGGCTGCGGGTGCGTCCTCCATCGTCGTTTCCTGAGCAAATTGGAACCTGAGCTGAGCCCATTCCATGGAAATGGGATGCTTACGAATCCCTTTCACCTCCTCATCTCGCAGCACATCTTCCTCTGCTGTCCCCCATTTTTTAACTGCGCCTATCCAGGCTGCCTCTGGGGGACCCGCCGGGGCTCTCCAGTGCATGGCTATTCCTCGTTTCGCTAGGAGCACAGCAAGGGAAGCGAACCTGCATTGCACCTTTTCCGTCTTCCGCCTGCGGAAGATACCTAGGGCGCTCACATCCCACATGGAAATATCTGCGAGGTTGACCGTCGCCCTTAGAGACTGATGTACCCTATTCCAATATTGGAAGAGTGCGGGACAGTCCCAGAACATGTGTTTGAAGGTCGCCTCCAGTGCTTGACATCTGGGGCATGCGAAATGTGTGTCGGGGTAAAATCGGTGGAGCCTGAGAGCTGTTAAGTAAGCTCGATGTAAGATATTGAATTGGATGTTTTTGAACCGTGCATTTCTGGAAACCTTTTTTGGGAACTCTAGTGCCTTTTCCCATTCTTTATCATGGAGCGCCCGTCCTATTTCATCCTCCCATTTCTGGCGCAGGGCTTGTAGTGGAGTTGTGAGTAATTCCCGTATCGCTTTGTAATGCCAGGTGACTAAATGTCTCCCCCTGCCCATACGCAGAATCGTGTGCAGCACTGGGTGCGTTGGTGGTTCACCCCCCGTGAGATCCCAGCATTGTCGGGCGCTTTCTAGCAATCGTCTATGGACTAAAAACTGCCACGGGGGAAGATCATAGCTTTCCTTCATTTGGGCGAACGTTTTTACCTGTCCATCTTCGAATAGGGACTCGACTTCTGTCACCTCGTGTTCCGTCCATACCTGGAGGGCGCTAGAGGTGTAATATTTCTCTCGCTGAGGGAATCCCACTAATGGGAGCAACGGGGAGTAGAGGGGCTGACCCCTTGGCATGCGATGTATGCGCATCATGCATTTACGGGCTATCACTACCTGCAGGGGATGAGTACGCTCAGGTTTGGGGCCTGGCATTAGTAGTCTCCGAAGTGCTGGAAGAGGAATCCGGCCGTTGGCGGAGAGAGTCTCCTCTATGTGACGCTCTGCCGTCCAGTGGGACAGCCACTGTAATTGGGCCGCCAGGAAGTAAGCTTCAAAGGAGGGGGCTCCCAGACCCCCCTGCGATGTGGGCAAATACAGGGTTCGTAGAGCCACCCTGTGTCTACCCCCCCCATATTAAGGTTGTGAGTAGCGCATCTAGTTCTTGAAAAAAGGAGCGAGGTGGTATTACTGGGAGATTAGTAAAAGAGTAGAGTAGCCTGGGTACCATAATCATCTTTGCCAGAGCTACCCTTCGTATGGGGGCCAAAGGTAGAGTCTTCCAGAAAGCAACCGCCGTGCGTAGCCCCGCCATCGTCCTGCGGTGATTTCCCTCATATAGACTCTCGGGCGAGTGATAAAGTCGCACTCCCAGGTATCGGGGTGCCATGGCATCCCAACCGAGCATCTGGGGCCCAATCGCTATTTTCGAGGGGGCTAGGTGGGGGCTTAACGGAAAGATCGATGGTTTTTCCCAATTAACTTTCAGGCCCGAGACCTCTGCAAAGTCCTGTAGTATTGTCCATATCGGCGTGAGGTCGCTGGTGATATCTCGCACGTAAATCAGGAGATCATCAGCGTACAGTGATACACTATGCATTGTGTCCGCTATTGGGATGCCCCACTCCTCACCCCCTGTCTCAATCGGATGGCCAGTGGTTCCACCGCCATGGCGAACAGGAGGGGAGACAAGGGGCACCCTTGCCTATTCCCCCGCTCCACCGGGAATGGAGCTGAGATGTACCTCCCCACTCTCACTCTGGTCGTGAGGCCCCTGTAGAGGAGTTTTGTGTATGCCAGCTGAGTCGGTCCGACCCGTGCCTTACGGAGGACTGCGAATAGGTATGGCCATAGAAGTGTGTCGAAGGCCTTTTCGAGGTCTAGGATTAGGCTGCGGCACGTGGGAAGGTCTCTTTCACTCTGTCTTGGATATGGAAGAGTCTACGAATATTCTGTGAAACGCTGCGCCTAGGGAGAAACCCATTTTGGTTAGGATGGATCAATTGCGGGAGGACTTGAATGTACCGGTCTGCTAAAATTTTCCCCAGAATCTTACAATACGCATTAAGTAGGGTTATAGGTCTGTATGAGGATGGAAGTGTGGGATCTCTATGTGGTTTAAGGAATGTGACCAGGGTAGACTCCCGAAGTGAACCAGGAAGTTCCCTTTTCTGTAGTGCGTCTTCATACATGGATACAAGCTGTGGAATCAGGTGCCCTGAGAAGGTGGTATAATATTCTAGGGGAAAGTCATCCATACCGGGGGACTTGCGACGCGCTAGGGCCCTGATTGCGTGGGTCACGTCAGATGATTTTATCTTTGTTTCTAACGTCTTTCTATCTGTTGCAGGGATGCGTGGCAGAGGCAGTGTGAGGAAGAATTGGGGCAACGCCAGTCGTGGTTGCGTTGGAGCCCGATAGATTCCCGTATAATACTCTTGGAAATGCGCATTATATCTACTTGTGACTGTTTGGGGGTCCCTGTCGCATCTATCAGTTCTGTGATCAGCTGTATGTTTGTATCCTGTTTTGCTAGCCAGGCTAGGAGTGTTCCCGCCCTATTACCCATCCGATGGGCCCTAGCAGCGTATGCCCTAAAATTGTATTTACGCAGGTCACTCATGGTTTCCGCATATGATGTTTTCGCCGTTGCCACTTGCTCTGGGGTAGCCTCCCCTTTATCCATGCTTTTGGTGAGGTTCGCTAATTTTGTTTCCGCTGCTTGCAGAGATTGCTCTAATGTTGTTTGCACTCCTACTATGTGCTGGATGCAGTGACCTCTAGCCTCAACCTTAAATGCGTCCCATTCAATTGATCTGGATGAGGCTGTACCTGTGTTTAGTGTGAAATAATCCTGTATGTGATCACCGGGTGTGTGACAGAACACCTGATCTGTAAGGCACTCTTGGGGCAATTTCCACGTGGCTACCGGAGGGTGGGGCGGCCTCCATCGGAGTATCACAGAATGTGCGTCATGATCAGAGAGTACTCTGCCTAGATAGTCTGCATGTTGTATTTGGGGGAGCAGTGCTGTGGAGCAGAGGAATCTCCCTAGTCGTACCCTGAGGTTGTGCGGGGCGAAGTAAAAGGAATATATTTTTATATTTGGGTTCTTCTCCCGCCAGGCATCTGCTCATGACCAGTGGGTTAGCCATGTTTGGAATTTCTCCGTCTGTTTCCGCGCTGGGGACCGTGGCGGAGGGGAGTGAGACCTATCTAAGTTATTGTCTAACGCGCAGTTATAATCCCCTCCCAACAGCCAAGGCAGTGATGTATATTGCGTTAATGCTCCAGTAAGGCGGGTCCAATATTGATCCTGTTCTATATTGGGGGCATAAATACTTCCACCCATTAGTTCCTTGCCCTCCAGGAGTCCCACTAGTAGGGAGTATCTGCCCTCCTTGTCTACCGTTCGGGATTGTTCTCGAAAAGGATCCCCCGGCCTTACCCAGATCCCAATATGTTGTAGCAGATATAATACCTTGCCATTTCTTACGTAGGCGATCCACCTCTATTGCCGTCTGGTGAGTCTCCTGTAGGAGAGCTATTTGGGAGTGTTGTCGTTTAATGTAGGCATAAATCGCGTACCTTTTATTTTTCTTTGTGCATACCCCTGACATTCAACGTAATAATCTTCAGGTCATTGTTAGGGATCTGCGCTGCCATTGCGTTTAGTGACTAGGTGGTGTTTCGTGCGGCCTGAAGTCTCTGCCCTCTTTCGTGTTCCCCTCCCACCGAGTAGCAATTGAACAGAATCATGCCCCTTACGTAGAAATCCTTCCCGCCTTTGGTCTCTGAACCGAGAAAGTCTTTGTCGTGTGCGTGCTCCTTTGTGGGGTGTCTTGGACATGTAAAATACTGGGGGGATAAGGTGAACCAATGGGAAACAGTCCCAACTGATAGGACCTAATGCTCGGGTGGTACGTCCAAACTGCACATCGTGTGCAAACTTGAGTTCGTTGCGTGGGGGAAGTGGTCGTCCGCCTCCCTCCGGCGCTGTCGCTGTAGCTGCCCGCTCGTTGTCTCTGTCTTGATAGTGCCCACCCGAGGCTATGCCAGCCATTGCCATCCGGTGCAGTGTACTACTGTGTACCTCCTGTCTATTTCTTACATGTAGGACTGGTTGCTGGAGCGTCCCCTCACTGACGAACAATGTTTTTGGGATTTTTGAGGTGTGGAGATCTCAGTGGATGCCCCCATACTGTGTTATTCCGTTCCTGGTATATCAGATCAGAGTGTCTGCCGTTTGGGGGGTCACTATTGGTGGTATCATTGAACCATCACCGGGAGTATTCGTGTCGCTACCCTCTTCCTCCGAAGTGAAGAGATGTGGGCCTCTCTCGCCATCTGAACTGTCCCCTGGGGGTCCCATCTCTGCAGCCGCCTGCAGTGCTCTCCGGCGCTCCGCCATGATTTGGTCAAGATCAGGTGAGCTCTTGTGTGAGGAGTTCGAACGCGAGCTCAGTTGGGTAAGCGTGACTTTTTTTTGCTGCCGTTGCTGTTGTCCTGCGGATCACCCCGATTTGTTCATGCCATTACCGGAACCCCACCAGCCCAGGCCATTCGTATAATCACTTCCGACCACAATATTGTTGCCTTTGAAGGGAATGAACCTGAAAATGATCGTGAAAACTTCACTGCATGTCCGGTAAGAAATTAACATTGGCATTACCAGTCAGCATTGCGTCAAAGTAGCCCATACCCTTGAACGCCCAGCTATGCCCATTGCGCCAGCAGGCCCCAATGCGCTACAGCCAACAGATAACACTCAGCTGCACACGTTGCGCCGGCAGGCCCCAACGCCCTACAGCAACAGATAAACGTCCAGCTGGTCGTCACCTTGCGCCGACAGGCCCCAACGTGCCCCAGCAAACAGATACATAACTTCGGTGGGGAGGGGGGGGACGGGGGAGCACTGCACACCACATCGGCCCACTGGGCAGTGTTTACTCTAAGCCAGTGGAAGCCCGTGCTGACCACTTCAATAATTAATGGGGGACCGGCACTTATATTTTATAGTGCCCGTCTTAGCAGCAGAAATCTGGGCACCTGCCCTCCCCTTTTTTTTTTTTTTATGTAAGTACTGCCACTAGGATACTTGCCCCAGGTGTAATCCCCCAAACCTGGCCAGCTTGTACCGGAGGTGAGAGTGTAATCCACGCCTTACCTACTCTTGAGTGTGACCTACTACCCAGCCAACGGCCATGACCTTCGTAATAGACCATAGGGGCTCCACTTCCTACTGCGTTCTTACTGGCTCCTTTTATCGGGAATGTTACTTGCTAGTAAACCCTGTACCCCGATAACTGAGCATGTGCCTGTTAACAACACCGAAAATAGCAAGACAGGAGCACTGGAACTGAAGCGAGATATGTATAGACAACTTCTATTATCCTGGCCACAAGCAGCACAATCAAGCACCATCTCCCCGCTGAGGATGGTTGCTATGCTGTTTGCAAAGGGTAAAGAGTGATACTACACCATGAACCAACACTTATTCCTGGAGCCGAGCGTATGGAATATATTACGGTACTCTTATAAATTGCACCGACATTGCGCCACGCTCCTGGTGGTGTACTCAGCTTTATTTTAGCTGTAAGACAAGGCTCCTAAATAGAGCGCCATAAACATATGACATATTCAATAAAGCATCCGATATAACATTATTGGTAGCTGGCGTCCTAGCCACCCCACCTGCACAGCTTTGTTAACCCCGTAAATTACGCCAAAAGACCCACCAGATTCAAACAACCGTTATCCCAGGGCTGCAAGAATAGCCACTGCTCGGAGCCCCAACTCAGCCCTTGGCTTAATAGCAGACCCATTGCTAATTAAGAATGTGAATGAGCCCATCAATTATCTAAACGGATAGTTACTGGTATATAGTTACTTGACAGCCATTTTTTGCATGGCAGTCCCTGGTTATGAATACAGATTGCTATAACAAGTATAAGTCCACTGCAGTCCCCATAAAGTGATCACGATATGATACCAACATACCAATCACAAGTGCACAGGTGATATGATGCGGTCCCGGTTTATCTATTTGTCACGCCCCCAGGTTGTTACCGGGAGCAACAGTGTAACCCAGGAGATAGAGTTAAGCTGAACAAAACCTCCGCAGATATAATAGTAAAATACCTTGTGATATACGGCTGGGGAACATGCAAATGACGATATTACGCTGAGAAATCTAGGACCTTGGCCTACGATAAGCGTAGCTGCAGTTGAAGAACTGCTACAAAGACTCCTTTCTGCTCTAAGATAAGCTAGTGAGACAACTACATACCCCACTACCAACCCTTACTGTCCTTTACCCCAAGGGGAGAGGAACCGCACCTGTTTGTGATGTAATTTTTAGATGAAATGTATGTCTATATATAGCGCCAACTTGTTGCATTCTACAAGATCACCAGTTACATTACTCATGATATATTTATTTGTAAGTCACAGTAGCGCCCCCATTGGGCCGAAACCATCCTAGGTGATTAAATTGCCTGTGCTGCTGCCGCCCCTTCCCCAATGTATCGCTGTTTGGGGATCACCGGTTTGAAAGCTGGAAGCTTACCACAGTGAGCTGGCTATATGTACCTTGAGCCCATTTGCATATAGCATACAAACCAGTTACCACACGGGACACGGAACCCTTCCCATGTCTGCTGGAACCGATATGCCGACCCTCCAGAAGTTGCTGCAAGTCGCCATTTTGAAAACATGTTGCTGCCATGTCCGCGTGATGTGCCTCCCACGATCATATCAGGGAATAAAATAAACAAATGAATAAATCAAGTCATCAATGTTTGGTGTGCTTCCATCTTTCATACTCCAACTTAGATGCATTCATTTTCCCCGCAACAGAGGAGGCTTGCCCTTATCACTGCCCAATACAATATATCCAGTACGCTTCATACCTGATGTGCAGATCTAGCACCAATACTAGCCGAATTCCCCCCCCACCCTATTTTAACTCCGCAGGTCTGGCCGGCTGTTATACAATGTGGCTATGGAACATTGAAAGTTACTTGTTTGTCAAATATTTCTGACCGAGTCCCAGTCTTCAATGCCTGCCGAGACGTTATGCATCCTTCTGTATGTGTTAGGTCTGCACAAGGTCAGCAAGTCTGGCTGTAACACCACCTATTCCTAATTCAAAAGGAACCAATTAATGAGCCGAGTGACATTGTAGCCCTTCCCAGGTTTGGGACATTGTCATCAAGAATATATTGCTGGTTATGGAGCAATTAAGCTATTGCCCGGTAGAGGGTGATATGGAGCAATCCCGTAACCTGGTACTCCTGCGCCTGCTGCACTAAGATGCTACTGCCTGTGAACCGCTTCCCGATGGCCTCCCAAGCCTCTCCACTGAAAGCCGCACAAAATGTCACCATAATTCCTTCAATTAACCTGAACTGAAGCCCTGCTAGCAGAAATGTTAGCGCTTGCTTTGTCCAATGTGTTGTAGCAATCAAGGCGCACTCGTGCAGAAAAGAGTGCAATTACATACTTTGTCCTTTTTTTAACTATGCCTTGTTATACACCCAGTTAAAACACATGAAAGCCAAAACAGTAAAATAATATATATGAGAATGACAGAAATATATTAATTTGATGCATTGCATTTCTCCCAGTTAAATATGGACAGAATGAAAACCCCTCAGTGCAGCCTCTAGAGCCGCCGGTCTGAACCGCCGCACCATTTGTCCCTTTATAATCATGCCGAGTTATACACCCAGTTAAAACACATGCAAGCCAAAGCAATAAAATGAGACACCTAAGAATACCAGAAAAGTATCTGCTTCATGCATTGCGCTTCTTCCAATTAAATATGGCCAGATCCGAACTACTCAGTGCAGCCTTCGTAGCCGCCGGTCTAACCACTGCACTATAGGCACCCCAAAGTGCCACATGTTACATCTGAACACCTTGATCCAGAGCCGCCAGTCTAAACCACTTCTCTTTTTTTTTTTTTTAAATTGCGTTATTCCCATATAAACATGGCGTGAATCGAACACCTCACTCACTACAGCCACCAAAACCACCGGTCTTCACCACTGCCCCATGGGCACCCCGAGATGCGGCCTGTTACTACCGTAGTCCTTGATCCAGATATCACATCCCGCCCAATGCAAAACCTGTAGCTTGGAACATCGCATAACATCTATACCAATAACCAGCGTCTCTGAAAAGTATGTAGTTACGGTACCTTGCCCGAAAAGACCAGGAAATGATACCCTTGAGACTGAACATATCACCGCCATCAAGTGCATTTTGCTACTCTCGTTACAGCAAACGAAACGACTTGCTGCATGTTTTGGCACAGTTCCTTTTAAGTAAACGAAGAAAATTAGAGCGCATTTGGATTGCTCTGGTATTATTAGTGCAAACCTTATTATGGAGTTACTTGCCCATTTTGATTGGTAAACCACAACAAAGGTGCAATGGAGTATTTGCTCATTGCACTTTATTTATTTTCTCTGTATTGCAACAGACAAGTAACGTGAGCTTGGAACCCCGCCGCACCATCCCTCACATGACTGCACCCATTACTTGAAACTAATAATGACTATCACAACAAAGGCCTACTGCAGAGTGTTTTAGGGCTCGAGACTACCTAAGCAGTGTGGCATAGGTTCGAATGCCCGGACACACGCGTCCGCCTCACGATGAAAAATATCAAGTCTGTCTCAAGTATGTGCACGTGCGTGTGTGCGCGGGCAGGCCTCGCTCTAGCTTCATCCACGGCCCCCTCTTTGAATGTTTATGTGTACTCCGGTCCTCCCTAGCTATACCTGTGGCCCTTCTTTTTTTTTCTTTTTTTTTTTTTTGTTGTGTACGCACGGCCAGCCAAGCTCCTCTCCCCCCATCAACACACCCCACCCCCCGCCCCCGGAATGCTTGTTTGTTCCCTGCAGAGCATGTTATCGGGCACACCTTAGTTGTGGCCTTATAAGTGACTACATCCGGTACGGGGCGTTACCAGGTGGGAGGGCTTCACTCGGGGAGGGGTGGGTACATCATTCATCCTCGTTAGCGGAGCGCCACTATGCTCTGCGGGTTCTAAAGGGGCGCGCCATCTTGAAACTCCGTCCTGTATGGACGCGGGCAGATGCGTAGCAGTATTAATTATTGGGATAAGATTTGCTTGAGTTAGTCGTCTACACGGAAGGCTTCATGCGCTTGGCAGGTTACTCTGCGGGCTCGCACATGCATGCAGTGTAATGCGGGGAGACGTACATACGGTAGCGAAGTGGGGAAGTTCGCCTTATATAGGAATTATAACAATGAACATGAAACCAGTGTGTATTCACGCTAGTGTGTATACACTCATAAGCTAAAAGCTTCTTCATTCTCACGTGCATTGACAAAGCACCCATTGGTCCCACGCACGCATAATAAGTGCGTCATATTTAAAGAAAGCTCCTTAACAAAACAATTAAAACCGGATACTGCATTTAAGTGTCAAAGCCCACATTTGAAAATTAATATGAGCAACCTCAATGGCTCATCGCAACACACTCCGAAGCCCAAATCCCCGGGAAACGATGATGCTCCATCACCGGAGCCGCTCCCTACCACATACAGGCTCGTCGGCAGCCCCAAAAAGCCCCACACGGCTTCCCGCCTTGGCCTCACAATAAGAATTAATTGTGCGCTGCCCCTACGATCACAATGGAAATTAGCAATGTGACTAACCTAATTCAATTACAAAGAAAATTAAACAAAATCCAATCGTTCCACAAGGAATCGAACCCGTGAACTTGGCCTCACCATAAGAATTAATTGTGCGCTGCCCCTACGATCACAATGGAAATTAGCAATGTGACTAAAATAATTCAATTACGAAGAAAATTAAACAAAATCCAATCGTTCCACAAGGAATCGAACCCATGAACTTGGCCTCACAATAAGAATTAATTGTGCGCTGCCCCTACGATCAAAATGTAAATTAGCAATGTGACTAAAATAATTCAATTACCAAGAAAATTAAACAAAATGCAATCGTTTTACAAGGAGTCGAACCACAACAATACTTAACTGATCTAATCGCTCGATGTTTAACTACACTACGCCAGGCCTCCTTGAACCCGCCTCGCCTTTGTTTCCGACGTTCTTGCGGCTTCCCTGGGTCCAAAGAGACAAAGAGGAGGAGACTCCAGGGACGCCGCCTTATATACCACAAGGAAATTAGTTTCGGTTTCCAACCGCATACCACACGTCATCACGAAATCTGACCACCAGAACCATCCCCTCAAACTGCAGCTTGGTTTCATGGCGCGACTAAGGGCGCCCCTCCTCTAAGCCAGGGGGCCGCCTAGTCAATTTACTTATTAATCCCGGGGAGCTCCCGCAGACACGTCTATGCGGCCATCTTGGCAAGACACACCCCCCATAATGTTTCCCTTTTTATCTTGAAAGCCATTAATGTGAAGAAAAGTCTTATGTATTAGTGGGCCTTTGAATTACATTATGTGTTTACGTACTGTATATAATGAATACATGGAAGGAACCTGATATTGAGATTTTTAATGTATTCAATATATGTTTTACTGACACAAACATTCAGTTTTACAACGTTAAAGCTTACTCTTGGATTTCAAGAAAATGTTTGGAAAATCATGTGAATAAGTGAAAATTCAAGTTAGATAATCTAAAACTGATAAAATTGCAAATGTTATGAAAAACTACATGACTGTAGGAAAGTTCCCCTTTTTGTATGGTCACCCCCCACTTTTTACTCTGAAATGCTGACGGTTATGCATCTGATGCCCAGACCGCAGTGTCTGTGCTCTCTACCAAAACTGTTATGTTCGACTTGGTAATTCCAAATTGACAAAGACTTCACCCCCTTATAAGTCCCCGGAGGACATCTGTCCCCCCAAGGTGTTCAAGATGATCATCCCTCTGGTTGAGGCTGAGGTCCTGTCCGTCCTGAATTCATCTTTAAGTTCCGGACTGGTTCCTCAGAAGTTCAAGGAAGCAATAGTACTTCCACTGCTGAAGAAAGCCGGGACTGACGTTAACAACCTGAAGAATTTCCGCCCCATTTCCCAACTCCCGTTCTTGGCTAAAGTCCTTGAACAGCATGTGCTCCAAGCCCTCACATCACATACTGAGCAACACCACTTGCTGCACCACCGGCAAGCAGGGTTTCGGGCACACAACAGTACTGAGCTGGTGATGCTCTCAGTTTTGGACGATTTACGGCTTGCAGCAGATAAAAAGATCCATTCTGCTCTGATCCTGCTCGATCTCTCAGCCTCCTTTGATCCAGTGAATCATGGGCGGCTACTTTCCCGTATGCAGCAGCTGGGAGTTACAGGGACGGCCCTTCAGTGGTTTACTTCCTTTCTGGAAGACCGCCAGCAGAAAGTTCAGCTGGGCACCCTCATGTCCAAGCAGGGCACTCTCCATTGGGGGGTCCCGCAGGGTTCGGCGTTGTCCCCCCCTGCTCTTTAACATCTATCTCCAACTCTTGATTGAGGCCCTGGCCAAGTTAGACTGCCATGTGTTTAATTATGCTGACGACACCCAGCTAATAGTCCACATTGATCACACCTGTGACTCACAACGGAATGTCCAGAACATCCTCAGTTACACCATGAACTGGATGACTCTGAATTCTTTAAAAGTGAACCCTGACAAGACCGAAGTTCTGGTACTCTTTCCAGACTCTTCCCCTTGGTCCGGCCTGTTCTGGCCTCAAGAGCTTGGCGCCACCCCCACGCCAGTATCTGCCGTGAAGAGCCTAGGTATCAAACTAGACACTGGACTGACCATGAAGAACCAGGTTTCCGCTGTGGTGGGAAGCTGTATCGGATTACTGCGTCAGCTCCGGAAGCTATCGGCCCTTCTGTCATCCTCTACCATGCAAACGGTGGTAACTGCTTTAGTATTGTCTCGGCTCGACTACGGAAATGCAGTTTACATCGGGCTCCCTATATCACTCTTGAGGAAACTTCAGGTAGTCATGAATGATGCAGCAAGGCTGATATTTAAGCTGCCTTGTAAAACGCATGCCATTCCCCTGCTGCGTCATTTGTATTGGCTACCTATTAAACAAAGGGTAAGCTTCAAGGGCCTGTGCATTGCACACAAGTCCCTGTTTGGTGAAGCCCCCAATTACATTAAAGATCGTCTGAAGCCCTATGTCCCGGGCCATCACCTTCGCTTTTCGCAGGCCAGTTTCCTCACCTGCCCCCGATTTAGTATGACAACACTGGGGGGCGTGCCTTTTCAGTTTGTGTCTCACAGATGTGGAATAAACTCCCAGAGGTTCTGCGCAAGGACACAAATCTTCTTTCATTTTGGAGGAGGTTGAAGACCATGCTATTCCTAGAGGCCTTTGTTTAGGCTTTTGGGGATTAGGCCAACTCAAGCTTTCTGCCTGGTTATGTCTGTTGTCTAAGAGGAAGCGCTTAGAGACCTTTGGTGATTAGCGCTATACAAATAACAACAAACATAAACATAAACATATGGCACCCAGGGCATATGTAGTAAAGGGGTCCCCAGTGCTGCAGAACAATTTTGTGCCACCCTGGGCAACCCAAGCAAACTACTGACAGCAGGCTTGCGATTGTAGACCGCAGGAGAAGTTCAAGCTACTTGAACTCAACTGTGCCCTTACCTTGTATGGTACAGTCAAATGCATTACCTCTACTATATGTCAGACACCCCTAAGGTAGTCCTCCTCAGCCCAGGAGGCAGGGTGCAGTATATTAAAAGTGAGGACAGATAAGTGCAAGCCTATATGTCCCTATAGTGGTGTTCCCAATGGAAACTACTAGTGTTAGATGTATGTAGGATAACAGTAGCTGCCAACTGGGCACTTTTGAGATTGGTAACTCTATTATGGTACCACTAAAATATGTCATGTTTGGTATCAAACAAAGTGCCTTCTCACACCTGACATGATTCTCGTGCCCTGGCTGATGTGTCATGCACCAAAGTGGCACCTTAGAGGTTGCCCAACTGGTTGCCTGAGCTTCATGGTGTTCTGCCTGACCAGCCTGCGCTTTTCCATGGCTGAAACTGCCAAGAAAAGAAAGTATTTTGACCTCCTGCCATGCCTGATCACTTCCAGAAGGCCGGAACAAAGGCTTGGGCAGGAAGAAGGTCACACCTCCCTCCTCCAAAGCAGACTGGTGAAGTGGCACATCAAGGCGGTAAGCTTAAAAGGCTGCATTGACTCAGATATGTATCAGGGCTGACTCCCAGCGGAGGAACCCAGGCACATTTGCACCAGGACAGGTGGCAAATTAGCAATGCAGGGAGGTGTACACTCCCAGAAGGCTGGCACACCTCCAGGGTGTGCAGCATGGTCTGCATGCTACAATTTGATTTCTGCCATCTTTAGAAATGACACAATGGAGGGTATTGCGTAAAAAAAGGAGACCTACACCCCTGGATGTGGTCACCTCATGTGTGGACTCGCTGCAGGGACTAGCTGCCATTGGCTACTAGCTCCCAAACCCCTAGCTCCCCTAAATCTAGGATTTAAGGGACACCCCTAACACCAGAACTTCAGATCTTAACAACTTGCTCCTAGGAAGGACCAATAGGAGACTTGTGTCACTGACAACATGACTTTGCCCACAGCACCAAAGGAAACAAGCATTTGCCCGGGTTTCAGCTATTGGCATTGTAAATGACTATGCATTTTTTTTAAAACATATAAATTAAAGGCATTGTCATTTACAATGACAAATAGCTTAAATTCTTGCAAATGCGAGACCTATTGCATTACAAATGCTGCATCTGTGCCCTGTGCAGCCTGCAATGTTGTCACAACCAATGTAAGTTAGGAGAAAATAAAACTATAGTTATGTATTGCTAAAATTAAGACGTAATTAGTGAATATCTTACTTATAGCAGCAAATCATTTTATATTTTTTCTCCAAACTTTCACAATGCCTTCAAATACCAAGCAGTGGTTAGGGAGGTGAGAAGGGGGAGGCAGTTGCTGCACTGGTATTCTGAGCCAAACAAAAGCAGATGGCTGCCACATTTATGCAAGGACGGGGTGGGGAGATAATGAGCTCAGCATTGCAGCATGTCCGAGCCCTGGGGGCGGAGCGGAATGCTGTTAAAAACAAAATGAAGTAAAGCATGTGAAATGTAAGCATGAACAACATGGGCAGAACAGAGATGAGGGGGCTATGAGCAGCAGGCACCATTCGTGGTTTTATGTTAATTTTGGCAGCCACGCATATAAAGAAATGAGCAGCTGCCATTCTGGAACCTGAAGGTGCCTCACGCAGGAAAGCATGACTCATCTGCAGGATAAAATAATTAAATAAAGTAGTTCTTGCAGACCAAATAAGACATACCATGTATCAACTGAAGTAAAGGGGCCAGTCCTCATGGGAGGTAACAAATGAAGGCAAGGCGGTACTAAGGAGGGACTAACAAGCCTAATAACCAATCAGAAGCCAGCATTTACGAAGGACAATGACACAAGCCAATGACAAAAATGGGCGGAAGGGGGCGGGGCTTCAAGTTCATACCCCAATAAAGCATAGCTCGCAGAGCAGCGTATACGCTGCCCAGGCTCGACCTAAAAAGGGATAGTTTGTCCCAGAGTAAACAGACTTGGAAAAGTGTAAACAACTTTTGTCCTTGGTTAAAGCCAGAAGCACCCTCAGACTTTTCTGGACTAATGACACTAGTCCCCTGTACAATGCCGGTAAAAACACTAGCCAGATCTAAAGAATCACTGGAATTGCCCAAATCCAGGTGGTCCAGTGCATTGTGGGAGTTGTAGTCCTGCCTCTCTCGAAGTTTCAGGTCACTACCTCACTCCCCCGGACACTGATAAGTTGCAGTACCTTTTCGCTGTGCTTACCATTACTAAGGCTTGTTGGTCACTAATCTACAGGGAACATCATGCAATCATTATTCAACGTCAGCAGCTGTGTATCTATTGTGTTTTTGCATTCTGTATTTTGCAGCACCATGTAAGTGGTAAAATCAGCACCACCACGGCTTCTGTTCAGCACCAAGGAAGCCCAGAACAACTCCGCACCTGGACTCCACACACTAGGTAAAATTGATCTGACTGTCATGGCCTGGTCCTGGGGCCCGCATGACCTCAACCATGTAAGAATGTCATGTAACTCAACCTGTAAGCGACCGATTGTCACTAGTGGTTCTTGTCAGTGACCGCAATGTTATCTTTTTCATTTATTTTTCTGCACTGATTTAATATTGCTTCAAAAATCTGTTACTCCAGTTATATGCATGCTATTCCATTCATTTTGGTCTCTCAAATAATATAAAAATACACTTTTTATAAACTGGTGTCGGAGTTCTCTTGAGTCATGTCAATTACTTATTGTCCATGTTGGTACTCTGAAATGCACACATGTTCCTCTAGTAAAGCATGATTGCTCTTTGCCACTCTACCAGGACTGAGCTAAGGATTTATTCATGTGAATCCAAAGACCATCTTTGAAGTATTGTGATAATATTACATGGTAAGGTTACCCTGCCATACCACATAATATTCCACTTTCCTACAGTGGTGTCCCAACAGTGGGGATCCTGAACCTATGTTTGGCAGTACTACTTGGTCATAAGTGATTTTGCACAAGAAATCCACTTAACTGACTTTAGCATCAAAAATAATGTTTTACTTTTTGTTTGTTGATTTTTTTAATTGGTTTGTTAAGTCCCTTTGTAGACCCCCATACCAATAGTACATTTAAAAATACTTGGGGCCTAATGTAGATCTTGGCTGGACTACCATCGTCCAAGTACTTAAGCTGACAGGACCCCACCTGCCCAGTTTAGATGTCTGCTGGCTGAACCTCCATCCGCGTCGACAAAGTGTTTACCGTCGCCTATGCAGCTCACCTTTGTCCATGTGGCGGACTCTTCTGCTGGGGAACATTACTCCGTCACCATCTGGTGCAATGTTTAAATTTTATAGTTGTGCTGGCATTGTGCAAGTGGTGGTTCCCCGAAGTAGGGATTCCTTCGCTGGTCGCCCTCAACTATGTACCATAACTGTGGACATTGGATGGATGCTAGTATAACACACTTGATGCCTTTTGCCTATTACTTTCAACTGCATACCATCCTATAAAACACACTCAATTTCAGACCATGGTCCTTTGTCACTCCACTGAACCATGACATTTGAAAGGAGAAATATTCTCACAGAAGTTAGGTCATTTTGTTGCTCTTCCCTGTTTCTTGTCCCTTTTTTCTTCTTTCATTTATTTCTTTGTGGTTGATTAATTGGGAAATGGCATTAACCATGCAGGTTAAGCCACACATGCCATTACCACACATGCAAAACACCACCTGCCTTAATAACGCATATGGCTTAACCACACATATGAGTGGTTGAGGCAGTTAGCGCTCTAGTTCCAGAGACCCTATGGGTGGGGAGTGGAACAGGAAGGGTATGAGAGGAAGGACCGGATTCGGCTTGGGGAGAAAAGGGGTAGTTTTCAGTAGGGAGGAGAGTTATTTTTAGGGGGGTTATAGGGCTCAGGACAGGCGGAGGAGCAGTTTTTTGGGCTGGGGCCGTTAAAGGACTCAGGGTGAGGGGGCTGAGGTCAAGGTCATTGTTTTGACCTGGGGGCTGTTTCAAGGCTCACGGTTGGTGAAGGGTTGGGTTAGTTTTTCGAGCTGGGAGCTGTTTTAAGGATCAGGGTGGGGGACTGGGGTCAGGGTAGTTTTTTAGCATGGGGTTGTTTTAGAGTGCAGGGTGGGGTGCAGGAGTCAGGGTAATTTTTTGACTTGGTGGCTGTTTTAGGGTTAAGGTCAAGAGGTGGGGTTGAGGTATTTTTTTGGGCTGGTGTGGTGTGCATTGCAGGGCTAGGGGTCAGTTCTTTGGGCTCAGGCTGGGGATTTAGGGCTAAGGAGGGTGGATTGCAGTGTTGGGGGCCAGTTTTTAGGGATCAGGGCGCTGGGATGTGATTTGTGGGATGTGATCTTTATCACACATGATTTTACCAAAATGCCTCTACAATGAAATTAATTGTAAATGCATGTGTGGTACAGGCATGCATGGTAAATATGTGATTGATGATGCATGCATTGTTCTATCATACAACCGAAGTATTTTGATTTCTTCATATTTATTTGGATAATGGCACTGAGGGGAATTCTCCATTTTACAGAGGGTGAATTGTCAGTCATGATGGACGAAATCATTAGAGTAGAGCCACAATTGTCTGGATTCCAATTTTAAAATACAACAATATTTCTGAAAAAGGCAAATGTGGGCCAGAATAGTTGACAGAGTGAATGCTGCAGCAAACAACCTGCGCACACAGGAGGAAAGTAAGTAGAGATGGAAAGACCTGTGGGGAGAGTGCATTCCTTGGCCTCCAAGTATCACCTGGAGGCATAGAGGACTGGTGGTGGTTCTGACAGTCCCCCATTACAACTCTTTCCGTGGGATGAGAAGATCTTGCAGATCCTACATCATGACAGCTTGCCACGCATTCCTGGTGGAGTGGAGCCTGGCAAGTAACACTTTGCAGTGTGTCACTAAACCTAAATGACCTTTTTCTTTGAAGTTAGCTGTTGCTAATGTGTTCAGCACATTTGCCTTTTACATACAGTTATACATGTTAGTAAATTCTTAGTTGGCCTGTTTGTTTGAATGTATTGTGTTGTATTTAAGATAACAGGTTTCAATCTCCATTACATTTCACATGATGTGGGGGTGCTATCTCCGCCTGTTCAAAATATGGCTATACTCCCATTGTTTTTTTTATCACGGAGTCCTGACCATTTCCATGATGCTGCACCAAATTTGCAGACTTTGCGGTGAGTGGCGTGGCCCCTCAACCTTATTGTCTTGACCTAGAAGTGTTTAATAGGTATCAGGTATTAGGCTCCCTAGAAGATAATGACTGACTCATTTTTAGTAGATTCCTGAGTCAGGAAAATAATATGCCTCCCAGGTTCTTGTATGCACTGCTAGGTTGGAAATAATGGATGCATTTAAGTCCAATGATGCTAACTGTAAAGATCAATCTAGCTCTAGAAGTCTACATACCTATGCTCCAACCATGGATGTTGTAAGTCATTATTTTGAGGGAAGTTATAAGTTTGCAACATGGAATGTGAGTGTGCTAATGAGTAAGATAGGCAATGCTGATTGGATTAATACTATATCTGGTTTTGATATTTTATGTATTCAAGAAACCTGGTGTATGAGCAGAATATTTGTAGAAGGGTTTTCTTCATATTTTTTTGGGTACTATAGCGTCTCAAGTTGAGCGAGCTAAAGGGGGGGCTCCAGATTCTTATTTCTAGTAACATTTCTGTGAATGTTAAGAAGGTTTCATCAGTGGGCTCACACTCTCAAATATTGTAGTTGAATAAAAAAGGAGGAAGTGATCTGGTACTACTGAATTTTTATAACAATATTTTTGATGCAACATGGAGTAGAGTGGCTACAGCACTTGACCATGGCCTGGAAGTCTTTTTACATTCTAGCCACATGACCTTTGTATTATTAATGGGAAGTGATTTTAATATTCCGGCTTGTGTACTATCGGCTACAAGGGCATGTGGACAAACATACCAGGAAGGGGTGGGGAATGGCCACTTTTGCAATAATGAGTATGGGGAAGCACTGAATTCCATAATTTCTAAATATGATCTACAGTTACTGAGGTGCGGCTGCGATGCAATGGGGTGCAAGTTCCATCATTCACTGGGAGAAATTTGTTTACAATCATTGACAATGTGCTGGTATCTGCATCAGTTAGTGTGTTGCAGAGCCCTCCCATCTCCTATGTCTTTTCTCAGGGGATCCTTCACATCTGCAATCATTGCGGACAATGCTCGTACGTCTTCCTCAAGTCTATCATCTTTCCTAATGTGCTTCATTCGGATCAGTTCTGCTTTTGCCCATTGTTTCAAATCTCTTAACCACCTACTGATTGTAGGTGGAGTCGGGCTAAGCCACTAGATTGGTATTATCCTCTTTGCAAGCACCTACCCCAAAAGCACACATTCTCCACTCAACGTTTTCTTTTTTGTGGTAGGTAGTAGATGCAAAAGAGCAGATCGGATCGTCATAGGGATAGACCATCCGATTGCTACCTGTATCATTTTCAGCACTCCCTCCCAGAAAACAACCAACCTCCTACATTCCCATACCATGCGTACGAAGCATGCTGGTGTTTCTCCACATCTAGGACAAGTGGCTGATCTGTCTGGGTAAAGTTCACTCAGCCTACATGCAGTCAGATATACTTGATGCACTATATTATACTGAAATAATTTTAAACGATTGTTGGAGCTCACCAACTCCTTTGTGTACCTTCACCCAGTCTCTTTCTAGTATGGGTTCCTCCGATTCCTCCCATCTTGCCTGAACCGGTAGAGCACTGATCGGGCTATCATCTCTAAGGGCTCTGTAAATATCAGACGTCGCCGCCTGCCTTTGATAACGTGGTTGTTAGGACGGCTGTGCGTCAGGATTTTCCCCTGGAAAGGAAGTCCAGAGCTCTCTAGTTACTGCCATTATCTTATTATATTGTAGGAATTGACCTGATCCCAGCTTGAAGGTAGTCACTGCTTCCTCTCGGGTTTTAGAGTTACTATTAATATACAAGTCTCCCATTGTGAGGCATCCCCCGTACTTCCATCTCTGAATGGACATAGACTCTGCTATTTTTATAAAAGGTCTTATGACACATAGTGGCATGTCGGAGAAGTAAGGTGCTCTTCGGATCACCCCCTTAACTGTATTCTCCCCGATTTTTGCCACATATCCAATCAAGTAAGGAAAATCGTTTGGGATTGTGGATTCCATCATAAGCAACTTAGGCAAAGTGCTACCGTCGTAACTGCCGGCCAATAGGGACTTATCCGAGTTACTGCCTTCTGCCAGCTAATGGACCACGTGTTGTAGTTGGACCGCTATGTAATATAGGCATATATGGGGTAGCTCCACCCCACCATCCACCCACCTCCTTTGGAGGGTCTCCAATTTAACTTGTTTCTTTTTGTTCCCCCATAACAAATCCACCAGTCAAGTATCTAAGGTTGTGAAGTAGGATTTGGGAATTTCAAGGAAAGAGTGTTGCAGAGTGTAAAGACTGGGAGGTAGGATTATCATTTCTATAATCGCCACCTTACCGATTAGGGAGAGAGGCAGGGATTTCCAGAAACCCGCCGCATTCCAAAGATTATCCTTCCTAAGTTATGTTCCACAAACAATGATGGGATATGCCATAATTGAATACCCAGGTATCTCATACCTTCTTGTTTCCACTGTAGCCCCACTTCAGGTTGTACCATAATTTCATCCTGCGACATTTGTCCTATGGGGACTAATGACAATTTACCCTGGTTAATGCGGAGTCCTGAGAACTCACTGCATTTCATTACTTCCTGTAAAAAGTACTGGGACTGCCTGACTTGGGCGCCTTAAATATACTAACATATCATCAGCATACATGGAACTATTTGCACAGTGTCTTCCAGAGGGATTCTGTGGTCCTCCATGTTCTTCCTAAGTGTTTCTGCCAGTTGCTCCATCGCCACCACAAATAGCAGTGGCAATAGGGGGCATTCCTGCTGCATTCCCCTTGACACATTAAACTGGTCAGATACCACCCCCCCCTAAGTTTCACTGAGCTAATGGGTTACTATATATTAATTGAACCCAATGAAGGAACTCTTGTCGTATCCCCATCTTTTGAAGGGCTGCCCAAATATAATTCCACTCACCTGCTCAATATATAACAAGGCATAGGTGCAATCCTCATCTTGCACTTTTGGAGCATGCCATACACTAGCTAGTCTTCTTAAGTTATGCATGGTGTTTCTCCTAGGTATAAAACCTGCCCGATCAGGGTGGATTAGATGGGACATGGAGGGGAGCAACCTAGTTGCAAGAATTCGACTCAGAATCTTGACATCCAGATTCAAGAGAGTTATTGGTCTGTAGGAGCTGGGTTGTAAGGGGCCCTTGTCTGGTTTTAAGATCATGGATACCAGTGCCTCTTGCATCGATCTAAGAAGGAATAGTTCTCATGTGCTTCAGTATAGACCTCTGATAACTTGCCAACCAGAAGCGGTGCAAACTGTTGGTAAAACTCGGCTGGGCACTTGGCTGCTTTAAGGTGACTAATAGCATTTAATAGTTCTTCCCCAGTTATGGGGACCGCAACGGTGTTTGCTTCCTCTAGGTCTATCCTCGGTAACTCAATACAATTAAGGTATTCCGGTGTGCGTTATGCTGGTATATCTGACTCAGATCGGCCGGCAGTAGTCAAATGATGTGCCAATGTGTCTGCAATTGCTCGCTGGGTACCTAACAGTTCTCTGTTACTGTCTTGTAATTGTATTATAGGGGATAGAGCGGATTCGGATCTTATCAGCCTAGCTAGGAGAGCGCCAGACTTATCTCCTTCTCTGTGAAAGTGTTGTCGATATGCTTTATATTTGTGCTTTTCCAATCTGCTCCAGGAGACCATAAGTTCTTCTCATGTCTTCCCTTACTCCCTCATTGCCTGCAGATTCTCATGTAGGACCTCTTACAGTTTACCTAGTTTCTGCTCTTGGCACTTAATATCCCGTTCTAGTTATTGACAAACTCCATATGTTGTTTTAATGGCTACACCTCGGATAACAATCTTCATGGTGTCCCACTCTATTGCTCTAGTAGACGCGTTTTTCAATTTTCTGCAAAATAATGTGTGAGGGCATCTTGGAGGGTAGCTACATAAGGGGGGTCTTGTAATGCTTCTGCACGTAGGTGCCATAGCGATATTGCTGGTCACCCTCTACCTGCTTTAAGATCCATATGGAGCGGAGAGTGATCGGATAGATATCTAGGCAGGTATGTAATACCATCTATCCCAGGTATTAAGCCTGTAGAAATAGAACAGTACTCTAGTCGACTGAAAGTATTAATAGCAGGGGTGTGACAGGAGAACACCCTCTTTAAGGGGTTTCGCTCCCGCCAATCATCTCTGAGCTGCAGGCCTGCCAGTATATCCTGCAGTGCTCTGAACATTTTAGGGGGCAGTTAAAACCTCCCATTAATATTACCTCCGCTCCCAGGAAAGGGGAAGCTATGTCCATCATTTTTGTTAAAAAAAAGTCGGGGCAGTCCGAGTTGGGAGCATAAACATTAAGAAAACATATCTTCTGCCCTTACAACTTCCCATATAGTAGTACATACCATCCCTCCGTCACATGTTTAATGCATTGGAACAGCACTCCGGTGGCCACCCATATCAACATCCCTCTGGTGAATCCTGAATAGGAGGTCGCATTTATCAGGCCTCTCCAGCATCTTTAAATGCATGGTATCGCCTCCCCCCAGATATGCGTTTCTTGTAAACATGTAATCTCCACTCTGTAGCGTTTCAAGTATTCTAGCACTCTCCTTCGCTTTAGAAAATTTGAAAATGTGCCACATCCTGTACATTCCAAGTTATAATTTTCAGTTCTTGTACTCCCATATTTCCTGGCATTTCTTTCTGATTACTACTGGTTTCCTTACTCTCTTCCTTCTTAAAAAACAACTCAGATTCAGACACTAGACACTTTCCCATTACTGGCTGCACATGTCCCCGGTTAGATTCAACAACAAAACTCCCAATTCCTCCCCTCCCAACAGGCCTTCCTGAAAGTCTCCGCCCCTCCCCGCCCCCATATGGTACGGGAAGTCAGCCTACAAGTACACCCTACTCCATCCACCGCCCCAAACTACAATTCTTAACTACTCATGCCTAATTAGGCCAAAGGCACTTTCTGTTCTGCAAAAGTCCATGTACCCTAGTCTGTTGGGTGCTGTGCTAGCGATCTATCCACAGAGGAGGGTGTGAGGTGAATCCTATATCTCTCTCCGCAGGAATTGACCCCTGTGGGGGGCTAGCCACCCCCGGACAACTTAATTGTAACAATCACGTTTCTTTTCAACTTATATGTATGCAATGTCCAAGTTCCTCTTCTTTTTTGTCTCTCTCACCTTTACAGTTTTCCTCGAACTCTGTTCATTTTCCCCCTAATGCATTCAGGGAGGCCCTCATGCTCACTTGACAGGTTCATCCAGTCTCTCTGGGTCGTGTCCGGAATCTTAGGTCACTGTCTCTGATTCCCGTATGGTTTCAGTGTCTGATGCGTGTAGTGTCCCATCAGGACGTACTCTTACTCTGCCGGGACTGCCTCGTCGTGTTTGGGATTTCTGCCTTGGGCCCTTTCGTCACTCCGGATTGTTGTCCCCCATCGTCGAAGTCTTGGATGATTCTGCGGATGGGACTAAGCAGGCCCCTGGCAATCCGCTGGAGTCCAACTAGTCACTGGCTTCAGCTGCTGAATGGAAAAACAAGGTGCGACCAGCTTTTACCACCCTCAGCTTTGTAGGAAACAGTAAGCTGTATTTCATGTTGAGCTCCCGGAGGCGAATTTTGACATTAAAAAAAGTTTTTTTCTTTTTTCCTGCACACGCTGAGCGTAGTTAGGTATATTGATATGGGATGGCCTTCGAATAATAATGGACCTTTCTTACGCATGGATTGCAAAATCACATCTCTGTCTCTGTAATTAAAGAAATGGGCAATGATAGCCCTCGGCAGCGCCCCCGGTTGCGGGGCGGGAGGGGGGGGGGGGGGGGGGTGGGGGGGGGGGGCACTAATGACCTATGTGATCTTTCAATGTTGAAAAATCATTCCTCCTGCAAATTATTCCTCCAGGGGGCTGATTATCACCAGCCGATTTCTATGCTCTTCAAACTCCACGGGCACGACGGCGGCGGGCGGACAACTCTGGCACATCGCCTCAGGGTCTAAGTGACGGCCTTTACCATTTGTTCCGCTCTAAGGATTTGCCCTGAATATTCAGGCCCATCAGGCATCTACTTCTTCCAGTTGCGCTGCCGTTTTTCACCCCTCAGTATTCCACCTCGCCGTGGGGGCTTTCTGGTTACCGCCTGCTGCTTTCTGGGCGCTCCAGCAGGGACATCTTAAGGATTTGGGGGGCCCTGGGCCAAACATATTTTGGAGGCCCCTGTTCAGGACACATTTGAATTTATGATCTAATTTGAGCCCCTGTTTCCCACGCAGTTTCCGCTTCCTCAGCTGCGCTAGCGATCCAGCTTGCATCATAGGCATTTAAATTGTATATGTCTGGCTGAATTACTGTGTGCTTTTTAATAATTTCTCCTACCTATGCGCACTTGCACTTTACTTGATTCTGCTTGCCTACACCTCCTTAGCTGCTTCGATTCGCATCTCGCTTTTCCTCCAGTCCTGGTCCGCCGTGGCTGATACGCCGATTGTGCGGAGGGCTGGGGCTATTATCGGGCTCCTCACTTATGCCTATGCAGTTTCCGCTTCCTCAGCTGCGTTGGCGATCCAGTTTGCATCATAGGCATTAGCCTATATATTCCCGATGCAAACGGACGTGCTAAGTGGACTTGCACAGCGGGCGCGCCGCTGGCGCCGAAGGTAAGCCTGTCTGCGCCCAAAGGCGTTCGGCGCCGGCCATGCTGCCCAGTTCCCCTCCGGTGAGTTTCTTCCACTATATTGCAAGAGGGAAAAACTGCTTAACCTTAGGCGGCTACCATTATGTCACTGTACAGCCGCTGATCCGAGGTTGGAGGTAGACTTTTGATGCAATAAGTGCAACTGGACTCTCCTCCAGCCCAGGAAACTCGCACCCAATATCCTCCCACACAACAATAAGTGTAAAAACAATAAGAAAACAGAGGACTTAAAGGCCACCCTTTTAAATTGTCGCTCTATACAAAAGCATGAACCATACATTTATGGCCTACTTTTAGACTAACAGTCTGATATTTTATTTCTCACTGAGACCTGGCTGTCTGAAGCCTCCAAACCTACTATCAACTCGGCCATCCCTACGGGTTATAACATTCTTAGGAGGGACCGATCGAATGGGAAGGAGGGAGGTGTTGCCATAATTTACAATAAAAAACTAGACTGCTTAGGCTTCTGCTGTACCTTATCCCCCCATCATAGCATAGCTGGATTTCTGATTTACAGACCTCCCAGTGCTATTGGAAATGTTATTACTACGCTTAATATAGCCACCACCTCCCTGGGCTTAAAATACAACAACTGCCTCATTCTGGGATATTTCAATATACATATGGACAATGGAAAAGACCCTCAAACAATTTACTTGTTGGAGGCGCTGCAGGCCTGCAACATGTTTCCATCTGTTTCTTTGGCCACCCATGAGAAGGGCCATACCCTAGATCAAATCGTTTACAACTTTGACATATCAGTAAGCCTACCTCTTCCCATTACCTGGTCTGACCACCTCCTATTAAAATTCGTCATTCCCAACTCTGCCACAGCCCCTTGAGCTAACACAGGGCAGAGGGTCTCTAATTACAGGACGTTCCATAAAATATCCATCCCGATGTTAGCAGACGCCCTCAGTCGTTCCTCACCAGAGCTGTCTGGCTGCCCCGACTCGGACGCCCTCTCAATAGATTCATGGCTCCGAACCAACATTGATGCAGTGGTACTGGTTGTTTGCTGCTCCTCAAAGAGGTCAGCACCACCAGCTCCATGGTTTAACGATTCCCTTAGCTCTCGCAACCGGAACTGTGGAACAATTGAACGGAAATGGTGTAAATCCTATCTACCTGAGGACAGGAAGGTGTATAAAGACACCTTAAAAGCTCATTACATTCTTGTGAAGGCAGCCAAGAAAAACCTCTTTCAAACCAAGATAGAAAATGCCTAAAATAAGAGTAAGGAAATCTTTAGCATAGTTAAATCCTTTACTGCCCTGAGAGCCGGCACAAAGGTAGGGCCATGCACTGAAGAATGCTCTAAGTAAATAGTTGAATTCTTCCACAAAAAGATCTCCATGATCCAACAAGCCTTCACTAACATCTCAGAGGAAGAACTGACCTTCAACCTTAGTTCTAATAGCAAATTTCACCTCTTGGATCCTACATCTTTACTAGCTTTCCCTGAGTTTCATCTTGAAGAGGCACTGACCCCTCTCCAAAGCATTAAGTCTGGCTCTCCTACTGACCCATGTCCATGGAATATCTTGAACCTATTAGCTCCCACCATAAACCCCACAGTACACCAGCTCTTTAATGCTTCTCTCTCCTCAGGCAACATGCAGAAATTATGGAAGAATGCTAAGATTCTTCAACTGATAAAAAAGGCTAACGCCAAACCGACGGACCCTGCCAACTACAGGCCAATCTCCCTTCTTCCGACCCTCTCCAGAGTACTAGAGAAGCATGTAAACAAGGCCCTTCAAAAACACATTGAAGATGGGAAGCTCCTTCATGAGTCCCAATCCGGTTTTAGGGCTAACTACAGTATGGAGTCCGCTCTGCTGGAAGTGACTGAATTTCTCAAGGGTAAGCTGGAGCAGGGAGGCAAGACTGTTCTGATACTGCTCTATACGTCGGCGGCCTTCGATATGGTCCCACATGAGAGGCTCCCGGAGAGACTTGCTAACATCGGTCTGGGGGGGGACCGCCTTTACAATGGATGTCATCCTTCTTGGCAAACAGATCTCAGGACATCTGGCTCCCCCTTTCTCATCCCCAGTTCTGGCCATGAATGTAGGTGTCCCTCAGGGCTCCATTCTCAGTCCTACCCTTTTTAATATATATCTATGCCCCTTGCATTTCTGGTAGAGGAAGAGGGCGCCAAAATTGTTTCCTATGCTGATGACACTCAGCTGATTTTTACGTGTGAAAAAGGAACCGACTTTGACGGGGCAATGATTAGGTCTTGCCTCACAAAGGTTTTTAACTGGCTTAAGATCAATCAGCTGAAGTGCAATCCTGACAAAACTGAAGTTGTTTTCTTTGGTAATCCATAAACGCCTGACTGGAGCGCTTGGTGGCCAAAAGATCTGCCGCCCCCGCCCGCTGAAAAGGAGAAAGTCAAAAACGTAGGAATTGTCATAGACAAGACACTCTCCATGTGCTTTCAAATTCAAAATCTAACTGGCACTTGCTTTGGCATACTCTGGATGCTAAAAAAAACTCCTGCCACTGTTACCGCTTGAGAGCAGAAAGATCGTGGTGCAGACTCTGGTGACATCAAAGCTTGACTATGTCAACAGCTTGTACCTCTGTCTTCCCAAATCCCTTATCCAGCGCCTACAAGTGGTACAATACGTGGCGGCCAGAGCCATCCTGAGACCTAAACCCAGATCTAGAACGACCCCTATTCTAAAGTCTCTCCGCATAAAAGAACGGATCGGCTTCAAAGCGATGACCATCTTCTTTAAAGCTTTCCATGGCTTAGGAGCCGGCTACATAAATAAGCGCGTTAATCGCTACACAACAGCTAGACCCCTAAATTCTTCCAATGCCAACCTGGCCATCATGCCTAAAATATGCAGTGCCCACATTGGAGGCAAATCCCATGGCTTTCTAGGCCCAAAATTGTGGAATAGCCTCCCTGAGTCTCTGAGACTAACCACAGACCTACTCTCTTTCATGAAAGAACTTAAAAACCTGGCTTTTTGATAACTGATGGGTCTTTTACGCATGTTTTCCTCTCACTGTCATGCGCCAGGACTCTCTAGTCTGAGTAGCTGCGTGCTTTATTAAATACACAATTTCATTTCATTAGGTCCCTGACAGTGCAAAGGAAAACTCGTCCAAATTCTAAGCGCCTTATTTATGAGGTTTTGCTTCACTTTTATGCAGCTGGTTCGTCACTTTTTGTGACGCACCGGCAGCATAAAATATGTGCAATGTTACGCCCTAGTTACAAAGTGACGCATCTAGGCAGATGCTTCACTTTGTAAAACCCTGCACCGCATTATACCTGCGCCAGGCATAATGTATGCAGGGTGGGTGTTGCCCCGCAAAATGCCTCGTAGAAGTGGCGCATTGAAATCTATGAGAACTCAGTGCGCCACTTCTAGGACGCCATTGCGTCAATATCTTACACCTGCCACACAGCAGGCATAAGACTGATGCAGGCCCTTTCACATGGGGCTTGCCCCATGTGAAAGGACACATTGCTGGAGTTGCGTCTATTTTCAGACACACCCCAGCAATGCATCACTTTTGCGCATACAGATTCGTCAGAAATACTGACATATCTGTAACTCTTTGCGACATGATGCGTCATGCAGTAAATATGACACATCCATCATGTCGCAACGAGAGCGCACTAAGAAGTGACGCATCCCTGTTTTCACACAGCGATGCATCACTTCTCATAAATAAGGCCCTGAATGTGTTTACATCTAATATTCAGGGATAGTTATCTGTGTTTTCAATATTGTAACACAGCAGCAGCTCACCAATATTACTGCAAATAATCTCTGTGACGCCCTCCCATTTCTTATATGTTAGTCCTTGTTTTGATCTAAAATAAACGTTTTTTATGTATATTGCGTGAAACATAAACACAAAACTTCTCTGCAAAATGGCTGTACTAGACTCTCACACATCAGGTACATAAGAAATAAATGAAAGGAAAACAGAATTTAAAACAAACTGTTTAGGAAATATTCAAGGTCATTTGGGCAAAACTCTTGGAGAATGGAGCTGACTGTCAGGGGGCCCCCTGAAAGACTGGGGCCCTGGGCCAGAGCCCACTTTGCCCATGCATTAAAACGTCTCTGCGCTCCAGCACTCCTCGATCAAGGCACCGGGCAGACACCTTCCTCCCGACGACTCAGGATCCTGGTTCCCGCTTTTCTTTCTTACGGCACCGATCGGCAGCACTACGGTTCAGCGCTTGGTCCACAGCGTCGTGGAGTGAATCAGCTCCGCCAGCCGTCTTCTTCGGATGGGTGCCGATCATCCACCTCTCCCTCTTGTTATTGATCGGCCGAAGCCCTTGTTAGTTTTTGGCCGTTTGTGGCTATCAGGCTTCGTGGCTTGTCTCTCCCCTGGGACTCCACGCAGGGGGACAAAACTACCCCTTGGTGGGTTCACAGGTGAGTCGGTGCTTTTTTGTTGCTTCCGAGCATATCATTGTGCAGGATTATTGGCGGATAATGCTTAATTTACTTAATAATCCCGGGGAGCTCCCGCAGACACGTCTATGCGGCCATCTTGGCAAGACACACCCCCCATAATGTTTCCCTTTTTATCTTGAAAGCCATTAATGTGAGGAAAAGTCTTATGTATTAGTGGGCCTTTGAATTACATTATGTGTTTACGTACTGTATATAATGAATACATGTAAGGAACCTGATATTGAGATTTTTAATGTATTCAATATATGTTTTACTGACACAAACATTCAGTTTTACAACGTTAAAGCTAACTCTTGGAATTCAAGAAAATGTTTGGAAAATCATATGAATAAGTGAAAATTCAAGTTAGATAATCTAAAACTGATAAAATTGCAAATGTTATGAAAAACTACATGACTGTAGGAAAGATCCCCTTTTTGTATGGTCACCCCCCCACTTTTTACTCTGAAATGCTGACGGTTATGCATCTGATGCCCAGACCACAGTGTCTGTGCTCTCTACCAAAACTGTTATGTTCGACTTGGTAATTCCAAATTGACAAAGACTTCACCCCCTTATAAGTCCCCGGAGGACATCTGTCCCCCCAAGGTGTTCAAGATGATCATCCCTCTGGTTGAGGCTGAGGTCCTGTCCGTCCTGAATTCATCTTTAAGTTCTGGACTGGTTCCTCAGAAGTTCAAGGAAGCAATAGTACTTCCACTGCTGAAGAAAGCCGGGACTGACGTTAACAACCTGAAGAATTTCCGCCCCATTTCCCAACTCCCGTTCTTGCCTAAAGTCCTTGAACAGCATGTGCTCCAAGCCCTCACATCACATACTGAGCAACACCACTTGCTGCACCACCGGCAAGCAGGGTTTCGGGCACACAACAGTACTGAGCTGGTGATGCTCTCAGTTTTGGACGATTTACGGCTTGCAGCAGATAAAAAGATCCATTCTGCTCTGATCCTGCTCGATCTCTCAGCCGCCTTTGATACAGTGAATCATGGGCGGCTACTTTCCCGTATGCAGCAGCTGGGAGTTACAGGGACGGCCCTTCAGTGGTTTACTTCCTTTCTGGAAGACCGCCAGCAGAAAGTTCAGCTGGGCACCCTCATG
This sequence comes from Triturus cristatus, assembly GCF_964204655.1. NCBI lineage: Eukaryota > Metazoa > Chordata > Amphibia > Caudata > Salamandridae > Triturus > Triturus cristatus. The sequence goes on from NC_140594.1 coordinate 521,446,471, forward strand.
TCCAAGCAGGGCACTCTCCATTGGGGGGTCCCGCAGGGTTCGGCGTTGTCCCCCCTGCTCTTTAACATCTATCTCCAACTCTTGATTGAGGCCCTGGCCAAGTTAGACTGCCATGTGTTTAATTATGCTGACGACACCCAGCTAATAGTCCACATTGATCACACCTGTGACTCACAACGGAATGTCCAGAACATCCTCAGTTACACCATGAACTGGACGACTCTGAATTCTTTAAAAGTGAACCCTGACAAGACCGAAGTTCTGGTACTCTTTCCAGACTCTTCCCCTTGGTCCGGCCTGTTCTGGCCTCAAGAGCTTGGCGCCACCCCCACGCCAGTATCTGCCGTGAAGAGCCTAGGTATCAAACTAGACACTGGACTGACCATGAAGAACCAGGTTTCCGCTGTGGTGGGAAGCTGTATCGGATTACTGCGTCAGCTCCGGAAGCTATCGGCCCTTCTGTCATCCTCTACCATGCAAACGGTGGTAACTGCTTTAGTATTGTCTCGGCTCGACTACGGAAATGCAGTTTACATCGGGCTCCCTATATCACTCTTGAGGAAACTTCAGGTAGTCATGAATGATGCTGCAAGGCTGATATTTAAGCTGCCTTGTAAAACGCATGCCATTCCCCTGCTGCGTCATTTGTATTGGCTACCTATTAAACAAAGGGTAAGCTTCAAGGGCCTGTGCATTGCACACAAGTCCCTGTTTGGTGAAGCCCCCAATTACATTAAAGATCGTCTGAAGCCCTATGTCCCGGGCCATCACCTTCGCTCTTTGCAGGCCAGTTTCCTCACCTGCCCCCGATTTAGTATGACAACACTGGGGGGCCGTGCCTTTTCAGTTTGTGTCTCACAGATGTGGAATAAACTCCCAGAGGTTCTGCGCAAGGACACAAATCTTCTTTCATTTCGGAGGAGGTTGAAGACCATGCTATTCCTAGAGGCCTTTGTGTAGGCTTTTGGGGATTAGGCCAACTCAAGCTTTCTGCCTGGTTATGTCTGTTGTCTAAGAGGAAGCGCTTAGAGACCTTTGGTGATTAGCGCTATAAAAATAACAACAAACATAAACATAAACATATGGTACCCAGGGCATATGTAGTAAAGGGGTCCCCAGTGCTGCAGAACAATTTTGTGCCACCTTGGGCAACCCAAGAAAACTACTGACAGCAGGCTTGCGACTGTAGACCGCAGGAGAAGTTCAAGCTACTTGAACTCAACTGTGCCCTCACCTTGTATGGTACAGTCAAATGCATTACCTTTACTATATGTCAGACACCCCTAAGGTAGTCCTCCTCAGCCCAGGAGGCAGGGTGCAGTATATTAAAAGTGAGGACAGATAAGTGCAAGCCCATATGTCCCTATAGTGGTATTCCCAATGGAAACTACTAGTGTTAGATGTATGTAGGATAACAGTAGCTGCCAACTGGGCACTTTTGAGATTGGTAACTCTATTATGGTACCACTAAAATATGTCATGTTTGGTATCAAACAAAGTGCCTTCTCACACCTGACATGATTCTCGTGCCCTGGCTGATGTGTCATGCACCCAAGTGGTACCTTAGAGGTTGCCCAACTGGTTGCCTGAGCTTCTTGGTGTTCTGCCTGACCAGCCTGCGCTTTTCCATGGCTGAAACTGCCAAGAAAAGAAAGTATTTTGACCTCCTGCCACGCCTGATCACTTCCAGGAGGCCGGAACAAAGGCTTGGGCAGGAAGAAGGTCACACCTCCCTCCTCCAAAGCAGACTGGTGAAGTGGCACATCAAGGCGGTAAGCTTAAAAGGCTGCATTGACTCAGATATGCATCAGGGCTGACTCCCAGCGGAGGAACCCAGGCACATTTGCACCAGGACAGGTGGCAAATTAGCAATGCAGGGAGGTGTACACTCCCAGAAGGCTGGCACACCTCCAGGGTGTGCAGCCTGGTCTGCATGCTACAATTTGATTTCTGCCATCATTAGAAATGACACAATGGAGGGTATTGCGTAAAAAAAGGAGATCTACACCCCTGGATGTGGTCACCTCATGGGTGGACTCGCTGCAGGGACTAGCTGCCATTGGCTACTAGCTCCCAAACCCCTAGCTCCCCTAAATCTAGGATTTAAGGGACACCCCTAACACCAGAACATCAGATCTTAACAACTTGCTCCTAGGAATGACCAATAGGAGACTTGTGTCACTGACAACATGACTTTGCCCACAGCACCAAAGGAAACAAGCATTTGCCCGGGTTTCAGCTATTGGCATTGTAAATGACTATGCATTTTTTTAAAAACATATAAATTAAAGGCATTGTCATTTACAATGCCAAATAGCTTAAACTCTTGCAAATGCGAGACCTATTGCATTACAAATGCTGCATCTGTGCCCTATGCAGCCTGCAATGTTGTCACAACCAATGTAAGGTAGGAGAAAATAAAACTATAGTTATGTATTGCTAAAATTAAGACGTAATTAGTGAATATCTTACTTATAGCAGCAAATCATTTTATATTTTTTCTCCAAACTTTCACAATGCCTTCAAATACCAAGCAGTGGTTAGGGAGGTGAGAAGGGGGAGGCAGTTGCTGCACTGGTATTCTGAGCCAAACAAAAGCAGATGGCTGCCACATTTATGCAAGGACGGGGTGGGGAGATAATGAGCTCAGCATTGCAGCATGTCCGAGCCCTGGGGGCGGAGCGGAATGCTGTTAAAAACAAAATGAAGTAAAGCATGTGAAATGTAAGCATGAACAACATGGGCAGAACAGAGATGAGGGGGCTATGAGCAGCAGGCACCATTCGTGGTTTTATGTTAATTTTGGCAGCCACGCATATAAAGAAATGAGCAGCTGCCATTCTGGAACCTGAAGGTGCCTCACGCAGGAAAGCATGACTCATCTGCAGGATAAAATAATTAAATAAAGTAGTTCTTGCAGACCAAATAAGACATACCATGTATCAACTGAAGTAAAGGGGCCAGTCCTCATGGGAGGTAACAAATGAAGGCAAGGCGGTACTAAGGAGGGACTAACAAGCCTAATAACCAATCAGAAGCCAGCATTTACGAAGGACAATGACACAAGCCAATGACAAAAATGGGCGGAAGGGGGCGGGGCTTCTAGTTCATACCCCAATAAAGCATAGCTCGCAGAGCAGCGTATACGCTGCCCAGGCTCGACCTAAAAAGGGATAGTTTGTCCCAGAGTAAACAGACTTGGAAAAGTGTAAACAACTTTTGTCCTTGGTTAAAGCCAGAAGCACCCTCAGACTTTTCTGGACTAATGACACTAGTCCCCTGTACAATGCCGGTAAAAACACTAGCCAGATCTAAAGAATCACTGGAATTGCCCAAATCCAGGTGGTCCAGTGCATTGTGGGAGTTGTAGTCCTGCCTCTCTCGAAGTTTCAGGTCACTACCTCACTCCCCCGGACACTGATAAGTTGCAGTACCTTTTCGCTGTGCTTACCATTACTAAGGCTTGTTGGTCACTAATCTACAGGGAACATCATGCAATCATTATTCAACGTCAGCAGCTGTGTATCTATTGTGTTTTTGCATTCTGTATTTTGCAGCACCATGTAAGTGGTAAAATCAGCACCACCACGGCTTCTGTTCAGCACCAAGGACGCCCAGAACAACTCTGCACCTGGACTCCACACACTAGGTAAAATTGATCTGACTGTCATGGCCTGGTCCTGGGGCCCGCATGACCTCAACCATGTAAGAATGTCATGTAACTCAACCTGTAAGCGACCGATTGTCACTAGTGGTTCTTGTCAGTGACCGCAATGTTATCTTTTTCATTTATTTTTCTGCACTGATTTAATATTGCTTCAAAAATCTGTTACTCCAGTTCTATGCATGCTATTCCATTCATTTTGGTCTCTCAAATAATATAAAAATACACTTTTTATAAACTGGTGTCGGAGTTCTCTTGAGTCATGTCAATTACTTATTGTCCATGTTGGTACTCTGAAATGCACACATGTTCCTCTAGTAAAGCATGATTGCTCTTTGCCACTCTACCAGGACTGAGCTAAGGATTTATTCATGTGAATCCAAGGACCATCTTTGAAGTATTGTGATAATATTACATGGTAAGGTTACCCTGCCATACCACATAATATTCCACTTTCCTACAGTGGTGTCCCAACAGTGGGGATCCTGAACCTATGTTTGGCAGTACTACTTGGTCATAAGTGATTTTGCACAAGAAATCCACTTAACTGACTTTAGCATCAAAAATAATGTTTTACTTTTTGTTTGTTGATTTTTTTAATTGGTTTGTTAAGGCCCTTTGTAGACCCCCATACCAATAGTACATTTAAAAATACTTGGGGCCTAATGTAGATCTTGGCTGGACTACCATTGTCCAAGTACTTACGCTGACAGGACCCCACCTGCCCAGTTTAGATGTCTGCTGGCTGAACCTCCATCCGCGTCGACAAAGTGTTTACCGTCGCCTATGCAGCTCACCTTTGTCCATGTGGCGGACTCTTCTGCTGGGGAACATTACTCCGTCACCATCTGGTGCAATGTTTAAATTTTATAGTTGTGCTGGCATTGTGCAAGTGGTGGTTCCCCGACGTAGGGATTCCTTCACTGGTCGCCCTCAACTATGTACCATAACTGTGGAAATTGGATGGATGCTAGTATAACACACTTGATGCCTTTTGCCTATTACTTTCAACTGCATACCATCCTATGAAACACACTCAATTTCAGACCATGGTCCTTTGTCACTCCACTGAACCATGACATTTGAAAGGAGAAAAATTCTCACAGAAGTTAGGTCATTTTGTTGCTCTTCCCTGTTTCTTGTCCCTTTTTTCTTCTTTCATTTATTTCTTTGTGGTTGATTAATTGGGAAATGGCATTAACCATGCAGGTTAAGCCACACATGCCATTACCACACATGCAAAACACCACCTGCCTTAAGAACGCATATGGCTTAACCACACATATGAGTGGTTGAGGCAGTTAGCGCTCTAGTTCCAGAGACCCTCTGGGTGGGGAGTGGAACAGGAAGGGTATGAGAGGAAGGACCGGATGCGGCTTGGGGAGAAAAGGGGTAGTTTTCAGTAGGGAGGAGAGTTATTTTTAGGGGGGTTATAGGGCTCAGGACAGGCGGAGGAGCAGTTTTTTGGGCTGGGGCCGTTAAAGGACTCAGGGTGAGGGGGCTGAGGTCAAGGTCATTGTTTTGACCTGGGGGCTGTTTCAAGGCTCACGGTTGGTGAAGGGTTGGGTTAGTTTTTCGAGCTGGGAGCTGTTTTAAGGATCAGGGTGGGGGACTGGGGTCAGGGTAGTTTTTTAGCATGGGGTTGTTTTAGAGTGCAGGGTGGGGTGCAGGAGTCAGGGTAATTTTTTGACTTGGTGGCTGTTTTAGGGTTAAGGTCAAGAGGTGGGGTTGAGGTATTTTTTTGGGCTGGTGTGGTGTGCATTGCAGGGCTAGGGGTCAGTTCTTTGGGCTCAGGCTGGGGATTTAGGGCTAAGGAGGGTGGATTGCAGTGCTGGGGGCCAGTTTTTAGGGATCAGGTCGCTGGGATGTGATTTGTGGGATGTGATCTTCATCACACATGATTTTACCAAAATGCCTCTACAATGAAATTAATTGTAAATGCATGTGTGGTACAGGCATGCATGGTAAATATGTGATTGATGATGCATGCATTGTTCTATCATACAACCGAAGTATTTTGATTTCTTCATATTTATTTGGATAATGGCACTGAGGGGAATTCTCCATTTTACAGAGGGTGAATTGTCAGTCATGATGGATGAAATCATTAGAGTAGAGCCACAATTGTCTGGATTCCAATTTTAAAATACAACAATATTTCTGAAAAAGGCAAATGTGGGCCAGAATAGTTGACAGAGTGAATGCTGCAGCAAACAACCTGCGCACACAGGAGGAAAGTAAGTAGAGATGGAAAGACCTGTGGGGAGAGTGCATTCCTTGGTCTCCAAGTATCACCTGGAGGCATAGAGGACTGGTGGTGGTTCTCACAGTCCCCCATTACAACTCTTTCCGTGGGATGAGAAGATCTTGCAGATTCTACATCCTGACAGCTTGCCACGCATTCCTGGTGGAGTGGAGCCTGGCAAGTAACACTTTGCAGTGTGTCACTAAACCTAAATGACCTTTTTCTTTGAAGTTAGCTGTTGCTAATGTGTTCAGCACATTTGCCTTTTACATAGACAGTTACACATGTTAGTAAATTCTTAGTTGGCCTGTTTGTTTGAATGTATTGTGTTGTATTTAAGATAACAGGCTTTTTTTTTGCCAGAGAGGTTTTGGATTGGTCAATTCCACCTTTCTCCTTTCTACCGTGTTGTGTTGAATGATTGGTACATTTCATGCATAGCTACAATTCTTTTTTTAAAATTTCAGGACATCTTCTTACCTGTTTCTTTGAGGTAGCTTTGTCTGAAATTTAAACTGTTTGTGTAATTAAGTACAATAGCACTGAAAGATAAAATTTTGATATGTAATTCCTTATCGCTTTTAGATTTCATCTTTAGTTTAAAACGCATTGGATGTGTAATCCACACCTTTACAGCGTGTTCATTTTTTGATATACATAATATGTCCAACAACCAGAACGCATGGCCAAATATCTGTCACTTAGGAAAACCTCCACTCCTGCCCAGGATCAAGCCTCCAGGGAGGACTCCACTCGTGAAAGTCCACATGAAGAGGAACGGCCTTGTCCATCTGGTCTGCTTGGGCAGACGACTCTAGTGAGTCTCATTCGGCCCACACCTACATCTCCCACCCCAGCTGTTACTACACATCAGCTTACGGATATCTCCACTTCCTATGTCCAAACCAACACCACACCGATCTTGTGCCCCCAGTCCTGGTTGTTATAGAGACACCGCCAACCCCCTCCAGTTCATCCAGGGTCTTTCCTGGGCCTCATTTAAGAAGACTTCCCCAGGCGTTTTTGAATTCCTCAGCAGTGCTAACAACCATGGCCAGTTAGGATAAGCTGAGTCTCTTAAAGGAGATGACAAAAAAAATTGCTGAAAAATGTAACCCAATAATAGAAGATAGTCCTTACCAACAAGCCAGGTGCTTTCAGGTCCAAGTTGAGACATTTGCAGGGGTATGCTGCTGTTCCGTAGTTCCAGGAAATGCAGAGAGATGCTTGTGATGTACAAATCTGGTGAACAGATAACTTGCACATTGATTGAATAGAAGTTCTTTTGATTGCGGTACACATGTTCTCTGACGTGTGGTGGCACTAAGACAATATGAGTGCCATCAATTGGTTCAGCCACATGTGATAGGCGGCCGAAGGCATAGAAATCTCCTTTCACATTGACAAAATCCAGGTTTGTAGGAAACTGAAAGAAGCTGTTGATATCATTGAAGAAACAACTTTTTGTAGCATTCCACTGAAAGTTGGTTGTGACATTCCACCAGATACTGCCACAGAGTATTGGAATGATCCTGTGACCACAGAATGGAGTAGTGCCATTATTTTGACTATTGGTTTTATTGATGTGGGATTACTATTGTGAGGCAGAAGAGCTGGCTGCAGTTGATTACATTAATCAAGAACGGTGTACCTATTCAATCTGAATTTTTTGATAATATCCCATTCTTCTATGGTGGCAAGGTCTGGAAATGGTCATACCACTTGAGGCTGTCATCTCCTCAATCTCCCTAGGTTAATATGTGCGCATAAAAACAAATAAATGTTGTAAATGTTTGAAAACATATTTTCAAATTAAACCACCCTTTTACGTCGAGTTGTCAACACATATCAATTCTGATACATAATCATACAAAACCTTATTATGTTTAGTATAAATGTTTGAAAAACATTCAAATTTATTACATGTACAAATTATTAATTTTTTTTATGTGTATATAATACATTCTATCAATTAATCAAGTATTACTTGCATAGCGTGATTTGTCACCCGAGAGGGTATCCAGCCTCTGTGCTGCAGCTATTAGTTAAAGATATCAGCCAAAGGTATCGGTCAAAGATCTCAGTCGAAGATATAAGTCGAAGAGCCAGGTCTTGAGGCCGTTCCTGAACTGGATCGTCGGGGAAATGATGCAGAGCTGAAGGGGGAGGGTATTCCAGGTTTTGGCAGCAAGGTGAGAGAAGGAGCATACTCCAGAACAACAGCGGCGGATGCGTGGTGTCAGTGCAAGGGTGAGGTGTGTGGTGTGGAGAATCCTGGTCAGTCGGTGAAAAAGTAGGCGGTGGTTCAAGAAAGCAGGACCTTGGTAATGGAGGACTTTGTAGGTGTGGGTCAGGAGCTTGAAAAGGCATATCTTCTGGATGAGAGGCCAGTGGCGGTCCTTCAGGTGCTGGGAGATGTGAGTCTTCTTGGGATGCTGAGGATCAGTCTGGCAGCTGCGTTCTGGATCATCTAGAGTATTTGCATGATTTAGGTGGTGGTGCCTGCAAATTAGTCCTGGCCCCTTTATATACCTCCATCAAAAAGTTGTTGTCCAGAGATTTTCATTTTTGATGTCTATTTTTATATCATTAGAGAAGTAATTTAGCCTGGGTAGAAATTGCTAATCTGGGCTGAATTTTTCGGAACAACATTTTTTAACATGGTGAATGTGTTGCAGTGATGATGTAATATTTCAGGAACCATGAGACCTATATACTTCATTTTGGTGTCACAACATGGGTTTTGGGGTCAAGTAGTCTTATAGAGACAGAAAAAACCTCCTCAGAGCAACCCTTTTGCAATTTTCCAAAATGGAGGCTCTAAAATGATGTGTTTTATCTGTCATATTGGTAATTGATGGTTTGTAAAGCTATCATTGCCTTGAGATCATAATTGCAACCATTTTTGTCATTATACTGTCAGAGATGCTGAGTGTGAGAGGTACAATGGGTATGCAGATGGATTGCAAAGGATGTGTGGACTTACTATGGGACCTTGCGGAGTGAATGAATGAATGAATTCTTTTTATTTGTGCGGTTACTTAAAACCATTACAATATACAACATTTAAGCTTATAGCAAAAGAAAAGTGCAAGACATTGTTAAAATCTGATTTGTTTTTTAAAGAGAAGTTCATAATATAAGAGACCAGACTGTCAAAGTGATGTGTGAACAAGTGATGTAGTCATAATATTATTATTATTAGTACTATTTTTTAAACATGGAACATCGGGACGGGATTAAAGATTGAAGAACCCCATGATGGATCAACTGTACAGTAGTGACTCTGATCTTAAGGGGCAACCGGCTGTTTGTCACACCCTGTGGTGACTTGTCCTTCAAAAGTGTGCAAGTATAGTGTACAAATTTCCCAAAGTTGGCCACGTACTTCACAATGTCCAAAGTATAGAGCTGCTGAATGGCCTCGTTTGCTGTACGGGTGCCCAGTTAAAAAAGGGTGGTTAGTCAAAATATCGAGTTTTAAATTTCGACCTACAAGTATATCGAGTTGTTAATATCGTAGGTAAAGAATATCGAAGTCAAGAATATCGATGGACAGAATATCGACCCCAAGGTAAGTATTATCGAAGTTAATAATATCGAAGTCATTAATATAGATGTAAGTAATATCGTAAGCAAAAATTTCGATGTCAATAATATTGATATTTTATTAGTGTAATGTATTTTAATATGTATTTTATTTGTATGTTAAAGATTATTTTAATGTATTTTAATACATTTAAAAATAAATGTTTAGAGATTAATAATTATTTAAAATATAATTTAGCGTTTTAGTATCAGAGCGGGTTGTGGGTTTATAGGGGAATAGGGTGGGAAGTAATTTAATTATAATTAATGAATTAATATGTATTGTTTAATTGGTATTTATGATTAATTAATTGTTAATTAATTACTAATTGTAAATTAAATATATTAATTGATTAATTAATTGTTAATTAATTATTAATTGTAAATTAATTTTATTAATTGGTTAATTATATAAGTTATAATTAGTTTAATATTAATATTTATTTATTGGTATTGTGAAATAATTAATTGTTAATTACTAATTAATTGGTGATTTAATTTTATTAAGTGATTAATTGATGATTAAATTAATTATGTGAATTTTTATGTGTAGTGGGTTGTGGGTTTATAGGGGAATAGGGTAGGATGTAATTAAATTAAAATAATTATTGATAATTTTTATTTATTTGTAATTAATAATAATTAATTGTTAATTAATTATTAATTGGTAATTAATTGTTATTAGTACGTTAAATATAGTAAATATAAATAATGTATTATTTCATGTTATTTGTTGTTATTGCTAATTAATGTATTGTTAATTAATAATTAATTTGTGAATAATTGTAATTTGGTAGTTAATATGTATAAATTAGGAAATAATAAGTATATTAATTATAAAGAATGTATTATTAATTGTAAATAATAGATAAACTGATATTTAAATGTATTGTGTATTTTGTATGTGTAGTGTGTTGTGGGTTAAAGGGGGAATAGTGTGGGATGTAATTTAAAGTTATTTATTTAAATATTTATTTTAAATAATTGGTATTTAATAATATTTTTTGTGTAAATTAATTATTAATATGCTATTTTTTTATAACTAATTATTTAATTGGTTATTATGTTTATAGAATCCCTATGCTATCCAGTGCTTTCCCAACTGTTTTACTATCTAGAGTGGGAATAGTAATTTTTACCCCTACGCTATCCAGCGCTTTCCCTACTGTTTCACTTACTGGAGTGGGAATAGTAATTTTTACCCCTACGCTATCCAACGTTTTCCCTACTGTTGCACTCTCTGGAGTGGGAATAGTAATTTTTACCCTTACGCTATCCAACACTTTCCCTACTATTGCACTCTCTGGAGTTGGAATAGTAATTTTAACCCTACGCTATCCAATGCTTTCCCTACTGTTGCACTCTTTGGAGTTGGAATAGTAATTTTTACCTCTACGCTATCCAACGCTTTCCCTACTGTTGCACTCTTTGGAGTTGGAATAGTAATTTTTACCCCTACGCTATCCAGCGCTTTCCCTACTGTTTCACTTACTGGAGTGGGAATAGTAATTTGTACCCCTACGCTATCCAGCGTTTTCAATACTGTTGCACTCACTGGAGTGGGAATAGTAATTTTTATCCCTACGCTATCCAACGCTTTTCCTACTGTTGCACTCTTTGGAGTTGGAATAGTAATTTTTACCCCTACGCTATCCAACGTTTTCCCTACTGTTGCACTCTCTGGAGTGGGAATAGTAATTTTTACCCTTACGCTATCCAACACTTTCCCTACTATTGCACTCTCTGGAGTTGGAATAGTAATTTTAACCCTACGCTATCCAATGCTTTCCCTACTGTTGCACTCTTTGGAGTTGGAATAGTAATTTTTACCTCTACGCTATCCAACGCTTTCCCTACTGTTGCACTCTTTGGAGTTGGAATAGTAATTTTTACCCCTACGCTATCCAGCGCTTTACCTACTGTTTCACTTACTGGAGTGGGAATAGTAATTTTTACTCCTAAGCTATCCAGCGTTTTCACTACTGTTGCACTCTCTGGAGTGGGAATAGTCATTTTTACCCCTACACTATCCAACGCTTTCCCTACTGTTGGACTCACTGGAGTGGGAATAGTAATTTTTACCCCTACGCTATCCAGTGGTTTCCCTACTGTTGCATTCTCTGTAGTTGGAATAGTATTTTTTTTTCCTACGCTATCCAATACTTTCCCTACTGTTGCACTCTCTGGAGTGGGAATAGTAATTTTTACCCTTACGCTATCCAACGCTTTCCCTACTATTGCACTCTCTGGAGTTGGAATAGTAATTTTTACCCCTATGCTATCCAACGCTTTCCCTACTGTTGCACTCTTTGGAGTGGGAATAGTATTTTTTACCCCTACGCTATCCAACGCTTTCCCTACTGTTGCACTCTTTGGAGTTGGAATAGTAATTTTTATCCCTACGCTATCCAGCGCTTTCCCTACTGTTTCACTTACTGGAGTGGGAATAGTAATTTTTACTCCTAAGCTATCCAGCGTTTTTACTACTGTTGCACTCTCTGGAGTGGGAATAGTAATTTTTAGCCCTACGCTATCCAACGCTTTCCCTACTGTTGGACTCACTGGAGTGGGAATAGTAATTTTTACCCCTATGCTATCCAGTGGTTTCCCTACTGTTGCATTCTCTGTAGTTGGAATAGTAATTTTTTTCCCTACGCTATCCAACACTTTCCCTACTGTTGCACTATCTGGAGTGGGAATAGTAATTTTTACCTTTACGCTATCCAACGCTTTCCCTATTGTTGCACTCTTTGGAGTTTGAATAGTAATTTTTACCCCTACGCTATCCAGCGCTTTCCCTGCTGTTTCACTTACTGGAGTGGGAATAGTAATTTGTACCCCTACGCTATCCAGCGTTTTCACTACTGTTGCACTCACTGGAGTGGGAATAGTAATTTTTATCCCTACGCTATCCAACGCTTTTCCTACTGTTGCACTCTTTGGAGTTGGAATAGTAATTTTTACCCCTACGCTATCCAACGTTTTCCCTACTGTTGCACTCTCTGGAGTGGGAATAGTAATTTTTACCCTTACGCTATCCAACACTTTCCCTACTATTGCACTCTCTGGAGTTGGAATAGTAATTTTAACCCTACGCTATCCAATGCTTTCCCTACTGTTGCACTCTTTGGAGTTGGAATAGTAATTTTTACCTCCACGCTATCCAACGCTTTCCCTACTGTTGCACTCTTTGAAGTTGGAATAGTAATTTTTACCCCTACGCTATCCAGCGCTTTGCCTACTGTTTCACTTACTGGAGTGGGAATAGTAATTTTTACTCCTAAGCTATCCAGCGTTTTCACTACTGTTGCACTCTCTGGAGTGGGAATAGTCATTTTTACCCCTACACTATCCAACGCTTTCCCTACTGTTGGACTCACTGGAGTGGGAATAGTAATTTTTACCCCTACGCTATCCAGTGGTTTCCCTACTGTTGCATTCTCTGTAGTTGGAATAGTAATTTTTTTCCCTACGCTATCCAACACTTTCCCTACTGTTGCACTATCTGGAGTGGGAATAGTAATTTTTACCCTTACGCTATCCAACGCTTTCCCTACTGTTGCACTCTTTGGAGTTTGAATAGTAATTTTCACCCCTACGCCATCCAGCGCTTTCCCTACTGTTTCACTTACTGGAGTGGGAATAGTAATTTGTACCCCTACGCTATCCAGCGTTTTCACTACTGTTGCACTCACTGGAGTGGGAATAGTAATTTTTATCCCTACGCTATCCAACGCTTTCCCTACTGTTGCACTCTTTGGAGTTGGAATAGTAATTTTTACCCCTATGCTATCCAACGTTTTCCCTACTGTTGCACTCTCTGGAGTGGGAATAGTAATTTTTACCCTTACGCTATCCAACACTTTCCCTACTATTGCACTCTCTGGAGTTGGAATAGTAATTTTAACCCTACGCTATCCAACGCTTTCCCTACTGTTGCATTTTTTGGAGTTGGAATAGTAATTTTTACCCCACGCTATCCAACATTTTCCTTACTGTTATTTTTGTTGGAGTTGGACTAGTAGTTTTATTGTGTCTGATATTTAATATGTTTTGTATTATTTTAGCTATTGTAATATATCATTAATAATAAAAAGTATTCACATTACAAATATTGATTATTATTTGCTATATGTAATTATTAAATATTTATTAATGTTATTGTTTTATGTGTATAGATGTATTGGTAATTTTTAAAAATATTTAATAATTTATACGTTACAGAAATTATTATAAACATTAATTATTAAGTAAGTATATATATTATATATTATATGTATATGTTTAATTAAAGTATTATTAAATTAAATATATTAATTATACATTTTAAATATTATACAATATATTTAATTATGTTTAGTTCATTTCTATTATTTGGTTTATTTTACATATATTTTTAAAGTAAAAGAAAAACAATATTTTTAATAACGATATTTTTGACATCGATATTTAATTTTCGATATTTTTGTACTTACCATGTTGTAGATGGGATGTCGATATTCTTGACATCGATATTTTTGTTGCGATATATTTGTAGGTCGATTTTCTGTCTGTCGAAATTATGTCATACAACCTTAAAAGAGAATAGGTCTGAGGTAAATCATGCGGGCTTGCAGCAAGGCAGGGCGGCACAATAAGATGTGTGCCAGGGACTCTCTTTTATAATTGCAAAGACGACATTCAATAATATAAGATGGATATAATTCTTTTAAGGGGAGTGGATGTAGTCTTTCTGCTAAGATCTGATGTAATGCTTGTCTCCCCACGGGCTGTGTGAGGTTGGGCTTATGAGTGAGCAAAATGTGAGGGAAACATTGGGTTTCATGAAAGTCTCTAGCTGCCAAGGATTCCATGTCCAGACTGCGAGAGCGTAAATGTAGTTGCCTTTTCATTGTTGTTTTGATGGTAGCATAGTTGATTGTATTAGGGTCCCAGTTCTCTGCCGCTAATTGCAGAAGATCTTTGGCTGTGGCGAGGGTGACAGACAAAGGGTTACTTGGTTGTGAAAAGATGGACTTTATGACGGCCTTCATGGAATTGTCAGGCACCACAGTTGATAGATTTTTAACACACTTTATTTATTTATTTTTATTTTTTTTCTGTCGGCAGGGTATCAACCACATCAGCATTACAGGTATGCATTCGCTAATGATCGTTAAAATAAAACACAAATATATAAATAAAAAAATAAACCAATAAAACAGAGGAAAAAGACACAGGAAAGAGAAAATACATTGAACCCATTATGTACAAGCACGGTCTTCGGATCGACCGCAGTTGTTAGATAGAAGTATTTTGTCAAGGCGGCCAGCTCTTCTAATTTGTGTTGGTTGAGGTCAAATTCAAGGCGAATCAAGGTATTTCTTGTGCAGGCTGGTAAGCTAAATTTTTTTTGTACGCTGTACAATGTATTTTCTCCAAGTTCTGTGCAAACCTCCCTGGAAATGCTTGTTGCACATAATTAAGAGACGGTAGTAATTTAGCCCTCAATACTCTTTGAATAGCCGCAGTTGTGGGCTGTCTAGGGTGGCATATAATTTTGCAGAGGGCGTGTGTGACCATTTTTCCTTTCTGCTGCAATTTTTGAAGGTGGACCCGTGGGCGACCCGCCTCGCTAAGCCAGGCCCCAAGGCAGTTGTAGGTTTGTATGCAGTCCAAAATCATAGGGTTCAGCCTCTACTTAGGAAGTTTTTTCTTTGGGTGGCGGCCAAAAATCACTATTTTGGACTTGCTTGGATTGGCAACCAGCTTGTTTTTGATGTTGTATTCAGACAAGGCGGTAAGTGCTTTTTGGAGGTCTATTTTGTTGTGATCCAAAAGAACAAGGTCATCGGCATATTGCATCAGCTGGATCTTTGTGTAGCCAATCCTAGGAGTAGCTAGAGATGCTTTTGCAGTGCTCGGCCCAGGTCGGCGGTGTACAAGTTAAAAAGCATCGGAGCCTGAACGCATCCCTGCTTAAGCCAAAGGATGCTACGGACTACCCCATCGAAGGCTGCAGAGTAGTAAACGAAGCAGGCAAAGAGCGGAGGGGAGCGATGGGCCACCGCTTGCTGGGCATAGTGTGACAGGGCTGTGAAGATGTCTATGGTAAAGCCCCCTGGTCTGAACCCGGTCTGGTAAAATGGCAGGAGACCTTCAGTGTGGAACCAATCGGCTAGTTCCTTCAAGAGTGTACTCGCATAGGCCTTACCCTCGATGTCCAATAGGGCAATCATCCGGTAGTTCTTAGGGTCGGTATTTGGCCCTTTTTTGAAGATTAGTTGCAACAGTGAGCCCCTCTAAGATCATCGTCCAGAAGCCTACATTCGGCATCTAGCCATGAAAGGTTGGAGAACCAGAAATCTATATCCACCCTGAAGAGGTAGCCCGGCAGCCCCTTAGGGCTGGGCGCTCCATATTGATGAATCTTTTTTAGGATGGTACGAACCACTTCCTAGCCTCGGAGTATTAGGTCAGCCAGGGCTCCAGTGGGCTCTGCACAGATGTTATTCACCCGCCTCCATGATATAGTAGGGCAGTTTGAAAAAGTGAATATCTGGTCGACGGTGTACAGGAATTTCACATGAGCTATCTAGGTGTCCGTGTCAACTGTGTTCTCTCTGCTGGAAGTCCCGTGGATTAAGTTATTTAAATATTGCCAGAATTCTTGGGACCTGCATGGCGCCATCAGCTCGAAGATCTTTAACCATTTTGCCTCTGTGGATTCATGGTTTTAATTTCCAAACAAGTTGCGAATGGGTCTTTGCTGCTAAGTTCAGCTGCTTTTTGGCAGTCTCCATTCCAATGTTTTGATTCTTGCGTCGTTTAATATTTAGTTGTTTTGCACATTGCTTGATTGCTGGAACTTGACCCAGGGTATGTGTTGAATTCTTTATATTTCTGTGAGTGGTGCTTCCTCAGGGCAGCATGGCTAGTTTGTATGCAAGTTTATCCCATTCACCTATATGTCCCCACTTATTGAGGCCAATCTGCTAGCCAGTCCATGTTGATTTCCATAAGTCAAATTTGTTGATAGACATCTGCCCCCATTCGATTCTCCTAAGGATCCTTTGCTGTTCTTCACCCTTGGTGTCCGAAGGAGGGCCTTAAATCTCCCAGTGCTCCCAGAGGGGTTACCATCAGATGCCTGCTCCCCTATATTGTGTGTGTTGAAGTCCCCAAGAATGATGGGTTCCATGGATGCAAATTGTGTGAGCAGAGTTGTAATCTGTATAATCAGCTGAGTGAGCTTATCCTTGGAGCTCTGGCCATGGGGATTATAGTATACATTAATTAGGAGTATTGGTAGTGGACCGTCCGCAGGCCTACGGCCTTTCAGAGCACCAGCTAGAAACATGTCAGAAGAGTTCTTTATCTCTGTAAAGTGCAGCTTTAGAACATGCTTGATGTATTTGATTGCTGGGTTAAAGTATTCTGCATAGCCTGATAATGGGATGGGTGCGGTTGCCCATGTTTCTTGGGACCATATTAGATTGGCCCCTTCAAGGACTGTAATCGCCGATGAGCTTTGCAGAACCTTGGCCATCCCAGTGACGTTCCATGTCAATAATTGGGAGCTTTCTAATGTGAATCTGTGATGGCAAGACCCCTTATTAGAAATGGGGGTCTCTAGTTGGCAATGGCTGGCCACTGTCCAAGTAGGGACCCTTCTTCCTAAGTCAGAGTAAGAGGGCTACACCCTTTGATAACCCCTGCTCAACCCTGTGGTACCGTAGCATGAGCAGCTAGGCTTATCTCATAGGCAGTGTGGGAAGCATTTGTGACCATACACAGTAACACAGTGAGGAACACTACAAAGGGACACCACACAAGTAGTTACAACAAATAAGTATCTTTATATATAGACTTAACACAAGACCAATAACGGTAAAAAGCCACAATACTGTAAAATAGGATTACTCTTGAAATGCTGCAAAAATAGTTCAGTGTGCAAAGAGGAGTTCAGTTCAAAGCAGTGGTCTCTGCGAACCTTTTACTTACAAAGTACCTGGATTCTGTAGCAAAACCAACAAAATGTCGCAAAGAAGCTGTAGCGATGATTTTCTGCACGCGAGGCCGGCGATGCATTGAATCCTTGCCGCGAGGGAGGACGATGCGCTGATCTGCTGATGCGTGCGGAGACGATGCGACAAACTTCAGCACGCTAGGCCATTGATGCGATGACTCCTTGTCGCGAGGGAGGAGACGATGCGACGATCCTGTTGCGTGTGCGATCAGGTAGCGATGCGAAGAAATGTCGCTCCGCGCGGGAGCGACGATCCTGATGCGATGCGATGAAAATGGAGGACGCCCGGCGTCCGTGGTGCGATGTTGTGAAGCGATGATCTCGATGCAATGATCTCTGGTTAGCCAGCGCTTGGAGGCCCGCAAACGTGCGATGCGATAATCTTTGGGTTTAGCGAGCACTTGGCAGCCCGCAAACGTGCGATGAACTTTGGTAGCGAGCACTCAGCGGCAGCAGCACGATGATTTTCCGTGCGCTTTCAGCTGCGGCGGCTCGCAAACGGGCGTTAGCGACGATTTCAGCACTCTCTTCTCTGTAATAGAACTAGAGGCCCTGGAACTCACAGGAGCCTCACCTGCAGATAGAAATCCTCGCCGGGAGGAAACAGGAGGCTGATGGTGAAGTCTGATGTGTCTAAGACTTCAACAGGAGGCTAGCTCTCTTCTAGCCCTTGGCTGATTGCTTTAGCAAGATAAATTAAACTTCCTTAAAAGTCCTTTTCCCTCTTCTTCCAAGTCCAAGGGTAACTACTGCAGGCCAATCCAAGAAACAGCACACAAGCACAAGGACAGTCACCTCCTGCAGATTCCATCAGTTACACGGACAGGGGTTCCTCTTGTTGTCCAGGAGCAATACAAATTGTAGGGGTTTCAGCACAGATATTTATACCCCAAAAGTCCTTGTTCTCAGAAGCTACAAGTCACTGAACCCAGCCAGAACCAGTCCTGCCCAGTCTTGGAGCACTTTGTTTACCAGGCTGCATCCTTCCTATCAGAAAGATGGGGTCTGCCATCAGACGCACAGTAGGAGGTTGAGCCAGCATTCACCTTGCCAGGCACAGCCCTATTCAGGTCAAGGAGCTACCCCTCCCCATACTCCAATGCAGATCTCTCTATTCAACCCAGGTCTGACTCAGCCTGCCCTGTCCCTCCAAAACCAGACAGCCAATACACATAACAGCAGAGCACACTGGAAGGCTTAGGCAAGAAAATGCCTACTTTCTAAAAGCGGTATTTTCAAACACAGAATATAAAAATAAACTTCACTAAAATATGTATTTTAATATTCTGAGCTCAGGCATACTAAATTCGTTTTTCTACCATGTTCCTTGGGTCAGTTAGGACTATAGAATGTAATAGTCAAATTGCCCATTCTGGCCTATGGAGAACAGGTAGCCTTACAGTAGTGAAAAACGAAATTGGGTGTAATTCACTACCAGGACATGCTATACACACCAAGGCTTGTCCTACCTTACACATACAATGCACCCTACCATAGGGGTGGCTTACATGATGCCAAGGGAAGGTTCAGGGGCTGGGAAGTGGGTGCACTTCACAGCTAAGATGGCAGTTCTGGACTGCACACAGACTCTGCAGTGGCCGGTCTGAGACACACTTTACAAGCTGCTTCTGTGGGTGGTGCAAACCAGCGCTGCAGGCCCACCAGCAGCATTTGGTTTACCAGCCCTGGGCACACACAGGCCACGCTACTAGGGACTAACAGGTAAGCCAAATAAGCCAATCATGGATATACCAATTCACATGTCATATTTACACGGGGAGCATTCGCGCTGTGGCACTGAATGGCAGTTGCACAGTGCCCAGAGCATCTAACACCAGAAAAACAGAGGAGACGACAACGAAAAATGGAAGGGAGACCCACGTCAATGATGCCAGGTCTAACACGTGTCCCCTCCAGCTGAAATGTGGGTAGAACTACCCACCCCCTTGGACGTTCTCATCTCTAAGGCGGAAAAATCTGGACAGACCATCAGCATTGGCGTGTTCTGTACCAGGGTGGTGTTCCACCGTGAAGTCCATACCCTGTAGGGAAATGGACCACCTCAACAACTTGGGATTCTCACCCCTCATCTGCATCAGCCATCTGAGGGTCCTGTGGTCTGTCTGAACCCAGAAGTGAGTCCCAAACAGGTATGGTCAGCTTCTTCAGTGCCCAGACCACAGCAAATGCCTAACGCTCAATTGCACTCCACCTCTGTTCCTGTGGAAGTAATCTCCTACTGATGAAGGTTACAGGTTGGGCTAGTCCCACCTCATTTATCTGTGACAGAATGGCCCCCACCCCATGCTCTGAAGCGTCTGTCTGGACAATAAATTCCTTAGCAAAATTGGGCGCCTGGAGTACGGGTGCTGTACACATGGCAGTCTTGAGGGCATCAAAAGCTTTCTGACAGGTGTCAGTCCAGTTCACAATCTTTGGCTGCTTCTTGGAAGTCAGCTCAGTCAAGGGTGCAACAATGTTGCCATAACCCTTGACAAACCTCCTGTAGTAACCTGTGAGTCCTAAGAAGGCCCTCACCTGGGTCTGGGTCCTTGGGGGCTCCCAAGCCAGGTTTCAATCTTGGGCTGTAGGGGTACCACCTGGCCACTCCCAACCGGGTGTCCCAAGTACACCACAGAACCCTGCCCAATCTGGCACTTACTGGCCTTGATTGTGAGGCCTGCTCTGCGCAGCGCCATCAACACTTCCCAGAGGTGGTGCAAGTGGTCCTCCCAGGAGGAACTAAACACTGCAATGTCATCCAGGTAGGTGGCGCTGAAACCCTCCAGCCCAACCAACACCTGGTTGACCAACCTCTGAAAGGTGGCAGGGGCATTCTTCATCCCGAAGGGCATCACACGGAACTGGTAGTGCCCATCTGGTGTGGAGAGTGCTCACCTCTCCTTTGCCCCATCAGTTAAGGCGATCTGCCAGTACCCAGACATTAGATCAAACGTGCTGAGGTACCGGCTAGCCCCTAACCGATCTTTGAGCTCATCAGCTCTGGGGATGGGGTACACGTCGGTCTCGTGACCAAATTGAGACCTCGGTAGTCCACACAGAACCTAAGTTCAGGAGTAGCACCAGGCGCTGCAGCTTTTGGTACCAAGACCACGGGGCTGGACCAAGGGCTGCTAGAGGACTCAATCACCCCTAGGGCAAACATTTTGGAGACCTCCTCCTTAATGTAGGCCCTGACCCTGTCAGTCACTCTGTAAGCCTTGTGCTTGACAGGAGGACTGTCCCGGTGTCCACTTCATGGACGCACCACTCAATGATACCAGGCACCAGGGAAAACAAATCAGAAAATTGCCCCAACAGCTGGCGACAATCTCTCTGCTGCTCAGGGGTCAGTGTGGTGGAGAGGACCACACCCTCCACTGACCCATCCTTCTCTCCTGCACACAGGAGGTCAGGGAGAGGCTCACTCTCCTCCTCCATTCCAGCATCTGTGGCAAAAAGCATGCCCACTTCAGACCTCTCAAAGTGGGGCTTCAGGCGGTTCACATGCAGGACCCGCAAGGGGTTCCTGGGAGACTTAAAGTCCACTAAGTAGGTAACTGGACTTTTGCGCTCCACCACCTCAAATGGACCGGTCCACTTATCTTGGAGCGCACAAGGCTCCACTGGGGCCAGTACCCAAACCATCTGACCAGGTTGAAACTCGACCAGAGTGGCATTCTGATCGTGCCAACGTTTCATTTCCTCCTGGCTGGCTTCCAGAATTGCCTCAGCAATTTTTCTGAAACGCTGAGTCTGGTTCCTGAAGGCCAACATGTAGCTAAATACATCTTGGGGAGGTTTCCTGAGAGATTGCTCCCAGCCTTTCTTGACCAGACTCAGAGGCCCTCTTACCGGATGGCCATAGAGCAGTTCAAAGGGACTGAACCCTAAGGACGTCTGTGGCACCTCACGATAGGCAAACAACAGGCATGGCAAGAGGACATCCCACTTACACCTCAGGGGCTCTTCTAGGCCCATGATCGTGCCCTTCAAGGTCCGGTTGAACCTTTCAACCAGACCATTACCTTGGGGGTGGCAAGGAGTGGTGAACTTATAAGTTATCCCACACTCCTTCCACAGAGAATTCATATACTGGGAGATAAAGTTTGTCCCCCTTTCAGACACCACCTCTCTGGGGAACCCCACACAGGAGAAGATCCGCATCAGTGCACGGGGGCCGTCACTGTCCTGAGCGGGATGGCTTCAGGGTACCGGGTGGCATGGTCCACCAAGACCAGGATATACCTGTTGCCCATGGCTGTCTTGGGGTCCAGAGGCCCCACAATGTCAATGCCCACTCGCTCGAATGGGGTACTGACAACCAGAAAGGATTGGAGTGGGGCCTTGATCTTCCCCCCACTCTTTCCACTTGCCTGGCAAGTCTCACATGTCCTGCAACGAGTGTCTGAGCTCTTGCGCATCTGGGGCCAATAAAAGTGGGTGACCAGCCTCTCAAAGGTCTTGGTCTGCCCCAGATGTCCTGCCAATGGAATGTCATGAGCCAACCCCAGTAGGAAGGCTCTGAAGCACACGGGTACCACCAGCCATGGGCTGACCCCGGCTCAGCAGCCTTAGGCTCGCTATACAGGAGGCTGTTCTCCCAATAAATCAAATGTGAACCAGACGTGTCACCTGCTGCCTGGGCTGCAGCCTGTCGCCACATACCCTCAAGAGAAGGGCAAACTCTTTGCTGCTCACAAAACTCCTCCCTGGTGGGCCCCCCTTCCTGCTGCCAATGGATCTGCTCCCCGGTAGGCTCCAGGGCATCCCCCTCAGGGTCTGCTCCCTCCTGGGCCATGGGAACCAAGGGGGCCGGCTTCCTGCACCCCCTGCCCCTTCTCTCTAAGGTAGGGACCTGGGCCATACTCTCAGGCTCCAGGTCCTTCTCAACACCCTCCTTGGCTGCCATGGACCGGGTGGTAGCACACGCCCACTCAGGCAGACCCAACATTTCCAAGTGAGACCTCCTCTCCACCGTAGCCCACGGGGAGTCTCTAAATCATTGCCCAACAGACAGTCTACAGGCATGGCGGGCCTCACAGCCACCTAAAGAGTTCCTGAGACCCCCCACTCAAAGGGAACTTGAGCCACCTCACATTGGCTCTCTGAGTTGTCTGCGGACACTACTGGGTAAAATGCATGGGGAAGAACCTGCTCTTTGGACACCAATCGGGAGCTGACAGCAGTTACACTAGCTCCTGTGTCTCTTAGAGCCTCCACACTATGGCCATTGATGGTCACCCACTGCCTGTACTTTTAGTGTTATCAGGCAGTGTAGGCTTAGGGACCATCTCAAAGTCTCCTAGTGAGATGAGGGTCAACTATACGGGATTCCCCCCACCTTGGGCACCCATCTCCTCCCCTCCCAGGGCTACACTAGCAAGCTGGCGGGGTGGTGCACGGGGTGGTGCAGGAGCATCCCTTTGAGGACACTGGGGATCAAAGTATCTGTGGCCCACTTGACCACACTTAAAACAAGTAAGGGGCTCACTCTGAACAGGCCTACCTGTCGGGGGCACTGGCTTCTTCTCTTGGGGAGGCTGGGACACCACTGCCTGATTCCCTTGGGAATTACTTTGGGGCCCTCTCTGGAACACCCTTGGTTTACCCCTAGCCCCCCCACTTCTCTGCTGGGGACCCTGCCCACCTTTGGCGAAGTCTCCTTCTGGACCCTTGCGAACCCGGGTGCTCACCCAGCTGTCCGCCTCCTCAGCAAGCTTCCTAGGGTTAGTCAGCTTACAATCAATCAGGTGCTGGCGTAGCTCAGGAAAACAGTTACTAGATAAATGCTCCCATGCAATCAAATCATAAAGCTGCTCAAAGGTTTCTACTTTGCTACCTTTTACCCAGCGTTCCATTGCTCTGCAAAAAAAGACACATATTCAACCCACGTGGTACCCTCTAGCTTCTTGCTGGTCCTAAATCTCTGCCTATACATCTCAGGGGTAAAACCATAGCGGGTAATCAAAGCTTCTTTCATGTGGGCATAAACCATCCTACTTTTCTGGGGGCAGGTCCAACAAGGTATCCCTCCCTCACTCACAAAGCGTCCCCACAACCCCGCTCCCCAATCCTTCTCAGGGACCCGGAGGGACACCATGGCTAATTCATAGGCTGCAAACCATTGCCCAATATCTTCACTTTTATGGAAATCCTTAATAACCTCCTTGGGTATATACACTCTACTCTCAGTATGCACTACAGGTATGCTGCCACCAGAGGGGGAGATCTCTACACTCTTTGCTTTAATCTCCAACTCCCTCAATATTCTCTCATGCTCAAGTTGCACTTTCATAATTTCAAATTCTAACTTCTTGTTCTCTAGGATCATCCATTTTAAGCTTAGCCATCTCCATATTATGCCGCCTATCTCTTTCCCTGTCCTCCATCTCTTCTGGAGACAGACCCCTTGAGGACACACTAGTGCCCGGGCTGGAAACTGCTTTATCTCCCACCAAATCTACTACTTCATCCTGCTGCTCTCCTGCATTCTCTTCCCCCCTCCACAGGCTCTCCCACATTCTTAGGGGCATCCCTGGCTTCTAGCCAGGCCTTCAGCGCCTTGTAAAACTCCTCCCTTCTAGTGAGACCTGTGATAGGGACTGTGAACTGTTTTCAAAAAATTTGAGCTGCTTGGAAGTGTAGGTGTCTAATTTCTCTTCTTCCCAGGAGAGATCCTCAGAGGCATTGGGTCTGGGATTGCCCATTGTAGAAATAACTGGCAATATCAATCAAAAATGGAATAAAAAAAACTCAAAAACGTATGTGGTTGCGTTATGGTCTGCACTGACTAGTAGTGTACACTATAATTACTGTATGCGATCACAAATGCAAGTCCAGATCCTGACCGCTGACCACCAATGTTAGAAATGGGGTTCTCTAGTTGGCAATGGCTGGCCACTGTCCAAGTAGGGACCCTTCTTCCTAAGTCAGAGTAAGAGGGCTACACCCTTTGATAACCCCTGCTCAACCCTGTGGTAACGTAGCACAAGCAGCTAGGCTTATCTCAGAGGCAGTGTGCAAAGCATTTATAAACATACACAGTAACACAGTGAGGAACACTACAAAGGGACACCACACAAGTAGTTATAAAAAATAAGTATCTTTATATATAGACTTAACACAAGACTGTTGGACTTGGCCCTTTTTGCAGGGTCATCCCTAAACGTTTTGCGTTCCTCCTGTATTTTTTCTGACCTGTTGTTGGCTGTTTTATGACTCTGGGCACTTTACCACTGCTGATCAGTACTAAAGTGCATATGCTCTCCCTATTGTAAATTATTGTACGAATTAGTGATTCCATGATTGGTTGGTTTGGTTTATCTGTCAGACCCTAGTACAGTGCACCAGGAGTGCCCAGGGCTTGTAAATCCAAATGCTGCTGGTGGGCTTGCAGCACTGGTTGTGCCACCCACAGAAGCAGGCTGTAAACATGTGTCTAAGGCCTGCCATTGCAGAGCCTGCGTGCAGTCTGGTACTGTCATGCTGACTGGGCAAGTGCACCCACTTGCCAGTCCCTAAACCTTCCCTTTTCTTCATATCAGACACCCCTATGGTAGGCCCAAGGGCAGGGTGCATTGTAAGGATAAGGTAGGACATTACCTGGTGTGTGTGGCATGTTCTAATAGTGAATTACAGCCATTTTCGTTTTTCACTATTGCAAGGCTTCCTGTTCTCCATAGGCCAGAATGGGCAGTTTGGTTATTACATTTTTATAATCCTAAACTGACTCAGGGAACATGGTAGAAATTCGAATTTAGTATGCCTGAACTCAGAATGATAAAATACATCTTTTAGTGAAGTTGGTTTTAACATTCTGTGTTTGAAAATACCACTTTTAGAAAGTAGGTATTTTCTTGTCTAACCATTCAAACCTGCCTTTGCTAGGCTGTGTATTCCCTGTCTGGAGTTTGAGTGACAGGGCTGGGAAATTCTCGGAGACAGGGTGAGTCAGCACAGGGCTGAATAGAGAGATCTCCATGTAGATGAGTGGGAGGAGTTGCACCTGGGACCTGATTAGGGCTGTGCTCTCCCTCCACAGTGCTGGCTCCACCGCCTGTGGTGCGTCTGATGTCTCTGCCCTGCACAGTGAAAGGAGAGAAGGAATCATGTCAACAAAGTGCTCCAGGGCTGGGCTTTCCCTCCACAATGCTGGCTCCACCTCATGTGGGGCGTCTGATGTTTCTGCCCTACACTGTGAAAGGAAAGGAGAAGTCTGGTAAACAGAGTGCTCAGGAACTGGTTTGGACTGGGCAAAGGCTCCTCTCCCCTCAGAGAACAAAGGATTTTGGGGTATAAGTAGTGGGACCCTGATCCCAAGAATTTAGATCACTTTTGGAACAAGAAGAAACCTTTACTGAGGAGCGGAACCTGAAGAAACTGAGGAGAGACTATCCCTAAGCTGAAGTGCTGCTTGGGGGATTGGCCTGTAGTGGTTTGCCTGACTGCCAAAGGAAGGAGAAGAGACTTTGTGTGCTTATTTCAACTTGTAAGGATCTCCAAGGGCTTGGAACAGAGCTTGCCTCCTGCTGAAGTCTCAGGGACAACAGACTTCAACCCCCATCTCCCCAGAGTTCTGTGGAAGTGCCTTTCTGCTGTTTTGGGCCTTCTGAGGGACTGCGTGTCGCAAGGAGCTGGAAGCGCGACTCATCGAAGCCGAAGCGTGTCTCCGTCGCTGCTGCTGCCATCGCACTTCTGAACAAAGGTGTCACCGCTGGAGTTGCCGCACTGCACCGCATCGAGAGAAGCGTCTCGCAATGAAGAAGAAGCATGTCGCCGTCGCTGCTGCCTGCCGTCGCCCTTCTGAACAAGGGTGTCGCCGCTGGAGTTGTCGCACTGCACCGCATCGAGAGAAGAGTCTCGCAACGAGGAAGGAGCATGTCGCCATCGCTGTTGCTGCCGTCGCACTTCTGAAGAATGGTGTCGCCGCTGGAACTGTCGCATTGCACCGCATCGGAGAAAGCGCCTCGCATCCCCGAGAAGCGCGCCGCCGTCGGAGCTGCTGCCGTCGCATTTCTGAACAAGGATGTTGCCGCTGTAGTTGTCGCATCGTGCGGAAGCTTCACGCATCGTGGGAGAAGAGTGTCGCAGTTGGAGCTGTTGCCTTCGCACTGCTGAACAAGGGTGTCGCCGCTGCAGTCCACGCATCGAACCGAGAACTTCTCGCATCCCCGGAGAAGCGTGCCGCATCTGGAAGATCGTCACATCTTTATTTCTTTGCACCAGAGCTTTGCCGCATTTCCATCGCTGCGACATTGCTTGTCGTGGAAGCGCAACGCATCGTAAGGTACATTGACGTAAAGTGTCGCATCTTAAGAACTGAACTGAACTAAGCTAAAAACTACCATCTTAAAGTAATAGTATTGTGTATTTTTGTCGTTTATGGTCTTGTGGTAAATCTATATAAAGTATAGGTATTTTTGATATAAAACCTGTGTGGTGTCCATTTGTAGTGTTGTCACTGGATTACTGTATGTGGCCACAAATGCTTTACACATTGCCTCTGAGATAAGCCTGTCTACTCGTGCCAAGTTACCAAGGGGGTGAGCAGGGGTTATTTTAGGAGTGTACCCCTTACCCTGACTAGAGGCAAGGGTCCCTATTTGTAACAAGTACCTACCTGTGCCAACTAGAGACCCCCAAATCTAACAAAGACCAATAACGGTAAAAAGCCACAATACTGTAAAATAGGATTACTCTTGAAATGCTGCAAAAATAGTTCAAAGTGTGCAAAGAGGAGTTCAGTTCAAAGCAGTGGTCTCTGCGACCCTTTTACTTACAAAGTACCTGGATTCTGTAGCAAAACCAACAAAATGTCGCAAAGAAGCTGTAGCGATGATTTTCTGCATGCAAGGCTGGCGATGCTTTGAATCCTTGCCGCGAGGGAGGATGATGCGCCGATCTGCTGATGCGTGTAGAGACGATGTGACAAACTTCTGCACGCTAGGATGTTGATGCCATGACTCCTTGCCGCAAGGGAGGAGACGATGCGACGATCCTGTTGCGTGTGCGATCAGGTTGCGATGCGAAGAAATGGCAATGATCTTTGGTTAGCCAGCGCTTGGAGGCCCGCAAACGTGCGATGCGATAATCTTTGGGTTTAGCGAGCACTTGGCAGCCCGCAAACGTGTGATGCGATGAACTTTGGTAGCGAGCACTCAGCGGCAGCAGCGCAATGATTTTCAGTGCGCTTTCAGCTGCGGCGGCTCGCAAACGGGCGTTATCGACAATTTCAGCACTCTCTTCTCTGTAGTAGAGCTAGAGGCCCGGGAACTCACAAGAGCCTCACCTGCAGATAGAAATCCTCGCTGGGAGGAAACAGGAGGCTGATGGTGAAGTCTGATGTGCCTGAGACTTCAATAGGAGGGTAGCTCTCTTCTAGCCCTTGGGTGATTGCTTTAGCAAGATAAATAAAAGTTCCTTCAAAGTCCTTTCCCCTCTTCTTCCAAGTCCAAGGGTAACTACTTCAGGCCAATCCAAGAAACAGCACACAAGCACAAAGACAGTCTCCTCCTGCAGATTCCTTCGGTTACACGGACAGTGGTTCCTTTTGTTGTCCAGGAGCAATACAAATTGTAGGGGTTTCAGCACAGATATTTATACCCCAAAAGTCCTTGTTCTCAGAAGCTACAAGTCACTGAACCCAGCCAGAACCAGTTCTGCCCAGTCCTGGAGCACTTTGTTTACCAGGCTGCATCCTTCCTTTCAGAAACAGGGGGTCTGCCATCAGACACACAGTACGAGGTGGAGCCAGCATTCACCTTGCCAGGCACAGCCCTATTCAGGTCAAGGAGCTGCCCCTCCAATGCAGATCTCTCTATTCAACCCAGGTCTGACTCAGCCTGCCCTGTCCCTCCAAAACCAGACAGCCAATACACATAACAGCAGAGCACACTGGAAAGCTTAGGCAAGAAAATACCTACTTTTTAAAAGTGGCATTTTCAAACACAGAATATAAAAATAAACTTCACTAAAAGATGTATTTTAATATTCTGAGCTCAGGCATACTAAATTCGTTTTTCTACCATGTTCCTTGGGTCAGTTAGGACTATAGAATGTAATAGTCAAACTGCCCATTCTGGCCTATGGAGAACAGGTAGAAATTGGGTGTAATTCACTACCAGGACATGCTATACACACCAAGGCATGCCCTAACTTACACATACAATGCACCCTACCATAGGGGTGGCTTACATGATGCCAAGGGAAGGTTCAGGGGCTGGGAAGTGGGTGCACTTCACAGCCAAGATGGCAGTTCTGGACTGCACACAGACTCTGCAGTGGCAGGTCTTAGACACACTTTACAAGCTGCTTCTGTGGCTGGCGCAAACCAGCGCTGCAGGCCCACCAGCAGCATTTGGATTACCAGCCCTGGGCACACACAGGCCACGCACGCTACTAGGGACTAACAGGTAAGCCAAATAAGCCAATCATGGATATACCAATTCACATGTCATATTTACACAGGGAGCATTTGCCCTGTGGCACTGAATGGCAGTGGCACAGCGCCCAGAGCATCTAACACCAGAAAAACAGAGGAGACAACAGCGAAAAATGGAAGGGAGACCCACGCCAATGGTCCCAGGTCTAACACCCCTTATTCGGCGGGGGCCTGAATTTTGTCGGCCAAGTTGGAGGTAACCCAGCCCCAACAATCCGAGTTTGGGGAGGGTGGAGCACCAGAAGGGTGAAGGTTTTGGCGGTGGAAGTGACCTGTCTCCCCCCACATGAACCATCAACTCTGCACTGGATATTCATGTTTGCTTGTTTAAAGGTGAATTCTCTTCAGCAGTTCCTTCTCAGTGTGCAAGCCATGGGCATATTCTTTGGTGGTGCCTGTAAGGTGAATGGGTACTTCTCATGTTCAAGCCTCCGAATATCAATTCCCCATTCTGCGAATTGTTCTTTTTCGTTATAAACACTTGCAGCTATATTCGGGTTGACCATATTTATGATAGCTTGTTCCTTCCCCCAGTGCAAGGGCAAAGAGACAAATTGCAATCTGACAATGTCCCTGCTAGTAATATGGGACAATGACTGTGTATGTTGGAAAAGTTTCAGAATGTTTGTTCTGTTGAGAGTATCAATGTTGCCTTTCAAAATGTAAAACAGAGTCATGCTTATTTTTACTGTGTGACCACCCCCTGGAGCTAGCGCGTTTGACCTAAAGATGGAATCGTTGTGGGGGGCTTTAGTGTTTTGGGGGTTTTGTCAACATGTTTGAGCGTGTTCTGTGAAGCTTGCAAGAGGCCTGCGGGTCCCATTTAAGTCCCTTGGGTCATCTTGTGGGTTCTGTTGTCCTGGGGGCAGCATTGGCCCAATGTGGCTGTGATGTTGAAATTCCATTGTTGTTGCGCGGGCTTTTTTTTTTTTTTTTCATGGCCGGTGTGCTAAGGGCTCTGATGGAACTTGGGGCTCAGGTTGAGGGCCAGGTTGTAACAATGTTCCCAATTGAAGGGACTCCCCGTAAGTCAACCGCCGCCACACTGGCCTCCCTAGCTTTGTTTATTGTTAGGCTTGTGGGAGCGGCTGGACAGTACTGAGACAGCTTTGGATTAGGACCTGCTGGATAGTGGCTTTTATTGCCCTTCCCTGAATCCCTGTACGACACGTGCTGTTCATTGGCTTGGTCGATTGTGGCCCATGATTAGACCTTATGAATGGTAGATGTCCCAGGCTTTGTGAACTCAGCCTGTGTTGCTATGTCCCGAGCATGTTGCTCCCCATCTGCGTGGAGAAGGCCCTGCACACTTGAAGGCACAATAGTTGTATGTGTTGCCGGGAGGCCTGATTCTGATGGAAGCTGAGTATGGGCGCTCTTGCAGAATACAGGGAAGAGAGGTTGATTGTTTTCTAATTCAGTGGTCCGCATTGACAGTCCTTTTTTTGGTCTTGAGGTGGTTGGATTTTGATGAAGAAATTTTGTTAGTAGTCTCTTAGCGTGCTTTTGTTGTTTTTTTAAGACATTATGTTCATTCTTCATGTTCTTAAAGGGGCAGTCTGAGGAGCTTCCTGCAAAGATATGGCCCCTAAGTTTTTGGGGGTGAGATCCACGGTATGGTTGCTGCCTCCCATCTTTCCCTTTGGATGTGGAGGGGGTAAAGGCCAGATTGCTATACTTGTTGGCGGTTGGTGGCGTTGGGTTGATTAGAGGTCTGCGTCCCTGCTAACTGCTGTGAGTTCCTTTGCGCCCTTCAATGGGGTTGCGGGGTCTGGGCAGGTTTTAATACTGAGTTTTAATTCCTCCACCAGCAAGGAGAGTACTGTTGGGAGCAATGCCAGTTTGACGTTTATTTCTGGACACCGGCATTCAAGAGGAGCAGTTGGAAGAATTGGATAGCTACTATTTGCCGCCATCCTCTCAATTTTCTTGGCAATCTCGGCCATTTTTGTTGCCATAACTTGGAGGGTCTCCATTTGTAATTGGAGCTTCTCCGATTGCCATGTTAGAGCGTTAATGGCGGTAGAGAGGGAAGTACTGAATGACATTAGTAGGTTGTCCTGCACACATTAATGTGTTCAAACGGCAGTAGCGATGGTGATCTGTGAAGAGAGTCGCTTCGCTCAGGCTCAGAAGAGGAGCCTATGGTAATGCATAATCCTTCCTTGCCCTTGTAGATTATTGAATCCTGGGGTGATGCTGCCTTTGAGTCAATGTCTATGTCTTTTTTTGGGGTACTGAAGTTGTCAGTAAGAGTTATTGGACTTTTATATGGACTGGCGGTATCATCCAGTGACTCCCAAACTGCAGCAGCAAGGGGGCCTCCTTGCGAGTTTGCTGAGTGGTTTGATGTACGAACGTCGATTAGAGCTGGGGGGGCTCCCAGGTTTTGACAAGATTGGGACCTTTTCTTCCTCCTTCTAGGCAGTGTAGTTGTGGTGGATCAGTGGGATGGCTCTATCCCCGAAGATGGGGGACTGGACCTATCTCATCCTCACCTATCCCAATTGCATCCTTAGGTCATTCCTCCTTTGTGGTTGTAGTGGTCGTTGTCTCTGTGAAAGGTTCAAGGCCCTTGTGGTCCTCGTCATCCATGTTCTCGGCACCTAAGCTTATCCTCTCTGGGCTACTCTCAAAAGAAGAGGGATTCTTGGCCTGTACCCAGCTGCGCAGATCATACGTTTTGCCGACCTTTGGGTGATCGGATGCCCCCCCCCAGAGCGTCCCTGCTTGTGGGCATGTCCCCTGCTGCAGATTTTGGGTTCTGCTATGACATTGGCAGGCAGGTGCTTTTCTTAGTTATTGCGTTGAGGGAGGGAGCACCTACAATCGACCTCAGAGAGAAGGGAGGATAAGGGATGCCTGGGTCCCAAGGGGTAGTCCTGGTCGTTCTGTGTGGAGGGATCGTACTGTAGAGGTTTTTTAGGGCAGGCCAGAGGGCAAATGGACCATTGGAACAGTTCAAAACCAAGGCGGGCCAGAGGGCGTGTGGCAGTTGGAGCAGTTGAACAGAAGCAGCCCCCTCTGACCCGTGCCATAGCCCTAACCGCTCCTCACCCTGCCCAGCTCCACACCCCTCAGGACATACACTCGGGACACACACTCACAATCACTGACCTCCAGAGGGGAGAAGAGTTCCAGGACAAGATCCAGGCGTCGGGGGCGTGGAAGACACCAACCTGGGATCTATGTGATGTTTGTCGGGGTCCAATCCTTCCCTATCCCCTCTCCTCAGGATCCTCTCTCCTGCCCTCTTGCCTCTTGCCTCTGGCCAGTGGCCGTTGTTACTTGGTGATGGATTGTAGATGGTAGATGGTGGTGGAAGGAGCCTAGTAGAGCCTGGTAGAGAAGAATGGTGCTGAGGGAGAGGCGCCAGGGGGGCAAGCGGGGCTCAAAGGGCGCAATCGCTAGCCGCACCCAAGCCTAGTTGGGCTGCCTTCGCAATGCAGCCGAGGGCTCGCTCTTCCCGCAGCCGCTCTCTAATGGTGGCCGCGCTTGCCACTTCCCGACTGCCTGCTGCCGCTGGATGTAGCAGTGAGACGTGAGGGCCGCTGCACAATGAGGCGGGGAGGCCCCCACCTCCAGACCGAAGAGGAATAGTCAGGCAGGTAATCTGCAGGTGAGGAGGAGGGAGCTCAGCCCGCCACACTTTACTTCGGCACCCTGCTTTGCAGCTTGTGCTATCTCCGCCTCCCGTCAAACTGGCACTGAAGACTCGTCAACCTCTACAGTTGTGCAGTATGTTCAGTACCTTGCTGTGTTGCCCAGAGAGGTGGGGGAGGGGGAAAGGTATATCCGCAACTCACACCTGATACGTGTCCTTTTATGTGGCGCACTAGGTAAGATGTATGTGACACACGCTGGCTAATAGTTATATGGTGTAAATGTTCACTGTTTGCTTGGATGTGATATAATGATTATCTGTCGGTTTTTCTGTACTCTGAGCTGGATAATAGATCATGAGTAATCACCACACTCATGTGTGTTCCACACAGCTTCGGGGGGGGAATCCTTGTGTGAAAGGGGGGAGAATGTGTGGGTGGGAAACAATATGCTGTGTCATACTTTGGGGGACATGGCGTGGGAGGGGGGTGGGGTAATTTTCTATACACAATTGTCTTTGCTATGAAGCCAGGAGCGAGTTTGCTGAGAATGTGGAGTAACATCATTGGTCTGTTAATTAAAAAGTTGTGCAATGAGTGGAGAGGGTGATCCCATGGTGCTGCCAGTTACAGGTGGTGCCTCGCTGCGTTTTCCATCCTGGAATGTCAGGGGGTTGAATGATAAAAGCAAAATACGTAAGGTAGTGCTGTACTTATAGTGACATCACATAGACATAGCTATTTTACAGGAGACGAACTTAGCACTACACACTGGGTTGCGTTCTCAATGCAGAATGAGAGGCATTGGCATGCTGCAGGGTTCATGACGCATGCTCAAGGGGTCCTGGTGTGGGCGCATCATGGGTCAGGTATACAACTTCATGAAGTGTGTGTCGACCCAGGGGGAAGATATGTATTGGTACTCTGCCGCAAAGATAACTACGATGACCCACAGTTTTACTGCTCCCTACATAGTAAGCTTGCGAACCATGGAAATATACCACAACTCCAAGGTGGGGATTTTAATTGCATACCGTCTCTTGGCTGGATCGATCTAGGCCCCCCCAGAAGACCATCGACAGCAGCCAGAGCTATAAGCTGCAATAGCTGAGGCAGATGGTTTGGTAGACGTCCAGCATTTCTGCTCCCTGCAGGGCAGGGAATACACTCATTACTTGTCCGTTTATGACATTTATACTTGTATCAACCTCTAGTTGGCCCCACGTGGCTTATTGCCCGTTATAAGCCAATGTGAGCATCTACCTCGTACATACTCAGATCACTCACTGGTAAGACTGACATTAATGGTTGGGGATATGCAGCTGAGGGCTTTTACCTGGCATTTCCCGCAATATTCATTATCAGACACATTGCATTGTTAGGGATTGAGCAGGCGATTGATGGCTATTTCCGCAATAACCTGGGGAGTTTGTCCCAGATGGCCACGATTTTGGAGGCATATAATGCCTATATACCCGGCATAACCATTTCAAAGCATGCAGGTGTGCTCAGATCCATTAGAGATCACTTGCAAAAACTGGAGAAGGAGTTAGCTGTGCTGGAGTGCACAACGCATGTGGGGTCAGAGCCTGGGGTGTTAGCACAGATTAGGGAAAAGTTGGATGAATACAACAAACCGGTGTAGACTGATATAACACATCTAGGGAAATATGCTGCTGCTAGGCTGTATGGAGGAGGCGAGAGAACTAGTGCCACGTTGACGACCCTGACTCAGCCCGGTAGAGGAAGCAACGATGTGCTAGTGTTACACAATGATAGTGGAATGCCGGTGTGTGGTGCAGTGCAGATTGTGGAAAGGTTTCGCAGTTATTACTCAGAACTGTACAACTCGCAAAGTCTGTGTGCAGAAGAGTTTGCAGATTATATCTAGCTCATATTGAAATAAAGTGGCTGTCCAATGCACACAGGGAGCGGCTGATGGCCCACCTCCACCAACTGAGATTGCTGCTGAGCTAAAAGACATGCCCAGCGATAAAGCACCCGGTTCTGACGGCCTGACAGTGGCCTTCGACAAGGCCCACCAGGACCATCTCATCCTGCACCTAGTTTATCTCTTTGAGGAGATGACCCGCAAGGGTACCATGCCTCCAACTATGTGCGAAGCCATGCTGATTACTCAGCTAAAGCCAGGTAAACCACCCGAGCAGTGCTCCTCATACAGGCCATTGTCTTTGCTCAATACCTATATGAAGCTCTTTGCTAAAATCTCGGCAAGCAGGCTGGCCCCTCTGCTTCCTGGGATAGAATACTTGGGCATGTTTAAATGACATGAATCTACGGAGGTTTTCTGGTATCAATATGTATTGTGTCTCGTGTTTATTGGATTGACTCCTCTGACATGTGCCTCAACTGTCTCGCAAAACTTTGAATGATATGCATTTTTTTCCCCAATTATGTTCTCACCTCCCAATGTGTGATATGTTGGTCCAAAAATGGATACTGTACTGCTTATATGTGTACAAAAGGATAAATAAAGTTGAAAAAACAAAAAACAATGTGCCTCCTCAACCCTGACACAAGTTTCATGCTCCAGGTGACTGGCATGCACCCAGGTGGCACCTTAAAGGTTGCTCCAGTTTCTCTGTGTTCTGGCTGACCAGCTGGCACTTTCTGTAGCCCCTGCCACCAAGAAAGGAATCTGTCCCCCTGCCAGGCAGTGTGATTAGTCCCAGGAGTTAAGAACAAAGACTTGGGCAGAACGGATGTCACACCTCCCTCCCCCCAAGTATCCTAATGAAGAGGCACATAAAGGGAGTGAGCTTCAATTGCTGCACTGCCTCTGAAATGCATCAGGGCTGAATCCCAGTGGAGGAAACAGCCCTGCTCCTGCTCCAGACACATGTGCACCCAGGCAGGTGGACAATTAGCTATTAAGGGATGTGTACACCCCCAAAAGGCTGACCATACCTCCAGGGTGAGCAGCCTGGTCTGTACACCACAATTTGATTTCTGCCATCTTTAGGAATGACAGAAAGAGTGTTCTGGGTAGAAAAGATGACCGACACCCTCGAATGTGGTCACCTTGTGGGCGACTAGCTGCAGTGACTAGCTGCCATTGGCTACAAGTTTTCACACCCCTATCTCCCCTAAATCTGGGATTTAAGTGATACCCTGACACCAGAACCACAGATCTGAAAAACTTGCATCAAGGAAGGACCAAGAGGAGACTCATGTTGCTGACAATAGGACTTTGCCCACAGTACCAAAGCAAAAGAGGGATACTTTGTCCTGAGGCAACAGACTTGGAACTGAGTGAACAACCCTTGTCGTTGGTTAAAACCTAGAACTTCAGAAGAGAGGGGCCCTTGTGAAAGCCAGAAGCACCCTCAGTCTCCCCTGGACTAATGGCAATATTCCCCTGCAAACTGCAGGTAAAAACATTTGCCGTATTCATAGAATCTCTGGCCATCGGACCCTCCTTGGAATCACCCAAATCCAGGTGGTAAAGTGCATTGTGGGAGTTGTAGTCCCAGCTGTCCCAAAGTTTCAGGCCATTCCCTTACTCCTCCAAGCTCAGTGAAGTTCCAGTACCTTCTTGCTGTGATTCCTGCTGCTAAAGCTTGTTGGTCACCAATTCCGTACCCGACCCCCACAACCATCATTCACTGTCAGCAGCTGCATATCTATTTTTTTTTTGCATTCTGTTTCTTGCAGTACTGTGTAAGTCGTTACCCAGCCATACCACATAATATTCCAGTTTCCTTCAATGACAAATACAAAACAGAATTGTATTCCTGTTATTCATTTGTAGCCTTCTCTTGTTTTGGTGGCAAGACTTTGCGTTGGCCATGGACATATTTCTCTGAGAGGGATTACAGATGTGGTTTTTGCTCTTGGTTCATTAGGAGCACACATTCTTCCCCATCCTACTGGACTATTTCCTCTGTCAGGTTAAGAGTTCAGTGACAATCAAAGCTTGGTCATTCTTCAACCTCTTTTTGATATTCTCTGCTAGCCCTTGAGATTTTAACTCTTAGCTCAGTCTTCTATACTGTCCAGCTCCCTCAATTTGGGCACACTATCATTTATTTTTATAAGTTATAATTCACGTCAACAAAGATACTGCTCACCCCAACTCCTTCGGCCTTGGAAAACCTTTTTTCATCACACCACACAACTATGTTAAGAAGCAGTGCTATGAACTGGAGAAAATATAAGGACCGTAAAGTCACACATATGACTCTCACCAGAGCTTAGAGTTCCTTTTAGTAGGCGTCCTATGTCCCAGAACTACTATAAGATATGACATCCTGTTTGATTTGTTTTGTATCTTGCTGATAAGGGGACAGTCATAGCTGCCCTAGTTGTCACTCACTTCCCTCTTGATATTCCTGGATGCTGCCATCATTTGGCTTTTCTATCCAATCCTTCAGACCTCCGACTATCGATGTGAAGCCAGCAGATCACATAGAGTCACTTATGTAATACAGCCAGCAGTCTAGTAGCTGGGGAGGGCGGAGACAGAGGGTCGAGGGAAGAGGAGGAGTCACGAGGGGATATGGCAGTTAGGACAGGGACAGCGTGAGAGTTAGATGTGAGAATAAAGCTCTCAGTGGTTAACGATAAATACACGACGTGTCTGTGGTTCTTGTGTAGCACGATGCTACAACTGGCGACGAGGGTGGGATGACCAAGCCCCACTGACCACAGAACGGCAGAAATCGTGCAGAGCTGATCGCGTTGAAGCGCGATTCACGTGTGGCTGGGAGGACGCTGGTGAGTGCAGAGGTCGGGAGCCCACCCTGACCCTGTCTTGTGCCCAAGAGTAAAACGAGGAGTGCCCCAGCACTGGAGACGCTGTCCCCGAGGGTCTGCTGGCGAGCGCCGTTGAGCGCGCTGAAGTGTGAGCTGGAAAGCTCTCTGAATGCCGGCAAACCTCACGCTGGATGCGTGAGTTTCGGCACGCCGTCGCGAGGAAGATCGCGGGAAGCTGCAGAAGAAGGCGGGAGCCCACCCCGACCTCACCTGAGCAGTCGCTGTGAGGGAGAAGCAGGATTTGAGGTGTGCCACCTGTCAAAGATGCCCGCTGGTGAGTCCGGAATGATGAGGGCTGAATGAGCCACGAGAGAAAGCCTCGTGTGTATGCAGTGACGGCGGCCATCTTGGAGTCAGGCAGGCCTTCGAGACAGACCCCTTGATTTTCAGGGAGCGGCCATTTTGAAGTCAGGCACACAGTAGCCTAAGCAAGCATTGGCAAAAACAAGTAAACAAGCATTGGCGGAAAGAGACACAAACAAGCATTGGCGTGACCAAGCATTGGCAAGTGCAAACAAACAAGCATTGGCAAGATGAAATAAACAAGCATTGGCAAGTGAAAATAAACAAGCATTGACGAGAGCAAGCAAGCATTAATAAACAAGCATTGACGAGAGCAAGCAAGCATTGGCAAGTGCAAACCAACAAGCATTGATAAGAAGAAATAAACAAGCAGTGGCAAGAATAAATAAGCAAGCATTAGCAAGTAAACACAAATAAGCATTGATAAAAAGACCTAAACAAGCATTGGCGAGAACTCATCAAGAAACAGGACCCATAGAGGGAGTGGAAAGAGGACGACGACGCAATGGCAACCTCACCACAACGGCAGCCCCTGGTTGCGGGAGGATCACACCTGCGAGCTCCGGAATGTCTGACCGTGACCACCGGAGGGAGCATGGGCCCCAAGTGGCAGGAATGGTTAGAGGACTTCGAAGACTATGTTGAGGGATCCAAGGTGACGTAAGACAAAGAGAAGTTAATTGCCCTCCGCAACCTCGCAGGCCGAGAAATAAGCAAAATAATAAAGGATCTTCCACCTGCTGAAACAGGGACGTATAACAAAGTGCGTGAGGCACTGAACAAAAAATTCCTTCACAAAAGAAACGTAGATTATGAGCGCCATACATTCCATCAAGCACGCCAAGGAAAGGAGGAGGCGATGGGTGCATTCATCACCAGGCTGCGACGACTGTCGAGATACTGCGAGTTTGAAACGTTCTCGCCTGACGCTGCAATCAAATCGCAAATTATAACAGGTTGCCACTCAGAGACACTTAGGCGACGGTTATTGAGGAAACCCCATGAATTAGAAGAGATTGAAGAAATGACCCGCATTTATGATCAAGCGGAGGAACACGCTGCCACCATTGAAACAGGTCACAACACCAGCCATGAGCAAGTGCACCGTATTCAAGAACGCCCGAGTGGCAGAAGGAAATATTCGCCGGAAAACAACTGGAGGCATAGCACGTCGTCTCACCAACGGCGTCCGGAATATAGGAGAAGGGAGCTCAGGCGAAGAGATCGGAAGACAGAAAGGACTAAGCGATGCTACCGGTGTGGACGTGACTATCCCCATGTGGACACCTGTCCGGCCATGGGCCAACGGTGCAGGAAATGTGGGCGGTCCAATCACTTCGAAGCAATGTGTGGGGACTACCACCGAAACAAGCGGAGTGAACCGACGAGGTCGTCTCGCTCAGACACTCGGAAACATCACATAGGAGCTGTTGAAGGAGAACTTGTCCGGTCCCCAGGCTCCTCACATTCTAGCCGGGAATCACGCAGGTCATGTTGGGAACGCCGATCCCCATCCCGGGACTCGAGCTCATCATCCTCCCGAGACTCCACCTACACAGTGGAATACCTAAACATGATTGCAGACCCCGATCAGCTAAAAAAATATCCGCGACTAGACATTAAAGTGGGGAATCACAACACTAAATTTGTCATGGATAGCGGTGCTTCGCTGAACTACATTCCAGTCACAGAGCATGACAAAATGGTCCCAAAGCCTCCACTGACGTTTGCACCGGTCCGCGTTTTCACGTGGATGTCCAACAAACCACTCCCCTGTCTGGGCAAGTTTCACACAACGCTCACGCATGGCACCATCACCATACAGGCGGTCATTCACGTCATCAAAGGGCCTGAGGCCGACTGCCTTCTCAGCCTCCCCACCGCGGAGCGGCTTCGCCTGGTGGAGATTCTTTTCAAAATCAACAACACACAGGACTACGTCACTAAGTTTCCCGAACTCTTTCAGGGTCTAGGCAAGCTGAGAGGTTGCCAAGTTCGGCTGCACATCAATGAACAGGTCAAGCCTGTTGCGCAGCACCCACGACGGGTTCCCTATCATCTTCAGAGTGCGGTTGAAGAGGAACTCCAAGAACTGCTGTCAGCGGACATCATCGAGCGCACGGATGGCCCGACGCCGTGGGTATCGCCGGTGGTCATCGTACCGAAAAAAGGGACTCCCAACAAAGTGAGATTGTGCGTCGACATGCGTTTGCCTAATACCGCAATTGAAAGAGAGCGGCACCCTGGCCCACACCTGAGCGATATGATCGCTGCTCTGAATGGCGCAAGGGTGTTTTCAAAGTTGGGCTTGAATAAAGGTTATCACCAGTTAGAACTAAATGTCAAGTCTCGCTACATCACCACGTTCGCTACCCACCTAGGACTGTTCCGGTACAAACGGCTGAGCTTTGGTGTCTCGTCCGCCGCGGATATTTTCCAAGAAGCTATCCTCCAGATCATCCAACACATTCCGAACACGCTGAATTACAGCGACGAGATCCTGGTCTATGGATCTGATGTGAATGAGCATGACATCGCTCTTGATCGCGTTTGCCATGCCCTGCTGGAGGCCAATCTGACGCTGAACAAGGAAAAATGTGAATCTCACAAGGCCACTCTGAAGTTCTTCGGTCATATCTTCTCCGACGAGGGCATGAAGCCTGACCCGGATAAGATTGCGACATTGAACAACACCACCAGC
This sequence comes from Triturus cristatus, assembly GCF_964204655.1. Lineage (NCBI taxonomy): Eukaryota > Metazoa > Chordata > Amphibia > Caudata > Salamandridae > Triturus > Triturus cristatus. Next base: position 521,486,801 of record NC_140594.1, read on the forward strand.
CCGCAGGACGTTAATGATTTGAGATCTTTCCTAGGGATGGCCAGTTATTGTGCCCGCTACATCCGGGACTACGCGACTATCAGTCACCCTCTTCGGATCCTGACCAAGCTCGGTCAGCCGTTTGACTGGACACCTGAGTGTGAAAGGGCGTTCACGGAGATAAAGCGTGCAGTGGAGTCGGCCGACAGCCTTTCCTATTTCAATCCACGACGGAAGACAGAGATCACTGTTGATGCCAGCCCTGTTGGACTAGGGGCCATCCTGGCCCAATATGATAATGACTCTGATCAGAGGCGGATCGTTGCATATGCTAGCCGCAGCCTGTCGGATCCTGAGAAGAAGTACTCCCAGCCGGAGAAGGAAAGTCTTGCTGTAGTGTGGGCGTGCGAACATTTTCATGTGTTCATATATGGCAAGCACTTCACCCTGATCACGGATCATCAGGCGCTACTCACCATCTACGGCAATCCCAAATCCAAAATGCCTCCGAGAATTGAGAGGTGGGGTCTCCGACTTCAGGAGTACACGTTCACAATTATTCATAAACCGGGGAAGGCGGAGAACCCGGCTGACTACATGTCCCGTCATCCTCAACCATCTTCAGAATCGAGCCCCTCGGTTGCCGAGGAATATATTCACTTCGTGACTACCCGAGCACTGCCACCGGCCATTCCAATGGACGTCATTCGGGAAGTCACCGCCCAGGACACCATCCTGCAAATAGTGGTACACCGGATCCGCACGAATAAATGGAGACATACAACACAAGAAGAAAACACAGATGCGACGACTCGGAAAGAGATTCAGGCATTCCGGCACGTCTGTGAAGAACTATCGGTCACCACGGATGGAGTCATCTTAAGAGGCCAACGACTCGTCATCCCCAGTCAACTACGGCAGGGAGTTATCGACTTGGCCCATGAAGGCCATAGAGGAGTGGTGTCTACAAAGAGAGCCCTATGAGAACGTGTTTGGTTCCCTTTCCTGGATCAGATGGTGGAGTCCACGCTGAGGGACTGTCACCTCTGTCAGCTGACCAGCCAAAGTAATCCACCGGCACCGCTACAGATGACCACTTTACCCAGTGGAGTATGGCAAGAAATCGCCATGGACTTTTATGGGCCACTGCAGTCTGGCAAATATGTAGTTGCCATAATTGATGAATACTCGCGATTTCCCATAGCTCAAATCATATCATCTACTAGCGCCTCTTGTACTCTCAAGGTGCTGGATGAAGTGTTTGCAACATGGGGTGTCCCCAGAGAAGTCAAAACAGATAATGGGCCCCCATTCAATGGACAGGAATTCAGTGCCTTTGCGAAGCACATGGACTTCAAACACCGCAAAGTCACGCCACTCTGGCCCCAAGCAAATGGCACCATTGAGAGGTTCATGGCCACGATTAAAAAGACATTTCAGCAGGCGTCCGCCGAGAAGAAAGAACTACAGGCAGCTCTGACGGAAGTCCTCAGAGCGTACCGGACAACACCACACTCTACTACCGGATAATGCCCTGCCACCCTCATGCTAGGGCGACCAATGAGGAATCGCATCCCAACCTGGGAGGGCGCCTTGCAAGCTGTATCACCAAGTCTCCTCCATCAGGACATGGTAGTGACGGTCAAGCACCACAAGGACAAAATGAAATCGTATGCTGACGCAAAGAGAAGAGCGAGGTCTCCGTCCTTGCATGAAGGTGATCACGTTCTCGTCAAACAGGAGCAGCGAAAAAAGACTGATTCCCGTTTCCGTGATGAGCCATTGGTAGTCACCCACCAGAAGGGCACCATGCTGACCGCGGAATCTGAGCAGCGCAGAATAACTAGAAATGTCTCTCACTTCAAGAGGTGTCCGCGAGACCCGAATGGACCAGGGATAGACATGACTCTCCTACCCGCAAGTGAAGAACATGACCCTATCGACGCTGGGGACCGAGGGCAGCAAAGTGAGCCAGTGGCGAGTGCGCCCACCGGGAACATGCCACTGCGGCCACGGCGTGAGATCCGGCCACCCAAGAGACTCATTGAGGAGATGGACTAGAGCACTGTTGCTCTGTTATTTTATGAAGAAAAGGGGAGATGTAATACAGCCAGCAGTCTAGTAGCTGGGGAGGGCGGAGACAGAGGGTCGAGGGAAGAGGAGGAGTCACGAGGGGATATGGCAGTTAGGACAGGGACAGCGTGAGAGTTAGATGTGAGAATAAAGCTCTCAGTGGTTAACGATAAATACACGACGTGTCTGTGGTTCTTGTGTAGCACGATGCTACAACTTATATCCACGGGTGCTAGCTGTCGGATAAGCATACTTTCTAGTGTATAAAGCCCATGCTCTCTTTTGTACAAAGGCTTATCATTGACGTTTGCCCCTGGAAGGCAAGAGCTCCAGTTCAACCCTTCATTACCAAACTGCCTGGCCGCCAGTTGCGGCTGCTATGAAATAAAAGTGGTGAGAAAGCGCGGGGGGGGTGCAGTTCAGGAGCAGCACAGGGTGCAGCGCAGGGGGGACAAATAAGAAAAAAATAAAATACTACTTACCTGCTGCCCGCTCTTCTAGACTCTCAGAAGTCCATGCACAGGCTCCCAGACTCCCCCACCCCTATCCATACGCTGCTCTCATGCTCGTACTACCCAGCATGAGAGAAGCGCCGCTATTGGTCTGAGTGTGCTGGATTGATGCTCAGACAGGCCCTTGGAGCATGTGTCTGTTCTCAACCCAGCTGTGCAGCACAGCTTGGGTGGACAGATCTAAATGTGCATGTTGTTTTGCCCATCCTAAGAATTCTGACAAAACTGACATGCTTACTTGCAGCAGTGCTCACCACTCCTCCTCCATACTGCAGCTGCTGTCCATCACGATGGCCTGGCCTCGCTCTTGACTCAGCTCAGAGAGGAACAATAAAACGATAATAACTTGTTTCATTATCATTTTATTTTTCTCATGTTTTCGCTGCTGAGAGAGCACTGATGCAACGTTCCTCCACCTTAACGGAGGAGCCGCTGCTGCTGGGCGCTCATTCATACAAGGCAGTACACCAAACAAGCATGTGCCCCGCTCATGTTAAGTCGTTTAGAGAATAAAGGATAAGATATTCAGTGGAAATGATAGACAAAAGCCACAGAGAACAGTGGATGGAAATTACAAAGCATACGTTTATGAGAAAGAGAAAAGTCCTAGCAAAAGGGGAACTTCAAATTGAAGGGACATTAAAGCAAGGCTGCTGCAGGAGACTATCAAGTTGGTGAGGCCGAGAGAAGATTGGCTTAGAGTGAAATCCACAAAAGGTGAGCCCAACTACAGCACTGATGAAACCTCTGTATGGTCCATATAATGACACATAAATATGAAACTACCGGCAAAAGGGCTTTACTGTCAAGAATCATCTTTAGAGTGAATACCTAAAAACACAACAATATTTCAATGTAATTTTTTTTACCGGCCTTCATGTTTTCTTTGACATTTCTTAATCCCTTATTTAAATCAGTAGACTTTTTAAGTGACAAAATTAACACTATAACACTGCATACTTACTTGCGTTTGCAAGCAATGTAGCTGCCGTTTGCATATGAGCAGAAGCCATAGTAAACACTTCTCAAGTTCACATCAAAACATGAATCCGGACCTTGCTGGGCTCCTGAGAGAAAATAAAAGTAAAACAGATCAAAAACACATAACTGGGAATGACAATTATCTTTGGTAATGTTTGCTGTTTACCCAGTGCTAAAGACTTTTCTGAACACATATGATGACTGCTCAAGACCAGCAGTGTTGGTTCTATTGAAAATTACTCTTTACCCCCTCATTGGTCCCACTTGTACTTGTCCTCACTGAATGAGGATGCACTGTCCACCACAGGAAGCACCTACTCAAGTATGACGCTGAAGTTAGCTTCTTATTTAGCTTCTTATTCAGCCAGCATCTTATTCGCAGACTGAAGTGAGCTTCTTATTCGGCCAGCTTCATATTCGCAGGCTGAAGCCTTCTTCTTATTCGAGCAGCATCTTATTCGCAGGCTGAAGTTAGCTTTTTTTTTTGGCCAACAATTTATTTACCCAGCATTTTATTTGCATGCAACATTTAATAAAAAATACAACATTAAATGCTAACTCCATTTTATCGGACTTTGCATTGCCATACCATGTACATGTTGTGTTTAAATCAGAACACATACCACTATTATGCCTAGTAGGATTTAGTCTGACACAAGACAGCTGTCCACCAAAACACAGGAAAATTTTGCTACACTAAAACTTTATATTCATCTTAAGAAACAGAGCACCTCTGTGCCATACCTGTATGTGAATTGTCTGAGCCAATCATAATTTGTGGTGCCATATTTGTCATCCTGACCTCAAGGCACCCTTAATACGTAATCTTAATTTTCCTATAGGATATTTATATTGGCTCACAAATATTTTAAACTCACTGTGTCTCTCTATAAGCTCCATAGACTGTGCCAAGCAATGTTTCCACCAGGGGCCACTGTGCCACCCTCATGTCAATGCATTCCTATGCAGTTAAAGACTAATAAGTAATCATCCTTTCTCCCATTAAGGTCACCCCTCTACACTACCTGTATGTAAATTGCTTGAGTAAAGCAAACTTTGTCACACCAGGTGGCACCAAACTAGTCGTCCTCACTTTGATGCATTGCTACAGAGTTAGATACGAATAATTAATTGTTGTTTTCTTATAGGAACACCAAATTGGCTAACAAATATGTAGGATGTTTTCCAAACACACCACATCCCCCTACTAGCTCCATGAAGATTTAGCCTGAGCCAAGCGATGTTTCCGCTTGTGCCCACTGTGCCACTCTCAAACCAATGCATTCCTAAAGAGTTATAGGCAAATAAGTAACCACCCTTTCTCCCATCAAGATCAACGTGGCTCTCCAATTTTCATATTGATTCTAATAAGGGGAGGGGGGCAGCCCTCTATAGTATCTATATGTGAATTGCCTGAGCAAAGCAAAATTTGTCACAACAAGTGACACAAAATGATGTGCACTAACCTCAATGTATTCCTGTGCGATCATGTCCAAATAAGTAATTGCAGTTCTCCTGTAGGAAAATGGCATTGACTCACACTTATGTAATTTGTTTTTCAAACACACCACCTCCCCCTATAAGGTCCAGTAGGTTTTAGCCTGATCCAAACAACGTTTCCACTAAACCTTGGGCCCATTGTGCCACCCACCAGCCAATGACATTCCTAAGGAGCTACAGCCAAATAATAAAACATCCTATCTCCCATGATGATCAACATGGCTCCCCGATTTTCATATTGATCCTAATAAAGAGACCACCCATCTATACTACCTATACGTGAATTGCCTGAGCCAAGAATAATTTGTCACAGCAGTGGCACCAAACTGGTTGCCCTCAACTGAATGGATTCCTATGGAGTTAATCTGAATAAGTAATTGTGGTTCTTTTATAAAACACATTGGCTTACAAATATATATTTTGGGGTATAATCACAAGAACATGTGATAACTACCACAAGTGTAGCTTAACCAAACTCTCAACATCGCAGCCCATCGCAGGAAAATAACCCAGTGTCAACGTGGAACTCACAACAAGGCGGTACCATGTGATAGTCTGCCGAAACCCCGGACAATGTCCGCGATACAACCACCTCGATGGAGATAAAAACACAATCTACAACATCAAAAATCCTGCGATGGGCCAAAGCGCGATGAGGAAATCAGCGATAAGCAGCACCAGGCCTGCAACACACACCTGGCCGGCGGGAAAAATTACCATAAAAGTAGAAAAAAACACCCAAACACCAACTGACTAACACCCAAGCACCATGGAGGAAGCCGGAGCAGGCGCAGAGGACAAGCGCAACCTCACAAGCACCCCGGACGACCAGCCCGAGACCTTGGGGACAGGGAAGGGCAAGGACATGAAGAAGAGGAAGACGAAGTTCAGTCCGCAGGCGAACAGGATCATAGTCACGGAGGTGATGGAACACCATCAGCAACTGTTCATCACCTCCAACGTGTCATTGTGCACCAAAACTGGACTATGGCGGGACATCGTGGACAAGGTGAATGCAGTCAGAGAGCACAAGAGGATAATGGACAAGGTCAAGAGGCGATGGAATGACATCAAGTGGAAGATCAATGAGAAACTCGCAGCCAACCAGAAGGCAGCACTGCAGACTGGAGGTGGGGGCCGAGAGCCACAGCTCGAGCTGGATGACATGGAGGAGCTGGTGTCGAAAGTCATCAGTGTGGATACTGTGGCCGGAGTCGGGGGACCGGACACTGCTCGACAGGACACAACACAACCGCAACAGAGTGAGTGACCACCAGGTACTTGGGGGACAAGTGGAGAGGGCCACGATGGCACACATGCACAATCAAGCAGAGCACAGCGCACAACCTTAATGACTCTGGGTCATCGCCCAGATCCACAGACTGTCACAATGTACAATGCCATGCTGTCTGAATATCAACATGTACCATGCGGCTACATACATGTGGACACATTCCAATACACCATCTCCCCTTCAAATTGCAGGGTCACCGTCAACACCCCCTGCAGAGCACTCCCAGCCACTCTTCACTGATGATGAGGAGGACAACCCCAGCATCGACACACAAGCCCTCCTAGACATCATTGACATCATCCGTGACTCACCTCCAGGATCAGGGCTGACCAGCTGCATCGAGGAGACCCCACCCACCACTCAAACCACCCAGCAGGAGGCACCCATGGCCCCGCCAGTCTCCCAAGATCCCCGGGAACAACACAAGTGTAAAACAGTGTAAAAAACAACACAGCAACACAAGTGTAAACACAACACAGTGTTTATGTGACAAAACGCCAGTCCCTAAACCTTCCCTTTACTTCATGTGAGTCACCCCTATGGTAGGCCAAAGGACAGGGTGCATTGTAAGCATAAGGTAGGACAAGCCCTGATGTGTGTGGCATGTCCTATATAGTGAATTACAGCCATTTTCGTTTTTCACTATTGCAAGGCTACCTGTTCTCATAGGCCAGAATGGGCTGTTAGAATTGTTACATTCTATGATCCTAACAGACCCAGGGAACATGGAAGAAATTCGAGTTTAGTATGCCCGAACTCAGAATAATAAAATACATCTGTTAGTAAAGTTTATTTTAATATTCTGTGTTTGCAAACACCACTTTTAGAAAGCTGGTATTTGCTTGCCTAACCATTTCAGCCCGCCTCTGCTATGATGTGTATCTGCTGTCTGGTTTCTGTGAGTGACAGGGCTGGGGAATTCCAGAGGGGCAGGGCTAGGTAGCCTGGTGGTGAGTAGAGAGATTGACATCCAGATGGGTGGGAGGAGTGCACCTGGACTCTGAATAGGGCTGTGCTCTGCCACCACAATGCTGGCTCCACCTTCTGTGGAGTGGCTGATGTCTCTGCCCTGCACCCTGAATGAAAAGTCAGAGACATGTCAACAAAGTCCTCAGGAACTGGTTCTGGCTGGGCAAAGGCCCCTCTACCCCAGAGGAGTACTGTCCCTGACCTGGGGGATTGGCCTGCAGTGGTTGCCTTGCTGCTGAAGGAGAGGAGAAAGACTACAAAAGACTTTATTTCAACTTGTGCTTAAAAGATCTCCAAGGGCCTGCGTAGAGCTGGCCTCCTGTTAAGAAGTCCCAGGAACAAAAGGACTTCACCCCAAGCTTCCCCCTGAACTCTGCTGTGTGAGTTCTGCCCCTCCTAGAGTGCTGGAACCAGTTGTGGGGCCTCTGGGAGCTGTGCCTGCTGTTGGGAAGCTGGCCAAGAAGAAAGAAACCAAAGATCTCCACTTTTTCACGCACAGCCGGCTTAGCGATAAAATTTCAGTCGCACCGCTCGTTAGCGTGCAGAATTTTATCGCTGAGGAAATCGTCGCAGAGCCTGCTGCCGCTAAGCCCGATCAGCGCTGGGAAAATCGTCGCCCCGCTCGTTAGCGGGCCGAATTTGATCGCTACCAGCCCAGATCCCTGCTCCGCCTGTTAGCGGGCTGAATTCGATCGCTGCGAACATCGTCGCAGAGCCTGCTGCCGCTGAGCCAGATCAGCTCTGGAAAAATCATCGCCCCGCTTGTTAGCGGACCGGATTTGATCGCTGCGGACATCGCCGCACATCCAGCCAAGATCCCCGCTCCGCCTTTTAGCGGGAAGAATTCTATCGCTGCGTACTTCATCGCAGAGCCTGCCGCTGCTGTATGAAATCGTCGCAGACCAAGCCAAGATCATCGCACCGCTCGTTAGCGTGAGTAATTTTATCGCTGCGAAAATCGTCGCAGACCCAACCACGATAATCGCTGGTGAAATTGTCGCCCCGCTCGTTAGCGGGCCGAATTTTGACGCATCGTGCCTTAGCGAGTACATTTCTACCGGATAAGCTACACCTTGATTTTTAACGCTGAAGCGCCACTAAGAACTTTTATCGCATCACCAGGTACTGTGGGTTAAAACTGACGCTAAGGTGAATGATTTTGTCGCTAACCTAAGAACTCTTTCTGAAATCATATTCTTGAACTGTGTATGTCCTTTTTGTCGTTATTTGGTCTTGTGCTAAGTTCTTATATAAAAGATCACTATTTTTGATTTAAATCTAGTGTGGTGTCCATTTGTGGTGTTGTCACTGAGTTACTGTATATGGTCACAAATGCTTAACCTATAACGCTCTGAGATAAGCCTTGTCTGCTCGCGCCAAGCTACCTAGAGGGTGAGCAGGGGTTGTTTTAGGAGTGTACCCCCTTACCCTGACTAGAGGAGAGGGTCCCTGCTTGTCACAAGTACCTACCTGTGCCAACCAGAGATCCCTAATTCTAACACGCATACCATAGTTGAACTGTATGTGCGGTAGGTCCTAAGAGATCTGTTTTCTGCGTTTTATTATAGAGTATTCGGTTGATTCCCCCTGTTTCTTGGGCATGTCTATCTAACCGGTAAGCAGGTTCAGTTTGGGGCGAATGGAGCCATTGATTGATCACGGCCAATTGAGAGGCCCAGTAATACATCTGGACGTTTGGGAGTGCAATGCCACCGTCATACCAGCTTTTGAACAGTTTAGCCATGGCTATCATAGCGAGTTTTCCATCTAAAAGGAGATTATTCACCTGCGACTTTATTGCTCTAAAATATGACGTAGGGACCAAGAAAGGGGTTTGTGTAGGGCATAGAGAAATCTGGGGAGTGCCATCATTTTGAAGAGCGCTGCTCTTCCCAGCAGGGTAAGGGGTAGTGATTTTCAGTGTTTGGCATCTCAGCGCAGTCTTTGCAGACGTCCCAGAACATTTCTGGTCATAACGTCATCTGGGTCTGATGTGACATGGATCCCCAGGTATTTGAAGCTGTCTGTTACCACCTTCACCTCACAACCCCTAGGCAGCGCCGGAGGGGGGCCGTCCAGGATATACAATACCGATTTACCTCAATTGATGGTGTATCCGGAATATTTTCCGTATATTTCGCATATGTTTAAAAGTCTGTGTAAGGAGCGTTTTGGGGATGCCAAATATAGCAGAATGAATGTCCAAAGAGTAACGCAGGTGCGAACCCATCTGTCGCACTGCGAGAACAGGAATGTATCCTTATCAACAACAACTTCTCATTTCCTTTTTGAATGGTAATCATCTTGTTCGAGGTAAACCAGTCAGTAATCCACAATCTTTTTCCATGATTCATCAATGCTTCTAACATACCAGCGAAAACAGCGTGATTCAAACATGATTCATTTTTCATTTTCACATATCTACTGCATGCCCTCCGGGCCTTCGACAGCGACACGTTCAAAAGAATCATAGAAAGCAAGTTGGCTCAAAAGATGTTTATTGCTTTTCACCCAATGCATTTCGGGCCACAGGGGCCCTTCGTCAGGGGTCACTAAAATGGATAACAAAAAAGACATCTCAGCCATATGTAAAAAGCAAACTCTCTGCATTAAACTAAAATAAAATAATACTGTAAGTGTAAAAACAAACCCAAATGTCAAGCCTTATTGCAATTTGAACCCTGAAACTCCTTAAACTCATCTCCTCCCTCCAATAATTCATCCCCTACTCAAACAAAAATAAAAATAAAAATGAACCCAGCACGTGAAAACTCATTAATAAACCCACTAACCCACAACCCATTCAATCATTCCCTTTATCAACATAGCCTCCCTTAATTAAACCTCTCTGTTAAACCCACCCTGCTTGCAAATCCTGATCGCCATCCCTTCAATGCACTATACAAATATAAACGAGTGAATCACCTTGAAAGCGACAAGCGGCAATAACATCGTAACGTGCAGCAACATACGACAATGTCAGCATTCAATTTTGACTCAAACCCTTCCACCGTAGTTTTAACCTCGTGCACTATAGGAAACAGGTGTGATTCTAACCCATGACCTAGTCTGGTTGAAATTCGAATCTTTAAAGAAACAGCACCCAGAATGTTGTCGAAGGAATAAAACCAAAACAATCTCCATTCAACATCAACGTTTCACATGCTACATTAGCTCTATCCTACTTAAAGCTGCTCAAATTGAATTTCGAACCCTCCCAAATCAAAACCCAAGAAGTAAAAACGAATACATCTAATGCTCACAAGAATACAACGAAATAAATGAATGAATAAATAGACTGATACAGCACCAAATCAAAAACCTCAAATATTTACAGAGTTGTAACGCCCCATACACTTGAATCTGTTGTCTTAGTCCGTGATATTACATTATCCATACATGAGCGTCACTTGGATTGTTCTGAAGTACTCCAATTTTTGAGACCCCAGAGGTGCTAGGGGTAGCACCCTATGACTTCGAGTACTTCCTGATGTGGTATTATAAAATTCTGCATATCTTGATAATATAACAAAGAACTTGGCAACAGAAGCTGAAATATGAAAAGACATCTTTATTAAACTCAAATGAGTGAGACTACGTCGCACAGAAGCCTTAGCAACTGAATGAGGCAGTCTGCAGAACAGAAACCAGTCTCCTCTTTTATGGAGAATGTTACGCTCTGGGCAACACCGCCCTTCTCTTGCAGTTGGTCATTCACATGTATACATTGCAAACGAAAAGGCAGAGTCATGATGATCATCCCACATTCCAGTTAAGCCAGCCCGTAATTATTTACCCAGCAAGGCTCAGATCCCACATCAGATATCGATAGGCCCCAATAAACATGAGCATCTCCTGTTTTGGGAAACAAGCCATAAAGCAGGAACAGTCAGGTGTGAAAGAGATTAGCTGGAGGCTTGTGTAGGATGAAAAGACTTTATGGTGTGTCAAGCCCTGATGCTAATCACAGGTGGCCAGAGGACGGGGAACTCGTGAGACCAGTTTGACCTGGGGCTGCCCAGGTCACAGAAAAGTCAAAGAAAGGCACATGTGCTCTAAAAGGCCCGTTTTCGCTTCATGCTATATAGCCTATGTGAGGGCAACCATAAGATGGCCACCGCTACAAAATGGAACCCACGGAGTCAATGTATAATAACGTATACATAGTGCATTCATAGCTAAAACGTTACACAAAGCACTTGTGCATACCGCATTGACCATTCGCGGTTCGCTAATACCGGGATAGACAGGGGTAGGGCCCTGCCTCCTACGCGGTCCCAAATTTTAAAGTACGACAGACCCTCCTTTTGCCCTTACATAGGCAATAACTATACTCTCATCAATCCGAGTCCAGGTCTACAGACATGAAGTCATGGAGATGTTGCTGTAGCATCATCCTATTACTTAGCGACTCTCACGGGACACGTCTCCTTACACATGTAGTAGCACAAAGGCCACATATGGCAGGACAAAATAAGGAATACCTCTATCTGTAGTAGGCAGCATAAGATCACACACCCAATAATTAGTGATGGTCATTACTAACTAGTGTTGATGCAGAAGCTGTACAAAAGAATTGCTTACGAATTCTGATCTTTTAACCTGCTCATGTTCAGGAAAAGGGTGAAAAGAATGCAAAGAAGCAGTAGTAGGAAAGGACATAGGTTGGGAAGCGGGTGCAGAAGTCAATTGGGTAGAGAAAAACAATCCCATCCATAAATGACAATGTCATGTTTAAAAAAGACACTAGAAAACTCGTTATTAAAAACATATAGACAACGGGAGAAAGTAGCGACCACTATTACAAATGAAATAATATTTGTCTACAACCCTGAGCAAAAAGCAAATCCAAAAATTATTTGGTAACATTTTAGGGCTCTTATACATTTTGTATGTTCAGGTGAAACAGTGGTGACCCTCATCAATGCTCTGAGGTGAAAAGGGGGTACTCTTCCACAGAAAATGGATTTTATTCTGCTTATACTAGACAATGCCAGCAAAACAAACAGTCTTCTAACACCTAGTCTATACAATCACACGGAAACCTCTTGTGAAACCACCTATGCCCAGAGTCCGTTCAAAAAGCCTCTCTGGCAGGCTTCTATTGTCCATCAAATCTTCTTCTGTTGTTTTCTTTTGCCTGGGCCTCTTCATTCAAGCCTTTCATGAGAAAAGTACTGCTTAGTTGGAGCGCCCTCCTGGCAAACACCCAGAGCTCACTCGAAAAAGTCTCAATGTCTCAAGGCAGTGCGCCAGTATTTTTCCTTTGCGGCAGGCACTACAGGTAGTGTGCTCTCCATTGATCAAGGGCACAGGTCATCTCGTGCAGATTCGGGACCATTCTCAGACTCCAACACTCGTCATTCAGTGTCAGAGGACGCTAAGGCTGCTCTTCCATGGGCACTGGAATGTAGTGCCTTCTGTCAATCTTGGATCCGCCGGTGCACTGCACTTCCATTGAAGCAAAGGGGGTGTGTGGCCAAAAACTCAGGCCAAGGGGCTCAAGGGACTGCACACTGTCAGAGGTTACCAGCACATGACAGGCGCTCTTTTGCACTGAAATTCTGATTTCTGTGGCAAAAACCATCTCCTCCTTCTTTTCTGATGTTGAACGCCTTCTGATGAAGCAAGTGTGATGCTTTAAACAGTTCATTGTATAACAAGGGGACTGTAAACAGGTGGCCTGTGATTTTCAAAGGAGTGGCCACACGCCATGGGACAATTTTCGTCCAGAATACACTGTCTTTCTCAGGAAGCAATACCAATAAAAAGGCAGTAGGCAAAACAGTGCCTCTAAGCTTTTCAATTGGGTTTCCATGTGAGAGCCTCCATCATCTAAGGGTAGATAACTACACGAGAATTCTATCTAAATGGATGTCTTCACATATGGTGGCATTGTCTAACGGGGCAAACACATTTTTTTTCTGAATGATTACATCTAGGTGTTCCTAAATTCCTTATCCAGAACATCTCAATAGAGAAATCACATGGTACAAATTATCATGGGCATGTAGAAAACTTTCACATCAGGCGCAATATGCAATACACAGGCTAATAGTCAAATATGCAAACAAAAGACAAGAACTAGAGGGTCCTGATATTTGCATGATTAGAACACATCTGATCCCACCAAAAATTAAAGCAGCAGGAACAAAAGGGTAAAAACCACATTAAAAAATAGATATTGAAAATTCGTCATGTTCAAAAGAGGTAAACGTGAGTAATCTCCTATCGGGATGGAAAACTTGTCTTACTATAATATAATATACTTGACAGTCAGGCTGGAAAACATTGAAGCAGGCCTAGGGACAATTCTTGAAAACCAGTCTGGTCATACAAGAGGGGATTATACATAATATGGAGGTTCCTGGTGCATCACTGCAGTCTGGAAGTGTGTACCTGAACAATACACCTACAATAATAAATGGGCTGACTGGTGAAAGGAATACGGAAAAGGGAATTGGAACTAGGACACAACTAAAATCCCCAATAACTAAGCATGATGCGACATCGGTCAGGGAAGAAGCAACAAAAGCAATAAAAAATAAAAAATCTATAGGAAGGACAAGAATTTACTTGGGTGATAGTCAGGCATGTGACACTACACCAAGAGTACGGGTGGTACACAAAAGGCCAAAGTTACATACATTTTAACTCTACCGCTGGCGACTACACCATATACGGTAATCTTAGCTAATGTTCCAGTTCCTTCTGCAGGGAAAAATGAAAACCTAGTTTCCTTTTAAGAAGCAAAGGCCATATGCTACTTAGGAGACAGGACACCATTAACTAATGTAATATAGAAATTAGGCCACCTCGAGTCACAGATCTATAATTTCATCCTTAGGTCCAATCAAGGGTACATAAATGTAAGGCTGCCTGTTCCATTAAGGGAAAGGGCAGTAAGTGACTAACTGCAGGCGACACACTTTGATCCTGTAGATCTCTTTTAGTTTTCTGTAATACCATTATAGCCAATTTAGACATGCACTGGTGAAGTGTTGTCTCTCATGTTCACAGCATGAAATATCATTAGCTGTGGAATTTAGTAACCAGAACAAGTTCAACCAACTGTTGCGTAGCGATGGGCATCGTCATGACCATCCCCTCACAACACAGGTAAACTTGTAGAAGTATCAAAAGCAGCAACAAAAACAACGAAAACATGCAAAAAATAATAAAAACGCACAAAACGTCAAGCCATCAGATATACTTGCTGTATATCAAGCACAAAAAAGCATAGACAAAACAATAGCATATGTAAAATAAGCGGTGACACACAACACCATGTCATGTACTTTTATGCACTGTAAACCTGCAGCCCAAAACCCAATATTTGGACCTGTTTAATTTGTCAGGTTTAAAATCCTTACCCTCCTTTTTGACAGTAGATCACCAGGCAATGGAAATCTGCTGTCAAATATAACGTTACTGTCTCTCTTCTAACATACAGGACCAGCGAGAACAATTCATGATAGGACCAAATACACAAAAATAAATTGCCATTACTTAACTGTACCCCCTTGTCAGGCCTTGCAACATCCAGCCACTTTAGTTTTACCTTTCTAAAAAAATCGTTACACTGACACTCCATATTAATTTGGCACCTACAATTTCCACTGTGAAAAATAAGTCTTGATTAGTAAAATCGCTCTAACTGAGGCATGTAGCTTTCAAAATGTTTAGAAAAGGGGCTGCATTTTATTGTCTGTCTAAGACTTAATGCAACACTTCGTTTTCTGTTAAATAACAGTAACTAGCAGACATTATTTTATTTTCATTTATTTTCGAGCGAGACACAAATGTATCAGTTCTGCAAAGTATTTAACACAATGTTTGGGCTTTTAAAGAAACCCCTTTGCTATATTTTCCCTTTGGAATTAAGTTCTTTGGTTTTATTGATGTTCTTATGGAGAAACCAGAAACCCCACCTTCAGAGGCCCGTGTAGCAAGGTCATTCTGCATTCCACAGAGGCAAGGCCCTAATTTAAAAGGTCATAAATGTCAACGTGGCAGCCTACGGGTAACTTGAGCCAGCCTCTGCAGCTCTTCTTAGCCCCCCGGCTTCTGCCACTCTGAATTTGTCAAAGCCAGAATGCCTTCCTAATTCCTCCTAACTTGCAATAATTCACTCTATTTTGAAAAATAATTTCTCCTTTTTAGGCGCTAAAAAAATTATCTCTATTCCCAGATTATTAAACTACATTTACTGTGAATAATTCACGAAACTTAATAACACACATACCACTTTTTAGAATAAATCCTTGTTACAATCCTATGTAATGGTACACATTTCAACAACCTTAAATGAATGAACGTCTCAGTAGGCCCAGCTAAAGTTAGGCTGAACTCCAGCAATTGGGACCGCTTTCTGCCCCAGTCCACTGGCACTGCGAATTGCATTTGCAATGAGTTTTGATATTTTCTTCATCATTTAGTCACTTGCCTTATACCACATTCCTTTTTATTCCCTTCGTCAATACAACCTTCCTCACGCTACTCTTCATGTCTTTATTACTCCCCTTCATCATCTCTCTTCCCTCCACGGCATTCTATTTTCCAAATTGTTCTTCTCCTTCCTACGTATTACCTAGTTCCTATAACCGTAATTCTACATTTCTCCACCCCTCTATCATTACTGACTTCATCACGTACCTGCTCACAAACATCCTCTTTTTCCTTCATCAAAAAAGAATTCTCCATTTCTCTTTCTCTATGTGGGTGCTAACTCCATTAAGGCCGTTTTTTATTAACATCAAATAGTTGCGGGTTGCGATACCATATTTTATTTAATTTCTCCAAGTTTTAAAAAGGTCCTGTTTTTCATAGCGTGTTCAGTAGTATCGTGACAGACACAGCTAAAGTTAGAACCTTCAACCCTGATATTAAAACAAGCCTTTGTACTGGCACATTGACTCATTGAATCATAAGAAGGCACAACCTGTAAATATATATCAAACCTAAACGTATGCATTTACTGAAGTCTGAGACACTTTAAAAAGTACTCTGAATGGAAGAAAATGCAGTTCAAACAGTGTTTTCTACCCAAATTCGACTTTCATTTTCTTGGCATTAAAAAATGAATATCCTACACTTTTTTTGCATAATATGCATTACCAGAATGTTTATTACATAACCCATGAGTCAGGCATTGGAAATAATAACTTGTACTTTATAGAAATGAGCTTGTTTGCGCCTGCGCCAAGGGAAAATTGTACACACGAATGCTTGTCATTTTAGTGATGCAACACAACTTAAATCAAATTTTAATGCTAGGAGGTCATAGTATGAGTATTAAGCTTTATAAATATCAAAAAACGATTTTGAAAAGCACTTATTTTTTTTAAAATAATTTTTCCATGATTAATACTTTTCTTTTAAAAAAAATCCCAATTATTCGTTTTTGTGATAATTCCATGTATAAAAAACAAGCTGCATCTCTTGCCTATCATTTTGGACACATTAACTCACACGCCTAAGCGCATAAGCCCAACTTGAAACGCGTCACATTTTTGCGCCACTTTCATTTAAAAGGACGGTTCTGCAAAATTCCACCCGTGTTCAACTGGGAAGGTGCTGGCTGAATGAACATTTCTATCAAATATACTGCAGCTGAAAAGTTTGCCTGTGAACATCTAATACAATGCATCTAAGGAAAATGCTGTAAATGTATTTACTTTTGCAAAAATAGATAATTTCGTTTTTGGGGCCTGATTTATATCTATTGAATGTGTTTCTAATTTTATCCTTTAAGCATTTAACGGCAGTTTTGTATATGTGCACAATTGCTCATTCTATAAATTAAAGAGCACCATATAGCTATTTTAGCACGTCACATGGTTCGTTTCTGGATTTCTTTTTTAAGTTTCTACTTGATATTAATTAACCAACAATTTACTTAACAGACTAGAAACATCAGAAGACCCACAAACACATATTGAGCTCATTTCAGACATAAACAGAAAGGGGTTAAACAGACAATACAGCGCGCTTTAGCCATTTTTCATAAATGGCGCCGTCGCAATTTACTTACAGAAGTTGCACTAATGATAAAAAAACCACAGACATTTAAACACACAGTTGACTTACAAATCAATACGCATGACAGAAAGAAAGAACAGCTCACAGACTATACTTGAAACAAACCATTTGCAAATACTAGTTGTAGGTCATATTTACAAGCAACGCTTTTCAATAGTGTTCCAAAAGGCTGCATAAACAGCCCCACAGACAGATGCATGTCCAAGAAGTAGTGAATGCGCTCAATTCACTAGCTTTGCCTAGCAGAACACCACACAAAATCGTTCTGCATATCTTTATTCATGAAACTGCGCAGAACGAAGGATCCTTGTTTTGTATTATGTCATATTTTAATTCCCTGGGGATACAAAATCACCAAGGAAGAAATATGTTCTTAAATGTAACCTATTTAGATATTTCCCACACTATGGTACCTTTCAAAACAAAAAACAACACATTTTTCCATGTGAGCTTACAAACAGGCATGCCAAAAATACTGCGGAAAACGCAAGTATTATAATCAAAACCAAATGGAGAAATATCTCCTCATTACCTGCCTACACAAATTGCAATTCGCATATCCAAACCTATACAAACCAAAAGCTACATTTCCAAATTTGCTAAGATCAGGCATCTTATAGCTCACTAATCTAGCTTCAAACTTCAAGGGGTTATCTCTACCAATACACTCGCAAATATGCGAGACCCTCGGTTTTGGTAATTGCAATGACCAAATCAGAAACCAAGAAACCAACCCCTCGGCTTTGGTAATTGCGATAACCAAAGTAAAGACCCAAAGAACCAAAGGACTGGGAGCGACCCACTTATACTTAATTCTTATTCTTAATAATCAAAAGGTTATCCAAATTCTAATTGTCAAGTTCTACATGACCAAACGTCTTCTATAATACTCACGCCAAAAGGGTTCTTTTTCTCACCTTTTGAGTGACATCATGTGGAGGATCAAAATCAGGAAATATACCGGGCTACATAATCAAAGAATCTCCAGAATCCCTGTGCACAGAGTACCTTCTTGGTAGAATCCCGTTCTGTCCTCCTCAGTAGATTTCAGTCTCCTGACAAGATCACTCCCACAGAAAGTCACTTCTCTGATGAGGCCGCGCTGGTGGGCGCCAACTGAAGTACTCCAATTTTTGAGACCCCAGAGGTGCTAGGGGTAGCACCCTATGACTTCGAGTACTTCCTGATGTGGTATTATAAAATTCTGCATATCTTGATAATATAACAAAGAACTTGGCAACAGAAGCTGAAATATGAAAAGACATCTTTATTAAACTCAAATGAGTGAGACTACGTCGCACAGAAGCCTTAGCAACTGAATGAGGCAGTCTGCAGAACAGAAACCAGTCTCCTCTTTTATGGAGAATGTTACGCTCTGGGCAACACCGCCCTTCTCTTGCAGTTGGTCATTCACATGTATACATTGCAAACGAAAAGGCAGAGTCATGATGACCATCCCACATTCCAGTTAAGCCAGCCCGTAATTATTTACCCAGCAAGGCTCAGATCCCACATCAGATATCGATAGGCCCCAATAAACAAAGGCATCTCCTGTTTTGGGAAACAAGCCATAAAGCAGGAACAGTCAGGTGTGAAAGAGATTAGCCGGAGGCTTGTGTAGGATGAAAAGACTTTATGGTGTGTCAAGCCCTGATGCTAATCACAGGTGGCCAGAGGACGGGGAACTCGTGAGACCAGTTTGACCTGGGGTGGCGGAGCCAAGCTGCCCAGGTCACAGAAAAGTCAAAGAAAGGCACATGTGCTCTAAAAGGCCCGTTTTCGCTTCATGCTATATAGCCTATGTGAGGGCAACCATAAGATGGCCACCGCTACAAAATGGAACCCACGGAGTCAATGTATAATAACGTATACATAGTGCATTCATAGCTAAAACGTTACACAAAGCACTTGTGCATACCGCATTGACCATTCGCGGTTCGCTAATACCGGGATAGACAGGGGTAGGGCCCTGCCTCCTACGCGGTCCCAAATTTTAAAGTACGACAGACCCTCCTTTTGCCCTTACATAGGCAATAACTATACTCTCATCAATCCGAGTCCAGGTCTACAGACATGAAGTCATGGAGATGTTGCTGTAGCATTATCCTATTACTTAGCGACTCTCACGGGACACGTCTCCTTACACATGTAGTAGCACAAAGGCCACATATGGCAGGACAAAATAAGGAATACCTCTATCTGTAGTAGGCAGCATAAGATCACACACCCAATAATTAGTGATGGTCATTACTAACTAGTGTTGATGCAGAAGCTGTACAAAAGAATTGCTTACGAATTCTGATCTTTTAACTTGCTCATGTTCAGGAAAAGGGTGAAAAGAATGCAAAGAAGCAGTAGTAGGAAAGGACATAGGTTGGGAAGCGGGTGTGGAAGTCAATTGGGTAGAGAAAAACAATCCCATCCATAAATGACAACGTCATGTTTAAAAAAGACACTAGAAAACTCGTTATTAAAAACATATAGACAACGGGAGAAAGTAGCGACCACTATTACAAATGAAATAATATTTGTCTACAACCCTGAGCAAAAAGCAAATCCAAAAATTATTTGGTAACATTTTAGGGCTCTTATACATTTTGTATGTTCAGGTGAAACAGTGGTGACCCTCATCAATGCTCTGAGGTGAAAAGGGGGTACTCTTCCACAGAAAATGGATTTTATTCTGCTTATACTAGACAATGCCAGCAAAACAAACAGTCTTCTAACACCTAGTCTATACAATCACACGGAAACCTCTTGTGAAACCACCTATGCCCAGAGTCCGTTCAAAAAGCCTCTCTGGCAGGCTTCTATTGTCCATCAAATCTTCTTCTGTTGTTTTCTTTTGCCTGGGCCTCTTCATTCAAGCCTTTCATGAGAAAAGTACTGCTTAGTTGGAGTGCCCTCCTGGCAAACACCCAGAGCTCACTCGAAAAAGTCTCAATGTCTCAAGGCAGTGCGCCAGTATTTTTCCTTTGCAGCAGGCACTACAGGTAGTGTGCTCTCCATTGATCAAGGGCACAGGTCATCTCGTGCAGATTCGGGACCATTCTCAGACTCCAACACTCGTCATTCAGTGTCAGAGGACGCTCAGGCTGCTCTTCCATGGGCACTGGAATGTAGTGCCTTCTGTCAATCTTGGATCCGCCGGTGCACTGCACTTCCATTGAAGCAAAGGAAAAGAGGGGGGGTGTGTGGCCAAAAACTCAGGCCAAGGGGCTCAAGGGACTGCACACTGTCAGAGGTTACCAGCACATGACAGGCGCTCTTTTGCACTGAAATTCTGATTTCTGTGGCAAAAACCATCTCCTCCTTCTTTTCTGATGTTGAACGCCTTCTGATGAAGCAAGTGTGATGCTTTAAACAGTTCATTGTATAACAAGGGGACTGTAAACAGGTGGCCTGTGATTTTCAAAGGAGTGGCCACACGCCATGGGACAATTTTCGTCCAGAATACACTGTCTTTCTCAGGAAGCAATACAAATAAAAAGGCAGTAGGCAAAACAGTGCCTCTAAGCTTTTCAATTGGGTTTCCATGTGAGAGCCTCCATCATCTAAGGGTAGATAACTACACGAGAATTCTATCTAAATGGATGTCTTCACATATGGTGGCATTGTCTAACGGGGCAAACACATTTTTTTTCTGAATGATTACATCTAGGTGTTCCTAAATTCCTTATCCAGAACATCTCAATAGAGAAATCACATGGTACAAATTATCATGGGCATGTAGAAAACTTTCACATCAGGCGCAATATGCAATACACAGGCTAATAGTCAAATATGCAAACAAAAGACAAGAACTAGAGGGTCCTGATATTTGCATGATTAGAACACATCTGATCCCACCAAAAATTAAAGCAGCAGGAACAAAAGGGTAAAAACCACATTAAAAAATAGATATTGAAAATTCGTCATGTTCAAAAGAGGTAAACGTGAGTTATCTCCTATCGGGATGGAAAACTTGTCTTACTATAATATAATATACTTGACAGTCAGGCTGGAAAACATAGAAGCAGGCCTAGGGACAATTCTTGAAAACCAGTCTGGTCATACAAGAGGGGATTATACATAATATGGAGGTTCCTGGTGCATCACTGCAGTCTGGAAGTGTGTACATGAACAATACACCTACAATAATAAATGGGCTGACTGGTGAAAGGAATACGGAAAAGGGAATTGGAACTAGGACACAACTAAAATCCCCAATAACTAAGCATGATGCGACATCGGTCAGGGAAGAAGCAACAAAAGCAATAAAAAATAAAAAATCTATAGGAAGGACAAGAATTTACTTGGGTGATAGTCAGGCATGTGACACTACACCAAGAGTACGGGTGGTACACAAAAGGCCAAAGTTACATACATTTTAACTCTACCGCTGGCGACTACACCATATACGGTAATCTTAGCTAATGTTCCAGTTCCTTCTGCAGGGAAAAATGAAAACCTAGTTTCCTTTTAAGAAGCAAAGGCCATATGCTACTTAGGAGACAGGACACCATTAACTAATGTAATATAGAAATTAGGCCACCTCGAGTCACAGATCTATAATTTCATCCTTAGGTCCAATCAAGGGAACATAAATGTAAGGCTGCCTGTTCCATTAAGGGAAAGGGCAGTAAGTGACTAACTGCAGGCGACACACTTTGATCCTGTAGATCTCTTTTAGTTTTCTGTAATACCATTATAGCCAATTTAGACATGCACTGGTGAAGTGTTGTCTCTCATTTTCACAGCATGAAATATCATTAGCTGTGGAATTTAGTAACCAGAACGAGTTCAACCAACTGTTGCGTAGCGATGGGCATCGTCATGACCATCCCCTCACAACACAGGTAAACTTGTAGAAGTATCAAAAGCAGCAACAAAAACAACGAAAACATGCAAAAAATAATAAAAACACACAAAACGTCAAGCCATCAGATATACTTGCTGTATATCAAGCACAAAAAAGCATAGACAAAACAATAGCATATGTAAAATAAGCGGTGACACACAACACCATGTCATGTACTTTTATGCACTGTAAACCTGCAGCCCAAAACCCAATATTTGGACCTGTTTAATTTGTCAGGTTTAAAATCCTTACCCTCCTTTTTGACAGTAGATCACCAGGCAATGGAAATCTGCTGTCAAATATAACGTTACTGTCTCTCTTCTAACATACAGGACCAGCGAGAACAATTCATGATAGGACCAAATACACAAAAATAAATTGCCATTACTTAACTGTACCCCCTTGTCAGGCCTTGCAACATCCAGCCACTTTAGTTTTACCTTTCTAAAAAAATCGTTACACTGACACTCCATATTAATTTGGCACCTACAATTTCCACTGTGAAAAATAAGTCTTGATTAGTAAAATCGCTCTAACTGAGGCATGTAGCTTTCAAAATGTTTAGAAAAGGGGCTGCATTTTATTGTCTGTCTAAGACTTAATGCAACACTTTGTTTTCTGTTAAATAACAGTAACTAGCAGACATTATTTTATTTTCATTTATTTTCGAGCGAGACACAAATGTATCAGTTCTGCAAAGTATTTAACACGATGTTTGGGCTTTTAAAGAAACCCCTTTGCTATATTTTCCCTTTGGAATTAAGTTCTTTAGTTTTATTGATGTTCTTATGGAGAAACCAGAAACCCCACCTTCAGAGGCCCGTGTAGCAAGGTCATTCTGCATTCCACAGAGGCAAGGCCCTAATTTAAAAGGTCATAAATGTCAACGTGGCAGCCTACGGGTAACTTGAGCCAGCCTCTGCAGCTCTTCTTAGCCCCCCGGCTTCTGCCACTCTGAATTTGTCAAAGCCAGAAGGCCTTCCTAATTCCTCCTAACTTGCAATAATTCACTCTATTTTGAAAAATAATTTCTCCTTTTTAGGCGCTAAAAAAATTATCTCTATTCCCAGATTAATAAACTACATTTACTGTGAATAATTCACGAAACTTAATAACACACATACCACTTTTTAGAATAAATCCTTGTTACAATCCTATGTAATGGTACACATTTCAACAACCTTAAATGAATGAACGTCTCAGTAGGCCCAGCTAAAGTTAGGCTGAACTCCAGCAATTGGGACCGCTTTCTGCCCCAGTCCACTGGCACTGCGAATTGCATTTGCAATGAGTTTTGATATTTTCTTCATCATTTAGTCACTTGCCTTATACCACATTCCTTTTTATTCCCTTCGTCAATACAACCTTCCTCACGCTACTCTTCATGTCTTTATTACTCCCCTTCATCATCTCTCTTCCCTCCACGGCATTCTATTTTCCCAATTGTTCTTCTCCTTCCTACGTATTACCTAGTTCCTATAACCGTAATTCTACATTTCTCCACCCCTCTATCATTACTGACTTCATCACGTACCTGCTCACAAACATCCTCTTTTTCCTTCATCAAAAAAGAATTCTCCATTTCTCTTTCTCTATGTGGGTGCTAACTCCATTAAGGCCGTTTTTTATTAACATCAAATAGTTGCGGGTTGCGATACCATATTTTATTTAATTTCTCCAAGTTTTAAAAAGGTCCTGTTTTTCATAGCGTGTTCAGTAGTATCGTGACAGACACAGCTAAAGTTAGAACCTTCAACCCTGATATTAAAACAAGCCTTTGTACTGGCACATTGACTCATTGAATCATAAGAAGGCACAACCTGTAAATATATATCAAACCTAAACGTATGCATTTACTGAAGTCTGAGACACTTTAAAAAGTACTCTGAATGGAAGAAAATGCAGTTCAAACAGTGTTTTCTACCCAAATTCGACTTTCATTTTCTTGGCATTAAAAAATGAATATCCTACACTTTTTTTGCATAATATGCATTACCAGAATGTTTATTACATAACCCATGAGTCAGGCATTGGAAATAATAACTTGTACTTTATAGAAATGAGCTTGTTTGCGCCTGCGCCAAGGGAAAATTGTACACACGAATGCTTGTCATTTTAGTGATGCAACACAACTTAAATCAAATTTTAATGCTAGGAGGTCATAGTATGAGTATTAAGCTTTATAAATATCAAAAAACGATTTTGAAAAGCACTTATTTTTTTTAAAATAATTTTTCCATGATTAATACTTTTCCTTTAAAAAAAATCCCAATTATTCGTTTTTGTGATAATTCCATGTATAAAAAATAAGCTGCATCTCTTGCCTATCATTTTGGACACATTAACTCACACGCCTAAGCGCATAAGCCCAACTTGAAACGCGTCACATTTTTGCGCCACTTTCATTTAAAAGGACGGTTCTGCAAAATTCCACCCGTGTTCAACTGGGAAGGTGCTGGCTGAATGAACATTTCTATCAAATATACTGCAGCTGAAAAGTTTGCCTGTGAACATCTAATACAATGCATCTAAGGAAAATGCTGTAAATGTATTTACTTTTGCAAAAATAGATAATTTCGTTTTTGGGGCCTGATTTATATCTATTGAATGTGTTTCTAATTTTATCCTTTAAGCATTTAACGGCAGTTTTGTATATGTGCACAATTGCTCATTCTATAAATTAAAGAGCACCATATAGCTATTTTAGCACGTCACATGGTTCGTTTCTGGATTTCTTTTTTAAGTTTCTACTTGATATTAATTAACCAACAATTTACTTAACAGACTGGAAACATCAGAAGACCCACAAACACATATTGAGCTCATTTCAGACATAAACAGAAAGGGGTTAAACAGACAATACAGCGCGCTTTAGCCATTTTTCATAAATGGCGCCGTCGCAATTTACTTACAGAAGTTGCACTAATGATAAAAAAACCACAGACATTTAAACACACAGTTGACTTACAAATCAATACGCATGACAGAAAGAAAGAACAGCTCACAGACTATACTTGAAACAAACCATTTGCAAATACTAGTTGTAGGTCATATTTACAAGCAACGCTTTTCAATAGTGTTCCAAAAGGCTGCATAAACAGCCCCACAGACAGATGCATGTCCAAGAAGTAGTGAATGCGCTCAATTCACTAGCTTTGCCTAGCAGAACACCACACAAAATCGTTCTGCATATCTTCATTCATGAAACTGCGCAGAACGAAGGATCCTTGTTTTGTATTATGTCATATTTTAATTCCCTGGGGATACAAAATCACCAAGGAAGAAATATGTTCTTAAATGTAACCTATTTAGATATTTCCCACACTATGGTACCTTTCAAAACAAAAAACAACACATTTTTCCATGTGAGCTTACAAACAGGCATGCCAAAAATACTGCGGAAAACGCAAGTATTATAATCAAAACCAAATGGAGAAATATCTCCTCATTACCTGCCTACACAAATTGCAATTCGCATATCCAAACCTATACAAACCAAAAGCTACATTTCCAAATTTGCTAAGATCAGGCATCTTATAGCTCACTAATCTAGCTTCAAACTTCAAGGGGTTATCTCTACCAATACACTCGCAAATATGCGAGACCCTCGGTTTTGGTAATTGCAATGACCAAATCAGAAACCAAGAAACCAACCCCTCGGCTTTGGTAAATGCGATAACCAAAGTAAAGACCCAAAGAACCAAAGGACTGGGAGCGACCCACTTATACTTAATTCTTATTCTTAATAATCAAAAGGTTATCCAAATTCTAATTGTCAAGATCTACATGACCAAACGTCTTCTATAATACTCACGCCAAAAGGGTTCTTTTTCTCACCTTTTGAGTGACATCATGCGGAGGATCAAAATCAGGAAGAGCAGAAATATACCGGGCTACATAATCAAAGAATCTCCAGAATCCCTGTGCACAGAGTACCTTCTTGGTAGAATCCCGTTCTGTCCTCCTCAGTAGATTTCAGTCTCCTGACAAGATCACTCCCACAGAAAGTCACTTCTCTGATGAGGCCGCGCTGGTGGGCGCCAACTGAAGTACTCCAATTTTTGAGACCCCAGAGGTGCTAGGGGTAGCACCTCCTGACTTCGAGTACTTCCTGATGTGGTATTATAAAATTCTGCATATCTTGATAATATAACAAAGAACTTGGCAACAGAAGCTGAAATATGAAAAGACATCTTTATTAAACTCAAATGAGTGAGACTACGTCGCACAGAAGCCTTAGCAACTGAATGAGGCAGTCTGCAGAACAGAAACCAGTCTCCTCTTTTATGGAGAATGTTACGCTCTGGGCAACACCGCCCTTCTCTTGCAGTTGGTCATTCACATGTATACATTGCAAACGAAAAGGCAGAGTCATGATGACCATCCCACATTCCAGTTAAGCCAGCCCGTAATTATTTACCCAGCAAGGCTCAGATCCCACATCAGATATCGATAGGCCCCAATAAACAAAGGCATCTCCTGTTTTGGGAAACAAGCCATAAAGCAGGAACAGTCAGGTGTGAAAGAGATTAGCCGGAGGCTTGTGTAGGATGAAAAGACTTTATGGTGTGTCAAGCCCTGATGCTAATCACAGGTGGCCAGAGGACGGGGAACTCGTGAGACCAGTTTGACCTGGGGTGGCGGAGCCAAGCTGCCCAGGTCACAGAAAAGTCAAAGAAAGGCACATGTGCTCTAAAAGGCCCGTTTTCGCTTCATGCTATATAGCCTATGTGAGGGCAACCATAAGATGGCCACCGCTACAAAATGGAACCCACGGAGTCAATGTATAATAACGTATACATAGTGCATTCATAGCTAAAACGTTACACAAAGCACTTGTGCATACCGCATTGACCATTCGCGGTTCGCTAATACCGGGATAGACAGGGGTAGGGCCCTGCCTCCTACGCGGTCCCAAATTTTAAAGTACGACAGACCCTCCTTTTGCCCTTACATAGGCAATAACTATACTCTCATCAATCCGAGTCCAGGTCTACAGACATGAAGTCATGGAGATGTTGCTGTAGCATCATCCTATTACTTAGCGACTCTCACGGGACACGTCTCCTTACACATGTAGTAGCACAAAGGCCACATATGGCAGGACAAAATAAGGAATACCTCTATCTGTAGTAGGCAGCATAAGATCACACACCCAATAATTAGTGATGGTCATTACTAACTAGTGTTGATGCAGAAGCTGTACAAAAGAATTGCTTACGAATTCTGATCTTTTAACCTGCTCATGTTCAGGAAAAGGGTGAAAAGAATGCAAAGAAGCAGTAGTAGGAAAGGACATAGGTTGGGAAGCGGGTGCAGAAGTCAATTGGGTAGAGAAAAACAATCCCATCCATAAATGACAACGTCATGTTTAAAAAAGACACTAGAAAACTCGTTATTAAAAACATATAGACAACGGGAGAAAGTAGCGACCACTATTACAAATGAAATAATATTTGTCTACAACCCTGAGCAAAAAGCAAATCCAAAAAGTATTTGGTAACATTTAGGGCTCTTGTACATTTTGTATGTTCAGGTGAAACAGTGGTGACCCTCATCAATGCTCTGAGGTGAAAAGGGGGTACTCTTCCACAGAAAATGGATTTTATTCTGCTTATACTAGACAATGCCAGCAAAACAAACAGTCTTCTAACACCTAGTCTATACAATCACACGGAAACCTCTTGTGAAACCACCTATGCCCAGAGTCCGTTCAAAAAGCCTCTCTGGCAGGCTTCTATTGTCCATCAAATCTTCTTCTGTTGTTTTCTTTTGCCTGGGCCTCTTCATTCAAGCCTTTCATGAGAAAAGTACTGCTTAGTTGGAGTGCCCTCCTGGCAAACACCCAGAGCTCACTCGAAAAAGTCTCAATGTCTCAAGGCAGTGCGCCAGTATTTTTCCTTTGCGGCAGGCACTACAGGTAGTGTGCTCTCCATTGATCAAGGGCACAGGTCATCTCGTGCAGATTCGGGACCATTCTCAGACTCCAACACTCGTCATTCAGTGTCAGAGGACGCTCAGGCTGCTCTTCCATGGGCACTGGAATGTAGTGCCTTCTGTCAATCTTGGATCCGCCGGTGCACTGCACTTCCATTGAAGCAAAGGAAAAGAGGGGGGGTGTGTGGCCAAAAACTCAGGCCAAGGGGCTCAAGGGACTGCACACTGTCAGAGGTTACCAGCACATGACAGGCGCTCTTTTGCACTGAAATTCTGATTTCTGTGGCAAAAACCATCTCCTCCTTCTTTTCTGATGTTGAACGCCTTCTGATGAAGCAAGTGTGATGCTTTAAACAGTTCATTGTATAACAAGGGGACTGTAAACAGGTGGCCTGTGATTTTCAAAGGAGTGGCCACACGCCATGGGACAATTTTCGTCCAGAATACACTGTCTTTCTCAGGAAGCAATACAAATAAAAAGGCAGTAGGCAAAACAGTGCCTCTAAGCTTTTCAATTGGGTTTCCATGTGAGAGCCTCCATCATCTAAGGGTAGATAACTACACGAGAATTCTATCTAAATGGATGTCTTCACATATGGTGGCATTGTCTAACGGGGCAAACACATTTTTTTTCTGAATGATTACATCTAGGTGTTCCTAAATTCCTTATCCAGAACATCTCAATAGAGAAATCACATGGTACAAATTATCATGGGCATGTAGAAAACTTTCACATCAGGCGCAATATGCAATACACAGGCTAATAGTCAAATATGCAAACAAAAGACAAGAACTAGAGGGTCCTGATATTTGCATGATTAGAACACATCTGATCCCACCAAAAATTAAAGCAGCAGGAACAAAAGGGTAAAAACCACATTAAAAAATAGATATTGAAAATTCGTCATGTTCAAAAGAGGTAAACGTGAGTTATCTCCTATCGGGATGGAAAACTTGTCTTACTATAATATAATATACTTGACAGTCAGGCTGGAAAACATAGAAGCAGGCCTAGGGACAATTCTTGAAAACCAGTCTGGTCATACAAGAGGGGATTATACATAATATGGAGGTTCCTGGTGCATCACTGCAGTCTGGAAGTGTGTACCTGAACAATACACCTACAATAATAAATGGGCTGACTGGTGAAAGGAATACGGAAAAGGGAATTGGAACTAGGACACAACTAAAATCCCCAATAACTAAGCATGATGCGACATCGGTCAGGGAAGAAGCAACAAAAGCAATAAAAAATAAAAAATCTATAGGAAGGACAAGAATTTACTTGGGTGATAGTCAGGCATGTGACACTACACCAAGAGTACGGGTGGTATACAAAAGGCCAAAGTTACATACATTTTAACTCTACCGCTGGCGACTACACCATATACGGTAATCTTAGCTAATGTTCCAGTTCCTTCTGCAGGGAAAAATGAAAACCTAGTTTCCTTTTAAGAAGCAAAGGCCATATGCTACTTAGGAGACAGGACACCATTAACTAATGTAATATAGAAATTAGGCCACCTCGAGTCACAGATCTATAATTTCATCCTTAGGTCCAATCAAGGGTACATAAATGTAAGGCTGCCTGTTCCATTAAGGGAAAGGGCAGTAAGTGACTAACTGCAGGCGACACACTTTGATCCTGTAGATCTCTTTTAGTTTTCTGTAATACCATTATAGCCAATTTAGACATGCACTGGTGAAGTGTTGTCTCTCATGTTCACAGCATGAAATATCATTAGCTGTGGAATTTAGTAACCAGAACAAGTTCAACCAACTGTTGCGTAGCGATGGGCATCGTCATGGCCATCCCCTCACAACACAGGTAAACTTGTAGAAGTATCAAAAGCAGCAACAAAAACAACGAAAACATGCAAAAAATAATAAAAACGCACAAAACGTCAAGCCATCAGATATACTTGCTGTATATCAAGCACAAAAAAGCATAGACAAAACAATAGCATATGTAAAATAAGCGGTGACACACAACACCATGTCATGTACTTTTATGCACTGTAAACCTGCAGCCCAAAACCCAATATTTGGACCTGTTTAATTTGTCAGGTTTAAAATCCTTACCCTCCTTTTTGACAGTAGATCACCAGGCAATGGAAATCTGCTGTCAAATATAACGTTACTGTCTCTCTTCTAACATACAGGACCAGCGAGAACAATTCATGATAGGACCAAATACACAAAAAAAAATTGCCATTACTTAACTGTACCCCCTTGTCAGGCCTTGCAACATCCAGCCACTTTAGTTTTACCTTTCTAAAAAAATCGTTACACTGACACTCCATATTAATTTGGCACCTACAATTTCCACTGTGAAAAATAAGTCTTGATTAGTAAAATCGCTCTAACTGAGGCATGTAGCTTTCAAAATGTTTAGAAAAGGGGCTGCATTTTATTGTCTGTCTAAGACTTAATGCAACACTTCGTTTTCTGTTAAATAACTGTAACTAGCAGACATTATTTTATTTTCATTTATTTTCGAGCGAGACACAAATGTATCAGTTCTGCAAAGTATTTAACACGATGTTTGGGCTTTTAAAGAAACCCCTTTGCTGTATTTTCCCTTTGGAATTAAGTTCTTTAGTTTTATTGATGTTCTTATGGAGAAACCAGAAACCCCACCTTCAGAGGCCCGTGTAGCAAGGTCATTCTGCATTCCACAGAGGCAAGGCCCTAATTTAAAAGGTCATAAATGTCAACGTGGCAGCCTACGGGTAACTTGAGCCAGCCTCTGCAGCTCTTCTTAGCCCCCCGGCTTCTGCCACTCTGAATTTGTCAAAGCCAGAAGGCCTTCCTAATTCCTCCTAACTTGCAATAATTCACTCTATTTTGAAAAATAATTTCTCCTTTTTAGGCGCTAAAAAAATTATCTCTATTCCCAGATTATTAAACTACATTTACTGTGAATAATTCACGAAACTTAATAACACACATACCACTTTTTAGAATAAATCCTTGTTACAATCCTATGTAATGGTACACATTTCAACAACCTTAAATGAATGAACGTCTCAGTAGGCCCAGCTAAAGTTAGGCTGAACTCCAGCAATTGGGACCGCTTTCTGCCCCAGTCCACTGGCACTGCGAATTGCATTTGCAATGAGTTTTGATATTTTCTTCATCATTTAGTCACTTGCCTTATACCACATTCCTTTTTATTCCCTTCGTCAATACAACCTTCCTCACGCTACTCTTCATGTCTTTATTACTCCCCTTCATCATCTCTCTTCCCTCCACGGCATTCTATTTTCCCAATTGTTCTTCTCCTTCCTACGTATTACCTAGTTCCTATAACCGTAATTCTACATTTCTCCACCCCTCTATCATTACTGACTTCATCACGTACCTGCTCACAAACATCCTCTTTTTCCTTCATCAAAAAAGAATTCTCCATTTCTCTTTCTCTATGTGGGTGCTAACTCCATTAAGGCCGTTTTTTATTAACATCAAATAGTTGCGGGTTGCGATACCATATTTTATTTAATTTCTCCAAGTTTTAAAAAGGTCCTGTTTTTCATAGCGTGTTCAGTAGTATCGTGACAGACACAGCTAAAGTTAGAACCTTCAACCCTGATATTAAAACAAGCCTTTGTACTGGCACATTGACTCATTGAATCATAAGAAGGCACAACCTGTAAATATATATCAAACCTAAACGTATGCATTTACTGAAGTCTGAGACACTTTAAAAACTACTCTGAATGGAAGAAAATGCAGTTCAAACAGTGTTTTCTACCCAAATTCGACTTTCATTTTCTTGGCATTAAAAAATGAATATCCTACACTTTTTTTGCATAATATGCATTACCAGAATGTTTATTACATAACCCATGAGTCAGGCATTGGAAATAATAACTTGTACTTTATAGAAATGAGCTTGTTTGCGCCTGCGCCAAGGGAAAATTGTACACACGAATGCTTGTCATTTTAGTGATGCAACACAACTTAAATCAAATTTTAATGCTAGGAGGTCATAGTATGAGTATTAAGCTTTATAAATATCAAAAAACGATTTTGAAAAGCCCTTATTTTTTTTTAAATAATTTTTCCATGATTAATACTTTTCTTTTAAAAAAAATCCCAATTATTCGTTTTTGAGATAATTCCATGTATAAAAAACAAGCTGCATCTCTTGCCTATCATTTTGGACACATTAACTCACACGCCTAAGCGCATAAGCCCAACTTGAAACGCGTCACATTTTTGCGCCACTTTCATTTAAAAGGACGGTTCTGCAAAATTCCACCCGTGTTCAACTGGGAAGGTGCTGGCTGAATGAACATTTCTATCAAATATACTGCAGCTGAAAAGTTTGCCTGTGAACATCTAATACAATGCATCTAAGGAAAATGCTGTAAATGTATTTACTTTTGCAAAAATAGATAATTTCGTTTTTGGGGCCTGATTTATATCTATTGAATGTGTTTCTAATTTTATCCTTTAAGCATTTAACGGCAGTTTTGTATATGTGCACAATTGCTCATTCTATAAATTAAAGAGCACCATATAGCTATTTTAGCACGTCACATGGTTCGTTTCTGGATTTCTTTTTTAAGTTTCTACTTGATATTAATTAACCAACAATTTACTTAACAGACTGGAAACATCAGAAGACCCACAAACACATATTGAGCTCATTTCAGACATAAACAGAAAGGGGTTAAACAGACAATACAGCGCGCTTTAGCCATTTTTCATAAATGGCGCCGTCGCAATTTACTTACAGAAGTTGCACTAATGATAAAAAAAACACAGACATTTAAACACACAGTTGACTTACAAATCAATACGCATGACAGAAAGAAAGAACAGCTCACAGACTATACTTGAAACAAACCATTTGCAAATACTAGTTGTAGGTCATATTTACAAGCAACGCTTTTCAATAGTGTTCCAAAAGGCTGCATAAACAGCCCCACAGACAGATGCATGTCCAAGAAGTAGTGAATGCGCTCAATTCACTAGCTTTGCCTAGCAGAACACCACACAAAATCGTTCTGCATATCTTCATTCATGAAACTGCGCAGAACAAAGGATCCTTGTTTTGTATTATGCCATATTTTAATTCCCTGGGGATACAAAATCACCAAGGAAGAAATATGTTCTTAAATGTAACCTATTTAGATATTTCCCACACTATGGTACCTTTCAAAACAAAAAACAACACATTTTTCCATGTGAGCTTACAAACAGGCATGCCAAAAATACTGCGGAAAACGCAAGTATTAGAATCAAAACCAAATGGAGAAATATCTCCTCATTACCTGCCTACACAAATTGCAATTCGCATATCCAAACCTATACAAACCAAAAGCTACATTTCCAAATTTGCTAAGATCAGGCATCTTATAGCTCACTAATCTAGCTTCAAACTTCAAGGGGTTATCTCTACCAATACACTCGCAAATATGCGAGACCCTCGGTTTTGGTAATTGCAATGACCAAATCAGAAACCAAGAAACCAACCCCTCGGCTTTGGTAATTGCGATAACCAAAGTAAAGACCCAAAGAACCAAAGGACTGGGAGCGACCCACTTATACTTAATTCTTATTCTTAATAATCAAAAGGTTATCCAAATTCTAATTGTCAAGTTCTACATGACCAAACGTCTTCTATAATACTCACGCCAAAAGGGTTCTTTTTCTCACCTTTTGAGTGACATCATGTGGAGGATCAAAATCAGGAAGAGCAGAAATATACCGGGCTACATAATCAAAGAATCTCCAGAATCCCTGTGCACAGAGTACCTTCTTGGTAGAATCCCGTTCTGTCCTCCTCAGTAGATTTCAGTCTCCTGACAAGATCACTCCCACAGAAAGTCACTTCTCTGATGAGGCCGCGCTGGTGGGCGCCAACTGAAGTACTCCAATTTTTGAGACCCCAGAGGTGCTAGGGGTAGCACCCTATGACTTCGAGTACTTCCTGATGTGGTATTATAAAATTCTGCATATCTTGATAATATAACAAAGAACTTGGCAACAGAAGCTGAAATATGAAAAGACATCTTTATTAAACTCAAATGAGTGAGACTACGTCGCACAGAAGCCTTAGCAACTGAATGAGGCAGTCTGCAGAACAGAAACCAGTCTCCTCTTTTATGGAGAATGTTACGCTCTGGGCAACACCGCCCTTCTCTTGCAGTTGGTCATTCACATGTATACATTGCAAACGAAAAGGCAGAGTCATGATGACCATCCCACATTCCAGCTAAGCCAGCCCGTAATTATTTACCCAGCAAGGCTCAGATCCCACATCAGATATCGATAGGCCCCAATAAACAAAGGCATCTCCTGTTTTGGGAAACAAGCCATAAAGCAGGAACAGTCAGGTGTGAAAGAGATTAGCCGGAGGCTTGTGTAGGATGAAAAGACTTTATGGTGTGTCAAGCCCTGATGCTAATCACAGGTGGCCAGAGGACGGGGAACTCGTGAGACCAGTTTGACCTGGGGTGGCGGAGCCAAGCTGCCCAGGTCACAGAAAAGTCAAAGAAAGGCACATGTGCTCTAAAAGGCCCGTTTTCGCTTCATGCTATATAGCCTATGTGAGGGCAACCATAAGATGGCCACCGCTACAAAATGGAACCCACGGAGTCAATGTATAATAACGTATACATAGTGCATTCATAGCTAAAACGTTACACAAAGCACTTGTGCATACCGCATTGACCATTCGCGGTTCGCTAATACCGGGATAGACAGGGGTAGGGCCCTGCCTCCTACGCGGTCCCAAATTTTAAAGTACGACAGACCCTCCTTTTGCCCTTACATAGGCAATAACTATACTCTCATCAATCCGAGTCCAGGTCTACAGACATGAAGTCATGGAGATGTTGCTGTAGCATCATCCTATTACTTAGCGACTCTCACGGGACACGTCTCCTTACACATGTAGTAGCACAAAGGCCACATATGGCAGGACAAAATAAGGAATACCTCTATCTGTAGTAGGCAGCATGAGCGTCACTTGGATTGTTCATGTCTTCACGCTGCCTTCGGAATGATATGTAAATCTTCAATCAATTTTTGAGAATCTTCAAACTTTAAACCACGGGGTGCAAACTCTCGTAGGGGCAGTCTATTTGTGTTAAAAAATGTGAAATAGAGAGCATGCACTCCTTCCCTTTATAGTGATACTTTATCAAACTTGGTGAAAAAATTACTTGTAGTGAATGCGTGCGAACAGGCTGCGATCTGTCCCAACAATCGCAGATTTCATTAATGAATGTCCAAAGAGTAACGCAGGTGCGCACCCATCTGTCGCACTGCGAGAACAGGAATGTATCCTTATCAACAACAACTTCTCATTTCCTTTTTGAATGGTAATCATCTTGTTCGAGGTAAACCAGTCAGTAATCCACAATCTTTTTCCATGATTCATCAATGCTTCTAACATACCAGCGAAAACAGCGTGATTCAAACATGATTCATTTTTCATTTTCACATATCTACTGCATGCCCTCCGGGCCTTCGACAGCGACACGTTCAAAAGAATCATAGAAAGCAAGTTGGCTCAAAAGATGTTTATTGCTTTTCACCCAATGCATTTCGGGCCACAGGGGCCCTTCGTCAGGGGTCACTAAAATGGATAACAAAAAAGACATCTCAGCCATATGTAAAAAGCAAACTCTCTGCATTAAACTAAAATAAAATAATACTGTAAGTGTAAAAACAAACCCAAAGGTCAAGCCTTATTGCAATTTGAACCCTGAAACTCCTTAAACTCATCTCCTCCCTCCAATAATTCATCCCCTACTCAAACAAAAATAAAAATAAAAATGAACCCAGCACGTGAAAACTCATTAATAAACCCACTAACCCACAACCCATTCAATCATTCCCTTTATCAACGTAGCCTCCCTTAATTAAACCTCTCTGTTAAACCCACCCTGCTTGCAAATCCTGATCGCCATCCCTTCAATGCACTATACAAATATAAACGAGTGAATCACCTTGAAAGCGACAAGCGGCAATAACATCGTAACGTGCAGCAACATACGACAATGTCAGCATTCAATTTTGACTCAAACCCTTCCACCGTAGTTTTAACCTCGTGCACTATAGGAAACAGGTGTGATTCTAACCCATGACCTAGTCTGGTTGAAATTCGAATCTTTAAAGAAACAGCACCCAGAATGTTGTCGTAGGAATAAAACCAAAACAATCTCCATTCAACATCAACGTTTCACATGCTACATTAGCTCTATCCTACTTAAAGCTGCTCAAATTGAATTTCGAACCCTCCCAAATCAAAACCCAAGAAGTAAAAACTAATACATCTAATGTTCACAAGAATACAACGAAATAAATGAATGAATAAATAGACTGATACAGCACCAAATCAAAAACCTCAAATATTTACAGAGTTGTAACGCCCCATACACTTGAATCTGTTGTCTTAGTCCGTGATATTACATTATCCATACATGAGCGTCACTTGGATTGTTCTGAAGTACTCCAATTTTTGAGACCCCAGAGGTGCTAGGGGTAGCACCCTATGACTTCGAGTACTTCCTGATGTGGTATTATAAAATTCTGCATATCTTGATTCTCAAAAATTGATTGAAGATTTACATATCATTCCGAAGGCAGCGAGAAGACATGAACAATCCAAGTGACGCTCATGTATGGATAATGTAATATCACGGACTAAGAAAACAGATTCAAGTGTATGGGGCGTTACAACAACAAATATTTGAGGTTTTTGATTTGGTGCTGCATCAGTCTATTTATTCATTCATTTATTTCGTTGTATTCTTGTGAGCATTAGATGTATTCGTTTTTACTTCTTGGGTTTTGATTTGGGAGGGTTCGAAATTCAATTTGAGCAGCTTTAAGTAGGATAGAGCTAATGTAGCATGTGAAACGTTGATGTTGAATGGAGATTGTTTTGGTTTTATTCCTACGACAACATTCTGGGTGCTGTTTCTTTAAAGATTCGAATTTCAACCAGACTAGGTCATGGGTTAGAATCACACCTGTTTCCTATAGTGCACGAGGTTAAAACTACGGTGGAAGGGTTTGAGTCAAAATTGAATGCTGACATTGTCGTATGTTGCTGCACGTTACGATGTTATTGCCGCTTGTCGCTTTCAAGGTGATTCACTCGTTTATATTTGTATAGTGCATTGAAGGGATGGCGATCAGGATTTGCAAGCAGGGTGGGTTTAACAGAGAGGTTTAATTAAGGGAGGCTACGTTGATAAAGGGAATGATTGAATGGGTTGTGGGTTAGTGGGTTTATTAACCCCTTCGCTGCTAGGCCTTTTCCCCTCCTGTGCTAAGCCTTTTTTGGGCTATTTGGGGTAGTGCGCGCTTAGGCCTCTGTAACTTTTTGACCACATTAGGTATCCACGCCAAATTTGCGTCCTTTTCTTCCAACATCTTGGGGATTCTAAAGGTACCCAGGGTTTGTGGATTCTCCTAGAGGGTTCCCAGAAATTAGTCAAAATACAGCAATTCTTTTTTTTTTTTGTGAAAAATGGGAAAAACGGGCTGCAAATGAAAGCTTCTGGGTTTTTCTCTGCAAATGGTATCAAAAAAGGGTTTGTGGGGCTGAAATCACCATTTCTCCAGCTTTTAGGGAATGACAGAATTTTGTTAGAAAACCAACATTTTTTACACAGTTTTGGCATTTTTCTGGGACATACCCTATTTTTGCTATTTTTTGTACTTTCAACCTCCTTCCAGTTAACGGTAGAAATGGGTACAAAAACAATAATGGATCCTGGAAAGCTATACATTTTTGAAAAGTAGACAAAATTCTGAATTCAGCAAGGGGTCATTTGTGTAGATCCATCAAGGTTTCTTTATGGAAATTTACAGGTAAATATAGGAAAAATTAAAAATTTGTTGAAAAAAGCAGCCTTTTGAGTCAACGTTTTCACCTGTAACTTCTTCGAATTATGACATCTCTTTGAAAGCAATGTACCGTTACATCCGGTAGACCTTCCTGGTTGTGGGGACATATAGGACTTGTAGGTTCACCAAGAGCCCAACGAACCCAGAGTAGAAAACTGAGCAGCATTTTGTAATGTTTTTTTTTTTGGTCCGGGTATATAGCAATTATTGTGGGAAAATGTATACATGGAAAAATCGGTATGAAAGTCACCTATGTATTTCTGAAATGGGAACAAATTACAGAGTTTAGAAACAGTGCATATTTGCACATTTTCGAAATTGGGAATACTCATATTTGCATGACAATTATTGGTCATTTTTCAAAATGACTTTTTTTTTACACAAAGTCTTTCATTTGGAAGGGAGAAATGCATCAAAAATCAATAGGTAATAACAGTTGCTTTACAAATTTGAACTACCCTAAGTCTCCCGATAAAAATGGTACCTCACTTGTGTGGGTAGGCATAGTGCCCACGACAGGAAGTGGCTCAAAACCTAAGGTGAACACACCACATTTTCACACTGAAAATTTACACTTTATTTGCGAAGAGTCTAGCTGTGGTTTTTGAACCCTAGCCCTGCCGGCACCTAGGGAAACCTAGCAAACCTATACATTTTTGAAAACTAGACACCCAGGGGAATCCAGGATGGGGTGACTTGACTGCCTCCCACCATGGTCTGTTACCCAGAATCCCTTGCAAACGTAAAAAATTGACAAAAAAAACACATTTTCCCCACATTTCTGTGATGGAAAGTTCTGGAATCTGCGTGGATCTACACATTTCCACCCACCCCGCGTTCCCCAAAGTCCTACGAGAAAAATGGTACCTCACTTGTGCGGGTCGGCCTAGTGCCCGCGACAGGAAACGGCGCAAAACGCAACGTGGTTTTGCAGTGAAAAATGACCCTTTTTTTGGCAAAGTGGCTAGCTGTAGATTGTGAACCCTAGCCCTGCCAGCACCTAGGGAAAACTAGCAAACCTATACATTTTTGAAAACTAGACACCCAGGGGAATCCAGGATGGGGTGACTTGACTGCCTCCCACCTTGGTCTGTTACCCAGAATCCCTTGCAAACGTAAACAATTGACAAAAAAAACCCATTTTCCCCACATTTCTGTGATGCAAAGTTCTGGAATCTGCGTGGATCCACAAATTTCCACCCACCCCGCGTTCCCCAAAGTCCTACGAGAAAAATGGTACCTCACTTGTGCGGGTCGGCATAGTGCCCGCGACAGGAAACGGTGCAAAACGCAACGTGGTTTTGCAGTGAAAAATGACCCTTTTTTTGGCAAAGTGACTAGCTGTAGATTTTGAACCCTAGCCCTGCCGGCACCTAGGGAAACCTAGCAAACCTATACATTTTTGAAAACTATACACCCATGGGAATCCAGGATGGGGTGACTTGACTGCCTCCCACCATGGTCTGTTACCCAGAATCCCTTGCAAACGCTAAAAATTGACAAAAAAAAAACATTTTCCCCACATTTCTGTGATGGAAAGTTCTGGAATCTGTGTGGATCCACAAATTTCCACCCACCCCGCGTTCCCCAAAGTCCTACGAGAAAAATGGTACCTCACTTGTGCGGGTCGGCCTAGTGCCCGCGACAGGAAACGGCGCAAAACGCAACGTGGTTTTGCAGTGAAAAATGACCCTTTTTTTGGCAAAGTGACTAGCTGTAGATTTTGAACCCTAGCCCTGCCGGCACCTAGGGAAACCTAGCAAACCTATAAATTTTTTAAAACTAGACACCCAGGGGAATCCAGGATGGGGTGACTTGACTGCCTCCCACCATGGTCTGTTACCCAGAATCCCTTGCAAACGTAAAAAATTGACAAAAAAAACACATTTTCCCAACATTTCTGTGATGGAAAGTTCTGGAATCTGCGTGGATCCACAAATTT
Source organism: Triturus cristatus (assembly GCF_964204655.1). Classification (NCBI taxonomy): domain Eukaryota; kingdom Metazoa; phylum Chordata; class Amphibia; order Caudata; family Salamandridae; genus Triturus; species Triturus cristatus. The sequence goes on from NC_140594.1 coordinate 521,526,745, forward strand.
CCACCCACCCCGCGTTCCCCAAAGTCCTACAAGAAAAATGGTACTTCACTTGTGCGGGTCGGCCTAGTGCCCGCGACAGGAAACGGCGCAAAACGCAACGTGGTTTTGCAGTGAAAAATGACCCTTTTTTTGGCAAAGTGACTAGCTGTAGATTTTGAACCCTAGCCCTGCCGGCACCTAGGGAAACCTAGCAAACCTATACATTTTTGAAAACTAGACACCCAGGGGAATCCAGGATGGGGTGACTTGACTGCCTCCCACCATGGTCTGTTACCCAGAATCCCTTGCAAACGTAAAAAATTGACAAAAAAAACATATTTTCCCCACATTTCTGTGATGGAAAGTTCTGGAATCTGCGTGGATCCACAAATTTCCACCCACCCCGCGTTCCCCAAAGTCCTACGAGAAAAATGGTACCTCACTTGTGCGGGTCGGCCTAGTGCCCGCGACAGGAAACGGCGCAAAACGCAACGTGGTTTTGCAGCGAAAAATGACCCTTTTTTTGGCAAAGTGACTAGCTGTAGATTTTGAACCCTAGCCCTGCCGGCACCTAGGGAAACCTAGCAAACCTATACATTTTTGAAAACTAGACACCCAGGGGAATCCAGGATGGGGTGACTTGACTGCCTCCCACCATGGTCTGTTACCCAGAATCCCTTGCAAACGTAAACAATTGACAAAAAAAACACATTTTCCCCACATTTCTGTGATGGAAAGTTCTGGAATCTGCGTGGATCCACAAATTTCCACCCACCCCGCGTTCCCCAAAGTCCTACAAGAAAAATGGTACCTCACTTGTGCGGGTCGGCCTAGTGCCCGGGACAGGAAACGGCGCAAAACGCAACGTGGTTTTGCAGCGAAAAATGACCCTTTTTTTGGCAAAGTGACTAGCTGTAGATTTTGAACCCTAGCCCTGCCGGCACCTAGGGAAACCTAGCAAACCTATACATTTTTGAAAACTAGACACCCAGGGGAATCCAGGATGGGGTGACTTGACTGCCTCCCACCATGGTGTGTTACCCAGAATCCCTTGCAAACATTAAAAATTGACAAAAAAAACACATTTTCCCCACATTTCTGTGATGGAAAGTTCTGGAATCTGCGTGGATCCACAAATTTCCACCCACCCCGCGTTCCCCAAAGTCCTACGAGAAAAATGGTACCTCACTTGTGCGGGTCGGCCTAGTGCCCGCGACAGGAAACGGCGCAAAACGCAACGTGGTTTTGCAGTGAAAAATGACCCTTTTTTTGGCAAAGTGACTAGCTGTAGATTTTGAACCCTAGCCCTGCCGGCACCTAGGGAAACCTAGCAAACCTATACATTTTTGAAAACTAGACACCCAGGGGAATCCAGGATGGGGTGACTTGACTGCCTCCCACCATGGTCTGTTACCCAGAATCCCTTGCAAACGTAAAAAATTGACAAAAAAACACATTTTCCCCACATTTCTGTGATGGAAAGTTCTGGAATCTGCGTGGATCCACAAATTTCCACCCACCCCGCGTTCCCCAAAGTCCTACGAGAAAAATGGTACCTCACTTGTGCGGGTCGGCCTAGTGCCCGCGACAGGAAACGGCGCAAAACGCAACGTGGTTTTGCAGCGAAAAATGACCCTTTTTTTGGCAAAGTGACTATCTGTAGATTTTGAACCCTAGCCCTGCCGGCACCTAGGGAAACCTAGCAAACCTATACATTTTTGAAAACTAGACACCCAGGGGAATCCAGGATGGGGTGACTTGACTGCCTCCCACCATGGTCTGTTACCCAGAATCCCTTGCAAACGTAAAAAATTGACAAAAAAAACACATTTTCCCCACATTTCTCTGATGGAAAGTTCTGGAATCTGCGTGGATCCACAAATTTCCACCCACCCCGCGTTCCCCAAAGTCCTACGAGAAAAATGGTACCTCACTTGTGCGGGTCGGCCTAGTGCCCGCGACAGGAAACGGCGCAAAACGCAATGTGGTTTTGCAGCGAAAAATGACCCTTTTTTTGGCAAAGTGACTAGCTGTAGATTTTGAACCCTAGCCCTGCCGGCACCTAGGGAAACCTAGCAAACCTATACATTTTTGAAAACTAGACACCCAGGGGAATCCAGGATGGGGTGACTTGACTGCCTCCCACCATGGTCTGTTACCCAGAATCCCTTGCAAACGTAAAAAATTGACAAAAAAAACACATTTTCCCCACATTTCTGTGATGAAAAGTTCTGGAATCTGCGTGGATCCACAAATTTCCACCCACCCCGCGTTCCCCAAAGTCCTACGAGAAAAATGGTACCTCACTTGTGCGGGTCGGCCTAGTGCCCGCGACAGGAAACGGCGCAAAACGCAACGTGGTTTTGCAGTGAAAAATGACCCTTTTTTTTGGCAAAGTGACTTGCTGTAGATTTTGTACCCTAGCCCTGCCGGCACCTAGGGAAACCTAGCAAACCTATACATGTTTGAAAACTAGACACCCAGGGGAATCCAGGATGGGGTGACTTGACTGCCTCCCACCATGGTCTGTTACCCAGAATCCCTTGCAAACGTAAAAAATTGACAAAAAAAACACATTTTCCCCACATTTCTGTGATGGAAAGTTCTGGAATCTGCGTGGATCCACAAATTTCCACCCACCCCGCGTTCCCCAAAGTCCTACGAGAAAAATGGTACCTCACTTGTGCGGGTCGGCCTAGTGCCCGCGACAGGAAACGGCGCAAAACGCAACGTGGTTTTGCAGTGAAAAATGACCCTTTTTTTGGCAAAGTGACTAGCTGTAGATTTTGAACCCTAGCCCTGCCGGCACCTAGGGAAACCTAGCAAACCTATACATTTTTGAAAACTAGACACCCAGGGAAATCTAGGATGGGGTGACTTGACTGCCTCCCACCATGGTCTGTTACCCAGAATCCCTTGCAAACGTAAAAAATTGACAAAAAAACACATTTTCCCCACATTTCTGTGATGGAAAGTTCTGGAATCTGCGTGGATCCACAAATTTCCACCCACCCCGCGTTCCCCAAAGTCCTACGAGAAAAATGGTACCTCACTTGTGCGGGTCGGCATAGTGCCCGCGACAGGAAACGGCGCAAAACACAACGTGGTTTTGCAGTGAAAAATGACCCTTTTTTTGGCAAAGTGACTAGCTGTAGATTTTGTACCCTAGCCCTGCCGGCACCTAGGGAAACCTAGCAAACCTATACATTTTTGAAAACTAGACATCCAGGTGAATCCAGGATGGGGTGACTTGACTGCCTCCCACCATGGTCTGTTACCCAGAATCCCTTGCAAACGTAAAAAATTGACAAAAAAAACACATTTTCCCCACATTTCTGTGATGGAAAGTTCTGGAATCTGCGTGGATCCACAAATTTCCACCCACCCCGCGTTCCCCAAAGTCCTACGAGAAAAATGGTACCTCACTTGTGCGGGTCGGCATAGTGCCCGCGACAGGAAACGGCGCAAAACGCAACGTGGTTTTGCAGTGAAAAATGACCCTTTTTTTGGCAAAGTGACTAGCTGTAGATTTTGAAACCTAGCCCTGCCGGCACCTAGGGAAACCTAGCAAACCTATACATTTTTGAAAACTAGACACCCAGGGGAATCCAGGATGGGGTGACTTGACTGCCTCCCACCATGGTCTGTTACCCAGAATCCCTTGCAAACGTAAAAAATTGACAAAAAAAACACATTTTCCCCACATTTCTGTGATGGAAAGTTCTGGAATCTGCGTGGATCCACAAATTTCCACCCACCCCGCTTTCCCCAAAGTCCTACGAGAAAAATGGTACCTCACTTGTGCGGGTCGGCCTAGTGCCCGCGACAGGAAACGGCGCAAAACGCAACGTGGTTTTGCAGCGAAAAATGACCCTTTTTTTGGCAAAGTGACTAGCTGTAGATTTTGAACCCTAGCCCTGCCGGCACCTAGGGAAACCTACCAAACCCATGCATTTCTGAAAACTAGACACCCGGCGGCTTCCAGGGAGGTATGGCTTGCGTGGATCCCCCAACGTTTCCTTACCCAAAATCCCCTGCAAACCTCAGTTTTAGCTCAAAAAATCACTTTTTTCACACATTTTGGGGTGGGAAAGTAGTGGCATCACCGGGCTCACACAAATTTACCACCACCCAGCGTTCCCCCAGGTCTCCCGGTAAAAATGGTGCCTCACTTGTGTGGGAGGCCCAAGTACCCGCGGCAGGCAAGGGCCCAAAACGTAGTGAGGCGACATCAAAATGGCCTATCGCCAAACCACCTGGTTTTGCAAGGGGGGTCACTTTGGTTTTTGGCCCGGTGCGCGGCGGCCATCTAGGGAAACCTACCAAACCCATGCATTTCTGAAAACTAGACACCCGGCGGCTTCCAGGGAGGTATGGCTTGCGTGGATCCCCCAACGTTTCCTTACCCAGAATCCCCTGCAAACCTCAATTTTTGCTCAAAAAATCACTTTTTTCACACATTTTGGGGTGGGAAAGTAGTGGCATCACCGGGCTCACACAAATTTACCACCACCCAGCGTTCCCCCAGGTCTCCCGGTAAAAATGGTGCCTCACTTGTGTGGGAGGCCCAAGTACCCGCGGCAGGCAAGGACAACAAACGTAGTGAGGCGACATCAAAATGGCCTATCGCCAAACCACCTGGTTTTGCAAGGGGGGTCACTTTGGTTTTTGGCCCGGTGCGCGGCGGCCATCTAGGGAAACCTACCAAACCCATGCATTTCTGAAAACTAGACACCCGGCGGCTTCCAGGGAGGTATGGCTTGCGTGGATCCCCCAACGTTTCCTTACCCAGAATCCCCTGCAAACCTCAATTTTTGCTCAAAAAATCACTTTTTTCACACATTTTGGGGTGGGAAAGTAGTGGCATCACCGGGCTCACACAAATTTACCACCACCCAGCGTTCCCCCAGGTCTCCCGGTAAAAATGGTGCCTCACTTGTGTGGGAGGCCTAAGTACCCGCGGCAGGCAAGGACAACAAACGTAGTGAGGCGACATCAAAATGGCCTATCGCCAAACCACCTGGTTTTGCAAGGGGGTCACTTTGGTTTTTGGCCCGGTGCGCGGGGGCCATCTAGGGAAACCTACCAAACCCACGCATTTCTGAAAACTAGACACCCGGCGCCTTCCAGGGAGGTATGGCTTGCGTGGATCCCCCAACGTTTCCTTACCCAGAATCCCCTGCAAACCTCAATTTTTGCTCAAAAAATCACTTTTTTCACACATTTTGGGGTGGGAAAGTAGTGGCATCACCGGGCTCACACAAATTTACCACCACCCAGCGTTCCCCCAGGTCTCCCGGTAAAAATGGTGCCTCACTTGTGTGGGAGGCCCAAGTACCCGCGGCAGGCAAGGACAACAAACGTAGTGAGGCGACATCAAAATGGCCTATCGCCAAACCACCTGGTTTTGCAAGGGGGGTCACTTTGGTTTTTGGCCCGGTGCGCGGCGGCCATCTAGGGAAACCTACCAAACCCACGCATTTCTGAAAACTAGACACCCGGCGGCTTCCAGGGAGGTATGGCTTGCGTGGATCCCCCAACGTTTCCTTACCCAGAATCCCCTGCAAACCTCAATGTTTGCTCAAAAAATCACTTTTTTTCACACATTTTGGGGTGGGAAAGTAGTGGCATCACCGGGCTCACACAAATTTACCACCACCCAGCGTTCCCCCAGGTCTCCCGGTAAAAATGGTGCCTCACTTGTGTGGGAGGCCCAAGTACCCGCGGCAGGCAAGGACAACAAACGTAGTGAGGCGACATCAAAATGGCCTATCGCCAAACCACCTGGTTTTGCAAGGGGGTCACTTTGGTTTTTGGCCCGGTGCGCGGCGGCCATCTAGGGAAACCTAGCAAACCCATGCATTTCTGAAAACTAGACTCCCGGCGGCTTCCAGGGAGGTATGGCTTGCGTGGATCCCCCAACGTTTCCTTACCCAGAATCCCCTGCAAACCTCAATGTTTGCTCAAAAAATCACTTTTTTCACACATTTTGGGGTGGGAAAGTAGTGGCATCACCGGGCTCACACAAATTTACCACCACCCAGCGTTCCCCCAGGTCTCCCGGTAAAAATGGTGCCTCACTTGTGTGGGAGGCCCAAGTACCCGCGGCAGGCAAGGACAACAAACGTAGTGAGGCGACATCAACATTGCCTATCCCAAATGTCGCCTCACTACGTTTGTTGTCCTTGCCTGCCGCGGGTACTTGGGCCTCCCACACAAGTGAGGCACCATTTTTACCGGGAGACCTGGGGGAACGCTGGGTGGTGGTAAATTTGTGTGAGCCCGGTGATGCCACTACTTTCCCACCCCAAAATGTGTGAAAAAAGTGATTTTTTTGGCAACAATTGAGGTTTGCAGGGGATTCTGGGTAAGGAAACGTTGGGGGATCCACGCAAGCCATACCTCCCTGGAAGCCGCCGGGTGTCTAGTTTTCAGAAATGCGTGGGTTTGCTAGGTTTCCCTAGATGGCCGCCGCGCACCGGGCCAAAAACCAAAGTGACCCCCCTTGCAAAACCAGGTGGTTTGGCGATAGGCCATTTTGATGTCGCCTCACTACGTTTTGGGCCCTTGCCTGCCGCGGGTACTTGGGCCTCCCACACAAGTGAGGCACCATTTTTACCGGGAGACCTGGGGGAACGCTGGGTGGTGGTAAATTTGTGTGAGCCCGGTGATGCCACTACTTTCCCACCCCAAAATGTGTGAAAAAAGTGATTTTTTGGGCAAAAATTGAGGTTTGCAGGGGATTCTGGGTAAGGAAACGTTGGGGGATCCACGCAAGCCATACCTCCCTGGAAGCCGCCGGGTGTATAGTTTTCAGAAATGCGTGGGTTTGCTAGGTTTCCCTAGATGGCCGCCGCGCACCGGGCCAAAAACCAAATTGACCCCCCTTGCAAAACCAGGTGGTTTGGCGATAGGCCATTTTGATGTCGCCTCACTACGTTTTGGGCCCTTGCCTGCCGCGGGTACTTGGGCCTCCCACACAAGTGAGGCACCATTTTTACCGGGAGACCTGGGGGAACGCTGGGTGGTGGTAAATTTGTGTGAGCCCGGTGATGCCACTACTTTCCCACCCCAAAATGTGTGAAAAAAGTGATTTTTTGGGCAAAAATTGAAGTTTGCAGGGGATTCTGGGTAAGGAAACGTTGGGGGATCCACGCAAGCCATACCTCCCTGGAAGCCGCCGGGTGTCTAGTTTTCAGAAATGCATGGGTTTGCTAGGTTTCCCTAGATGGCCGCCGCGCACCGGGCCAAAAACCAAAGTGACCCCCCTTGCAAAACCAGGTGGTTTGGCGATAGGCCATTTTGATGTCGCCTCACTACGTTTGTTGTCCTTGCCTGCCGCGGGTACTTGGGCCTCCCACACAAGTGAGGCACCATTTTTACCGGGAGACCTGGGGGAACGCTGGGTGGTGGTAAATTTGTGTGAGCCCGGTGATGCCACTACTTTCCCACCCCAAAATGTGTGAAAAAAGTGATTTTTTGAGCAAACATTGAGGTTTGCAGGGGATTCTGGGTAAGGAAACGTTGGGGGATCCACGCAAGCCATACCTCCCTGGAAGCCGCCGGGTGTCTAGTTTTCAGAAATGCATGGGTTTGCTAGGTTTCTCTAGATGGCCGCCGCGCACCGGGCCAAAAACCAAAGTGACCCCCCTTGCAAAACCAGTTGGTTTGGCGATAGGCCATTTTGATGTCGCCTCACTACGTTTGATGTCCTTGCCTGCCGCGGGTACTTGGGCCTCCCACACAAGTGAGGCACCATTTTTACCGGGAGACCTGGGGGAACGCTGGGTGGTGGTAAATTTGTGTGAGCCCGGTGATGCCACTACTTTCCCACCCCAAAATGTGTGAAAAAAGTGATTTTTTGAGCAAAAATTGAGGTTTGCAGGGGATTCTGGGTAAGGAAACGTTGGGGGATCCACGCAAGCCATACCTCCCTGGAAGCCGCCGGGTGTCTAGTTTTCAGAAATGCGTGGGTTTGGTAGGTTTCCCTAGATGGCCGCCGCGCACCGGGCCGAAAACCAAAGTGACCCCCCTTGCAAAACCAGGTGGTTTGGCGATAGGCCATTTTGATGTCGCCTCACTACGTTTGTTGTCCTTGCCTGCCGCGGGTACTTGGGCCTCCCACACAAGTGAGGCACCATTTTTACCGGGAGACCTGGGGGAACGCTGGGTGGTGGTAAATTTGTGTGAGCCCGGTGATGCCACTACTTTCCCACCCCAAAATGTGTGAAAAAAGTGATTTTTTGAGCAAAAATTGAGGTTTGCAGGGGATTCTGGGTAAGGAAACGTTGGGGGATCCACGCAAGCCATACCTCCCTGGAAGCCGCCGGGTGTCTAGTTTTCAGAAATGCGTGGGTTTGGTAGGGTTCCCTAGATGGCCGCCGCGCACCGGGCCAAAAACCAAAGTGACCCCCCTTGCAAAACCAGGTGGTTTGGCGATAGGCCATTTTGATGTCGCCTCACTACGTTTGTTGTCCTTGCCTGCCGCGGGTACTTGGGCCTCCCACACAAGTGAGGCACCATTTTTACCAGGAGACCTGGGGGAATGCTGGGTGGTGGTAAATTTGTGTGAGCCCGGTGATGCCACTACTTTCCCACCCCAAAATGTGTGAAAAAAGTGATTTTTTGAGCAAAAATTGAGGTTTACAGGGGATTCTGGGTAAGGAAACGTTGGGGGATCCACGCAAGCCATACCTCCCTGGAACACGCCGGGTGTCTAGTTTTCAGAAATGCGTGGGTTTGGTAGGTTTCCCTAGATGGCCGCCGCGCACCGGGCCAAAAACCAAAGTGACCCCCCTTGCAAAACCAGTTGGTTTGGCGATAGGCCATTTTGATGTCGCCTCACTACGTTTGTTGTCCTTGCCTGCCGCGGGTACTTGGGCCTCCCACACAAGTGAGGCACCATTTTTACCGGGAGACCTGGGGGAACGCTGGGTGGTGGTAAATTTGTGTGAGCCCGGTGATGCCACTACTTTCCCACCCCAAAATGTGTGAAAAAAGTGATTTTTTGAGCAAAAATTGAGGTTTGCAGGGGATTCTGGGTAAGGAAACGTTGGGGGATCCACGCAAGCCATACCTCCCTGCAAGCCGCCGGGTGTCTAGTTTTCAGAAATGCGTGGGTTTGGTAGGTTTCCCTAGATGGCCGCCGCGCACCGGGCCAAAAACCAAAGTGACCCCCCTTGCAAAACCAGGTGGTTTGGCGATAGGCCATTTTGATGTCGCCTCACTACGTTTGTTGTCCTTGCCTGCCGCGGGTACTTGGGCCTCCCACACAAGTGAGGCACCATTTTTACCGGGAGACCTGGGGGAACGCTGGGTGGTGGTAAATTTGTGTGAGCCCGGTGATGCCACTACTTTCCCACCCCAAAATGTGTGAAAAAAGTGATTTTTTGAGCAAAAATTGAGGTTTGCAGGGGATTCTGGGTAAGGAAACGTTGGGGGATCCACGCAAGCCATACCTCCCTGGAAGCCGCCGGGTGTCTAGTTTTCAGAAATGCGTGGGTTTGGTAGGGTTCCCTAGATGGCCGCCGCGCACCGGGCCAAAAACCAAAGTGACCCCCCTTGCAAAACCAGGTGGTTTGGCGATAGGCCATTTTGATGTCGCCTCACTACGTTTGTTGTCCTTGCCTGCCGCGGGTACTTGGGCCTCCCACACAAGTGAGGCACCATTTTTACCAGGAGACCTGGGGGAATGCTGGGTGGTGGTAAATTTGTGTGAGCCCGGTGATGCCACTACTTTCCCACCCCAAAATGTGTGAAAAAAGTGATTTTTTGAGCAAAAATTGAGGTTTACAGGGGATTCTGGGTAAGGAAACGTTGGGGGATCCACGCAAGCCATACCTCCCTGGAACACGCCGGGTGTCTAGTTTTCAGAAATGCGTGGGTTTGGTAGGTTTCCCTAGATGGCCGCCGCGCACCGGGCCAAAAACCAAAGTGACCCCCCTTGCAAAACCAGGTGGTTTGGCGATAGGCCATTTTGATGTCGCCTCACTACGTTTTGGGCCCTTGCCTGCCGCGGGTACTTGGGCCTCCCACACAAGTGAGGCATCATTTTTACCGGGAGACCTGGGGAAACGCTGGGTGGTGGTAAATTTGTGTGAGCCCGGTGATGCCACTACTTTCCCACCCCAAAATGTGTGAAAAAAGTGATTTTTTGAGCTAAAATTGAGGTTTGCAGGGGATTCTGGGTAAGGAAACGTTGGGGGATCCACGCAAGCCATACCTCCCTGGAAGCCGCCGGGTGTCTAGTTTTCAGAAATGCGTGGGTTTGCTAGGTTTCCCTAGATGGCCGCCGCGCACCGGGCCAAAAACCAAAGTGACCCCCCTTGCAAAACCAGGTGGTTTGGCGATAGGCCATTTTGATGTCGCCTCACTACGTTTGTTGTCCTTGCCTGCCGCGGGTACTTGGGCCTCCCACACAAGTGAGGCACCATTTTTACCGGGAGACCTGGGGGAACGCTGGGTGGTGGTAAATTTGTGTGAGCCCGGTGATGCCACTACTTTCCCACCCCAAAATGTGTGAAAAAAGTGATTTTTTGGGCAAAAATTGAGGTTTGCAGGGGATTCTGGGTAAGGAAACGTTGGGGGATCCACGCAAGCCATACCTCCCTGGAAGCCGCCGGGTGTCTAGTTTTCAGAAATGCGTGGGTTTGGAAGGTTTCCCTAGATGGCCGCCGAGCCCTGGGCAAAAAACCAAAGTAAACCCCCTTGCAAAACCAGATTAACTATTGTTACTACAGCGTGAGAATTTAGGAATAATACTGCAAAGAAAATGTGGCAGACAGTTTGAGGTTTACAGGACAATGGGGATAAAAAATATTTTTCAATTCACTAGAGAGACATCACCATGAACTCCCAAGGGTTTTCGACAATATCTACAGTTGGTGGGTTATTCTTACATGGAAAGTGTACCTTGGCAGAGAAACTAAAGACAAAGATTCCTGCAACCATCTATTCCTCAAACACACACACATACTGGTTGGATTTGGCACGAGGGCGAGTCATGGTTCAGTGTATTAAATTTTATTAACAAGAGATTTCACAAAAATGAAATGCACTGTCAATAATTAAATTCACAAAAAACCAAACCAATGACTCGCAGCTCGTAAGCTGTAAAGCCACGTCAAGGCACCAACCACTTTACAGGCCATTCACACACCTTTCATACGTGATACAAACAAGACCATTCGCACCACCAGGTACAAAAGCAACACAGTACAAAAATCACCAAAAAGGGACAAGGTACACCCTGCTTCAGAAAGACAAATATTACTGCACAGCCATCTAACCCGCAAGCACACACACATACTGGTTGGATTTGGCACGAGGGTGAGTGATGGTTCAGTAGATAAAATTGTATTAGCAAGTGATTTCACAAAACATGAAATGCCCTGGTAATAATTGAAAGGGCGAGAAACTGAACCATTGACTCACAGCTCGTGAGCTGTAAAGCCACGACAAGGCACCAACCTCTTTACAGGCCATTCATACACCTTTCATACGTGTGAGACATACAAAACCATTCACACCGCCAGCCGCAGGCCCATCACATAACAAAACTCACACCAGCACACAGCGCCATTCAAGGGCCCATCACTTTCACACGCCCACAATCCAGACACAGCAACTACACAGGCTGAAGGATTGCGTGGAGTGGCACTCAGCTAGCATTATGTGTAGTGACCAGCAGAAAGTCACTACTCACACACAGCCAGCCAAGCACCAGTCGACACACACCGCTAGCCAAACGCCAGTCCACGCACACCGCTAGCCAAGCGCCAGTCCAGGCACACCGCCATCCAATCGCCAGTCCAGGCACACCGGCAGCCAATCGCCAATCCACCTACACCGCCAGCCAAGCTCCAGTCCACGGACACCACCAGCCAAGCACCAGTCCGCACACACCACCAGTCCACGCACACCGCCAGCCAAGTACCAGTCCATGCACACCGCCAGCCAAGCACCATTCCACGCACACCGCCAGCCAAGCTCCAGTCCACGCACACCACCAGACAAGCTCCAGTCCACGGACACCACCAGCCAAGCTCCAGTCCACGGACACCACCAGCCAAACACCAGTCCGCACACACCACCAGTCCACACACACCGCCAGCCAAGTACCAATCCACGCACACCACCAGCCAAGCACCATTCCACGCACACCGCCAGCCAAGCACCATTCCACGCACACCGTCAGCCAAGCACCATTCCACGCACACCACCAGCCACGCACCAGTCCATGCACACCGCCAGTCCATGCACACCGCCAGTCCACGCACACCGTCAGCCAAGCACCATTCCACGCACACCACCAACCAAGTGCCAGTCCACACACACCAACAGCCAAGCGCAAGCCTACACACACCGCCATCACATTTTGGATTTTTTTAGAAAAAAAAAAAAACACAAACAAATTGCAAATAGATACAAATCTTCTAACAGAAAATCAGCAACTAAATACATTGCACTAACACCAACCTTGAAACAGAATCATATTTTCCAAAGAATACAGACCAGGCAGTTCACTTTACCACTCATGAATGCTCCCAAAAATTCTTTCGCGTGTGGTACGCTCTGAAACAAGCAGGGAGACACAGTGCAGGATGAGAGGGACAGTCGGGGCAGTACATACGACTCTCCTTCCGTGAACCTCTTCGCCAACAGACTCTACATCTCCTACTGGGAAAATCTTTTGCGGGTGTGGGAGGAATGTGATCTGGAAAGTGGCGTTCTTTCAATCTAGCAACATCCTCCACCAGTCCAACTCTAGGAACACTTGCCTGTTCCACTACAACAAGGCTGCCTATTACAGACTCCTGAAACTTAGCAAAAGTCATCTTTGACTCAGGGCAAGAATCCTGGAACACAACAAAAGCATTAAACATTGCCAAGTGGAAAAGATGGATAGCCAACTTCTTGTACCAAATGTAAGCCTTACGAAGAGCAGCGTAAGGTTCCAACCTCTGATCTACTCTGTCAACACCACCCATGTGCCTATTATAGTCTAAAATGCACACAGGTTTGCGCACTTCAGCGACCTGACCCCAAACAGTCACAGGTGCAGTGCTTTCATCATGGATGGAAGTCAGCATGTAGACATCTCTCCTGTCTGTAAACTTCACAGCAAGAAGCTCCTGGCAACGCAACGCACTGCACTGTCCCCGCACAAGCTTTTGACAAACAAGTTCTTTCGGAAAACCTTTACGGTTACAGCGGATTGTGCCACAAGCAAAAGTGTCCACTTTGGCCAATTCCCTGAACAACCGCACACCAGTGTAGAAGTTATCTACATATAAATGGTGGCCTTTGTTAAAAAATCCTCTACCAAGTTCCCAAACAATTTTCTCAGTCACTCCAAAAGTGGACGGACAACCAGGGAGGTTAAACCTAGATTCCTTACCGGTGTACACCCTGAAATTAGAGACATATCCAGTCCTACTGTCACACAGCATATACAGCTTTATTCCATAGCGTGCCCTCTTACTAGGAATGTATTGCCTAAAAACCAAGCGGCCCTTGAACAACACCAAAGACTCATCCACTGCAATTTCTCTACCAGGGGCATAAATCTCAGAAAATCGATCAACAAAGAGATCAAGGACAGGCCTAATCTTAAAAAGACGGTTACAATCAGGGTGATCTCGTGGCAACGCTAAACCATTATCAACAAAGTGCATCATCCGAAGCAGAAGCAAATACCTGTCACGACTCATGACTGCCGGAAAAATAGACGTTGCCATCAAGGGACTGCTAGACCAATATGAAGCCAATGATGGCTTCCTTAGCAAGCCCATCAAAAAAGTTAAACCCAAGAACTTCTTCATCTCTTCAACATTTGTGGGAGTCCACCGGGTAGCTCTAGAGTGTGGCTTAAGACTGGCACTGTTGTCCCTCAAAAACTGTTCGGCATACAAATTAGTCTGCTCAACAATCTCTGCCAAAAACACATCGTCCATAAACAACTGAAAAAAATTTACAGGCAAAAAGTTCTCAGTATTCACTCTAGACCCTGGAACACCAGTAAACTCTGGAAATTCCGGCTGCACCATGCCAGGGGCAACCCAGAGGTCATCACTTTCAACGGGAAGACTTGCAGCCACAGCCTGCAGCCCAGATGCCTCTTGCCGCACTACACCAACGAGAAGGCTTGCAGCCCCAGCCTGCAGCCCAGATGCCTCTTGCCGCACTACACCAACGGGAAGCCTTGCAGCCCCAGCCTGCAGCCCAGATGTCTCTTGCCGCACTACACCAACGGGAAGCCTTGCAGCCGCAGGCTGCAGCCCAGATGCCTCTTGCCGCACTATCGGCACATCAGTCTCCTCCTCTAACACAGGCACTTCATCCGCACTAAGAGTATCTTCATCATCCGATGACCCCATACGGAGAGAAAACTCACTGCCAGAATCGTCCCCTGCCTCCTCTCCCTCAGAAGCAGAGTCAGTCTCTGACCCAATATCAGAGGAAGACTCAAACAGCAAACCAACAACCTGCTGAGCAGTCATCCTGCGGCTAGCCATTATACTTACTAAGATAGAAGACTGCACAAACAAGTCAACAACAACCAACAATGTGCAAACCAAGTAAGTAAAGAAATGTGTACCTTTTATCACAAAGATCAATGTACTCAAAAACTATACAATCCAATTACAAGAGACAGCTGCACTCACCAGAAACAAACTCTGCAGTGACACAGCAAAGACCAACGATATCAAACTAGAAAGAAGAAAAAAAAAAAAATTACTCACAAGACAACAAAATACACATCGAGCACCAATGCAAAAAGTTTTTGACACTCAAAAACCAAACATACTGCTATTATTACACCATTTGCAAAAAAAAAACAGGCAGAGAAATCAAACACATTTGCATTGTACAAAAAAACAGTCTCTTACCAAACTACACAAACAGCAGAACCACCAGTACCAAAACGTCAACGTGAAAAGAAGAAAAGCCTTCACCTAGAACAAAAAAGTAAACAAAAAAAAAACATTACAATTGGAAATCACAAAAAATATAACAATAAACATTATAACATGCCATGTCACTACCCAAATGGTCAATCGGGTTGTGTGCCAGGTGGGGCAGAAAACAGCAGGAAAAAAAAGGCTACTCAGTCCCGGGGCGGGTGAGCCAAATACATATAACAAATTGCACCCTGGAAGCGAGGGGTCACTTCTATTTCTAATTGAACTAATTCCCTGGTGTCTAGTGGGCTTTTCTGCCCCCAATGGGAGCAGAAACGGCAAAAAAATAAAACCGATCTGCCCCCAGAGGGGGCAGAAAAGTCTTCAAAAAATTTAGGGGCCCAAGGAAGCGACCCTTGCCCAAGGGGTCGCTTCCTACAATAATATTTATATCCCTGGTGTCTAGTGGGCTTTTCTGCCCCCCCCTAGGAGCCGAAACGGACAGAAAGACGACCAATCTGCCCCCAGGGGGGGCAGAAAAGTCTTCTAAATAATTAGGCCGCAAAGGAAGCGACCCTTGCCCAAGGGGTCGCTTCCTACATAAAGAAAAAGACATCCCTGGTGTCTAGTGGGCTTTTCTGCCCCCCCTGGGGGCAGAAACGGGCAGAAAGACGACCGATCTGCCCCCAGGGGGGGCAGAAAAGTCTTCTAATTATTTTGCCACCCTAGGAAGTGACCCTTGCCCAAGGGGTCACTTCCTACATAACATAAAAGACATCCCTGGTGTCTAGTGGGCTTTTCTGCCCCCCCTGGGGGCATAAACGGGCAGAAAGAAGACCGATATGCCCCCAGGGGGGGCAGAACAGTCTTCGAATTATTTTGCCCCCCAAGGAAGCGACCCTTGCCCAAGGGGTCGCTTCCTACATAACGAAATAGACATCCCTGGTGTCTAGTGGGCTGAAACGGGCAGAAAGAAGACCGATCTGCCCCCAGGGGGGGCAGAAAAGTCTTCAAATTATTTGGCCCCCCAAGGAAGCGACCCTTGCCTAAGGGGTCGCTTCCTACATAACATAAACGACATCCCTGGTGTCTAGTGGGCTTTTCTGCCCCCCCTGGGGGCAGAAACGCGCAGAAAGCGGACCGATCTGCCCCCAGGGGGGGCAGAAAAGACTTCGAAAAATTTTGCCCCCAAGGAAGCGACCCTTGCCTAAGGGGTCGCTTCCCAAATTCAAAAAAACAAATCCCTGGTGTCTAGTGGGGCATCCATACTCCACGATCGCGACGCTGTGCGCGATCGTGGAGCAGGAATGCCCTGTATTGAGACATCGGGGGAGAGGAAATACTCTTTCCTCTCCCCCGATGCCTCAATACAAAAGAAATCACCCCCGCGGCCCCCACCGGACAAGGGAACCTACCTGTTGCTGCCTTGGACGCGCTGGAAGAAATGGATTCCAGCGCGTCCAACGCTTCCTGATGACGCCGGCGCGCGCTGTGCGCGCTGACGTCATCAGAAAGCGTGGGGGGGCTCGGGGGTGGCAGCGGAAGCTCTTCCGCTGCCACCCCCGTAAAGGGGGGCAAGATCGATGCGCAAGGGGGGGAGCGCCAGCGCTTTCCCCAGGGGCTGTCCTCATGACGGAACGGTTCCGTCATGAGCACAGCCCAACCGATGCTCATGACGGAACTGTTCTGTCATGAGCATCGAAGGGGTTAATGAGTTTTCACGTGCTGGGTTCATTTTTATTTTTATTTTTGTTTGAGTAGGGCAGTCATCCTGCGGCTAGCCATTATACTTACTAAGATAGAAGACTGCACAAACAAGTCAACAACAACCAACAATGTGCAAACCAAGTAAGTAAAGAAATGTGTACCTTTTATCACAAAGATCAATGTACTCAAAAACTATACAATCCAATTACAAGAGACAGCTGCACTCACCAGAAACAAACTCTGCAGTGACACAGCAAAGACCAACGATATCAAACTAGAAAGAAGAAAAAAAAAAAATTACTCACAAGACAACAAAATACACATCGAGCACCAATGCAAAAAGTTTTTGACACTCAAAAACCAAACATACTGCTATTATTACACCATTTGCAAAAAAAAAACAGGCAGAGAAATCAAACACATTTGCATTGTACAAAAAAACAGTCTCTTACCAAACTACACAAACAGCAGAACCACCAGTACCAAAACGTCAACGTGAAAAGAAGAAAAGCCTTCACCTAGAACAAAAAAGTAAACAAAAAAAAAACATTACAATTGGAAATCACAAAAAATATAACAATAAACATTATAACATGCCATGTCACTACCCAAATGGTCAATCGGGTTGTGTGCCAGGTGGGGCAGAAAACAGCAGGAAAAAAAAGGCTACTCAGTCCCGGGGCGGGTGAGCCAAATACATATAACAAATTGCACCCTGGAAGCGAGGGGTCACTTCTATTTCTAATTGAACTAATTCCCTGGTGTCTAGTGGGCTTTTCTGCCCCCAATGGGAGCAGAAACGGCAAAAAAATAAAACCGATCTGCCCCCAGAGGGGGCAGAAAAGTCTTCAAAAAATTTAGGGGCCCAAGGAAGCGACCCTTGCCCAAGGGGTCGCTTCCTACAATAATATTTATATCCCTGGTGTCTAGTGGGCTTTTCTGCCCCCCCCCCTAGGAGCCGAAACGGACAGAAAGACGACCAATCTGCCCCCAGGGGGGGCAGAAAAGTCTTCTAAATAATTAGGCCGCAAAGGAAGCGACCCTTGCCCAAGGGGTCGCTTCCTACATAAAGAAAAAGACATCCCTGGTGTCTAGTGGGCTTTTCTGCCCCCCCTGGGGGCAGAAACGGGCAGAAAGACGACCGATCTGCCCCCAGGGGGGGCAGAAAAGTCTTCTAATTATTTTGCCACCCTAGGAAGTGACCCTTGCCCAAGGGGTCACTTCCTACATAACATAAAAGACATCCCTGGTGTCTAGTGGGCTTTTCTGCCCCCCCTGGGGGCATAAACGGGCAGAAAGAAGACCGATATGCCCCCAGGGGGGGCAGAAAAGTCTTCGAATTATTTTGCCCCCCAAGGAAGCGACCCTTGCCCAAGGGGTCGCTTCCTACATAACGAAATAGACATCCCTGGTGTCTAGTGGGCTTTTCTGCCCCCCCTGGGGGCAGAAACGGGCAGAAAGAAGACCGATCTGCCCCCAGGGGGGGCAGAAAAGTCTTCGAATTATTTGGCCCCCCAAGGAAGCGACCCTTGCCTAAGGGGTCGCTTCCTACATAACATAAACGACATCCCTGGTGTCTAGTGGGCTTTTCTGCCCCCCCTGGGGGCAGAAACGCGCAGAAAGCGGACCGATCTGCCCCCAGGGGGGGCAGAAAAGACTTCGAAAAATTTTGCCCCCAAGGAAGCGACCCTTGCCTAAGGGGTCGCTTCCCAAATTCAAAAAAACAAATCCCTGGTGTCTAGTGGGGCATCCCTACTCCACGATCGCGACGCTGTGCGCGATCGTGGAGCAGGAATGCCCTGTATTGAGACATCGGGGAGAGGAAATACTCTTTCCTCTCCCCCGATGCCTCAATACAAAAGAAATCACCCCCGCGGCCCCCACCGGACAAGGGAACCTACCTGTTGCTGCCATAGACGCGCTGGAAGAAATGGATTCCAGCGCGTCCAACGCTTCCTGATGACGCCGGCGCGCGCTGTGCGCGCTGACGTCATCAGAAAGCGTGGGGGGGCTCGGGGGTGGCAGCGGAAGCTCTTCCGCTGCCACCCCCGTAAAGGGGGGCAAGATCGATGCGCAAGGGGGGGAGCGCCAGCGCTTTCCCCAGGGGCTGTCCTCATGACGGAACGGTTCCGTCATGAGCACAGCCCAACCGATGCTCATGACGGAACTGTTCCGTCATGAGCATCGAAGGGGTTAATGAGTTTTCACGTGCTGGGTTCATTTTTATTTTTATTTTTGTTTGAGTAGGGGATGAATTATTGGAGGGAGGAGATGAGTTTAAGGAGTTTCAGGGTTCAAATTGCAATAAGGCTTGACATTTGGGTTTGTTTTTACACTTACAGTATTATTTTATTTTAGTTTAATGCAGAGAGTTTGCTTTTTACATATGGCTGAGATGTCTTTTTTGTTATCCATTTTAGTGACCCCTGACGGAGGGCCCCTGTGGCCCGAAATGCATTGGGTGAAAAGCAATAAACATCTTTTGAGCCAACTTGCTTTCTATGATTCTTTTGAACGTGTCGCTGTCGAAGGCCCGGAGGGCATGCAGTAGATATGTGAAAATTAAAAATGAATCATGTTTGAATCACGTTGTTTTCGCTGGTATGTTAGAAGCATTGATGAATCATGGAAAAAGATTGTGGATTACTGACTGGTTTACCTCGAACAAGATGATTACCATTCAAAAAGGAAATGAGAAGTTGTTGTTGATAAGGATACATTCCTGTTCTCGCAGTGCGACAGATGGGTGCGCACCTGCGTTACTCTTTGGACATTCATTCATGAAATCTGCGATTGTTGGGACAGATCGCAGCCTGTTCGCACGCATTCACTACAATTAATTTTTTCACTAAGTTTGATAAAGTATCACTATAAAGGGAAGGAGTGCATGCTCTCTATTTCACATTTTTTAACACAAATAGACTGCCCCTACGAGAGTTTGCACCCCGTGGTTTAAAGTTTGAAGATTCTCAAAAATTGATTGAAGATTTACATATCATTCCGAAGGCAGCGAGAAGACATGAACAATCCAAGTGACGCTCATGTATGGATAATGTAATATCACGGACTAAGACAACAGATTCAAGTGTATGGGGCGTTACAACTCTGTAAATATTTGAGGTTTTTGATATGGTGCTGTATCAGTCTATTTATTCATTCATTTATTTCGTTGTATTCTTGTGAGCATTAGATGTATTCGTTTTTACTTCTTGGGTTTTGATTTGGGAGGGTTCGAAATTCAATTTGAGCAGCTTTAAGTAGGATAGAGCTAATGTAGCATGTGAAACGTTGATGTTGAATGGAGATTGTTTTGGTTTTATTCCTACGACAACATTCTGGGTGCTGTTTCTTTAAAGATTCGAATTTCAACCAGACTAGGTCATGGGTTAGAATCACACCTGTTTCCTATAGTGCACGAGGTTAAAACTACGGTGGAAGGGTTTGAGTCAAAATTGAATGCTGACATTGTCGTATGTTGCTGCACGTTACGAGGTTATTGCCGCTTGTCGCTTTCAAGGTGATTCACTCGTTTATATTTGTATAGTGCATTAAAGGGATGGCGATCAGGATTTGCAAGCAGGGTGGGTTTAACAGAGAGGTTTAATTAAGGGAGGCTACGTTGATAAAGGGAATGATTGAATGGGTTGTGGGTTAGTGGGTTTATTAATGAGTTTTCACGTGCTGGGTTCATTTTTATTTTTATTTTTGTTTGAGTAGGGGATGAATTATTGGAGGGAGGAGATGAGTTTAAGGAGTTTCAGGGTTCAAATTGCAATAAGGCTTGACATTTGGGTTTGTTTTTACACTTACAGTATTATTTTATTTTAGTTTAATGCAGAGAGTTTGCTTTTTACATATGGCTGAGATGTCTTTTTTGTTATCCATTTTAGTGACCCCTGACGAAGGGCCCCTGTGGCCCGAAATGCATTGGGTAAAAAGCAATAAACATCTTTTGAGCCAACTTGCTTTCTATGATTCTTTTGAACGTGTCGCTGTCGAAGGCCCGGAGGGCATGCAGTAGATATGTGAAAATGAAAAATGAATCATGTTTGAATCACCCTGTTTTCGCTGGTATGTTAGAAGCATTGATGAATCATGGAAAAAGATTGTGGATTACTGACTGGTTTACCTCGAACAAGATGATTACCATTCAAAAAGGAAATGAGAAGTTGTTGTTGATAAGGATACATTCCTGTTCTCGCAGTGCGACAGATGGGTGCGCACCTGCGTTACTCTTTGGACATTCATTCATGAAATCTGCGATTGTTGGGACAGATCGCAGCCTGTTCGCACGCATTCACTACAAGTAATTTTTTCACTAAGTTTGATAAAGTATCACTATAAAGGGAAGGAGTGCATGCTCTCTATTTCAAATTTTTTAACACAAATAGACTGCCCCTACGAGAGTTTGCACCCCGTGGTTTAAAGTTTGAAGATTCTCAAAAATTGATTGAAGATTTACATATCATTCCGAAGGCAGCGAGAAGACATGAACAATCCAAGTGACGCTCATGTATGGATAATGTAATATCACGGACTAAGACAACAGATTCAAGTGTATGGGGCGTTACAACTCTGTAAATATTTGAGGTTTTTGATTTGGTGCTGTATCAGTCTATTTATTCATTCATTTATTTCGTTGTATTCTTGTGAGCATTAGATGTTTTCGTTTTTACTTCTTGGGTTTTGATTTGGGAGGGTTCGAAATTCAATTTGAGCAGCTTTAAGTAGGATAGAGCTAATGTAGCATGTGAAACGTTGATGTTGAATGGAGATTGTTTTGGTTTTATTCCTACGACAACATTCTGGGTGCTGTTTCTTTAAAGATTCGAATTTCAACCAGACTAGGTCATGGGTTAGAATCACACCTGTTTCCTATAGTGAACGAGGTTAAAACTACGGTGGAAGGGTTTGAGTCAAAATTGAATGCTGACATTGTCGTATGTTGCTGCACGTTACGATGTTATTGCCGCTTGTCGCTTTCAAGGTGATGCACTCGTTTATATTTGTATAGTGCATTGAAGGGATGGCGATCAGGATTTGCAAGCAGGGTGGGTTTAACAGAGAGGTTTAATTAAGGGAGGCTACGTTGATAAAGGGAATGATTGAATGGGTTGTGGGTTAGTGGGTTTATTAATGAGTTTTCACGTGCTGGGTTCATTTTTATTTTTATTTTTGTTTGAGTAGGGGATGAATTATTGGAGGGAGGAGAAGAGTTTAAGGAGTTTCAGGGTTCAAATTGCAATAAGGCTTGACATTTGGGTTTGTTTTTACACTTACAGTATTATTTTATTTTAGTTTAATGCAGAGAGTTTGCTTTTTACATATGGCTGAGATGTCTTTTTTGTTATCCATTTTAGTGACCCCTGACGAAGGGCCCCTGTGGCCCGAAATGCATTGGGTGAAAAGCAATAAACATCTTTTGAGCCAACTTGCTTTCTATGATTCTTTTGAAAGTGTCGCTGTCGAAGGCCCGGAGGGCATGCAGTAGATATGTGAAAATGAAAAATGAATCATGTTTGAATCACGCTGTTTTCGCTGGTATGTTAGAAGCATTGATGAATCATGGAAAAAGATTGTGGATTACTGACTGGTTTACCTCGAACAAGATGATTACCATTCAAAAAGGAAATGAGAAGTTGTTGTTGATAAGGATACATTCCTGTTCTCGCAGTGCGACAGATGGGTGCGCACCTACGTTACTCTTTGGACATTCATTCATGAAATCTGCGATTGTTGGGACAGATCGCAGCCTGTTCGCACGCATTTACTACAAGTAATTTTTTCACCAAGTTTGATAAAGTATCACTATAAAGGGAAGGAGTGCATGCTCTCTATTTCACATTTTTTAACACAAATAGAATGCCCCTACGAGAGTTTGCACCCCGTGATTTAAAGTTTGAAGATTCCCAAAAATTGATTGAAGATTTACATATCATTCTGAAGGCAGCGTGAAGACATGAACAATCCAAGTGACGCTCATGTATGGATAATGTAATATCACGGACTAAGACAACAGATTCAAGTGTATGGGGCGTTACAACTTTGTAAATATTTGAGGTTTTTGATTTGGTGCTATATCAGTCTATTTATTCATTCATTTATTTCGTTGTATTCTTGTGAGCATTAGATGTATTCGTTTTTACTTCTTGGGTTTTGATTTGGGAGGGTTCGAAATTCAATTTGAGCAGCTTTAAGTAGGATAGAGCTAATGTAGCATGTGAAACGATGTTGAATGGAGATTGTTTTGGTTTTATTCCTATGACAACATTCTGGGTGCTGTTTCTTTAAAGATTCGAATTTCAACCAGACTAGGTCATGGGTTAGAATCACACCTGTTTCTTATAGTGCACGAGGTTAAAACTACGGTGGAAGGGTTTGAGTCAAAATTGAATGCTGACATTGTCGTATGTTGCTGCACGTTACGATGTTATTGCCGCTTGTCGCTTTCAAGGTGATTCACTCGTTTATATTTGTATAGTGCATTGAAGGGCTGGCGATCAGGATTTGCAAGCAGGGTGGGTTTAACAGAGAGGTTTAATTAAGGGAGGCTACGTTGATAAAGGGAATGATTGAATGGGTTGTGGGTTAGTGGGTTTATTAATGAGTTTTCACGTGCTGGGTTCATTTTTATTTTTATTTTTGTTTGAGTAGGGGATGAATTATTGGAGGGAGGAGATGAGTTTAACCCCTTCAGTGCCCGCCCCTTTCCCCGCCCTGTGCCGGCCGTTGCATTAGCGGGCGGGGTTTATGACGAGCTGGTCTCGTCATGGGCACAGCGCAACCGCGGCCCATGACGAGACCAGCTCGTCATGGGCATTGAAGAGGTTAAGGAGTTTCAGGGTTCAAATTGCAATAAGGCTTGACATTTGGGTTTGTTTTTACACTTACAGTATTATTTTGTATTGTATTGTATTGTATAAAGTTCTTCTAAAGCGCTTTCTGTCGCCCTACGGGCATCCTGGCGCTAAGAGACTAAAGAAGAAAACCTGAGACAGTAGGAACGTTTGCCATTGTGCCAAGAATGTTACACTCTAATCTCTGCCAAAGAGCCATGTTTTAAGATTCTTCCTAAAGCTCAGCAATGATGTGGCTTGGCGTAGATCTTGGGGGATTTGATTCCAGAGGCGGGCTGCCGCCGTACTGAAGGCCCTGCCTCCCGTCTTAGTGCGTTTAACTCTGGTAACCACTGCCAGACTATGGTTGGTGGACCGAAGAAGTCTTTTTGGTTCGTACCATGAGAATCTATCGCACAGAGGGGGAGGACCGATTTTGTGGAGGGCTCTGTATACCATGACCAATGATTTAAACTCGATCCTTTTATTGATCGGGAGCCAGTGAAGGTCCCTCAATGCCAATGCTGTTGAGGAGTCACGTTGTCTTCCCAAGGCCAGTTTGGCTGCGGCGGACTGTATTCTTTGCAGTCCCTGTACAGTGTACCGAGAGGCACCCAGGAACAGTGAATTACAGTAATCGAGCCTACTTAGGATCACACTCTGGACCACCAGAGATCTGGTCTCAGTAGGGAGGAGCGGAAGGATTTGGCGCAAAGCTCTAAGTAGGGCAATACAGGTGCCTATGGTCTTGTTCGCCTGGGATTGCAGCTGGAGGTCTTCATCCATCATAACCCCCAGGTTACGGACTGTTTTTGCTGGCAGTATCGGGGCGTCTTCCGGCAAAAGTCGGAACTCACCCGAGAGATGTTTAGGCAGTCTCGCTGCACAGCAGTGTAGTAGCTCCGTTTTCCCGGCATTCAGCTGCAATGAATTGGCTCTCAGCCATTCTGAGACTTTTTGCATGCAGGCCTGGAAGGAATTCATGGGCACTGCATATTCTCCTTCCAGGGAGAACATTAGCTGGATGTCGTCAGCATAGTTAACCACCTCGATCCCGTAAGATTTTATTAGAGGGATCAGGGGTCTCAGATAGGCATTAAAGAGTATAGGGCTGATAGCTGAACCCTGAGGTACTCCATGGCGAACCGGGGTCCAGGAGGAAACAAACGGTGTTAATGTCACTGCCTGTTGACGATCGGTCAGATAAGACCGTAGCCATTCCAAGGCGTGACCTGTCACCCCCATATCTTCTAACCTTGCCAGCAACACTGAGTGATTAACCGTGTCGAATGCTGCCGACATGTCCAACAGTACCAACACCGAGGAACATCCACTGTCGGCACGCATTCGAAGTTTGTCCAGAACGGTAATCAAGGCAGTTTCCGTCCCATGCCCAGGCCGAAAGCCAAACTGGTCCCTGTCCAAGATCAGATGTTCTTCAAAAAAGTTGGACAGGGACTTGCTGACTAATTTTTCCAAGATCTTGATTGGAAATGGCAGCAGGGAAATTGGGCGGAAATTAGCCGGCACAGAGGGATCAAGTGAAGGTTTTTTCAATAATGGGGTGACCATTGCCTGTTTCCACCTGCTTGTCACAATGCCATTTTATTTTGGTTTAATGCAGAGAGTTTGCTTTTTACATATGGCTGAGATGTCTTTTTTGTTATCCATTTTAGTGACCCCTGACGAAGGGCCCCTGTGGCCCGAAATGCATTGGGTGAAAAGCAATAAACATCTTTTGAGCCAACTTGCTTTCTATGATTCTTTTGAACGTGTCGCTGTCGAAGGCCTGGAGGGCATGCAGTAGATATGTGAAAATGAAAAATGAATCATGTTTGAATCGCGCTGTTTTCGCTGGTATGTTAGAAGCATTGATGAATCATGGAAAAAGATTGTGGATTGCTGACTGGTTTACCTCGAACAAGATGATTACCATTCAAAAAGGAAATGAGAAGTTGTTGTTGATAAGGATACATTCCTGTTCTCGCAGTGCGACAGATGGGTGCGCACCTGCGTTACTCTTTGGACATTCATTCATGAAATCTGCGATTGTTGGGACAGATCGCAGCCTGTTCGCACGCATTCACTACAAGTAATTTTTTCACCAAGTTTGATAAAGTATCACTATAAAGGGAAGGAGTGCATGCTCTCTATTTCACATTTTTTAACACAAATAGACTGCCCCTACGAGAGTTTGCACCCTGTGGTTTAAAGTTTGAAGATTCTCAAAAATTGATTGAAGATTTACATATCATTCCGAAGGCAGCGTGAAGACATGAACAATCCAAGTGACGCTCATGTATGGATAATGTAATATCACGGACTAAGACAACAGATTCAAGTGTATGGGGCGTTACAACTCTGTAAATATTTGAGGTTTTTGATTTGGTGCTGTATCAGTCTATTTATTCATTCATTTATTTCGTTGTATTCTTGTGAGTATTAGATGTATTCGTTTTTACTTCTTGGGTTTTGATTTGGGAGGGTTCGAAATTCAATTTGAGCAGCTTTAAGTAGGATAGAGCTAATGTAGCATGTGAAACGTTGATGTTGAATGGAGATTGTTTTGGTTTTATTCCTACGACAACATTCTGGGTGCTGTTTCTTTAAAGATTCGAATTTCAACCAGACTAGGTCATGGGTTAGAATCACACCTGTTTCCTATAGTGCACGAGGTTAAAACTACGGTGGAAGGGTTTGAGTCAAAATTGAATGCTGACATTGTCGTATGTTGCTGCACGTTACGATGTTATTGCCGCTTGTCGCTTTCAAGGTGATTCACTCGTTTATATTTGTATAGTGCATTGAAGGGATGGCGATCAGGATTTGCAAGCAGGGTGGGTTTAACAGAGAGGTTTAATTAAGGGAGGCTACGTTGATAAAGGGAATGATTGAATGGGTTGTGGGTTAGTGGGTTTATTAATGAGTTTTCACGTGCTGGGTTCATTTTTATTTTTATTTTTGTTTGAGTAGGGGATGAATTATTGGAGGGAGGAGATGAGTTTAAGGAGTTTTCAGGGTTCAAATTGCAATAAGGCTTGACCTTTGGGTTTGTTTTTACACTTACAGTATTATTTTATTTTAGTTTAATGCAGAGAGTTTGCTTTTTACATATGGCTGAGATGTCTTTTTTGTCATCCATTTTAGTGACCCCTGACGAAGGGCCCCTGTGGCCCGAAATGCATTGGGTGAAAAGCAATAAACATCTTTTGAGCCAACTTGCTTTCTATGATTCTTTTGAACGTGTCGCTGTCGAAGGCCCGGAGGGCATGCAGTAGATATGTGAAAATGAAAAATAAATCATGTTTGAATCACGCTGTTTTCGCTGGTATGTTAGAAGCATTGATGAATCATGGAAAAAGATTGTGGATTACTGACTGGTTTACCTCGAACAAGATGATTACCATTCAAAAAGGAAATGAGAAGTTGTTGTTGATAAGGATACATTCCAGTTCTCGCAGTGCGACAGATGGGTGCGCACCTGCGTTACTCTTTGGACATTCATTAATGAAATCTGCGATTGTTGGGACAGATCGCAGCCTGTTCGCACGCATTCACTACAAGTAATTTTTTCACCAAGTTTGATAAAGTATCACTATAAAGGGAAGGAGTGCATGCTCTCTATTTCACATTTTTTAACACAAATAGACTGCCCCTACGAGAGTTTGCACCCCGTGGTTTAAAGTTTGAAGATTCTCAAAAATTGATTGAAGATTTACATATCATTCCGAAGGCAGCGTGAAGACATGAACAATCCAAGTGACGCTCCTGTATTGATAATGTAATATCACGGACTAAGACAACAGATTCAAGTGTATGGTGCGTTACAACTCTGTAAATATTTGAGGTTTTTGATTTGGTGCTGTATCAGTCTATTTATTCATTCATTTATTTCGTTGTCTTGTGAGCATTAGATGTATTCGTTTTAACTTCTTGGGTTTTGATTTGGGAGGGTTCGAAATTCAATTTGAGCAGCTTTAAGTAGGATAGAGCTAATGTAGCATGTGAAACGTTGATGTTGAATGGAGATTGTTTTGGTTTTATTCCTACAACAACATTCTGGGTGCTGTTTCTTTAAAGATTCGAATTTCAACCAGACTAGGTCATGGGTTAGAATCACACCTGTTTCCTATAGTGCACGAGGTTAAAACTACGGTGGAAGGGTTTGAGTCAAAATTGAATGCTGACATTGTCGTATGTTGCTGCACGTTACGATGTTATTGCCGCTTGTCGCTTTCAAGGTGATTCACTCGTTTATATTTGTATAGTGCATTGAAGGGATGGCGATCAGGATTTGCAAGCAGGGTGGGTTTAACAGAGAGGTTTAATTAAGGGAGGCTACGTTGATAAAGGGAATGATTGAATGGGTTGTGGGTTAGTGGGTTTATTAATGAGTTTTCACGTGCTGGGTTCATTTTTATTTTTATTTTTGTTTGAGTAGGGGATGAATTATTGGAGGGAGGAGATGAGTTTAAGGAGTTTCAGGGTTCAAATTGCAATAAGGCTTGACATTTGGGTTTGTTTTTACACTTACAGTATTATTTTATTTTAGTTTAATGTAGAGAGTTTGCTTTTTACATATGGCTGAGATGTCTTTTTTGTTTTCCATTTTAGTGACCCCTGACGAAGGGCCCCTGTGGCCCGAAATGCATTGGGTGAAAAGCAATAAACATCTTTTGAGCCAACTTGCTTTCTATGATTCTTTTGAATGTGTCGCTGTCGAAGGCCCGGAGGGCATGCAGTAGATATGTGAAAATGAAAAATGAATCATGTTTGAATCACGCTGTTTTCGCTGGTATTTTAGAAGCATTGATGAATCATGGAAAAAGATTGTGGATTACTGACTGGTTTACCTCGAACAAGATGATTACCATTCAAAAAGGAAATGAGAAGTTGTTGTTGATAAGGATACATTCCTGTTCTCGCAGTGCGACAGATGGGTGCGCACCTGCGTTACTCTTTGGACATTCATTCATGAAATCTGCGATTGTTGGGACAGATCGCAGCCTGTTCGCACGCATTCACTACAAGTAATTTTTTCACCAAGTTTGATAAAGTATCACTATAAAGGGAAGGAGTGCATGCTCTCTATTTCACATTTTTTAACACAAATATAGCAGAATGTCATCTGCATATAAGGATATGTGGTCCTCCCATCCCTCTGTCCTGTGGAGCCCTCGGATAATTGGGTCTTTCCTTATCCAGGCTGCCAATGGCTCTAGTTCTAGGGCAAAAAGGAGTGGCGATAGGGGGCATCCCTGCCTTGTTCCAAACCCCAGGGGAAATTCATTGGAGGTATATCCGTTTGCTACTACATGTGTTAGTGGTTTAGTGTATAGTAGCCAAACCCAGGAGCAGAATTGTGGCATGAACCCCAGGTGCTGGAGGACAGCAAAAAGAAAGGGCCATTGGACCAAATCGAAGGCCATGCGTGTGTCAAGTGACAGTATAACTTCCTCTTCTTCGATGGTGTGTTTACGGCCCAGGACATTATGCAGGCGTCTAAGAATTAGCGCTGTATTTTTACCAGGCATGAATCAGATTGGTCTGGGTGCACCAGTTTTAACAGGTGGTGTGTTAGTCTGTTAGCTAGTGTTTTTGCCAGTATCTCGGCCTCTGCATTAACAAAAGATATGGGACGAGAGGAGGTGCATTCTTGGGTTGGTTTTCCAGGTTTGTGGATGGCTACTATGGTCTCTATGCGATGGGCCTTGGGGAGCTCTCCCTCCTTCAGGCTGGCTTCGTACATTTTTAGCAAGTGGGGAACAGGTTTTGTAGTTTCACGTTTGTGGAGTTCAATGGGAATGCAGTTGGGACCCAGGGCCTTCCGTGATTGTATATTTCTTATGGCTAATATTAATTTGTCCATTGTTAGGTCTGCCTCTAACAATTGGGTCTCTTCCTGTGTGAGTGTTGGCAGTTGTATACCTCTAAGGAACGCTGTTACATCCTACAACTCTATTGTAGTCGTTGGGGCAGAAACGTGCTCGTAGTGAAGTGTTAGTGTGTCCACTATTTTCTACGGGTCTGTCGTGGATTCCCCAGTGTCAAGTTGGAGTTCGGTCACCCATCTGTCTGCTTGTGTCCATTATCTAGCCAGGCCAGAAGCTTACCGGCCTTGTCCCCAGCCTCGTATACTCTGTGGTGGACAGCTGTGAGTCTCGTTTTAGCGTCTTCCCATAAATACTCTTTAGATTCTTGTTGCTTTACACGCAGTTGATGTGTGTTTGTGTCTGATTGATCTTGGGAATGTAGTGTCTCCAATCACTTCTTGTTCCAGGGCCATTACTATTTTTCCCTTTTCCTTTTTATGGCCGGAGATCAGGGAGATGGCCTGCCCTCGAAGATCAGGTTTATATGCTTCCCAAGGAATGAGTGGGGAGGATACTGAGGGTTCATTTTCTGTGAAGTAGGGTCTCATGGTAGTGACTAATCCCTTCCAGATCTTGGGGTTCTTTAAATAGCTAGGATATAATGGGAATATGCAGCGGCTTGTTGGGGCGTGCAAAGCATATCTGGCGAAAACAGGAGAGTGGTCTGAGATGCCCCTGGGTAAATGAATCACCTCTTGGAACCTACCCACACTATCCGTCGATGCGAGCATATAGTTGATTCTGGATAGACTATTGTGTGCACCAGAGTGATATGTGTATTGCCGTGCCTGCGGGAATTTGAAGCGCCAAGCGTCTATCAAGCCTAAGTCTTCCAGAAAATCTGCAAAGTTGGAGTGGGTTCGTTATTGCTGTCTGGGAGGCGTTCGATCAAGAGTATCATCAAGGGTAGTATTAAAATCAACTCCTATTAATAGTTCTCCCTCTGGAAGTCTGAGTAGGAATGCGCCAAGTGCCGGAAAGGCCAGTGAGTGGAGTGCGGAGGGGAATGTATACCGCCACTAAGTTAAGTGTGCGCCCCTCCCATTGGCATGAGACAGCTGCAAGGTGACCCTGGTCATCTGTGTTTTATGATAAGTGTGAATTGTTTTCTGATTAGGATCCCAACACCTCGTGAACCGGATGTGAACTCAGAGTGGACCGCTAATTTGAAACCCTACCTGTCTAGTGCCTTGCACGTTGATCCCACCAAGTGGGTTTCTTGTATCATGGCTACTGCTGGCACCCAACGCTTAAGATATTGCAG
Source organism: Triturus cristatus (assembly GCF_964204655.1). Classification (NCBI taxonomy): domain Eukaryota; kingdom Metazoa; phylum Chordata; class Amphibia; order Caudata; family Salamandridae; genus Triturus; species Triturus cristatus. Next base: position 521,557,307 of record NC_140594.1, read on the forward strand.
AACGAGCCCTCTCTTTAGCTTGTCTCTCAGGCCATTTACATTCCATGAGATGAGTGGTAATTGTGGAGTATGTGTGGGGTGCGCCGAGGGTGCAGGAGTACTGTGGTTAGCCTGTATGGGTGCTTGTGTCAAGCGAGCCAATCTTGTGAGATGTCCTTATCGAATAGCATGGCGGAGGCATCGCCCAGAAGCTTGCAAGTCGTACCATAAACCATACTGAACAATATTAAACAAACTAAATAAGAACTATCAAATCCTGTCACCATCTCTCCCCCCTCCCTGCCTCCCTGCATCGTGGACTTAAAATTACCCGCCTCCCAAACAGTGCAGAGTGCCTATTTCCCATTCCCTATTAGGGTGAGAATCTCCAGTATCCCCCCAGAACATTCCTGTATCTGTAGTATATGGAAGTATCAATTTTCAGTGTGGTACAGAGTTGAGCATATGTATGGTGGCAATGAGTTATTTGGCACAGGACATTGGTTCATTATGTGTCTCTTGTCTTTTCGAGAACAGTATCAGACGTTACTTATTCCTTCAAGTATTTGTTAATACCCAAGAAAGTCTCTATTTAACTTTGCAACATGTTGAGTTCACAAGTGCCACAGTCTATATTATCGGAGAGTCAATAATGTAGCTTCTAGTCTCTTGGAAGGGGAATGCCCTCCTTTTCTCAACTTCTCTCAATCGATTTGTGGTTTGCAGATGCTGCTTCTTCTAATGCTGATTGCATTATTTCAGATGGGTGACGATTCTGTTTGTTGCCTGTCTTCCCGGGCTTTATGTCTTGGCGCCAGCCCTCAAGCCACTCCTGGGCCTCCTCTGGTGTTGTACAGAACCATACTTTCCCCTTCGCGTCTACCCTCAACTTAGCAGGCAAGAGCATGGAGTATTTCAGTTCAAGGTTTCTCAATTCTTCTTTGACATTAAGGAAGCTGTGTGTCTGCTTTGTCACTGTTGCCGTGTAATCAGGAAAGAAAGTTATCTTGCTGTGATCAAAACGCATTGGTGGAGCTACTCTTGCCATCTGAAGAGTGAGGTCACGATCTTGAAAGTTAAAGATGGGCCTGGGGGGGCACCTGGTTTAGGTCTATCACCCAGGAGGCGGTGCGCTCTTTCCACAGCAAAGTGGCGGGATAGTCCTCGCAGCTGCAGATGTTGCTTAATAAGGCCTTCCACAAATAGGTCCATTGCCGACCCTCCCACCCCCTCCGGCACACCAACTATTCTAACATTGTTGCGTCTTGATCGGCCTTCATAATCATCCAGTTTTGCGGCCATAGCTTTGCTTTCGGCTTCTAGCTGGTCCACTTGACGTTTGAGTTGGGTGGCTTCCTCGTGCAGAGTCCCCGTTGTGGATCTCTACTTCCGCTAATCTTGCGGTCATGTTTTTGAAGTCGGCTCGGATCAGTGAGAGTTCCACCGATATTGTATCTATCTGTGATTCGAGGGCTGTGTGTACTTTATTTAACGTAGACTTTATGTCGTGCAATGTAATCTCTGTCCCTTCTGGTGCGGCATTATCCGGTGCGTGCGCGGTGGGTTGATTCATTGTCTCCTGTTGAGTTTTGGCACATATGTATTTCTCTAATTTGGTCTGGTGGGCAGTGTGCTGGCCCCGTCCTCCCATCACTGTGTATTTTTAAGCCGCATCGCACTTTGTTGGATACGTGGGTGGTAGTACTCGCTGCTACCTGCCTGTGTAACACACCGTCACACGCGGCCTTTCGGGTTTCCTATAACTGAGTACAGGTACTGTTGTTTGTGCTCAGTAGACTTGAGAGTTTAGGGTTCTCACACCCTGGCCCCCCAGGAGGCTCGATTCCAGACGCGGGTGATTCCGTACTTTCTTTACTGGGAGTGAAGGTTTCACGGTCTCTGTATTCCCTCAGAGGCACCTCTGTGGTAGCAGCCCCCTCCTCCCCCGGTGCCAGAGTCCCTAAATCTTGACACAGGCGGCAGTTTATGACCGTAGACTGGTTCACTTCACTATCGCTGTTGTGTACTGCCTATTTGTGTATATTGATTGGATGTGCCTTTGCTATGTGGCTGAGAGTCACAGCGCCGCTGCCTGGGGAATTCTACCCTTGGTGACTATTGTGCCACCTCGCCAGTTAGTAATTAGTGGGTGGGGGGGGATTGGGAGCGCATCTCCGAGTCTGTCTGACACTGTTATGTTGGGGTGTGCCACGTCACGCATCCCAGGTGTCCGTACTGGGGCCATCCATGCCTTCATGGCCGCTCCTTCTCCAGACGGTGATAACATATGGCCAGCGTGCTGCGCTGGGGCTGTGTCTCCTGTAGGGAGCGCGTATCAGGGGAACGCCGCTGTGGGTCGCAAGACTCAGCCGTCCATTGACTCGGGTTGCAGAGATGTGGACGACATCTCCAAATATAGCTGCTCTGGTCGCAGGGGGAAGGCCTTCTGACCGTGTGGCTCGAGATCTCGAGATCACTGAAGGCGCAGGCTTCTCTTCCGCGTATGGGCCGCAATCACCTTCTCCAATGTAGCCGCACTGTGGAGCATTCATTTTTTGTTGCCGGCAGTGTTTCTTAGGCCCGGTTCTTTCCGACGTCTTTCCCACCGCTTAGATGGGCGATTAGTCAGCGGATCATTGCACATGTTGGGGGATGTCTGTGGAGGCTCGGAGCACCTCTGGGGGGGCATTTCATTTGGCTGCTAGCCACTCCCCGGAGAATAACTATTTTGATGACCCTCATGATGGCCAGTATTATCATGATGATTACAATATGAATGAGGCGACCGGTATGTCCTATAGCTAGGACAGCCAGGGAGAGGGACCAGTTCAGATAAATGTAGATCAGCATGGTCCTTATGTCACAGTGGATTTACAAGGCTCGATTAAGGAATGTTTGGTCCACACAGAGTTCTGTTTCTCGACATATGGTCCCTGGGGCAGCCCTGTCTGGCCACAATAATGTTTTGGTGGTTTTTTTTAGGTGTACCGGTTGTAAGCCCCATTTCATGCCCCCTTGCATTGGCTGTTGGTCCTTTTACTGTGGAATCTCTGTTTTTGTTGACATCTTGTTGCGGTGAGAATCTGATGGGTTTGGATTTGTTGAAGAAGTTTTATGCTACAATCTATTACTTTCCTGCGGGTGTCTATAGCACTATAGATCCAGATGTGACAACTAAACAGTGTTTGTCTCAGGATGCACCCCTTCCAGCTGAATTTGCTGATGTCCCAACCACTCTATGGGCTGCAGGTGAAATGGATGTAGGACTGTTGCATATTCCACCAGTTTCTATACAAGTTAAAGAGAATGTTGTTTTGCCTCGTATTCCTCAGTATAAGATACCGCAGGCAGGAGAACGGGCTCTTCTTCAGATTATTCAGGATTTGGTACAAAAGGGAGTATTTGAGGAAACGTCTGGCAATATTTTTAATAGTCCTATTCTTCCGATTATTAAACTGGCACCCTCAGACTCCTCTGAGTATGCTGATGATGTTTATCGCTTTGTGATTGATCTGCGCGAAGGTAACAAAAGAGTGGTTCCACAGTTCCCTGTGGTTCCTGATATTACTGCACTTTTGACGATGATTCCTTCTACTGCTAAATTTTTCTCTGTTGTTGATTTGAAAAATGCTTTCTCTAGTATTCCTATCCATCCCGACAGTAGATATTGTTTGGGTTCTCACTGGATGGTAGGAATTGTATATTCTGTCGTGCTCCTCAGGGTTACACGGAGAGTCCTAGTATTTATAATCCAGCATTAAAAGGTCAGTTGGATTCCTTGTCGCTTCCCTCAGGTAATGTATTGGTGCAGTATGTTGATGATCCACTCTTAGCTGCTGATACAGAACAGGGTTGTAGAGAAAGTACAGTTAAATTGTTGTTGCATTTGGCCCATCATGGAGATAAGGTTTCCCTTTCTGAATTTCAGTATTGTCGACAGGAGGTCACCTATTTAGGTCACCTACTGTTAAAGAAGGGTAGGAGATTGACCCCTGAGCGCATCGGTACTATTGTTAAAATGCCTATTCCACAAACTTAAAAAGATGTGCACGCTTTTATAGGTATCACTTCCTACTGTTGTCAATGGATACCTAACTATACCTTGCTAATTAAGCCTTTGCTTGCATTAACAACGAAAGAAGTGCATGAGCCTTTGCCTTGGAAGTCCGAATGCCAGCAGTCTTTTGAGCAATTGAAAACTGCACTTTGTTCGGCTCCAGTGCTTGGTACTCCTAACTACGGTAAGCTGTTTGTGCTCTATGTCCACGAGATGGCTGGTTGCATGCTTTCTGTCCTAACACAAAAATGTGGGGATAAGCAACGGCAGTGTGCTTTTTTCTCTGCTGTGCTTTATTCCAATGTGAGGGCCCTCCCGAGCTGTCTGAGAGCTGTCGCAGCTGTGGACACTTCAATCAAACAATTGGTTGGACTCGTGCTTGATACTGACCTCACGGTTATTGTACCCCGTGCTGTGGATACACTTTTGAATAGGACAATAGGACAATGACACAGCACCTCACCAGTGCACATCTTATCGGCTATGAATTGACATTGTTTGCTAAACACATTACAATTAAAAGATGTGCTACTATGAATCCAGCCACGTTACTATCCCTCCCTTCCAAGAATGATGCAGTTGATAAGCATGATTGCATCTACAGGATGGAAGAAGAGATGAAGGGACAGGTAGACCTGACTGATGTTCCCTTATCTGATCGCCAAGGAGAACTATATGTAGATGGCTCTTGTTTTAAATTTGCCAAAAGGAACTCCGTCAGGTCCCTAAACAAGATGCACAGTACGAACTTTCAACCATTTTATTATATTTATATTCCAATAGTGGTCTAAGTTAAATCCAATAATTCTTCTTCCTTTTTACATCCTTCTTTTATTCATATTTTTTCAACAATGTTTTCCCAGTGCCTCATGGGTTTTCTAGGCACAGCACTAGAGGATTCAGTATTCCTTATGACGCTTCCTCTTTACATAATACCCAATGCATTTCGGGATCATTCCCTTCCTCAGGGGTAACTATAATGTAAAATCATAAAGAGACACCCATCAGTGCTATCTAGTGACCATGACGATCTGCTTAAATCATCCATGCTTCAATCCTACTTCCCTTGTACAACATAATCAAAAAAACTCAGAACTACATATCTCAGAATCCCACATTAATGCCACCCACCAGCGTCCTGTTTAATCATAAACATAAAAAATGTGCATAAAAACACTTGTGAACCGTTATACTACAAATGTTAATATGATAAAACAAACGCATAATCTGTGAAATTAAAAAATACAAAATTGCTGCATGCAACCCATGTTAACTGAAAACTGTAAACAACTGTGCGTGTTGACAGACCAGCAAATAAAGTAGAATCTGTCTTCACCCAATGCCCCTCGACATTCACCTGTGTCCCACGAGGGAATCCTTGCATCAAATCCAAGCTTTTTTACATGCCTTGGCAGTCTGTTGACATCTCCACTGAAGTACTGTCCGTGTATCGGACTGTCAAGAAACTGCCCCGTTCCTGGATACTGCCAAATGAAACCAGGTGAACTCCCAACTGCTTTATTAGCCTACTTAATTAAACACCATCATGTGCCCAAACGTATCCCAAAAAATGGTAGAAACTGACATAGGACTAACCCACAAACATGACTACATGGCCAAAGTGCAAACCCTCATAGTGGTGCTACACCTGTCAAAATAATATCCCTTACCCCCACTAATGGGGGTTGGCCCATACATCTCTAAAAACGAAAGTGATCTACTGTGTGTGAAACATTTATGTGCAAAAATACCAGATGGCACAACGACTGCAGCTTAGGCTATCACTATGTTGCGCATGGTAGTAAACACATCACAGGTCCCTTATCAGTCAGCTGAAGCTGCTAAGCTTGCCACTTTTATTTGAGCTTGCGAATTGAGCGAGGGACGGGTGGTCAACATCTATACTGACAGCCAGTATTCATTCAGTGTCACGCATAATTTTGGGCAACTCTTGGCAGAGAGAGGGTTCCTTACTTCTCATGGCACCAAGATTCAGCGTGGGCACCTCATATTGAGGCTTTTGTCCACTTTAACGCTCCCCAAGAAATTGGCCATAATCAAATGTAGTGCCCACAGGAAGGTTACTGATGACGTGGGTAGAGGAAATGCTTTTGCAGATCAGACGGCTCAGGAAACGGCCCGAACAAAGATGAAACATATGCTTGTAGCAGGTCCATTTAGGTGGGTCCCTGAAGTTGTCATGTTTGAGAATACCTTTAAAAATGTAAAGGAGATACAAAGTGAAGCAACAATGGAAGAATTAGCGGTTTGGCAGGAAAGTACATCACAGTTGAATGAGAAAGGATGTTGGATTGATAAATCAGGGAAGCAGAGATGGATGTTACTGGATGCATATGTTCTTCCTGTGGTTACTATGGCACATTAACCAGCTCATATTGGTGCAAAAGCCATTTGTAAGCTGTTAGACCCTGTATGGCGAATCATATCTCTAAGACAGCCGCGCATTTGGTGAAATGTTGCATGGTCTGCATGATGCATAATCCAGGGAAGGGTACCCCTCCGCCACCCGGTAGTTTTGCACCACCCACTTTTCCTTTTGAAGTCCTTCAAATGGACTATATTGAATTAGAGACATGCAATAATCTTGAGTATGTTCTGGTGGTTGTATATGCATTCAGTAACTGGGTTGAGGCTTACCACACTAAAGATAATACAGCCATTACGACTGCAATGGTACTCCTGAAGGAGTTCTTTCCTTGTTTTGGCTTGCCCCGAGTTATCTGAAGTAACAACGGAAAGTCATCTTAATGCGAAAGTGATTCAAGTAATTTGTGAGGGTCTCCATGTCAAACAAAAATTCCATGCTGCTAATCACCCACAGTCAGTGGGTTTGGTTGAGAAGTACAAAGGTACTCTCAAAGTGAAATTGTAAAACAATTCAGGAGACCACGGGATTAAAGTGGCCAGATGCTTTACCAGCAACAGCACAGGATTGTCTCTATACGAGGTCGTGTTTAGGCACCCGGCAAATGTCTCTGTCGTCCTGCTTCCTCTTAGATTCTCTGAGATTGCGTACTCTGTATTGCTTGATTACCTTGGCTCAGTTAACAGAAAATTTGTGTTTTATTCACCAACAGGTGCGAGAGTCCCTTCCTTCTACACCAGAGGGACCCGGCCACGAATCCAGGCTGGTGACTTTGTCCTATAGCGCAATTTCCAGAGGAAGACAAGTTTGGAGCCACGCAGGAAGGGCCCTGAACAGGTTCTGTTGGTGACCCGTACTGTAAAGGTTGCTGGCTGTAAGAACTGGGTTCACGTGACCCACTGTTGGAGTGTTTCCTTGCCTCTGCCCTACGACGAGTGGGCCAAGGACTGTGTCGGGGACTCAGAGTGCTCGCAGGTGCCCAGGTTTGTCCCATTTGGCGATGCCCGGCTAACATGGATGCATACAGATAGAGAAAATGAGAATGTGTTGAACGAGGCTGTTCCAACAGAAATACGAGCTATCCAAGAGCCTTTGTTCACTGATCACACGGTGCCTGGGGCCACCAGGTACAATTTGCACCCTCGGTTGAGGGAATTGAGTCCAAGGGGAAAAAAGATTAGGGATGGACTGCATCAGCTAGGATGTACTGAAGTCTAGTATCAATGGAATCAGCTGAAATGAGTGAAGTATTTTTTGCTTACTTTATTCTAGTTGTTTGAACAGTTAGTTAGGGAAAACCGAAGTACACCAAACAGGTATACCCTCTTGATCTACGTGGGATCCATTAAAGAGCTTAGGACAGAGCAAGCTCAACTGCCTGTACTCAAGAGCGCCAACTTATTTATGGACAATAGGAGCCTGTACCAGTGAGGCTCTGACGGACACTGGAAACTTGTATATTTCCTTTGCATTTTGCACCCTTACTTAATTTGTTATGCATCCCTTTGGTAGAATGGTTGCTGAGGAAAGGCAGCCAGTAACTCTTGTTGCCCAGCATAATATGGTGTGGACCCACAAACAGAAAATAACATGTGTTATTCTTGTGGTTTTATTGCTAATAATATTTTGTGAGGTGTCATGGGTTTTGGAAAATTATCAGGATGTACCTTTACGCACTAAGGCTAAGGTTATTCCTCCAACAAGAAAGAAAAGGACAGCCTCGAGTAATGTGTTTCGTGACACACACAAGAGATTCTTTGGAGAAGGGACTGCTTGTTACCCCACTGAATCTGTCACTAGGTTATGGACTGCATACCCATTGTCACTTGTAAATTATACATATACTCGTCCACCGCAATTTACAGAAGTGAAGGGAGTTTTTGTTTTGGCTATTCAAGGCCTTGTTTACATTATAGAAAGCAACTGGGGATGGGTTATCCAGGTTGTGATACCAACACATATTGTGACAACTTCCATATAGAAAAACAGAATGTCACAATGGTGGGTTGGCATTACGAGGAATTGATAGCCACCCAGGAGGCTGGTTATTATCCTGCTTGTTGCCCTGTCGTGAATAGTATGGACACTTCTTTGTATATCAATTGTTCTGGAATAGTGTTGTACAAAAATACGATCTCCTTAGGGAATGACAAAGATCTGAGTACTTTTGGAATGAACACCAGATATACTGCAGTAGATTATGAAGGGTCGATTTATGCACACCCGTGGTTACTTATTGTCTAACGGTACCTATTGAAACGTCCATAATGGTACAGACGATGTAGCTCTTGGGGTGGTGTTGCCCTTAGGTGTACCCTGTAAATACGCTAAGCCTAATGTCCATTGTGTTAAAAGGACTTTGACCAAAGAATTATGTGAGGGAGTGACCGATATAGAGGTCAATAATTATAGTAATGCAATCACTTTTGTATACATCCTTTCTTCCATTTTTACTTTGGGTACTGCCTGAATGACTCAGGGTGAGAAAGCTAGAGAATATTTTGGGTGCATGTTATAAATGTTATCTAATACTACTGTGGCAGCTTTACGCGAAATCACCACTCACTTGGAAAGTATGCGAATATATTCCAAACAGACTAGATACGCAGTTGATTTTATATTATCCAAGAGTGGTAGTGTATGCGCGGTAGTGGGAGACCAGTGTGTGGTCGGGAACAAAAATATGAAAAAGAATATTACCAAGCACATTCTTGATATTCTCGAGAATGTCAAGGGAATGGAAAGTAGAAATTGGAGTTGGTCTCTCTTCGGTAGCTGGGGCTGGATTCTTGAAAATGTGATTTACATGATTGTGATATTGGTGCTTTGCTGTGCACTTATTCAGTGCCTCCCCTTTTGTTGCTACTATTTTACCACCATTCTCAACCCTAAACAAAAAATAGAAATTCATGATACCAACACTGCACTTATGGTACAGAAAGAAACAGACGGCCTCATGAACATGGATGAGGTCGTTTTTGAGACTTCTTACCTCCTTACAGTTTCCTTTCCAGATACTGAGAACATGGAATGCTCATACAGATTTATTGTTATTATTGTTTATGGTTTCCTGTTTTCTTGGTTTTATGTTCCCTTTGTTGCTGCTAGAAAATGTTTTAGCTCATGCTAGAAGGAGGGTCTGTTAGAATGGAAATGTTCCTGTTTGTGTATTGCCTTATGTGAGTTAGCATTCACGGCACCATTTTCTATTTAGGCACCATTTTGAACCATGATCGAAGCTAATCCTTTGCTATTTCTGAGAAAAAGTCTCTGTTACATATAGTTTCTGCAATGAGGTTGGGCTTCACTAATGAAGACTGTTCATATTCATGCATACCTTTCTCACTAGATAGAGGCCCTCTCTCACTTGTCTTGTGGTGAATGCAGGGTGAAACGACCTTGGATTGTATTAGGTGGTGTAAGACATGAGAATCAAAACTTACATTTTAGGTCTCGCATAGCGTTGCAGCGCAACGCGCTGTTTGCTTTGCGAGACATGCAGTATACAGTTTAGTGGGGGGAAGCTCCGCCCACTTTCCATCCACGTTTTTGATTGGCTTAAATCAGAAATGCTGCATCCTGATTTGTTTTCGGCTTGTTTGTCCCTCCTCCTAACAGCCATGTCGTCATTTTTCTCCTTCCATGGCTATCAGCCCCTTTACTTTAAAAACTCTTTTATTCCTCTGCCCCCACCCCTTCCATCCCGCAGTCTGTAACTTCTCTGCCTACCACCATCCCCCACACTCCCGATCATGCCTTCTTGGACACACACTTTTGTTTATAATGCAATAGGGCTCGCGTTAGACAAGTCTTATTGCATTTTGAAATGCTTGTTTTCTCATGGGATTGGCTGGCTGAGTCTCACACTTTATTTTGCCTGACCTGTCCAGGCGGCTATGTTGCGCATGAGTCGTCCAGCAGCCGCTAAACAGGTGCTCCTGTGCATTAAGAGGAACTTTAAAAAAAAGCCAGAGAAGCAGAAAACGAAAGTGTAGCGGCCAGAAGACCCATGACTGGAAGATAGGGGCCTGGCTACACAGGGGCTGCCATTGTTGTACTGCGCAGGAGGAAGTGACGGGAGCCCAAGCCTGCCGCACACAACACCAGCGCCACTGCTCAGCTGCTAGTGGGTCCCTTGTTTTGTAAGTCTATGATGTTACATAAGGCAAGAAGATTAGCACTATCAGTGCTTGTTTGTTATGGAATCCCCAGGTCCATACTAAGAGTAGGCTGGCAGGACCCTCGCCCTTGCCCCCATCATTGAGGTGGGGATTCGGCTGTGTGCGGTTTGATTCAGCCCTTTGTTGTGAGGCAGGTCCCCCCGCCATACTCGGTGAAAAGAGTAAGGCATTGCACTGCAGTCACCAGCCGACATTTCCGCAGGAGTGCCGAGGCCTCATTGCGAAAGCGAGGCATGCTAAAATTGTGTGTGGCCGATTAAGCAGCAGATGTGAGCAGTTCCATGCACCACCAAAATCTTGTCCACTCTCTAGAGCTGGATGTCACTGCCTCTCCCGCCCACACCGCAGGAGGTCAGAAGTTGATGTCACTGGCTCTTTTTCTGGCTTTCCTCAGCCGCATTGACCCTTCATGTTATTAACTGTACCCATGAGAGTCAGTCACTGAAGCACCATTATCAAATGCTTTTGTAAATCAATAGATATAAATGTAGGTGCTCAAAATTGATTCATGAGCCTGCCTCGACTGGTAATGTCGCACTGGTATGCTGGCTCCTCACACTTCCAAAATTCTCACCACCTGCTGCCTGCATGTACAGTGCCCAAAGGTGAAGTGCAGAAAATGAGTGAAGCGAGCAAGCCTGCCTTCCTTTAAGTGGGATTCAGGTGAGGGTTGTCCCTTCAAGAATTTTTTTTTTTTTTTAAATAGGTACATTTGGCCTTTTTACACCATTATTTTCATTTATATTTGTTGCAAAATGAGACTACATCCTGCAACAATATTCATATTTTGAATTACCAAGCTATCATGGTCAGGAGGAGACTGTAATCAATAAAACAAAATAACCACAACAGTGCCTTCTAGAAGCATGCCGCTGAATGTAGTCGGTGCTTTAAGCGTGATAAAAAAAGGTGATGGCCTCTCTGAAAGGAGCATGCCCAAAGATTCATAACTTTGAATCTTTCCAAAAAGGCATGGGCTATGTGACTAAGGACATGGATTTAACATACTTGAATTCGGAAAAAATAAGATTGCAAATTCGACATTACTGAGGTCTGTGGAAGCGGTAGTGGTCTTTGGAGTGTCTGTCACTTCTATTCCCCCCTTCACATTACTCTCTTCTGCAATCCCTGCTAGACAGTTGTGTCTTTTTTTCCATACAACGTTGTCTGTGTTGTCTTTAGTACTGCCCCCCACTTGTTGTCCGGGTTGTCTTTACTTCTGCCCCCCCTCCTGTGGTCCGTGTTGTCTTTAGTCCCCACCCATTTTTCGTGTTGTCTTTAGTCCCCACCCGCTTTCTGTGTTGCCCTGCTAGGTCGCTCCCCAGCCACTGCGCTGCCCCCCTGAGTGCCGCTCTGGTTCGCCCGCTGCCAGATTTCCATTCTACCTTGACCGCACAAAAGAGTTTTTGGGTGGACGATCAATTCTTCCTCCGTTATGTGGGAGCTAAAAAGGGGAAAGCAGTCCTGAAAAGAACAATATCTAAATGGACTGTTCTGTGCATTAAGATCTGCTTAGCATTGGCCAAGAAACAGCCCCCTGAGGGCTTCTGGGCACACTCTACTAGCGCCAAGGCTGCAACCACTGCGTTAGCCCAAGGTGTTCCCCTCCAGGATATCTGCCAGGCAATGACGTGGGAATCCCTGCACACATTCACAAAACATTGCTGCCTGGACAGTCTGGTCAGTCGTGATGGCCACTTCACCCGTTCGGTCCTGCTGGACTTTTTACTTTGATGAGATTTGTAATCCCACCTCTAGGGAGTTATTGATTGGGTATCTATTCAAATGTATGGATCTGCAGTGACAAGTCTCTCTCAGATGAACATGTTACTTAACTTCAGTAATACCTTATCTAGTAGAGACTCTATCTAGCCACAGATTCCTTATGGACCTTCCCATCCTCACTGCTCTGTGAACCGGTTCAGGTGCGAGGAACCCCCCTTTCAGGGCCTTAGTTTTTTTCCACACTATTGGTCAGTTCTCATCATGGCTCTGAACTCCTGGTGTGGAAAGTCCTCAGAGGTGGCGCCTGTATATGTACCGTGCACGTCACTTTACGACATGGACGATGCTGAAAAGAATGACACAACCTAACGGCGCACAGAGGTACTGTTTGAAAATATTCTGGATCAAGTCTGATGCCTGGGGATAATTCTAAGGTAAGGAATCTGTAACTAGATAGAGTCTCAAATGGATAAGGTGTTACTGAAGGTTAAAACCACCAACTGAACAAGAGTAAGGAGATCCTCATGGATTTAGAACCCAGAAAGCGAATTCTATATAAGTCGCATTTAGGATCTGCTCTCTTGTCATTTCATTCTCATGAACGTGATGACCCACTATTCAATAGACCACACATTGGAGTTGGGTTGCAAAATAGTAACCTCAGAAGTCAGGATCTCCCATCTCTCCTCTACCAGGCAATAGTTTTAGTTTAGCTAGGTTTACTCTACGCCTTCCATTGCCCTATATGAGTTTCACTAATAAGGTGTCCATTTGTTTAAAATACTTTGTTGGAATTATCAATGGGAGATTTGCAAAATAATTCAAAGGACTGGGGAGCATTATCATTTTTGCTATTGTGTCTCAAACCGTAACTGACAATTGTAGCGATGTCCTGAATATTATTTGTGATTTCAAGTATTGGAGTGCCCTGCCCAGATTCCCATCAAGAAATTCACTTTGAGTCCCATTGAAGTGTCTACCCCCTGACCCCTGCCCCAAGAGTTATCAGCCGGGTAGGCAATATGTTCCGAAGTGGAAATACCTGTCATTTAGTGGGGTTGATAAGCAGGCCAGACATAATATAGAATGTATTTGGGTATCAGCTATTGGGCCATGGTCTTTAGACACATCCTGAACATAAAGTAATATATTGTCCACATATAGGGATATAACATGAACACTCTCCACTCCAGGAGTTTCCCAGGCCTGTTCTCTTAGCTTTATAGTCTGGGGTTCCAGACTATAATGTTCCAAAAACAGGTACTAAAGAATCCAGTAAAGAACCCAGGAGACAGTCTGCAAACACATGGAAGAGGTAATCCAGGAAGAGGTGTTGGTTAAAGTTGGGTAGGTATATACTGTCCATCTCTATCGGGAAACCATCCAATCGACCACTGAGTTGAGCATATTGCTAATTAGTATCTAAGTGTGTTTCTTCTGTAATGATATTACTGTCCTGAAATTAGTTTCATCCAGATTGCTCCGCTTCTAGCATATGCCGAATAAGTGATACCAAACAGTTGCCCCCATCATGTATGTTTTCATTTTTTGCTGACGGGATAATGGCTGCCGATGATCACGCTGTAAACCACGCCCCCCCCTTTCACCTGCTGATGTCAGTTTCACGCTGTGGATGACGACGGGCGGACGGCCGATGTCGGCCGAGACGCTGCATGGAGAAGTCGACACGAGGACTCCTTAAACGGTTTCACAGGCTGGTTGTGTCTACCGCCGGGGGAGCTGCTTTTGCCTCTTCCTAGTACTTTCCCTGCTCTTTTCTGGCCGGTCCCAGCACAAACATTTTCAGGCTAGGAGGAGACAGCTGAGAGCATGGTCCATGAGCACTTTAAAATAGATTGTTAAGAGGACTGGGGAAGCGAAGACAAGCCCTGAAGGTTTTTTTTCTTCAATAACTTTAAGTCCCATTTTATATCCAGCATATGGTCTGTGAGAGCCTTCTCAACTTCGAAGCTCTGTGCCCTCGGCTTCCCAAGGAGAGCTGCTCCGGAATGGTATTGGAATGATGCGGTGAACATTGAGGGCTCATTAAGATGTTTTGATTTGTGTTGTATCATTTTTAAAGCTTGAAACAACTTGCGACCTCTTGAGATTGTTTTTTTGTTCTGTGCCATCAGGAACCACCAGGTTTCTCACCAAGGGAGTAAGTACATGAGCTTTGCCTGCCCGCTTGCCTGTTGGCGCATGGGGCCAGTGTACTTCTCGTTGAGGGTCGCTGGGGCTTTTCCTTGTGCCTAAGCCCCACTTTTCTCACTTTTTTTGCTCCAAGCTCTAACTACGACTATCCTTGGCAATTACAATATGCTAAACCTCTCTAGAATACTGCTTCAGCCCATCCTGATTCCCCAGCTCTGGTTCAAAGGATCAAAAAACACGTGGGTCAAGCAGCAGCTCGGGCAAATGGTGTCACAGCCCTAAGGAAAGATTTGGGATTGCTCTCAGAAAATTCTGAGATGGCCACTTCAGAGTCTTCTAGGCAAGATCATCCGGGGGGTGCCTCTGCTGATCTAAACTCAAGCACTAGCCCAGTCGCTATGGCTTCTCCAGGTGCAGGTATAGGAAGTGGTTTATCATCAGCCAATCTGCCTCCGGACATTAGTTAGCATGGATTTGTTAGTGGTGGCAGTCACCCTCCTTCAGAACCCCCGGCTCAACTTTCTCCTCCTTCGGGGAGAGCCCACCTGGACTTTCTGTTTCCATAGACAATGGACAGGCTGTACCAGATAAGATCGTATCCTCTGTCCCTTTGGTGCTGCAATCAGAATCTGGCTCGGATCTGATCCAGGAAAATTCCTCTCACGACAATAGATCCTTCACTATGAAATGGGATGCCAAAAGTTTCCTCAATTTGATTCTGGAGGAGATTCGAGAGTATAAAATCTCGCAATCTGTTGAAAATCGCTGCAATCCATGCCGGCCTCACTAAAATCGAAGAAAACATGGCTCAGGTCGCGGCGTGTCTTCTTGAGGCAGAGACTAGGATCTCGCATTTGGAGTATCAAGTTTCAATCATGACCGATAAAGTTACAGCCTATCAGAGCCACAAATCTACAATGGAACATAAACTTGAGGAATTGGAGAATCACTCCGGACGCTCCAATCTCCGTATCCTTGGTATTCCAGAAGGCCTGGAGGGCCAGCAGACATTACAATGGGTTGATTCTCTCATTAAAAAAAATGTCTTCCCGGATTACAATGGAGACTTGACTCTTATGCGAGCCCATCGGGTACCTGCGCATCTACTCCTAATGCCAAATTTTCGCGGACGATTCTTGTCAACTTTGGGGACTACAGAGTCAAGGAACAAATTCTAGCCAAGGCCATAAAGTAGCAACAGTTTACCTCCTCGGAGATTCCACTTTGTCGTATTTCCCCTGACATGTCTGCCTCCGCAACCAAAAGGCAGAAAGAGTTTTTTTAAATGTTTCACCTATTCAAAGAACAGGGAGCGCAGGCAATGATTGCCTATCAGATCAAATTAAAAGTGCTAGTAAAAGGTAGATTCCATGTATTCTGCAATGTCCCCGAAGCACAGGAATTATTGCAGCAAATTTCTTCAAGTAAAACCTGATTGCTTCGATTTGGGCATGGACCTGCGTCTGAGCGTGTAAAACTGTAGATGACATTAGTTTCTCATTTATTTCCTTTTTTTGTTTTTTAAGTTTGATGTTCTTTCCTTTTAGGCACGTTCAGGGGATGACATCGTTATTTAATTTCTTTTCTTGTTATTTTCTGCTTTTGTCTGCCCTTTTTCCTTTCACTTAAGGAGGGGGAGAGGTAGGTAGGCCGGTAGCACTTGGCACAAGTCATAGTGCCAGTTATGGGGAGTTGGGTTAGCCTGTTAGGTGTGAGCAGGGACGATGGACTGCTCGTTGTGGCTTTCTGGGGAGGGGGGTGCACGGGGTTCCAATGGGAAGCATGAGGGAAAAAAGAAATCCATCTGTAAAATTTAGATTCATCCAATTACTATTTATAAATTTATATCTTGTTAAGGTAAGGTTGGGGTCATTGATCGATGCCATATTTTTTCAGCACACCTTAGCCTACTTCATAATCCCATTAGAAACATATTGTGCCATCTGTTAATGGATTAAAAGGAAATCTTAAAGGTGGTCCCTTTTAATGTCAATGGTCCTAACAATAAAAAAAAAATGCGGGCCATCGAATCATGGATTAAGACAGAAAATCTGGCTGTTATTCTAATCCAAGAGA
This sequence comes from Triturus cristatus, assembly GCF_964204655.1. Lineage (NCBI taxonomy): Eukaryota > Metazoa > Chordata > Amphibia > Caudata > Salamandridae > Triturus > Triturus cristatus. The sequence continues at coordinate 521,573,865 of NC_140594.1, forward strand.
CTCATATATCTGCTGGTAAGCTAGTAGATTTTCCTATATTTAAGTCCTGGGCAGCATATCGGGGCTTTTCCTCCTCCTCTGCATCTCATTGCGGTACTGCGTCTCTTTGTGGATAAAAAACTCCAAGCAGAGGTGGTCAATTTTCTAAGTGATCAGAGTGGAAAGTGGTGCTGGGCTACCTGCAATCTAGGGAATAGACTTAACTTTTGTTAGCATCTATGACCCAGTAGAAGATAATCCTTTCCCATATGAAGAACTTTTCCTACCTCTAATTCAAATTCCTGGTGTAGTGATTATAGGGGGTGATTTAAATTTTTTAATGAACCTTAAAATTGAATCCTCAGCTATTTCTAAAAAACAATTGAAACCGAAGACTTTTAGAGTTGTTCAAAATTATGGAGAGACTCTGGACATAATCGACCCATGGAGGGCAGCATCCCCGAACAAGATTGCATATACCAGTTTTTTGGGTAGATTTCGCACTTCTTCACTTACTGATTTCTTTCTTATATCCAGGACTTTGACTTTTAGCCAGCAGAGAGTTCTCCCGAATGGATTTTCACATCTTGCCATGATCATTCTAGAGTTAGAGTCAGGTGAATACGTTACTTATTCAAAAAGATGCACTTCAATAGGCACTATCTCTTAGAAGAGAATTGTGTGCTTTTCGCCAAAACTGAGATAAAGGAGTTTTTGGTACGAAATCACGGTACGGCACCTCTTCATATAGTCTGGGACTCGCTTAAAGCATACATTCACGGACTAGCCATTGGGAAAGACTAACAAAAGTGAAGAAAAAAAGCAAAATCTAGAACACGAGGTACAAAGGTGCTATGATATCTTTCTTAGCAGCCCCTCGGTCCTTAACCAACAAAACTCGATCAAGCTAAATGGGATCTTAGCCAAGAATATTATGTTAAATGTGAATTTTCTCATAACAACCATAGGCAAAAGACATACAAAGAGAGTAATTATACCAGGAGGTTCCTTGCATGGCAAGCCAGGGAGCAGGCAGCAAGCAACCAGATTAGAACATTGAGAAGCCCTTTAACTGGGATCCGCTCTAATGATCCAGCGGTCATATGGGATATAATGTCACAACATTATAGTAATATTTATGGGCAACAACAGTCCATTGATAAGGTTTCATTGGAGAAATTTCTCCAGAGATAGGAAATGCCGACACTCTCCGAGGTCGATAAAAAGAGAATGACCCATCCTTTCTCTAAAGAAGAACTAGGGGATGCTATTAAAAATATCTCGAATGGCAAAGCCTGTGGCCCAGACAGTCTTCCGGCTGAGTTTTTAAAAACCTTTTTGAGCGCCATTCTTGAATATCTTTCTTGATTGCAAATTCAATTTTAGAGGGCGGCCAAATACCATCTTCATTCTGAAAAGGGAATATTGTCAGTTTTTTTAAAAAGGGAAAAGATTGTGAAGACCCTAACTCCTATCGCCATATCACGCTTTTAAATTCTGATTATAAAATTATTACTCAACTTTTAGCTAACCAAGTTAATGTAATAGCCTTGGACCTGATCCATTCTGATCAAAATGGTTTTATTGCAGGGAGACAGCTGGAGACCAATACTCATTATCGGCCGAAGCACTGGATTATTTTGAGACTCAGAAGATACCAACTCTGGTCCTTTTATTAGACGCCGAGAAGGCTTTCGACCTCGTGGTCAGGGAGACCTTATTTTGTGTTCTTTTAAACTTTGGTATACATCCCCAAATTATAGGGGTGATCCAGAATATTTACCTAAATGCAGAAGCCAACATCATTATTAATGCCTCTGAGGTAGGTCAAATTAGAGTCAAACGGGGGACAAGACAAGGCTGTCCACTGTCCCCGGTGCTATTTGCTTTTTTTATTGAGCCCTTGGCGATTGCTATCCGAAATAATGTAGAGATTCGTCCCACTTTACCAACTATGGAAAAACTTAAATTATATGCTGACGATATCATGCTAATAATAAAGGGGGACAAGGAGGTTCAAGCAAATGTTTTTGAGATTTTTTAGCAGTTTGAGTTGCTCGGCAGATATAAAATCAACAAACAAACATGGAAATAATACAGAGTGGCTGTAAGCCTGATGTTTTACATGCTGACATCTTGCCCTGTCTAAACACTAAACCGAAAAGACATCTGGGGGTTTACTTTTTATCACGAATCTCTGAACTATATGACTTAAATTTTGCCCCGCTTCTACGGAAAGTACAAGACTTATTCAATCAATGGAACTCGCTTCCACTAACTATCATGGGCAGGGTCTCACTGATTAAGATGTCTGTTCTCCCAGTATTTAATTTTTTATTTTCTGCAATCCCCTGCGTTTTAACGGCTTCTTTCTTCTCTGAATTAGAGTCCATGTGTACATGCTTTCTTTGGGGTAAGAAAACCCCTTGAATTGCACTCAGCACTTTATATGGGGAGCTGGAAAATGGTGGATTAGCTCTCCCCAACCTCAGAGATTATTATTTTGCATATTTTGCACAATACATGTCAAGGTTTAAGTTGGAACCACAAACAGGTCTATTTGTAAATTATTTTACGAAGTTAATTTGTAAAGAGAACTAGATACGCTGCCCACTAAAAATGTTGAATTCCTCTAAACTAGTGCATTATAAGTGTATGCAGTGGATTTTTTACAAACATCAGGCTTTCTATAGAAGATTTTCAATCCCCGTAATCAATTCCTTAACCCCGTTATCAGACCTCACTGCAGTATTTGGGATTAGAGATTCAACTGTAATCATACAAAAATGGGCCAAAGCCGGCTTTGGGAAAATCTCTGATTTCTTAAAGAACGATAGGTGGCTGAATATTGCCAAAATGAATGATTTAATCCTGAATGATTTCCTTCTCCTTGGGTCATATAACATTCCTGAGTAATCTCGATCTGGAACAGATTAATGAATGTAAAAATTTGGTATATGAGTTATTTGAAGCAATCATAGTTAAGAAACCTGGGGATTGCAAACAGTGTTTAGCCTCCATTAAGGGTATAGATCTTGCGGAGAAAGCAATAACTAAATGAGAAAAACATGAGGATTTGAAAGTTACAGTGAGTATGTGGTCTGTATTAAATAAACTTAATTTCAGCTCATTGAGGGGGGGCAATTGGTGCCGGATGCTATTTTTTTAGCAAATGGCTTCTCTATAGAACCCCACATTTTCTATCTAAAATCTATCCCAACCAATCTGGTCACATATCATATCACAGTGCCCCTTGATCCAGGGACTCTGGAATGATTTCTTTGGTCATTTGGAAGCGGAATGTTTAATCATACCAGATCCTAATATTCGGCTGAAATATTTGTGGTTACGACCCTACTCTACATTTTCCTGATAAGATGGTCAAAATATTATATATCGCAATGGCAGTTGCCAGATCACTTCTCCTTCAGAGATGGCGATCAAATCGTATACCAACAAAAGGCGAGTGGGTTCGGAAGATGAAACAGGTTAAAAAATAGCGAGCGACTTTATGCACTATGAATTGGAGAGATCAAGAAGATTGAGAATATCTGGGCAGCCTATTTTGATTAAAGTTTTGAATACAAGCTTATATTTTAGGAGGTACTCTTAATATGCTGGAATCTTATTCATGGTTGCATCTTTTGATATAATTGCACACCTTTTTGAACTTAATTGCACTATAGACACTTACCTCTTAGCACTTTACGGCACTATAGACACTTTAGTTTTTCTTGCCAAGTTTTTGAAGTTGCTTTTATAGGAAGCAATATTATCTACGGCAAGCATGTTGATATCTCCGCATATTTTCAATGTGTCCAAGGTATAATCAATTTTTTTTAGCTCGTTTTAATATAGGCAGTCGACGTGGTATTGGATTTTGAAATATTATCTGCAGTATTATTTAAAGACTCACTTGCATGTACATTTTAATGTATTATGGGAACCTTGGTTATAATTTTCTTAATGTCGATATGATACTGTTTCTGGTCTACATCGATTTTCTTTTTTCGATTTCGGCACGGTTTTAGACTTTGTTTGTGACGGTTTTATCATTATTTGATATTTTGAATGAATTGTATGGATGTATTAATAATACCTTTTTGATGGGTTTCAATAAAAAAAAGAAAATGTATTTTTTCATTTTTTCCGTTCTTTCACAATCAGATGTATTTCGTGAAGGAACACTATGTGGGTTCCCTGTTGTTGTAGCTGGGCTAGCAGCTTATATCAGTCCTGCGGTGAGCTAATTCCTTTATATTCTCAGTAGTGAACAGATATTTATATCTCTGTCTTATAGCAGAATGTGGTGGCATGTGAGTAAATAGGGAGTAGCCATTTCTCTTTTGCAAGATATCCTGTGGTGTCCTATGTGTTAGAATAAACTTCAAAGCAATCTGGGACTGAGAACTTCTGAGCATAAACCATATGTTATAAACTGGGTCTCCAATTGGCAGAGGTATGCACCCTGTCCAAGTAGAGGCCACAATCCTAATCAGGGTAAGCTAGATACACACTAAAAGATAACCTGTGCATACTCTCTGGTAGTTTGGCACAGAGCAGTCAGGCTTATCTAAGAGGCAATGTGTAAAGAAATTGTCCAACTCACACAAACACACACACAGTAACTCAATGAAAATACCTTAGAAATAGTCCATACAGGTTTAGAAATAAAAGATGATATTTCTATGAGTAAATCAAGACCAAAACAACAAAAATCCAATAAGTTAAACCAGAATTATGAATTTTTGAAGAATAAATAAAAATGTAGTGTTTAGAAGCAAATAGCGCTCACAGATTACTTGAGGTCGCACTGGACCAAAGTAAATCCAAAGTTCAGGCGTCTGCAATGGAGATCATGCTCCACACTTAAAACATTTTTCAGAGAAAAACAGTCAATGGATTCCTATGGATAGAAATTAAGTTAATGGTTACCAGATAAGTAATCGTTTTTTGGAGCAGAGTGTCTGGGGTTAGAATAAGGGTTCCCCCAGGGTCAAGGGTGCACTCTTGTTACACCCTCAGTGGCACTAGGGCGGCCGGATGCAGAGTGTTGAGGCCCAATGTTATCAATGGGGGATAGGGGGCCTCCGGTTGGTGGCTGCTGGCAAGCAGCCCACCTGGTTGTGGGAGCAAAGCTCCTGGACTTTAGCTCAGGGCAAATGTGGAATCAAATGTGCACCCTCGGCGGCACTAGGGCAGCTGGGCAAAGGATGCTGTTTCAACATCAGGTGACTGTTGGTTTCAATGGAGAACCTCCGGTTTGCAAAAGCGCTGCAGGCAGGGAAATAAAGGTCTTTTGGGTGCGACCACCACTTCAAGAGGTAAGTTGGGAAGTTAGGGGTTGGTTAGGCACCGTTGGTATGGGCACACAAGGCCATGGGGCGTCGGGTGCTGACGTGCCTTTTGGGGCCGGATTTTCTTACCAGCTCCTGGTCGATGTTAGAGGGCCTTCTGTGCAGGAGAGTAGGATCTGCTTCACATGGGTACCCCCACTTTTTGCTGGTGTTTCACTGTTTTTCGACCTTAGTCTGGCTGTGGCCCTGCTAATCAGGACCAAAGCCTAGCTGCTTCCTCTCTAAAATGGTTTCCATGTACATTAGGTACATATCTAATTGGATTCAGGCGTGCCTTATAAGCCCCTAGTATATGGTATACTATGTACCTAGGGCATAGGTACCTCAGAGGCCTACCAGGGGCTGCAGCATGTATTATGCCACCCCTGGGAAGCACTCCAAAATGACACCACAGGTCTGCTACTGCAGCCTGGGTAATGGTGTACTTGCACCCCTTACTGTGGTATAGGCTACCTATATCACTACCTTATACAGACACATATAAACCTATAAGCCACTCCTATGGCAGGATTTGACAATCCTGAAGGCAGAGTGCTTGGTTTTATGTGAGAGGGTGCCCAAGCATGAGCTGAGCCCCTCTGCAGCATTCAGAAATACTTCCTTATGGCTGTTCTGTGATACAGCCATACCATATACTCTTTAGTGCATTATAACCTCGCGGTAAATGCTAACTTTGGAATGGCTGCATCAAAACATGTCGTGTTTGGTGTCAAACGCTGTGGAATACTGCCCCCCCCCACCGCCAGTCCTGGCGGCGGGGGTAGCATTCCACCCTTCTAGAGGGAGAGACATGTTCACACTGGCTAGACTCGGTTAAAACGTTCCAAAGCCCTGGCATCACAAAATGGATGCCACTACCACAGACACAGGTCTGGCCTCCTGCTGCTGAGGGAAACTCCGGCAGGGGAGGCCTGGACAATAGGTTTCCTGTCACAGGGAGGTGTAACCACCTCCCCAGACAGGCAGATGTGTATTGGGGCAGGGTGGGTGCATTCAGAGAATGCTTTTGAGACACTGCCTGGGGCACACAAGGTGTCCCTGTGCATATCCCAGTTAAAACCGGTTGCAGGGGCACTCAGCCCTTGCTCTGGTGCGAAACTGGACAAAGAGGAAGGGGTGTAACCACCCCCACCCCAGGCCCACCCATAGGTGGGGCCTTAGAGTTAGTCCATCCCCTAAACTTAGTATAAGTATAGGAATCCAGTCCTTAGGACTTTAGATTACCCTGGACGAACCTCTGCAACATATATCCTGGACCTTCGACTTTCTATCAAGACTAGAAGACGGAAGAAATCTCCCTTGGGGTCAAGGAGTGACTCCCCTGCTTGGCAGGCATCAAAGAAGCAACTGACCGGTATGCAATTCTGAAGCTCCCGCCGGACGCCGAAGTCTCTGCATCCCCAGAGGTGGATTTCCAGACTTCCCCGAGGCTACCCTGAGTCCACAGCAAAGCTGAGGCCCGTGGCTATCGTGGGTGACATGGAACCGTGACCCCTGGACACCGTGAACTTTTGCAGCAACACTATCTCCCTGGTCATCCTCGAAGTTGTGCTTTGGGCTCCGAGTAGCCCCAGCCTTGAGCACCTCCTGCACCGAAGATTGTTGGCCTCCACTCCCCGAGTGACCCGTGGGCCAGCTCCAAGTGTGACTGCTCGAGGCTCCTTCGCGATCACTAGCCCGTTGGCTAGCCGGTCCCCACGAAGGCAACTCCTTTTCTGATTGGGCGTTCCTGGTTTCTCCAGACGTGCCCTGACTTACTCTTGCTGGGTGAGTCCCTCAGACCTTGCTGGTCTGCACTGAAGTCCTTTCTCTGCATTCCTGTGACTTGCCGTTGCCACGGCTTGTTGGGTCCTTTCTGGTCGTCGACACCGCAGCACTCGACAGACTCCGTGGGACAGCTCGAATGCGGCTCGTGGACTTCGTCGACGCCTTCTGGACCTCGTGGCTGAAGAGTCAAGACACCCATCAACTCACCTGAAGCACCCGACATCTGTGGGCATCGGTCCATCCTGCCCTAGGTCACTGACAAGTGACCCCGACTCTGTCCCCTCTGCTTTCAGTTTCCTTACATCCTAGATCCAGGCGTGGATCTCTCCGGACACTTCTCCTCTTCAAGGCAGCAGCAGTTCTTTGCAGGCTTCCATTGGAATCCGACACCAAAAGACACCTATGCACCCGGCTTCCCTGGGTGAGGTAACTCGAGTACTCCGGTACTCTCGTGGGTGCTAGCCCTTAGAACTACCTAAGTCCAAGAGGGTTTAGTCCTGACTCGATTAGAAGTGTCCCTAATCTTTAAAATTCCAACCGCGACATTTCCCATAGAAGATAATAGGAACCAGCGGTTGTGTTTCCACACTGCATACAGCTCCCGTGGGTCCCCTGTGTCACTACCTTGGATGGTTCCTTGGGGTCCCAGCGATTCTAGAGGCAATAGGCCTAGTGCCTATTCCAGTCGTGGTTCTTTTACCACTTTTTTAGTATATGGTTTGGTACACCCCTAGGGCTCAAGCGTGTATTTGTGCTTTTACTGATGCTTGATCACTTGTAACTTTAGTACTTCGAACTCCAGTCTCATAAAGAGACTAGAGGGGTATGTTTAACCTTAAATACATATATTTTGAATATATACCTGGTGTGGTTGTCTTTTCATTTGATCACTCAAGAGATTATAGACTGGTAAAACAAGCTGCTTTACATTCCTTCAAGACTTAGCCTGAAGGCTGCTCTCCATAGCTACCACTAGGATAGCTTTCATATAAGGTTGTCTTTCACAATTCACCATAACGGGATGTTTGGACTGATACAAGGTGCCCACTAGAACTAGTGGACAGCATATATCAGGCCACCTTCTCACATTGGTGTGCGGCGTGTGGGATTCCAGTTTGCTATTGTTTTACCAGATAATCTCAATTGAATTGATCAACTGAAAACCACTAAAGGTACCTGAGGTACATATAATATTAAGTTTAGCTACAGTAAGTTCTACTGAACTTAGAGTTGTGTGTTAAGGAATAGCACACCCTTTCTACAACTCAAGAGAGTTTAGTAGGCCACACTAGTGTAGGTAGTGCAATACTGTGAGAAGTTGGCCTGGCATATGCTGGTCACTAGTTTTAGTGGCCACCTTGCACCAGTCCAATTCGACTCTTATGGTAGATAGGTTTAAGAAAACCTTTTAAAGAAAGCTATCCTAGTGGTAGCTGTGGAGAGTAGCCTTCAGGCTAAGTCTCAGAGGAATGTAAAGCAGCTTGTTTTACCTTATAATCTCTTGAATTACCAAATGAAAGGACACCACACAGGTATATATATCAAATATATATGTATTTATTACTAGACACACTCTACTAATCTCTTTATGAGATTAGAAGTCAGGAACATATGCAAATATCAACGTTTCACAATAAGTTAAGCACAAATATGGCTGGGGCCCTAGGGGCGTACCAGACCATATACTAAAAAAGAGGTTTTGAATGTCGACTTGCAAGGGGACAAGGTCTAGGGCCTGTAGAATCGCTGGGGCTTCACTAATCCACCCAAGGCAGGTAAGTAAAAGACCCACAGGAGACGCGTGCAGTGTGAGAACACAGCCGCGGGTTCCCTATTGATTTCAATGGAGCAAGTGGCGGTTGGATTTTTAAAGTTTAAGGGTACTTCTAGGAAGTCTACAAGCAAGTCACTTACAAGGTAAGTAGTTCGAGGGCCAACACCCACTAGAGCACCGGAGTGCACAAGTTACCTCACCCAGGGAAGCGGGTGCATAGATGTCTTTTGATGTCGGGTCGCGTCGTCGTTTTCTAAGGAAGCCAAAGAAGTTTTGCTGCTTGTGAAGACTGAAGAAGTGTTCGGTGGAATCCAAGGCTGTATTCAAGATGAGGAAGACCTGAAAGCAGAAGGGACAGTGTTCACAGTCACTTGCCAGTGACCCGGGGCCAGGAAGATGGATGCCCACGGACGTCGGGTGATTTCAGGTGATCAAGGGTGTATTGACTCTTCAGCCACAAGGTTCAGGAGGTTTCGAGGATGACCAGGAGCTGGATTCGGCGTGTCCCACAACGTCTGCAGCTTACTGAGGTGTTAGCAACCGGATTGGAGCCAACAAGCCTTGGCAACAGCAAGTCTCGTGGAAAATGAAGAAAGTCAGCGGTGCAGACCAGCAAGGTCTGAGGGACTCACCCTGCGATGGTAAGTGAGGGCAGGCCTGGAGCAATCAGGGGAGCCCTTTGGTTTGATGAGAAAGTCTTCAGGGGACCCACAAGCCAACAGGCAAGGGATCGCAAAGACGCCTCGTGAGAATTCACTTCACAGGAGCCCACGGTCACTCGGGACGAGGTAGGCCTCTGATTTTCGAGGGAAATCCTGCTAGAGGCTTGGGCCACACGTGGTCCAATGCACAACTTCGTAGAACGTCGGGAAGGGGTTGCACTTGACAATAGTGCACGGTACCCGGGTATTGCTGTTCCTCGTCACTCGTGGGGCCACTCGCCTCAGCTCTGCTGGGGACTCACAATGGCCGTCGAGAAGTCAGGAAATCCACTTCCGGGGCTGCAGGGACTTTGGACTCCAGCGGGAGTGGGAAAGTTTGCGACTGTTGATTAGAGTTTTTGGTGCCTGCCAAGCAGGGGAGTCACTCCTTGACTCCAAGGGAGATTCTTCTGTCTTCCAAAGGTAGTGGAACGTCAAAGGGCCAGGATTCTTGTAAAGCGTCGTCCAGGGATATCTAGTTTGCAATGGCAAGGGTTCCCTATCTTATACTAAAGAAAGGGAGGGACTAGCTTTAAGACCACTCCTCTGGGAGGGTCAGGGTAGGGGGTGGTTACACCCACTTCCCTTTGTCCAGTTTCGCGCCAGAGCAGGGACAGGTATTCCCTGAACCGGTTTGAGCTGGCATATGCACAGAGGAGCCTACTGCTCTAGGAGTGCACCCAACCAGCCCCAATACACTAAATCCTGCCTGGAAGGTGGTGACACCTCCCTGTGACAGGATGCCTATTGTTGGGCCTCCTCCACTGCGAGTTTCAGTCAGCAGCAGGAGGGCAGCCCAGTGTCTGTGCTGGTGGCATCCATTTTGTAATGCCAGGGCTCTTTCAGATTTCTACCGTGTTTCCACAGTGGGTACATGTCGTCCCCTCTAGAAGGGTGGGATCATACCCCCACACCAGTTACTGGTGTGGGGGTAGTATTCCAAGTTGTTTGACACCAAACACGACATGTTTTGATGCAGTCATTCCAAAGTTAGCATTTACCGGGAGGTTATAATGCACTTAAGAGTATATGGTTTAACCGCATCCACACATGCAGAGGCACCACCTCACATTGTAAACCATGCACCCTGCCCTCAGGATTGATAGGACCTGCCTTAGGGGTGACTGATAGGTTAATATGTGTGTGTATGGTGAGATATAGGAACCTATACCTCAGTGAGGAGTGCTTACACTACCTCACCCAGGCTGCAGTAGCAGGCCTGTGGTGTCAGATTTAGTCTGCTTCCCAGGGGTGGAATAATACATGCTTCAGCCCCTGGTAGGCCTGTGAAGTGCCTATGCCCTTGGTACCTAGGGTACCATATACTAGGGGCTCATAAGGTACCACAGTATCCAATCACTAGTGCATCTAATATGCACTCCAAGTTGTTTAGAGAGAACAGAGAGACTGGGGCCATGATTAGCAGGGACCCAGTCAGACTATAGCCAGAAACCAGTGTTAACATCAGACAAAAAGTGGGGGCAACATAAGTGCAGATCCTACTCTCCTGCACAACCCCCCCCCCCCCCCAATGCAGGGACACTAAACTAACCTTGACCAGTTGAGTCTTCGTGTTCTAAGTGGAAATACCTTGAGAGTCCATCTGCATGGGCATGTTAGGTCCCAGGTCTATGTTCCACTGTATAGCCCATCCCCTGTAGGGAAATGGACCACCTTAGCAGTTTAGGATTTTCACCTTTCATCTGTTTGAGCCATAGGAGGGGCTTGTGGTCAGTCAGAACTATGAAGTGAGTGCCAAACAAGTATGGCCTCAGCTTCTTCAGGGCCCACACCACAGCAAAGGCCTCCTTCTCTATAGCTGACCAACGTTTCTCTCTAGGGGTCAGCCATCTGCTTATAAAAGGTACTGGCTGGTCTTCACCTTCATCATTCAGTTGAGACAGTACAGCTCCCACACCCAGCTCAGAAGCATCTGTTTGGACAATGAACTTTTTGTGTAGTCTGGACTCTGTAAGATGGGGGCAGTGCACATGGCATGCTTCAGGTCATCAAATGCCTTTTGACAGCTAGCTGTCCACTGAACCTTTTTTGGCATTTTCTTTGAGGTAAGATCATTTAAGGGGGTCCATATCCCTTAACAAACCTCCTATAGTTCCCAGTCAGGCCTAAAAAGGCTCTCACCTGTGTCTGGGTGGTTGGAGCTACCCATTCCATTATGGTTTGGATTTTGCTCTGCAATGGTTGAACCTGGCCTCCACCTACAAGGTGGCCCAGGTACACAACCTATCTCTGCCCTATCTGGCACTTAGTGGCCTTGATAGTGAGGCCTACTTTTTGCAGGGCCTCCAAAACATTTCTGAGGTGGACCAGGTGATCCTGCCAGGTGGAACTAAAGACAGCAATATCATCTAGATAAGCTGAGCAATAAGTTTCCATACCTGTCAGAACTTTGTTCCCCAACCTCTGAAAAGTGGCAGGTACATTTTTCAAACCAAAGGGCATCACCACAAAGTGGTAGTGCCCACCAGGGGTCGAAAATACTGTTTTGGCCTTGGCATCATCAGCTAACTTTATCTGGCAGTAGCCAGCTGTTAGGTCAAATGTACTCAGATATTTGGCTGAGGCCACAGTATCAATGATCTCAACTGCCCTGGGAATTGGATAGGCATCAGTCCTGGTGACTGCAATGAAGCCTCTGTAGTCTACACAAAACCTCATTTCTTTCTTACCACCCTGGGTATGAGGTTTAGGCACAAGGACTACTGGACTAGCCCAAGGGCTATCTGAAGGCTCAATCACACCTAGTTCCAAAATGTTCTGGATTTCAGCCCTGATACAGTCCCTGACATGGTCAGGTTGCCTGTAGATTTTACTCTTGATAGGCAGACTGTCTCCAGTGTCCACCTCATGGGTGCACCAGGAAGTCTGACTAGGGGTCAGGCTAAACATATGTCTGAACTGCTGCAGAACTTGTCTGCACTCAGTTTGCTGATGGTCAGTGAGGCTGCTTGCCAAAGCCACACCATCTACTGACCCATCATCAGGGTTCTGTGAGAGCAGGTCAGGGAGAGGGTCACTCTTGTCCTCCTGTTCCTCATCAGTTGCCATGAGCAAGCCCATGTCAGCCCTGTCAACATATGGCTTTAATCTGTTGACATGGAGCACCCTATGGGGGCTCCTGGGAGTTCCAAGATCCACCAAGTAGGTGACTTCTCCCTTTTACTCAACAATTGTATGGGGGCCACTCCACTTGTCTTGGAGAGCTGCTGGGGCCACAGGCTCCAACACCCACACTTTCTGTCCTGGCTGATAGACAGTCAGTACAGCCTTTTGGTCATGCCAAGTTTTTTGTACTTCTTGGCTTTTTCCAGGTTTTTGTTTGCCTTCTTCATGTATTCAGCCATCCGGGAGCGGAGACTAAGTACATCACATCCTGTTTGGGAGGTTTGAGAGGTAACTCCCGGTCCTCCTTCACCAAACATAATGGACCTCTCACAGGGTGCCCAAACAGAAGTTCAAAAGGGCTGTAGCCAACCCCCTTCTGTGGGACCTCCCTGTATGCAAACAGAAGGCAGGGAAGTAAAAGGTCCAATTTTCGGCTAAGCTTTTGTGGGAGGCCTTTAATCATTCCCTTTAGGGTTTTGTTGAACCTTTCAACTAACCCATTGCATTGTGGGTGATCGGGAGTAGTGAACTTGTAGTTTACACCACACTCCTTCCACATTGCTGTTAGATACCCTGACATGAAGTTGGTACCTCTGTCAGATATAACCTCCTTAGGGAAACCCACTCTGGAGAAGACTCCAATGAGGGCTCTTGCCACCACAGGGGCTGTGGGGGGTCCTGAGGGTAATTGCTTCTGGGTACCTGGTGGCATGATCCACTACCACCAGGATAAACCTGTGCCCAGATGCTGTTGGAGGGTCAAGGGGACAAACAATGTCAATCCCTACCCTTTCAAAAGGTACCCCCACCACTGGTAGTGGTATCAGGGGGGCCTTTGGTGTGCCACCTGACTTGCCACTGGCTTGGCACGTGACACAGGAGTGACAAAACTCCTTGGTGTCCTCTGACATATGTGGCCAATGGAAATGTGGAACAAGCCTATCCCAGGTCTTGTTTTGGCCCAAGTGTCCTGCTAAAGGGATGTCATGTGCTAGGGTCAAGAGGAACCCCCTAAACTTCTAAGGTATTACCAACCTCCTGGTGGCTCCAGGGGTAGGATCTCTAGCCCCAGAATATAGGAGTCCCTCATCCCAATAAACTTTATGGGACCCACTAGCACTCCCAGCAGTCTCAGCAGCAGCCTGCTGTCTGAGGGGTTCAAGAGAGGGGCAGCACTGTTGCTCCTTACTCAGATCTTCCCTGGAAGGTCCCCCTGCCCCCAAGAACTCAACCTTACCAGGCTCAAGTCCCTCTGGGGCAGTTCCTTCTTCAGGATCTGCTTCTCCTCCCTCAGGAGGGGTATCTGAGATCTGAGACAGAGGGGAAGGCACTGCCTTAACCCTACTGCTCCTCCTCTTGGGTAGCATCTGGTCCATAGTTTCAGGATCCAGAACTGGTTCAGCTTTATGCATTTTGGTCTGTGACCTGGTCACAGCAAATACCTCTGCAGGTATGCCCAACATCTCAGCATGAGTCCATAACTCTACTTTAGACCAGGCTGAAGTTTCTAGATCATTGCCCAATAGACATTCGACAGGGAGGTCTGCGCTGACTACTACTTTCTTGAGGCCAGTTACCCCTCCTCAGGAGAAATTTACAACTGCCAGACTATGGCTGGTCCTGACATTGCTTGCATTGGTAACTTGGTACATTTCACCCAGGATGATCTGCTCAGGGTCCACCAGATCCTCTGCCACCATGGTGACACTAGCACCTGTGTCCCTGAATGCCAAAGCCTGTTTGCCATTTATTACAGGCTGCTGTTTGTATTTGCCCAGATTACTGGGGCTTACTAGGAAGGACATATCAATGTCTCCCTAACATACCAGCAATGCCTGAGTGGGTACTCTGATTAGGCCAGAGTCCACTTCAGAACCCAGGGTCAACCCTACTACACCCTTATTCTGATTACCACCCCCACCAGTAGCTGCACTAGGGGAAACAGTTGCCTTAGGGGCAGGAGTGGAGGTAGTTTGGTCTTTGGACTTGGTACAATAAGAAGTCCAGTGCCCTTTATGTTTACAGAATTTGCACCAGGGCTTCTTTTGGCCTTTTCCCTTTGTAGACTGTGAATCCCCACCAGATGCAGATTTTGGAGCCCTTGTGAAGACTTCTGGTCTTTTGACTTATCCCCACCTTTCTCAGAGCCTTTAGGATTCTGCTTCTTAGTGTCACCCCCTTGGTTCTGGGTTTTCTGCCTCACCCTGGTTCTGACCCATTTGTCTGCCTTCTTTCCCAATTCTTGGGGAGAGGTCAGATCAGAGTCCACCAGGTATTGATGCAACAACTGGTTCTGGCAATTATTAAGGATCTGTTCTCTCACCATAAGATTATACAATCCCTTAAAATGAGTAATTCTACTACCAACCAGCCAACCCTCCAGAGCCTTGGTTGCACAATCAACAAAGTCAGTCCAGTCCTGATTCTGTGCTTTTTGGGTGTCTCTGAACTTCAACCTGTACTGTTCAGTGGTTAAGCCAAACCCATCTATTAATGCACTTTTCAGGACATCATAATCATCAGCATCCTCTTCTCTAACAGTGAGGAGCTTGTCTCTACCTTTATCTGAAAAGGAGAGCCACAAGATTGCTGCCCACTGTTTCTGGGGGACCTGTTGTACTTTACAGGCCCTCTCCATAGCAGTTATCCACTTGTGGATATCATCCCCACTCTGGTAGGACCTTGGACAGGTTTCTATGGTCTGGGATATAATCTCTGATTCTAGGGACACTGTTGCTGCCACCAGGGGGTTCTAACCCCTCCTTTCTAGAAGCTCAAAGGCTTCTTTATCTAATGCCAACTGCTTGGCCTTAAGGGCAAATCTTGCTTCCTCATACTGTAGCAGTTTGTACATCCTTTCAGTGGCGGTCTCTCTTCTATTAAAGTATGAGCTCCTCTGATGAACAGATTCTCTTCCAGAGTGATATGAGTGGTCAGATTCCCTTGAAGGGGACCTAACCCTCTCTTCTACTCTGTCAGTTCTCTTAGGGAGAATTCCTCTGTTCTGTTCAGATCCTTCTGGATCTGGCCCTTCAATCACAGAGTCCTGGTCATCATGATTTTCATCATCTGACCCAGACACTGTAATTGACCCACTCCCTGATTCAGATCTGTTAGCTCCTAGAGCCAATCTCAGATCATGTGTTGTTAGCAGATCTATCAGGCCTAGTGTGGAGGGACTCTGTCCTAGCTTCAGGTGACTTGCAACACACATGGCCTTCAGGTCAAAGAAGGTCATGTCCTTATACTGAGGCTGGGTAGACCCACTGGCTCTATCCCTTGAGGACATTCTAGTGTTGTGCAGTGTTGTACTACCTACACTAGTTTGTGGCCTACTGATCCTAGCGTGAGCTGTAGCAAGGGTGTGCTATACCTTCACAAACAGCTCTAAGTTCAGTAGAACTTATTGATACTAAGCTTGACTTTTATATGTGCCTTGAGTACCTTTAGTGGTTTTCAGTTTGTAATTCAAATAGAGATTTTCTGGTAAAACAATGGCAAGCTGGAATCCCACACGCTGCCCACCAATGTGAGAAGTTGGCCTGGCATATGCTGGTCACTAGTTATACTGGCCACCTTGCACCAGTCCAATTCGACTCTTATGGTAGATAGGTTTAAGACAAACTTTTAAAGAAAGCTATCCTAGTGGTAGCTGCGGAGAGCAGCCTTCAGGCTAAGTCTCAGAGGAATGTAAAGCAGCTTGTTTTACCTTATAATCTCTTATTACCAAATGAAAGGACACCACACAGGTATATATATCAAATATATATGTTTTTATTACTAGACACACTCTACTAATCTCTTTATGAGATTAGAAGTCAGGAACATATGCAAATATCAACGTTTCATAATAAGTTAAGCACAAATATGGCTGGGGCCCTAGGGGCGTACCAGACCATATACTAAAAAAGAGGTTTAGGAATGTTGACTTGCAAGGGGACAAGGCCTAGGGCCTGTAGAATCGCTGGGGCTTCACTAATCCACCCAAGGCAGGTAAGTAAAAGACCCACAGGAGACGCGTGCAGTGTGAGAACACAGCCGCATGTTTCCTATTGATTTCAATGGAGCAAGTCGCGGTTGGATTTTTAAAGTTTAAGGGTACTTCTAGGAAGTCTACAAGCAAGTCATTTACAAGGTAAGTAGTTCAAGGGCCAACACCCACTAGAGTGCACAAGTTACCTCACCCAGGGAAGCCGGGTGCATAGGTGTCTTTTGGTGTCGGGTCGCGTCGTCGTTTTCTATGGAAGCCGAAGAAGTTTTGCTGCTTGTGAAGACTGAAGAAGTGTCCGGTGGAATCCAAGGCTGGGTTCAAGATGAGGAAGACCTGAAAGCAGAAGGGACAGTGTTCACAGTCACTTGCCAGTGACCCGGGCCAGGAAGATGGATGCCCACGGAAGTTGGGTGATTTCAGGTGATCGAGGGTGTTTTGACTCTCCAGCCACGAGGTCCAGGAGGTGTCGAAGATGACCAGGAGCTGGATTCGGCGTGTCCCACGAAGTCTGCAGCTTACTGAGGTTTCGGCAACCGGATTGGAGCCAACAAACCTTGGCAACAGCAAGTCTTGTGTAAAATGAAGAAAGTCAGCGAGTGCAGACCAGCAAGGTCTGAAGGACTCACCCAGTGAGGGTAAGTGAGGGCAGACCTGGAGCAACCAGGGGAGCCCTTTGGTTTGATGAGAAAGTCTTCAGGGGACCCACAAGCCAACGGGCAAGAGATCACGAAGACATCTCGTGAGGATTCGCTTCACAGGAGCCCACAGTCACTCGGGACAAGGTAGGCCTCTGATTTTCGAAGGAAATCCTGCTGGAGGCTTGGGCCACACGTGGTACCATGCACAAGTTTGTAGAACGTCGTGAAGGGGTTGCACTTGACAATAGTGCATGGTACCCAGGTATTTCTGTTCCTCGTCATATTTGGGAACAACACATAGCCTTCCAACGTCGTGTGCTGGAGGCCCAGAGGGAGGCGGTTGAGCAGGTGTTTTTATTTTTTTCATCGATATATATTTTTTATGTTAAGTAATAATGTTTATATTAAGAGTTTCATATTTACAGTCACGAATGTATGATTTCTCTGCTTTTATTTGGCTTGTGCATGGAGACACTGACATGTTTGCTGTATTTTAAAGCAGACGTGGTAGGCTTCCTGGAGGTGTTAGGTGAGCTGGAGAAAGTGTCTCTCTACGTCAACGATATTGTACTGCGTCTCGCAAAGCCAGTGACCTCGCTGCCTGCAGTGCTGTCAGTATTTCACAATTTTGAAAAGTATGTATGATGTAAAAGTTATTTGGCTAAATCCATACTAGTTAATCACAGAAGGTTGCTGTAACTCAAGAGAAAGGGAGAAGAACAAGGAGAAGATGTCGGTCTGGAAGGGCGAGGGGGATGATCAACTGGATCGTGGCATCAGATTGATCAGAAGCAATAACCCTCACACACCTATATGAGTGTCATGCTTCATCATTGCTTTGCTCCTCTTTGAGCCGGCGCTGCAATGCCCAATGGGCTCCGCAAGAGGGCTCTCTGCTGAACATCTTTAAAGTTGGATGCCATAATGATGAGTGAAAGTGAGGATAACGTAGGTGTAGGGTGGTGTAGTAATTGATAAAAAATATCAATGGGGTACCATACACAGTATAAGGTGGTCCCCTTAACAAGAGTAAAAACAAATGAGAGTTGTCCTGCGAACCAATCAACCTACACACCTCAAAATATGTGAATTGGGGTCAACGTGTTTCTTGCCTTGTATGGCCCAACCAAATCTTAGGCAGGTTTTCAAGACCAGAGAAGTGACACCTAACCTACACCTGCTTAGAAATGATGACATGATTTTAATGAAAATATTTACCCAATCTTTATTCTGTGTCAACTACACCTGCTTTGGTACAGGCCATCAGAAGTCCAACCTGTTAAAGAAAAAGCAGGGCATGGCTAGGAGGGTCAAGATGGCAGTCACACTCTGAGAGTGCCCCGGACCGCTCCGTCATCGGCTCGCATCCCGCATGAAAGAAAAGAGCTGGGGACATCCCTGTGATGCTTGGTGGTGTCCCAATCCGCTGAGGGTCCAGCCAGGCACTGGTGAATGGCAGCACAGCCCTGGTACAAAATGGTGGCAACCGGATTGGAAAGAAATCCTATCCGACGATGGTGAAGGCTGCAATCCAGGCATTCAGAGAGGAAATCGCAGGGACTTTCGGGGTCCCATCCTGACTTTGTCCAAACTCCAGGGCTGCAGGAAGATCCTCCAGCAGCCCGCTATTCCTCTGTTGCCCTGGGTGAAATGGCAGCCCCATGGAGAGATGGGAGTAACAGCTGGCCACATTGAGTGGTCTTGACCCTGGGAGTGGTTGACTGTCATGTAGAGAAGTAACTCTGCGGTCGAGATCTACCCTAGCCCAGACAGTGAGGAGGGCCCCCCTGAGGTGTTGCGGGTCCTGCAGCACTCGGGAGGTGAAGGTGAAGGCTCCTGGGAGGGACCAGAGAGGCATCCGAAGGACGCACCATCCGGGACCATCGCCCCCACAGGTGAGGAGGAGTAGAGGTGAGCAGAGGGCGGAATTGGGCCCGATCTCGAATTGTGGGACTGGAGAGGTGTTCGCCTAGTGGATGTGCATAGCCAAAAGAGCAGAGGCTGGACGGGACCAACCCCCCACTGCTGATAGTTCTGGGACTCTACACACACATTGCCACAGCCTGCTCTTACCTGGAGGACAGGAATTGGTCCCCCTGGTGGTATGCAAGCCCTGTGGTGCCTGGTTAGCAGCCTTTGCCGGTCTGGTATGGGCCCCGAGACTGTGGATCGTGCAGGGGTATTCCTGGTCCCGGAGCCATCTGGGTCCCCCTTCTGATGCCCCGAAAACCGTGGGCCCTGCCTTAAACTGCCTGGGAACTGTCTGGATGTGAATTCCCTACAGGGGCCCGTCAGAAGGGGTAGATCCCATGGCCCCAATGAGGTACCGCAGCTCTGGTGCAGCAGATGGGTCAGAGGGAGTGGGGAGTTGCCTGGGTGGTTCTCCCCTTGGTCCTCCCATAAAGATCTTCTTGAAATAACAGCAGTGGCCACCCCCTATCCTGACTCAAGGAGGTCATGCAAACCTCAACATCAGGAATGTATGCTCCCGGGACTGGAACGGACTGCAATCAGATAGCCCCACCACCGGGACAAACGAGACAGAACCATTCCTCAAACCACAGAGAGGTCCACATCTGAGCCCGGGCTAGAAAACAGAGCCTAGTGAAGCGAGGCGGCTGCCGAAGAAAGGGCAACTGAGGCGGTGTGGCGCCCTTGTGTTCCCAGACTGAGACCCGGCCCTTGCTCTGCAAATTGCTGTACCCTGTGGGCCTGATCCTAGGAAGAAGGTTCTGAAGGAAAACTTGAGCAGGCCTGGAAAATTAAGGTGAGCGGTGGCCCCAGCCATCCCTAGACACCGGGCCCTCGCAAGCCTTGAATGGACTGGCGCCCCTCACGGATGACATGGGTGGTAAGAACGTGGCCAACCATGGGCAAAGACAGAGTAGCGAAACTGCTGCCCTTCCAGACCCACAAGGAGCAATACACCACGGGCAGTGTGGGCACCAGTGGTACAGCATAAACAACCTGAATTAATCAGGTAAAAGAACCTAACCTAAAAAGAGGGAAAGGTGTCAGAAATCTATTGGATTCAGAAGTCCACCAACAAGAGAGAAAGAAAAAGATTTTTTCTTTCTTGAGTCCCCTCACTCACCAGGGTTTCCCCACGGTGACATGCTTCATCATTGGGGTCCTCTCAGTCCTCTACGGGTTGAGGCGTGCTGCGACTTGCGGATTACGTAGGAGCACTAAAAATTCAGATTATGTGTAGTGCAAGTGAAAGTGTAGTGGAGTGGGATAAAGTGAATTAAAATAGTCAGCTAGTGGGCCAAATATATTTTTTATTATTGCTCCTAGCTAATTGGTTTAAAAACGGGGTAATATGCTAAAGGCCCTAACTATAATGGATAGGTGTACCTAGCATATAGTCAACTAGTTTCGAGCTTCCCCCAGCTCTTCTTCAGGACTCCACCGGGACCAGCCCAGTGTGAAAGCACCACTCCTAGTCGACCTGATTAAGGTGCAAAAGTGAGACGCTGCAACTATTAGGCATGCGTTATAATTAATACATACGTAGATATACGTCAAACAAAATCTGTAGGATACATAAAGTACATATATTAAAGGAACAAAAGATCATTGGCAATGTTGTCAAAACAATTGTGATCACACTACACACAAGTGTTGGTACACTCTTTCCTCTAATGTGCCGCTATGTGGTTCAAAAGAAGACGTTAAACAAAGAACATTCTCCATGCAGGCGCTGTGCTGAGAAGTGAGTTGAAATTCAATGAATGCACAAAATATACATAAAAAACTCATGCGTCTGACACAACATTAAACACATACAAGACTGACGGTTGCAAGACATTACATACATTTTAGGAAGCAACAATGTGCCTCATGGTCAACGGAGGGGGTGTGGAGATCTCGTACACCTAAAAAAATGGTAAATGAGGTCGTTAAATGGTGTCGGGCTCCGTATCTGAGGCTGGCCGTTTAGGAAAGAAACGGAATCGATCTCCGGGATTTAAATGGGCGTGCTGATCTTCCCAAATGCTATGGACCACCTCCGTTTCATCAATCTTATCCACCGCAACCCTACCCATACTGGGATGAATCACAAAACCAAGAACAGAGTCAGTCTTTTTTAGGGAGAGGAAAGACTCCTTTAAGAGGAAAAAACAGACGAGGCCAACAGGTACAATGGGCTCAGCCCCTGGAAACGGTGAGGAGCCACACACGGAGCATGGGTCCACCGAACATGCCCTCAACGAGCAGCAACCAAGCCTAGTAGTCAACCTGTCCAGTGTCACTCCTACACCTATTCAAAAAACTGTATTGGAAAAAGGACTAGGTTTTGTTCCAACAGCCACATTGGATAAATTCAGGCTGGTGTGCGAATTGAAAGAGTTTATCCGCAGGATAAAATTGGACATTTTCTTTAGAGACAAGGAACCAAACACTAACACCATGACGGATACTGGATTACATAAAAAATCTAACTTTACACCTCCATCTAACAACCTTCCCATTGAACTACTAGCTTTTGAAAAAGCAGTACTGAGGGAAGTCACAGAAATAGACCCTAAAACAATAAGGGTATTTCACAACACCAGCAAAATCGAACAAGAGGCTATCCACCAACTATCAAATGAAATAAATCTCACAATAAAACCAGCAGATAAAGGTGGAGCAATAGTTTTACAAAATACACTTGATTATCAAAAAGAATGTCTACGCCTGTTGGCTGATGAATGAAACTATTTGGCTATACGGAATGACCCCACAGAACGTCTACGGATAGAGATCGCAAGCTTGGTTGAAGAATCCTAGATAAATGATTGGATAAGTAAAAAAGAAGCGGATTTCTTGGAGAACAAGAAACCCATAATCCCTTATTTTTATACTATTCCTAAAATACATAAATCAATGGTGGCACCCCCTGGTAGACCAATAGTATCAGGGATAGGTTCAATTCTGGAACCTCTGTCTAAGTTTGCGGACGCATTCTTACGACCTTTGGTCCAAGCCACTGAAACGTATTTACAGGACACTAAAGCAGTCCTTTGTCTGATTCAGAATCTTGAATTCAACCCCATAACCAGTATACTGATCAGTTTAGATGTGGAGAGCCTCTATACTAGTCTACCACACAAGGACACGTTGGATATCCTGGAGGAAGTACTCTTTCAAAACAATTGGAGATACCACACACCCAGACACGTAGTTTCTTGAATGCTGTCGCCTAGCTTTGACAGAGAATTTGTTCCAATTTAACGACTCTCTGTACAAACAAACGCACGGTGCCAGCATGGGAAGCACCTTTGCGCCGAGCGTAGCAGGGCTCTATGTTCATCACCTGGAGAAACAAAAGATTCTCCACCAAAATAATCCGCACATCGACCATATAAAACTATGGAAAAGATACATAGATGATGTGTTTTTGATTTGGGAAGGTAGCGAAGCAGAGGCAGAATTTTTCCTTGTTTGGCTCAATCAACAAGATCCTTTTCTGAAATTTACCTTTACCATGAGCAGGTCAAATCTGGTTTTTCTTGACCACAACATAACAGCGCACGAAGGTCGTATGATCACCACCACACATTTCAAGCCCACAGCAAGGAACTGCCTACTAGTGTATGACAGTTTCCATCCCAGGAGTCTGAAAGACAACCTTCCTTTTGGGCAATTTTTGCGCCTGAGACGCAATTGCACCACACGACAAGATTATAACATCCAAGCTAAGGATCTATCACAGAAACTTATACGATGACAATACCCACAACATCTAGTGTCCAAGGCCCAAAAAAGAGCTTCCAATAATAACAGAGAAGCACTACTTGAAGACAAACCTGAGAACACGGATAAAGACCGTAAAAGACAAATCTGCATCACCACCTTCAATATCGCATCAGACCAAGTCACTAAAATAGTAAAGAAACATTGGCAAATCCTGAACAGTGGAGGTTTGGATCTACAAAAACCTATATTCAGTCATAGAAAAGCCAAAAATTTGAGGAACTATCTAGTACATACCCGTCCCAACCCTACCAAGACTGATGGTCCTTTACGTTTGCTCCATCCATTATGATCTGGAGGCCAGAGCGGCCTATAGGTCAAGGGTTAAAGCCTACCACTGTGATATTCTCCGTGAAAAAAAGGTTTTCTTGGCCAGGAGGATTGAGGCTGCCTCAAACTCATGCAAGGAGATCTTTGCGGTAGTTAGGGAGTTTATGGCCCCCAGATCCAACCTGCCCCAAGGGGTTCCATCTGAGTTGTGGGTCTGTAACCTGGCCAGATTTTTCACGGATAAGATTAAGTCCATTCAGGACTCTTTCGCAGTGGGCTCAGCCGCGGTGCATGCAAGCGTGGTGGTGGGACCTGTGTGGCGGCCTTCACAGGCTGTGGTCCTCGCAGAGTTTCCACCTATTTCCACCGATGCTTCCTTGGCGCTTCTGGCCAATCTTAAGTCGGGTTCGCCATTAGATCCTTGCCCGGCCAAATTTTTGGCTAAGATGGCGACTGTGGTCAACCCTGTGGTCAACCCACTTGTGAATTTGTCTCTGAGGGAGGGGCAGGTTCCATCGCCCTGGAAAAGGGCGATGGTGATCCCCCTCCTCAAGAAGCCTGGGCTGGACTCGGAGGTATTGGCCAATTACAGGCCGATCTCCCTCCTTCCGGCGCTGGCCAAGATCACGGAGAAGCATGTGCACGGCGTTCTTTCCAGCTTTCTTGAGTCCAGTGATCTGCTACACCCTTCACAGTCCGGTTTTCGTCCTAATTTAAGTACGGAGACGGCACTGTTGGAGGTGTCTGAGATCATTAGGGAGACGCTGGACTCTGGAGGTCGTGCTATGCTTGTCATGCTCGATCTCTCTGCGGCCTTTGACACCGTCCCCCACGAGATGCTTCTCGCCAGACTTTATGACATCGGTCTAAGGGGGACGGTGTTGGATTGGTTTTCATCTTTCCTGGAGGGCCGCCGACAAACGGTCTGGGCCTCTCCGAGCTCCGCCGAGATGCCGCCATTGGGAGTCGGTGTTCCGCAGGGATCTGTGTTGAGCCCGACTCTCTTTAACATCTTTATGACACCTCTGGCGGCACTGGTGGAGTCTTCTGGGGCCCAGATCGTTTCCTACGCCGATGACACGCAGTTGCTTTTCACGTGTGGGAATGATCAGGCTTTTGATGGGGAGAACATCCGGGGCTGCTTGGAGTCGGTCTTTAGCTGGTTCCAGTCGAATGGCCTTAAGGCCAATTCAGATAAATCGGAGGTGTTGTTTTTTGGCTGCTCCCTCGACCCTGATTGGCGGGCCTGGTGGCCGACGGATATGTGTCCCTCTGCCCTGGCTTCGCTGGTGGCAAAGAATCTGGGTGTAAAGATGGATAATAGCCTGACACTGGTGCCACATGTTCGTGGTCTAACGGGCACTTGCTTCGGGCTACTCAAGATGCTCCAGAAGTTTTTGCCTTTGCTCTCGGAAGAGCACAGAAAGATCACTGTACAGGCCTTGGTTGGTTCCAGATTGGACTACGCTAATGTCCTGTACAGTGGTCTCCCGGACTATCTTGTTCAGCGGCTGCAGGTTGTGCAGAACGCTGCAGCTCGCGCTATTTTTGGCCTCCATAGGCGAGTTGGAGCCTCCGGTTTGTTGCAGTCGCTTCATTGGCTGCCCATCCGGAAGCGGCCATTACCCATGCAGCAACTGCAGTGTGTGTCACTTAACCAGAGCTACCAAAACAGTAACCTGCAACAATGGGATGACATGGAATCTTCGATCCTTCACCAATTGCAATACGACAGGTGTGGTATATCTGATCACCTGCATTTGCAACCTTTATTATGTGGGGATGACCACAAGAAAGGTGAACACAAGAATAATCGAACACCGAAGTAATTTTAGGTGTAAACGTAACAACACTAAAATGACCACTCATTTTTTAGAACAACAACATACACCTAATGACCTCAGCTGGGTCATACTTGAACATGTAAACAACCACCCTAACATCGAGAAAAAACTGCACGAGAAAGAACAATGTTGGGTGTTTAAGCTACTGTCTGACACCAAAGGTCTAAATGATGATATACCTTGGGGACAATTTACATGAAACTAAGGTTGATGCACTAGCCATAGTCTAATAACCTTGTTATAATCTAGGGTTATTGTGAGTCTTTTTCCTAAATTCCATCGTGCCTCCTGTCCTTCAATTAACTTTATTGATAGTTGTGTTAACACTCATACCCTCTGGCCCCCACCTGATAAGTTAATCACACCAGTGATTAAACTGAATACCTCTTTTTTCTCCCCCACCTGTATAAGCACGATATACACAGTTGATTTACTATATCTTGTTCACTACATTGAGTTTCATCAAGAATCTCTATTCCGAACTGGCCTTATCCATCATGGCCACACCATTGAGACTATGATTTGTGAGCCCTCCTAGGATACATCGCATGGGGCATAGAAAACTGCCTTCCGAAAGTATCTTGCCTCCCCTTATACATTTCTTTCAATTTTTTTTAATCACATTTATAAAATTTTCATGTATGATCCTTATATGGTAGGAAGGGCTACCATAATGCGAGTACACTAACTCGTAAGAATATCCCAATCCAAAATGGCCACAACTGAAAGGGATTCCGACGGCGAGTCCTCCCTCGCTTTCTATGCGGAAACACCCATTGATAACCGGCCCCGCGCTCGGGACACTTCAGTATGCGGTCCGTGAGGTTTGGCTCCATTAGGTGTTCAAGAGTGTGGTTGTCCACGTACAAGTAAGTGGGGAAGCTTTTGGGAAGATCAGCACGCCCATTTAAATTCCGGAGATCGATTCCGTTTCTTTCCTAAAGGGCCAGCCTCAGATACGGAGCCCGACACCATTTAACGACCTCATTTACCATTTTTTTAGGTGTACGAGATCTCCACACCCCCTCCGTTGACCATGAGGCACATTGTTGCTTCCTAAAATGTATGTAATGTCTTGCAACCGTCAGCCTTGTATGTGTTTTATGTTGTGTCAGACGCATGAGTTTTTTATGTATATTTTGTGCATTCATTGAATTTCAACTCACTTCTCAGCACAGCGCCTGCATGGAGAATGTTCTTTGTTTAACGTCTTCTTTTGAACCACATAGCGGCACATTAGAGGAAAGAGTGTACCAACACTTGTGTGTAGTGTGATCACAATTGTTTTGACAACATTGCCAATGATCTTTTGTTCCTTTAATATATGTACTTTATGTATCCTACAGATTTTGTTTGACGTATATCTACGTATGTATTAATTATAACGCATGCCTAATAGTTGCAGCGTCTCACTTTTGCACCTTAATCAGGTCGACTAGGAGTGGTGCTTTCACACTGGGCTGGTCCTGGTGGAGTCCTGAAGAAGAGCTGGGGGAAGCTCGAAACTAGTTGACTATATGCTAGGTACACCTATCCATTATAGTTAGGGCCTTTAGCATATTACCCCATTTTTAAACCAATTAGCTAGGAGCAATAATAAAAAATATATTTGGCCCACTAGCTGATTATTTTAATTCACTTTATCCCACTCTACTACACTTTCACTTGCACTACACATAATCTGAATTTTTAGTGCTCCTACGAAATCCGCAAGTCGCAGCACGCCTCAGCCCGTAGAGGACTGAGAGGAACCCAATGATGAAGCATGTTCACCGTGGGGAAACCCTGGTGAGTGAGGGGACTCAAGAAAGAAAAAATCTTTTTCTTTCTCTCTTGTTGGTGGACTTCAGAATCCAATAGATTTCTGACACCTTTCTCTCTTTTTAGGTTAGGTTCTTTTACCTGATTAATTCAGGTTGTTTATGATATATGTACTGTTGGAGGGTGAACATAACCTTAAACCTCTAATTCCCCCCATTTTTTGATAACCACCAGTGGTACAGCCCCATGCAGGCCTCATTTACCGGAGGGAGACCTTGCCCCCTTCCTTCAAGTGATTTGCACCTTGCAGGACTCAGTCGAAACCAAGATCTATGAAGTATGTGCAGACATGGTGCTCATTAGGCAACATCTCCGCAACGCTACAGCTTGGATTTCAGAGGCTGAGTCCTGTCTGTCTACCACTGAAGATGAAGTAGCAACAATGAAAGGTCAGATTTCAAAGCTTTCATTGGAACAGCCGAGCTCCATAGACGATCAGAGGATGCTGAAAATCGGGCCTACCGGAACGACCTTCATTTTGTTGGTATTCCAGAAGGGATGAACCTGCTCAGGTCACAGCTTTCATAGAGACTTGGATAAGGGCATGGATACCCTCTGATTGCCTCTCACCATGGTTTGTGGTGGAACGGGCTCACCAAGCTCTCACGCCTAAACCGCCACCGAGGGCCCCACATGGACCAATCATAGCACCCGTCCCCAACTTTAAAGATAGAGATGCCATTCTGCAGGAGGCACGCTCTCATTCTAACCTCTCATAACAAAGAAATAAAGTGATGATATTCCCGGACTATACCAGGGAGGTGCAAGGGCAGTGACGATTCTACACCGCGGTCAAGCAGAAGTTGCGGGCACTCAATCTCTCATATAGGCTCCAGATCCCGGCCTGCTTAAGTGTAATTCTTAACAATAAAATCCTTTTTTTTACTCTCCTGAGTCATCATGGACCTGGGACACAGAGGAACATCCCCGCGCCTTACACAAACATAGTTTCCTCAACCCCCACGCAGGTGCACCCCAGTGCCATAACAGGGAAGGTGTCGAAACCTTAGCCAAGACGCGCCCGATCCTGGCAGGGATGCAACACCCAAAGAAAAACATCCTCATCACCAGGGGCAACTGCGAAGAGTACCTCTGTCTCTCCTGTGGAGGCGGGACTGCAATGTCTTTCACAGAAATTGAAGCCAGGTGAAAACACACCTCAAAGTGTGTCTGACCCCACAATGGAGGGATCCAAAGACACGGACCTCTCCCGCAGTCCAGCAATATGAAATGAAGCTCCTGGAAGTAATGATCAAAGCCTCACTTCAGCCTTGATGACTATAAACAATCCCAGATTCCTGAAAATCTCTTAATCCTACTGTTGCAGGGATTCTGCACATACACAGAACTATGCGCAGGAATACGGGACCTCGGTGTATAGGGGCTAAGCCTTCGTACCGCCTCAGTACCCACCATCTCAGGACGGACTAGCTATAGTGTCTCACTCACTCTCCTGAGCAATCACGAAGATGCAAATGATTAGACACCCCAGAACACAACACTTTAAACTCTCTCAGGAATTGCGGTAACAGGACGTACCCTTTCGCTCACTCACTCATACTTGTACACAATAAGAATTGACAGAGACACTGTTATAGTTTAAAATGTTTATTTTAACTATCTTGCTCTATAACGCAGTATACGAGCAACTACCAGCAGCAAAACGCATAAACCTAAAATAGTTAGCATTGTAGCAAGTCCATATATTATAAAGGGAGATGTAATTTTATTTAGACAGTGGATAAAGGGCTATAAGGCCTAACCACCCTCCCCTTGGTAAGAAGAAGTTTTATTATATAATAGATCATCTCTGGGTTTTGTCAGCAGTCCCCGTACCTTAGGGCCTAGATGGTATATCTACATCATAGGAACAGCACATCTCTTCTCCCTGGAAAGGTCCCTCTCCT
Organism: Triturus cristatus; assembly: GCF_964204655.1. Classification (NCBI taxonomy): domain Eukaryota; kingdom Metazoa; phylum Chordata; class Amphibia; order Caudata; family Salamandridae; genus Triturus; species Triturus cristatus. Next base: position 521,602,782 of record NC_140594.1, read on the forward strand.
AGTGTCCCTTCTCCAAAAATGCATTCCCATAATATCAAAGCACGAGTCTTCAGTAGCCGCAGCTGTGTTAGCGTGTTTTGTCTAAGTGCTAGGACCTGACCAGAACAGAATAATAAGGGGCAGTGTTTATCGACCTTGCTCACCGTCTTCAGACTAAATCCCAGGAACAGAGAGAGAACGCGCAAAGCAGACGGTTCTCATGTAAAAGTCACAAGCAGAGTCTTGCAAAAATAAAGTCATGTAGTAATGTGCGCAAATGCAGCATCATGGCAGCAGAGCTCATGCTAACTTAGCGATGTCGACAATGTCCCTATCGGCCATATGATACTACAATCTGGAGGGGTCAACCACTCTGTCCTCAAACCGCAATGGTTGAACTTGTTTCAGTTCTTACTGTTAGGATGACAGATGCTTCAAAGGGAAGAAGTATGGGGAGGGGGGTTGGTTGGGGGTTTAGTTTGGGGACTTGTTTGTATGTTTCTGTCCTTTTCCCAGTTGTTTATGGCACCAGACACAACATGTTTACACCACTCATCCATTGACATCGGACTGGAAAGGAGCCACAGTTCCACACCCATGAACCTATCATAAATGGCCCGCGAGCGCCCTGGATTAGCAATCACAGTCACTCCATTAATAGCACCCATGGCAACACCCAACTTTGACCCGGAGCCCTTGCGCATCCTCTCTTGGAATTTCAACGGACTCCGGGACCAGGTGAAGCAAGCCTCAGTCCTAAAGTGCTCACGTGTTTCCCCAGCATTCTTATGCTACGGGAAACCCATCTCCTAGGTAATCACTGCCCATTCCTAGCCCACCTAATGTGTTTCATGCTGGAGTCACATGGGGTTCCTGAGGAGAGGCAATCCTTCTCCCCATTTCTTTCCTTTTGCCGTCACTCAAGATATCAAAGACTCCCAGGGACCCTTTTTGGCACTCAAGGGGAAGATAGGTATATAGACCATGATCAACCTGATCATGGTCTATATACCTCAAGCAGTCCTCGAGCCCTCCCTCCACAACCTTGCAGTTTTGCTGTCGTCTCTCCCTCAGGGACTAACAGTGATTTGAGGGGACTTCAATGCAGTCATGAACCCGGTCTGTGATGCTACCGGTGCCCCCTCCCATCGTCGACCCTAAGGCGCCAAGCGACTCTCACAATTGGCCTCCTAACTAAGCCTGTGTTATGTGTTGAGATAGTGGAATCCCCAATACACCCACACCACTGCTGCCCACCACACCCACTCGTGCATTGACTTAATGCGTATGCCCACCCCTGACTGTCGCTTGGTCAAAAATATCCAAACACTGGCTCAGAGAATTTCTGTTCATTCGCCCCTACTCATTGGCTTTGGGGGTTCCACTGGCGTTCTTCGCCCCAATTGGTGACTTAACACCTGGTTCCTAAAACACAAAGACTGCAAAAAGGCACTAAAAGAGGAACTGAGGCAATATTTCCAATTTAACAAGGGCACGGTCAAGTCACCCGGCACTCTATGGGCAGCCAGTAAGGCCACTCTCAGAGACTTTGCCAAGGGCTATATCAAAAAGATGCAACAAGCCTGTGAAGAGCACCGGTACCATCTGGAAGACCACGCACTCCAACTGGAGCACACCACGGGTGCAGCAGAAGGGGACACTGAGTCCGTCAGCTCGAGCTCATATGCAAAGACATTCATCATATCTACCTAGATTCGGCCAAACAAATGTGGAGGGCCTCCACAGCCCATGTCTTTGCATGGGGAGACAAAAATGGTGAGCTCCTATACTGGTTGGCATTGCGCCTCTTGGCTAATCAGATAATTTCTGAGATGGTGGATGCGGAGGGTGGCACTCAGCAGGCATCTGATGGGATAGGCCAGATATTTGCTCTCTACTACAAACATCTTTACTCTAGTACACCAATCCATAGCTCCTAGCTCGGTTCCAACTTCCTGCTGGATGTTCCACTCCCGTGGCTGCTGTTGGCTGACATTCAGATGCTTGACCAACCCATCTTACGAGAAGAGATAGATCAGGCCATTTCGATACTGGTAACAGGTAAAATCCCATGCCCTGACGGCTACCCAGCAGAGTACTACTCAGCATTCAGGGAGATTCTGACATCACAGCTTCAGGCCCTGTATGCAGAGGTGGTGGAGAAAGGAGGTTTTCTGCGAGACATTGTTTTAGCAACGATCGTGGTAATCCCTAAAGCGAACCCTCCCTGTACTTTTTGATTGGACTACCGTCCGATCTCACTCATTAACACTGAGGTCAAAATGTATTCCACGATCCTAGTCGTTCACCTCAAACACATACTCACCACCTTTATACATCCTGACCAGTGCGGATTCATGCTCTGCCGTAGTATGAGACACTGCCTGCAACGCCTGCTCGTGGCATTGGCTCATCGTCATCTCCTTCCACCCTATCCGGCCCTGCTACTGATAGACTTTGAGAAGGCCTCTGACACAGAGTATTGGCGTTACATGGAAGCCGCGTTGGACAAGGCAGGATTCGGCCCATAATTTAAGGGTCTTGTCTAAGCGTGATACTCCAGTCTGTTTGCCCGATTCTTGATCAACGGCATTCTCTTGGAGGATTTCCCTATCCGTCGAGGAAAAAGGCAGGGCTGCCCCTCTCCCCACTACTATTTAGCAATAGAACCACTAGCCCGACTAATCAGATGTGATGCCCAAATCCAGAGATGGCACTGGAATATCTCACATAAAGAGGGTATCGCCCTTTATGCGGACGACGTTCTCTTATTCATGCCGGGCTCCGCTCACACAGGCCCCCGTTGTCTTCGAATCCTAGAACTTTTCAGGGAAGTGTCAGGTCTAAGGCTTAACCCAGCCAAAATTAGTTCTGGTCCCATTACACATTTCCAAGAATGCGTGGAGTGACAAACAAATATATCCCAATCAGACACCTTAGCTTTCGCTACCTGGGGATCTGGGTGGCAATCCACCCAGAGCTAACTTGGCCCATCAACCTTGCCCCATTACTAAAGAAGACCAAAGACGACCTTCAGAAATGGCAGGCCCTCCCATTGAACTTGATGGGAATAATTGCCTTATATAAGATGATGATACTCTCTTGATTCCTCTAGGTACTGCAGAATCTACCTCTCCATCTCCCGCACCACTGGTTTCATGCCCTAGACAAAATTACAACATTGTTCCTCTGGGGTAACTCAAGACAGCGGGTGGCACTGACTCACTGCCAAAAAGCATTGTACTGCTTTGGGATGGGAATGACCAACCTCTTTCTTTACTACATTGCAACACGTCTCTTGGTGATTAATGATTGGTTCTCTGGGTGATGGTTGGAATCCAGCCTACCAACTAGAGTTGGAGACGTTGGGGTTCTCACAGATCCAAGCAATGCTTTATGGGTCGCCAATCCCCCATGCTATCCCTGCTGTGGCAAGAGCGGTCCTCCTTGCTTGGTGTTCAGTGCTGCGTTATACCCTGTTGGATGCCAAACTCACACTTCAGACACCTTTGTGGTTTTGTACATGGATGGTAGAGAAAAAGGGAAAGTGGGAGAACCCACCGAGTACCTTGCACTATTCACCGGCTTGAGGAATCCCCCCAAGGATACATTTTATAACGTAAATCTTTCAAATGACAGTTTCACAATTTAAAAAACTACTCAAAATGGGTTTAAACAAAACAATTTTGGTTATAAACCTTTTAGTCTCCAGAAAAAAGACTTAATTGCAATTCTCAATAATGCAACAGGTTAATAATTTCTTAACTGTGCAATCAATTCACTGGTTCATTATTAAACAAAGGTAACTGTTTTATACGTAAAAATTGCTTTCAATTCGTTGATGGAGAATGCCCAATGCATTTCGGGATTATACAATCCCTTCGTCAGGGGCAGACCTAGAACAGGTATACACGTCATGAATATTCATATTGATAACCAGGTAAGACAAGTGCTAGTAACGTGATTCTCGAGTGAAGGTTAGTAATAACCTACAGCATGCTTGACATTTCAAGCCATATTAGAATTAGGAGTGACACGTTCTATTTTGAAGTTCCCATGTATAAAAATGGTGACCATAACTGTAAAGACTGCGTGTAGATGGTGTATTTACCGTAAGTAAAATATGTTCGTGAAAAAACATTCAGATTAGGAGTGAAATGTAAAAGAAGTGAAAAAAGCCATGTGTTGGTGAGCCGGTTTTAACAAGTAGAGAAGACTTGAGATGTAGACTAATGGCAATACACAAGCCTAAAAGCGATCACCTGAAAGCAAAAAAATGACTACATTGATCGCTTGAACAAGTATGGCAACCAATAAAGTGATGAAGATCTGTAACAAAAAAGATGTAGTAGGTTGTACATATATATAAACCACTGGAACGACACTATAAAGACTAAGTGGCGGTGAAAATTATGATGAAGATCAGGGCTTACCTGATTCTGAAAAGAAGAAATAGCAGCGCTGTGTCATCTATGGGTGAAAGTAATCCCGTGCGTTGCTTGCTGCACAGCTAGTTGTGTGGCCATTCAACTGCTGAGACAAGAGGTCATGGTTATAGTATTACGGGATGACTGCAGCGTGGCAATCTAGAAGGAAAATAATCCGGGCGAACGCGTACCAGTGCTTCCGTGAATCGGGACGTACACCTGGATGAATTAAAAAATCTGAGGAGCAGGCTGGAACAGACGCGGTGATTGGTCTAAAAGACTCTGGTATTTAATAGGATATACGACCGGAAAAGTTGTCACGTGTGGCAATGGACATCAAGAAAATACTCTTGCTTACGCGGATCGGAAAATGGGAAACGAGGAATCCAAATAAAAGAGTGAGCAAAATCCCTCACGAACTGCAGAAAAAAGTACATAGATGAAAGTGTGAAAAACGATACCGTAAAAACGTGAAATCTAATGAGTAAATCAAGCAGACTTGCTAATGGAAAATGGAATGTAGAACTGGTTCAAGAAAGAGACGACTAGTGCCAGTGGAAACATATCTGTTGACACGAGAACAGAAGACAGAGTTTATAAAGCAGATGCAGGATGTGTATTTAAATAGAAACTCAGATAGTGTGTGGGTTAATAAGGTGATCTTAATGTGAACCTAAACACTTAAAGCATAAAAACAGTGTAAATATATGTAAAATATACAGTGTCACCAATAAATGAACACAATACCTATATACAAAATATACAGTAACACCGATGAATGAGCATACATATAAACATAAATGACATTGTGTCTAGCTGTAGACAATCCCTAAGTATTTGAAAATTGGGAAAAAATTTAAAATAAATATTGTGTATGGGGTATAGTAAAGTGCAGGAAAAAATGGTGGGAATGTAGTGGAGCTGTATCTGTATTTACAGAAAACAATTCATATCGATGCGGTCATTGAGACCAGATGGGATCAAGGTGTTCAAGTATTTTATCCCAAAAATTTCTCTTTGTAGCAGTTTCTGAGCCGTGTTGATGCCTGGGGTAATACTGATCAATTCAACTACCTGGAATCGTAATTGGGAAATGGTGTGATGTAGTTCATTCCAGTGGGTCGCAAGTGGAGAAGAGGTGCTGAGATTCCTAATTTTGCTCTTATGTTCAGTAATTCGAACTTTGATTCTTCTTTCAGTTTTGCTAATGTAGGCTTTGCCACAGGGGCATTTGATACAATATATTACATTCGTGGAATTGCAATCACATGCATGTTTTAAAGTGATTGCTTTACCTGAAGATGGGTGTGTCAATGTGTTGCCAATGATCACGTTATTGCAGTGCACGCAGTTGTTACATTTGGTCATTCCCTTGAAGCAAGTAATGGTTCGACTGGTATGCGTGGTGGATACCAGTGTCTTGAAATTCTTCCCACGGGTGTATGCGAATAATGGCTTGGTGACGAAGATTTTATTGAAGTCCTCCTCTGATGATAACATTTCCCATCTTGTGTTGATAATATTCCTGATCTTGTTGGCAGCTGTAGAAAATTTTGAAACAAAGACTGGACGATCAGTTGGTTTTTGTGTTTGTTTTTGAAGTAACATAGTTCTATCCTTTTGTTGTGCTCGTTGTAAGCATTCGAGAAGGACACTATCAGGATATCCCCGATTCTTGAAGCGTGATGTGTATTCAAGTTCTTTGTTTTTAGTAGTTTCTGGATTTGAACAGATTCTTCTAATTCTAAGGAATTGAGAGAATGGCAAATTCTTGATGAGGCTGTTGGGGTGAAAACTGGTATAGTGTAGAACGCTGTTGCGGTCTGTGGGTTTTAAAAACACTGAGGTTTCAAAATTATTGAGGTCTTCTGTTTTGGTAATGAGAACATCTAGAAAATGGATCTTGTATTTCTGAATGTTCCAAGTGAACTGGATCCTGGGGTTGATGGTGTTCAGATCTGAAATCATGGTTTCTAGTTGGATTACTGTCCCTTTCCAAAGGATAAATATGTCGTCAATATAGCGGCAATACAATTGTATGTTGTTCCACCAGTTGGAATTGGACATTATAATTTCATGTTCAAAAAGTGCCATAAATGTATTGGCATACGCCGGTGCTCCAGAGAAACCCATGGAAGTTCCCGTGAGTTGGGCGTAGAACTGATCATCCCACTCAAAATAGCTGTGGTGTAGGCAAAAATGTAGAATTTTTAAAATGAACAATTTTTCTGCTCCTATGTCTGGTGATTGGAGGAGTGCCCACTCTGTAGCTTCTAAGCCAGCTTGATGTGGAATGAATGTGTAAAGTGCCGTGACGTCGATGGTACAAAAAATGATATCAGAAAGATCAATGTGTTGAAGTGTGTTCAACTGTTGTAGAAAGTGTGTAGTGTCCTTGATGTATGAAGGCCATTTTTGGACAAATTGTTGAAGATAATGATCTACGAATTTTCCCAAAGGTTCAAAAATGGAACCGAAGGCTGAAACGATTGGGCGAAATGGAGGATCTGAAGGATTTTTATGAATTTTGTGGATCATGTACAGCTTTGGGCGTCTTGCATTTCTGGTGGTGAGGAAATTCTTGGTTTGATCTGTAATCCAGTCTTGGTCGACTGCTTCTTGAAGTAGTTGAAACAGTATGTTCTCCAGTTGTATAGTGGGATCCTGTGGTAATAACATGTAAGTGTTGGTATCCTTAACATGTTCATTAACTTTGGCCTTATAGTATAGAGTATCCATGAGGACAATCGCGCCTCCTTTGTCTGCCTGTTTTAAGGTGAGATCTGGATTGTTAGCAATGTTGGTAATAATTGATCGTTCTCTTTGAGTTACATTGTTGTGCTTCAAAGTTTGAAAATTGATATGGGCTATATCTTTGAGTACCAGTCGTTCAAAGGTGTCCAAGATTTTATGGGACACTGGGGGGATACATTTGCTACGAGGTTTAAATGGATTTGGAAGGGTTGACGTGTCTTGATCACCTGGAGGAACTATATTGGTGAAAAAGTGTTTTAATCATAGCTGGCGCATGAATTTGTACAAGTCCACTTCAACATGTAGTTGCGTTGTTTTGTTTGTTGGTACAAAAGACAGACCTTTTGATAGGATACCTATTTGATTTTTACTCAAAGTATGTGATGAGATGTTAATCACTAAGTTACTGTCTTCCCGCTCCGAAGTGATTTGCCTGATTTTTCTCTTTCCTCGCCTTGTTTTTCTGGGGGATGGGTCAGATCTGTGGCCTGTGGTAAAAAAAGGCGGTTGTGTCGTTGTTGAAGAATGCTCTCTGGCTGTAGTGCCTGTGCCCGAGGTTGATGGTTGAGTTGGTAATGGTGTTCTTCTAGTAGTTAATTCTTGATCAGAAACTGTACTTTCGTCTGATGATGTTGTTGCTTTTTTATCGAACTCCTTCTAGAGTATATGTCAGCCCACGTATATACCTCGTTAAGTTTATAGTCTATTGTGTCTCTTTTGAATTTGCGTAACTTCCCCTCTTGGAGTTCCTTCTCATATTGATCAAGTTTTTGGTTAAGGACCTCTAGTTGAAGTTTCCATGCTTCTGTATCCATACGTGGTTGTAGTTCACATTTTAAGTTGTGTATTTCATCTTCAAGTTCCCTGATGGTTTTAGACAATTCCTCGATGATAAGTAAAATTAGGTCCAACGAGCATTTGTTTAATATTGCGTACCACTTTTCCATGAATATGGGGTTTAAGTGAAATCGGAATAGCATGGGTTTTATCGCCAATCTCAGTCCTCTTGGTATCCGTTTGGCTTTGTGATACTGCACAAGAGTAGAGGCATGTAGTTTTTGATTAAGTTGTCTCCTGGTGACAAATTCTAATTGTCTGAGTTGTTGCGTGATTGAACCTCCATGAGCATCAAAAAATTTAACATCCTGAATTAGTGAGTACATTTCACTCGCTTCATCTGTGGTGTAAGTCTTTGTAGTGGCTCTGTTGTCAGTTAGGTTAGTAATTGAATCGAACGACATTCTGTTTGTGGGGTGCTTCCTTGTTGTGACAAGTATGATCAAGTAGAAACGAAGGGAAGGAGCACACCTTTTTTGTGTAGACTTCTATTTAGTATATTTGTACCATGAGCTTAAAGACTCCTCCCAATGGGTACCACTCTTCCCTAATTCAGCCCTTTGGAGGCTAAACTCCTTATGGAAGATCTGGGGAGGGGAGGGTTGTCCAAGATATACAAGTCCCTTGTCAATGACTCTCCCACAACACTAGATCATTTGCAGACTCGCTGGGAATGATGATTGGTCCCCCTAGAAGACAAAGATTGGTAGGACATCTTTATGGCCCCCTGTGTGAACACAATCTCAGCCTGGTTTAGGCTGATCCAATTCTACTATCTTCACTGCAGATATCTCACCCCAACCAGGTTACACCGAGAGGAGTATCTTCAGACTCCAAGTTGTCCACGGTGTGCCAAGGCGCCTGCAATCTTGTACCACATGCCCTAGTCCTGCTCAGTCATAACAAAATACTGGGCGGTGCTGGTGGGTGAATTGAGTGGGGTTCTGAGATGGGAGGTCCCACTCACTTCCCAGGTCCTGCTCCTGGGGGTGACGGAAGGCACATGAGGCTCCAGAGCTGACAAAGCATTTCTGGGCACTGCCACCATGGTGGCCAAAAGGGACATAGCGACCAGATGGAAAAGTCCTACCCCCCTACAATGTCCCGGTTGGGCAGAGGGCTGGATTGGTGTGCTGTACGAAAACAGCCAGTGTACATGGCACGTGGGTATCCAACCAAGTATGAACGAGTGTGGGGCAAATGGTTGGGACTCTTGGGTTCATTTGCAAGAGAGTTGTGTAGAGGTCTCCTCCTTCGATTCAATGTTCTTGATGTACTGACACTCAGAAGTATTGTAAAAGCAGACCTCTCCACATATCATGCGTTATTTATGTCATGCGGTGCATGTTCCTGTACTATGAACTGTTGTGTCTATCTCTTTGCTTGTTAAAACTCAATAGACTTGAGTATCTAAAAAACAAAGGCAGCTAATCAAGGGAGCCACCACTGAGGAAATGGTTTGACACCTCTCTTAACACCAATCACAAGACGGATGGCCAAATAGACATACACACTTTCTACAAATGCAAAAGGCAGCCCACACTCCTCCCTGCTGCTTCTAATCAAAGCAGCCCCATCACCGTCCTGACACTCAGTTCAGGACAGGGTGACAAAAAATAAAATGGAAATAAATTAACTTCATTACGATTTTATTTTTCCATTTCTGGGGGCATTTCAGTGGGACGATACTCCTCCGCTATAACTGAGGAGCTGCCCCTGCTTTCTACAGATATTGTGTCTTAAAATCAAGCTAAAAACATGCTGAGGGCGAAGTACCAACCATAGTGAAATGTATACAAATAAAACAAACGAACAGGCAAGTGACCACCCATGAAAACAAAACACAACATCAAATCCAAGCAGGAAATGGGGAACATCACTGAGTTGCATTCCCAAATGCAGGTCCAAGGGACCTTACCCTATTTGAGTGGAGTTTGTGCCTCTTAAGATAGGGCAGAGGACCGTACTATGCTGCGGGAACAAACTGGTAGACATTGACATACCAGTTAGATGGTGTATGGTATCGATTGGTAAAGATAAACTCACATTAAAAAAAGTTCGTCAGTACTTCTCACGAGGACCAGTGAGGTAAATCACCAGTGAGCAAACCCTCCTCTGCTGCCTGGAGGTAATGAGGCTGCCGGGGCAGGGGTTTATAAAGTGTGTCTAAATTGTTATCAGGTGTGTGTTGTGTTGTGGGAGCCTATTGGCCTCTAGATCAGCTCTCAAAAAGGAACCACCATGGTGGGAGGGGCGGAGAGAAGCTCTGGGTGCCCAGTTATTATGGCTAGTCAGCGGCCGCCATGTTGGTAATGTGGATGATAGTTGAGCTTGCTGGAGTCTCCAACATAGGTGTATTTGTGTGCCATGAGGACATCTCAGTGTACAATCAACACTTCCTGCTAATCACATGTTAGCGCCTAAGGACATGCATACACCTGCTGGGGCCGTTTGTGCTAAACCCAAAGAGTATGTGCGTAAATGTAGGCGCCATCCTGGAACTTTGTAAGTACCAAAGTCGCAAAATTGAAGACAAATTAAATCGGGATGAAAGTAATAAACATAACAAACAGCTGTTCATATTACCGTGTTATGTTAACAAATGACAGCACTCTGAAGTATTGAGTTGTGTGTAAAAAAACATGCAGCCGGGACTTACTGCTTGTGGGCAAGACAAAAAATTACAGCATGGGGGTTAAATATTTATAAATGTTGCGAAGTTTGCTTACTTTGGGTAGTGAAAATAAAGAACATTGCCCAATGTGGCGGCTGTTGATATTGTATAATGTCGTAGTGGTTACAATGAGAATATATTGGGTAACCAGCTCTTGTATCTGAGAGCACAGTCATCTTGGTGAGCACAAGAGATGTGCCAGACTATAGAGAGAATGGTAACTCAGGTGCATGTCATCTTACTCTGTAGTGACTAAGGATATAGATACCTACATAGGAAGGTAAATAATGGGAAGTGGGAGACGTTTAGTAGTACTATGTCAACAGCATCAATAGTATCAGTTACAAAGCAGTAAAAACAATTAAGCAATTTACAAAATTTAAAACAATGTAATAATTAATTTCCAATTTAAAAAATAATGTTTATTTAAATATTACTTAATTAACTTATCACTCTACAACCCTACAAGTCTAGCAACCAATAACTAAAATAAATAGCTATAACACAATTTACATTATTGCTCATCAATGATATAATTAATTAACAATTATTAATTAATGAATAATTACTTAATTACCTTCCCACCCTACGAACCCAGCAGCCCACAACTAAAATATAACTAATATATATAACTATTATACAATTGACATAATCATTAATCAATGAAACACCTAATTACAATTATTGATTAATAAATACTTATTTAATTAGCTTCCCACCAAACAACCCTACAAACCCAGCAGCCCACACTAAAAAATAACAAATATTAATAATTATTACACAATTGAGAACCTAATGAATTGAAAACATTTTTAATTATACAATATTATTTATTAGGTTTTAAATATGACTTAATTAACTTCCCAACCTATACCCCTACAAACCTAGCAACCTGCAACTAAAACGTAACTAACATAGTCAATATTGCATAATATGCATAATTAATATTCACTATTATTTATTTATAATTTACTATTAATTAATAATTACTTAATTCTTCCAACTCGATAGGCGGTGATGACTAGGAGGTGTGCGCACCGGTGTGTAATACCGGTTAGTCGATTCGGTAGTTCATCCACGCTCAACTTTCAATGGCCTCACTGCCACTGGGCCACCAATCAACAAGAATTCATAACCTATCCAGAAAGGAGCGCCTCGGTTCACAATGTTCCCAAATCTATTATTCAAGTGATGGTTTCACGCAAAAAAAGGGTTCATAGGCACTTTTTGATGAATTTCAAACTCTGTGGTTTATTTCAAAAACTCTTCAAATTGTTAGATCCACACAATATAGTAACAAATCAATCAGCCAACGCGTTTCGTCCACACAAAGACTGCCTATGAACTCCTTTTTTTTGCATGAAACCAGTACTTGAATAATAGATTTGTGATCATTGTGAACCAGGATAGGTTATTAATAATTACTTAGTTAACTTCCCACCCTATACTCCTAAAACCAGCAAAACACACCTAATATTTAACTAACATAAAAGATGATTACATAATTTACATAGTTAATAATCAATTGAATAATAAATAAAACATGTAAAATTAATTGTTAATTGTCACATAATTTGCTTCCTACCCTGTATCCCTACAAAACATAGCAACCCACAACCAAAATATAATTTGTTAAATCAGTACTACATAGTATACATAATTAATATCAATAACATACTTACTTTAAAATTATTTATTAATTTATTAATAATTAATTAACTTCACATCCTATCCCCCTACAGACCCAACAACATGCTACAACACTACAAATTACTATTAACAAATACATTGAAAATTCTAAATCACTTGAACTTACAAACTATATTTAAAAAAAAATACACTTACACAAATAAAAATACAAGCAAATCTGAACTAAAACACATTAAAATAATTAAAAAGCGGTACTCTTTGCTAAGTCTGGGCCGTGAACTCCGCTCCGCTCGCGGAGTTTGCGGAGTTTTCCGCACTCCGCGATACGCAGAGATCGCTGATTTCCCAAAAACTCTGCTTTGCGGAGCTGAGTTTTTTTTCCTCTCTCCCATTCGTCAATGTCATGTTGGCGAGCGAGGAAAATCCACCTACCAGCGAGATTCCTCAGGGCGGGCAGTCAGATTTCTTATTGTGAGTGGTCGCGTATGCTCGTGACCGCTCGCATTGAGAAACCGCCCTCTCGAGTAAAAATCTACTAGAGTGGCAGAAAAGAAGCAGGGCCCGCTTGCGCTGTGCATGATGCCATTTGCGATGATTGCACAGTGTAGACAAACACCTGGCACTGATAATCAACGCGAACTGCATTTATCTAAAGAAACTCCGCCGCTCGTTTAGCTCCGCATAGCGTGGCGGAGTTTTTTTCCGCGAACTCTGCCCAGGGTTACTCTTTACCACTATAATATTGAAAACGATAATTAACAACAGCATTATTCTTAAAAATTATATTACTTACCTGAAAAAATTATATTCTTGATACTGCATCATGATGTTTTTGTATCACAATATTTTTTTCCTATATTACTTTGTTTCAATCTTTACAACTCGATATACACACCGGAGACCCTGCCGTCAGTGGCGGGCCCTGCCGCACTACCATGTGTTTCCAAGGAGAGCATGGCGGTGGGAGCCCCCATGTGCCCCTGAGGGACTGTGGCACCCTGGCACCCAATGTAAGTAAGTGAAGTAAAGTAAGTAAGTACATTTTTTAATCTTTAGTTAATTGAAACCTTAACAATTTGAGCACAATTACACATAATACAATTAATATTTAATAACACCTCTGAATTAAACACCATTTTAAAATCATTGCAGAACATAGTACACCCAGCTGTCTTCTAAGATCAATACAAAATGTGCAAATAAGTTTGATACATAGTAGGTCAGCTTCGAATTTTAACCTATTTACCTGTTCCTAAGGGCAGATCTTTGTTTTTGACAAGGGCTCTCAAAATCCTCCTACTATAGTCATTTATACAGTAAATGCTCCTATAGTCGAGAATGCCTTTGTTGTTGTTCTTTGTTCGGAAGTGGGTCTTCACCTTTCTTTCTTAAATTGTTCCTGATATGATATTCTTACCATGAAATCATGCAAATTTAAATCTCAGTTTGCAATTCAGTTGAGAATTTGACGGGACCAAAGTTTGTATAATTGCTGCTCTACAGCTCCTGGTCCCTTTTGCTATAAGGGCTTTTTTCAATAAAGTGACACTTGCTTTCTGTAAGTGTGGACAAATGCAGATTAAATTAATAAAGTCCTCTTTGGTTCCACTGCAGAGACTACATACTTTGGACCCGATATAATTCTAAGATGGTTTATTGGCAAGTTATGGTAGCTGACCAAAGCTGATTGCCATCAGACATGGGGGGGGTTGGACGATTACGAATCTGCATGGTTTTCCTTTTTTGATGTGATAATTTCAAGGTTATTGGCCGTGATATACATATACATTTCATTCAAGGACCTCTGAAGTCCAACTTTTGTTTGGCTCATCAACACTATGCCATCTGCATACAACAGATGTGATAATGTGAAATTACCCAAGTGCAGCGGGTTGGAATTAATCTGGGCAAGTCGAGGTGTCAGGTCAGACATAAACAGGTTAAAAAGGTGTGGCGCCAGGATTCATCCGTGTTTGAGACCTTTGTTTGTGATCAGTTCTCTTCATAGTCTTGAGCCGTCTCCTAGCTTTACTCTAATCCATGCGTTTGAGTAAAGTAACAGTATTCCTTTCAGAATTGTGTCTGGGATATTCCAAGCTCTTAGTTTACTCCAGAGGCTACTACGATCCACGCCATTGAATGCTGCTTTCAGGTCGATAAGGCAGAGATATAGTTTTTGCTTGTTAAATTTGCTTTTTTTCTGCTACTGGCGAGAGTGTTAGTATGTTTGTGATAGTTCTGATCCCTTTCCTGAATACTGTTTGGTTAGCCTGGATCCTATTGTTAGAGTCAGACCAATCAACCAAATCTTTAACGATCAGAGAGGCATAGTACTTTGCTTCCACGTCTTGAAGCTCTATAAGACTATAGTTGGCTGGGCTCGGTCTGTCGCCACCTTTATAGATAGGGGAGATGATTGAGCCATGCCAGCTTGGGAATATTTGATTTAATAGCTCTATTTCCTTATACAGAACATATAATTGGTTACTCCAAAACGCTGGATTGTATATGAAAATCACCTGTGGGATGCCGTTGGGTCTTGGCTCATCTTCCTTTCTGCCCTTCCTAATTCTGTTGGCTATGTCTTCGACCTGGAGGTTTTGACAGCTTATGCCATGCGGCGAAAGTAAACCCGCTGCATCTTGTCCACACTTGACTTGATGATTGTATCTGATCTTGTCCCCTGCTTGTGAAATATTGTGCTGGCCAAGTGACAGCTGGGGAAGGGTTCCCCCATGAATCTCTCAGTCAGAAAGTTGACCCAATAATGTTCCAGGACGTTAGAGGACAGATCTTTCTTTGATCTATTCAGCTTGTTCATTGTATCCCAAAATGAACTTGAATTGACTCGTTTTACACTATATGGCGGTTTGGCCCAAAATATTTCTTCTTTCTTTCTTTTTTGGCCCATCGTTTGTTTTTATAATCTTTCCGTAGTAGCCTAACTTTTTCCTATGCCCGGTCATCTCGAGTGATTAGTATTAAGTTCCTGACTGCTTTCTTTAATTCTTGTTTCAGGGACTTGAGGGGACGGGAAATTGTTTTACATGTTTTTTTTTGGTTTGGCTTTGAACAGTTGGCAAACTTACGATATTACATTTTATCCAAGCCTCTATTATATTTTGTTGCTTAGACTGGCTCACCAACATCTGTTCCTTTACAGTATGTTGCTATTCTTTTATGGAGTCATTTGTCCATTTAAGTCGCTTTAAATTGACTGTGTCTGTGCTGCCAGCCTTTATACTTACTTATTTGAGTCTTGGCAAAGGTAAATTAAACTGAATACATTGGTAAGAATGATCACTTTTAGTAGTGTATTTGATTGAGCATTGTAAAAGTAGTGGAATTAATGGTAGCGTGCCCATTGTAAAATCTAGACTCGACCGTGCATGAGCTCCATGAAATGTAAATTTTGGAGGGGTATCGTCCATTGTTCTACCATTTAATACCCTCATCCCCAGATATTCCAATGCTGTGATTAAGGACTGGTCTATGCGAATTGGTCTGGCTGTTGTTAAATGATACTGAGGGAGAATACACCAGTAAGCATTATCTACTGTTAAGATCTCGTCCTCGTCTGGAGTATGTATTAAATTGCAATTGAAATCTCCCATTAAAAGTATGTCCCAAAATAGGAAGGATAGTCCTACGTATGAGATCGTTGTAATAAGTGTTAAGATAAGTGCTTTTTCCCCCTTACATTGGGGTGTACATACCTATTTATTAACGGCAGTGTGTTTGGTTTAAGTGTACTATTGATTGTAAATTTGACTATTTGTGTTTAATGTTTAAGGCTGGGGACACATAGACTGCCAGCCCTCCTTAAGGACGCCCACACTACTCTGTTTTTTCTGCTGGCAGACTGACATGAATAAAGCCCCTTATGGGTACATTTTCCAAATCCCAGGTTTCTTGAAGGACTATTATGTTATAAGGCCTAATCAACTCTGCACACTCAGTCCACACTCACATGACGGCAGCCCGGGCCTGCTGCTTACTGGCGTGACTGATATGCCAGAATCACCCTGAGCACCCTATCTTTTCTCTACACTCTACAGCGAGGCACCTCCTACACACTCAACATGAAATACACAAGGAACTGATGAAACACTACACCTTACTATATGAATCGGTCACTAGCACCAGCCCGTATTGTCTTGAAGGCTTCTATGCCATAATCCGCCTACCCACCATCACACCTGAACAGTACACGAAACTGAAGGAGACTATTACGGTTTTAGAAATCTGTGAAGCTATCTGAGCTCTAGCTATGGGCAAGTCCCAGGGACTGGATGGCTTGCAGGCTGAATATTACAAAGCCTATGCCCCTGTAACGGACCACCAACTTCATGGCCTCTATGAAGTGCCCCCATCAGCCTCCTCGCATCTGAGATCCTTGAGCGAGGCCATGCTCATTTTCTTGCCCAAGTCTGACAGAGAACGCCCCGCCCTGCATTCCTACCGGCCACTGGCGCTGTTCAACACTGATTACAAGATCTTGGCCAGAGTGTTAGCAAACTGCCTTAGTTACTTGCCCGGTCCAAACCGACAAGAATGGGTTTGTGCCAACCTGTAGCACGTTGCTCAATCCACAACGCTTCTTCTGGGTCTCTAAATACTCTGCGCAGCGATGGCCTCACTCGGGGTGCCTGGTCCTCGACCTCAAGAAGGCCTTCTATACACTTGAATGGGAGCTTCTGTTTGATGCACTGCCATGCTATGGTATCGGTGCGACTCCTACGCCTGATCAGGCTACTATACACTTCGCCATCGACCAGAGTTAAGACAGACTCTTAAATTTCTGACTCAAAAGTCAAAGTCAAAAGAATTCTTTATTCGACAATACATGTCATAAAAGCGTTACAATTAAAAAGTTAAAACTGTACAAAAGTTTAAATCCTAAGTAAAAAGATTTGTGTAAAATGGCAAGATTATCATCAGAATTACCGATATAATACGAGGACATAAATTCATATTATAACAGGCATAAAAGCGTGAAAATTCAATCAATCTCAAAAAACCTTAAAAAACTAGTTAGATCCCACACGTCGCTTAAGCCCAAGTGCACATACATGTTTAGAAAAGGGATCCTATATCATTTTTCATACATAGTTTGCTGTGACCGTTTATACCACATCCACCTTAAGAATGTTACCATTGGAATTGGTACTACATGAGCTAGTACCCATATTCCTACAAGTCTGCGCCAATCAAGCTTTACGCGGACCAGAGTAGGCAGGGCAGACAAACAGCACGTGTGATAAGGTTTCTTTGTAATCAACACATATAATACATTTAATATTCTCAGTGATGGACCATTTGGATGTAAAACACTTTAGGGGTAAAGTTCCTGTTCTAAATTGGAAATACTGTTTCCGATCAAAGGGCTTTGTAATGGCATCCCAGTAGAGCTCAAAACTAGGCCGTAATTTAATCTGTAGATAGAACCCTGTGAGTGGTGTAGAGTAATGGCGCCTAATCACTTCCTGTGCAATAATCTCCTAGTATATATCCTTGAGGCTGCTCAGATTTGGCGGCCAGGTGATTTTATAGAATTGGTCTGTATGGATAGTATCCTTTAAGCCCATGGCATATACAGCCAGTTCCAGTGTACACCATAATCTGCCCCAATGTAGGATAGGCCGTAACCTGGCATGATCCGCTATTGCTTTCCTGCCCAGATCGCCCCTTAAAGGAAGGCTGGGTGTGCTTTGTGGGAGACTGATTAACGCTCTCAATAACGTGTTCTCAGAAATAGTTAGCTGTGATAAATTCTCTAGACCCCACTGCTCGGCACCATGGAGGGCCGAGTTCACCACTTTAGTATTAAAAATTTGGAGTACCGGGCTGAATGTCTTTGTCAGGGAGGTTTTGAATCCATTTCTTAGGCCACCCGCTAGCTGCTGATGTTTTAATGCCATGGTGTCAATATGTGGCTTCCATCTCATATCTTTCTGCAGTTTGATGCCCAGATAGACAAATGCATCAACCTGCTCGAGGGGAAGCTCATCCATCGTTATTCTACCCTTAAAGCATTTATGTTTATTGGAGACCATGAACTTGGTCTTATTAGCGTTAATTTTTAAGCCTCATAAAAGACAAAGTTATTCGTATCGTCGCAGTGCACGCTGTAATCTGCTTAGAGTTTTAGAGATGATCAGCGTGTCATAAGCGAACATTAAAATCGGGATCTTTCTACCTGTTAAAACAGGTGCGTCAGTGTTCAAGGCCCTCCTCCACCCTTTCCTACCCCGTTATTGCCGTCGCTGTATCCTCTGTGGCCCTGCCCCCCGCTCGCCCATTAGTCCGCTCCCACCTCCCAGCTGCTCCTCCCTCCCACCTCCCCTTCTTATGGCGGCTGCTGAGCGGGGAGAAGAGCAACCCATGACCCCTTCACAGGCAGGTCGCTCCCCACGCCGCACAGCACCACCTGTGTGTCCGTGTCCTTAAGCCAGCTGCCGCTGCTGACTAGTGTTCGAGGCCCTCCTCCACCCCCAGGCTACCACCTGCGCTTCATCCCTGGTGGCCAGTGGTAGGCCGTAGCTTGCTTAGTGTAATTGTATTGCATTTTGTTGTATTTGTTTATTTTGTTTTTGTTTTCATTCCTCCTTTTCCCTCTTGTGCTATTTCTCTGCCCTGTGCCCTTTTTTGCCTTCTCGCCATTCCTCCCGTGGTTTTCCCACCGCTGCGTCCCCTGCGGCTCCGCCCCCCGCTCACTACACTTTGCTTTAGCGTAATTGTATTGCATTTTGTTGTATTTGTTTATTTGTTTTCGTTTTCATTCCTCCTTTTCCCCTCTTGTGCTATTTCTGTGCCCTGTGCCCTCTTTTGCCTTCTGTATCCTTCGTCGTTCCTTCCCTCGTTTTTCCCGCCGCTGCGTCCCCTGTGGCCCAGCTCCCCCCGCTCGCCCATTCGTCTGCTCCCACCTCCCAGCTGCTCCTCACTCCCACCTCCCAGCTGCTCCTCCCTCCTAACGCCAAAGGCGCGCCTAAGGCAAGCCCGCCTGCGCCCGTCCACGCCTGGACCGCGCCCAGTGCCAGAACCCCTGGCCCCCGTGAACACCACAACGCTCTTCTCCGCTACAATGCCAGCACCCTCCACGCACTCAACGCCGGACGATCACGCACCTGCTTCCTGGCCACCCCGAAGCGAACCCAGGGACCGTTCTCCTGCCGGAGCTGCAGCTTCACCAACCTCCAAGCCACCAAACCACCCACTGAGAAAGGACACAACCACCTCAGATGCATTCTACTCAACACCCGCTCTGCCAGGAAACACTCCATCGAACTCTGACACCTACTTGACTCTACCTCCCCAGACACTGGCTTCCTGACGGAGACCTGGTTGAACCCCTCCTCGACCCCCGACATCGCCATAGCCATCCCTGACGGCTACAAGATCACCCGCAGAGACCGCACCAACAGAACAGGAGGAGGAATAGCCATCGTCCAGAGGAACACCCTCAGAATCTCGACCAACACTGACGACACCCTCAGCACCGCCGAACACCTGCACTTCCAGATCCACACGGATCCCAACACCACCCTCAGAGGAACCCTCATCTACAGACCCCCCGGACCACGGCCACCATTCAGCGACACCATCGCCGACTTCGTCATTACACACACCCTCGCCTCCACAGACTACATCCTCCTCGGGGACCTGAACTTCCAGCTCGAGAACAACGACACCAACTCCACAACCCTGATTGACAACCTCGCCAACCTCGGTCTCAGACAGCTCATCACAACACCCACCCACTTTTCCGGCCACACGCTTTACCCCATCTTCTCCGCGAGCTCCCACGTCTCCTTCAGACACACCACCGAACACCACTGGACCGGCCATCGCTGCATCCACTTCACCTTCTGGAAACTCACCTCGCACCACGCACCCAACAGATCCTGGGCCGATGCTGAAGCAAAATCCGAAGACCAGCTAAACACCGCCCTCGCCCGAAGCCCACCCGTCGACCCCACCGACCCCGCCGCCCGCAACCTTAGACAGTGGATCGACCACTGCGCCAACACCCTCACCCCGCTCAAGAAACCCTCCAACAGACACACCAACAAGAAAGCCAGTTGGTTCACCACGGACCTCAAGGCTTCCAAGCAAACCTGCCGACAACTAGAGAAGAAATGGCACCGCGAACAGACACCGGACAGCTACACAGCCCACAAGAGCGCCATCCGCAGACACCATCACCTCAACAGATTCGCCAAAAAGACCTCCTTCAAAGACTACCTAGACAACAACGCACACAACAGTAAATAGCTCTTCAACATTGTGAAGGAGCTCTCCAACCCCAGCTCCAACACCAACAACATCCCACCTGCGCAAGACCTGTGCGATGCCCTCGCCACCTTCTTCCATCGCAATATCGCAGACATCCACAACAGCTTCAACACCCTGACCACCCGACAATCACTGAGACCTCTGACCTCACGACCTCCATCCTTACTGACCCCCTGCTCACCTGGACCAACATAAACGACGACGACACCATTAAAATCATGAACACCATCCACTCTAGCTCTCCATCAGACCCATGCCCACACAACATCTTCAGCAAAGCCAGCTCCACCATCGCACCCCATCTCCGCAAGGCCATCAACATCTCCTTTGCGACCGCGACATTCCCGGAAAGCTGGAAGCACACCAAAATCAACGCCTTACTCAAAAAACCCAAGGTGGACCCCAAAAACCTCAAGAACTTCTGACCCATCTCCCTGCTCCCATTCCCAGCGAAGGTCATCGAGAAGACCGTCAACAGACAACTGACCTGCTACCTCGAGGAGAACTGCATCCTGGATCCATCCCAGTCCGGGTTCCGCAGCAACCACAGCACAGAAACTGCCCTCATCGCTGCCACAGATGACATCAGGATCCTACTAGACAATGGCAAAACAGCAGCCCTCGTCCTCCTGGACCTGTCAGCTGCCTTCGACACTGTCTGCCACCTCACCCTACGCACACGCCTCCACAATGCTGGAATCCGAGACACGGCTCTGGACTGGACCACCTCCTTCCTCTCCGGCAGAACCCAGTGCGTCCGCCTCCCCCTTTTCGTTCCAAAGCCACCGAGATCATCTGCGGCGTACCCCAAGGCTCTTCCCTCAGCCCGACATTGTTCAACATCTACATGGCACCTCTCGCTCACGTCGCCCGACTGCACAACCTCAACATCATCTCCAATGCCGACGACACCCAGCTGATCCTGTCCCTCACCAAGGACCCCTTCACCGCCAAAACCAACCTTCACGAAGGAATGAGAGCCGTCGCAGAGTGGATAAAGATCAGCCGCCTGAAGCTGAACTCAGACAAGACGGAAGTCCTCATCCTCAGCTCCACCCCATCGGCATGGGATGACTCCTGGTGGCCGACCACACTGGGAGCAGCACCAACACCCACCGACCACGCACACAACCTAGGTTCCATCCTCGACTCAACACTCTCCATGACCAAGCAGGTCAACGCCGTCTCATCCTCCTGCTTCAACACCCTCCGCATGCTCCGCAAGATCTACAGGTGGACCCCACCCAAACAAGAAGAACGGTCACCCAGGCCCTCGTCAGCAGCAGGCTAGACTACGGCAATGCCCTCTACGCAGGAGCCTTGGCAAAACTCCTGAAACGACTACAACGCATACAGAACGCCTCTGCATGCTTGATCCTCGACATCCCTCGCCGCAGCCACATTACACCCCACCTAAAAGACCTGCACTGGCTTCTCGTCAACAAGAGGATCACCTTCAAGCTCCTCGCCCACACACACAAAGTACTCCACAACACTGGACCGACATACCTCAACAGCCGACTCACCTTCTACATCCCAAACCGCCATCTCCGCTCCGCTGACCTTGCCCTCACCACCGTACACCGCATCTGAAGAGCGAACACCGGCAGCAGATCGTTCTCCCACCTCGCCGCCAAAACCTGGAACTCCCTCCCCATCCTCCTACGGCAGACCCAGGACCTACTCACTTTCAGGAGACTACTCAGGCTTTTCGAGCAGTAGCAGCACCACTCTCCTCAGCGCCTTGAGACCCTCACGGGTGAGTAGCGTGCTTTACAAATGCTATGATTGATTGATAGCAGCAAGAACAATTGCGACTCTGTTAATAAAAAGAGAGAACAATGTAGGGGCTAACACACGTCCTTGGCAGATGCCCTTTCGTACTGGGAAAGGATCTGTCTTGTTTCCCTGCACCCCAATTGGATTTGTGCGAAATTTTCCTCGAGATAGAGGACAATAAAGGAGAGTAAATCAGGTGGCATCCCTATCTCTTTCAGTACCTACCACAGTTTGTGTTGTGAGACCAGGTCAAAGGCTGATTTCAAATCGACAAAGGCAGCATACATACTGCCCTTGCCGAGGACTATAGTCCGCCAACGTAATATGACGAAGCGAAAGACTCGGTCAATTGTGCTTATATGGGCCCGAAAACCTGCCTGAAGATGGCTAATGATGGAATTATCCTCCATCCATACAGGAGTCTTGGCCAGGGAAAGCCGGGCCACCACCTTTTGTATGGAATCTATAAGGCTTATTGGCGTATAATTACCAGGCATCGATTTATCTCCTTTTTTATATACAGGGATTATCTTCGTCCCCCGCCAAGTGTCTGGGATAGGAGCACCGTGGGCAATGGCATTAGCTAATAGTAGAATATATTAAGTCAATTTAAGTCTGTCCTGGAGAAAAATGTCAGCCCCAGACACAGTCTATCCCTGGCGCTCGAACTCCTGTGAGTGCATTAAGGGCAGAACTAACATCTGCCTTGTCAAATACTTTGTCAGCAGAGGTGTATCGGTAAAGATCCACTGTCCTCTGTTTCATCACTGGCCTATTGAGAGGCAAAGTGGGTAGCCCACGCACCCGGACCAACATGATTTTCCAGGGGCGGTGCCACTCTCCCTTGCCCCATTTTACCAAATGCCAGAACCATTGTGAATTATTACTCCCACAAGCACATTTTGATTTCAACCACCTATCCTCGTCCCAGACTTTTTTGGCACAGGGGATAGCCTTCTTGTAGGACCTAGCAGATCGCACTCTGGTCACATCACCCAACTTGCTTGCCACACTAAGGGCGCCACAGGCGTTTCTACAGTCAATGTTGTACCAGTGATGCTTTGACTAGGTATCTTTCGTCCTAGCTTCGTTCGGTCTTTGGAAGTAAGTACAGATTTTTGAGAATAGTAAATTGTGCAATTGAGTGAGTTTGTTTATTGGATGGTGGTTAAGGAGACATATCACCGTTGCTTTTCCCGTACTTTCCATCTCACTAGTTATAGAGGATAAGATTTCTGGGCGTTCTCGGATCATGGGCCATTTAACTCGTCGCATGTTGTTTGAGAGCTGGAGATCACATTGGATGGGTAAAGTGTTAGTTTGTACTTGTGTCTTAAAGTTCCTGAATACGAACCTGGAGCACAGTGGGTCATGGTCACTCTCCACATGTGGCTTGAGGGATATCCACTATTGAATGTAGGTACCCCATGTCTATCAGAGGTGGATCTATTATTGGCCGCCCTTAGGCCATATTCTAGACAGAAGGATTTTAATTGAATGGTAGCCTCGGTCCATTGTTTAATTGGTGTTAACTCCAAGAGTGGAACGCCCCACTGCTTGTCCTCTTCCCTCACCAAGTCAATATCCTCATTATCAAATGGTTCAAATGTCCTATTTAGATCCCCAACTATAACTACTGAGGCTTCCCCTGAAAGGGTATCTACAAGCTCACCTAAGGTGTGGATGGTTTCAGATTTACGTCCCCCACTAAGGCCTCTCGCATTTACATTGTAGATGTTGATAGTTCCATATGGACCAGACACCAGCTTGATTGCAAGGATATCCTTGTTATCTGTGGCAAAGGCCAGGATCTTAAGACCAATATCCTGTCTAAACCAGAGTGTGAGACCCCCAATGGGCAACCTCTAACACCCTGGGTTGCCGGGACGTGATAGTTAAGGTATTCAGGGTGGTAGATTGGCTCTATAGAGCATGTTTCATGGAAAGTGCAGATGTCAACTTTTTCTATAAAATCGTTCCAATCGGGGAAAGCACCCCTAACCCTCAATCCGGCGATGTTCCAGGATATTACTGCACTGGCATGTAGCATTAAATTTGTATCTGGTATCAGGTTGGCCCTACGGATTACGGGTCCTGGCGTCTGGTCTAGCACACACCTGGCACTACTATGAGAGCGGGTCAATGTTGAAAATATACCTTTGGGCGAGGGATGAAAGACTCACTAGTGTGTGCTATTTTAACAGCCTGTGAGCTGGCAGAAGGGGGTGGTAGAAACCTTCAGTCTATCTCCCTGAGTGGGGACCCAATGGATTGAGAGTCGTCGTGGTGTTCGGGAATCAAGCCATTGATCTTGTATGGAAAGTTGTATTTGAGGTAGATGTTTGTTTTAAAGAGATGTTGGGTCCGAAGATCAAAGGCTAACAGGTTTTCAACTAGGTCACGGTGGGATAGTAAGGGCAATGGCATCTGTGACAGACCCCGGGATAAAGTGCCTTTTAGCCCCGACTATATCATCTCTTAGTATGGTTCGAAACCCCCTCACTTGCCGAATCCAATGAATGGACTTGTTAACCAGAGCCGCCTCAACCTCGATATGTGACCTGGGTGGGAGCTTGGGTACATTAGTCACGTATATTATCCACTTCCGTGTGGGGGAACTATCTGTACCAGGGGGGATGGGATGCACAGTTGCCTGCGGAGGCAGAGTGTTTACTTGCAGGCCCTGTACTTGATTCAGTATTGGAAATTGGTGGGTAGCAGCCCTGTTATAGATTTCCCCACCCAAGTACTTATGATCTCGATGGACTCCCTTGGCGCAACCCTGGGTTACTCTGCTACCACCAGTGCCTGTATTAGCACCCAGAGGTTCCTCTGTTGTAGAACGGGAATTGACTGACCCCTCCTTGTCATTTACCTGACTAATAGACTGTGTTCCTAGAACTTTTTGAAGGAGTTGGACATCATTATGTACTTTGAAAAGGCTACCTACGGCTTACTTAAGTGCTCTGATTTCTTCTACTAGATTAGTTATTTGCGCTGCGGGAACCTGGATGGAATTTAAAGCGCCTCCTGGCTTGCAAGAATGATAGTGGGGGCGAGCAAGCCACTTTGGCAGCTGGGCCTTGGAGTCCTAGCCCCCCACAGCAGTGTGGCAGCAACCAACAGGAACATTTTTGACTCTATCCTGGTAAGCGGGGCACCCCTCGTGGCTGCCCGCTATCCCCCTTGCTGGTTCCCTTGGCCATTGAGCTGCTTGCCATGGCTATCTGAGCGAGTGGTGCTGAATGGGGCATCCCACTGGGGGACAGAACTCATACGATCTCACAATATGCTGACTACCTGCTCCTGCACATTCGAGACATGTGGGTGGTGCCTAACTCATTGGTCTGAACCCTCAATGATTTTTCTGCCATTTCCTGCCTAAAGTTCAACTTTACGAATTCCTGCTTGTATCCATTTACCCCATCGTATCCCGATCCTTCTTTTGTCCTTAATGATTTTACAGTGAAGTGGAAGCCCACTGCTTTCCGGTACCTGGGAATCAGGGTGTACCATCAACCAACAGACTGGATGGAGGGAACTCTGATGAAGGCAATAATCACTATTAGATCCCAGATGCTGTTTTGGCACACACTGCCACTGTCTGTTATGGGTCAAATAGCTCTGCTCAAAATGGTTGTTTATTTTTTCACTAGCCTGCCATTATATATTCTGCCCCCTCCATTTCGGTCCTTTGAGTGCACCCTTAGCCAATTCATTTAGAGCAGTCTATAAGTTCTGCTTACCCACTTATCAAGGCAGGCTTGCTTTACTAAATATAGAACAGTATTACCTTGCTTCACAGCTTCAATTGGTGGCCAAATGGCCGGTGGGGTTACGACTTCAAGACACGGCCGCTTCATCACCAGCCTGGTCACTTTCGTCAATCCTTCATCTTTTTTACCTCGGTAGGCATAGGAAGCCACCAAACGCATTGCTCCTGGAATGTGCACATAAATGTTTTCATCGCAGTCTATACCTCACATGATCTACTGTCCCATATGCACATGCGCTACCCCTGCTGGGTATGCCTTCCAGTGGTGGGGTCACTCCACAAGTGAAGCTTTCTGCTTGGCTAGAGGCAGGCCTACACACCCTGGCGGACCTTTACCATTATGGTGCCTTAGCACCCTATGACACACTACTAGAAGAAGACAGACTGCGTCTGGGTCAGTTCCTTTTACACAACTCATTGCTGATAGCATTGGGATCCACATGGGGAGAAATGTCGAGGGAAGTCCCAACAGACTTCACTGTCCAATACCTGCATGTCATGGCAACGGAAAGACACCTCACAAAGTGGTTCACAGACCCTCTGCACAATCACACGGCACAGTCTCCCACGCCCCTAAGGCTTCATTAGGACACTGACCTGAATCACCCATGCAGAGATCAAGAATGGGCTGCCAAATTGGAAAGTCGAACCTTCATTTCCCAGAGTGCTCCCTACTGCCTCATCCAGTATTGCATAATTCAAAGAGCCTATATAACCATAGTGAAAATAAATAGATATTGAAGCCTAGCTGACTCTCACTGTCCCAGAAGTCATTTGCTCGACGATTATCTCCTTCACAAGCTGTGCTGTGGGCATGACCATCCCTTGCCACTTAATGGCTACATGTAACGGCCCAATTATCGGCATGCATCGGACAAGCCACAGCACTCACATGGGAGACATGCATCCTGGGCCTACCCTGCAGAAGAAAAGGGCAAAGGGTCACCTCTTGATGCACTGATTTGGGATACTGAAGGACAAGCACCTAATTTCCAGGTGATGGAAGTCACCCGAACCCCCTTGTAGTGATCGCCTGATCACCGGTGTAGTGTTTTGCATTGTGCTGTAACCACACTTGACACCCACCCCTCACAGGCATCACCAGTCAGGTGACCCTGACAATAAAAGGGGCAGCGCGCACGTGCTTGTGCCCATTGCTACCCAGTAACTAACTGTGTCAGTGTCCATCTTTACAATCTGCATGTGGGCCTAGAGCCCAGCATGAGACCACCACATTGGCGACAAGCGGGCTAATCCCGCGTGTGCAGCCGCCTTTTTGGACGGTGGTGAGGGGGTGAGTGTTTGCCCGTGGTGAGGGCACCCCCCGGAGCAGGCGAGAGAAGCACCTGATCGCCCGCTGGGCGTGGGAAGAGCCCCGGGCGTGAGAGGTGTTCGGGAGCCCACCCCGCACCGAAGGGAAGACCCGCGGAGGAGTGACAAGAGCCCCGGGGGTGAAAGAGCTAAGCGGAGCCCACCCACATCGGAAGCGGTGACCAGCCAGGCAGGAGGTGAGCCCGTGAAAGGTGAAAGGTGTCCAGGGGCTGTGGCGAGTGAACCAGAGCAGCATGAGGCCAGCGGGAGCCCACCCCGCATCTGAGGCAGAAGGTGAGCCTGCAGGCGAAGGTGCCGGAGAGTGGAGTAGCTGCCCGCTCCCCGCCCCACCCCCACAAAGAGGGATGAACTCTGCCTAATGCCCGAAAGTACTGAGCAGCCCTGGGAGTAGCACAAACCTTTTCCCCCACCCCACGCAGCGTGAGAAGTTTCAGGCTGCTGCGGTGGGGGTGAAGCAGGGAGAGAAGTCAGCATCTGGGCATCGGCTGACAGGGGTAGTGAAAGTGGCAGCGAGAACTAAACACAAGCATTGTCATAGCCAATAGGTCTCGTTTTTGGGACCTTATAAGTGTTTAGCCATGCAACACTTGATGTTGTTTAATCAAAGATATTGTGCTGGATGACTTCGCACTTATAATATCCTAAAGGCGAGACCTATCGGCTAAGCATTGGAGGGTCTTATAAGTGTTTAGGTAGAGCTATTGACTTTGCCAATGAGTGATGCTGTGGTGGTGCTGAGTGATGCTGTGTTGGCGTAGAGCGATGCAGTGGTGGAGTAGAGCGATGCTGTGGTGGTGTAGAGTACTGCTGTTGTGGCCTTTAGCGATATTGTTGTGGGCTTGAGTGACGCTGTGGTGGTGCTGAGTGTTGCTGTAGTTGCGCATATTGATATTGTGGTGCCCCTGAGTGATGCTGTGATGGTGCTGAGTGATGCTGTGGTGGTGCTGAGTGATGCTGTGGTGGCGCTGAGTGATGCTGTGGTGATGCTGAGTGTTGCTGTAGTTGCGCTGATTGATGTTGTGGTGGCGCTGATTGATGTTGTGGTGCCCCTGAGTGATGCTGTGGTGGTGCTGAGTGATGCTTTTGTGGTGCTGAGTGATGCTGTGGTAGGGCTGAGTGATGTGGTGGTGATGAGTGATGCGGTGGTGGTGCTGAGTGATGCTGTGGTAGCGCATAGTGATGCTGTGGTGGTACTGAGTGATGCTGTGGTGTTCCTGAGTGTTGCTGTGGTGGTGCTGAGTGATGCTGTGGTGGCGTTGAGTGATGCTGTTGTAGCGCATAGTTATGCTGTGGTGGTACTGAGTGATGCTGTGGTGTTCCTGAGTGATGTTGTGGCGGGGCTCTTGAGTGATGCTGTGGGGTTCGGTACTCAGTGATGCTGTGGTGGTACTGAGTGATGCTGTGGTGTTCCCGAGTGATGCTGTGGTCACACTGAGTGATGCTGTGGTGGCACTGAGTGATGCTGTGGTAGTGCTGAGTGATGCTGTGGTGACGAATGAGTGATGCTGTGGTGGCGCTTTGTGATGCTGTGGTGGCGCTTTGTGGTGGCGATGAGTGATGCTGTGGTGGTGATGAGTGATACTGTGGGGGCGCTGAGTGATGCTGTGATGGCGCTGAGTGATGCTGTGGTGTTCCTGAGTGATGCTGTGGTGTTCCTGAGTGATGCTGTTGTGGCGTTGAGTGATGCTGTTGTAGGGCATAGTGATGCTGTGGTGTTCCTGAGTGATGTTGTGGTGGTGCTCTTGAATGATGCTGTGGTTTTCTTGAGTGATGCTGTGGTGGTGCTCTTGAATGATGCTGTGGTGTTCTTGAGTGATGCTGTGGTGTTCCTGAGTGATGCTGTGGTGGTGCTCTTGAATGATGCAGTGGTGTTCTTGAGTGATGCTGTGATGGTGCTCAGTGATGCTGTGGTGGCGCTGAGCGATGCTGTGGTAGGGCATAGTGATGCTAATTCATGTCAGTAGGGTCATATTTCACTTTAAATTAAGACAAACCTAAAAACAGCAACATACTGGTACCAAAAACAGTCGTCGAATGAAGAGTTTGGATAGCATGTTCTGTTTCAGAGATGGGCTCAAGTTTAAAACAGATAAGGAAGCGAACAAAGATCGTGTGCGCCATCACCACCTTCATTCAATAACGCAAATGCGATGTTCTAGGAAGGCGAACCAACAGGACAGATAGCGATCATGACGGAGGACACCTCGGTTCTTTAATATTGTAAATATTTTGGGTATGGAAAGCGAGCTGAGACTGGTCAAAACAAAGTTGAGCCTTCGGCCTCAAACACGCAAGCTTATGCCCTAACACAAATGTTCAGGCCCAGATGAAGATCGGAGTTAGGGTGAACAGAGGTCGCGGATCTCGTGGGAAATTCCTGTTTTTTTCTCTCATCATCGGTGTCAGCAGATTTCACTTTATTCTGCACATCCCGTTTTTAGAGAGTCGACTGAACACAGATGGAGACCAACTGTGTTGTGATACAGGACTATTATGCAGAGGCATTTTAGGCCAATCACTTCAATTACCAGAGATTATACTCTATGTAAAAGACAAGTTTATGGTATCCCCCTTTGTGCTTTGCTGGCTGTTTAAAATATTGGTGAGCGCCGTCCTAAATTGTTGTGTCCTTCGCTAGATGTTATCGTCCTACTTTTATGTCTGGACAATGTTCCATTTTTTGGTTTCTTAAAATTATTTTTTCTTCAGTTTTATATAGCGCGAAGTCGACCCGAAGGTATTGAGCGCTTTACACGAGCACCAGTTACATTGCACAAGGACATTCATTTGCCCAGAATCACAGGATGTTGAGCTAACGACGAAACACGAACCTGGTTACCCAGGTCCAAAGTTGGCAGCTATAGCCGTTAAGCCGCATCCCTTGGTCACCTTAGTTGGAGACAGTCCACCTACAAGAATTACTTATTGATAGGAAAAAGGGCAATACGCTTTCAGTACATTAATTTATTCTTGGGGATGGAAGCAGAAGACCAGAATGGACCCACGGTGCATTTCGAGCAGCGATTGCACGTCTTCAATACTTCTCACCGAAATAGAAATACGGGTGGGTTAAGTCAAAGAGCAATAGTGTGTGGCAAAAAATTGTTTCTATACTATGAACGCCATGGTGATGTAAAACGCATTAAGTACAAAATACGTGCAAACACACCTAAGCATTCCGGACCACAAACGTGTGAATAATCTTCAGGCTCCTAACTTCGTGGGGTTTCTCTAAAGACAAGCTTGCGCGCCTCGCGCTGAAAGGAGGCAGGGGGGAGAGAGGAGGGGGCCTGCGCCTGTTTCCCTTGCGGGGGAATTGTAATTAACACATGGTTTAAAAGCTTGCTCCTGCAAGGGAATCGCCAGACGTGCACGCGTTGCCATTGGAAACAATGCAACGCATGCACGTTTTTGCCCGCAAAGCTGTGCCGATGGCTAAAGGTCTTTTTCCTATTCAGCGCATGCGCGCTGCGTAGGCGAGACCTAATAAACACAGGAGACTTACTGCGCTGAGATAGGAGTTTACCGGCGGGGCCCGGACGCCAGGGTGAGTCCTGGAAGCTGCCGTGAATGAGGCTACGGCTGACTGATAAGAGAGCCTCCGGCGGCGTGTGTGTGCAGGAAAGCAGCCGTCGACGGTAGTGCGCCGCACTCAGGGATAGTGCATGCGTAGCCGGCAGGCATGAAAAAGAGCAGATCATGCTGAGATGCCCGAGCACCGATGGGGCAACGAGACATGCCAGGCGCATAAGATGTAAGCGAGAGGCGCCCAGGTTCCGTGGGCACAGAAACCAAAAATAGAATAACTAAATAAATAAAGTGCGTGTTTGGAGTGCTGGCGCAGCATGAGTGAGGGAACGAGGAGCAGCCAAGGTTAGGGGTAGAATCCTGCTGGTGACTCCCTAAATGTGCACCGGTAAAAAGCAGGTAAACCACCGAGACCCCAGCATGTACCAAGCTGCCAGTGTGGTTGAAATAAGTGTTACCCTGCCATCTAGTGGCAGTGTTGCGCTATTGAATTAAAGTAATTGCCATCACGGACAGACCTGCAGGATAGAGGCAGCCTGCTGTGCCAATATTCAGAGGCAAGGGGAGAGTAAGGAAGTTAACCCCGTGCCTTTCCTGAGCAAAGAAAGAGGTACATATAGAGAGGCAGTAGTTAAAAAGAAAGGAAAAAGATACTATGGCAAAAATGGACAATACTACACAAAAGACAGTGTAACAGAAAGGGTACACAGCAGAGGTTGCAATACAAGCACGTGAGCCATTGAGCTGGGAGACCACGGGGAGCCCAGACGACAGTAATGCAGGACAGGGAGAGCTGCTGCAGCCCATAAGTGATGGGGAGGAGAAGGTAAAGAACTTCAGGGCAGTGACAGACTACCCCCAATACTTTAATGTGCCAGTGCAAGAAGAGAGAAAGATAAAGTAACCATCAGCAAGTGCACCAGGAGAAATCTGGGAGTGTTAAGTAGGGCAAGAAGGGAATTGTAAGGACTGCGATTACCGGGACCGGTGAAGAACATGTGGTGACACCTACTGGGCAGGGGTGATCACTACAGGAGAAATACCTTCAGAGACTACAACGCTTAAATGGCAGGAAGGGTATGGGACACCAGCCTTAACCCCTTCCCTGCGGGGGTATTTTCCCCGCGGCGTGGGGGGGGGGGGGGGGCCGCGGCGGCGCTGTGCTCGTGACGAGCTCAGCTCGTCATGACTCACAGTGGAGCTGTGCTCATGACCCCGCACAGGCAGGGAATTATTCGCGCGTGGGTGGGCCGCGGCCGTTATGATGAGCTCAGCTCCACTGTGACTCATGACGAGCTGAGCTTGTCATGAGCATGCAACGGGTTAACCCTACACCAGCCTGAAACCTGGAAAACTGAAGGCGCGGAACATGGCACCCAGGGGCAGAAGCAAACCACTGCAAAGGAAAAGAAGGGGTGAGCAACACTCACCAGCAGCACAAGCATCCATCAGTGGAAGACTGGAAACGGGGAGCAGTGTGCGTGCCTGGTGGTAAAAGGACGCGTGACAGTGTGCAGAAGAAGTACCCCGGACGCGGACAGTACAGGAAGAAGCTCGAGAAGCAACCGAGGCGGAAGTCGGCGCGACAAGTGAGCTTCGACAAAACATGGTTATTGAAAAGTTGCACTGTGAGAATCCTTGTTTAACCATGTTAGGAGAGCTAGTATTTTGCTTTGCCAATTGCAATAACAAACGCAGTATGCCCGCCTTATTTATTGTGAAACGCAAATGGTATATCCATTAGGCCTCTTAACAGATTGCTCTTACATTACGTTACAACCCGTAGAAAGATATTTGGTTACATGTAATGTCACAGATTACCGTATTAGGCAAGGGTTTTGGTATTGGTCACCCACTCTGACAACCCCAGGCAGCTAAATTTCACTGTGCTGATTCTTGTGACACCCTATTGAGAGGGGTTGTATATTGTTTTTCCAACTGTACTTTTGTACATATCTGTAATTTTACAAATGTATGCATGATTATTGCCAGTTTATGCACACTATATAGTAGACCTGTGTTGTATAAAGTGTCAAGTCACTGGGGAATGCTAGAGGCCTTTTCGTCTCACTTTTCAGATGTCAGATTCCTTAGGTATGATGTGTTTATAAAAAAAGTTATGACTAAGCACGTAAGCCTTACTTACTCATTGTGAAGAGCATATGTTAAAGGCAATAGACATTTTAATGGTAAATTTTTATAACAATGTGTAAACGCCCAGGGGTAGGTATTTTGTTGCATGGAATCACGCAGATTACCTTAATATGCAAGGGTTTTAGTGACCCACCCAAACAAACCTTGGGGACAGATGATTTGCACTATGGTAATTCCTATGATACTATATTGGTGTGGATTTTATATTGTTTTAACAACTGCATTGTATACCTGTTTGTGATTTTATTTTGTAATACCTGAGGGTTGCGTTCTGAAAAGGCCTATAATCAGTATAGTACGTCTGAGTAGGATATGGTGACAAGTCAATTATAGAACCTAGGAGCATGATTGGTTCACTAGAAATAATATTACTGATGCAACAGATCTGATCTATTTATTATTAAAATGTATGATAAACGCAATAGGCCTGACACATCGATTGTGAAACGCATTTCTTAAAGTCAATAGGTATTTAAGGGTGGATTTTTATTTCTCTCCAGTAAAACCTACATATAGATATTTTGTTCAATGAAATACCACACTTTATATTTGTAGAGGAGGATTTTGGTGTTGGTTACTGCATCTGACAAACCCTAGGGGTAGAAGATTTGCACTGTAATAATTCTTGCTATCTCTTTTTTTTTTCTTTTTTAGTTACGCTTTTATGTAAAATGGAATGTGCACAATAAAAAACCTCAACACTTAAAAGTCACACACATATGTTTCCGGAAGTGCACAAACATGCATTAGCTTAGCCTTTGGACAAGTGCATTCCCAGCTATCTGTTCTCTGTGCAAACCGAGCTTGGATAATTTGATTGGTGACCAACACTATCTCAGAAAAAGTTGCTAGTGAGAATACATTGTTGGCCTATTAATGCTTGTTTTCTTCACTAGACAAGTATTTATAATTAACATAACAATAAGATCATTTAGATCTCTTTCCTAGTCCTTCTGTGTTTTTCCAATAGATAAAGTTGTCATTTGGTCCGACTTTGTAAGTCATGAAGGATGAATAAAGGGTTAAAGGGTTTGTTAATATATATTTTTTAATTATTTTATTTAAAACTTTTACAGTGTAAAATCAACACATTACAGAACAAAATTACATTGGCTGGATACAGTACAGTCCCAAAGTGGAAACATGAAGCACAAATATACACCACAACTAGAGTAGTTATACATCATGGGTGTTTGATAGTAGTCAACAGGAGCATGCGATCTATATTATACCTGCAATTGAATGCATATGAAAACAGTTAGCTGTATCCCCTTGAATGTAGTGTCTGCCAGACTGTAGTGTATATTGAGACGAGCAACCCTAATTACTATCGCCTCCTTCCGGCTCTCCAGTTTCTTTTTCCACCAGGTATTGTTGATATAACCCCCAAAACCATTTGGGTCGATTCTAAGGGGGTGATAACTCATTGTAAATTTCTGATTGAGTATTGCAGTACAGCATGTCTTTGGCCCAGTCATCTAAGGTCGGAGCTGGGCCCTTAGCCCAGCGCATAGTCCTTCTGCGCTTGGCGATGAGTAAGCCCATTGGGACTAATCCTCTAATCTTTGCTTAATCTTTTGTTATATCACAGCAGAGCAAGTAGTGGATCTGAAGTTAGCAAGAGACCTGTAATCTTGTTTAGTGTGTGCAAGACCTTATCCCAGAATTCTGCAATCGTGGGGCAATAACATGCTCTATGTAAGAACCTAGCCTCGCTTTCTCCGCAGCTGTGACATGCAGCTGATTCCCTTAGGCCAAACCGACAGAGTTTCTCAGGTGTATAGTAAACCCTATTGAGGAATTTAAAGTGGTTGAGGCGGTGCCACCCGTTAAGTGAAATATGTTTGATCATCTCAAAGCAATAACGCCAGGTGCTGTCATCTATAACTATGTCTAAATCACTCTGCTAGTCCTGTTGAGCCTTTATTGAGTGCAGTCCCCTGGCTTCTTCCATCAGATTAGAAGTAGTGGTCACCATCTTAGTGGGGGTGGTGGAGAGTAAGAGGTAAGTAAGGGTTAGCAACTCCACGGGCTTCTGCATGTCTTCGCTAAGATGATCGCGAAGTGCATGCCTGACTCTGTGGACGTTTTATTGTATTAGGGGAGAGAATTCATATCCTTCTGTCATGATGTCTGCCCACCTGCGTGCCACTCCATCTTGAAAGAGGTTCCCCAACTTCCTGATGTCTAATTTCTTTAACGCTTGTATAACTTCCTTATCTCGACTAACCAGGAACACCATTCTAAAGGAATCAAAGGAGAGTACATGAGAGCACCCGCCTGTCTGTTTAATAAATTGTGCTATACGTATACAGTAGAGTTTATAGAGTCTAGTGTGCCGGCTCTCCTGGTAGGGGTCTAAAACAGCATCTGAGGGAGAATGTTGGGATCGGCAGTCACCATAGTTCCCTCTAACGTGCGCGCTTGTGGACGTGCGCAGATGTCCTTTCTCCAGTGCGCACAGACTGTCCCAAAGCGCCTATATCAACAAGAGACAACTTCCCTGCCATATACTGTCGCTTTGCTGACAAAGTACGAGAAGTGTTGGCGGTATTTTAGCAAAAATCGGAAAAGTAGGTGTTTCTGCTATGTGCACATTGAAAATGGAACATTTGAGAGCTTGCCACTTCTAGACCTGCAGCTTGCTCCGGATCGTGCTGGGAGAGTTTAGCATTATGGTGAGAGCCAGAGGTGCAACTAAAGCCAAATTTGGGGGTGGGGGGCTAATTCCTCCAGCAGTAGGCAGAGTGGGGATGCACGAGCTCTAAGAAGGGGTGAAAACAACAAAGCCTCGTTAACAAGCAAATGGTCTATGAAAGACCTGTGAAGTACTCTGGTGCGGCTGTGGCCGGGAAACTGTCTCAACCCGGGCTGACACACAACGTGGGGGTGAGGGAGGGGGCAGGGGGGCATTGGGCATTGCGCGCTTGTTGAGAACTACTAACTATGAAGCCACATAGCAGTCATTGTACATTTTAATAACAACTTCTGAAAGCCTTCATAATAGCCACAGGTTTGCATTTTATAATTGAGAAACTTCGAGTCTGTGTCCCAAAATTGGATAGCAAAACCAGCAAGTCTATATGCAATCTGATGGCGCTGTGATCACGCTTTAATTTCAGTTCAGCCAGAACAGTAAACTCGGGGGCAGTGGGTGTTTACGAATAGGTAACCAAAACTGCAATGTGCATGTGCAACTTTCCCTCCTTTCCCTGTGACACAGAGGGGCCGATTCCGACTCCGGCCGCAAAACGAACCGACCGACACGGACCCCGACCGAATACCGACCAACACAGACCAGCGCCGTACGAACCGTGCAGTATGATGCAACGCGAGTGAATTACAACCGACACGTACGGAATACAAGCCCTACGACCGACCCGTAGGGAAAATAGTGATCCGGCCGGAAAACCGACGCGATTTTCACCGAACCGGAATGAACCCGATCGACCCGTACCCGCGATGTCCGATTCGTGCAGTACGATGCAATGCGTTTAAAACCAGACCGACTCGCACGGAGACCAAGCCGCACGACTGACACGCACAGACAACCGGGCACACAAGCAATAGAGACCGCCGCGACTGACGCGTACCAAACACAGAAGATAGGCAGCGTGAACGAGGCGGAGAAGCCCACACGAGACAACAGCAGTGTCCGTTTCTGTCACATGAACATCTCCTTCATGCCTACAAAACCCAAAGGAAAAAAGACAAAAAAAGGACCAAACAAGCAATGACAAAGCCAATAAATACCAAATTAAAAAAAATGGGACAAATACACACCCACAACTCCAACTATATAAAGGACTACAATCACTACCATCATCCCTTGCACACAGGAGACACAGCCAGCAGCAAACACCATTACAAGGCAACCACAGACACACTCACAACTCACTTGTGGAGAAGTGTGGCTCAATGATTAGAGCAGCAGACCCTGATGCAGAGGTCTAGCCCGGGACCAGGGTTCAATTCCCCGCCTCGGCGGGTCTTGGGCTCAAAATTCCACGGACCTGATAATTCTCGCCTCGGTGCCATTCCAATCATGGAGTCCCACTCTGCAACTCTGGGCAATAGCTTGCTTAATCTCCACAACGGCCCCCACAACGCTAAGGATGCCTGGCCTCCACCTTGGGGGTGCCCAGGAGTGGACACCTCACAGGGAAAGCCAGGATGGGTTCCACAGCGGTATTCGTACAAGCGCCTTGAGACCCTTGTGGGTGAGTAGTGCGCTATACAAGTATCAATTTAAATTTTACCCATCACACAACTCACACACCATCAGCACCCCATACAAAAACACACACATACACCCAGCAAAACCAACACCAAACCACCCTCACTTGCACCCTCACACACACATCCCTCACCACCACCACCCATCACCATGCCCCCAAAGAGGAATCCAAAGTTCACAGATAGTGAGTTAGAAGTGCTGGTAGACGAGATAATCAGAGTAGAGCCACATTTGTTTGGTACATTGGTCCAAAGGACCCCCATCTCACAGAAAACCAAGATGTGAGCGATGATTGTGGACATGGTGAATGCTCAAGCGCCAGCAAGGCGCACAAAGGACGATATCCGGAACAGGTGGTATGACGTGCGCAGGAGGGTCAAGAAACTCATCGAAAAAGATCACGCCCTGAGTCAGTGCACCGGTGGTGGCCCTCCTGCCAAACCAGTCTACTTCAGGACCTGGGAGGAGAAGCTGCGGGACATCCTACCACCAGAGAGCGTCCATGGCCTAACAGACATCCCAGAGCTTGGTGAGCACACAAACAACATACCCAAGATTGTGTGGCAAGGGGACAGTGAAACCATGCACCGCAAGCAAAGCTACAATAACCAATAGATAATCATACCAAGATGTGTATGCCAGTCAGAAAAACACAATACCTGCCATCTCATAGTGACTGGGAACTGTGTCATGACATGCACCAACCTACAAACAAATAGAGCAAGCCAGTGGCACAAAGCCAAATAGACCCTGCCAGACAGTTTGCCACCACAAACACACCACCTCACCGTGCAGCTGACTGTCAGGAAGGAATAGTGGAGATGCAGGTGAAGTGAGTGTATCCAAAAGCATGATGGGGCCTGTAGTCACAGATAATGCTCCCCCTCCTGATTGGCCAATTAAGACCTCTCTGAAACATGCCCACATCACAGGGATTGGAAAATGACTGACAAGATGGCTGAAACTGGGTCCTGCTGTGGGGAGCATAAGGCCCTGCTAGGGGTTGTGTGCAAATCAGAAGCAGGACACCACTGACTGACATCCTGAAAGACAACTTGCACGCCCTACAATGGAAGCACGTTTCATGATGGGAAGGAGGACTGACAGTCCTGACCATACTTACCAGCATGTGGAGACACACCCCCTCAACATAAACTCCACACAACTCACCGGGTAGAATGCATTGACACACACCTCAGTGAAATATCAGCAAAAGATACCCCGTACTGGGTGCTGCTGTGTGAAGCACAGGGGCTCACTTTGGACTTGTAGCCAAACAAACACCAAGATTTCACAGTCAGCCATCTTGCCATTGCTGTCATACCCCCTC
Organism: Triturus cristatus; assembly: GCF_964204655.1. Classification (NCBI taxonomy): domain Eukaryota; kingdom Metazoa; phylum Chordata; class Amphibia; order Caudata; family Salamandridae; genus Triturus; species Triturus cristatus. The sequence goes on from NC_140594.1 coordinate 521,641,533, forward strand.
ACAGGGAAGCAGAGTCAAGAGGGAGGAAGTATGGGCATGCTGGGAAGAGGGTGTAGCCAAGAGTATGATGGGAGTCGCAGTCACAGACAATCTACACCCACCCACATGGCCCAGCAAGATTAAACTGAACCATACTCGCCTCACAGGGAGTGGGAAGGGACTGACAAGATGTCTGACACTGGGTTCTGTCGTGGGGAGCACAAGGCCATGCTGGGAAATGGCCAACAACAAACACCAGGACTACACAGTCAGCCATCTTGCCATTGCTGTCACACCCCCTCACAGGAAAGCAGTCAAGAGGGAGGAAGTATGGGCATGCTGGGAAGGGGGTGTAGCCAAGTGTATGATGGGAGTCGCAGTCACAGGCAATCTACACCCACCCACATGGCCCAGCAAGATCAAACTGAACCATACTCGCCTCACAGGGAGTGGGAAGGGACTGACAAGATGTCTGACACTGGGCTCTGTCGTGGGGAGCACAAGGCCATGCTGGGAAATGGCCAACAACAAACACCAGGACTACACAGTCAGCCATCTTGACAATACTGTCGCACCGCAGAGGCCTGCACATGAGAATCCCCCCCCCCCCCGGAAGAAGAGGGGTCGTCCGAAGAAGGACATGTGAGAGGCAGATGACCCAGCACATCCCCAGGGCCTCTAAACCTGTTCTGGACAATGTCCTTTGTGCGCAACCCGTTCACCTTTTCCAATCGCACACAACTCGCCCACATGACATGGAGGGTTCATGTTGAGCCAACGTAGCAGATGACTGTGGACTTTACTCTGGACATTTCATCTACCAGCACTTCCAACTCCAATGTGAACTTTGGATTCCCAAACCAATGTACAGCACCCACCATCCAGTGCACTTCCCTCACACATGTTTGTAAATAAACTCACCAGTACACCATACTTGCCTCTGTTGTGATCCCAACTTTTTATGTTCAGGGAGATGTCGATCTGCTACACAACACAGTGCATGCCAAATACTGCAACAATGTGACCAGCATAAGGTGAGTCATGGTGATGTGACACATGTGAGGGAGACACATCACTATGGCAACACAACACATACTCACCATGGCCATGTTACTCATCACACACAATGATGTTGACCGGAAACGCATTGGCATGCACAGACACAACACCAACCCCAGTCAGTGGTAACAAGTCCACAGGTGAGGTAAGCAGATGTCACTCAGATTAGGGAAGACAGACAACGCACATAAGAAAGCGTAGCACAGGTTCATTACACATCAGCAACATGTTTATTCCACATTAGTTGCACGGTAATTCTACGTAACAGTGGACACACGCTCACAATGTGTTGGAGAATGGAAGTCAAGGATGTGTGGTACATCAGTTGATGGGAATTGTCAACTTCCACACTGGTGTTGGCTTCTGGGTGTTGGGGGTCAGTGTTGACCAAACAACAGGCAAAGTACCCTGGGAAGGACAGACACAAGACACAGTCAAAAGCACAGAAGAACAGGAGAGAACTGCAATACACATGCACAAAACATGTTGCAAGACACCTACACAAACACTAGTTAGCAGTACTACCCTAATGTGGAGTACACACCACCTGAATGGACACATCACAGCACGCATCCAGTCAAGTGGCACACAGACACACTCAGACAGCAACAGAGCTGGCACAACACATTCCAGGCTACCTCAATACATTCACATACCAACACTGGAAACTCACAATCAGGCAAAGAAGTTGTTGATGAGCTGTGAGCAGACGTCACCCTCATCCTCATCATCACTGGCATCTTGGCCCAGGCCGGGATCCTCCACAGGTGCTGGAGGTTGGGCATCGTCATCGTCATCCTGGATGAGAGGCACCTCCTTCCGCACTGCCATGTTGTGTAGCATGCAGCAGACAAGGATTATTTTGCACACCTTTGCAGGCTCATATGGTAGGGCCCCTCCGGTCTTGTCCAGGCAGCGAAAAGCGGCTTTTCAGGAAGCCGAATGTCCGCTCAATCACCCTCCTGCTCCGACCATGTGCCTCATTGTAGCACAGCTCGGCTGGTGTCACAGGTTCCTGAGGGGTGTCAGCAACCACGGCATGTTGGGGTATCCGGAGTCACCTACACACACAAAAATGAACAAGTAGCTGAGTTTTGTAGGAGTGCGGAATACAACATTGACAAACACACACAATGAGAAACAGTGAGTACACAGCGACAAGCCAGGCATGCTGAGCTGACATCTGTGACATCAGCGTTGCAACGTGACTACCCCTCATTATGTAAGCATTGTGCGCAGAACCAGGGAACCGTGCACACACATGTGTGATCGACATGTCGGCAAGACATACCACCAGAGCATTGATCGAATGGTAGTGCTTCCTGTTACGGTATGCCTGCTCATATGCCTGTGGTGGTATCAGGGTAACATGTGTCCCATCAATAGATCCGATGACATTCGGCATCCTTCCCAGTGTATAAAAGGCATTCTTTATTTCAGGGAGTTCAGCTGGGCTCGGGAACTTGTTAAACAGGTCTAGGAAATGCAACATCCCCTCCAAGACATTGCGTAGCACCCGACTAAACATCGTTTGCGACATCCCACCAGTAGCCACAGTGTACTGGAAGGTACCAGTAGCAAAGAAGTGCAGGGCTGCCATCACCTTTACCACTGTGGTCAGTGCTGTAGGGTATGTCCGGCCAGGTAACAGATGTGGCGCCAACTGCTCCGCCAACTCCTCAATCAGTGGCCTGGTGAAGCGGTACAGTCTGATGCCGCCGCGTTCCTGCATGGTTGCAAGGTCTGGGAACGGCCGAATGGACAGCTGGTGCCCTGCAGTACAGAGATGCACAAAGGAAGATTGTCAGTTCATCCACCCATGTGGCCATGACCACGATCAATATCACATGCTAGATCATGACATTACGCAATGTACTGAGGTGTGTGCTGTTGGGCATGGACACATATGTCACCTACATGACCACTACCTCACATCTCAATTCCACATGTCCACATGAGTCCCATGTAGTGCAATGGCCAATCATCTGGCTGTGTCACCCAACCTATGTACTGCTGCAACGTTCCAAACACACACCACAGTGGCAAGTGAGGCCTCATGTCTCCCAGGCATCACAGATCTTTGCCATGCAGAAACCCAGGGTCCCTGTATTGCCACATCGACACAGCAATGGACAAGGCGTATCACGTACACACCACAAGGCAAGCGTAAGTCCCACAGGTAGTGGCCACTGTTGTTCCTGTCGGCCCTACATGTAGGTCTCTTAGACACACACCCCATCAAGGGGGATGCATATACCACATGGATGTGGAGACTGTCACCCATTGGGCTCATTTGATCAGACACATCTGAGACACAACATGCACACAGACTGTGGGTGCACATCAGTATTGTGGCTACAGGTCTCACTGTGACGTGCATGCCATCACCCCCAGTGGTAATGGGCACCACACACAAAGGATTCTGCCCCCATGTACACATGCACAGGCTGGGAGTGGCTGCACAAAGTGCCAGCCAAAAAAACATATGTGCCCCCCCAAACACACAGGGAAGGCAGCCTTACATGCCATGGGACACTGTGTGGCCAATGCTGTAGTGTGGTAGGTGTGCACAGGTGTCCCTGGCCAGTAAATGTGTGTTGCATCCATATAATAGTCACACCAATGAGGTCCGACGTGGGTGACAATGCGTACGCATTGCACGGGTCATGACCGAGCCGTGTATACGCTTTGTCATTGAATGCAATGAGGTCCGACGTGGGTGACAATGCGTACGCATTGCACGGTTCATGACCGAGCCATGCGTATGCTTTGTCATTGAGTGCAATGAGGTCCGACGTGGGTGACAATGTGTACGCATTACACGGGTCATGACCCAGCTCTGCATACACTTTGTCATTGAATGCAATGAGGTCCAACACGGGTGACAATGCGTACGCATTGCACAGGTCATGACCGAGCCGTGCGTACGCTTTGTCATTGAGTTCAATGAGGTCCGATGCGGGTGACAATGTGTACGCATTGCACGGGTCATGACCGAGCCGCACGTACGCTTTGTCATTGAATGCAATGAGGTCCGACGCGGGTGACAATGCGTACGCATTGCACGGTTCATGACCGAGCCGTGCGTATGCTTTGTCATTGAATCGTATGGAGACGAGTGCATGTGCATATTCAAAAAACGCGCTGTACAGTCATTTGAACGAGCCGGGCGCACCCATAGGCGCCGGACTGTCATGGAGACAGATGCGGATTCAAAACTTGTACGAGTTGTGCACTGGAAATTCTGTTGGATGCCTACAACAATGCTGCAATTTCAAGTGTTCCATGAAGGTGAATATTTGAACGATACGGAAGGCGTGTACGAGTCGTACATTTAAATGGATTGGCCAGATTCATAGAATGCAACCCTGTTGGACCTATCACTTGGGACACATGGCACAGAGTCTGCCTCTGCAGCACAGATATAAGGCTGACTGGCCCCCAGGGAGCTCACTTGCCTGCACTACATGCTACTGGACCACATCCCTGCTACCAGTGCTGCCGTCTCTGCATCCTCTGGCTCCTGCTATGGCACGTACTCTGGAGAGGTCCCCAGCCTTCACTGAGGAGAACCAGGCCCTGCTGGACGGGCTCCTTCCACAGTACAGCAAGCTCTATGGGAAACCAGGGGAGCAGGTGAGTGTGCAGTCCACTGCCTTCCTAATTATGCATGTTGTCTGACTAGCAGTACTAGCAGTGTGTGCATCAGTGGCAAGCATTCTAACCGTTCATCCCCCAAAGTGTGTAGTTACATGTAATGAATAGGTTTCCTTCTGCTAAAGTGCGTTAGTGCAAGCTTAAACTATCCAGGCATTGTTAACATGTCAGACATGCAGGTGATTTGTCCTTCCCCATGGTTGCACCACCTGTGTAATTCATTTCCCTTTGTGATGATGACATGTATATCCAAATGTGTGCTGCACAAATCTGGGGCATGTGTGTTAATGTACTTTTCACTTTGTCATCCTCACAGGTTGATGCCCACCAGAAGCAGGAGATCTGGCTGACCATCACCCGGGCTGTTCGTTCGGTGGGGGTCTACAAGCGACGGATCCACAACTGCCAGAAGAGGTGGCAGGACCTTCGGGCTGGACCTGGAGGATAGCTAGAGTTCAGCTAAAGCTGTCACCTCCACACAGTAGGGGCGGACACTGGACTCTGACTCCCCACATGCTCCGGATACTGGCGGTGGTCTTCCCAGACCTGGATAGGCAGCTGAAGGCCAGACAGCAGCAGGAAGGGGATAAGTCCATGCCTGATCTATGTACTATGTCTCACATGCTAATAGCAGTCTTTTGGCCTGGTCACACTTCCACATTACGTAGGTCTTGTAGTCCAATACTCATGTCCCTCAATTGTGTGATGCACCCTCCTCATCTGTTCCACAGGTGTGGCCCCTACAGTCTGTTGCTTGTGTCACTAGGGCACTGTGTCCCTGCAGTCACCTATGCTTCAGCTACCGGTCAGCATCTGTACCCGTGACACGGTTGTGTGTTTCATGGGTGGGTCTTTTGTTTACACAATGCCTGAGATCTGACATGTGATATGTGTGTGCCCTTGAGATGTGTTCCAATTGCTGGCCTGACTCACAACATGTGGCTGGGGTATTCCAAACAAACCCATGCAGCAGGGGACTACAATTTTTGGGCTTCAGGAGTATGTATATTGAGTATGTCACACTTGCTTAGCCACCTGACTACTGTCCAGGGCCAAACACTGTTTCACGTAGATCTTGCCAGTCATGCCTCCTCAAGGGCATTTAGAAACACTCTGTAATCCCACTCCTGCGTATGAAATTGCAGGTTGTGCTTAATGACATGTGCCCTCAGGTGTCTGCCTCTGTGTCATTAGGGTGTGGCTTGTTGTTACGTACAACTGGGGTGTCCATGATTCAGAGGGTCAGCATGACATCTGAGATGTGACTGTGAGAGACAAGACCTGTGTGGCAAATAGGTGTATGACCATCTGACAGCGCACAATGGTGTATGCAACTGTGTCCTTCAGGCAGCTGGGTTACATGCATGGCAGACTGTGACGTGTTAATGTACAGGGATTTGTGTTTGCAGAGACTCATATGTATGATTTGCATGATGTGGGGTCTTCTGGCTCCTGCATATGTTGTTTGCATGGGATGGGCAAGTGCGCCGGTCATCTGCAAAGTTAGCTTTACCCCTAAGCTAGGATTGTGAGTCAGTGCATATTGTTGTTGTCTGGATGCCCTGCCCCTGTGACAGGAGACAGTGTTGACTGACTTTCAGGGCATCCCTGTGCCATGGCATTTAACTTGCTATGAGTGATCCTGCATTGTGTTCAAGTGTGCACCATGCACACCATTGTGACGTTGCCCATCAGGACATGAGAATATCATAGTGTGTGTTGCTGGCATGCATCACAAGCATGTGAAATGAGTCTCTGCCCATTCCTTCATCCGGACACCTGTACTGATTCAGTAGCAAGAGATGTGCTGTGTGTATAGTGACATACTCCTACATGTACACTTGTATTTACAACTAATGTGTGGGTGGTGCATGTTGGCACATTGGGGTGTTAGCATCCAACATGCAACAGACATATGTGTGAAAGTCAAGGAGGGATATGTGTGCCATGGTTGATGTTGAGAATGACAATTGTCTTATTCTAAACAGTGTTGGTACTTTGAGCTGTGTTCAGCTGATGATGCCAGGGCTTGCCCTGTGATGTGATGTACTTACTTTGGTATGTGCAGTCGGTGCAGGTGACTGATGTTGTTCTCTTACTTCCTATTCCTATCCAGATACATCCACGGCCACGGCCACAGGAGGGAACAGCTCCACGGACCAGGAGGAGCTACATAGACTTACAGGGACAGAAGGAAAGGAGTCGGGTGTCCCAGTGGCACGGATGGCGAGTGGAGCCACACAGAGGAGTCGTCAGCACCATCCCCCCCAGCTGAGGGCCACAGCAGCTCTGAGGATGACTCCCTTGTGGAGGCGGGTGTCAGTAGCCACCAAACCCCAGCTATTGAGGCTGTCCCCACCACCGCCACCACCACCACCACCACCCTCCCATCGGCTCCCATCCCAGAGGTCCCTGTGGGCTCCCGTGTTCGTGAGCATGTCTCCTTCGTGCCCGGCACCGCACTCCCTGCCCCTGTGTCCCCTGCTGCCCTGAGTGAGGAGTATGTGGAGTTCGACAGATCCATGTAGGGCAGACGTCAATGCTGAAGGTCCTCCATGCACACACAGGTCTGTTGACACAACTGGTGTCATTCATGGAGGGCATTTCCTCGGGCATGTCTGCCCTACAGAGGACCATTCAGTCCGTGGCCTCCTCCCTGACGGCAGCAGTGTCCCTCCTCCAACAGTCCCGCACCCCTCCTACCCCTGCACCACCCACGATTCCTAGCAGCCTACCTGTCATAAGCACACAAACACCCAAACCAAGGTCAAGACGTGCACACAAGCAAGCGCAGGGGACTGATGACACACTTACAGGGGCTGGTTTGCAGACACACACACACAGTCATCCACAACCACTCCACAGTCCTCCGAGACCTCTCCCTCCCAGCCTACTTCCCTTGCATCACCTACAACCCCATCTCCCCAGAAGCTCTTCCTCTGTGACCTTGGCCTCTTCCCAACCGACCAAGCAGATCCTGATTACAAGGGGAAGAGGAAGTCCCCACACACAGATGGGAGTGCCCCTCACACTCGGACACCCTCCCCCAGGGGCAGTCAGACAGAGACCCCCCACCCGCAAGTCCCCCCGACGCCAGAAGAGCAAGACCCCTCACCACCACACAGCTCCATGGCAAAATCTCCGTCCTCCATCCCCCAGCCCACCACTCCAGAGGTTCACCCGCCACTCCCTGCCCCGGGTTCCCCCACCCACAGATACACCATCCCCAAAATGCTAAGGCCATCCCCCCTAGCACTTGCTCCTCTAGCACTTGCTCCTCCACACCTGGTCAGACGGTTAGTGCCACTGATGTGGAGACCGTGCCCCCCCTGCCCTGCCGACCTCACCTGCCCCCCATTCCGCTCCCATGGATGTAGGCACTGCATTGGAGTCCATGACCACCCCGTCTGACTTGGGCACTGCAGTGGTGACCCAATCCACTCCATCTGACCTGCCCACTGGAGTTGTGCCGGCACCCACCCCATCTGACTTGTGCCCCACAGTTGTGACAGCACCCACCACTTCAGTCAGCTCCACTGTAGTTGCAAGTGTCTCGCCTGCATCCACCACCTCTTCACTGCCTCCTTCTGCTGCGCCCTGATCCTGTCCCTGCGGTGCCTGGCCTGCCCCTATGTATGCCCCTCCAGGGGGATGACTCCGGTCCTTAGCAGTGCAGGCAAGCAAGGTGTGACAGTTGTCACTCTACTTCACTGCTTGGCATTTGGACATGGACTGGCCATTGGCCTTTTGTCTGAACAGACGTTTAACTTTTAATATGCTGAATAAAGCTTTTTTCTTTACCCCTGTGAACTTGATTTAGCTGTACATTATGTTGATGATGTTTAACATGCCCTTGCACCTGTGATGCTTGGTTTCCAATGTTGAATACTGATGTGTTGCTGTGAGGTACTCCCTGTGGTCCATGAGATATATATCCTATTCTGGTGGGTATCCATGTCATCCTTTGCAGCTACCTGGGTGTGTAAGGATCAACTATTTGTGGACATCTCTGTGAACATTTCATTTGAATGGTCACATCTGTGGCTTGCACCCCTGCACATATGATGTGCTTCCCATTGTCCAATTTGTCACTTCCACAGACTTTGTGCTCATCAACACTGGACCTACAGGTGTGGGCATCATTGGTATGGGGGCAACTGGCTCCTCTGTGCAACATGCTACACATATGTTTTGGGTATGTGCAGATGACCTAGGGGAGACTCACGTACCCAGGCTGTTGTGACCAGAGCCTTCATTGTGGGGTAACTGATGGCTGACCAAGTGTTCTGCAGACATGAGTGAGACGTGCGGGGAATATGTTTGGCACAGCTGGGCTTCCACAGGAGTTGGGACCCCTCAAGTAAGGGTGTTGTCCAGTGACATGGTCTGGGCCCATGGTGTGTGTTGTATGAGCATGTGTGTGTGTCCACATTCCTGGTCATACACAGTGTTCCCTTGATATGTTCCTGTTGTTGATGCTTGCTGAGTGGTACTGGGTTCATCCCGCTACTTTTCCAATGGGCCACCAGATGTGTGGGTGCATGACACACTACTGTTAATTGGTGTATCATCATTGGGATTTGTCAGTTCTGAGTGGTGATGATGTTGTCAGACACAGATGGGACCAAGTCAGGGTTCCCCAAGGCACCTGTTTATTCGCTAAATCATGTAGTTGTCCCTAGGTGGTACCTTTCAGTGATTGAGACATTTGTATGTGTGTGTGACTGCTCCCACTTGTCGGGTTCACAGCTGCGATGCTGGCAGGTGTCAGCATGTGTGCCTTGTGGTTCTTCTTGGCTTCTGCATTGTCCTGGGACTGTGGCAGGAATTCTGAAGGTTACGTGAGCTTTGAGGTCATGGCCATGTTCTGCATACTGTGCAGTATGTCTGTCATTCCCCAGGGTTGTAAACGGTCCTTGTGTGATGTGCCTGTGCACCTTAGTCCCTCCCAACATTCCTGTGTTTGTCATGGGTGCATCTGCAATGTCACCTGTCCATGTGGGCTTCACAGATACACATTGATGCAGTTCAGGGTGTGTGGTGTTGAGGGTGGACTGATGTAAATGTTTGCATGGATGGTCCCCTAGCTCCTGTTTGTCCATGGATGAGGGGCCATGCTGAGTGATTTGTGTATGTGTGATGTACGTTTGTGGCACAGGACACATGTCTGGGTTTGCCAGTTTGTACGACATCTGCCTTTGTCATCACAGTGGAGGTGTCATGCATGCTTGTGATCCCCAATGTCTGGTCCCTGGGGGTAGTGGTGTTGTGTGTCAGTCTCTTGCTGTGTTAGTTTGTGTTCATTCCAGCTTGTGTCACATGTGTCTGTTGTGCTCCCTCTCATCTCCCAATGCCTGATTGCCCACTGAGGGTGTCCCAATGATGGTTTACTTTTGTGTGTCACTGTGTCCACATCTGTGTCACTGTGATTCAGCCCCCCTCATGTGTTGTGTAGTTGCCTGGGGATACTATGACACACACACACACATGTTGTGTCAGATGTGATGGGTGAGGTTGCCTGTTTGGGTTTGTGCATCTGCACCAGTGCATTGGTATTGCTGTTGTGGGCCTTTGTCTGGATGGTGTTTCTGTGATTTTGCCTGCTGTCCCTGTGAGTCATATCACATCATTGTGCACATTCATCCTGGTTGTTAGGTGCCATTGCTGGCATGGAATGTGTGTTTGTGAGCTGACACCTACAGTCTACACATGTTGTTTTGATTAGTGTGTCTAATTTCGAGATGTGTGCATGCTTTGTGATGGTCAATTCTGCTCTTGTGTCATTGTACACCGTATGCATTGTCAGCCCCCATGTGTGGTGCTTGTCTGCACATGGCCGAGAGTGTGTTATGTTTTCACAGCACTGTTAGCCTCACCACATCTCTGTGGGAATGGGACACAACCACTAGTTTGCGCCAGAAATGTTTAATGTGTTGGGAGCAGAGATCATACATGCTGTTTGTTATTTGCAGCTTTGACCATGATGACACTTACCTTTTCGTCACTGTGATGAGGGGGGTTTTAGTCCCCATCACCACAATGCTCAACATCTGCTGCATTTTGGAAGCCCACACTTCACTTCTGTTCTACACAGTGAGGGGGTGTTCTTTTTACATTGCCACAGTGCTATTGTGATGCTTGCCTTGTGTATGTCACACTCATGTGTTGGTCACACATGTGCTGTTAGTTACATTGTATGTTTGAAGTCATAATCACTGTTGTGGGCATTTGTCACAGACTACACACTGTTGTCATGATGTTAGGGGGGTTGTATTTTGCTGACATACCTGATGTTGGAGTATGCTGGATGTGTTGCGCATCACCCATCCTATGGCTGGGGGTGGCAGTAGTGATGGGCAACATAAGCCCTATGGGTGGGGTTGGCAGTAGTGATGGGCAACAGGTCCCCTATGGGTGGGGGTGGCAGAAGTGATGGGCAACAGGTCCCCTATGGGTGTGGGTGGCAGGGGTGATGGGCAACATAAGCCCTATGGCTGGGGGTGGCAGTAGTGATGGGCAACAGGTCCCCTATGGGTGGGGATGGCAGTAGTGATGGGCAACAGGTCCCCTATGGGTGTGGGTGGCAGGGGAGATGGGCAACATAAGCCCTATGGCTGGGGGTGGCAGTAGTGATGGGCAACATAAGCCCTATGGGTGGGGGTGGCAGTAGTGATGGGCACCATAGTCCCTATGGGTGGGGGTGGCATTAGTGATGGGCAACAAGTCCCCTATGGGTGTGGGTGGCAGGGGTGATGGGCAACATAAGCCCTATGGCTGGGGGTGGCAGTAGTGAATCAACAGGTCCCCTATGGGTGGGGGTGGCAGTAGTGATGGGCAACAGGTCCCCTATGGGTGTGGGTAGCAGGGGTGATGGGCAACATAAGCCCTATGGCTGGGGGTGGCAGTAGTGATGGGCAACATAAGCCCTATGAGTGGGGGTGGCAGGGGTGATGGCCAACAGGTCCCCTATGGGTGGGGGTGGCAGGAGTGATGGGCAACATTGTCCCTATGGGTCGGGTGGCAGGAGTAATGGGCAACATAAGCCCTATGAGTGGGGGTGGCAGTAGTGATGGGCAACAGGTCCCCTATGGGTGTGGGTGGCAGTAGTGATGGGCAACATAAGCCCTATGGGTGGGGGTGGCAGTAGTGATGGGCAATAGGTCCCCTATGGGTGGGGGTGTTAGTGGTGCTGGCCATGCAACCCCTATGGTGGGCTGTTGTTAGTGACCAGGATGTGGATCCCCTGTATGTGTGTGCCATGTTGCAGGTACGTGTCGTTTGTTTATGTGGTAGGTGTCTGACTTACCGCCTGCACCGTCGGAGTCGGTTCCTGAGCCGGTCATAGATGTAGAGAACTGGTATGACCTGCGCGATGGGATTCATGATGTGTTTGTGTCGTACACGCTGCTTGTTGCTCCGTCACATACCCGCTGCAAGCTGGTCCGTCTCGTAGCCGTGTATTGAGTTGTGGCGCGAAACATAGCTGATATGTTTGTTTTCCGGATGCTGTGACGTCCCGTACGTGGCGAGCCGTCTGGCGCGTAGGAAGTACGCATCGTACTTGTCATGCCGGAAACTGCTATGGATACTGCTTCCGGGCGACTCGGTTCAGCGTTAGGAGTTACGGCTCGGACGGAGAATGGAACCTGAATCACAGCCTACGTGTCGGTCGTGTTTTGGCAGTTCCTCTACAGGACAGACCGCCTACGGGTACGTGTCGGTTGCACGGTAAGGCTACGGACAGCTGTCCGACCGGGTATCGGAATCGGCCCCAGAGTGGAGAGAGGCAGCCCACATAAAATTGGAAGAAAAATGATGGGAAACTGAGCATTTTCAATATCCTTACACTTAGGCCAAATTACGTAATCTCCGAGTGCCTGTGATTAGTGAATGAGTCCTTGTTTTGCTCATTTAAAGTGCTGCAGGGCCTTTGGGCCACCTTTCTGCTATATAAAACTGAAGAAAAATGATTCTTCTTGGGGGCAGGCACACGTAGGCATTAATGTATTGTCCGTAGCATTTATTTATTCTAGTGGAATAGGCCTGCATTTCAGCCACAGTATGAGTAGCTGCTCCAGTTATGTGATTGACTGTTTCTCACCTCACGTTTAAAAACGCTAACTTTTTATAAATACCTTCCAAGTAATCTCATAAACTAAGGGGAAATGCATCTGGATGTTAAACAGATAAACATTCTTGAACTTTGATGGCAAGCTTATCATATTCTAGCATGATGTTTGCTGAATGATTTACATTCCACCTATGATCAAAACTTGTGCACAGGCTATTAGAGTCAGCATAAACTTGACTTGTCTCTCAGTTAATGTCTTGTCACATCCACTTTTTTCCCTGGTGCTCCTTCTGCTATGTTGCTATATACATTTATACATATATGAAAACTGAAAGCAGTGCAGAAACACTAGTAAGCGAGCCACCCATTCCAAGTCATACTGTTTACATTGTGAGGCTGTTATCCTGCAGGTGCTCATCTTAGAACATCATGCACTTTTTTGCTATTTCACCAAGAAACCACTACAAAAACATAATTGATGTGTGACATTCAGGGCTGGAATTAGAAAACATTTATGCAAAGAACACATAAATTGAAAGTCAAGGGTGTCAACAGGAAGGAGGTGCAGTCAAAGGGAACGGAGTCATAAAAACCAGAGTCTTGTTGTCAACTTATACATTAACTTTTTTTAACTCTGCTGTAAAGAAATTGGCAACAAGAACAAATGTGACAGTAAATTTGTTGAGCTTAATAGGTCACAAAGGTTGCATTATAAAATATCTTATAGGTTCAGGCTACTTTTGCAGAGATATTTAGGTGCCCAGCAAATCTCAGGCAAAATAACGGTAAGACAACTCTGGAGGTTAATGCAGTTGCTGGAGGGATCTGATAGTTGTCTAATTACAGTTTTGACTCATAATGTTGCATAGATAGTTAGTGTGTCGCCTGCAAAGCACATTGGGTAACATTTTGATCAGAGATTTTTATTGTATGTGGACCGGTGTTTTGGTTTTTCCTTTGACAACGATGCTTTTATTATTTGCAGTTCACATATTGCAATATTTTTAATACAGCACAGTGAGCAATGAACCAGCATCAACAAGCTGCTTGCAAACTTCAAGTCAGCGGTTTAGAACCTTATTGTTTTCTTTCTCAATTTTTCATATAAGGTTGCTGAAAATGGTTTCTTTGCATAGTAATAAAGTCTTAGAACTACAGACAACCCGAAGCACTGTGTTACATTTCAAATCCTGACTTTGGTTCTCTCAGATATGCATTCTTAATACACAATGCCTACATTCTTACAGTACATGTAAATAGCTTATATTCAAGGGGTAAACAAAGTCAAAATCTGCCTCAAATGTTTTTCTCAAGTACTTGACTTGTAAAGTGATAAGCTGTGTGCCTATGTTTCTCCTCCATTGAATCAGCATCTAGGTATTAGGCTGCAGGTGGCTCCCAGCCCGGATTATTCTTTAACAAAAGGAGTGCTGATGGCCCTTTATTAGAGGCTTTGTTTTGGGCCTAACTGGAATTGTAGACGAGAAAGCCCCTTCACGGTCTGCAGATTCCTACACGGAAAGGAAAGCAGACAACCTGCGGACGCTGCTCATTGTGTCCCAGTGTCGACAAATTACATAGAAATATTTCAGCATATTTCACTGGGTCCAGGCAGGATCCCAGTTGTGGCTTAATAATAGCTGTCTCATTCTTCTGACTGCTTAGAACAACGCTGCCGCCCAATAACAGTTTATAATTGTACAACCTTCGGAGTCCTGTTCTTTTTTAATCTGGGATTTAGGTGCCATAAGAGTAAACAACTCATGCCATGATGTTTTTTAATCTATATTGAAAAACTGTGTCTAGATCCTATTAAATAAAGCTCTATGTGTGAAATGCTCTTATTTTCGCTCTTCTTGTAATCAAATGTTGGAGTGGTAATTGCCACAGATGTATATTGCTGAGCGCAGCGTTCCCAAGCATATTCAGGTCCTTGGTGCACATATTCTTGACTGCAGCGCACAGAGATCTTGCACAGCCGCACACAGGGGGAAAAATATAGAGGGAACATTGGTAGTCACGCTCTCAATGTACAAGTGTTGCAAACTCTGTGGTTTTTTAATCCAGTAATGTTCATGGGATTTCAGCGCTGTTCTATAATATAGCTCTTGCTCTGGTGTATTTACACCACCCATAGAGTAGGGCAATGTAAGGATGTTCCACTTAACTCTAGGTTGCTTCCCCGCCCCAGCAAGTTTTATTAATATTGTGCGGAGGACATTGAATTTATGCCTAGGAGAAGCATCAGGATGTTTTGAAACAAGAATAAAAATCTAGGAAGCACTATCATTTTCATAAGGGACATACGACCTATCAGTGATAGTGGCAGACGGATCCAACGAGCAACATCTTCTTCCAGCTCGTAGATAGTCTTTCCGTAATTGTCAGAGAGAACTAATTCAGAGACAGTGTGCACTTGTTTGCCTAAATAACGTACAGGATCAGTGGTCCATTCCAAAGGGAAGTTCTCTGCATCTTGGGAGACTGCAGAGGCTTTAACCTCAGGATTAATATGCTGTATGGCCCCAAATACAGTTTCCAGGTTATATGTTAAACTGCGCCCTGGGACAAAGCTGGCCTGTACTGGTCCCACCAGCAACAGAACCAACAGGGCAAGTCAGTTAGCAAAAATGTTGTAGAAAATTTGTGTGTACACATTCAGAAGTGACAAGGGTCTGTAGGAAGAACATTCATTTGGAGGCTTGCCTGGTTGCAGCAGAGTGACTATCAGAGCCTCTCTCATGAAGAGGGGCATCACATCTGCTTCAACCATTTCTTCGTACAGAGTGACTAAATGTGGTATGAACAACTCCTTAAATGCTTTGTAGAAGGTCACTGTAAGTCCATCTGTGCCAGGAGTGCCGCCATCACACATTACATTAAGTGCACTGTGAATCTCTTTAGGATAGAGAGGAGCCATAAGGTACTTGCTGTATGGATTGGTGAGCCATGACATTTGGATATGTTCCAAGTAGTCTTTTATGGCCTCTTCGTTTGGGACCACCCTGAAGCTATACAACTCTGTGTAATATCTGCTAAATCTATCATCAATCAATGAAGTCTCGTGTAACAAGCAGTCATCCTCACCCCGTATCTCCACTTTTGAGCTGGTCTCCCTTTTGTGGCGTTGCAATGCAGCCAGAACTGACGCGGTACGTTCAACCTCACCATACGTTCAAGCTATAGCATACTTGCCCATATGTTTCACTTCACTATCTACGACTTCCTGATATTCCTCAAGATACTTTTTAATGTCCTCAAGCACTTGTGCATCACCCCCTTGTTGATGAATTGGTTCCAGGTGAACCAGCCTTTTCTCTAGGGCCGCCAGCCTGTCTCTTAAAGAGAGGAGTACTCCTACGTGCTTCGAAATGGTGACCCCTCTAATAAACACCTTGAACGTCTCTTAAACTGTGGAAAAGTGGGCCACTGAGCCAATATAATCCCTGAAAAACTCTTCGATTGAGGAGGCTAACTCTGCTTTAAAGACTGGGTCTAATAGGGAGAATGGGGGAAACCTCAACGTAAAGGGTGCACTCTTCTTAGAAGGTAGTTTAATGTCCAAAAGCACAGGAGAGTGATCCGAGTACGTGTGGGGAAGCGGATCACAAGCGACAACCAGAGAAAAGAGCGACCTGGAGAGCAACAAGTAATTAATTCCGGTGTGTATGTCATAAGTGGCGGAATAGTGGGAGAACCCTGCAGTGTTAGAGGAGCGCATGTGCCATAGATCTAGTAAATCCAGTTGCTCAATGATGTCTACTATTGCCCTATCAGCAGCAGAGGGTCATCGAGGGGGGCCTTTGGAGCGGTCCTTGGACGGGTCAAAGACACATTTGAAATCGCCTCCACAGATTTGTGGAAGGTCAGACCCTTTAAACAGTTGGGAAGATAGTGTCTGGTAAAAAAGTGGGTCGTCATGATTAGGGCCATAAACGTTGACTAGATTAACATTTAATTCGTCATTATGGCCCCTGGAGATAGCAAATCTACCATTCAGGTCTGTGTCTAATTCTTCCAGGGTAATGCTAGATCTTGAATTCACCCACGTGAGGACACCTATGTCATGAAAAGTGAACCCCGCAGCACTATAATGACCTTACAAATGTCTGTGTGTAAGCATGCTACTATTAGGAGTTAAATGTGTTTCCTGAATTAATGCAACATCTACGTGGTGCAGTTTAAAAAAGGAACTACTTTGTGTAATTCCCTAAAATCATTTAAGCCCTGTATATTCGAGGTCAGGAATCGGACTCTGTTGTACATATAATGAGTTGCTTCGTTAGAAGCCATACTATCTGTTATGGCTCAACACTCTCCCACCACCCTCACTGCACCGCCAGCCAGCTCTGAGCAATTTGCACATTTGTCATATTAAATATAAGTTTACTAACAAAAACACACCCACCCACGCTATGCAGCCCCCAACTTAGCATAGTCGAAAATATACCCACCCTTTTGTGACTAAGCATTTCCAAAATCTTAACAACTACAAACAACAGTTTCATCATTATATTGCGAGTAACATGCAGGTGCGGATGTTACCAGCAATGAACTGCCTCTATTAGCCGGCTATAACTTCTATATAAGTCTAATACACTTCCAAGCCAGAACATTATGACATAGTTATATGTAACCCAAAGGGTTATACCTGAAGACAACCTTGAAGCCAACATCAGAACATGGTTATCGCAAACCAATAGCCAGAAGAGATAAGAGAAATCACAATAGAATCTAACTATAGCAATGTCTGTCAGATGATTTTTAAGTACAATGAGGCATTTTAGAACAGTGCTTTAAGCAAACCAGCAGAGGCCCTTTAATTGACATCAAGAACCAAAGACTTCTCCCCTTTAAACATGAATGCTATACTACCTTACTGGTCTGTATCTCTAGGGCTATAGGCTCGACCAATCAAGAGCACAGGCAATTGCCTCTGATATCATTGCCTTAGGGATCATTGGTGCAGTTCAGTTGGCAGGGTGTCTAGATAAGAAGGAGAGTTTCTAGATGCCTTTCAAGGCCTTTCACATTCCCTTTTCTTCAGGAATTGTAGTGCTTGCCTCAGATCCGTGAATATATTTACTTTGCCATCAACTTGGATGCGTAAATTAGCCGGCTATTTCATGTTATAGTCCAAATTTAGATCATGGAGTTTCTGGCGTCGGGCCTCTTGAACCTGCTGCGTAAAGTCTAGGTAAATAGAAATGTCCATACCTTCGAATTGCAGCATTTGTAGTTCTCTAGCCCTACAGAGAGCAGCATCTCGATCCCTATAATTAAGCAGCCTGGCTATGATGGGTCTCAGGGGGCGAACCCACAGCAGGCCTGGGGGCTAGCGATCGATATACTCGCTCCACTATGAACACATTTGAGAATATGTCTTTGCCAATCAGAGTAACCAGCAGGTGCTCAACTACGAGTGCCATGTTCGGAATATTGGACGATTTCGCATTTCCAACTAACCTGATATTATTGCGCCTAGAGCGCGCCTCCAAATCCTCAGCCTTGGCTTGTACGATGTGTAATATTTTATCCATTCTCGTGTGAGGGAGAGAACTAGTGGTTAAAGCGCCTTCCATATCCGAGACCCTTTTTCTACTGAGTTGAGTCTTTCTGTGTGCTTGTCTAAGTGTTCCGACATTTTGTCGCTTCGAAATGATAGTGCATCGATCGTACAGTCGATTTTGGTCAGACTACGCTGCATCGCTGCTAGGATTTGTTTTAGGTCGGGGTCTCCTGAAGGGTCACCAGTCTCTGAACCAGACTCAGAGACGTTCTTGTCCATACCTTGCTGTGTGGGCGTCTTGCGAGGTTCAAAGTGGAGTTTGGACTGGGATTTGTCCATTCTCCCCATATTGAGAACAACCTGTGTACTCTACTTGCAGGATGCCACCAAGGCTTGTAAGAAAGGGATGGCTCAAGACCTCCTCATCTGAGATTCACAATAGAAGCCCTTCCGGGTGGAGCAACTCGTTACACTCCTGTGGGAGAGTAACACTGTAGTGGAGTAATATTCCTGAGTTAAAGCCCTGAGAGATTCAGTGGAACTGAGGGGGACTGAAGTACTCCGTGCAATGTGCCCAATAGATACTTTGTGAGTGACCCTGCCCCACCCTACCGTACAAGCACCCCTCTAGTGCAAGAGCAGGCACAGTCCGCCCAGTTCCAACCACAGTGCCCAGCTCCTGAAGAGGTTAGTGATGCCTTCTACTTGTTTTAGAACTGACTTTTAGTGCGCTAGATTTGACTGTGCAGTTGCAGTATGGGGGAGGGAAAGACAACCTCCACATGCAAATCAAAAAGTCCAGGCTCCTCTTTATCCTTCCTTCGCTTGCAGCTCTTCTGCCCCGAGCCTCACGCGTTACTCCAGTGGGCATACCAGTCAGGTCTTCAGCATTAAACTCCTTATCAATGTAGGCCCAGGCAAGGTGAGCGTGTCAAGGTGAAACCAGCTCTGTTCGAGCCTCCGTGCAGCAGGGGAATCCTTGGAGGCGCTCTCATGTAATTCAGGCAGGAGAGGGCACCGCAGCGCTCAGTCCGCGCACCGCCTTAGATAGTACTCACAGCGGGACCACAATGTTCACTCCAGGTAGTAGAAAGCAGACGCTGCTGCCACCCGGGTAGAGGTGCGCGCTGATGGGACTAGCGTCCCCTACCCTGTCCGCCGCTGTAGATCCCACCAGGCCACAGCCAATCAGAGTGGTTCCTGGTCCACCTCAGCAGGAGACGGGCCCGATCCGTATCTGCGCTTTCACGGCAAGTGCAGCTCTCCCGGAGGGACGGAGCTCAATGGATTAGCCTCCCAAGGCAATCCCGCAGTTCACAAGTATCTTGAGCTGCAAAACTCCGGTCAGCTCCGCCTCCCATCGATCAGTGCATGCTGCACCAGGGTATGAGAGCGGAGCTCTGTTTCGTGTCTTCTGGGACTCCAGAGTGGCAGGAAAGCAGGAACTCATCTGCTATTTTACCATCTGAGTGTTCCGAGGGAGGAATCAATGGCCAGTTAACTGCTGGGAAGTAGGATTCGGCAGGATAGTGTGCCAGACTTGTGGAGCTCCTCTAAGACGCGGTCATCTTGGAGCCAGGCAAGCTCCGTCCCCCAATTCTTGCTATGATCTCTTCTTAGCTGTCTGCCAGGATCTTGTAACAAAGAAAATCATTAAACATTACATACATTGATATATATAAATAGATATCCATATAGGAGCATTGATGGCCTGTGGATGATCTCTGTCCTGCCAATGGTCTCTCTGACTGTCATTTACACTCTGCTTCCATCCATGACAGTGTTCTCCATGGGGTAATGGTTCAGTTCACATAGGTGTTCAACCTCTTGAAAATGAGTATCCTTCAGTGTCAGGGCTAGTTGGCCTTTAGTTTTCGATTTTTTCATTTTACAGTTCCCTTATCATTTCTTTGATTCTCCTCTTTTTATTTAAATATTGCTTAAGACGATACTACAGCTCTCAAGGCAGTGCTAACCAGTCACTTGCTTGCGCTCATTTAATCTACAGTGCACCGCATCCCATGTGGGGGCTTCCTCCAAACCATGAGACCATGATGGAATGCTGCTGACCATAGTGTATCATATATTTTACAATTACAAGATGGCACACATGCTTGTTTTATATTTTGCTGCCATGCTGGAACTTTAAAACAATGACAGACTATTTTCAACACTTCTGTAAGAAGGAAATCCGCTACTATGGTTCATTTTGTTATCGCAAGCTTATGACTGCAGAATTTATTAAGAATCAGGCTTTCATTTTTCTACTTGCATTGTTTTAATTTTGTGTGCATATGCTGTTGATTTAATTTTGTTTTTTATTGTGATTGTGCATGAGGAGGAATACAAGAAAGAGTGAGTGAATGGAGGAATGGATGCATGAGTGGAAAGAATAGTGACAGAGTACATGTATGATGACCTATTGAGTGCCTAAACCCTTACTGACACAAGAGGCACCTTAATTCATAAGCCAGACCTATTGGTATTGCCAGTTATTATTCTATATACTCAGGGACATCTTAAGGATTTGGGGGGCCCTGAGCCAAACATATTTTACGGGCCCCTTTTTTGGAACTGGCTTGAATTTATGATCCAATTTCAGCTTTTTCATGCCCTCTTTGCCCAGATCACTGACCGTGTACTGGCACACTTGTTCAAATTCTAAATATGTTTATATCTAATATTCAGGGATAGTGATGTGTGTTGTCAATATTGTAAAACAGCAGTGGGTCCCAAAAATTACTGCAAATAATCTCTGTGACACATTCTCATTTTACATATCATGTCCTGTTTTGACCTAAAAAAGCAGTTTTTTATGGATGTTGCATGAAACATAAAAGCATTTCCCTGAAAAATGTCTGTAATAGACTCTCACACATCACCCACATTAAAAATAAATTAAAGGAAAACGATATATAAAACAATCTGCAGAAGAATTATTCTAGGTCATCAGGGCAAGGCTCTCTGCAGACCTGAGCTAGCACTATAGGGGGCCCCCTGAAAGGCTGAGGCCCTGGGCCAAAGCCCACTTTGCCCATTCCTTAAAACTTCTCTTTATATGCTTAACTTACAAATACCAATAACAGAAATCCTAGCAATCCTTCTGTCTATACAATTGTGACTGCTTTCAAATCACACTGATGCAGTGGAATAAACATACTCTTAAACTGGACCAGTTTCTAAAAGTGCCTCTTGGGTAATTCACTGCTGTCGTTATAGGGTTATGCGCAGGTAAGTGACAGTGGTTTTTCTTTCATTTGACTAACATGTTAACAAGTTAGTTTGATTTGGTTCTTACCTTGTCCCCACAAGTCTTCACACTGGGCCTTGAGCGTAGGACACTGTCCCATATGACAATATCCTTCTCCTTTCATACAGGGGAAGCCACTGGCTCGGAAACGGTCGCTCGTGCAGGCAGCAGATTCGCCATCACAGAAATCAGGCAGGTCACATTCATCTTTACTCGGCCGGCACACCACACCCATTTCTTTAAACTGCGTGAGAAAATCAAATGAAAACAGTCAATACATATATTTCCATTAAAAGAACCAGTTTTCCAATAAATGCCTTTTTTGTTACTGTTAGAAATGGGGGTCTCTATTTGGCAAGGGCATGCACCTTTGTCCAAATGGGGACCCTTCTTCCTAGTCAGTATAAGGGAGTTACACTCCTAAAATAACCCATGCTCATCCCCTTGGTAGCTTGGCACGAGCAGTCAGGCTTATCTTAGAGGCAGTGTGTAAAGCATTTGCACATAACCAACAGAAATACAGTGTAAGTACTACAAACGGACACCACACCAGTTTAGAAAAATATCCAATATTTTTATATACGTAAAACAAGACCAATACGATAAAAATCCACGGTACAGTACTTTAAAAATCTTCAGTTATCACAGTATCCTTGAAAAACAGTTCCTGGATGTCGATAGCTCCGTCCGGGGTTATCACGGCATCGTGAACAAACAAATCCAAACAGTTCTGGCTCACCACGGCGTCGCGGGTCAGCAAAGGTGTCGGTAAGACCTGCAATCAGTACCTTTCAGAAATGCAGGTCGTCGATGACCTCTCTTTGTCACACGTGTTGCAGATCGATCTCCTCTCTGATGGAGTCAGGAGCGCTGGCGTCGACAGGCAACGGGTGCTGCAGTGCGAAGTGGAGCAGTGCGGCGTGCAATGCCCTCAGGTCGCGGTGCGAGCTGCGGCTTGGTGGCGGCGTCAGATGGCATCATCGGTGAGACCAGGGTCGTGGTGTGAGATGAAGGCGGTGCTCGTCACGGTGCTGGCAGGTCACGGTGTAGCAGCGTCGTTGCTGAAGCGCTGTTGTCGGGTGTCGAACTGGAGTCGATGGCACCGGCGTCGGTAGGCCAAGGCTGCGGTGCGGGATGAGGGTGGTGCATTGTGTAACTTTACGAGCAGTGCCCTCGAACCATGGTGCAAGCAGCAGCGTCGAGTCTGGCGTGGAGCGGCATTGTCGGGGATACCAAGGCTTCGTCGTGAAGCGAGGCGGTGCGGAGTGCGGTGCCCACAGGTCACGGTGCGAGCAGCGGCTCGGTGGCGGCATCAGCAGGCATCGTCGGTGAGACCAGGGTTGTGGTGCGGCGTTGCAGCGGTGTTCTTTGCGGTGCCAAAGCTTCGGCGTGAAGCGAGGTGCTGCAGAGTGCAGTGCCCACAGGTCGCGGTGCAAGCAGCGGCTCAGTGGTGGCGTCGACAGGCGTCGCCGGTGAGACCAAGGTTGCGGGGGCGGCGGTGCCCTCTGCGGTGCATTCAGGACACATGGTCGGCTGCGGCGTCATGGACGGTGTCGGGCTTGAAGTCTTTGCTGTTCCTGAGACTTCTTGAACAGGGGGCAAGCTCTACCTCAAACCCTTGGAGAAACTCACAAAAGGAGATTGCAGAAAGTTCAGTCCAGTCATTTCACTGCTCAAGACAGAAGCAGCCACTGCAGGCCAACACAGCAAAGCACACAGCAAAGACGTAGTTCCTCCTCACAGCTTCTCCAGCTCTTCTTCTTGGCAGTCTTCTTGATCCAAAAGAGTTCTTTGAAGTCTTTTTTATCCCTGAGACTTCCAAGAGGAGGCAAGCTCTACTTCAAGCCCTTGGAGAAAACTCTAACAGGAGGATGATGAAAGCACAGTCCAGTCCTTTCCCTACCCAAGACAGAAGCAACCACTGCAGGCCAACCCCACAACACGCAGCATAGGGGCAGTACTCCTCCTCCAGCTTTCCCGGTCCTTCTTCCTTAGTTCAAAAGTAATCTAAATTTCTGGGGTCTGGGCCCCAAAATTTATACCATCAAATCCTTTGTCCTCTGAAGGCAGAGAGTCCTGTACCTAGTTCAAACAAGTTCTGGGTGCGATCTGTATAACAAATCCTCTGTAAATGACAGACTGTTGATAGTTTCCGTCTATTACGAGGATAAGACCTCACCTCCCCAGACGGCTCTCTGTACCGCCAAGAGGAACCGACGGATAGGGCGGTGCCTCCTTTTTCCTGAGCCGTGGCCAGGTGAGGTCTTATCCTCGTAATAGACGGAAACTATCAACAGTCCGTCATTTACAGAAGATGTGTTATGCACTCCTGATTACAGGTGAAGAGGATGTATTTGTTCCAACCTTTTATACACTATATTTGTTTTATACACATTTCACTTTTTTGCAGTAGCAACAATTCTGTGGTCCTGAAGGAGACATAGGACAATATGTCCGATCTTGCTGAAACATGTTGATCAATAAAGTTTTATTTCTCTCATCGGTCAATTTTAATTGACTTTTTGCACTTAACTTAGTATTCCAATCTGAATCTATTACTCAATAGCGTGCAGTATCGCTATAATTAGTATACCTATATATATATAAAAAAATATCTGCGAGCTCCCCTTTCTCTTATAAAGGGTCGCAGCCTTTAGTGCCACTAGTGTGACACTAGGAGGGGACCCAGATGATAAAGCATGTCACCATCTGTGAGTGATGGTAATCCGTCCTAACATAGGATATTTCCTTCTATAGTCTGCAAGAGGTGTATAGGTTAATGTATGGTTTTGAGGTCTTTTCGGTTCCACTTGCCTGCATAGAACCGTGGATATTGTATTTGTGTATTTCGCTTATGATTGGGGAGCATATCCACGCTAGGTCTTTAAATATTCCCTAGGACCCTTCATACATTTGAGCGTTTTCTGAACCCTTCTCCTCGCCCGTGAACCCCATCTGTGCAGCATCTAAACTTACTTTGCTCACAGATGTGTCCCAACAGGCCGACAGGACCCACATGGCAAACACAGTGGTGTGGCCCAGTCCACCCCCGGGGTGTGACTCCTGTCCCCCTCCCAGGGGCATCCGTGTCCACCAGGACAGCAAGCCACAGTGGCTACCGACAGTTGTCAGTGTCGAGACCCAGGCCCTATGCCTCTCAGGGCTCTTTATTCTCTGCGGCATCAGAGAGTGGGGGCAGTAGCCGCGTATGCCTGGCACACTTTGCCCACTCTCCCTTTTGTCAGGTCAGGGATGACATCCTGGCACTGACCCACCAGCCCAGGGTCTGTACCCTGAGGCTGGACAGGAGACTGGGGTGGCCTCTCCCACATCCTGTCCTCCTCCCTGGGGCTCTGTACCCTCCCACATGGAGCAGTACCCCCTTCCAGAATTGTCAGGTCACCTGTGGCAGGTGTCTGCACAAATCCCCCACCAGTTCAGGGGTGCTATTCTGAAACTGGAACACCAGCCCAGGGCCTGTACCCTACAGCTGAACAAGGGACTGGGGTGGACTCTCCCGCACCCGGTCCTCCTCCTTGGGGCTCTGTACCCTCCCACCTGGAGCGGTACCCCCTTCCAGAATTGTCAGGTCACCTGTGGCAGGTGTTCTGCACAATTCGCCCACCAGTTCAGGACCTCACTCCAGCAACTGGTCTCCCAACCTAGGGTCTAAACCCTCAAGTTGAACTGGGGTTAGATGCGAGGACTTCCTTTCTCTGCACCCCCTTCCAGAGTTCTGCACCCTCCCACCTGAAGTTGTACCCCTAGAAGACAAACCGGTCAGGACACTGCTTACAGTCGTCCTTCCCTCCAGGTCAGGCAGGACCTGAACCTGGCTTCCCAACCCAGGGACTAGACCCTGCAGCTGAGCACCTGCCTGGCGCACCAGGACTTCCTTGGGAGCACGCATGCCCTCCTGGGGGTAACACATAACTCATGTGTTGAGTGACAGTCTGCCTGGCACAGATCTCCTGACCTCTGTCCATCTGACAGAGCGCGAAGATCCTCCAGGAGAGAAGTGGTGTCACCATGGTCACTGCTAGAGGGCTCAGCCCTTCTGGCTGGACCCTGACCCACTGGTTCTCCCAATGGGGAACGCATCCCCCTCTCACCCTTCCATCTGGACTTCTGCACCCTCCCAACTGGAGCGGTGTTGCCAGACACCCGAACCGGTGGGATGCTCGTTACAGCAGCCCCCCCCAGTTCCCCAGACACTAGGGGATCCTCCTCAATGGGTGGCCTTCCAGTACAGCCTAGGCTCCCCACCTGGTGTTCCCTCATGGAACCACCCAAGCTCTGGACCGGGTTTCAGGCACCTTGGGCCGCAGCCCACTCCCTCTCCTTCTCTGCGGAGACAGGACGTGAGCCCCTACATCCTTCCCATGACACCGGAACTTTTCTGGGCTACCATAAACCTTTCCCACCACCCACGGTTGGGAAATACATAAGCCACTTACTTCTGGGTCACCCCCAGATGCTTCTCCAGACCCTCTGGAATCCATGAAAAGGTCTGCCACCAGTGCAAGCTCCCTGGCGTCAGAGAACTCACACTCCACTGGGTGTTGAGATAGCTCTGGAAAACAGGGACTTACAATATGCTCTCCAACAATTGAATCACACAGCCCTACACAGGTGTTAACCAAACTACCCTTCACCCAACCATCCAGTGCCTTAGAAAAGTACCCCACCTCATTCTCACAAGACTGGTGAGAAAGTGTCTGACTGTTGCTGTATCTCAACCCATACTCTTCTGGCTGGTCTCCATACTCACTTACCAGGGCTTCTATCATGGAGGAACCCCTCTCCATGCACCTCTCATCTAGAGTCAGTAGAGTGTCCCTCCCACTACCAGGAATATGATCTCCTGTGCCAGTTCCCCAATCCACCTCAGGGACACTGCGTACCACTGGAGTAACCTCACAATCCTGAACCCCCTGGTGTATGTCAGCCCCCTCCTTGAAGCAGGGCCCCAAATCTGTGTGTGCGTGTACCTCTCCCTCAGTACTAGACACTACATTTTTGCTGCCACCATCTGTGCTGGACAAAGCCCTACCGGCTTCCCAATCCAGCTCTCTCATTTTAAGCTCATGATCCAAGATCATCTTCTTTTCCTCCATGGCTATTCTTTTGTCTTCCATTTTTGTCTCCATCCGGAGCTTTTCCAAGTCAAACTTCCTTTCTTCCCGCCTGTCCTCCAGCTCCTCTGGGGACAAGCCACTGCTGCGTGGCCTGGAGGGTTCCCTCCCTCCCAAAAGCACATCCACCCTAAAAATAGGCTCCTCCGCCTCTCCACTGAGATCACCAGATTGCCCACTGGCATGTCTGGCTGCTACCCATGCCCTCAGCGCCTTTTGTAGCTCATCCTTCCTGGAGAGGCCTCTGAGTCTGACCTGGACTTCCAGGTTTTTGCAAATCCCTTTCAATTCCTTTACGTTGTAGGATTCCAACCTATCCTCCTCAAAGGCAATTTCCATTGATGCAATTGATGATACTCTAGATTCAGGAATGGTGAAGTAGCAAGTTCAAACTGGCAAGATCAAAAATAGGCCAGACAGAAAAAGAACCAGTATGTGGCACGTAATGGTCTGCGATATGGTAGTAGTGCACACCTGTAAGACCCGGCCTTGTGGCATGGCCATCCCTGACCCTAGCCACACCCCCTGACCCGTACACATCATTCAGTCCCCAGTACACGGCCTAGCCGGTCCTGCCCACCAGGACCCACACACACCCGACCCGGACTTCCCTGTCCGTGCCCTCCATCTTCCCAGCACCACCGGGCCCGCGTGCCCACTTCCTGCACCTACGATGGCCGCCCGGCCCCAGCACAACCCCGGCCTAGAGGCGCCACCCCGGCTGGGGAACATCGCGCTCCCATAGAGTGAGAGAGGGAGGAGCAGTTTCCATCACACCTCTGACCTCCCCTCGGGAGATGGGTTTCGATCGGCCCTCTGGCCTCCCGAAGGGCTGGCTCCACGCCTGCTGGGTGTCTGGGACTCCTCCCGACCCGACCCTGAAAGGATCAAAGGACGACATGGCAGGAAGCTCCAACGAGCGACCCCCAGGTGCTAAGACCCCTGCCTACACAGACTCCGGACATCAAAGAGGAGCTGACCTATATCAAGGGGTGCTCTGTGGCTATCTGGCAGATTCGACTCTGGAACGACGAGAGCCTTGCTGACGTGGTCGCGGCTCCCTTGCAACCTTGGAACACCCGAGCCCTGCTGAGTGACTCGCGGCTCCCCTGAAGATCGTAAGACCTCCGAACTTGTGCTGAGCCCTGCTGAATGACTCGCGGCTCTCCTGAAGATCGTAAGACCTCCGAACTTGTGCTGAGCCCTGCTGAGTGACTCGCGGCTCCCCTGCAGATCCTAAGACCTCCGAACTTGTGCTGAGCCCTGCTGAGTGACTCGCGGCTCCCCTGAAGATCGTAAGACCTCCGAACTTGTGCTTGAGCCCCGCTGAGTGACTCGCGGCTCCTAAAGACTCCTCTGGTCCGGCTGGACCGCAGCGTATCCCCCGGCTCGAGGATTGTGAGCTGTGCGTTGGGTACGCCCCTGCATCTATCCGGATCCCCCAAAGACTGTCCCGCTAACCCCTTCC
Organism: Triturus cristatus; assembly: GCF_964204655.1. Classification (NCBI taxonomy): domain Eukaryota; kingdom Metazoa; phylum Chordata; class Amphibia; order Caudata; family Salamandridae; genus Triturus; species Triturus cristatus. The sequence continues at coordinate 521,669,661 of NC_140594.1, forward strand.
CTACCGAGACTCTCTGAGCCCGAGCTCTATTTTGTACATATCTACCTTGGTGATCATAAAGATCTGACGAAACTGAATAGATAAAGATCTGTTCCCAAGAACCTACCGTGTGGTGTCTCTTTGTCGTGTGGTGCCGTGTGTGCGATCCTAGATACGAGACTCTTCCCCCTGAGGAGTCTCCCGCCAGTGCCCGGCTACGATACCCCGAGGGTAGGCCTCAGAGTGTTCAGGTAACCTCCCTGACTCCCCTGGGGTCGCCTTCTAACATTGGTGGCAAGCGACGGGATTCGGGCTCATCATCTAGAGATCGTACCATAAGCAGCGGACGCACCACCGGCAAAAACGGCAGAAGAAAACGCCATGAGCCTCACAGAAACCAACGCGAGTGCTGTGTTCCAGGCGGAACAACTGGAAGAGTACACGCACAAAGAACTGAAGCAATTCTGCAAAGAACTAAAGATCGCTACCACTGGTCTCAACACCAAAGAAGATGTGCAGAAGGCACTGAAAGCTTGGGTGGAATCCGGAGCCCCCCGCCCAGAAGGAGCGGTGGAGCTCCACGACGAAGCTGGACTCTCCCCAAGAGAAAGCAGCAGCAACCAGGTACGAAGCTTCGTACCAGACGGGGGTCTATCCCCGGAGGAACTCGCAGACAGAGAGAGAAGTCGCAATCACAAACTCGAACTGGCCAAACTAAAAATTGAGGGCGAGTTGATATTAGCTGAGAAAAAGCTAGTAGTGGAACAGATGCGAGTACAAGGCGAACTAGAAGAGAAGAAACTCCAACGAGAGCACGAAGGACGAAAACTTCAACTGGAGCACGAACGAAGCTTGAAAGAAATCGAGCTCAAGTCAAGGAGCGAAGAAAATCGACCCCCGGAGAACCGGGGGGCGCCACCACAGGCGGAACAGAAGGTCCACATCCCCAAAGATGTGGTCAAGGAATATTACAAGAACGATGACATCCAACAATGGTTCAAGGCCTACGAGGTCGCCATGACCTCACACCGAGTCCCGCAGAAAGATTGGGGGGCCGGGTTGTGGGGACGATTTTTGAGCGAGGGGAGACACCCTGCTCGACCTCCCATCCTCCATGCAGACCTCCTACAGTCACATGAAGGAGGCCCTCCTCACAAGGTACGGCCTCACCCCGGAGATGTACCGCCAGCGGTTCCGGGACTGCAAGAAGATCCCCGGTACCACGTGGGTGGAGTATGTGAACTTTTTCAGCCGTGCATTCGACGGGTGGATTAAGGGCAGCAAAGTCACCACCCTGGACGAACTAACCGACCTCATGTTATGGGAACATCTGGCGGCGAACTGCTTTGTGGAGCTACGCCAGCATCTGCTCGACAGCAAGCTCACGGATCCGAGGAAGCTGGCTGTCGAGGCGGATCGCTGGACCAACACCCGGGTCTCCCGGGGCCCTGTAGGAGAATACCCCCAAGCCAGTCAGGGACCACCTCGCCAGAGAGGGGGGGAACCAGGGAGGGCAGAGGGAATCCCCGTCCAGTCCCCCGAAAAGCCAACCTCCGCACTTCCCGGCACCCCCACCCGCTGTATCCGGTCCACCCGTGAGACGGGGGCACCGGGTGACCATCACTTGTTTCCGTTGCCAGAAGCCCGGGCATTACGCCAATGACCCCGAATGCCCAATGGCCCTGCGCGTCCCCACTACAGCCCCCCCCGCCAGACAGATAGCTAACGTAGCCCTAGGTGAGGAGATTGAGGAGACTGTAGAATGGGAACCCGCCGCCATGGCCTTGGTATCATTGGGAGACAGAGAAATGGTCCCTGGGAGCCTCCTGCCCTCCAACACGAAGAAATATGGGCAGCTAGTGACAATCAATGGCCAACAGGTAGAGGCCCTCCGTGACACCGGGGCGAGCATCACCGGTGTCCTCAGCCACTTAGTCCACAAAGACCAGATCCTCCCCAATGTATTTTGCCCTGTAATTGCAGCTGACAACAAGGAGAGTCTCTGTCAGGTAGCCCTGGTGCCTTTTGAATGGGGTGGAGTGGTCGGTAAATTGAAAGTAGCCGTAAGAATCTCTCAGCCGGTCGACTGTCTCCTGGGGAACGACCTGGAAAGTTCCCCCTGGCAGCAAGTTGAGCGCAAGGCCCACCTAGGGATGATGGGTCTCCCCGAGTGGGTGTGCGCCACCACCCGATCTATGGCGGTCCGACTGCCCCCCCTGGGGGAAGTTGAGGATGCACCTGCCAACGAGGACAGGATTGTCCCAGCTGAGGTCCCCCACATCTCCCCACATGAAGAATCTGTCACCAACGATGGACCCCTACCGTCCGACCCCGCACAGATCGCAGAGTTAAGCGTTCTGCCCGAGTTGGCCCAGTGGCGCCACGAGGGGGGCCCCTCCCGAGAGGAGTTCTGCCAAGAGCAAGCTACCTGTCCATCCCTGGTCGGACCCCGGCAGCAAGCAGAGAGTCTGGGACACACCGGCTATATTGGGAAAATGACCTTTTGTACAGTGAGCAAAAGTCGGTGGAGCTAGGATCAGCCCGGGTGCTGGTGGTACCCCTACGCTTCCGAGACTTCCTCCTGGGCTTGGCCCACGATGTCCCCCTCGCAGGCCACTTGGGCCAAGACAAAACATACAGTCGCCTAGTGACTCACTTTTACTGGCCGAAAATGAAAGCAGATGTAGAAACCCACTGCAAGTCCTGTCCCACGTGCCAGGCTAGTGGGAAAAGTGGAGGAAAGCGCAAGGCTCCCCTCCAACCCTTCCCGGTCTTCAATACCCCGTTCGAACGGGTAGGGATCGACATCGTGGGGCCCCTGGACCCCCCAACCTCCCAAGGTCACCGCTTCATCCTCGTCCTAGTGGACCATGCCACCCGATACCTGGAGGCCATCCCCCTACGCACCATCACCGCCCCCGTGGTGGGCCGGGCGTTGATGGGGTCGCTTACGACCACGAGGTCGTAAGCGACTGCGGGACGAACTTTATCTCTAAATACATGACGTCCCTGTGGCAACAATGTGGAGTGTCCTATAAGTTCACCACACCGTACCACCCCCAAGGGAATGGCCTAGTAGAGCGGTTTAACCGGACTCTGAAGGGGATGATCGCAGGCCTGGAAGAGCCCCTCCGGCGCAAGTGGGACGTCCTGCTCCCCTGCCTTTTGTTCGCCTACCGGGAAGTCCCCCAGAAATCCCTGGGGTTCAGCCCCTTTGAGTTACTCTACGGGCACCCCGTCCGGGGGCCCCTCAGCTTGGTCAAGGAAGGGTGGAAGGCGGCGCCCCGAGACCCCCACCGCGATGTGTTCCGATACGTCCTGACCCTCCGAAACCAGACTAGGAAGTTTCGAGAAATGGCCGAGGCCAACCTGGAGGCGAGCCAAGAAGAAATGAAACGCTGGTACGACCAGAACGCCACTCTGGTCGAGTTCCAGCCGGGCCAGCAGGTATGGGTCATGGCCCCCATGAAACCTTGCGCCCTCCAGGATAAATGGCCAGGGCCCTTCAAAGTCGTTGAGCGGAAGAGCCAGGTCACGTACTTGGTGGATGTCCAGACCCCTCGGGACCCCCTTCGGGTCCTTCACATGAACCGCCTCAAGCCCCACTTTATGCGGACGGAGTTGAGTCTGCTGCTGGCCACAGATGACGGGGCCGAGGAGGAGTCAGATCCCCTCCCTGACCTCCTGTGTACTGAGGAGAAGGATGGCTCCGTGGAAGGAGTGAACCTCTCTCCATCCCTCACTTCCCAGCAACTCGAAGACTGCCGCCAGCTCTTAGGGCAATTCCCTGACTTATTCTCTCTCGTCCCCAAAGTCACCGACTGGTGTGTCCATGATGTGGACACCGGAGACAGCCCGCCGGTGAAGCAACAAGCCTACCGAGTACCTGATTGAGTCCGGTCCTGCATCCAGGCCGAGGTCTCGAAGATGTTGACCTTGGGGGTGATCGAACCCTCAGACAGCCCCTGGGCCAGCCCCGTGGTACTGGTCCCGAAAGCAGCAGCCCCCGGTGTCGCCCCAGAACTCCGATTCTGTGTGGACTACCGGGTACTCAATGAAGTCACCCGAGCCGACGCTCACCCCATTCCCCGAGCAGATGAGCTCATTGACCGCCTCGGGTCGGCTCGTTTCCTCAGCACATTCGATCTGACCTGCAGATACTGGCAAATTGCGCTCACGGAAGGAGCCATGGAGCGGTCTGCCTTCTCCACCCCGGATGGGCACTATCGCTTTCGCGTGATGCCCTTCGGGATGAAAAATGCCCCGGCCACTTTCCAGCGACTGGTGAATACAGTCCTGGCCGGGCTGGAAAAGTTCAGCGCTGCATATCTCGACGATATCGCGGTTTTCAGTTCCGAATGGAGCGAGCACCTCCACCACCTCCGGAGGGTGCTAACGGCCCTGCGCCAGGCAGGTCTCACAGTAAAAGCCAGCAAATGTCAGATTGGGCAAGGTTCGGTGGTCTACATCGGGCACCAGGTCGGAAGTGGGCAGGTCGCCCCTCTGCAGCCTAAGATTGACGCCATCCTCGCCTGGGAACCACCCACTACCCAAACGGAGGTCTGAGCCTTTTTGGGCCTCACTGGCTACTACCGAAGATTCATCCGGGGGTACGGCAGCCTGGTCGGTCCCCTCACGGAACTCACGTCCAAGAAACAGCCCAAGAAGGTGCAGTGGACCTCTGCCTGCCAAGAGGCGTTCGATGGCCTGAAAGCGGCCATGTGTACTGCCCCCGTGCTCCAGGCCCCCGACTACTCCAAGGAGTTTGTGGTACAAACTGATGCCTCCGAGCATGGCATTGGGGCAGTCCTGTCACAGGTGAATGACCAAGGCCTAGACCAGCCCGTAGCCTTCCTCAGCCGAAGGTTGTTACCCAGAGAACAGAAGTGGAGCACCATTGAACGCGAGGCGTTTGCCGTAGTCTGGGCCCTCAAGAAACTACGACCCTATCTGTTCGGCACCCATTTCAAGGTCCAAACCGACCATCGCCCACTGCGATGGCTCATGCAGATGCGAGGGGAAAACCCCAAACTATTGCGGTGGTCAATCTCCCTCCAGGGGATGGATTTCACAGTGGAAGACCGCCCTGGTACTGACCACGCCAACGCTGACGGCCTCTCCCGGTTCTTCCGCCTCAGCGAAGAGAACCCCCAAGAAGATGGGTAGTTCTCTCCGGCTTTCAGCTGGGGGGGACGCGTGTTAGACCCGGCCTTGTGGCATGGCCATCCCTGACCCCTGGCCACACCCCCTGACCCGTACACCTCATTCAGTCCCCAGTACACGGCCTAGCCGGTCCTGCCCACCAGGACCCACACACACCCGACCCGGACTTCCCTGTCCGTGCCCTCCATCTTCCCAGCACCACCGGGCCCGCGTGCCCACTTCCTGCACCTACAATGGCCGCCCGGCCCCAGCACAACCCCGGCCTAGAGGCGCCACCCCGGCTGGGGAACATCGCGCTCCCATAGAGTGAGAGAGGGAGGAGCAGTTTGTATTGTATTGTATTGTATATCGATTTGTATAGCGCGATTGCTGCCCCACGGGCGTCCAAGCGCTGAGGATATAGACAGAGTTGGGAGGTACGGCAGAAGTTTAGGACAGGTTGGACCTAGCAAACAGAAGGGTCTTCAATTGTTTGCGAAAAGAGTGCAAGTTGGGGTTGGACCTGAGTTGAAGAGGGAGTGAATTCCACAGTTTTGAGGCGTTCAGAGTGAACATTCTGCCTCCAGTTCTAGCTCTCTTAACTTTCGGAACCACGGCCAAAAAGGCTTCAGTGGAGCGTAGATTCCTGCTTGGGTGATAACGGGTGACTAGATTGTCATTTATTGCTGGACCTGTTTTCCAGAAGGCACGATGTGAAATGCATAATGCCTTAAAAACCACTCGCTGCTTCACCGGCAGCCAGTGTAGACTTTTTAGTCCAGGTCTAGCTGACTGTGTACGTGGAATGTTAAGCAGGGTACGGGCTGCGCAGTTCTGCACAACCTGTAACTTCCGTAGAGTCAGTTCTGGGGCTCCCACATAGAGGGCGTTATTAAAATCCTGTATCAGGCCTTGTACTGCCACCTGTTTGGCCTCCATTGGTAAAAGGGGCAGAACTTTTCTGAGTGTTCTGAGCAGGCCGAAACATGTGGCAGATAACTTGGTGGCCTGGTGGGTAAATGTAAGACTTTTGTCCAACCAAATTCCCAGGCTCTTTACGTTCTCTTTGGGGGTAGGGGGAGTACCCAGACATGAGGGCCATAAGGAGGTAAATGGTACTGGTGATGCTGGACCCAAGAGCATGAGCTCAGTCTTGTCTCCATTGAGTTTTAAGGAGGAGGCTGTCATCCACCCTTTAACCTCCTCCAAACATTTCATCAAGCCTGACGAAGTTTGCCTATTGCCCTCCTGCGTCAATGAAACCAGTAGCTGGGTATCGTCCGCATATGATATGATCTTAATACCATGCGGTTCGACGACCCCAGCGAGCGGTTTCATGTATATGTTGAACAACGCAGGGCTCAAGGAAGAACCCTGCGGAACCCCACAGCTCAGTGATTTACTGACTGACACTGTGTCCCCGTCAAAGATCTGGAACGATCTGTCAGTCAAAAAAGAGTCAAACCACCTCAGTGCATTGCCTGTTACCCCGATGTCAAGGAGACGGTTCAGTAAGGTATACCTGACCGTATCAAAGGCAGCACTTAGGTCAAGGAGGATCACTGCCACTGATCCTCCTTGATCCAGTATCCTCCGTGACTCTTCAGTGACTGCCAGCAACGCAGTCTCAGTTCCGTGCCTGGGTCTGAAGCCTGTCTGAGTCGTATCCAGTAGTAGGTTGTTCTCTAGGAACTGAATCAGCTGGGTGTTTATGTATTTTTCCAGGATCTTACTTGCCCAGGGGAGCAATGAGATGGGGCGATAATTGGCGTGATCTTCTGGGTCAAGATTTGGTTTTTTTAACAGTGCCCGTACCATGGCTCTTTTCCAAACGGTGGGCATAATACATGATGAGATCGAGGAATTTAATAGATCCAGAATTACGGGAAAAGTGGTTAGACTTGTCCGCAGCATAATCTCCGGTGGAGCTGGATCAAGTGGAGAACCGGATTTGACTTGCCAAGCCAGCATGTTCAGGGTGTCGAGGTCTAGAGGTGGGAAATGTTCTAGAGTTGGTTGGCCTGGGAGGATGGGATGTGTCGAGGGTGCTTCCTCAGCACCTCCAGAATTTGAGGTTACTGTCGAGAAGGAGGAATAAATCCGAGAAACTTTATCATGAAAAAATTCCGCTAGCTCGTTGCACTGATCTTGCGTTTTTGGCAGAGGTGTAGCTGTATTTAATCTAGTGCATTTTTTAACCAGGTGAAAAATTTCCCTAGGTTTGGATTTGGCTTCCATGATTTTGTCTGCAAAATAGGCAGCCTGGGCCTCCCTTACCCCATCTCTATAGGCCTTGATTGCTTCCCTATATTGCAACTTTTTCTCCGGTAGGGAGTCTAGGCGCCACGCTCGCTCTCGTTTCCTACAGAGGCGTTTTTTCTCCCTTAGGGTGTCTGAAAACCAGGGTGCTGATTTATGCAGCCTCTTTAATGTGACTTTCCGACAGGGGAGAATAGTCTCCAGTGAGTTTGTAATCCAGCCCTCATAATCCTTGTTCGCCAGGTTAGGGTCTGTATGGAGGGATGGGCGGGTGGATTCTAAGTTCCTGCACCACACTTCCACAGGAAGTTTAGGCCAGTTCCTCTTAGCTTTTACTTGGGGGGCAGGCGTGGAGGGTTTGCTGGTGACCCAGGTCAGCGGGATTAAAAAGTGATCGGACCAGGGGAGGGAGATGGGGTGACCCACCATCAACTCGAAACAGTTGCTAAAAATTGGGTCAAGTAAATTGCCCTTTTCATGGGTAGGGGCTGTGACCCGCTGAATTAGCTGTAGGGCTGCCAGATCGTCAGTTAGTTCCATAGCAATATGGTCTATGGGAGAGTTAAAATGAAAATTAAGATCTCCCAGCATAGTATAATTAGCTAAAGCCATGGCTCGTTTAGCTATGATGTCGGGAAGAAATTTGTGGAACAATTTAGCCGGCTCTGGGGGACGGTATATTAGAGTGCCAGAGAAGGAGCTGTTAGCAGTAAATTCGATGCTGAAAGCTAGGCTCTCACATTCAGGGATGGTTTCGGTCGTAATGCGGCACTGGTACCGGTCTTTCAGAATAATAGCCAGACCTCCTCCTCTACCCTCTGTCCGATCCAGTCTATGAATTTGAAAACCAGGGGGTAAGGCAGCGATTATGTGTGGCTCTGAATGGGAGGTGAGCCAAGTTTCTGTCAAAAAGACGGCGTCCGGCTTGCGCTCCTCAAGTAGTAGAGCGATTTGTGTACTATGTCTCGGGAGTGATCTACAATTTAACAAATACATATGGTATTCCTGTGTCGTGGGTAGTGCTGTGGTGTTATAAAATGAGTGTTTACATCCAGGGCAATGGGGGGGAAGGTCGGCTGGTGCGTAGATGTGTGCGCAGTGGACAGCCGCCCTAGCCCCAATGTTGTAGATGTCTAATGAACTGTATGTCCTGACCTGGGATACGTGGGGGCCAGGGATTGTGGCCCCTGGTCCCGGTTGGGCGCGGACGGGCGCAGACGGGCGCAGACGGGCTTGCCTTTGGCGCGTCTTCGGCGCGCCGTTGGCGCGCCCGCTGCGTGCGTTCGCTAAGCCAGTGTTTTTGACCCCAATGCCCCGGAAGTGGTGGGGGAGGGGGAGGAGTCAAGCCCGAGGTCCACCCTCCGTTCGATCGGCACTTGCCGCGACGGACCGGGGTGCAGGGCAGCTCCAGGTGACAACAAGTAAGTGGATTAAAATCTTAAAAAAATACAATTGTAAGCGAAACGTGCAAACAAATTAGCATTTTTCCTGGTCCTACGAACCGCAACTCAGCAGTACTCTGCTGCATCCGCTGCGCGTTCGCCAAGCCAGTGTTTTTGACCCCAATGCCCCGGAAGTGGTGGGGGGAGGGGGAGGAGTCAAGCCCGAGGTCCACCCTCCGTTCGATCGGCACTTGCCGCGACGGACCGGGGTGCAGGGCAGCTCCAGGTGACAACAAGTAAGTGGATTAAAATCTTTAAAAAATACAATTGTAAGCGAAACGTGCAAACAAATTAGCGTTTTTCCTGGTCCTACGAACCGCAACTCAGCAGTACTCTGCTGCATCCGCTGCACGTTCGACAAGCCAGTGTTTTTGACCCCAATGCCCCGAAAGTGGTGGGGGGAGGGGGAGGAGTCAAGCCCGAGGTCCACCCTCCGTTCGATCGGCACTTGCCGCGACGGACCGGGGTGCAGGGCAGCTCCAGGTGACAACAAGCAAGTGGATTAAAATCTTAAAAAAATACAGTTGTAAGCGAAACGTGCAAACAAATTAGCGTTTTTCCTGGTCCTACGAACCGCAACTCAGCAGTACTCTGCTGCATCCGCTGCGTGTTCGCCAAGCCAGTGTTTTTGACCCCAATGCCCCGAAAGTGGTGGGGGGAGGGGGAGGAGTCAAGCCCGAGGTCCACCCTCCGTTCGATCGGCACTTGCCGCGACGGACCGGGGTGCAGGGCAGCTCCAGGTGACAACAAGTAAGTGGATTAAAATCTTTAAAAAATACAGTTGTAAGCGAAACGTGCAAACAAATTAGCGTTTTTCCTGGTCCTACGAACCGCACCTCTGACCTCCCCTCGGGAGATGGGTTTCGATCGGCCCTCTGGCCTCCCTGAGGGCTGGCTCCACGCCTGCTGGGTGTCGGGGACTCCTCCCGACCCGACCCTGAAAGGATCAAAGGACGACATGGCAGGAAGCTCCAACGAGCGACCCCCAGGTGCTAAGGCCCCTGCCTACACAGACTCCGGACATCAAAGAGGAGCTGACCTATATCAAGGGGTGCTCTGGGGCTATCTGGCAGATTCGACTCTGGAACGACGAGAGCCCTGCTGACGTGGTCGCGGCTCCCTTGCAACCTTGGAACACCCGAGCCCTGCTGAGTGACTCGCGGCTCCCCTGAAGATCGTAAGACCTCCGAACTTGTGCTGAGCCCTGCTGAGTGACTCACGGCTCCCCTGAAGATCGTAAGACCTCCGAACTTGTGCTGAGCCCTGCTGAGTGACTCGCGGCTCCCCTGCAGATCGTAGGACCTCCGAACTTGTGCTGAGCCCTGCTGAGTGACTCGCGGCTCCCCTGAAGATCGTAAGACCTCCGAACTTGTGCTTGAGCCCCGCTGAGTGACTCGCGGCTCCTAAAGACTCCTCTGGTCCGGCTGGACCGCAGCGTATCCCCCGGCTCGAGGATTGTGAGCTGTGCGTTGGGTACGCCCCTGCATCTATCCGGATCCCCCAAGGACTGTCCCGCTAACCCCTTCCCTACCGAGACTCTCTGAGCCCGAGCTCTATTTTGTACATATCTACCTTGGTGATCATAAAGATCTGACGAAACTGAATAGATAAAGATCTGTTCCCAAGAACCTACCGTTTGGTGTCTCTTTGTCGTGTGGTGCCGTGTGTGCGATCCTAGATACGAGACTCTTTTCCCTGAGGAGTCTCCGGCCAGTGCCCGGCTACGATACCCCGAGGGTAGGCCTCAGAGTGTTCAGGTAACCTCCCTGACTCCCCTGGGGTCGCCTTCTAACAACACCAATCACTGTAAGTCAAGTGCAAAGACAAGTCCTAGCCTCACCGCTGACAACCAATGTTAGAAATGGGGGTCTCTAGTTGGCAAGGGCTTGCACCTTTGTCCAAATAGGGATCCATCTTCCTAGTCAGGATAAGGGAGTTACACTCCTAAAATAACCCCTGATCACCCCCTTGGTAGCTTGGCACGAGCAGTCAGGCTTATCTTAGAGGCAGTGTGTAAAGCATTTGCACATAACCAACAGTATTACAGTGTAACCACTACACACGGACACCACACCAGTTTAGGGAAATATCCAATATTTTTATATACTTAAAACAAGACCAATACGATAAAAATCGACAGTACAGTTCTTTAAAAATCTTCAGTTATCAGAGTATCCTTGAAAAACAGTTCCTGGATGTCGATAGCACCGTCCGGCGTTATCACAGCGTCGTGAACAAACAAATCCAAACAGTTCTGGCTGACTGTGGCGTCGCGGGTCAGCTACGGTGTCGGGAAGACCCGCAAACAGTACCTTTCAGAAATGCAGGTTGTCGATGACCTCTCGTTGTCACAAGCATTGCAGATCGATCTCCTCTCTGATGGAGTCAGGAGCGCTGGCGTTGACAGGCGTTGGGTGCTGCGGTGCGAAGTGCAGCGGTGCGGCGTGTGGTGCTATGAATTTGCGGTGCGAGCAACGGCTCGGTGGCGGCATCAGATGGCGTCGTTGGTGAGACCAGGGTCGCTTTGTGAGATTGTTGTGTGTAGATTTAGATTCCGTATATAGGTTTCCCGATTTATGCCCTTATATAGGTACAATTTATATTGCCCTTTTAGGCATAGAAAATCCAGCCCTTATTTCGGCATTGTCCATGCTAACCAAATACAGGCATGGTCTCCTACATCCATCAATCCACGTCACAACAAGTTCTTGGAAAACCAGACTCTTAAGCCTTTAGGAATTTTCCTTGCTTGGATATTGATTTCTCCAAGAACTCATTTATTATGCATGAACATCTGTTCCTTAGGGGTTCATTCATGACGTTCCGATGCCCGACTTTTACGTCAATATAGGCATTTCTAAACGGCTTCAAGGTATAAATATACCTGCACTTGCCCTGGCAAACCACGGTTCCGGTACGGTCCAGTTCAACTGCCTACTTGCGGTTCGCCACGACAAGTTCCGAAGGAGATCGAGTTCCCGCCTGATGCACTGACCAGACACTGTCATCCTCCTTGCAGAGAATCCAGCTCCAGTGTTTCTGACTCCCCTTGCGGGGTGTTAGATATTGAGTCCCGGAAAGAGATTCCAACCTCACACATTCTAAGGTATGGAGCAGACTAGAACTTAGAGAAACTTTTGGCAAAACTAAAAATATAGCTAGCTATACTTTAGAAAACAGCACCTACTTCTTACCTCGTACTACACTTAGGATAGGTACACTGGGGTTGAACTATTTAAAAGCATCAGATGAGTATTCACATTTTAGCCTGTGTTATTTATGTATGTATTTTTATGAATATGTCATAGCTACAAACCATGCTAGTGCAGTATTATTTGATCTTACTGCTAACCCTGTACGTATTGTACTTTGCATCCTGTCTTACGATTGTAGCAGTTCATATCTCTTGCATGAGAAAGAAGACTGTTCAATAAACCCTTTTTATTGAAACGCCCGTCTCTCTATTTCTGTGCAAATCTGTAGAAACAAAGCATGCACGATTGACTGAGTGAAACTGTTATCTATTGTTTCCACGGTTCTGAGATTGTTCCGACTCTAAGGGAAACAAAGTTGTCATGTTTATGCGGTTGTCAGAAACTAATCCCTTCTTGTATATTCAAGAAGTTTCTAGTGACCTCTGAGTTAGCTGGCACACACAAGTAATTAATTTTAATGTACTCGATAGAGGCATACTGACCTCAGTCCTATGTCAAAACTATAGTGTATATTATTCCAATGCGCAGAGCCTATCAGGGATATAGGAACTACACTACAAGATAAAGGTGGTGCTCGTCACGGTGCTGGCAGGTCACGGTGTAGCAGCAGCGTCGTCGTTGCTGAAGCGCTGTCGTCGGCTGACGAACTGGAGTCGATGGCACCGGCGTCTGTAGGCCAAGGCTGCGGTGCGGGTTGAGGGCGGTGCATCGTGTAACTTTACGAGCGGTGCCCTCGAACCACGGTGCAAACAGCGGCGTTGAGTCTAGCATGGAGTAGCGCCATCGGGGATACCAAGGCGTCATCGTGAAGCGAGGCGGCGCAGAGTGCAGTGCCCATGGGTCGCGGTGCGAGCAGCGGCTCAGTGGCGGCATCAGCAGGCGGCGGCGGCAAGACCAGGGTCGAGGTGCGGCGTTGCAGCGGTGCTCTCTGCATGGCCAAAGCTTCGGCGTGAAGTGAGGCGGTGTGGAATGCGGTGCCCACAGGTCGCGGTGCAAGCAGCGGCTCGGTGGCGGCGTAGACAAGCATCGTTGGTGAGACCAAGGTTGCGGGGGTGGCATTGAGGCGGTGCCCTCTGCAGTGCCTTCAGGACATGGAGTCGGCAGCGGTGTCGTAGACGGCGTCGGGCTTGAAGTCTTTGCTGCTCCTGAGACTTCTTGAACAGGGGGCAAGCTCTAACTCAAGCCCTTGGAGAAACTCACAAAAGTAAATTGCAGAAAGTTCAGTCCAGTCCTTTCACTGCCCAAGACAGAAGCAGCCACTGTAGGCCAACACAGAGAAGCACACAGCAAAGTAGTAGTTCCTCCTCACAGCTTCTCCAGCTCTTCTTCTTGCCCATCTTCTTGATCCAAAAGAGTTCTTTGAAGTCTTTTCTATCCCTGAGACTTCCAACAGGAGGCAAGCTCTACTTCAAGCCCTTGGAGAACACTCTAACAGCAGGATGATGACAGCACAGTCCAGTCCTTTCCCTACCCAAGACAGAAGCAACCACTGCAGGCCAACCCCACAACACGCAGCATAGGGGCAGTACTCCTCCTCGAGCTTTCCCGGTCCTTCTTCCTGGCAGGTTCTTTAGTTCTGAAGTGATCTAAAGTTCTGAGGTCTGGGCCCCAATATGTATACCATCATATCCTTTGTCCTCTGAAGGCAGAGGGTCCTGTACCTGGTTCAAACCATTTCTGGGTGCATTCTGCCAGTGTGCACCTTCTTCCTTTGTCAGTGTGAGCCTGGGTCATCAGACCACAGGAGGTGGAGCCAGCATTGTGGAAGGCAGGCACAGCCCTTTTCAGACCCAGGTGCTACTTCTCCCACCCATCTATGTGCAGATAGGTCTATTCAGCCCTGTGCTGACTCACCCTGTCTCCTGGAGTCTCCCCCAGCCCCTGCCACTCACAAACCAGACAACAATACACAAGCTAGCAGAGGCAGGCTGGATTGTTAGGTAAGAAAATTCCTACTTTCTAAAAGTGATATTTTCAAACACAGAATGTTAAAACCATCTTCACTAAAAGATGTATTTTATCATTCTGAGTTCAGGCATACTAAACTCGAATTCCTACCATGTTCCCTGGGTCAGTTAGGATTATAGGATGTTATAATCAAAAAGCCCATTCTGGCCTATGGGGAACAGGTAGCCTTGCAATAGTGAAAAACGAAGTAGGCTGTAATTCACTATCAGGACATGCCACACACACAAGGGCATGTCCTACCTTTTACATACCATGCACCCTGCCCACAGGGATACCTTGGGCCTACCTTAGGGGTGACTAACATGTAGAAAAGGGAAGGTTTAGGGACTGGCAAGTGTCTACGCTTGCCAAGTTGACATGGCAGCCCCAGGCTGCACACAGGCTCTGCAATTGCAGGCCAGAGTTACACTTTACAGGCTGTTTGCGTGGGTGGCACAATCCAGTGCTGCAGCCCACCAACAGCATTTGATTTATAGGCCCTGGCATTTGCAGTGCACTTTACTAGGCACTGACACATAAATCAAATAGGCCAATTGTGGAAACACCAATCCATAACACAGTTTACACAGAGAGCATATGCACTTTAGCACTGATAGGCAGTGGGAAAGTGCCCAGAGTCCTAAAACCAACACAAACAGGTCAAGGAAAAAATAGGAGGAAAAAGCAAAACGTTTAGGGATAACCCTGCAAAAAGGGCCATTTCCAACAGTTACTTTCCTATTTATTGCATTTTGGCATAGTGGTGTGCATCATAGAGCAAGGGTCTCAAGGTGCTAATTTTGATATGTGTGTTAATGTGGAGTAAAATCCATTTTTGGAGGCTGAAATATTTCCTCCAGAATCAGTATTTGCATGCTATTTTGTTCCTTAGAAAAGTGACTTGAACCTGCACATTACTCCAAAAATATTGGCAGTAACTACATTTCCTTCACCAACAGTTCATCTCCAAAAATCTGGAGATCTTTCTATGGTTACCACTGCTGTTCGGTTTTGACCCATATGAGTTGATATGAAGCTAATTTTGATCCCGCTTACCTACAGCTTTCTAGTGTTGTTTTTGGAGGGATTTTCCTCCAGGGAAAAACTAAAGTTAGCAACTTCTTTTTACTTCACAGACAAGGATTGTAGTCATTACATCTGGAGAAAATAGTTATAAATTTGTCATTTGTGTATGTTATACATGTTTATCAAAAGGGCAGCAATAGGAGTAGCTTTTTGGAACAATATTTTATGTCTTGTGCAGAGACGAGTGCCTCTTCATTCTATTGTTGGCCCTCGGCAGGATGTGGCATAAAATGAAACACTACAAACTAGAAGAAGATACCAGCAGCACATCTGCAGATGTAGAGTTGATCTTTTTGTAATGTCAGATGAGCACATTTTAAAGAATTACAGATTGGTTCTCACACAATATTATTCATACTTGACCTTGTGGTAAATATTTCATTACCGGTACTATTTTTTATGCGGTAAAGTCTATGAGGAATAACTCAGTAAATATAAGAGGCAGAATCCGTGGTATTAGAGGTTTAAAAAGGCTTTATTCCTATACAAAGGAATGTAATTCGAATTACAGGCTTCTATTCCATCACCATGAAAGTTCAGGAAGGAAGGGCATACATTATTGACAGGTAATCATTTTTATAAGAATTACATTATAGTGTAACAGATGCAGGAGGCGTAACAGCTGATAAGAGAGATAAAATATGCATACGTAACCAAAAAAGGCGTAAACATGGGTGTAACTAAAATACGTCATTAAACATGATGTCACAAATGGGTGGATCCATAAGAGAATCCTGCAATGTCAGCAGAAATATTTGGCAGAGATGCGTGTGCAGCCGCATGACGTGTGATTGACGTGCAACTAGAGGGTGAAGGGGACTTGACATTTAGCTCTACATGTGGAGACAGAAGTCTGAGGGTTATGTCAACCTAATCCCAAATCATATCTAATATCCTATGTTTAAAGAACTGTGTTATCCAAAAGGAAAAGTTTCTTCGGACGGAATCTATTCTATACTGACTGTTAGTGCGTGTACAGGCGTCTAAGTGTCTACATGAGATGCGAGGGGGCAGGAATCTTCCATGGTAACGGGGCTATGAATTACTTGCACGAGGACAGTGAGGCCTGGCCCTTTGCACGGTAGCTAGAGGAATGTTTACCTAAACTACTAGACAGGAATGCATCGGATGAGGAGCGAAGCAGATAATCTTGAAGGCGAAATACAGTTTTTGGCAGGCAACTGGCTGGATCAGGCACCGTTAGCCGCGCAGGGAGTAGGACAAAGTTCATGGATACAGAGGCTGGCTCAGACTGGAGCTTTCAGAGGCAGAAGGCAGGAAAAAGGCTTGATGACAGAATTCAGGGCCTACTCGCCTGAATCTGTAAAATGTGGAAAGTGAACCACATAAAGTCGGTGGCCTTTCATACTTAGGAATGGAGTATCTGACCCATTCATGGCGGATCTGAAAGAGGACATGTTAACGGTGGACGCACATGTATTTGCGTCTTTAAAACTGGAACTGGAGGGAACATACATGTACTTATAGCATGCACATGGAGCCGTTGGGGTCTACGATAGGGGACATAACTGATCACAAAATTCATATTTCCTCATTCCCTCCTTGTCCCCTACGGACCCTCAGGAGATATCGATCTTCATCAATCCATCGATCTGTTCATATAGCATCATTTGTTCTTCTTTCTTCTTCCGGGATCTTGAACGAAAACTTGGAGGTGGAATACACGATGTGGCACACAGGCCACAAATCGCTGGCCCACATTGTAGACATAAGCAGCAACTGAATAGTATGAGAAAGCCAATACCTAGGAAGGATAGGATTCTCCATCCCCAGGCTGACAACACGCCCCAGAACCAACCGGACCAAGTCCAGGTGCCTGGACTCTGGTGTATCTGGCTTATAATCTTATGAAGGCGGGTTATGGCTTTGTATACTGACGGCGAATTTTCTGGTATGAAAATGCAGCAACTTGATCCGATGACCCTACAAGCTCCGCCCCTATCGGCCAGGATGACGTCAAGGACAAGACGATTTTGAAGCACAACAATCCGCATAGCAGACTGCTCTTCTGTTAAATTGCCTAAGGCGGAAATAGTTTCGTTCACTACTGCTTCAAGGGTTCTGGTTAATCTACGTATCAGCTTACTATTAGTGACTGTACCTATATATGGAAAGAAACCTTTTTTGAAATCTGTGTATTTTTCCCATGCTGTTTCAGTGTAATCGACAATTGGGAGATCTCTCTGTTGTCTATTGTGTACTAAATGGGTGTTCCTATGATAATCAGGCGGGGCTAGGAAAACAGGTGGCAGAAGGAATGCTATGTAACAGGTACCATCCCAATCTAGAGGTAGACATATATATGCGGTCTGGCCACATATGAAGTAAGAATGATGGGAAGCTCTAAATGTAGACTTGCCTTGATCACTGAATTTTATTACAGTGGTGCATTTACTATGGCCCATATGTATGGAACCATTCTTTCTTATACATAATTCCCCTTTTACTGGGAATACTGACATGGCGGGCAAGATTGGTGTAGCTTCAGATTCAACGTTCAGGATCATGAGGTTAAGTGTAAAATTACCTAATCCATATACTTCATTTTCTAGATCAGTTCCTGTTCTTTTGGGAAGTCCCTCCTTGTTAGGGTAGCAGACTTTAAGCAAAACTAGGTTCAGGTTTCCCCACACCCAGTTGTCTTGGTAAACTACGGAATCAGAATCTAAGGAATTAATCAAACTAAACCATGCTCCACAGGAGCCATTGTGTGTGAACGGATATGGAAAGAGGGGCAAAACTCCCTTATAGTTTTGATAGGGAGGGAGTCGGCCACATATCCAACAATTTGTGGCATTGCTGGTCTGATGGGAATAATGTAACATACTAATGAATGTGTTGTTGCGCAGCGCAAATCTATAGGACAACTCATGCGGAGGTAATTCGCTAAAAGAATGTTCTGCAGTTATATTGTAAGCACGTTTTAGAATAGGGTAATACATATGCAATAGTATGCTGAAAATAATGATCAGAAGACTTAGAAAAAACAAAATTAATAATGTTACTGTGCAGTGACTACGAAGTGATTTACAATATGCATGTTTTTTCAGCTGCACCTGTTGATTTCTTTCTCTATTCCGGTCTAGAGGATACATGTCAGAGACAAATTCAACCGATTCACCTTGGAGAGGACTTAAACAATCAAATTGTCTGACTTGCTAGACCTCAATTTTAGTTTGTACAGTTCTTGTTTTGATTTCTCAACCAAGGGGAGCTTTGAGTCTGTCTGTGAGGGAATACAAGGTTGAGTATTCACGCTGGAAGGTAGTCCATAAAATTTCTTGATATGACTCGAGTGCAACCACCCTTTGCGACCCTCAATCTTCACGGCAGTCCTTGTAGTCAGTAGAACCAACTTAGGCGACTTCCACCTAGGATCCAGTTGGGTCTTCCGGTCGAAATTCCTGACCAAAACCAGGTCACCAGGAACCACGTTATGGGGCTTCCCCTCAGTATTATCGGGAAAAGCTGCGGCTACCTGTGAACGACAAGATTGTAGTGCAGACATCAAGGAAGCCAGGTAATCTGTCAGCATATTACAGTCAACATCAGTTATTTTGCGAGGTATAGGCGTCCCCCACATATTTGGCGGTCTACCGAAGATCACCTTATACGGGGATAGTCCTGTTCGAGAATGTGCTACCATTCTCATGTAAAAGAGCGCAACTGGTAAGGCTACTATCCAGTCGACACCTTTTTCCCTACATATTTTGGACAATCTAATTTTCAGAGTTTGATTATGGCGTTCCACGAGACCTGCGGCCTCGGGATGTCGGACACAGTGGAATTTCCATTGGTAGCCTAACAAAAGGGAAACGTGTTTCATTAGTTCGGATGAGAACGGCTGGCCGTTATCTGAGTAGACAACACGTGGTAAACCGTACCGTGGGAAGAATTCTCGAACTAACTGTTTGGCAGTAGTCGGAGCAGTGTAATCTGAAACCGGGTATGCTTCTGTCCAACGGGAAAGAGCACAGACAACTACGAGAACATATTTGAATCCTCGACATCGTTCCATCTGGATATAATCCATCTGGAGGACTTCAAAAGCATGATCGGGAAGTTGAAATCCACCCTGCTCTACGGGGATGCTTTTTCCTGGATTAAACTGACAACATATCATACAGGTACGAACTTTCTGTTTAGCTGCTGCTCGCAAGTGTTTGTTGAACCAAATGTGTTGAATGCTGTCTAGCATAGCTTTTTCTCCTAGGTGCGCTGGACTATGTATTGTATTAATGATGACTTGAACCATAGAGTCGGGAAGAAACCATATAGATTTTTCCTTCGTCATCCATCCTTGATCCGTTTGGATCCCTCCTAATTCAGTCCATTTCTTTATTTCTTCTAGTGTAGCATGTGTCTGTATGTCAATTACATCAAGGGCGGGATCCTTAACTGTCATGCAATGTGTTGGTGTCGGAACTATTGTCTTTGTCATGTCAGTTGTGTGAGTCTGATTCTGAGCCGTCTGTTTAGCTGTTCTGTCAGCTAGGTCATTACCCTGAGAAATGATATCGGTAACTTTTGTATGGGCTTTGCATTTCATAATCGATATTGCAATAGGTAGATGAATCGCGTCTAATAGGGTTTGAATGAGGGGTCCGTGTTGGATGTGGGCACCGTGAGAAGTTAAATAACCTCTCTCTCGCCACAGTACGCCGAAGTCATGGACGACTCCGAATGCATAACGTGAATCTGTGTATATGTTGACTTTCTTATTTTTGGCTTGAATACAGGCTTGTGTCAGAGCGATGAGCTCTGCTGCTTGAGCTGACAAAATGTTAATACAGTTTGTTTCAATGACTTCAGTGTCTGTTGTGACTGCGTAAGCGGCCACTAACTCTCCTGTACTTGTTCTCATACATGACCCATCTACATACAATGTCGAGTCTGGATCTGACAAAGGGATATCTGTCAAGTCTTGTCTGGGTTTCGTTGTGATAGTAATGACTTCGACACAATCATGTGCCAATGGATCTGTTCCGCCCACTGGTAACAGTGTGGCAGGGTTTAATGTATTACAACGTCTGATTTCTATATGTGGCTGAAATAATGTCAGTTCGTAACCGGTGAGTCTCGCTATAGTCAAGTGCTGTGTTTGTGTGCGGTTCAAGAGAACCTCTACTGCATGTGGTACTTGTACTGTCAATTGATGTCCTAACACTATGGCATCGCTTTGTCTGATTGCTAAAGCTGTTGCTGCCACTGATTTCAGGCACGCAGGAAGAGCCTGAGCTACTGGATCCAATGTACTAGAGAAATAAGCACATGGTTTGTGTGATCCTGCTTGTTCCTGAGTGAGTACTGACAAGGCAGTACCTTCGCGTTCTGTAACAAAGAGTGTAAACTGTTTACTGTAACATGGTGTTGCTAAAACAGGTGCTTGGCATAAAGCTTTCTTTAAGCTTTCAAAGGCATGTGTATGTTCTGGAGTCTAAGGGAGGACAGTCGATGTGGCTGCCTCCTGTGTTGTCAACTGGATGAGTGGTTTTGCTAGAAATGCATATTGAGGGATCCACTGCCTACAGTATGAAGTGAGGCCTATAAAAGCCCGCACCTCCTTTTGTGTCTTGGGTGGTGGCATATTAGCGATTAACCGGATGCGGTCGGGTGTAAGCTGCCTTCCCTCCTTGGACAGCGAGTGCCCAAGGTAAACAACTCGCTGGACACAGAATTGCAGCTTAGAAGGGGACACCTTGTGCCCCTTGTCGGCCAGAAATTGTAAAACCGTCAGTGACGCATTTTCACATTCATGTTCGCTTCGGGCGGTGATCAGCAGATCATCGACATATTGAAGCAAGGCAGTGTTAACTGGCATGTGGATACTGTCAAGTTCTCGTTTCAGTGCTTGGCTATAGATGCTGGGGCTTTCTGTAAATCCTTGAGGTGCGCGTGTGAATTTAAAACTTCGTCCATTTAAACTGAATCCGAACAGATATTGACTTTCCGGATCTATTGGGACGCTAAAGAAAGCATTCTTGAGGTCAATTACAGTGAAGAACGTTGCTTCCGAGTCAATAGGGGTTAATAATGAAGAGATATCTGGGACCACAGGGTATTGTGGTACAATACATTTATTTAATTCGCGCAGATCAATAACTAATCGATATACTGGTGGTGCTTTTGGATCCGTTCTTTTAAGAATCGGAATTATCGGGGAATTACATACATTGGAGTCGGTTTCGACAACCACTCCTTGTGTAATGAGCTCGTCAATGATTTGCAGCAAAGCCACAACAGCATCGGGTGGTAATTTGTATTGTCGCATTCGTGGTAGTATTACTCCTGTTTTTAGTGTGACACGATATGGTGTAATATTCATGCAACCAACATCAGTGGGGCCTTGTGCCCATAAATGTGTAGGTAAAGTTTGTAGTCGGTGATCCATGTCTCTGGACACGTAGTGACCTTTGAAGTCACGTAGAAATAGTCGTACTCCTTCCGGAGAACAACATATTATAGCTCCTAGAGCTTTCAATGTTTTTATACCTAACAAGTTTTCTGGACATGATTTAGTAAGCAATAAATCTGTAGTACGTGTCAATGGACCAATCGTAAGTGGAAGAGGCTGTGTAACTTCATTAATTATAGGTTTTCCTGAGAATCCAAGGGAAATATTTTGCGAGCCTGAGAGGGGTGCCCCTGGAACTTCACTGTGTCTTATAGTTGTTCTGCTTGCCCCTGTATCAAGTAAAAACTTTCTGTCTTCCCCTAATAGTTCACTATGTACATAAGGTCCCTCTTGGTCTACAGGAACCTCAATAAGGGGTAAGCCAACTTCCCTCTCTAGGCTATCTCATGAGTATCGCTGATAATCGGGATAATCTGCTTGTGCATACTGATACATTTGTTGTGTTGTCGCTTGTGTTGCAGCAATAGACTGCGCTGGTGGTGGTGCTACGTTCTGTGGTGCAGCTATTTGTTGCGGAGCTAGTTGTTGCGGAGCTAACCTAGGTTGTGCATGCTGAGGGATTGGTTGTTGATTCTGATCCTGTCTAGGTGGACGTGGTCTCTCCTGGGTTCTACCTGTAGCAATATTATGTTTCAGGACTGAACAATCGTGTATATAATGACCTTGTTGTTTACAATAGTTGCATGTCCCTTTCGTAGGACCTGCGGGATCAACCTTTTGGTGACCATTAGCTGGTACTGACTGAGCAACAAGCATTTTCATTTTTGTATCTTTCATACGTCTTTGTTCGTGTTCTTGTTCTTCTTTAATTCTATTGTGGTGATATTGTAACATCTGTAACATCTGTGATGGGGTATTTCCTTGCCAGGTACTTTCAAATTTCAATACTCTATTCTTAACTTGCAGGAGGGAATTTTCAACTAATTTTGTCACAAACAGATGTGGATATGACTCACTACTGGCTTTTATACCACTATTTATACCAAAACATTTTTCAAATCGGGAATAGAAATCACTAGTGTCTTCATCTGGTTTTTGTTTACAGGCTGAGATTGCACCCCAGTCTTCCTTTTTCGTAGTTAATAAACGTGGCAGTACCTGCACTAGTAGTCCTGCTAGTGCTGTAGTCTTTTCCCCAAGTCCTGCTCCTGCAGCTCGGGCCCTTTCTTCGTTTTCTAATGCTGTCCAATCTATCTTTTGGTCTCCCACCTCCCATTCCTTTTCTTTAAGTTTCTCATAAACACCGGTGGGTAATAGGACTTTTAATATCTTCATAATGTCGGGATAGGTATACTCTCCCATGAGTAACATGTCTTTTATTTCACGGTGGAAACCTGCTGGATCCTTGTCATGGCTGGGTACTACTTTCTTCATTTCTAATAATTCTAGTTTAGTTATAGGCGTGTACACAAACACGCGTGTAAAGTTATTACCGTCACCTCTGATTGGGTGTACTTCGCGTAACGGGTTCTGTCTATCTATGTGATACATTTTTCTTCCCATAATGGGAACTGGAACGTGTTCTGGGCATACGAAATTTAAATATTGATTTCGGAATTCTAGAATCTCTTTAATCAAATCAGTACCTGACCCTCTCCATATATTCGTGAGTAGTTCTGTCAATATGTCAGGTAAGGGTCCTGGATCGGAGTGTTGGCTTTTATATAATATAAGGAGGTGTTGAATCATGTATATACTAGCTAAACGCTGTTCGTATGGGTCAAGATTCAGAAACGTGTGTGCAAGTACATCATCATTGTAGTCGCTGGGACTGTCAGCCCATAGTACTGCTGACCTGGCTAATTCTTGTTCGTCTATGGAATCGAGCATATGGTACCCCCTTCGATCTCGGAGTAATTTATCCGCGGCTTGGAATAGGTGTTCGGGGGATTTGGTATTTAACATAGGATTTGGAAAATGTCTATTATATTCTGGACGTATTGGACGTATCTGATCATTAAAACCTCTAGTATTATTATGGGGTCTTCCTCTACCTACATAAGCTATCGTTTCTATTTGTACTGATTCTTGCTCCTCCTCCTCTTCTGATTCTACTCTGTCTGTTTCTCGTCTTTCTTTATGTATTCGTTCTACTTCTTTGCGGATCTTTCGACACATGGCGATTATACACGCCTGTCATTCATGTTTCTCTTCTGATATGTTCTGACCCCATTTGACAAGTCTTTGCATGATATCGTGATCTGCCCCGGGCCTGTCTTGATTCCTAATTACACAATTTATGAAAAAACGTAGTAGTTGTCTTTGTACGTCCACTTTCTGGTATTCCATAGCTTCGTTGAGACTTTCTGAACCTCGCCCTGTTTGGACAAAGCGATATATATTGTCTAGGTGTTCAACCATTCCTGGTATCGTCATTAAATATAATGTAGCTCGTCGTATACGTAGTGATGATATGAGCAATTTGTCCTGTCTACCTGGCACTGGATCATATCTACAATCCACAAGTTGTTCTTTAAACATGTCGGAGGTCGCTAATTGGGGTGTACGTTGGAGTGCTAAATCTCTAAGGGTCTGTTTATTTCGCGGCGGGGTGGCAAACATGTCTGTCGTACCTCCTGTAGCACCTTCTGAAGCGCTGGGCACGAAAGGATTCGTTGGACGTAGGATAGAGATTGTAGATGCGGGAAAAACTGTAGAAACGGACGGACCCGTGGGAACTTGTGTAGGAGTTTGTAGTTGCGGGGATACAGACGGATGCTCTTGGTGTTGAACACCATCGGCAAGCGGTGTGGGTGGCATAGCATTAGCATACTCGGGAGCTACGTCGTCTAAATAGGAAGAAAGGAAAACGTCCTTTGCTGTTTTGGGATGTGTTTTGGGATGTGCTTTTATCGGGAGTAATGGAGGAGTTAAGTCTTTTGGTATTTCCGGGATAGCCTTAGGTAACCCTTCGGTCAGAAGAGGATACATACCATTCATAAGAGTGTTTCTTTGTCTATCTATTTGTTCTGAGTTTACTCGGGTACCTTCCTCAAGTAATAGATTTTCTCGGGTTTTATTTGAATTCTCTCTACCTTTCTCTTCCTGTCTGAGCGCTTTTTCTGTACGTCTGTATGATTCTTTACGCCATAATTCAATGGCATCTTTCTGCGACTGTCTGGCTTTCTTTTTCCATAATTCTTCTTCTACTCTCATGATGCAATCTGCATCCCAGGTCCCAGCTGTGGGCCATCTCTGATTTTCTGGCAAATCCTTGGTGTAGTCCACCCATAAATCAAGAAATAATACGGCATCTAGGCCATGCTTATGATACATAAAATACCCTGGAGTGTCCCTAGGTGGAATGGGAACAGCTTCTTCGAGTACCCCTTTTCTGGTTTTGATCTGTCTTAGTTTCGAAAAGAGCGGCATTTTTAGATCTTATTATTAGAACACACTTAATACAGTAAACACAATAATGAACAGTCATTCACACCACAATATATAGAACGTATTAAAACATTTTAACATTTAACAGTTTTTAACGAACAATGATAACTAATAGAAAACTAGTTACTGACATAATACTTATTTATATGCAAGACATACTATATATACTGCTAAACAGTACAGATACACTGCTGAAACAGTGCAGACCGGATTTGTGTACCCAAACCCGTCTTGACCGGCACAGACTATGTGCACGTAAAATGCCTCCCCGGTAATGGTACTCACCGGGTAGCTCGGAACGGAAGGCCTCGGAACGGAACTGAAACTGGACCGGACTGGACTCGACTCGACTGGACTCGGAACTTCGGAACCTGGTGGGTCTCTGTATACCTCGGATCTTGCTCTCTCAGCTAGGCTCTGGTCGGGATACTTCGCACTTCTCACCGCCTCGTCTGGGTGTTGATCGCAGCCTCAGTTGCCCCCGCTTGGCCGGAGGGAGATACAGGAAATCCTGCGGGTACGCGTTTTTGTCCGTTCAGCTGTGGCAGGAGACCGGGCCTGCAACGCACCGCCGGCGCGTGAGATGAGAAAGTGTCCCTGTTCGGGCGCCAATTTATGTGGTAAATATTTCATTACCGGTACTATTTTTTATGCGGTAAAGTCTATGAGGAATAACTCAGTAAATATAAGAGGCAGAATCCGTGGTATTAGAGGTTTAAAAAGGCTTTATTCCTATACAAAGGAATGTAATTCGAATTACAGGCTTCTATTCCATCACCACGAAAGTTCAGGAAGGAAGGGCATACATTATTGACAGGTAATCATTTTTATAAGAATTACATTATAGTGTAACAGATGCAGGAGGCGTAACAGCTGATAAGAGAGATAAAATATGCATACGTAACCAAAAAAGGCGTAAACATGGGTGTAACTAAAATACGTCATTAAACATGATGTCACAAATGGGTGGATCCATAAGAGAATCCTGCAATGTCAGCAGAAATATTTGGCAGAGATGCGTGCGCAGCCGCATGACGTGTGATTGACGTGCAACTAGAGGGTGAAGGGGACTTGACATTTAGCTCTACATGTGGAGACAGAAGTCTGAGGGTTATGTCAACCTAATCCCAAATCATATCTAATATCCTATGTTTAAAGAACTGTGTTATCCAAAAGGAAAAGTTTCTTCGGACGGAATCTATTCTATACTGACTGTTAGTGCGTGTACAGGCGTCTAAGTGTCTACATGAGATGCGAGGGGGCAGGAATCTTCCATGGTAACGGGGCTATGAATTACTTGCACGAGGACAGTGAGGCCTGGCCCTTTGCACGGTAGCTAGAGGAATGTTTACCTAAACTACTAGACAGGAATGCATCGGATGAGGAGCGAAGCAGATAATCTTGAAGGCGAAATACAGTTTTTGGCAGGCAACTGGCTGGATCAGGCACCGTTAGCCGCGCAGGGAGTAGGACAAAGTTCATGGATACAGAGGCTGGCTCAGACTGGAGCTTTCAGAGGCAGAAGGCAGGAAAAAGGCTTGATGACAGAATTCAGGGCCTACTCGCCTGAATCTGTAAAATGTGGAAAGTGAACCACATAAAGTCGGTGGCCTTTCATACTTAGGAATGGAGTATCTGACCCATTCATGGCGGATCTGAAAGAGGACATGTTAACGGTGGACGCACATGTATTTGCGTCTTTAAAACTGGAACTGGAGGGAACATACATGTACTTATAGCATGCACATGGAGCCGTTGGGGTCTACGATAGGGGACATAACTGATCACAAAATTCATATTTCCTCAACCTTAAAAAGTGTGATTTAGATCCCAATAGTAATATCAGAACTACTGTCCCACCACTGGTTAAATTATTGTCAGTGTTGCATTTCTGTGCAACTGGTTCTTTTCAAAGAATTGCTGCCATGGCTTCTGGACTCTCTCAGTCTACCTTCAGTAAAATATTGCATCAAGTGCAAACTTGCTGCTGTTAAACCTCTTCATAAAAAGGCATTAGCTGACCCGACCACCCTTTCCAACTTACGGCCGATTTCCCTGCTCCCGGCTTTATCCAAAATGACTGAGAAGTTCGTGAAATACCAACTCACGAGCTTCCTGGAAGAAAATAATATTCTGCACCCAAATCAGTCAGGATTTCGGTCTAACCATTCTACCGAGTCTGCCCTGCTGTTTACAGCAGAGACCCTTCGGACGGCATTGGATCAGGGAAAGAAGGCTGTTTTAATCCTACTCGACCTGTCGGCAGCCTTCGATACGGTGTCACATAACATTCTTGTGAACCGTTTAGCTGCCGCAGGAGTAGGCGGGGTGGTTTTGGCTTGGCTTAAGAATTTCCTTACAGATAGACGCCAAACTACAGTGCTAGGTGGTTTCCAATCGGAGGCTAAGGCCCTTAGCTCTGGAGTTCCCCAGGGATCAAGCTTAAGTCCTTTACTTTTCAATCTGTATATGGTTCCCCTGGTGAAATTGATCGCAAGCTTTCAGATCAGTACTATCTCGTATGCTGATGATACTCAGCTTATTTTAGTACTGGACAGTGAGCGGTCGGGTACTGAGGAAAATCTTAAAGAGTGCCTAGCAGCTATATTTCACTGGATGTCTGACAATCATCTTAAATGCAATGCTGGCAAAACGGAAATCATTCCATTCGGAAAGCAAAATCTGTTTTGCCTGATGATGCAGAAGCCCCCCCTAAGACCCTCACCTCTGCCCGAAACCTGGGCATTAAGTTTGATTGTCAGTTATCCTTCAAACAACAAGCGCTGGCTGTAGCTGGTTCATGCTTCCACATAATAAAAACTTTAAGGAAGTTTTTTGACCTTCTTCCTTTGCCAGCTAGGAAAACGGTCGCAGTTGCCTTAATTGCCTCCAGGTTGGACTATTGTAATAGTCTATATGCTGGAGCCAATAAATCAGTACTCCACAGACTACAAATGGTCCAGCATGCTGCAGCTCGTTTAGTACTACGCTGGCCTCGTAAGTCATCAGCTTCAGCAGCACTGAATGCGCTTCATTGGCTCCCAATCGGTAAAAGGATTCTTTTTAAGATCCTTTTACTCACTTTCAGGGCCTTTCATCATCTAGGTCCTAAATATCTATGCAATGGCTTTAAACGTTACCACCCGACACGTTGCTTAAGATCTTCAGGTCTGAATCTGTTTACAATCCCCAGATTCAGGCTAGCCACAAAAGGTGGCAAGTCTCTTTTTGTTTTGGGTGCTAAGGCCTGGAATAAACTTCCTCCTTCTATACGATCCCTGTCTCAGGAATCCCAGTTTAGGAAGGCTTTAAAGACATGGGTATTTTCCCTCACTGATGCAGCTTGCTCAGAAATGGTATAGATATTAGTGTTTAGCGTGAAATGTGTCTGTCTCCCCCCTACCATTCCATCTGGTTGACTTAGCGCCAAGATACTCCTTGGAGTGGTAGCCGCGCTATATAAGTTTACTTTTACATTACATTACATTACAAGTACTTAGTGCTATGTTGCAACCTATGCTGTTTCATCCTCTTCCCTAAAACTGCAAGTGAGCTAACCAAAGTAAAGAGTGCATTCTATGGTTTTGCAGGGTTCCCAAACATTGTTCGAGCCATTTATTGAGCACACATTTGCATAGTTCCACCTGCTGCTTGAGAACAGATGTTCAGGAATCGAAAGCTGTACTACTCTGTCAATGTTAAAATGATTTGCAATGCTGACCTCATCATTACACACTGCAATGAAAAGTTCCCAGGATCAGCACATGACTGCTCTTCAACATGAAAGGAACTGGTTACTTGGTAAGTATTTGTTTTTGTTTTGTGCATTTCGTTTTGCTAATCCCATTTTGTTATTACCATTAGTTTATCATTATCAAACAGTCATAGGCATGAGAAGTAAGACCCATAATACTATTCAAATCATTTGTTTATTATGGTGGTAAAAACGTTAATCAAACGTTTGTCATTTTCTTCAGTCTGCCTGTAAATATTAAGCGTTCCTTTTTCTCGATACATTCGCATTGACTATGTTTGCAAATTGATTGAGCAATTAGCCATTTCCTGTTAGCTGATGTGCTAACCAATCCTCTGCACAGGAAATGTGTCTGTTATCTTCTGAACGGGCCTTTTCCCGCAGCAGCTACATTTAGAATGATTTATTGGGAGCAAAGTTTACAAGCCTGATTATCTAGTGCCAATTGTGTTCAGCATACACAAATGTAAACACCAGTGACACTTTGCTTTTAACTCCATAAATCGTACTCCAACACATTTGTAACTATTTCTAATGGTTGCTAGGCAAACTCATCTAAATTATCGAGAGAACAGCAACTCCATACGAGGACGTAATTGGAACCTTTAAAATAGATTAATAAATAACATTACCCATCCAATTCTAAACTGTCGAATGGGAAATGGAGATAAATAATTGCTCTTCAATTTTTTTTTCAACTTTATTTTTAGTTTGAATAAAAATCACAGCAATTATATGAGTACAGATGTCAAAGGCATATGATCGTCCCCACCAGATAGTTTTTCTTTTACAATTACAGTAGTGATGGAACAGTAATTGATACTACATTTGAATGCAAGGGTAAATACATGCTTCTCACTTTTCGCACTTCACTTTTCCCTCATCCTTCTCTTCAATTGTATCCCTGCTAGGGTCTAAATCATGCTGGTCATTCACATCTAGTTCTGAGGTCAAGACAGCATTGCAGAGTTCACGCCATTCATGAACATCCTCCTGCAATTTGTCATCACTATGACTTAGCTCCATTTGTACGTCTTCCACCTGAGTCCATTCGTCTATGTTCCTATGCCATACTTTTATATTCTGGACACGCAGTCCCATCCACGATATAGCGACCCTGTGCTTAGCCAGCAGCAACAACAACTGCAAAATCTTGTATGCCATTTTACACTTCTTGGTTTTCTTGATGTGGCCGAGTAAGCATTGTAATGGCACTTCCTCAATGTCAAAGCCTGTGCTCTTCCGCACCGCGTCCACCACCTGGTCCCAGAACTGCCTCACCCTGGGAACTCTCCATGCTAAGTGTAGAAAATCCGCCCCTACCTCATCACACTTAGGACAAGTATCAGCGCAAGCCGGGGAAATTCGGTGAAGTTTCCCTGTTGTTATGTAGGTGCGGTGTAAGAAATTGTAATGTACCAATTTAAATTATGCATTACAGGATACTGTATGGGTAAGCACACTGATCGCTGACCACGACTTGTCACCCAGGGGCTCGGGTAAGTCTGCATCCCAGGCCGCTCTTGTCCTAGGAGGAGGGCCAGTTAAGTTTATCCTCATTGCTTTGTATAGGAGGGCAATCAGCCTTCGTTCAGAGCCACAGGTGAGCAAAATATCTATGGTGTGGTTGGTCTGTGGTATATCGCAGGACTGTATCCACACATTGTTGCCAGATATTTGCAGTGTGATGAACTATGTAGGGCATATTGTGGAAACCCCCCTACCTTGCATCAGTGCCAATGGAAGTTTATCTGCTTGAACCCATCCCACTGAGCAGTCTTTTCACCCAATTTTTTCCATCGTCTAGCCAACAGTACGTGTGCTGTAAGTGCGCCGCCTAGTAATATAAATCCAGTATAGGTGCATCCAGGCCCGCCTCCTCGACGCGACAGATCAGTGTACCCAAAGCCACCCTGCTGCGACATCCCGACGCCCACAGCAATGTCACAATCACATGCTTAAAGATCGTTTTGGGAACCAGGCAGAGTGAACTCTAGTGTGTAAAGGCAGCACAGCAACACCTCCATTTTGTACAACGCCAGTCTTCCCATCAAGGAAAGTGGTAACGAATTCCAAAATGTCACCGATTGCCATAGGGCAGTCACGACCCTGTCCACATTGATGTGCATCAGTTGGGTGTCTTCAAGCGTCACCTGAACACCCATGTATCGAAAATGCGCATGTTCCCAGCGTAACCCAAGCTCAGGGAGGCTCTCCGGGGCAGTGTGGCCATGCTCGCCAGAGGGAAGAGCAGGGATTTTTGTTGATTGAGACGCAGTCCAGAATATTGCCCAAAGTCCTTCAGATGCTGCAGCAGCCTGGGCAATGCCACGCATCGTCTGCATACAGAGGTATTACATGTAATGTTTTGCCTACCTGGATGCCCCACTGTCTCACCGCACCCACACCACCAGCGGCTCAATAGCAAGAGCAAAGAGAAGAGGCGAGAGCAGGCACCCCTGACGCTTTCCCTGCTCTTGTGACCAACC
Organism: Triturus cristatus; assembly: GCF_964204655.1. Lineage (NCBI taxonomy): Eukaryota > Metazoa > Chordata > Amphibia > Caudata > Salamandridae > Triturus > Triturus cristatus. Next base: position 521,700,800 of record NC_140594.1, read on the forward strand.
CTGCGATTGAGTCAGGCCCATGGGGACCCTTACACGCTGCGCAGTATGCAGTATTTTAACCCATCGGCAAAACTGTGTCCGAGATTCTACTGCCTTCAGCACTTCCAACAGGTACCCCTAATCCACCATGTCGAAAGCCTTTCCAAAGTCTATCGATATAAAAGCCAGCTCTGCGTCTCTGTGTTTCACCTCATGCATAATGTTCAATAACCGTTGTAAATTCATGCCAGTATGACGTCCTGGTATAAAACCACACTGGTCCTCATGAATCAATCGGACATTTGCATGGCTAGTTGTGTTGCCAATAGTTTACATAGTATTTTAACGTCTGTGTTTATCATAGTAAGTGGGTGGTATGAGGCCAGATCAAGCCCCTCCCCTCCCGGTTTTAAGAGCAAGCATATCTCTCCCTCTCTCAAGGTGGGGGGTAGATTACCACATTCAAAAGACTCCCTATATACCTGCAGTAGTGCCTGCACCACGGTGGCCGAGTACGCTTGGTAAAATTCAGGTGGGAATTCATCTACCCCAGGGGCCTTGGCCCCGGGGAGCTTCAGCAGTGCTTCCCGGATTTTCTCCAGAGACAATTGGGCATCCGGTTTCTTTGAGCCCAGTGAGGGGAGGCGCGTCAGAGAAAAATGGTGCATATCCATCCCCCTGGACCGCTGGGTCAGCAGTATACACTTTCTGTAGGTGTTGTTGGAACACCCCCAGTATTGCAGCCCTGGAATGTACCTTCTCGCCCATTGGTGTGAGCAAGGCAGTAGTCAAGGGCGGGATCTGCTCCCTCTGAAGAATACAGGCCAAAAGGCGCCCATTTTTATCCCCTTCCCTGTGTAGTCACGGTCGATACTGACGCAAAGTGTACTTATCCAATCTATCCCATATGTTGCTTATGCATTTATGTACCCCCCACTCCCGATCAACAGTGGCCGGGCGTGTTTGAACTTCTGCCTGAGCCTCCACTAAGGTTACCTCCTCTGCCCTGAGGTCAAGCTGTAATTGCCATTGGACACTGCTGGCAATGTCCTACATAGACCCCCCGCAGTACCGTGTTCATTGACTCCCATTCTTGTGTTCTATTAGTGGTTGTCCCCTCCCAATTAATTGCCACATAGTCTGTCAGAGCCTGAGATAAGGCCTCCCTCGCCACTGAGTCGTCTAGAATATCTGCAAGCATTCTCCACATTCTGGGTGCCTGCACATCTAACCGGGGAGTGGTCAGACAGAAATCAGGCCAGTTGCGTCACTTCAACATCCGGGAAGGCGTCCAACCCCGCCACCAATACCCTGTCCAGTCTGCTGTGAGTATTGTGTGTGGGTGAAGGGCATGTATACAGTTTCTGCATCGGGTGCCCATCCCTCCAGGCGGCCCTTATGCCCAGTCCCACATTACTGCCTGGAGCCTCTTGGTCATCTGTGGCTTAGTTCCTTGCCTGGGTGGATGCCTGTCAAAATTAGTGTATAAAACACAATTAAGATCAGCCACCCACAAGAGAGGCATGTCAGGCTCTAGGGCCAGCAGATCCTTCATGGACTGATAAAATGGAGGATCATCCACATTTTCGGCGTCTATGTTTAGCATAGTAATATCAAGACCATCAAGAGTCTCCCTTAGCAGCACAAAGCGGCCATTCACATCTGCCTCCATATATGTCAAGGCAAATGGTGTAACAGGAGCTACCCATACCAACACGCCTCTTACATAAGTAGAATAGGAGGAGTGGAATATCTGACCCCGCCACTACTCTGCTAATCTATTGGCCCTATGTCATCTAGGCGAGTTTCTTGTAAGCAGACCACAGCTATACAATGCTGCTTAAGGAATGAGAGTACTCTGTAGGGTTTAGTGCATGTTCCCAAGCCCTTTACATTCCAGCTTAAAAACCTAACTTCCATCACCATAGCAAAATATTGTGTAGTTCCATCGCAGCCTCTATTTAAGCATTCCACCTGTTGTCAACAAACGCTGCATGTCTTCATAACTAACAAACCAATCTGTAAAAAGTTCCCCCCTTCCCCACCCACGGACAAATAAAGTGCAACTGTGCTGTTGTCAAAGCCCTTCCCTTGCTCGTGTCAGGACATGCACAGCTTCCCCTGCAGCCTAGCTGGGGCCAATAAACTTCCCATACCAACAAACCTCCCGGCCAAGCCTGCCCAACCACATAACCATGGAATGCCCATCAAGGGACAAATAATAATAGAGCATTTCTGTTGAGGTTTATATAATGCTCAGAGTTCAACACTCACTGTCACTTCCCCAGTCACCTCAACAAATGCCACAACATTCCCATTCAGTCCGAACTCGGTCCCCCCATGCCCCCACTGCTGTAGCATTTGAAGTCTGATCCTCGCTCACACTACAATTGGTCCACAGAAACACTACACCAACCAACAGCTATGCGACTTCATAAAAGTCCCTCTTCAGATGACACCTGTATCAGGACCTGCATTGAACATGGTCTCAGGGACAACGTCCTCCATCAGGCTCACTGTTTCCGGCATGGCTTCTGTCTCCAACCCCGATTCGGTGTTTGGTGACTCAAGAGTCACCCAGATCCACAGCTGCAAAAAACATGGTGCCATCCTCACCCACAGGGATTCTTCCTTCCTCCATTGGAGTCTCATCTGAGTTCTGAGTTGGGTGTTTATTATGCTGTGTCCCCTTCCTGGGCCAAATGCCTCGCCCCTGGCTCTAGCTATGCTGTTCTCGAGGGGGGAGGACATCATCTCGATCTCCAGCTACTCCCACACCTCCTCTGGTGTCTCGAAGAAATAGGCCTTGCCCTGTGCCAGTACCTTCAGTTTGGCTGGATACAGTAACATATACTGCAGTTGAAAGTCTTGGAGCTTCCATTTAACTCCCAACTCGCTGTTCCTAAACCTGTTTAGTATAGTTTAGGTATATAGTGATTTTGCTGTTCTCATAGCAGATGTTCTGTTTCTCCCTTGCAGCCTGAAGGATACAGTCCCTGTCTCCATAATTTAGTATTTTGGTGATTATGGGCCCCGAGGCTGGGGCCCGGGGGCGGCAGCATCTCCAGGGCCCTGTGTGCCCTTTCCACTGCAAAGAGTTCTGACAGACCCTAAGAACGCAATTGATTGTATTTCCACTGCTCCAGGGGGTGCTCTGCTGAGAACTCCTCCACACGCCCTGGGAAACCTGGGACTCATGTATTGCTGCGCCTCACGCATCCTTCCACATCTTCTGCCCGACATTCAATGGCCCTTGTGGCCTTGGCATCTGGGTCACCTGCAGTTTAAGAGTCGCCACCCCTCACTTTAATTTAACAATGTCTCCCTCTGCTGTGGACACTTTGTCTGATACTTTGCGCGAGTCTGCTCTTGGCAGGTTCACGTCGATGGACACTGTCTCCATTTGGTTTTCCAGGGCCTTCCTAGAATGGTTACCAGAAGTTTTGCGCGGGTTTGTTCTTCATTTGCACCATCTTCTCTCTCATCCCCAGTGGCCGTCAGTCTCATTATGCATAGCGGAGGGTGACGTGGCATGACGTACTACGTGATCATGTTGGCCCCAGCGGAACGTACTGCCTTATCGAATAAAGGCCCCCCTCCCATTACTACAGCCTGTCTGCCAGTCTCATGCATCTAGGTTCTGCATCCATTCACACTTGGTGAAGGTCCTCTGTCCGGTCTCACTCCCCAAGGGGTGCTTGTCAGTTGTCCACTTGCAACAGACCGCACCCACAACCTCCGGAGGAGTTCCAGCAGGATCACAGTCATTCCGCCAGGGGCCTCCGGGTCTCCTCAGCTGCCGTCTTCCACTTTACGGGCCGGCCGCTCTGACCGCGTCCAGCCTCCACGGAGGTGGGGAGAAGGGGGCAAGAGAGCGACAGACCCCGTGGCCAGATCCCCCCTCTCCCGACTCAAGGGCTCCGGTCCATACCTAGGTGCCATGACAGTCCTCCTCACCTTCAGGCTCACACAGCGACAGGGCCTCAATCACCCCAGTCAGAGCCCCATAGCATCGGCCGCAGCAGCCTGCGGTGGTCAGCCCAGCAGCTCTAGCTGCTATCAGCCATCACAGTATGGGGAGGAACACAACCACCAGGGCAACAGCTGCATCCTCCACCTCCGTGTTCAGAGCTCCACTCTCTACAGGCTACCCCTAGTGCTCTTTGCCGCGCTTTACTCCTCACGCCACCGGGTCCGAAATCAGGTCCACATCAGAGCAGGCTCTCCGGTACATTGGCGCTCATCCCAGGTACAACAGCAGGGGCTCTGAACGCTTCCGCCCGCAAGGCGAGCTGCTCTTTCGCTGCCAGGCGGCACAGGCCTCACTCAGGCAAGATATTGCATTTGGATGGCCAGCCGCAGAAGCCTCTCATCACCTCCACTGGAGCCCCGCAGTGTTCATGCACCACAGCAGGCTAGGTTTCAGCACTGGATGCAGTCGATGCACTGCAGGATCAGGCAGGATTACTGGGCAGGCCAGCCGGGAGCTCAAGGGATCCCGTCCTTTCGGCCATGTTGCTTGGCCATGCTCCATTTGCACTTCACTTTCAACAAAATTGTCACTTTGGTGTTTGCCTGCAAAGGACCCCGTTGGATGGAAACTGCTTGATGTATCAAATCTTTTTGCTTCTGCGAAAGGCGTGGACCTCTTTAGCCGCTGCCATAAACACAGTGGATTCATTTACTTTTTGACTTCACAGGAAGTAAGTATTTTAAGAAGCAAGAAAACCCTACAGCAGTTAATACTCAAATAATATTTCTGTGGCCTCGCCTTACTTTAGCTGAAGAACAGCATTGGGGACATTTGGGCTAGGCAGAAGAGGCCAGGCAAACTGCTTCTAGGATAGGGGCAGCGTGGAAGGGTGTTTTGTACCTGGATGGGGATAAGTTGGTGGGTCTGTCCACTCTTATCCACCTTAATTCAAGGTTTCCCTTGCAACAAGGCCTTGTAAAAGCAGTATCTCCAGGTCCATCCCCTATGTAACATAACCTGGTTTTAAAAACAAAAAACTGGGACATACCAGTGAAACAGAGTTGACCCTACAACTTTACATAGGGGTACATATTAATTGTCTGTGGTCACAAACATGCAAAACAGATGATAATCAGGCATTAAGGTACAATGATTTGTATTTTTGTGTTAACCACATGTAGAAAATAAATGTAAGTCCAACACAAAGCATCTGTTACTTAAACAGCTTTACGATAAGAGCTGCTAAGTGCTAAATTACCCTGCACAGTAGTAATTGTAATTGCATTTACATATAGCGTACTATCCCAGGCGAGGCATCAAATTGTTTTTCCATGGGTAGCACGCTACTCCGGAACCCAAGCAGGATTAGTGGAGAACTAGTATAGGGAAATACAAATTTATTTGAGCGGTGGACATAAGCCTGTTAGTTGGATTGAAAAGGATCGTGGAGGAATAGAAGAGGAAAGGGTCTACAAAGTGTTTTTTCGAGATCATAGCAGTAGGAATAGGTTTGGGTGAGTAAAGTGTAGGTGGAGGTGGAAAGGTCAGAGGGAAGGGTATAGAAAGGCTTGTTTGGGAAATCTGTAGAGTAAAAGAGGTTTGAGATGATGCAAGGAGTGATAGAGGAGGAAGAGTCTAGAAAGGGTTCTTTGGGGGATCATAGTAGTAGAATGGGGTTTGGGATGAGTAAAAGAGTTGAGGTAGAGGATATATTGAGATGAGAGAGGTATAGGGTGAGAAATCGGGTAATGCATTGGAGATGCTGAATTACAGGTAAAGTAATAAATATAAAGATACATATGTATATGGAAGGTATATATCTATAAGGAGGTAATATATGTAGATTTAAGTTCTATTTATTATACTCAGACTTTCAAGTGTTGCTGTACTTTAAACTAATTTGTTTGTTTTTATAAGTTGTTTATTTTTTTGTAATTTAATATGTAATTTAATATGAACATTTAGTAAGCAGAACGAACAAATAGCTATATATAAACATAATTATTATACACGATTATACAAAGGAATACACATATCTAGGTACGCATATATAGTCCAAATAAATGCTTATATACAGGGATATGCTGTATATTTATTTTTGAATATGGTGGTTATGTGGGGGAAGAGTCAACTCTTAAGTAGTCTTCTGAAGATAAGGTACTTATCTGTGGATCATATGTATGGGGGTAAAGAGTTCCATAGTATAGCTGCTTGAACAGAGAAGGATGTGCCACCTCTGGAATTTGTCTTGTATGCTGGAATTTTGAGGTCAGGTACCAATCTAGAATGAAGGTTCTTTTGTTGAATGGATTTGGTGATTTCAATCCTAATGAAGAGCATCCCTGTTTCATGTATTGCATTCTGGGTGATACAAAGCAGCTTGAATGGGGATCTACTGTCAACCGGTAACAAATGTAGGGTCTTCAAGGCAGGGGAGATGTGAACTTGTGGCTTTATATGTAAGAGTAGTCTCACCGCAGAGTTTTGAATCTGTTGTAGCCTATTCATAGTTGTTAAAGAGGATCTGTGGTGGTAGGGGCCATTGGCGTAATCGAGTTTAGACATAATAAGAGTGATAGTAGCCTGGACCTTTAATGGAAATCCCAGCATCACAGAGGTTTGATAATAATGAAGCTTGATCTTGCTAGTGTTTCCACTTGGGCATTCATTGATAGCTTAGAGTTCATGGTAATTCTGAGGTACTTACTTAGATACTTTAGGTGGCATTCCCAGATTGTCAGGCCAGGCGTCAAGTGGGTCATAATTGTTCCAATTGCTACATGTGAGTATTTCAGTTTTGGAAGCATTTAATTTGAGATGGCTCTATGTCATCCACTGATCAATGGCTCTGAGGCAACTGAAAATGTGTGAGTTTTCAATGTCTTTGGCGCTTTCCAATTTAAGGAGTATATGTGTGTCATCTGCATAGTTATAGCATGTGAGGTGAAATTCATTGATCAGTGCCGGTAATGACTTCATGTAGATGCTGAAAAGCATGGGAGAAACGATAGAGCTTTAGGGACCTCTCCTTTTGTGAAATACAGTTTGGATAAGGAAGGTGGGATATGGATGAAATTAGTTCTGTTTTGAAGGTAGGATGCAATCCACTCGAGAGCAGTCCCCTCTAAGCTGGCTTCATAGAGTCTTTGTATTATATTAAAATGGTCAACCATTCAAAAGCAGCTCAGAGGTCCAAGAGAAGTAGTGCAGCAACCTCGCTCTGGTCAACTATGTTCTTAAGGTCATCCCAGATGGCAAAGAGGGTAAATTCTGTGCCTGTTCCTGGACTGAATCCTGTTTGGAAGTCTGAAAGTATTGAATTATCTTCAATGAATTGTGACATCCGGGTGAATGATCCTCTTTCTTTCAGTTTGCCCAGGAAAGGTCCGTTTGTAATTGGTCTGCAGTTGTCGGGGTTAAGCACGTACTGGTTTGTTTTCTATAGTAATAGGCATAAGCATGACCTTTTTAGAGCTACTGAAAATATTCCCGTAGTTAAGGAATTGTTGATGATTCTTCTTACTGGTGTGGCAGGAGAGGTAGTTAGAAGACTTTTCTTGAAGGTTTGTGGTGGACATGGGTCAGAAAGGCTGCTGGCAAGTCTGCTTGCTTTGACCAGGTCCATAAATTCATTGAGTGATATTTGTTGGAAGGAATGCAGAGGTTGTGTTAGCCTACTCTATGAGGGTTTTTTGAAAATGGTTGCTGCTGGTGGTTTTCCTTTGTTTTAAACAGGAGCCAAATGTGTCTACTTTGGTCATATAAAGATTTGCCAGTTTGTCTGTAAATTCTAGAGTAACAGGATGAGTTTCTTCTAAGCAATTTGGTTTACGAAATTCAGTGAGAATATTATAGAATTCTTTATTTGCACATTTAGCATTTTGAAATATATCTGAATAGTATTTTTCCTTAGCTATTTTGATTGCTGACTTGTCTAATCTGTTACCTTTCTGTAGGTGAAGTTTGTCTTGACAGACGCCTTGCAGGTTTCTAACTTGCTGTTTAATCTATTTTAGCTCTATACTTCTATATGGCGCTTGTTTTCTTTTGTTCTTTTGTGTTGTTCTGAGTGGTATTAGGATATCAAAAGCTTCCTGTAGCCACTGCTATATACTTTTAACAGAATTTATTGTGCCTAGACCTGTGCTGGATGTTAGTTGTGTTTTTAAGTGTTGAAAATTGAGTTGAAAGGTCGATAGGTAGTTGCATGTAAGGTGGTTTTAGGTGTGTTGCTTTGTGTTGTTTTATGTTGGAAAGCAAGCTAATGGTGTTCTGACCATGTGACAGGAGTATTTGTTTGAAAGGTAACTAGTTCTGGATATGCAAAAATGACATCTAGGATCTGCCCAAATGATGTGTGTGTGGGTTTGTGGGCAATCTAATGTAGGGTCAGTGCATTTAGGCCAGTGATGATTGCTTTTGGATGGGGCATATTGGATTAGTCTAACCAAATGTTTAGGTCACCAAGAATGAATACGTTGGAGTGTAGTGCTATAAGGTTTGAAACTGTGTCTAGAAATGTGTCTGGGAATGTTGCATTGCTAGGTGGAGGTCTGTAAAGGAGTAGGAAGTTACAAGAGGAAGATGGTGTAGGGTTGCATCTGGTGAGGAAGGTCTCATAACCTTATATGGAGACATTTTCAGCTTTGTTTTCTTGAATACACCAGCTAGGCCACCTCCTCTTTTGCCTATATGATTTTGTGTGATAGTTTGATAGCCCAGAGGAATGGCTTGATACAACACTGGAGCCATGTTATATCCCAACCATTAATCAGTTATGAAGAGTAAGTCAGGTTGCTTGTCAGTGGGCAGGTCGTAGACATTATGCATGTTTTTGAGAGTGATTGAACATTTATTAGTAAGCAGTTTAGAGAATGTGTTTTGGTGATGGTGTGACTTTGTTTTATAGAAGAGTGGGCAGTGTTTTGTGGACTTGTAGCAGGTGTGCACTTAATAGCTGTAATGAGGATAGCAATAGTGTAGCTTTTCTGTATTGGATTACTCTTCCTATAGGATAAGAAGGCATTTTGATGGGACTGCATGTTTATGTGGTGGAGATGGTGGTTGAGAGTGAGTTGGTGAGCTGTGTTGTTTTTGTAGAGTAGCCTTGTTGTGCAATAGACATGGAGATGTGGAGATGCGAAGATTGGCATGTTGTCTATTTTGTTTGCATCTGTTTAGGGTGGAAGGTGTACAAGTTAGGGGTGGTGGTGCAGCATGTTGGTCATGTTGCATGGTTGTAAATCGTCCAATGGATGAGTGGTGGTTAAAAGAGAGTTGCAGTGTTACTGTATATATGTTAGGTGAGAGGGAAGAGAGAAAGCTTGGCAGCGGAGTTGGTTTAGGGTGGGTACACATTGTGTAGTCATGAGGGTGAGAGTAGGTGTATGTTTATAGTTTGTGACAAAGTATTATGAGGTAGTGTGTGTAAGAGATTTTGTTTTGCTGGTGTGTGTGCTGTTATGTTTTTGAAGAGCAGTGAGAGGAGGTGATGATGTATTTGTTTTCTGAGAAGTATTTGTATGTAAAGTATTGTTGGTGAGTGGAAGCTGCATGGTAAAGGGGGTGGTGAAGCTTTCTGGAAGAGTGTATGCTGTGTGTAGGAGGGGATGAACAAGAGTTATAGAGGAGGGGCTTTGAGGATAAAAAGATGGAAGAATGAGTATAGGTTATATGGTGACAGAAAGGGGTCTATTAGGAGTAATCATAGCAGAAAGTGTGTCTCTGGATGGGATATAGTTACGTATTGTGTGGATTTGGGTTGTGTTGGCGATGAGTAAATTGGTTAGTGGTATAGGTTAGAGTGGTGTTTTGTGTGTGAGTGAAGGTGCAAATGTGTGGTAGTTTGGGTAGAAGGGTATATAGGTGTGGTTTGTGTTTTTTTTGGAATGGGTGTTGATACATTGAAATGTGTATTGAGTTTGTGCTAAATGAGTAGAGTACATTTTCTGTGATTGTGTTACTATGTCCACATGGAGAGATATTTATATCGGGACTTAATTAAATCCATTTAAAACTGGAACATGATACATTTGCAGAAATGAACAAGCTAGACATTGGAACAATTGGACTGTAGGGGCTGTAAGTACTGGATGTTTGGTCACCCTTCTTTCTGTATGAACCTTCTATCGGGACATATTGAGTGGATGTGTATAAGAGTGCTTTGTTACCAAGACATTTTGTTCACTGGGGTTTCCTGTAGAGCTGAAGCTAGGCATGGGCAGTATGGGCTGCTTCCCAGGGTCCCACAGCCTTCTAACTATGACGGGGCATCCCATGAGTCCATCATCCTTTTGAAAACGTGCCATTGTACGAGTTCCAGGTGGGCAGCCTACTCCCTTGGGGTTTGCAGCGTGCAAGGCCCAAGGTGGGGCCCCCCTCTCCTGGGCCTTGCTGCCATGGGCTGAAAGGGTCATTTTATTCCTGCATCCCTTTCCGCTGCGGCAGACTGGACAAGGCTGGGTTTCTGTCCGTTATCAGCTTTCCTTTGCTGGCAACACTTTCTCTTAGTTTAATCGCTGCATCAGCATGATAATAGCGGTTAGGCAGATGCTTGAACTGGCCTGAGGTGTGAAGTCAGCCCTGCCCCTGCATGAATGAAAGCAGAGCATTCTGCAGGGCTGACAACCAAAAAACAGAGAGACCTCACATCGCAATGGGTGCTGTTCACTTCCAATGAAGGGAAAGGGAGGAGAGCAGAAAATGAAAAGAGAGGTTATTATTCTTTTTTTTTTTACAACTCTGTTTTATTGTTTTTTTCAAACAAGGATGTGCATCCAAAAGAAACATAAACAGAGTTAAACATGAATATGAACTCCAGTTGAGTATAAGCGCTTAGTTTTTATTTCTTTCATGTAATTTACATTAAACGATGAAATTAGAAGAATTGGGTCTGTAAAAGAATGATAACATTGAGTTGGGGCGAGGGATGGAGGGGTGACCCCACATCTCTCCTTATATCCCAAGATATCTAACCCATCAAGCCACACACCATTCCTTGTTTTACACATCTGAAAAGGTTTCACTACTCTTCTGCATCATGTTTGTTCCCATCTGAAAATCCTAATTACCGTGTTCCTGGGTACATCTAAGGAGGTTTGGTGTCCTCTTTTTTTATTGTCTTTATTAGATTTTCAGATTAACAGCAAGCAGAGGACAGTTGCATATCATCAAAAAGGAAAAATGCAGAGGTGCACATCACCAAGGCATGTTAAATGAACTTCATCAAAGTATTGGTTAGTCATCATAGTATTATATAGCAATTATCATGACCCGAAAATTCAAGAACATAGGCTGACATGACTCTAAACATTTAGGGGCGTGAAGTAAGGATTTGGAGGTGGGCATAATCTTCGCCCAAGTTCTCACATCGGCTCATGCTCCCAAGCCATTCCGAAGTAGTGGGTGTTCTGGTGCTTCCCCAGTGTGGTGTGATTTCTCGCTTGCCCAGCAAAAGTGCCAAAGCGGTTAAGCTACAGGTGTAGAGAGGTACCTTCTGAGTTTAGCCTAGAAGTGAAACTAGCGGATTGGGCGATAGTTCAGTGCCAATCATGGCATAGATGTCCACGAACATTGCTATCTAGTATGTGGTCACCACTGGGTATATCCAGGTTAGGTGCGCAAAGTCTGCTCCTGGGGCCTGACACTGCACGCATCTATCAGATCTGGTGCGGTCAAATGTGGCAATGTCAAGTGATAAAAGGTAGCAGCAATTTATAAATTTAAAATGCAAAAGCTTATGTCAATGGTTAATGGAGATATGTTGGATTTGTCTACAATACGTCTATATCTTATCTGTGATTGTTATCCCCAGTTCTGTCGCCCAGGTCTCCCACACCCATGTAGTGGAGTCTGGTTTCAGGGCAATACATACTCGGTACAGGTTACTGACATAACATCAACCTCAAAATAAAGACCTACAAAATTATCGACACACATATATCGATAACATAAATATCGATACTGTATACTTATTTTAAAAAATACACAAATATCGACAACAAATTATCGACAAACATTAACATCGATATCACTAATATCGATCAAAAAATATTGTCATAACTAATATCAAAAACATTAAATAAACATAAAAAATGACATAAATATCGATAACAAAAATATAGATCACACTATTATCGCCCCCAAAAAATATCCGCAACTTAAAAATATTTTCAATAACACAATATATAACAAAAATAATATAAACAATATCACAAACACACACAACGTATTAAATAAATATAACATTAACTACATTTTAATTCAATAAAATAACTTTTAACATATTTAAACTCACCAAATGTATTATACTTACAAACATTATATATAAGATAAATATGTTTTAATATAAATGCAATGCAAAATCAAATACAAATAATATACTGTTACAGTTTTAAATAAAGTAAGAATAAAAAAAGTTCAACTGAACATTAATTAGCGTTTCCCATATAGAATAAACTGCCAAATTAATTAAAAACATTAGTAAAAACCAATGAAAAATATGTACAACTAAAATAACCCAATAAGATTAAAAGCACAATTAAACAAACACTATATAAACAAAAGAAAATGTAACATTATTTTATGCTCCAACAACAAAACCAAGAATAAGGGGAATCTCTGCCAGATTGCTTCTGCAACACTGGACTTCATCATTGAAAGCTCTGAATACAACTCCAAAAAGTAAGTAAAATATCTATTTAGGGGTCTATTCCGATACCGGGTCGGACAGCTCCCGAGAGCTGTCCGTAGCCTTACCGTGCGACCGACACGTACCCGTAGCCGATCCGTCCTGCAGAGGAAGTACGATGCGCATAACTGCCAAAAACACGACCGACACGTAGGCTGTGAGTCAAGCTCCATTCTCCGTCCAAGCCATAACGTCTAACGCTGAGCCGAGTCGCCCGGAAGCAGTATCCATAGCAGTTTCTGGCCTGACAAGTACGATGCGTACTTCCTACGCGCCGGACAGGTCGCCACGTACAGCACGTCACAGCATCCGGAAAACAAGCATATCAGCTACGATTCGCGCCACAACTCAATACGCGGCGGGTACGAGACGGAGCAACAAGCAGCGTGTACGACACGAACACATCATGAATCCCATCGCGCAGGTCATACCAGTACTCTACATCTATAACCGGATCAGGAACCGACAACGACGGCGCAGGCGGTAAGTCAGACACCTACCACACAAAAAAATGACACGTACCCGCAAAATGGCACACACACACACAGGGGATCCACATCCTGGCAACAAACAACAGGCCACCATAGGGGTTGTATGGCCAGCACCACTACCACCCCCATGGCTTACCTTCCCCAGCACTCCTGCCACCCCCACCCATAGGGCTTATGTTGCCCAGCGTCACTACCACCCCCACCCATAGGGCTTATTTTCCCCAGCACTACTGTCACCCCCAGCCATAGGGGACCTGTTGCCCATCACCCCTGCTACCCCCACCCATAGGGCTTATGTTCCCCAGCACTCCTGCCACCCCCACCCATAGGGCTTATGTTGCCCAGCACCACTACCAACCCCACCCATAGGGCTTATGTTCTCCAGCACTCCTGCCACCCCCAGCTATAGGGGACCTGTTGCCCATCACCCCTGCCACCCCCACCCATAGGGCTTATGTTCCCCAGCACTCCTGCCACCCCGACCCATAGGGCTTATGTTCCCCAGCACTCCTGCATCCCCCAGCCATAGGCGACCTGTTGCCCATCACCCCTGCCACCCCACCCATAGGGCTTATGTTCCCCAGAACTCCTGCCACCCCCACCCATAGGGCTTATGTTACCCAGCACCACTACCACACCCACCCATAGGGCTTATGTTCCCCAGCACCCCTGCCACCCCAGCCATAGGGGACCTGTTGCCCATCACCCCTGCCACCCCCACCCATAGGGCTTATGTTCCCCAGCACTCCTGCCACCCCCACCCATAGGGCTTATGTTGCCAAGCACCACTACCACCCCCACCCATAGGGCTTATGTTCCCCAGCACTCCTGCCACCCCCAGCCATAGGGGACCTGTTGCCCATCACCCCTGCCACCCCCACCCATAGGGCTCATGTTCCCCAGCACTCCTGCTACCCCCAACCATAGGGCTTATGTTGCCCAGCACCACTACCACCCCCACCCATAGGGCTTATGTTCCCCAGCACTCCTGCCACCCCCAGCCATAGGGGACCTATTGCCCATCACCCCGGCCACCCCCACCCATAGGGCTTATGTTGCCCAGCACCACTATCACCCCCACCCCCACCAATAGGGCTTATGTTCCCCAGCACTCCTGCCACCTCCAGCCATAGGGCACCTGTTGCCCATCACCCGTCCACCCCCACCCATAGGGTTTATTTTCCCCAGCACTCCTGCCATCCCACCCATACGGCGTATGTTGCCCAGCACTACTACCACCCCCCATAGGGCTTATGTTCCCCAGCACTCCTGCCACCCCCAGCCATAGTGGACCTGTTGCCCATCACCCCTGCCACCCCCACCCATAGGGCTCATGTTCCTCAGCACTCCTGCCACCCCCACCCATAGGGCTCATGTTCCCCAGCACTCCTGCTACCCCCAACCATAGGGCTTATGTTGCCCAGCACCACTACCACCCCCATCCATAGGGCGTATGTCCCCCAGCACTCCTGCCACCCCCAGCAATCAGGGGACCTGTTGCCCATCACCCCTGCCACCCCCACAAATAGGGCTTATGTTCCCCAGCACTCATGCCACACCCACCCATAGGGCTTATGTTTCCCAGCACCACTTCCACCCCCACCCATAGGGCTTATGTTCCCCAGCACTCCTGCCACCCCCAGCCATAGGGGACCTGTTGCCCATCACCCCTGCCACCCCCACCCATAGGGCTCATGTTCCCCAGCACTCCTGCCACCCCCACCCATAGGGCTTATGTTGCCCAGCACCACTACCATCCCCACTCATGGGGCTTATGATCCCCAGCACTCCTGCCACCCCCAGCCACAGGGGACCTGTTGCCCATCACCCCGGCCACCCCCACCCGTAGGGCTTATGTTGCCCAGCACCACTACCACCCCCACCCATAGGGCTTAAGTTCCCCAGCACTCTTGCCACGCCCACCCATAGGGCTTATGTTGCCCAGCCCCACTACCACTCCCACCCATAGGGCCTATGTTCCCCAGCACTCCTGCCACCCCCACCCATAGGGGACTTGTTGCCCATCACCCCTGCCACCCCCACCCATAGGGCTCATGTTCCCCAGCACTCCTGCCACCCCCACCCATAGGGCTTATGTTGCCCAGCACCACTACCACCCCCACCCATAGGGCTTATGTTCCCCCGCACTCCTGAAACCCCCAGCCATAGGGGACCTGTTGCCCATCACCCCGGCCACCCCCACCGATAGGGCTTATGTTGCCCAGCACCACTACCACCCCCACCCATAGGGCTTATGTTCTCCAGCACACCTGCCACCCCCACCCAAAGGGCTTATGTTGCCCAGCACCACTACCACCCCCATCCATAGGGCGTATGTCCCCCAGCACTCCTGCCACCCCCAGCAATCAGGGGACCTGTTGCCCATCACCCCTGCCACCCCCACAAATAGGGCTTATGTTCCCCAGCACTCATGCCACACCCACCCATAGGGCTTATGTTTCCCAGCACCACTTCCACCCCCACCCATAGGGCTTATGTTCCCCAGCACTCCTGCCACCCCCAGCCACAGGGGACCTGTTGCCCATTGTTGGACAGGCCACATGAAGGGCTTGCTCCCTCCCCGCATGACAGGGCCCAAGCCCCGGACTCCCAGGTGTTACCCACAAGGGCAACCCGCACCCCGTCTCCCAACGGAACCCCTGCCCCCGGACAACCATGTATCATGGGGCCGAACCACTACCGGCTCCCCCGGCCGGATCAGCCGCCATCTTGGACACTGCGCCACGAGGCCGCGTGGCCTCGGCTCGACCCTAACCCTGGGCCTGGCCGGCCCCGACATCCCGGCACCACCATCCACCCAGGAGGTGAACGGACCACTTGGCAGGTCAATGGGAGAAAGAAGTGTCGATGGCTCTCCCCCGCCAGGTGCCGATCACCCTCCAGCTCCCCCAGGCGCTGGCTCCACCCCCTGCTGGGTGTCTGGACTCCCTCATCCCGGACCCCCCGACCTCCAAGTGCGAGGGTCCGGACATCAAAGGGCGCCAGACCTATAACTAGGGCAGCTCCAGAGCAGGAAGGCAGTTGTATCCTGGAGTCGAGAGACACCGAGAAGAACTCAGCCTTGACGGACTACTGGCGCTGCCGTAGCCCTGCCTTGTGAAAGATCGTCCTGCCTGCTGGCGCTGCCGCGGCCTTCTGCATCATCCATCCTCGTCGGGACCTGCTGGCGCTGCCGCGGACCGTTGTAACGACCACCTTCATCGGGACCTGCTGGCGCTGCCGCGGACCGTGTAACGACCACCTTCATCGGGACCTGCTGGCGCTGCCGCGGACCGTGTAACGACCACCTTCACCGGGACCTGCTGGCGCTGCCGCGGCCCGTCCAAGCTAGAACACCGAGCTCGAGGATTGTGAGCTATCCACCATACCATCTCAGCTACCAGATTGGTAACCAGACTGTCCCGCTACCCCCGTTCCCCAAACCAAGAGACTAGAATCGAGGGGACCCCTGAGTCCAGACCTCCTTGTACCATTTCATCGTACCTTAAGAAATCACCTATAAAGAACGTTAAATCCTATCCTTGTGTGGTGTATATCTGTGGGGGGGAAGTTATTCATCTGTACGATCGCTGGAGACGGCTCTCCCCGGAGACCTCTCCCCTTGTCCTCGGCCGACCCTCCCGGTCCGTCTAACATTGGTGGCCAGCGGCGCGATCCGAATCAACGCGTAATCGTACAGAGAGTAGCTCACCCCACGACAAAACCACGATGTCAACCAAAGAGAGCGGATCCACCGAGAAATTCCAGATGGATAAATTGGAAGAGTATAGCCATCGTGAACTGAAACAATTCTGCATGGAACTAGGCATTGCTACCACCGGCCTGAGTACCAAAGACGATTTGAAGCACGCCGTTGAGTCGTGGGCGGAAACCGGGGTCGCCGGATCCCCAGACCAAAACGGTGCAGCATCGGAGGGGAACGCCACAGCTCCCGAGGAGCGAGGAACGGGCCTCTCGCAGGAAGAGATCCAAGAAAGAGAACGAAACAGATTACATGAGTTGGAAATGGCACGACTCAAGATGGACGGTGAACTAAAATTAGCCGAGCAGAAACTGAACCTAGAACATCTGCGGCTCCGAGAAGAACGGGAAGAAAAACAGAGGCAGAGAGAGCTCAAAGAAAAAAGACTAACATTCGAACACGAATGCAAACTGGCAGAAATAGAACTTCGGAAACAGAATAAAGAACCGGAGGTGCCTGAGCTACCGCGCACCCCGGGAGCGACCGAGAAGAAAGTCCACATCCCCAAGGATGTTGTCCGAGAGTATGTCCGAGAGGACGACATACAACAGTGGTTCAAAGCCTACGAGATCGCCATGACCTCCCACCGGATCGATCGGAGTGACTGGGGAGCCGGCCTATGGGGGAGGTTCGTCAACGAAGGCCGCGATGCCCTACTGCAGCTCCCAGACCATCAGATGTCATCCTATGACCACATGAAGGCTGCCCTCCTCACCCGATATGGGCTCACACCCGAAATGTACCGCCAGAGACTGCACCCGGATCCCGGGTACAACTTGGGTGGAATATGTCAACTATTTCAGCCGAGCCTTCGAGGGTTGGATCAAGGGAAGCCACGTAACGACCTACGAGCAACTCTTTAATCTCATGGTGTGGGAGCACCTGTCTAACAACTGCTTCGTCGAGCTCAGGCAGCACCTCCTCGACAGTAAATTGACTGACCTACGGCAACTCGCCGCCGAAGCTGACCGGTGGGAAAGCACCCGAGTGGGCCGGAGAGGGCCACACGAGCAAAACCGGAACCACCAAGGTCAGCACCGTCCCCGAGGAGGAGGAGGAGGCCAGGGGCGAGGGAGAGACACCGTCCCGGCCACTCCCGCGGCCAGCACCCCGCCCCCGGCCGGCCGGGGCAACCCCCCGATGCGCCCGGGGTTCCGAGCCAACGTCACGTGTCACCGATGCCAGCGAGTCGGCCACTACGCCAATGACCCGAGCTGCCCGCAGAACCAAACGCCAAAGCCCCGCCAGGTAGCTGCCGCCGCCCTGGGGGGAGAACAAATCTCCGAGGAACAAGAAGAATATGAGCAGGCACAACAAGAGTGGGAACCGGCCGCCATGGTTCTAGCGTGCCTAGGGGGAAAAGACATGGTCCCGCGGGCTCCCCTACCCGCCAACACCAGAAAATATAGCCAGTGGGTGAACATTAATGGGCGCCGGGCCGAAGCCCTACGTGACACAGGGGCCAGTGTGACGGCCGTCCGCTGTCACCTGGTAAAACCAGAGCAGATCCTGCCGAACATTCTCTGCCCCGTCCACTCAGCCGACAATTCCGAAAGTCTATGTCGGATGGCCTGCGTCCCCTTCGAATGGGGAGGGGTCTCCGGCATGTTGAAGGTGACGGTCCGGGATGATGCCCCCGTGGACTGTCTCCTGGGGAATGACCTTGAGAGTTCCCCGTGGGCCGCCGTCGAAAGAAGAGAGCACCTGGGGATGCTGGGCCTCCCGGACTGGGCGTGCGTAACCACCCGGTCCATGGCCGCCCGTGCCATCCCCCGACCAGAAGAACCAGAATGGCCAGCACCTCCTCCCCCGGTCGCTCCAGTAGAGGACACCGACTATACCGACCCCCCAGAGCCAACCCCCGAAGGGGTCGCCCAGCCCCAGGACCTTCCCGGCCTGGCTCAGTGGCGTCAAGAAGGGGGGCCCACCCAGGAACAGTTCCGCCAGGAGCAGAAGACCTGCCCCTCCCTCGAGGGACTCCGCCAGCAAGCCATCGCCCAGAGCGCAGGGGACTCCACCGGAGCCCATTGGGTCTATTGGGATAACGACCTGCTATACAGTGAACAAAGAATCGCGGAGTTAGGGGCCAGTCGAGTGCTGGTGGTGCCCTCCGTTTCAGAGACTTCCTGCTAAATTTGGCCCACGATGTCCCCCTGGCTGGACACCTGGGCCAGGACAAAACCTACAGTCGCCTGGTGACCCACTTTTTCTGGCCGAGGATGCGAAACGACGTCCTCAACCACTGCCGGTCCTGCCCCACGTGCCAGGCCAGCGGGAAGAGCGGCCGCAAGCTCAAAGCACCTCTGCAACCCTTCCCAGTGGTCACCACCCCGTTCGAGAGGGTAGGAATAGACATTGTGGGGCCCCTGGACCCCCGCACAGCACAAGGACATCGGTTCATCCTGGTACTGGTGGACCACGCCACCCGCTACCCCGAGGCTGTGCCCCTGCGAACTGTAACAGCTCCGGTGGTCGGCCGGGCCCTAATGGGGATCTTCTCCCGGGTGGGCTTCCCCCGAGAAGTCGTCAGCGACCGAGGCACAAACTTTATCTCGAAATATATGAAGTCCCTCTGGCAACAGTGCGGGGTCACCTACCGATTCACGACCCCCTATCATCCTCAAGGGAACGGACTAGTTGAGCGATTCAACCGCACACTCAAGGGGATGATTGGGGGATTGGAAGAGCCCCTCCGTCGCCAGTGGGATGTACTACTTCCGTGCCTCCTCTTCGCCTATCGAGAAGTTCCCCAGAAGTCCCTCGGCTTTAGCCCTTTCGAACTCCTGTACGGGCACCCTGTACGAGGGCCCCTCAGCCTAGTCAAAGAAGGTTGGGAGATGGCCCCCCTAAAGACCCCTCCAGACGTCTTCAAGTACCTCCTGGCACTACGCAATCAGACCCGGCGCTTCAGGGAAATGGCAAAAGCGAATCTTGAGGCCAGCCAGGAGGACATGAAAAAATGGAACGATCAGAATGCCTCCTCCGTCGAATTCGAACCTGGTCAACAAGTGTGGGTGATGTCCCCCACCGAACCATGTGCCTTGCAAGATAAGTGGACGGGGCCCTTCAAAGTGGTCGAACGCAAGAGCCCCGTCACCTATCTCATCGACATGGAGTCCCCCCGGAACCCCCTCCGGGTCCTCCACACCAACAGACTCAAACCCCACTTTGTGCGCTCGGAACTCAGCCTCCTGATGGCTACAGACAGTGGGGCGGAAGAAGACTCCGAGCCCCTCCCTGATCTCCTGAAGACTCAGGAGAAAGACGGTTCCGTGGACGGGGTCCGGCTCTCCGATGCCCTCACCCCAGAGCAACGCCAGGGCTGCCGGGACCTCCTGCTGCAGTTTGCTACTCTGTTTTCCCTCACCCCAGGGATCACCCCTTGGTGCTTGCACGACGTGGACACTGGGGACAGTCCCCCTATCCGACACCGGGCCTACCGCGTACCAGATCGGGTGCGGGCCTGCATCCAAGAGGAAGTATCCAAGATGCTCACGCTCGGGGTCATCGAGCCCTCGGACAGCCCCTGGGCCAGCCCGGTCATGCTGGTCCCCAAAGCCGCTGCCCCCGGCACCACTCCTGAACTCCGGTTCTGCGTCGACTATCGGGGCTTGAACGCTGTCACCAGGACCGACGCTCATCCTATCCCCCGAGCGGATGAATTGATCGACCGCCTGGGGGCTGCCCGCTACCTCAGCATCTTCGACCTGACAGCGGGCTACTGGCAGATCGGTCTCACACCCCGGGCCCAAGAACGGTCCGCCTTCTCTACCCCCGATGGCCACTACCACTTCAAGCTCATGCCCTTCGGCATGAAGAATGCCCCAGCTACTTTTCAGCGTCTAGTGAACCAGGTCTTGGCGGGGCTCGAAGAGTTCAGCGCCGCCTACCTGGACGACATCGCTGTATACAGCCGCCACTGGTCCGACCACCTCCACCACCTCCGAGAGGTCCTGCACGCCCTCCAGCGGGCCGGCCTCACGATTAAGGCCGGCAAGTGCCAAATTGGTCAGGGGTCCGTGACCTACCTCGGACACCAGGTGGGAAGCGGTCTGGTGGCCCCTCTGCAACTCAAAATTGCTGCCATCCAGTCCTGGCAACCCCCAGTCACGCAGACCGAGGTCCGAGCCTTCTTGGGACTCACCGGCTACTACCGGCGGTTCGTGAGGGACTATGGCAGCATTGTGGGGCCCCTCACGGGTCTCACGTCCAAAAACCACCCGAAGAAGATTAACTGGACCCCCGACTGTCAAGCGGCCTTCGAGAAGCTGAAAGCCGCCCTGTGCACCGCCCCTGTGCTCCAGGCCCCCGATTACAGTCGGGAATTCATTGTACAAACGGACGCCTCCGACCACGGCATCGGGGCGGTTCTTTCCCAGCTGAACCCCGAGGGTCTTGACCAGCCGGTGGCCTTCATCAGCAGACGCCTCCTGGCCCGAGAACAGCGCTGGAGCACAATCGAGAGGGAGGCCTTCGCAGTAGTGTGGGCCCTCAAAAAGCTCCGGCCCTATCTCTTCGGTACCCACTTCCGGGTGCAAACCGATCATCGACCCCTGCAGTGGCTAATGCAGATGCGGGGGGAAAACCCAAAACTATTGCGCTGGTCCATCTCCCTGCAGGGAATGGACTTCACTGTGGAACATCGACCGGACCAAGACCACGCCAACGCAGATGGCCTGTCACGCTTTTTCCGCCTCGACGAGGAGAGTCCCCAAGAGGATGGGTGACTCTCCCCGCCTTCAGCTGGGGGGGACGCATGTTGGACAGGCCACATGAAGGGCTTGCTCCCTCCCCGCATGACAGGGCCCAAGCCCCGGACTCCCAGGTGTTACCCACAAGGGCAACCCGCACCCCGTCTCCCAACGGAACCCCTGCCCCCGGACAGCCATGTATCATGGGGCCGAACCACTACCGGCTCCCCCGGCCGGATCAGCCGCCATCTTGGACACTGCGCCACGAGGCCGCGTGGCCTCGGCTTGACTCTAACCCTGGGCCTGGCCGGCCCCGACATCCCGGCACCACCATCCACCCAGGAGGTGAACGGACCACTTGGCAGGTCAATGGGAGAAAGAAGTGTCGATGGCTCTCCCCCGCCAGGTGCCGATCACCCTCCAGCTCCCCCAGGCGCTGGCTCCACCCCCTGCTGGGTGTCTGGACTCCCTCATCCCGGACCCCCCGACCTCCAAGTGCGAGGGTCCGGACATCAAAGGGCGCCAGACCTATAACTAGGGCAGCTCCAGAGCAGGAAGGCAGTTGTATCCTGGAGTCCAGAGACACCGAGAAGAACTCAGCCTTGACGGACTACTGGCGCTGCCGTAGCCCTGCCTTGTGAAAGATCGTCCTGCCTGCTGGCGCTGCCGCGGCCTTCTGCATCATCCATCCTCGTCGGGACCTGCTGGCGCTGCCGCGGACCGTTGTAACGACCACCTTCATCGGGACCTGCTGGCGCTGCCGCGGACCGTGTAACGACCACCTTCATCGGGACCTGCTGGCGCTGCCGCGGACCGTGTAACGACCACCTTCACCGGGACCTGCTGGCGCTGCCGCGGCCCGTCCAAGCTAGAACACCGAGCTCGAGGATTGTGAGCTATCCACCATACCATCTCAGCTACCAGATTGGTAACCAGACTGTCCCGCTACCCCCGTTCCCCAAACCAAGAGACTAGAATCGAGGGGACCCCTGAGTCCAGACCTCCTTGTACCATTTCATCGTACCTTAAGAAATCACCTATAAAGAACGTTAAATCCTATCCTTGTGTGGTGTATCTCTGTGGGGGGGAAGTTATTCATCTGTACGATCGCTGGAGACGGCTCTCCCCGGAGACCTCTCCCCTTGTCCTCGGCCGACCCTCCCGGTCCGTCTAACACCCATCACCCCAGTCACCCCCACTCAAAGGGCTCATGTCCCCCAGCATTCCTCCCACCCCCACCCATAGGGCTTATGTTGCCCAACAACACTACCACCCCCACCCATAGGGCTTATGTTCCCCAGCACTCCTGCCACCCCCAGCAATAGGGGACGTGTTGCCCACCACCCCTGCCACCCCCACCCATAGGGCTAATGTTCCCCAGCACTCTTGCCACACCCACCCATAGGGCTTATGTTGCCCAGCACCACTACCACTCCCACCCATAGGGCTTATGTTCCCCAGCACTCCTGCCACCCCCAGCCATAGGGGACTTGTTGCCCATCACCCCTGCCACCCCAACCCATAGGGCTCATGGTCCCCAGCACTCCTGCCACCCCAACCCATAGTGCTTATGTGGCCCAGCACCACTACCACCCCCACCCATAGGGCTTATGTTCCCCAGCACTCCTGAAACCCCCAGCCATAGGGGACCTGTTGCCCATCACCCTGGCCACCCACACCCATAGGGCGTATGTTGCCCAGCACCACTACCACCTCCATCCCCACCAATAGGGCTTATGTTCCCCAGCACTCCTGCCACCCCCAGCCATAGGGGACCTGTTGCCCATCACCCCGGTCACCCCCACCCATAAGGCTTATGTTCCCCAGCACACCTGCCACCCCCACCCATAGGGCTTCTGTTGCCCAGCACCACTACCACCCCCATCCATAGGGCTTATGTCCCCCAGCACTCCTGCCACACCCAGCAATAGGGGACCTGTTGCCCATCACCCCGGTCACCCCCACCCATAGGGCTTATGTTCCCCAGCACACCTGCCACCCCCACCCATAGGGATTATGTTGCCCAGCACCACTTCCACCCCCACCCATAGGGCTTATGTTCTCCAGCACTCCTGCCACCCCCAGCCGCTGGGGACCTGTTGCCTGTCACTCCCACCCATACGCCTGATGTCCCACAGCATTCCTCCCACCACCACCCTTAGGGCTTATGTTGCCCAGCACTCCTGCAACCCGCAGATATAGGGGACCTGTTGCCCATCACCCCGGCCACCCCCACCTATAGGGCTTATGTTGCCCAGCACCACTACCACACTCACCCATAGGGCTTATGTTCCCCAACACTCCTGCCATCCCCAGACATAGGGGACCTGTTGCCCATCACCCTGGCCACCCCCACCCATAGTGCTTATGTTGCCCAGCACTCCTGCCACCCCCACCCATAGGGCTTATGTTGCCCAGCACCACTAACACCCCCACCCATAGGGCTTATGTCCCCCAGTACTCCTGCCATCTCCAGCCATAGGTGACCTGTTGCCCATCACCCCTGCCACCCCCAACCATAGGGCTTTTGTTCCCCAGCACTCCTGCCACCCCACCCATAGGGTTTATGTTACCCAGCACCACTACCACCCCCACCCATAGGGCTTATGTTACCCAGCACTACTGCCAACCCCAGCCATAGGGGACCTGTTGCCCATCACCCCAGCCACCCCCACCCATAGGGCTCATCTTCCCCAGCACTCCTGCCACCCCCAGCCATAGGGGACCTGTTGCCCTTCACCCTGGGTACCCCCACCCATAGGGCTTATGTTGCCCAGCACCACTACCACCCCCACACATAGGGCTTATGTTCCCCAGCACTCCTGCCACCCCCACCCATAGGGCTTATGTTCTCAAGTACTCCTGCCACCCCCAGCCATAGGGGACCTGTTGCCCATCACCCCGGCCACCGCCACAATAGGGCTTATGTTCCCCAGCACTCCTGCCACCCCCACCCATATGGCTTATGTTGCCCAGCACCACTACCAACCCCACCCATAGGGCTTATGTTCCCCAGTACTCCTGCCACCCCAGCCATAGGGGACCTGTTGCCCATCACCCCTGCCACCCCCACCCATAGGGCTTATGCTCCCCAGCACTCCTGCCACCCCCACCCATAGGGCTTAGGTTGCCCACCACCACTACCACTCCCACCTATAGGGCTTATGTTCCCCAGCACTCCTGCCACCCCCAGCCATAGGGGACTGCCCATCACCAAGCCACCCCCACCCATAGGGCTTATGTTCCCCCACACTCCTGCCACCCCCAGCCATAGGGGACCTGTTGTCTATCACCCGGCCACCCCCACCCATAGGGCTCATATTCCCCAGCACTCCTGCCACCCCCACCCATAGGGCTTATGTTGCCCAGCACCACTACCACACCCACCCATAGGGCTTATGTTCCCCAGCACTCCTGCCACCCCCAGCCAAAGGGGACCTGTTGCCCATCACCCCTGCCACCCCACCCATTGGGCTTATGTTGCCCAGCACCACTACCATCCCCACCCATAGGGCTTATGTTCCCCAGCACTTCTGCCACCCCCAGCCATAGGGGACCTGTTGCCCATCACCCCGGCCACCCCCACCCATTGAGCTTATGTTGCCCAGCACCACTACCACCCCCACCCATAGGGCTTATGTTCCCCAGCACTCCTGCCACCCCCAGCCATAGGGGACCTGTTGCCCATCACCCCGGCCACCCCCACCCATAGGGCTTATGTTGCCCAGCACCACTACCACCCCCACCCATAGGACTTATGTTGCCCAGCACTCCTGCCACCCCCAGCCATAGGGGACCTGTTGTCCATCACCCCGGCCACCCCCACCCATAGGGCGTATGTTCCCCAGCACTCCTGCCACCCCCACCCATAGGGATCTATTGCCCATCACCCCGGCCACCCCACCCATAGGGCTTATGTTGCCCAGCACCACTACCACCCCCACCCATTGGGCTTATGTTCCCTAGCACTCCTGCCACCCCCAGTCATAGGGGACCTGTTGCCCATCACCTTGGCCACCCCCACCCATAGGGCTTATGTTCCCCAGCACTCCTGCCACCCCCACACATAGGGCTTATGTTGCTCAGCACCACTACCACCCCCACCCATAGGGCTTATGTTCCCCAGCACTCCTGCCACCCCCAGCCATAGGAGACCTGATGCCCATCACCCCTGCCACCCCCACCCATAGGGCGTATGTTCCCCTGCACCACTACCAACCCCACCCATAGGGCTTATGTTCCCCAGCACTCCTGCCACCCCCAGTCATAGGGGACCTGTTGCCCATCACCCCGCCCACCCCCACCGATAGGGCTTATGTTCCCCAGCACTCCTGCCACCCCCATCCATAGAGCTTATGTTGCCCAGCACCACTACCACCCCCACCCATAGGGCTTATGTTCCCCAGCACTCCTGCCACCCCCAGTCATAGGGGACCTGTTGCTCATCACCCCTGCCACCCCCACCCATAGGGCTTATGTGCCCCAGCACTCCTGCCACCCCCACCCATAGGGCTTAGGTTGCCCAGCACCACTACCACCCCCATCCATAGGGCTTATGTTCCCCAGCACTCCTGCCACCCCCAGCCATAGGGGACCTGCTGCGCATCACCCCTGCCACCCCCACCCATAGGGCTCATGTTCCCCAGCACTCCTGCCACCCCCATCCATAGGGCTTATGTTGCCCTGCACCACTACCACCCCCACCCATAGGACTTATGTTCCCCAGCACTTCTGCCACCCTCACTCATAGGGGACCTGTTGCCCTTCATCCCTTCCACCCCCACCCATAGGGCTTATGTTGCCCAGCACCACTACCACCCCCACCTATAAGGCTTATGTTCCCCAGCACTCCTGCCACCCCCAGCCATAGGGGACCTGTTGCCCATCACCCCGGCCACCCCCACCCATAGGGCTTATGTTCCCCAGCACTCCTGCCACCCCCACCCATAGGGCTTATGTTGCCCAGCACCACTCCCACTCCCACCCATAGGGCTTATGTTCCCAAGCACTCCTGCCACCCCCAGCCATAGGGGACATGTTGCCCATCACCCCTGCCACCCCCACCCATAGGGCTTATGTTGCCCAGCACCACTACCACCCCCACCCATAGGGCTTATGTTCCCTAGCACTCCTGCCACCCCCAGCCATAGGGGGCCTGGTGCCCATCATCCCGGCCAACCCCACCCATAGGGCTTATGTTGTCCAGCACTACAACCACCCCCACCCATAGGGCTTATGTTCCCCAGCACTCCTGCCACCCCAAGCCATAGGGGACCTGTTGCCCATCACCCGGGCCACACCCACCCATAGGGCTCATGTTCCCCAGCACTCCTGCCACCCCCATCCATAGGGCTTATGTTGCCCAGCACCACTACCACCCCCACCCATAGGGCTTATGTTCCCCAGCACTCCTGCCACCCCCAGCCATAGGGGACCTATTGCCCATCACCACGGCCACCCCGACCCATAGGGCTTATGTTGCCCAGCACCACTACCACCCCCACCTATAAGGCTTATGTTCCCCAGCACTCCTGCCACCTCCAGCCATAGGGGACCTGTTGCCCATCACCCCGGCCACCCCCACCCATAGGGCTTATGTTGCCCAGCACCATTACCACCCCCACCCATAGGGCTTATGTGCCCCACCACTCCTGCCACCCCCACTCATAGGGGACCTGTTGCCCATCACCCCTGCCACCCCCACCCATAGGGCTCATGTTCCCCAGCGCTCCTGCCACTTCCAGCCATAGGGGACCTGTTGCCCATCACCCCTGCCACCCCCACTAATAGGGCTTATGTTCCCCATCACCCCTGCCACCCCAGCCATAGGGGACCTGTTGCCCATCACCCCTGCCACCCCCACTCATAGGGCTTATGTTCCCCATCACTCCTGCCACCCCAAGCCATAGGGGACCTGTTGCCCATCACCCCGGCCACCCCCACCCATAGGGCTCATGTTCCCCAGCACTCCTGCCACCCCCATCCATAGGGCTTATGTTGCCCAGCACCACTACCACCCCCACCCATAGGGCTTATGTTCCCCAGCACTCCTGCCACCCCCAGCCATAGGGGACCTATTGCCCATCACCACGGCCACCCCCATCCATAGGGCTTATGTTGCCCAGCACCACTACCACCCCCACCCATAGGGCTTATGTTCCCCAGCACTCCTGCCACCCCCAGCCATAGGGGACCTATTGCCCATCACCACGGCCACCCCCACCCATAGGGCTTATGTTGTCCAGCACCAATACCACCCCCACCTATAAGGCTTATGTTCCCCCGCACTCCTGCCACCCCCAGCCATAGAGGACCTTTTGCCCATCACCCCTGCCACCCCCACCCATAGGGCGTATGTTCCCCTGCACCACTACCAACCCCACCCATAGGGCTTATGTTCCCCAGCACTCCTGCCACCCCCAGTCATAGGGGACCTGTTGCCCATCACCCATGCCACCCCCACCTATAGGGCTTATGTTCCCCAGCACTCCTGCCACCCCCACCCATAGGGCTTATGTTGCCAAGCACCACTACCACCCCCACCTATAGGGCTTATGTTCCCCAGCACTCCTGCCACCCCCAGCCATAGGGGGCCTGTTGCCCATCATCCCGGCCAACCCCACCCATAGGGCTTATGTTCCCCAGCACTCCTGCCACCCCCATCCATAGAGCTTATGTTGCCCAGCACCACTACCACCCCCACCTATAGGGCATATGTTCCCCAACACTCCTGCACCCCAAGCCATAGGGGACCTGTTGCCCATCACCCCGCCCACCCCCACCGATAGGGCTTAAGTTCCCCAGCACTCCTGCCACCCCCATCCATAGAGCTTATGTTGCCCAGCACCACTACCACCCCCACCCATAGGGCTTATGTTTCCCAGCACTCCTGCCACCCCCAGTCATAGGGGACCTGTTGCTCATCACCCCTGCCACCCCCACCCATAGGGCTTATGTGCCCCAGCACTCCTGCCACCCCACCCATAGGGTCTAGGTTGCCCAGCACCACTACCACCCCCATCCATAGGGCTTATGTTCCCCAGCACTCCTGCCACCCCCAGCCATAGGGGACCTGCTGCACATCACCCCTGCCACCCCCACCCATAGGGCTCATGTTCCCCAGCACTCCTGCCACCCCCATCCATAGGGCTTATGTTGCCCAGCACCACTACCACCCCCACCTATAAGGCTTATGTTCCCCAGCACTCCTGCCACCCCCAGCCATAGGGGACCTGTTGCCCATCACCCCGGCCACCCCCACCAATAGGGCTTATGTTGCCCTAGCACCACTACCACCCCCACCCATAGGACTTATGTTCCCCAGCACTTCTGCCACCCTCACTCATAGGGGACCTGTTGCCCATCATCCCTTCCACCCCCACCCATAGGGCTTATGTTGCCCAGCACCACTACCACCCCCACCTATAAGGCTTATGTTCCCCAGCACTCCTGCCACCCCAAGCCATAGGGGACCTGTTGCCCATCACCCGGGCCACACCCACCCATAGGGCTCATGTTCCCCAGCACTCCTGCCACCCCCATTCATAGGGCTTATGTTGCCCAGCACCACTACCACCCCCACCCATAGGGCTTATGTTCCCCAGCACTCCTGCCACCCCCAGCCATAGGGGACCTATTGCCCGTCACCACGGCCACCCCGACCCATAGGGCTTATGTTGCCCAGCACCACTACCACCCCCACCTATAAGGCTTATGTTCCCCAGCACCCCTGCCACCTCCAGCCATAGGGGACCTGTTGCCCATCACCCCGGCCACCCCCACCCATAGGGCTTATGTTGCCCAGCACCATTACCACCCCCACCCATAGGGCTTATGTGCCCCACCACTCCTGCTACCCCCACTCATAGGGGACCTGTTGCCCATCACCCCTGCCACCCCCACCCATAGGGCTCATGTTCCCCAGCCCTCCTGCCACTTCCAGCCATAGGGGACCTGTTGCCCATCACCCCTGCCACCCCCACTAATAGGGCTTATGTTCCCCATCACCCCTGCCACCCCAGCCATAGGGGACCTGTTGCCCATCACCCCTGCCACCCCCACTCAATGGGCTTATGTTCCCCATCACTCCTGCCACCCCAAGCCATAGGGGACCTGTTGCCCATCACCCCGGCCACCCCCACCAATATGGCTCATGTTCCCCAGCACTCCTGCCACCCCCATCCATAGGGCTTATGTTGCCCAGCACCACTACCACCCCCACCCATAGGGCTTATGTTCCCCAGCACTCCTGCCACCCCCAGCCATAGGGGACCTATTGCCCATCACCACGGCCACCCCCATCCATAGGGCTTATGTTGCCCAGCACCACTACCACCCCCACCCATAGGGCTTATGTTCCCCAGCACTCCTGCCACCCCCAGCCATAGGGGACCTATTGCCCATCACCACGGCCACCCCTACCCATAGGGCTTATGTTGCCCAGCACCAATACCACCCCCACCTATAAGGCTTATGTTCCCCCGCACTCCTGTCACCCCCAGCCATAGGGGACCTGTTGCCCATCACCCCTGCCACCCCCACCCATAGGGCGTATGTTCCCCTGCACCACTACCAACCCCACCCATAGGGCTTATGTTCCCCAGCACTCCTGCCACCCCCAGTCATAGGGGACCTGTTGCCCATCACCCCTGCCACCCCCACCTATAGGGCTTATGTTCCCCAGCACTCCTGCCACCCCCACCCATAGGGCTTATGTTGCCAAGCACCACTACCACCCCCACCTATAGGGCTTATGTTCCCCAGCACTCCTGCCACCCCCAGCTATAGGGGGCCTGTTGCCCATCATCCCGGCCAACCCCACCCATAGGGCTTATGTTCCCCAGCACTCCTGCCACCCCCATCCATAGAGCTTATGTTGCCCAGCACCACTACCACCCCCACCTATAGGGCTTATGTTCCCCAACACTCCTGCCACCCCAAGCCATAGGGGACCTGTTGCCCATCACCCCGCCCACTCCCACCGATAGGGCTTATGTTCCCCAGCACTCCTGCCACCCCCATCCATAGAGCTTATGTTGCCCAGCACCACTACCACCCCCACCCATAGGGCTTATGTTTCCCAGCACTCCTGCCACCCCCAGTCATAGGGGACCTGTTGCTCATCACCCCTGCCACCCCCACCCATAGGGCTTATGTGCCCCAGCACTCCTGCCACCCCCACCCATAGGGCTTAGGTTGCCCAGCACCACTACCACCCCCATCCATAGGGCTTATGTTCCCCAGCACTCCTGCCACCCCCAGCCATAGGGGACCTGCTGCCCATCACCCCTGCCACCCCCACCCATAGGGCTCATGTTCCCCAGCACTCCTGCCACCCCCATCCATAGGGCTTATGTTGCCCAGCACCACTACCACCCCCACCTATAAGGCTTATGTTCCCCAGCACTCCTGCCACCCCCAGCCATAGGGGACCTGTTGCCCATCACCCCGGCCACCCCCACCAATAGGGCTTATGTTGCCCTAGCACCACTACCACCCCCACCCATAGGACTTATGTTCCCCAGCACTTCTGCCACCCTCACTCATAGGGGACTTGTTGCCCATCATCCCTTCCACCCCCACCCATAGGGCTTATGTTGCCCAGCACCACTACCACCCCCACCTATAAGGCTTATGTTCCCCAGCACTCCTGCCACCCCCAGCCATAGGGGACCTGTTGCCCATCACCCCGGCCACCCCCACCCATAGGGCTTATGTTGCCCAGCACCACTACCACCCCCACCCATAGGGCTTATGTTCCCCAGCACTCCTGCCACCCCCATCCATAGGGATTATGTTGCCCAGCACCACTACCACTCCCACCCATAGGGCTTATGTTCCCAAGCACTCCTGCCACCCCCAGCCATAGGGGACATGTTGCCCATCACCCCTGCCCCACCTACCCATAGGGCTTATGTTGCCCAGCACCACTACCACCCCCACCCATAGGGCTTATGTTCCCTGGCACTCCTGCCACCCCCAGCCATAGGGGGCCTGGTGCCCATCATCCCGGCCAACCCCACCCATAGGGCTTATGTTGTCCAGCACTACAACCACCCCCACCCATAGGGCTTATGTTCCCCAGCACTCCTGCCACCCCAAGCCATAGGGGACCTGTTGCCCATCACCCGGGCCACCCCCACCCATAGGGCTCATGTTCCCCAGCACTCCTGCCACCCCCATCCATAGGGCTTATGTTGCCCAGCACCACTACCACCCCCACCCATAGGGCTTATGTTCCCCAGCACTCCTGCCACCCCCAGCCATAGGGGACCTATTGCCCATCACCACGGCCACCCCGACCCATAGGGCTTATGTTTCCCAGCACCACTACCACCCCCACCTATAAGGCTTATGTTCCCCAGCACTCCTGCCACCCCCAGCCATAGGGGACCTGTTGCCCATCACCCCGGCCACCCCCACCCATAGGGCTTATGTTGCCCAGCACCATTACCACCCCCACCCATAGGGCTTATGTGCTCCACCACTCCTGCCACCCCCACTCATAGGGGACCTGTTGCCCATCACCCCTGCCACCCCCACCCATAGGGCTCATGTTCCCCAGCCCTCCTGCCACTTCCAGCCATAGGGGACCTGTTGCCCATCACCCCTGCCACCCCCACTAATAGGGCTTATGTTCCCTGTTGGACAGGCCACACGAAGGGCTTGCTCCCTCCCCGCACGACAGGGCCCGGGCTCCGGCCCACCAGGCATAACCCACGAAAAGCACCCGTACCCCGTCTCCCGACGGATCTTCTGCCCTCGGACCTCTACTCATCACGGGGCCCAGCCCCACCGGCTCCCCCGGCCGGTTCAAGCCGCCATCTTGGGCCCTGCATCACGAGGCCGCGTGGCCTCGCCCCGACCCTAACCCCGGGCCTGACCGGCCCCGACATCCCAGCACCACCATCCACCCGGGAGGTGAGCGGACCACTTGGCAGGTCAATGGGAGGACGAAGTGTCAAGAGCTCTTCCCCCGCCAGGTGACGATCGCCTCCAGCTCCCCCAGGCGCTGGCTCCACCCCCTGCTGGGTGTCTGGATACCTTCATCCCGGGCCCTCCGACCTCCAAGTGCGAGGGTCCGGACATCAAAGAGCGCCTGCCCTATAACTGGGGCAACTCCGGAGCAGGAAGGCAGTTGTATCCTGGAGTCGAGAGACACCGAGAGAACTCAGCCTTGACGGACTACTGGCGCTGCCGTAGCCCGCTCTTGTGAACCATCGTCCTGCCTGCTGGCGCTGCCGCGGCCTTCTACAACATCCATCCTCGTCGGGACCTGCTGGCGCTGCCGCGGCCCGTTGTAACGACCATCCTCACCGGGACCTGCTGGCGCTGCCGCGGACCGTACATCGACCATCTTTCCGGGACCTGCTGGCGCTGCCGCGGCCCGTTGTAACGACCATCCTCACCGGGACCTGCTGGCACTGCCGCGGACCGTACATCGACCATCTTTCCGGGACCTGCTGGCGCTGCCGCGGCCCGTTGTAACGACCATCCTCACCGGGACCTGCTGGCGCTGCCGCGGCCCGCACCAACTAAGCTCGAGGATTGTGAGCTAATCATCATCTCATCCAAACTACCTGACTGGTAGACAGACTGTCCCGCTACCCCTTACCCTGCTTTGAGAGACTTGAATCGAGGGGACCCCTGAGTCCAGACCTCCTTGTACCATTCAACCGTACCTTAAGAAGTGCTTATAAAGAACACTGAACCTTATCCGTGTGTGGTATCTGTCTGTGGGGGGGAAGTTACTTGTCTGTACGATCGCTGGAGACGGCTCTCCCCGGAGACCTCTCCTCCTGACCCAGGCCGACCCTCCCGGTCCGTCTATCCTTTCTAACATTGGTGGCCAGCGGCGCGATCCGAATCAACGCGTAATCGTACAGAGAGTAGCTCACCCCACGACAACAACACGATGTCAGCCAAAGACAGCAACTCCACCGAGAAATTCCAAATGGATAAATTAGAAGAATACAACCACCGCGAACTGAGACAATTCTGCATAGAACTTGGCATTGCTACCACCGGCCTGAGTACCAAAGATGATCTAAAGCACGCCCTAGAGTCGTGGACAGAAACTGGGGTCGCCGGACCCTCCGACCAAAGCAGCATCACACCAGAGGGGAACGCCACGGCTCCCGAGGAGCGGGGAACGGGCCTCTCGCAGGAGGAGATCCGAGAAAGAGAAAGAACCAGATTGCACGAGTTGGAAATGGCACGACTCAAGATGGATGGGGAACTCAAGTTAGCTGAACAGAAACTCAACCTCGAGCACATGCGGCTCCGAGATGAACGAGAAGAGAAGCAGAGACAGAGAGAGCTGGAGGAGAAAAAAATAACGCTCGAGCATGAGCGCAAACTGGCGGAAATAGAACTTCGGAAACAGAATAAAGAACTGGGGGTGCCTGAGCGACCACACACCCCGGGGCCAATCGAGAAAAAAGTCCACATCCCCAAGGATGTTGTCCGCGAGTATGTCCGAGAAGACGACATACAACAGTGGTTTAAAGCCTACGAGATCGCCATGACCTCCCCCCGGATCGACCGGAGTGATTGGGGAGCCGGACTCTGGGGGAGGTTTATCAACGAGGGGCGCGATGCCCTACTGCAGCTCCCAGATCACCAAATGTCGTCCTACGACCACATGAAGGCTGCCCTCCTCACCCGCTACGGCCTTACACCCGAGATGTACCGCCAGAGGTTCAGAGATTGCACCCGGATCCCAGGTACAACTTGGGTAGAATACGTGAACTATTTCAGCCGTGCCTTCGAGGGTTGGATAAAGGGGAGCCAGGTCACCACCTACGAACAACTCTTTAACCTGATGGTATGGGAGCACCTGTCGAACAACTGCTTCGTCGAGCTCAGGCAGCACCTCCTCGACAGTAAGCTGACTGACCCCCGGCAGCTCGCCGCCGAAGCTGACCGATGGGAAAGCACCCGAGTGGGCCGGAGGGGGCCACACGAACAGAACAGAAACAACCAAGGCCAGCACCGTCCTCGGGGAGGAGGAGGGGGCCAGGGGCGAGGGAGAGACGCCTTGCCCGCAACACCCGTGGCCAGCACCCCGGCTCCGGCCGGTCGGGGCAACCCCCCGTGGCGTCCTGGGGTCCGAGCCAACGTCACGTGCCACCGATGCCAGCGAGTCGGCCACTACGCCAATGACCCGAGCTGCCCGCAGAACCAAACACCCAAGCCCCGCCAGGTAGCTGCCGCCGCCCTGGGGGAAGAGCGATCATTGGAGGAACCAGAGGAGTATGAGCCGGCCCAGCAAGAGTGGGAACCGGCCGCCATGGTCCTGGCGTGCTTAGGGGGAAGAGACATGGTCCCGCGGGCTCCCCTACCCGCTAACACCAGGAAATACGGTCAGTGGGTGACCATTAATGGACAGCGAGCCGAAGCCTTGCGTGACACAGGCGCCAGTGTGACGGCCGTCCGCTGTCACCTGGTGAAGCCCGAGCAGATCCTGCCGAACATTCTCTGCCCCGTCCGCTCGGCAGACAACTCTGAAAGTATGTGTCAAATGGCCTGCGTTCCATTCGAATGGGGAGGGGTCTCCGGCCTGTTGAAGGTGACGGTCCGGGACGATGCCCCCGTGGACTGCCTCCTGGGGAATGACCTCGAGAGTTCCCCGTGGGCCACCGTTGAGAGAAGAGAGCACCTGGGGATGCTGGGCCTCCCGGACTGGGCCTGCATAACCACCCGGTCCATGGCCGCCCGTGCCGTCCCTCGATCAGAAGAACCAGAATGGCCAGCACCTCCGCCCCCAGTCGCCCCAGTAGAAGACAACGACGAGGCCAGCCTCCCAGACCCGACGGCCGAAGGGGACGCGCAACCCCAGGACCTTCCTGACCTGGCTCAGTGGCGTCAAGAGGGGGGGCCCACCCAAGCACAGTTCCGCCAGGAACAAAAGACCTGTCCCTCCCTCGAGGGACTCCGCCAACAAGCCAGCGCCCAGAACGCAGGGGACTCCACCGGAACTCACTGGGTCTACTGGGATAACGACCTGCTATACAGCGAGCAAAGAATCGCCGAGCTGGGGGCCGGTCGAGTACTGGTGGTACCTCTCCGCTTCAGAGACTTTCTGCTCAACCTGGCCCACGATGTCCCCCTGGCTGGACACCTGGGCCAAAATAAAACGTACAGCCACCTAGTGACCCACTTTTTCTGGCCGAAGATGAGGAACGACGTCCTGAACCACTGCCGATCTTGCCCCACATGCCAAGCCAGCGGGAAGAGTGGTCGGAAGCTGAAAGCCCCTCTGCAACCCTTCCCTGTGGTCACCACCCCGTTCGAGAGGGTGGGGATAGACATCGTGGGGCCTCTGGACCCCCGCACGGCACAAGGACACAGGTTCATCTTAGTACTGGTGGACCATGCCACCCGCTACCCCGAGGCGGTACCCCTACGGACCGTGACAGCTCCGGTGGTTGGCCGGGCCCTAATGGGGATCTTCTCCCGGGTAGGCTTCCCCCGAGAAGTCGTCAGCGACCGAGGCACGAACTTTATATCCAAATACATGAAGTCCCTCTGGCAACAATGCGGGGTCACCTACAGATTCACGACCCCCTATCACCCCCAAGGGAACGGACTAGTGGAGCGTTTTAACCGCACCCTCAAGGGGATGATTGGGGGATTGGAAGAGCCCCTCCGTCGCCAGTGGGATGTACTACTCCCGTGCCTCCTCTTCGCCTACCGCGAAGTTCCCCAGAAGTCCCTCGGTTTTAGCCCTTTCGAACTCCTGTACGGGCACCCTGTGCGAGGGCCCCTCAGCCTAGTAAAAGAAGGTTGGGAGATGGCCCCCCTAAAGACCCCTCCAGACGTCTTCAAATACCTCCTGGCCCTACGCAATCAGACCCGGCGCTTCAGAGAGATGGCCAAGGCGAACCTCGAGGCCAGCCAGGAGGACATGAAGAAGTGGTATGATCACAATGCCTCCTCCGTTGAGTTCGAGCCTGGACAACAAGTATGGGTGATGTCCCCCACCGAACCATGTGCCTTGCAAGATAAGTGGACGGGGCCCTTCAAAGTGGTCGAGCGCAAAAGCCCCGTCACTTACCTCATCGACCTGGGGACCTCCCGGAACCCCCTTCGGGTCCTCCACACCAACCGACTCAAACCACACTTTGTGCGCTCAGAACTCAGCCTCCTGATGGCTACGGACAGTGGGGCAGAGGAAGACTCCGAACCCCTCCCGGATCTTCTGAAGACTCAGGAGAATGACGGCTCCGTGGACGGGGTCCGGCTCTCTGACGCCCTCACTTCGGAGCAACGCCAGGGCTGCCGGAACCTCCTGCTGCAGTTCGCTACCCTGTTCTCCCTCACCCCCGGGGTCACCCCTTGGTGTTTGCACGACGTGGACACCGGGGACAGTCCCCCTGTCCGACACCGGGCCTACCGCGTACCAGATCGGGTACGGGCCTGCATACAGGAGGAGGTGGCCAAGATGCTCACAATCGGGGTCATCGAGCCCTCGGACAGTCCCTGGGCCAGTCCGGTTGTATTGGTCCCCAAAGCCGCTGCCCCCGGCACCGCACCTGAACTGAGATTCTGCGTCGACTACCGGGGCTTGAACGCTGTCACCCGGACCGACGCTCATCCGATCCCCCGAGCAGACGAGCTGATCGACCGGCTGGGGGCCGCCCGCTACCTCAGTATCTTCGACCTAACAGCGGGCTACTGGCAGATCGGCCTCACACCCAGGGCTCAGGAACGGTCAGCCTTCTCTACCCCCGATGGCCACTACCAATTCAAGGTCATGCCCTTCGGCATGAAGAATGACCCGCCACGTTTCAACGCCTCGTGAACCAGGTCTTGGCGGGGCTCGAAGAGTTCAGCGCTGCCTACCTGGACGATATCGCTGTATACAGCCACCACTGGCCCGACCACCTCCGTCACCTCCAAGAGGTCCTACAGGCCCTCCAGCGGGCCGGCCTCACAATTAAGGCCAGCAAGTGCCAAATTGGCCAAGGGTCTGTGACCTACCTTGGGCACCAAGTGGGAAGCGGGCTGGTGGCCCCGCTACAACTTAAGATTGCTGCCATCCAGTCCTGGCAGCCCCCGTCACCCAGACCGAGGTCCGAGCCTTCTTGGGGCTCACCGGCTACTACCGGCGGTTCGTGAAGGACTACGGCAGCATCGTGGGGCCCCTCACGGGTCTCACGTCCAAGAACCAGCCGAAGCGGATTAACTGGACCCCCGATTGTCAAGCGGCCTTCGAGAAGCTGAAGGCCGCTCTATGCACCGCCCCTGTGCTCCAGGCCCCCGATTACAGTCGGGAATTCATGGTACAGACCGACGCCTCCGACCACGGCATCGGAGCCGTCCTTTCTCAGTTAAACCCCGAAGGTCATGACCAGCCGGTGGCCTTCATCAGTCGACGTCTCCTGGCCCGAGAACAGCGCTGGAGCACCATCGAGAGGGAGGCCTTCGCAGTGGTGTGGGCCCTCAAAAAGCTCCGGCCCTATCTCTTCGGTACCCACTTCCGGGTACAAACCGACCATCGACCCCTGCAGTGGCTGATGCAGATGCGGGGGGAGAACCCAAAACTCTTGCGCTGGTCCATTTCCCTGCAGGGAATGGACTTCACTGTGGAGCACCGACCAGGCCAAGACCACGCCAACGCGGATGGCCTGTCCCGCTTTTTCCGCCTCGACGAAGAGAGTCCCCAAGGAGATGGGTGACTCTCCCCGCCTTCAGCTGGGGGGGACGCATGTTGGACAGGCCACACGAAGGGCTTGCTCCCTCCCCGCACGACAGGGCCCAGGCTCCGGCCCACCAGGCATAACCCACGAAAAGCACCCGTACCCCGTCTCCCGACGGATCTTCTGCCCTCGGACCTCTACTCATCACGGGGCCCAGCCCCACCGGCTCCCCCGGCCGGTTCAAGCCGCCATCTTGGGCCCTGCACCACGAGGCCGCGTGGCCTCGCCCCGACCCTAACCCCGGGCCTGACCGGCCCCGACATCCCGGCACCACCATCCACCCGGGAGGTGAGCGGATCACTTGGCAGGTCAATGGGAGGACGAAGTGTCAAGAGCTCTTCCCCCGCCAGGTGCCGATCGCCTCCAGCTCCCCCAGGCGCTGGCTCCACCCCCTGCTGGGTGTCTGGACACCTTCATCCCGGGCCCTCCGACCTCCAAGTGCGAGGGTCCGGACATCAAAGAGCGCCTGCCCTATAACTGGGGCAACTCCGGAGCAGGAAGGCAGTTGTATCCTGGAGTCGAGAGACACCGAGAGAACTCAGCCTTGACGGACTACTGGCGCTGCCGTAGCCCGCTCTTGTGAACCATCGTCCTGCCTGCTGGCGCTGCCGCGGCCTTCTACAACATCCATCCTCGTCGGGACCTGCTGGCGCTGCCGCGGCCCGTTGTAACGACCATCCTCACCGGGACCTGCTGGCGCTGCCGCGGACCGTACATCGACCATCTTTCCGGGACCTGCTGGGGCTGCCGCGGCCCGTTGTAACGACCATCCTCACCGGGACCTGCTGGCGCTGCCGCGGACCGTACATCGACCATCTTTCCGGGACCTGCTGGCGCTGCCGCGGCCCGCACCAACTAAGCTCGAGGATTGTGAGCTAATCATCATCTCATCCAAACTACCTGACAAGGTAGACAGACTGTCCCGCTACCCCTTACCCTGCTTTGAGAGACTTGAATCGAGGGGACCCCTGAGTCCAGACCTCCTTGTACCATTCAACCGTACCTTAAGAAGTGCTTATAAAGAACACTGAACCTTATCCGTGTGTGGTATCTGTCTGTGGGGGGTAAGTTACTTGTCTGTACGATCGCTGGAGACGGCTCTCCCCGGAGACCTCTCCTCCTGACCCAGGCCGACCCTCCCGGTCCGTCTATCCTTTCTAACATTCCCCATCACCCCTGCCACCCCAGCCATAAGGGACCTGTTGCCCATCACCCCTGCCACCCCCACTCATAGGGCTTATGTTCCCCATCACTCCTGCCACCCCAAGCCATAGGGGACCTGTTGCCCATCACCCCGGCCACCCCCACCCATAGGGCTCATGTTCCCCAGCACTCCTGCCACCCCCATCCATAGGGCTTATGTTGCCCAGCACCACAACCACCCCCACCCATAGGGCTTATGTTCCCAGCACTCCTGCCACCCCCAGCCATAGGGGACCTATTGCCCATCACCACGGCCACCCCCATCCATAGGGCTTATGTTGCCCAGCACCACTACCACCCCCACCCATAGGGCTTATGTTCCCCAGCACTCCTGCCACCCCCAGCCATAGGGGACCTATTGCCCATCACCACGGCCACCCCCACCCATAGGGCTTATGTTGCCCAGCACCAATACCACCCCCACCTATAAGGCTTATGTTCCCCCGCACTCCTGCCACCCCCAGCCATAGGGGACCTGTTGCCCATCACCCCGGCCACCCCCATCCATAGGGCTTATGTTGCCCAGCACCACTACCACCCCCACCCACAGGGCTCATGTTCCCCAGCCCTCCTGCCACTTCCAGCCATAGGGGACCTGTTGCCCATCACCCCTGCCACCCCCACTAATAGGGCTTATGTTCCCCATCACCCCTGCCACCCCAGCCATAGGGGACCTGTTGCCCATCACCCCTGCCACCCCCACCCATAGGGCTCATGTTCCCCAGCCCTCCTGCCACTTCCAGCCATAGGGGACCTGTTGCCCATCACCCCTGCCACCCCCACTAATAGGGCTTATGTTCCCCATCACCCCTGCCACCCCAGCCATAGGGGACCTGTTGCCCATCACCCCTGCCACCCCCACTCATAGGGCTTATGTTCCCCATCACTCCTGCCACCCCAAGCCATAGGGGACCTGTTGCCCATCACCCCGGCCACCCCCACCCATAGGGCTCATGTTCCCCAGCACTCGTGCCACCCCCATCCATAGGGCTTATGTTGTCCAGCACCACTACCACACCCACCCATAGGGCTTATGTTCCCCAGCACTCCTGCCACCCCCAGCCATAGGGGACCTATTGCCCATCACCACGGCCACCCCCATCCATAGGGCTTATGTTGCCCAGCACCACTACCACCCCCACCCATAGGGCTTATGTTCCCCAGCACTCCTGCCACCCCCAGCCATAGGGGGACCTATTGCCCATCACCATGGCCACCCCCACCCATAGGGCTTATGTTGCCCAGCACCACTACCACCCCCACCTATAAGGCTTATGTTCCCCAGCACTCCTGCCACCCCCAGCCATAGGGGACCTGTTGCCCATCACCTCGGCCACCCCCATCCATAGGGCTTATGTTGCCCAGCACCACTACCACCCCCACCCACAGGGCTCATGTTCCCCAGCCCTCCTGCCACTTCCAGCCATAGGGGACCTGTTGCCCATCACCCCTGCCACCCCCACTAATAGGGCTTATGTTCCCCATCACCCCTGCCACCCCAGCCATAGGGGACCTGTTGCCCATCACCCCTGCCACCCCCACTCATAGGGCGTATGTTCCCCATCACTCCTGCCACCCCCAGCCATAGGGGACCTGTTGCTCATCACCCCTGCCACCCCCACTCAGAGGGCTCATGTTCCCCAGCACTCCTGCCACCCCCAGCCATAGGGGACCTGTTGCCCATCACCCCTGCCACCCCCACTCATAGGGCTTATGTCCCCCATCACCCCTGCCACCCCCAGCCATAGGGGATCTGTTGCCCATCACCCCTGCCACCCCCACCCATAGGGCTTATGTTCCCCATCACCCCTGCCACCCCCACTCATAGGATGGGTGATGCGCCACACATCCATCATACTCCAACATTAGGCATGTCAGCAAAATACATCCCCCCTAACATCATGACAACAGTGTGTAGTCTGGACAAATGCCCACAACAGTGACTATGACTTCGAACATACAATGTAATGTTGCAGGGATTCTGCTTATGCGCAGAACTATGCACAGGAACCCAGGCCCTCAGTGAATTGTGGTGTACCAAAAACTCACCTCAGAACCCAGAACCCCTTATCTGGCCAGCATCAGTGTCCCATTCGTTATCCGAGGTTTAGCTCGGCGGTCCCAATGTATAGACAACCCAGAACAAGCGACTTAGTATATTACTCAGGAATGGTGGGAATCAGAAATACCTTTTCGTAATTATTCTCATACCAGTCCACAACAGAATAAACAGAGACACGGTAAAAGTTTAAAGAGTTTATTTTATAAACCTCGTGTCCTAAGATACAGCAGTTTGGCTAACATAAGCAGACAAACGATAAAAATCAAAACCATCAGCATAGTTACAATACCGTAGAAAATGAAAGGAGTAATCATACTAAAATGACAGTGGATCTAAGCCACCTTCCTTTCTCTAACACACTAATAGTATTATTAGACTAATAAAAGGTCTCTAGGCTTGAATGGGGAACCCCATACCGTAAAGATCAGCTCAGTGAGTTCACATCACAGGATCAGCTATGCTCTGCTCCTAGGAACGCTCTTCTTCCGAATGTAATGAAAAGATGTAACACTGCAATATTAAAAGCACCCGACTTTCAGGTATTTGCAGCTGCGTGCGTGTCATGGCTAAACTAGTGGGCCGATCAACCTGAACTCAACAACATGCACCGTCTAGCGACCCCGACTGTTTCTTTACACTGTGTACAGACCAAGGTCGCTGCTCACTGTTTGGGATGTTAACAACAGACAGTTCTCATGTGAAGCAAAGTCGAGTAAGCATTTCTCAATTTAATAACATGTGACTACAGTATCGTGTGCAAAAGCAGCAAAAGCGGCAAGATGGCTTTCTAACATCTAACGCGGTTGTGCTAACTTAGCATTGTACATATGTAGATAACGATCTTCACTACAGTAACTAACAGCACATGTGTGACCAACAAATCAGTGTGCCCTACACAAGGCAAGCATCACTATAGCACTGTGTCAATGTAAAAATAACACCCCCTCACTGTGTAGAACAAAAGTTAAGTGATGGCTTCCAAACTGTAGCAGATGTTGAGCATTGTGGTGATGGGGTCTAAACCCCCCTCATCACAGTGACCAAAAGGTAAGTGTCATCATGGGCAAAGCTGCAAATAACAAACAGCATGTATGATCCCTGCTCCCAACACATTAAACACTTCTGGGACAAACTAGTGGTTGTGTCCCATTCCCACAGAGATGTGGTGAGGCTAACAGTGCTGTGAAAACCTGACACACTCTCGGCCATGTGCAGACAAGCACCACACATGGGGGCTGACAATGCATAATGTGTACAATGACACAAGACCAGAAGTGACCATCACCAAGCATACACACATCTCGAAAATAGACACACTAATCAAAACAACCTGTGTAGACTGTAGGTGTCAGCTCACAAACTCCCATTCCATGCCAGCAATGGCACCTAACAACCAGGATGAATGTGCACAATGATGTGATATGACTCACAGGGACAGCAGGGAAAATCACAGAAACAGCATCCAGACAAATGCCCACAACAGCAATACCAATGCACTGGTGCAGATGCAC
This sequence comes from Triturus cristatus, assembly GCF_964204655.1. Lineage (NCBI taxonomy): Eukaryota > Metazoa > Chordata > Amphibia > Caudata > Salamandridae > Triturus > Triturus cristatus. The sequence continues at coordinate 521,743,865 of NC_140594.1, forward strand.
AAACACAAACAGGCAACCTCACACTGCACATCTGACGCAGCATGTGTGTGCGTGTGTCTCAGAATCCCCAGGCAACTACACAACACATGAGTGGGGCTGAACCACAGTGACACAGATGTGGACACAGTGCCATACAAAAGTAAACCATAATTGGGACACACTTAGTGGGCAATCAGGCATTGTGAGATGAGAGGGAGCACAACAGACACATGTGACACAAGCTTGAATGAACACCAACTAACACAGCAAGAGACTGACACACAACAGCACTACCCCCAGGGACCAAACATTGGGGTGACACAAGCATGCATGACATCTCCACTGTGATGACAAAGGCAGATGTCGTACAAACTGGGAAACCCAGACGTACATCACACATACACAAACACAAATCGCTCAGCATGGCCCCTCATCCATGGACAAACGGGAGCTAGGGGACCATCCATGAAAACATTTACACCAGTCCAGCCTCAACACCACACACCCTGAACTGCAACAATGTGCATCTGTGAAGCCCACATGGACAGGTGACATTGCACATGCACCCATGACAAACACAGGAATGTTGGGAGGGACTAAGGTGCACAGACACATCACACAAGGACAGTTTACAACCCTGGGGAATGACAGACATACTGCACAGTATGCAGTACATGGCCATTACGTCAAAGCTCACGTGACCTTCAGAATCCCTGCCACAGTCCCAGGAAAATGCAGAAGCCAAGGAGAACCACAAGGCACACATGCTGACACCTGCCAACATTGCAGCCATGAACCCGACAAGTGGGAGCAGTCACATACAAATGTCTTAATCATTGAAAGGTACCACCTAGGGACAACTTCATGTTTTTGCAAATAAACAAGTGCCTTGGGGAACCCTGACTGTGTCCCATCTGTGTCTGACAACATCATCACCACTCACAAATGACAAATCCCAATGATGATACACCAATTAACAGTAGTGTGTCATGCACCCACACATCTGGTAGCCCATGGCAAAGTTGTGGGATGAACCCAGTAGCACTCAGCAAGCATCAACAACAGGAACATATCAAGGGAACACTGCCTGTGTATGAATAGGGATGTGGACACACACACACATGCTCATACAACACACACCTTGGGCCCAGGCTATGTCACGGGACAACACACTTACTTGGGGGGACCCAACTCCTGTGGAAGCCCAGCTGTGCCAAACATATTCACAGCACGTCTCACTCATGTCTGCAGAACACTTGGGCAATCAGCCATCAGTTACCACACAATGAAGGCTCTGGTCACAACAGCCTGGTTACGTGTGTCTCCCCTAAGTCATCTGCACATACTCAAAACATATGTCTAGCAAGTTTCACAGAGGACCCAGTTGCTCCTATACCAATGATGCCCACACAGTGGTGATGCGCACAAAGTCTGTGGAATAGACAAATTGGACAATGGGAAGCACATCATATGTGCATGGGTGCAAGCCAGAGATGTGACCATGCAAATGAAATGGTCACAGAGATGTCCACAAATAGTTGATCATGACACACCCAGGAAACCAAGCATTACAGGTGTAAGGGCATGTTAAACATCATCAACATAATGTACAGCTAAATCAAGTTAACAGGGATAAAGAAAAAAGCTTTATTCAGCATATGAAAAGTTAAACGTCCGTTCAAACAAAAGGCCAATGGCCAGTCCATGTCCAAATGCTAAGGAGTGAACTAGAGTGACAACTGTCACACCTCGCTTGCCTGCACTGCTAAGGACCGGGGTCATTCCCTGGGAGGGGTATACATGGGAGCAGGCCAGGCACCGCAGGGACAGGATCAGGGTGCAGCAGAAGGAGGTAGTGAAGAGGTGGTGCATGCAGGCGAGACACTTGCAACTGCAGTGGAGCTGACTGAAGTGGTGGGTGCTGTCACAACTGTGGGGCAAAAGTCAGATGGGGGGTGCCGGCACAACTCCAGTGGGCAGGTAAGATGGAGTGGATTGGGTCTCCACTGCAGGGCCCAAGTCAGACGGGGTGGTCGTGGACTCCACTGCAGTGCCTACATCCATGGGAGCGGAATGGGGGGCAGGTGAGGTCGGCAGGACGGGGGGGACACGCTCCCCACATCAGTGGCACTAACCGTCTGACCAGGTGTGTAGGAGCAAGTGGTGGGGGGGGCCTTAACATTTTAAGGATGGTGTATCTGTGGGTGGGGGAACCCGGGGCAGGGAGTTGCGGGGGACCCTCTCGAGTGGTGGCGTGGGGGATGGAGGACTGAGACTTTGCCTTGGGTCTTGCTCTTCCGGCTCTGGGGGGACTTGCGGGTGGGGGTCTCAGTCTGACTGTGCCTGGGGGAGGGTGTCCAGGTGTGAGGGGCACTCCCCTCTGTGTGTGGGGACTTCCTCTTCCCCTTGTAATCAGGATCTGCTGGGTCAGTGGGGAAGAGGCCAAGGTCACAGAGGAAGAGCTTCTGGGGAGATGGGGTTGCAGGTGATGCAATGGAAGGGAGAGGTCTCGGAGGACTGCGGAGTGGTTGTGGATAACTGTGTGTGTGTCTGGAAACCAGCCCCTGGGAGTGTGGTATCAGTCCCCTGCGCTTGCTTGTGTGCACGTCTAGCCCTTGGTTTGGGTGTTTGTGTGCTTGGGACAGGTAGGCTGCTAGGAATCGTGGGTGGTGCAGGGGTAGGAGGTATGCAGGACTATTGGAGGAGGGACACTACTGGCGTCAGGGAGGAGGACACGGACTGATTGGTCCTCTGTAAGGCAGACACGCCCGAGGAAATGCCCTCCATGAACGACACCAGTTGTGTCAACAGACTTGTGTGTGCATGGAGGACCTTCAGCATCGACGTCTGCCCCACATGGATCTGTCTAAGTAAGTCCACAGACTCCTCACTCAGAGCAGCAGGGGACACAGGGGCAGGGGGTGCAGTGCCTGGCACAAAGGAGACATGCTCATGAACACGGGAACCTACAAGGACCTCTGGGATGGGAGCCGATGGGAGGGTGGTGGTGGTGGTGGCGGTGGCGGTGGCGGGGACAGCCTCACTAGCTGGGGTTTGGTGGCTGTTGACATCAGCCTCCACAAGGGAGTCATCCTCAGAGCTGCTGTGGCCCTCAGCTGGGGGGATGGTGCTGACGACTCCTCTGTGTGGCTCCACTCGCCCTCCGTGCCACTGGGTCCCCCTGACTCCTCTCCTTCTGTCCCTGTCAGGCTCTGTGGCTCCTCCTGGTCCGTGGAGCTGTCCTTTTCTGTGGCCGTGGATGTATCTGGATAGGAATAGGAAGTAAGAGAACAACATCAGTCACCTGCACCGAATGCACACACCACAGTGAGTACATCACATCACAGGGCAAGCCCTGGCATCATCACTCAGCTGAACACAGCTCAGAGTGCCAACACTGTTTAGAATAAGCCAATTGTCATTCTTAACATCAACCATGGCACACATATCCCTCCTTGACTTGCACACATATGTCTGTTGCATGTTGGATGCTAATACCCCAATGTGCCGACATGCACCACCCACACCTCATTTGGACATGCAAGTAGACAGGTAGGAGTATGTCAATATACACACAGCACATCTCTTGCTACTGACTCAGTACAGGTGTCCAGATGAAGGGATGGGCAGAGACTCATTTCACATGCTTGTGATGCATTCCAGCAATACACACTATGATGTTCTCATGGCCTGATGGGCAATGCCACAATGGGTGCATGCTGCACACTTGAACTAGGGGTGGGCGGAATTTGCGGAATTAACCTTCGCAAATTATCGCGAGAATGTTTAAAATTATCGCAAACAAGCAGAAATATCGCGAAGATGCGGAAGTTTTTTTCCGGCATGTTCGCGAGATTTTCTGCATGGTTGCGGGTCGCCAACTTACCCATGTGGTTGCTTGCGGGCGCGGCCATCTTGTTTTGAGTTGTTCTCGCGGTGCATGATCGCGAGAAGAAAGACGTGATCGCGCGACGCATGACGTCACTGCGGGCGCGAACTGTCGCGAGACAGCGCAAATGGCTAAAAACAATACAACATCTCATGGAGAACGCGACCGGATCAAGAAAACTTGTCGGCGAACGCAGGGATTCAGGTAAGGCGATCGCGCGCGCGCGAGAATGTATCATTTTACAGCGCGAGCAAGAAACAAATTATCGCCAAGCTGCGGAAACCGGAATTTTTGACATTTTCGCGCTCTCCGCGGAACGCAAAAATGTCAAATTATCGCAATTTCCGCGAACGGAACGAAATTTTTGCCCAGGCCTAACTTGAACACAATGCAGGATCACTCATAGCAAGGTAAATGCCATGGCACTGGGATGCCCTGAAAGTCAGTCAACACTGTCTCCTGTCACAGGGGCAGGGCATCCAGACAACAACAATATGCACTGACTCACAATCCTAGCTCAGGGGTAAAGCTAACTCTGCAGATGACCGGCGCACTTGCCCATCACCTGCAAACCACATATCCAGGACCTAGAAGACCCCACATCATGCAAATCAGACATATGAATCTCTGCAAACACAACTCCCTGTACATTAACACATCACTGTCTGCCATGCATGTAACCCAGCTGCATGAAGGACACAGTTGCATACACCATTGTGCGCTGTCAGACGATCACACACCTATATGTCACACAGGTCTTGTCTCTCAAAGGCACATCTCAGATGTCATGCTATCTCTGAATCATGGACACCCCAGTTGTACGTAACAACAAGCCACACCCTAATGACACAGAGGCACACACCTGAGGGCACATGTCACTAAGCACTACCTGTAATTTGATACACAGGAGTGGGATTACAGAGTGTTTCTAAATGCCCTAGAGGAGGCATGACTGGCCAGGTCTACATGAAACAATGTTTGGCCCTGGACAGTAGTCAGGTGGCTAAGCAAGTGTGACATACTTGATATACATACTCCCGAGGCCCCAAAATTGGAGTCCCCTGCTGCATGGGTTTGTTTGGAATACCCTAGCCACATGTGGCGAGTCAGACCAACAATTGGAACACATCTCAAGGGCACACACAGATCATATGTCAGATCTCAGGCATTGTGCAAACAATTGACCCACCCATGAAACACACAACAGAGTCACGGGAACAGATGCTGTCCGGTAGCTGAAGCATAGCTGACTGCAGGGACACAGTGCCCTAGTGACACAAGCAACAGACTGTAGGGGCCACACCTGTGGAACAGATGAGGAGGGTGCATCACACAATTGAGGGACATGAGTATTGGACAGAGTACACAGATTAGTCATGGACTTACCCCCTTCCTGCTGCTGTCTGGCCTTCAGCTGCTTACCCAGGTCTGGGAAGACCACCGCCAGTATCCAGAGCATGTGGGGGGTCAGGGTCCGGTGTCCGCCCCTCCTGCGTGGAGGTGACAGCTTCAGTTGGACTATAGCTATCCTCCAGGTCCAGCCCCGAAGGTCCTGCCACCTCTTCTGGCAGTTGCGGATCCGGCGCTTGTAGACCCCAACCGAACGAACACCCCGGGCGATGGTTAGCCATATCTCCTGCTTCTGGTGGGCATCACCCTGTGAGGATGACAAAGTGAAAAGTACATTAACACACATGCCCCATATTTGTGCTGCACACAGTTCGATATACATGTCATCATCACAAAGGGAAATGAATTACACAGGTGGTGCAACAATGGGGAAGGACAAATCACCTGCATGTCTGACACGTTAACAATGCCTGGATAGTTTAAGCTTGCACTAATGCACTTTAGCAGCAGGAAACCTATTCATTACATGTAACTACACACTTTGGGGGATGAAAGTAGTCAGTGAGAATGCTTGCCACTGATGTACACACTGCTAGTACTACTAGTCAGACAATATGCATAATTAGGAAGGCAGTGGACTGCACACTCACCTGCTCCCCTGGTTTCCCATAGAGCTTGCTGTACTGTGGAAGGAGCCCGTCCAGCAGGGCCTGGTTCTGCTCAGTGAAGGCTGGGGACCTCTCCAGAGTACGTACCATCGCAGCAGCCAGAGGATGCAGAGACAGCAGCAGTGGTAGCAGGGATGTGGTCCAGTAGCATGTAGTGAGGGCAAGTGAGCTCCCTGGGGTCCAGCCAGCCTTATATCTGTGCTGCAGAGGCAGAATCTGTGCCATGCGTCCCAAGTGATAGGTCCAACACGGTTGCATTCTATAAATCTGGCCAATCCATTTAAATGTACGACTCGTACACGCCTTCCGCATCGTTGAAATCTTCACCTTCATGAAACACTTGAAATTGCAACATTGTTGTAGGCATCCAACTGAATTTCCAGCGCACAACTCGTACAAGTTTTGAATCCGCATCCGTCTCCATGACAGTCCGGAGCCAATGGGTGCGCCAGGCTCAGTCAACTGACTGTACAACGCGTATTTTGAAAATACACATGCACCCGTCTTCATACGGTTCAATGGACAAGGCGTACACCTGTCTTGGACCATGCCTGCCAGACGCGTATGTATGAAAGTCACCCGCGTCGGACCTCATTGCATTAAATGACAAAGCGTACGCATGGCTCGGTCATGGACCGTGCAATGCGTACGCATTGTCACCCGCGTCGGATCCCATTGCATTCAATGACAAAGCGTACGCATGGCTCGGTAATGAACCGTGCAATGCGTACGCATTATCACCCGCGTCGGACCCCATTGCAGTCAATGACAAAGCGTACGCACGGCTCGGTCATGGACCGTGCAATGCGTACGCATTGTAACCCGCGTCGGACCCCATTGCATTCAATGACAAAGCGTACGCACGGCTCGGTAATGAACCGTGCAATGCGTACGCATTGTCACCCACGTCGGACCCCATTGTATTCAATGACAAAGCGTACGCACGGCTCAGTCATGGACCGTGCAATGCGTACGCATTGCCACACGCGTCGGACCCCATTGGTGTGACTATTCTACGGATTCAACACACATTTACTAGCCAGGGATACCTGTGCACACCTACCACACTACAGCATTGCCCACACAGTGTCCCATGGTATGTAAGGCTGCATTCCCTGGGTGTTTGGGGAGTGGCCACATATGTTTTTTTGGGTGGCACTTTTGTGCAGCCACTCCCAGGCTGTGCATGTGTACATGGGGGCAGAATCCTTTGTGTGTCGTGCAAATTACCACTGTGATGTGCAATTGTACAGTAATAAGCATGAGTCACGGACACAGTTTCATATTGGATATGTTTTGGGCATGTCACATACACCCTGAGTCCAGGGGGTGATGGCATGTACGTCACAGTGAGACCTGTAGCCACAATACTGATGTCCAACCACAGTCTGTGTGCATGTTGTGTCTCAGATATGTCTGATGAAATGTGCCCAATGGGTGACAGTCTCCACATCCATGTGGTATATGCATCATCCTTGATGGTGTGTGTGTCTAAGAGACGTACATGTAAGGCCGGCAGGAACAACAGTGGCCACGACCTGTGGGACTTACGCTTGCCTTGCGGTGTGTACGTGATACGCTATGTCCATGCCAGTGTCGATGTGGCAGTACAGGGACCCTGGGTTTCTGCATGGTAAAGATCTGTGATGCCTGGGAGACATCAGGCCTCACATGTCATTGTGGTGTGTGTTTGGAACGTCGCAGCAGTACATAGGTTGGGTGACACAGCCAGATGATTGGCCATTGCACTACATGGGACTCATGTGCACATGTGGAATTGAGATGTGAGGTGGTGGTCATGTAGGTGACATATGTGTCCATGCCCAACAGCACACACCTCAGTACATTGTGTAATGTCATGATCTATCATGTGATGTTGAGCCTGGTCATGGCCACATGGGTGGATGAACTGACAATCTTCCTTTGTGCATCTCTGTACTGCAGGGCACCAGCTGTCCATAGACCGTTCCCAGACCTTGCAACGATGCAGGAACGCGACTGCATCAGACGGTACTGCTTCACCAGGCCACTGATTGAGGAGTTGGCAGAGCAGTTGGCGCCACATCTGCTACCTGGCCGGACATACCCTACAGCACTGACCCCAGAGGTGAAGGTGATGGCAGCCCTGCACTTCTTTGCTACTGGTACCTTCCAGTACACTGTGGCTACTGCTGGTGGTATGTCGCAAACGATGTTTAGTCGGGTGCTACGCGATGTCTTGGAGGGAATGTTGCATTTCCTAGACCTGTACATAAAGTTCCCTAGCCCAGCTGAGCTCCCTGAAATAAAGGATGCCTTTTATACACTGGGGAGGATGCCCAACGACATCGGATCTATTGATGGGACACATGTGGTCCTGATACCACCACAGGCACATGAGCAGGCATACCGGAACAGGAAGCACTACTACTCCATCAATGCTCTGGTGGACTGTCTTGCTGACATGTCTATCACACATGTGTGTGCACGGTTCCCTGGTTCTGCGCATGATGCCTACATTATGAGGAGTAGTCGCATTGCAACGCTGATGTCACAGATGCCAGCTCAGCATGCCTGGCTTGTCGGTGTGTACTGACTGTTTCTCATTGTGTGTGTTTGTCAATGTTGTATTCCGCACTCCTACAAAACTCAGCTACTTGTTCATTTTTGTGTGTGTAGGTGACTCCGGATACCCCAACATGCCGTGGTTGCTGACACCCCTCAGGAACCCTGTGACACCAGCCGAGCTGCGCTACAATAAGGCACATGGTCGGAGCAGGAGGGTGATTGAGCAGACATTCGGCCTCCTGAAAAGCCGATGCCTGGACAAGACCAGAGGGGCCCTCCCATATGAGTCTGCAAAGGTGTGCACAATAATCCTTGTCTGCTGCATGCTACACAACATGGCAGTGCGGAAGGAGGTGCCTCTCATCCAGGATGACGATGACGATGACCAACCTCCGGCACCTGTGGAGGATCCCGGCCTGGGCCAAGATGCCAGAAATGATGAGTATGAGGGTGACGTCCGCTCACTGCTCATCAACAACTTCTTCATCTGAATGTGAGTTTCAAGGGTTGTTATGTCAATGTATGAAGGTAGCCTGGAATGTGTTGTGGCAGCTCTGTTGCTGTCTGAGTGTGTCTGTGTGCCACTTGACTGGATGCATGCAGTGATGTGTCCATTCATGTGGTGTGTACTCCACAATAGAGTAGTACTGCTAACATGTTTTTGTGTTGGTTTCTTGTGACATGTTTTGTGCATGTGTATTTCATTTCTCTCCTGTTCTGCTGTGCTTTTGACTGTTTCTTGTGTCTGTCCTTCCCAGGGTACTTTGCCTGTTGTTTGGTCAACACTGACCCCCAACACCCAGAATCCAACACAAGTGTAGAAGTTGTCAATTCTCATCAACTGATGTACCACACATCCCTGGACTTCAATTCTCCAAAACTTTGTGAGCGTGTGTCCACTGTTACGTAGAATTACCATGTAACTATTGTGGAATAAACGTGTTGCTGATGTGTAATGAACTTGTGCTACGCTTTGTTATGTGCGTTGTCTGTCTTCCCACATCTGACTGACATTTGCTTACCTCACCTGTTGACTTGTTACCACTGACTGGGGTTGGTGTTCTGTCTGTGCATGCCAATGTGTTTCAGGTCAACATCATTGTGTGGGATGAGTAACATGGCCATGGTGAGTATGTGTTGTGGTGCCATAGTGGTGTGTCTCCCTCACATGTGTCACATCACCATGACTCACCTTACGTTGGTCACATTGTTGCAGTATTTGGCATGCACTGTGTTGTGTAGCAGATCAACATCTCCCTGACACATGACCAGTTGGAATCACAACAGAGGCAAGTATGGTATACTGGTGAGTTTATTTTCAAACATGTGTGAGGGAAGTGCACAGGATTGTGGGTGCTGTACATTGGTTTTGGAATCCAAAGTTCACAGTTGAGGTAGATAAAATGTCCAGAGTAAAGTCCACAGTCATCTGCTACATTGGCCCAACATGAACCCTCCGTGTCATGTGGGCGAGTTGTGTGCGATTGGACAAGGTGAATGGGTTGCGCACAAAGAACATTGTCCAGAACAGGTTTAGAGGCCCTGGGGGATGTGCTGGGACATCTGCCTCTCACGTGTCCTTCTTCGGATGACCCCTCTTTCGGGGGAGGGAACCTCAGGTGCAGGTCTCTGCGGTACAGGGGACTCTCCGCCAGAGTCCTCCTCCCTCCCTGTGGCGCTGGCAGATGGTGTTGCGACAGATGTTGTGGCCACACAGGGAGGTGTGGACAGGTTTGTTCTGATCTGGAGGAGGCATTGGAGTATGTCCCGATGCACTGCAGTAAGGGCATCCCATTTGGCCTCCATGTGGGCATGGGTGGGTGACCTGCTCCTGTTTAACCCCGGGCGTAGCACTACGCTTCGCCCACGTAGTGTACGTAGCGCTGCCTGCTTCGCACTTTCCGAAGTAGGCGAAGCAGGGCAGCGCTACGCACACGCCGAGGGCGAAGCGTAGCTGCTTGCCACCCGCCACCCACCTCCCGCCTGCCCTCCTTTTAATAATATCAGCAATGAAAAATAAATTAAAGTAAAGCGACTTACCGTAAGCGCGGCGTCTCCGGGGCTCCCTCTTTCTCGTTTCTAATTTCTTCTGGCAAATGCGCATGCGCGGACACCCGCGCATGCGCATTTCTTGCGAGAAATGCGCATGCGCGGCGTCCGCGCATGCGCATTTGTCAGAAGAAATTAGAAACGAAGAAGAGGGAGCCCCGGAGACGCCGTGCTTACGGTAAGTCGCTTTACTTTAATTTATTTTACATTGCTGATATTATTTAAAAGGAGGGCGGGCGGGAGGTGGGTGGCACGTAGTGGGGCTACGCAAAGCGCGTAGTGTGCGTAGATTTGGGCACACTACGTGCTGCTTCACGTAGCCCCACTACGCCCACTACGCCCACCCTTACTCCTGTTGCATGTCCTTGAGGATCCCCACTACCTGGCCAAATCCTCCGGTGCTATCCTGGTACGCATCTATGATGCGCGCCAGGTGGGAGTCATCATGCAGTCCAGACCCCTCTGCAAGGCGCACCCTCTGCCTCCCACCCCTCCCAGCACCCCTATCCACACGGGCAGGACCAGCGGCGGGACGCACAGGTGACACTGGGACTCCTTGGGTGGTGTTGCTGGTGGTGTTTGCTGTAGCTTCCGGGGGGTCCTGTGTCCCTGTGCTGTGGATGTTCATTGGCCATGGTCTGTCCGTGTTGGCGGGGGTGCCCTGTCGGTTTCCAGATGCTGGAGGCGTAGGTACAGAGGGTGCAGATGTTGATGCTGCTGGTGCTGCATGATGCATCACACCGGAGGGGCCAGGTTGGTCGTCGTCATCCGAAGAGGACAGAGACAGAGTCAGACCAGAGAGCTGTGTCCACCAGAGTCTGGGGGCCCGATTCACAGAACTAAATTAAGACAAAATCCTAAACTTACTACCATTTTCGTATTCACAGAAGGCACTTACTCATTTTGGTATTCACAGAAGACACTTACTCACTTCGGTATTCACAGAAGTTAGGAGTCCTAAGTTTAGGACTTCTAAATGCCTTCTGTGAATACCGAAAGTCTTAAAATTAGGATTTTTTCTCAGTTTAACTTTACTACTACTAAACTGAGACAAATCCTAATTTTAAGGCTTTCGGTATTCACAGAAGGCATTTAGGAGTCCTAACTATACTACTACTAAACTGAGAAAAATCCTAATTTTAAGGCTTTCGGTATTCACAGAAGGCATTTAGTAGTCCTAAAGTTAGGAGTCCTAACTTTACTACTACTAAATTGAGAAAAATCCTAATTTTAAGACTTTCGGTATTCACAGAAGGCATTTAGGAGTCCTAAAGTTAGGACTCCTAACTTCTGTGAATACCGAAATTAGTAAGTGCCTTCTGTGAATACCAAAATGAGTAAGTGCCTTCTGTGAATACCAAAATGGTAGTAAGTTTAGGATTTTGTATTAAGTTAGTTCTGTGAATCGGGCCCTGGGACTGGGAATCCTCATCATTTGGTGCTGGGTGCCCAGCACCACCTGTGTTTGGAAGAGACATACGATGTGAGTTATGTTTCTACATGCATCAATGGTTCACAAACATGACATTTTCTACTTTTTGAACAGATGCCTGCCTATACACTGCTTTTCCCCAGCTTGTCACAGACAGTGTTTGATATTGTTGTTGCCCATTTCCCAGCAGGGCCTTGTGCTCCCCACAACAGAGCCCAGTGTCAGACATCTTGTCAGTCCCTTCACACTACCTGTGGGGCAAGTATGGTTCAGTTAGAACTTGCTGGGCCATGTGGGTGGGTGTAGATTGTCTGTGACTGCAACTCCCATCATACCATTGGCTACACCCCCCTTCCCAGCATGCCCATACATCCTTCCTCTTGACTCTGCTTCCCTGTGAGGGGGTGTGACAGCAATGGCAAGATGGCAGACTGTGAAGTCCTGGTGTTTGTTGTTGGCCATTTCCCAGTAGGGCCTTGTGCTCCCCACAACAGAGCCCAGTGTCAGACATCTTGTCCGTCCCTTCACACTCCCTGTGGGGCAAGTATGGTTCAGTTACAACTTGCTGGGCCATGTGGGTGGGTGTAGATTGTCTGTGACTGCAACTCCCATCATACACTTGGCTACACCCCCCTTCCCAGCATGCCCATACATCCTTCCTCTTGACTCTGCTTCCCTGTGAGGGGGTGTGACAGCAATGGCAAGATGGCTGACTGTGAAGTCCTGGTGTTTGTTGTTGCCCATTTCCCAGCAGGGCCTTGTGCTCCCCACAACAGTGCCCAGTGTCAGACATCTTTTCAGTCCTTTCCCACTCCCTGTGGGGCAAGTATGGTTCAGTTAGGACTTGCTGGGCCATGTGGGTGGGTGTAGATTGGCTGTGACTGCAACTCCCATCATACTTTTGGCTACACCCCCCTTCTCAGCATGCACATACTTCCTTCCTCTTGACTCTGCTTCTCTGTGATGGAGTGTGACAGCAATGGCAAGATGGCTGACTGTGAAATCCTGGTGTTTGTTTGGCTACAAGTCCAAAGAGAGCCCCTGTGCTTCACACAGCAGCACCCAGTACAGGGTATCTTTTACTGATATTTCACTGAGGTGTGTGTCAATGCATTCTACCCGGTGAGTTGTGTGGAGTTTGTGTTGAGGGGGGGGGGTCTCCACATGCTGGTAAGTATGCTCAGGGCTGTCAGTCTTCCTTCCCATCATGAAACGTGCTTCCATTGTAAGGCGTGCAAGTTGTCTTTCAAGATGTCAGTCAGTGGTGTCCTGCTTCTGATTTGCACACAACCCCTAGCAGGGACTTGTGCTCCCCACAGCAGGACCCAGTGTCAGCCATCTTGTCAGTCATTTTCCACGCCCTGTGATGTGGGCATGTTTCAGAGAGGTCTTGATGGGCCAATCAGGAGGGGGAGCATTATCTGTGACTACAGGCCCGTCATTCTTTTGGATACAGTCACTTCACCTGCATCCCCACTATTCCTTCCTGTCAGTCAGCTGCACTGTGAGGTAGTGTGTTTGTAGTGGCAAACTGTCTGGCAGTGTCTATTTAGCTTTGTGCCACTGGCTTGCTCTATTTGTTTGTAGGTTTGTGCATGTCAGGACACAGTTCAAAGTCACTATGAGATGGCAGCGTATTGTGTTTGTCTGACTGGCATACACATCTTGGGTTGATTATCTATTGGTTAGTGTAGCTTTGCTTGCGGTGCATGGTTTCACTGTCCCCTTGCCACACAATCTTGGGTATGTTGTTTGTGTACTCACCAGGCTTTGGGATGTCTGTTAGGCCATTGACGCTCTCTGGTGGTAGGATGTCCCGCACCTTCTCCTCCTAGGTCCTGAAGTAGACTGGTTTGTCAGGAGGGCCACCGCCGGTGCACTTACTCACAGCGTGATCTTTTTTGATGAGTTTCTTGACCCTCCTGTGCACGTCATACCACCTGTTCTGGATATCGTCCTTTGTGCGCCTTGCTGGTGCTTGAGCGTTCACCTTGTCCACAATCCTCGCCCACATCTTGCTTTTCTGTGAGATGGGGGTCCTTTGGACCAATGTATCAAACAAATGTGGTTCTACTCTGATGATCTCGTCTACCAGCACTTCTAACTCACTATCTGTGAACCTTGGATTCTTCTTTGGGGGCATGGTGATGGGTGGTGATGGTGAGGGATGTGTGTGTGAGGGTGCAAGTGAGGGTGGGTTGGTGTTGGTTTTGCTGGCTGTATGTGTGTGTGCTTGTGTATGAGGTGCTGATGGTGTGTGGGTTGTGTGATGGGTGAGTTGTGAGTGTGTCTGTGGTTTCTGTGTACTGGTGTTTGCTGCTGGCTTTGTCTCCTGTTTGCAAGGGATGATGGTAGTGGTTGTAGTCCTTTATATAGTTGGAGTTGTGGGCGTGTCTTTGTCTCAGTTTTTTTCATTTGATATTTATTGGCTTTGTCATTGCTTGTTTGGTCCTTTTTTTGTCTTATTTCCTTTGGGTTTTGTAGGCATGAAGGAGACGTTCATGTGACGGAAACCGAAGCTGCTGTTGTCTCGTGCGGGCTTCTCCGCCTTGTTCAAGCTGCCTATCTTCTGTGTTTCATACGCGTCGGTCGCGAAAGTCTCTATTGCTTGTGGGCCCAGTTGTCTGTGCGTGTCGGTCATGCAGCTTGGTCTCCGTGCGAGTCGGCCTGGTTTTACACGCATTGCATCTTACTGCGCGGATCGGACATTGCGGGTACGGGTCGGTCGGGTTCATTCCGGGTTTGTGTCGGTCGGTGAAATTCGCGTTGATTTTCCGGCCGGATCACTATTTTCCCTACGGCTCGGTCATACGGCTTGTATTCCGTACGTGTCGGTTGTAATTCACTCGCATTGCATCGTACTGCACGGGTCGTACGGCGCTGGTCTGTGTCGGTCGGAATTCGGTCCGGGTCTGTGTCGGTCGGTTTGTTTTTTCGGTCGGAATCGAAATCGGCTCCTAAATGGTACCACTGCATAAAATAATCGTAAAGCACTTTTTATAATAACTAAATAATTAATGTATATTTTTTTAACTATATCTCCTCTACAGAAACTTCAACACATACTTCACTACCTTCAAGCATCATCCATAAACCACCTTGCCAAAAAAGTAAGTATAAATCTCAATTACACTATTAAAACAAGTTAAAATTCCCAACCCAAATCACCCACTAAGCTCACAAACCCCAAAATGAAATAAATGCTTTTAAACACATTTATACAAATTCACATTTTTCTTCTACAGGAAATCAAAAGAAACACTAAAGACAAGGACCAACAGAAACACCTCAGCATCAAAAAAAGTTCAACATATTCAAACATGTAAGTATAATGTTGTATATAAAAACCAGTATTAAAATTAAAACAATTACAATACATTTAATATTTTTAATATACATTTCTCATAGCATTTGAAACATCAGAATGACTGAAGGTGCCAAATTCATAACTTCCCAGAAAGGAATATTTTTATTATGGTATATGGGATATGTCTACACCGAGGAGAAACAGACAGGTGACAAAGTTAATTGGAAATGCAGCAAATATTATTCAAATGCATGTTATGGGAGGGCTACAACAAAAGAAACTACTGTGTTACATGTTAAGGAACATAACCACCCCGTAACATATCTGAAATAGAAGTGAGAGACGCTTTAGACACTCTGCAAAAAGCTAGCACTAGCTCTCAAAAACCTACTACTGAAATATTAAAATATGTACTCCCCAGAGTTCCAGAACATGTAACTGGCCATTTACCCTCTGTCTCAACGTTGAAAAGGCTAATAGCTAGAACAAAAAAAGCAACTGGTACCACCCCACCTACCCCCAAAACTTTCAGTGAAATACAAATACCACCTGAACTCACTGTAAGTCATAATAAAGAGCAATTTCTATTTTATGACAATAAATCTAATGACAAAAGAATTATTATATATGCAACTCCCACAGCTTACTCGAACTTCAGAATTGTGAGACATGGATGATGGATGGAACATTTAAAATATGTCCTAAACCATTTTACCAATTATATACATCCTTGGACTGTATCACAATACCAACATCCCCTTTATATATGCCTTGTTACCAAACAAACAAACCACTACCTATGTAGAACTCTTAGCAAAATCAAAGCAAGAAACTAATAATTACTATCCTCAAAAAATTATCATAGACTTTGAACAGTCAATAATACAAGCCATCCTGAAAAAACACCCTCACACAGCAATACAAGGTTGTTATTACCACTTTAATCGATGCATTTGGAGACACCTTCAAAAATCTATGCTCAGTGTAGAATATGCAACTAATACCAATTTTGCATATGAAATTAAAAAACTAATTGTACTAGCACATCCCAATAACTGATGTAGCAGAACACTACAATCTCTTAATAGAAAGCCCCTACTATCAACCAAATTAACATTAACTAAGTCCCCTACTCAACTATTTCGAGGACACCTGGATGGGAAGGCTATACAGATCTGGACACAGGACATAGCCCAAATACCACATTCCATGGTGGAATGTATATAACAATACCCTAAACCAAGAAGCAAACACTAAGGAAGGATGGCATAATGCTTTCCAAGCCACAACAGGCAGAACCCAACCAACACTACATAAATTAATACAATCATTCCAAAAAGAACAAAGCTACCAATAACTAAGACTTGAACAGTCTGTAACACAATTAGGTCCAAAACTAACTAAACAGACTAAAACAATGTTCAAGCACCTACAATACAAAGTAAGACTCTACCCAAACACTTAAGGGCTAGAATATCTAGAAACAATAGCTAAATCCCTACTCTAGAACAGTACTATAAAAACATAGGAAAATTGTAAAAGTGCACTAAATTCTTAATTGAACATTTCTCTGCAAACATGCAAAATATAAATATTATGTCAATTAATTTTAATTTATTTTAAAACATTATTTGACATCATAAATATATATTTACAAACGTCAATAAAAATAACATAAATTACATTTCCCTCCCATTGTAAATCATTTAAAATGACTAAATTTTTTGTAGCTGAAGAATTTAATCCAAACTGCGATACATAAATGCAAATGTGTAAAAATCCCCAAACTTACTTAAAAGTCCCCAAATAAATGGAAAAATACAACTGTAAAGAATATAATCCGGCGACAACATATCCGTAGACTCCAATCCATTAAAAACACGAAAAAAGTAAAAAAAGAAAAGCTCCAGGAAAACCCGAAAAATAAAGGAACTGTAAAATAATTATAATTTTACTAGAAACTAATACGCAGTTCATTTAAAAAAAAAAAAGCTGCTCCCAACAGCAACTTCCGAGTGACAAAAACCTGTAAAAAAACAACACAATCCCTCCCACACAAATATACAATAAAATCCTTAAAAAACACACATGAGCACACTAATAACATCATAATCTAAACATATTTAAACATATAATACATACCTTAACAGCTACCTATCAATGAACTAACCGCATTTTGCAAACGCAAAACTATTAACTAAACCGCACCAAAAACACAAAATACAAACTATACATACACTATACACTACCTAACTACCTTCACCCTACACCTAAATTAAGCCTAAAAGTAATGAAATTAAACTTACCTTATCCGATGCGACGCAGCTTCCAACCTCTAGCTTCTCCCCTAGAAATGACCTAAAGCAACACAGATAGCCAACAAAATACAACTTAGTTTAGAAAATGGCTACCTAAATGAAATAATAAAAATATTATATTAAAGTCAATGTCATTAGAAATGCAATACAATTTTTTTTATTAAAACAAATAATATTAGTAATGTAATAAATGTTTTTTCCTTACTATTCAAAAATGTTAAAGTATAATTGTAAATATTAGAAAATAAATAATAGTTATTATTATACATTAATATAAAATATGCCAACTAACTAATATGATTTAAAAAATATATAATGCTTGCTAAAAATGTGAAAAAAATTGTAAAATTCAAAAAACATTTTTTTTTCCAAAATGTTTTCTTACCCTAATAATTTTATTTGTAATTACAACTTAAATAATATCATGCAAAATAAAATATTATTTATTAAACAATATGCAAAAAATATAAAAAAGTTATACATTGAGAGAATTGTAATAAAATGTAGGTTATTAAAAAAGTATACTGTTCGTAACTATGTAATGCATATTTACAATGTAAATAAATATTCTATAACTGTTACCAAAAAAGCATGTTAAAGTTTTTTTTTTATAAAGCCCAGTGGACAACATACTTACCAAGTTCTACATTATAAAAAAGTGACAATTGTTTGTCAAAGTGCTGACTATTCTTAAAAAGTATATATTTATGTTAAAATGTGTACTAAATATGCAAAGCAAGCAAAAACAATGTATTATCATTTCTATTTATGACAATATATATTAAAAAATACACATTTTTTTAATACACATACATAACATACTATTACCACTTAAACATAGATTTGCATCATTAATCTTACTACAAAGGGGTCGATTCCGATCCAGGTCGGACAGCCCTTGAAGAGCTGTTCGTAGCCTTACCTTGCGACCGACTCGTACCCTGAGACGGTCCGTCCTGGCGATGAAGTACGATGCGTATAACTGACAAAAATCCGACCGACACGTAGGCTGTGATTCAAGCTTCATTCTCCGTCCGAGCCGTATCTCCGCACGCCGAACCGAGTCGCCCCGAAGCAGTATCCATAGCAGTTTCTGGCCGGACAAGTTCGATGCGCACATCAAACGCGCCGGACAGGTCACCACGTACGGCACGTCACAGCATCCGGAAAAAAAGCATATCAGGTACGATTCGCGCCAGAACTCAATCCACGGCTACGAGACGGACCAGCTTGCAACGGGTACGAGACAGAGCAACAAGCAGCGTGTACGAGACGAACACATCATGAATCCCATCGCGCAGGTCATACCAGTACTGTACATCTATGACCGGATCAGGAACTGACGCGGACGGCGCAAACGGTAAGTCAGACACCCACCACACAAACAAACGACACATACCCACAAAATGTCACACACACACAGGGGATCCATATCCTGGCCATTAGAAACAGGCCGCCATAGGGGTTGCATGGCCAGCACCACTACCACCCCCACCCCCACTCATAGGCCCTATGTTGCCCATCACTACTGCCACCCCCACCCATAGGGAACTTGTTGCCCAGCACTCCTGCCACACCCACCCATAGGACTTATGTTGCCCAGCACTCCTGCCACCTCCAGTCATAGGGCTTATGTTGCCCATTACTACTGCCACCCCCACCCATAGGGGACCTATTGCCCATCACTACTGCCACCCCCACCCATAGGGGACCTGTTGCCCAGCACTCCTGCCATCCCCACCCATAGGGCTTATCTTGCCCATCACTACTGCCATCCCCACTCATAGGGCTAATGTTGCCCATCACTACTGCCACCCCACCCCTAGGGGACCTGTTGCCCAGCACTCCTGCCACACCCACCAATAAGGCTTATGTTGCCCATCATTACTGCCACCCCCACCCATAGGGGACCTGTTGCCCTTCACTACTGCCACCCCCACCCATAGGGGACCTGTTGCCCTTCACTACTGCCACCCCCACCCATAGGGGACCTGTTGCCCATCACTACTGCCACCCCCACTCATAGGGCTAATGTTGCCCAGCACTACTGCCACCCCCAACCATAGGGGACCTGTTGCCCAGCACTCTTGCCACCCCCACCCATAGGGCTTATGTTGCACAGCACTCATGCCACCCCCACTTATAGGGCTTATGATGCCCATCACTACTGCCACCCCCACTCATAGGATGGGTGATGCGCCACACATCCATCATACACCAACATTAGGTATGTCAGCAAAATACATCCCCCCTAACATCATGACAAGTGTGTAGTATGTAACAAATGTCCACAACAGTGATTATGACTTCAAACATACAATGTAACTACCAGCACATGTGTGACCAACACATGAGTGTGACATACACAAGGCAAGCATCACCATAGCACTGTGGCAATGTAAAAAGAACACCCCCTGACTGTGTAGAACAAAATGTTAAGTGTGTGGTTCCAAACTGCAGCAAATGTTGAGCATTGTGGTGATGGGGTCCAAAAGGTAAGTGTTATCATGGTCAAAGCTGCAAATGCCAAACAGCATGTATGATTTCTGGTCCCAACACATGAAACACTTTTGGGGCAAAGTAGTGGTTGTGTCCCATATCCACAGAGATGTGGTGAGGCTAACAGTGCTGTGAAAACCTAACATACTCTCGGCCTTGTACAGACAAGCACCACCCATGGGGGCTGACAATGCATACAATGTACAATGACACAAAAGCAGAAGTGACCATCACAAAGCATACACACATCTCGAAAATAGACCCACAAATCAAAACAAACTGTGTAGACTGTAGGTGTCAGGTCACAAACTCCCATTCCATACCAGCAATGGGACCTAACAACCAGGATGATTGTGCAGAATGATGTGATATGACTCACAGGGACAGCAGGGTAAATCACAAAAACAACATCCAGACAATGGCCCACAACAGCAAAATCAATGCACTGGTGCAGATGCACAAACACAAACAGGCAACCTCACACTGCACATCTGGCACAACATGTGTGTGTGTGTCTCAGTATCCCCAGGCAACTACACAACACATGAGGGTGGTTGAACCACAGTGAGACAGATGTGGACACAGTGCCATACAAAAGTAAACCATCAATGGGCCCCCCTTAGTGGGCAATCAGACATTGTGAGATGAGAGGGAGCACAACAGACACATGTGACACAAGCTGGAATGAACAGCAACTAACACAGCAAGAGACTGACACACAACAGCACTACCCCCAGGGACCAGACATTGGGGTGACACAAGCATGCATGACACGTCCACTGTGCTGACAAAGGTAGATGTGGTACAAACTGTGAAAGCCAGACATGTGTCCTGTGCCACAAACGTACATCACATCTACACAAACACAAATCACTCAGCATGGCCCCTCATCCATGGACAAACGAGAGCTAGGGGCCCATCCACACACCCTGAACTGCACCAATGTGCATCTATGAAGCCCACATGGACAGGCGACATTGCACATGCACCCATGACAAACACAGTAATGTTGGGAGGAACTAAGGAGCACAGACTCATCACACAAGGACAGTTTACAACCCTGGTGAATGAAAGACATACTGCACAGTAAGCGGGACATGGCCATGACGTCAAAGCTCACGTAACCTTCCAATTACCTGCCACAGTCCCAGGACACTGCAGAAGCCAAGGAGAACCACAAGGCACACATGCTGACACCTGCAAACATTGCAGCCCTGAACCAGACAAGTGGGATCACTCACACACACATACACATGTCTCAATCACTTAAAGGTACCACCTAGGGACAACATGATATTGCAAACAAACAAGTGCCTTGGGAACCCCTGACTGTGCCCCATCTGCGTCTGACCACATCATCACCACTCAGAACAGACAAATCCCAATGATGAAACACCAATTAACAGTAGTGTGTCATGCACCCACACATCTGGTAGCCCATGGCAAAGTTGTGGGATGAACACAGTACCACTCAGCAAGCATCAACAACAGGAACATATCAAGGGAACACTGCCTGTGTATGAAAAGGGATGTGTACACACACACACATGCCCACACAACACACAACATGGGCCCAGGCAATGTCACGGAACAACACACTTACTTGAGGGTACTCAACTCCTGTGGAAGCTCAGCTGTGCCAAACATAGTCACAGCAGGTCTCAGTCATGTCAGCAGAACACTTGGTCAGTCAGCCATCAGTTACCACCCAATGAAGGCTCTGGTCACAATAGCCTGGGTACGGGAGACTCCCTTAAGTCATCTGCACATACTGAATACATATGTCCAGCAAGTTGCACAGAGGACCCAGTTGCTCCTACCCCAATGATGCCCACACTGACATGACCAGTGGAGATGCGCCCACAGTCAGGGAAATAGACAAATTGGACAATGGGAAGCACATCATATGTGCATGTGTGCAAGCCACAGATGTGACCATGCAAATGAAATGTCTACAGAGATGCCCACAAATTGTGAATCATGACACACCCAGGTAGCTGCAAAGGATGATATGGATAACGACCAGAATAGGATACATATCTCATGGACTGCATGGAGTAGCTCACCTCAGTATTCAACATTTGAAATCCAGCATTACAACTGCAAGGTCTTGCTAAACATCATCAACATAATGTACAGCTAAATCAAATTCACAAGGAGAAAGAAAAAAGCTTTATTCAGCAATTTTAAAATGCAAAGTCCTTCCAAAACAAAGGCCAATGGCCAGTCCATATCCAAATGACAAAAAGTAAACTTGAGTGACAACTGTCACACGTTGCTTGCCTGCACTGGTAAGAACAGGGGGCATCCCCTTGGAGGGGCATACATGGGGACAGGCCAGACACCGCAGGGACAGGATCAGGGCGCAGCAGAAGGAGGCAGTGAAGGGGTGGTGGATGCAGGAGAATCACTGGCAACTGCAGTGGAGCTGACTGAAGTAGTGGGTGCAGTCACAACTGTGGGGCACAAGTCAGATGGGGTGTGTGCCGGCACAACTGCAGTGGGAAGGTCAGATGGAGTGGACTGTGTCCCCACTGCAGTGCCCAAGTCAGACGGGGTGGTCATGGACTCCACTGCAGTGCCTAACTCAATGGGAGCGGAATGGGGTACAGGTGAGGTCGGCAGGACAGGGGGGGCCACGGTCCCCACATCAGTGCACAAACTGTCTGACCGGGGGTGACAGAGCAAGTGGCAGGGGGGAGGGCCTCAGCATTTTGGGGGTGGTGTATCTGTGGGTGGGGGAACCTGGGGCAGGGTGCGGCGGGGGAACCTCTGGAGTGGTGGCCTGGGGGATGGAGGACGGAGACTTTGTCGTGGAGCTGCGAGGGCAGGGGTGGGGTCTTGCTCTTCCAGCTCCGGGGGGACTTGCGGGTGGGTGCCTCAGTCTGACTGGGCCTGTGGGAGGGTGTCCGGGTGTGAGGGGCACTCCCCTCTGTGTGTGGGGACTTCCTCTTCCCCTTGTAAGATGGATCTGCTGGGTCGGTGGGTAAGAGGCCATGGTCACAGAGGAAGAGCTTCTGTGGAGATGGGGTTGCAGGTGAGGCAAGGGAAGGGGGCTGGGAGGGAGAGGTATCGGAGGACTGCGGAATGGTTGTGGATGACTGTGTGTGTGTCTGCAAACCATCCCCTGTGAGTGTGGTATCAGTCCCCTGCGCTTGCATGCGTGCACGTCTAGCCCTTGGTTTGGGTGTTTGTGTGCTGCCCGTGTCTGTGGTTTTGTGAGAACATGCAGGTTTGTTTGAGCTTGGGACAGGTAGGGTGCTAGGAATCGTGGGATGTGCAGGGGTAAGAGGGGTGATGGACTGTTGGAGGAGGGACACTGCTGCCATCAGGGAGGAGGCCACGGACTGATTGGTCCTCTGTAGGGCAGACATGCCCGATGAAATGCCCTACATGAACGACACCAGTTGTGTCAACAGACTGGTGTGTGCATGGAGGACACTCAGCATTGATGTCTGCCCTACATGGATCTGTCGAAGCAAGTCCACAGACTCCTCACTCAGGGCAGCAGGGGACAAAGGGGCAGGGGGTGCGGTGCCTGGCACAAAAGAGACATGCTCCCGAACACGGGAGCCTCCACGGACCTCTGGGATGGGAGCCAATGGGAGGGTGGTGATGGTGGTGGTGGGGGCAGTGGCGAGGACAGCCTCACTAGCTGGGGTTTGGTGGCTGCTGACACCCACCTCCACAAGGGACTCATCCTCCGTGCTGCTGTGGCCCTCAGCTGGGGTGGATGGTGCTGAGGACTCCTCGGTGTGGCTCCACTCGCCCTCCGTGCCACTGGGTCCTTCCGACTCCTCGCCTTCTGTCCCAGTCAGGCTCTGTGGCTCCTCCTGGTCCGTGGAACCGTCCCCTCCTGTGGCTGTGGATGTATCTGGATAGAATTAGGGGAAAAGAAAACAACATTAGTCACCTGCACTGACTTCACACACCACATTGAGTACATCACATCACAGGGCAAACCCTGGCATCATCAGCGGAACACTGCTCAAAGTGCTCACTCTGTTTAGAATAAGCCAATTGTCAGTCTCACCATCAACCATGGCACTCATATCCCTCCTGGACTTGCACCCATATGTCTGTTGAATGTTGCATGCTAATACCCCAATGTGCCGACATGCACCACCTACACATTTGTTGGACATGCCAGTGAACATGTAGGAGTATCTCACTATACACACATCCCAGTACAGGTGTCAGGATGAAGGGATGGACAGAGTCTCATTTCACATGCTTGTGATGCATGCCAGCAACACACACTATGGTGTTCTCATGTCCTGATGCCACAATGGGGTGCATGGAGCACATTTGAACACAATGCAGCATCACTCATAGCAAGTTAAATGCCATGGCACCGGCATGCTTGGAAAGTCAGTTAACACTGTCTCCTGTCACAGGGGCAGGGCATCCAGACAACAACAGTATGCACTGTGTCACAATAATATCTCATGGGTAAAGCCCATCCCCTGCAAACAACATATCCCGGACCCAGAAGACCCCACATCATACAAAACAGACATATGAGTCTCTGCAAACACAACTCCCTGTACATTAGCACATCACAGTCTCCTGTGCATGTAACACAGCTGCCTGAAGTGCACAGTTGCATACACCAGTGTGCACTGTCAAGTGATCAAACACCTATATGTCACACAGGTCTTGTCTCTCATAGTCACATCTCAGATGTCCTGCTGACCCTCAAACTCATGATAGCCACAGTTGTACGGAAAAGGAAGCCACACTACAATGACACAAAGGCAGACACCTGAAGGCACATGTCACTAAGCACAACCTGTAAGTTAATGCACAGGATTGGGATTACAGAGTGTTTCTAAATGCCCTTGAGTAGGCATGACTGCCCAGGTCTACGTGAAACAGTGTTTAGCCCTGGACAGTAGTCAGGTGGCTAAGCAAGTGTGACACACTTGATATACATACTCCTGAGGCACACAAATTGGAGTCCCCTGCTCCATGTGTTTGTTTGAAATACCCCAGCCACATGTGGCGAGTTAGACCAGCAATTGTAACACATATCAAGGGCACACACAGATCACATGTCAGATCTCAGGCAGTGTGTACAAAATTGACCCACCCATGAAACACACAACAGAGTCACGGTAACAGATGCTGTCCGGGGACTGAAGCATAGCTGACTGCAGGGACACAGTGCCCTAGTGACACAAGCAACAGATTGTAGGGTCCACACCTGTGGATCAGATGAGGAGGGTGCATCACACAATTGAGGGACATAAGTATTGGACTACAAGACCTACGTAATGTGAAAGTGTGACCAGGCCAAAAGACTGCAATTAGCATGTCAGACATAGTATACAGATTAGGCATGGACTTACCCCCTCCTTGCTGCTGTCTGGCCTTCAGCTGCCCATCCAGGTCCGGGAAGACCACCGCCAGGATCCTGTGCATGTGGGGGGTCAGGGTCCGGTGTCCGCCCCTCCTCTGAGGAGGCGACAGCTTCAGCTGGACCCTTGCGATCCTCCGGGTCTAGCCCCGAAGGTCCTGCCACCTCTTCTGGCAGTTGCGGATCCGGCGCTTGTAGACCCCCACCAATCAAACTGCCCGGGCGATGGTCAGCCATATCTCCTGCTTCTGGTGGGCATCAACCTGTGAAGATGACAAAGTTAAAAGTCCATCAACGCACATGTCCCATATTTGTGCTGCACACAGTTGTATATACATGTCGTCATCACAAAGGAAAATGAGTGACACAGGTAGTGCACCCATGGAAAAGGACAAATGCCCTGCATGTCTGACATGTCAACAATGCCTGGGAAGTTGAAGCTTGCACAAATGCACTTTAGCTGAAGAACACCTGTTCATTACATGTACCTACACACTTTGTGGGATGAAAGTACTCAGTGAGTATGCTTGACACTGGTGTACACACTGCTAGTACTGCTAGTCAGACAACATGCACAATTTGAAAGGCAGTGGACTGCACACTCACCCGCTCCCCTGGTTTCCAATACAGCTTGCTGTACTGTGGGAGAAGCCTGTCCAGCAGGGCATGGTTCTCCTCCTCAGTGAAGGCTGGGGCCCTCTCCAGAGTATGTGCCATAGCAGTAGCCAGAGGATGCAGAGACAGCAGCAGTGGTAGCAGGGATGTGGTCCAGTAGCTTGTAGTGCAGGCAAGTGAGCTCCCTGGGGGCCAGCCAACCTTATATCTGTGCTGCAGAGGCAGACTCTGTGCCATGTGTCCCAAGTGATAGGTCCAACACGGTTGCATTCTATGAATCTGGCCAATCCATGGAAATGTACGACTCGTACACGTCTTCCGCATCGTTCAAATCTTCACCTTCATGAAACTCTAGTAATTGCAACATTGTTGTAGGCATCCAACTGAATTTCCAGCTCACGACTCGCACAAGTTTTGAATCTGCATCCGTCTCCATGACAGTCCAGAGCCAATGGGTGCGCCCGGCTCAGTCAACTGACTGTACAACGCGTAGTTTGAAAATACATATGCACCCGTCTCCATACGATTCAATGGCCAAGGCGTACGCCGGTATCGGACCATGCCTGCCCGACGCGTATGCGCGATAGTCACCCGCGTTGGACCTCATTGCAGTCAATGGCTAAGCGTACGCATGGCTCGGTCCTGAACTGTGCAATGCGTACGCATTGTCACCCGCGTCGGACCTCATTGCAGTCAATGGCTAAGCGTACGCACGACTCGGTCCTGAACTGTGCAATGCGTACGCATTGTCACCCGTGTCGGACCTCATTGCAGTCAATGGCTAAGTGTACGCACGGCTCGGACCTGAACTGTGCAATGCGTACGCATTGTCACCCGCATCGGGCCTCATTGGTGTGACTATTTGACGGCTTCAACACACAATTACTTGCCAGGGACTCAGGTGCACACCTACCACACTACAGCATTGGCCACACAGTGTCCCATGGCTTGTAAGGCTGCATCCCTGTGTGTTTGGGGGGGCAACATTTGGTTTGTTGTGTAGCGCTTTTGTGCAGCCACTCCTAGGCTGTGCACGTGTTCATGGGGACAGAATCCTTTGTGTGTTGTGCACATTAACACTGTGATGTGCAACTCTACAGTTATGGGCATGAGTCATGGACACAGTTTCATGTTGGATATGTTTAGGACATGTCACATACACCCTGAGTCCTGGGATGATGGCATGTATGTCACAGTGAGACCTGTAGCCACAATTCTGATGTACACCCACAGTCTGTGTGCATGTTGTGTCATGTGGCTGATCAAATGTGCCCAATGGGAGACAGTCTCCACATCCATGTGGTTTGTGCATCAACATTGATGTTGTGTGTGTGTCTACGAGACGTACAAGTAGGGCCTGCATAGACAACAGTGGCCACTACCTGTGGGACTCACTGTTGCCTTGTGGCATGTACATTATACGCCATGTCATGCCAGTGTCAATGTGGCAATACAGGGAGCCTGGGTATCTGCATGGCAAAGATCTGTGATGCCTGGGAGACATCAGGCCTCACTTGTCACTGTGGTGTGTGTTTGTAACGTCACAGCAGTACATAGGTAGGGTGACACAGCCCAATGATTGGCCATTGCACTATATGGGACTTATGTGGACATGTGGACTTGAGATGTGAGGTGATGGCCATGTAGGTGACATATGTGTCCATGCCCAACAGCACACACCTCAGTACATTGTGTATTGTCATGATGTATCATGTGATATTTTGCTTGGTCCTAGCCACATGGGTGGATGAACCGACAATCTTCCTTTGTGCATCTCTGTTATGCAGGGCACCAGCTGTCCATAGACCGTTCCCAGACCTTGAAACCACGCAGGAAAGCAACTGTATCCGATGGTAGCGCTTCACCAGGCCACTGATTTAGGAGTTGGCGGAGCAGTTGGCACCACATCTGCTACCTGGCCGGACATACCCTACAGCACTGACCCCAGAGGCGAAGGTGATGGCAGCCCTGCACTTCTTTGCTACTGGTACCTTCCAGTACACTGTGGCTACTGCTGGTGGTATGTCACAAACTATGTTTAGTCAGGTGCTACCCGATGTCTTGAAGGGGATGTTGCATTTCCTTGACCTGTACATCAAGTTTCCTAGCCCAGGTCAACTCATTGAAATAAAGAAATGCCTTTTATACACTGGGGAGGATGCCGAACGTCATCGGATCTATTGATGGTACACCACAGGCACATGAGCAGGCATACCGGAACAGGAAACATTTCCACTCCACCAATGCTCTGGTGGGGTGTCTTGCAGACATGTGTATCAAACATGTGTGTGCACGTTTCCCCGGTTCTGCGCACGATGCCTACATCATGAGGAGTAGTCGCATTGCAACATTGATGTCACAGATGCCAGAACAGCATGCCTGGCTTGTCGGTGTGTGCTGACTGTTTACCATTGTGTGTGTTTGGCAATGCTGTATTCCGCCCTCCTTCAAAACTCTGCTAATTGTTCAATTGTTTGTGTGTAGGTGACTCCGGATACCCCAACATGCCGTGGTTGCTGAGACCCCTCAGGAACACCAGCCGAGATGCGCTACAATGAGGCACATGGTCGGAGCAGGAGGGTGATTGAGCGGACATTTGGTCTCCTGAAAAGAGCCACTTTCGCTGCCTGGACAAGACAGGAGGGGCCCTCCCATATGAGCCTGCAAAGGTGTGCACAATTATCCTTGTATGCTGCATGCTACACAACATGGCAGTGCGGAAGAAGTTGCCTCTCATCCAGGATGACGATGACCGACCTCCGCCACATGTGGAGGATCCAGGCCTGGGACACGATGCCAGTGATGATGATGATGATGGTGACATCCGCACACAGCTCGTCAACAACTTTTTCACCTGAATGTGAGTTTACAGGGTTGTTATGTCAATGTATGGAGTTAGCCTGCAATGTGTTGTGGCTGCTCTGTTGCTGTTTGAGTGTGTCTGTGTGCCACTTGACTAGATGCCTGCAGTGATGTGTCCATTCAGGTGGTCTGTACTCCACAATAGTGTAGAACTGCTAACTTGTTTCTGTGTAGGTTTCTTGTGACATGTTTCGTGCATGTGTATTGCATTTCTCTCCTGTTGGCTGTGCTTTTGACTGTGTCTTGTGTCTGTCCTTCCCAGGGTACTTTGCCTGTTGTTTGATCAACACTGACCCCCAAAATCCAGAATCCAACACCAGTGTGGGAGTTGTCAATTTCCATCAAGTGATGTGCCACACACCCCTGGACTTCAATTCACAGTCGTAAAATCCTGGGTGCACCTATTTCTTCCTCTAAATATGCCTGTCACTGTGAAGTTAACCTGCCATTTATTGAAGATTACATTAAGGCTCGCCCAGCATTATTTTGGCTGAGAGTTTGGAAAAATCCCGCGGCCCAACTAACCAGAGAGATAATATCAGACTGTTGGAAATGTGATAAGGGAATGAACATACCTTGGTTGGCAGCGGTACACAAAAGTTTATCCAGTGTGAATTGCGAACACTTACATTCAAAGCCTTTAGACCTCGGCAGTATTAGCAGTAAATCCCTTCAGATGGCTCTCTATGCATTCTATAGGGATGCCAGATTGGATAAAGAGCGCAAGAAAGTGTCAGTCGCTAGATATATGTGTATTGAGAATGTTTCACGTACACCTTCTAGCTATTTATTACAACCAATTAGTAGCTGGGAAAGGGGGCTACTCTTCCGGCTGAGGACTGACACCATGAAATGTATGCTCTCTTTTCCCGCTGGGTTTACCTCTAACCTTGATATATTGCCCTGTCCATGTAATAACCAACAGAAACAAATCGATGTTGCACCTTTTATTTTTCTGCTGCTATTATTCAATTCTCACTAAAAGGTTTTTACTTCCGTATTTTAAAGCCTCACTGGAGACTGACTATAAGGCTGCATATGGGAAGGTCATTGCTTTAAAAAATGATGAGCTAACCTTTCGGGTTTGCTCTTTCTTGAAGGCGGCGGTACGTACTCGTAACTCTATGTACCCCTGCTGAATCCTTTGTATTTTACCTTGATATTTTAACTTTTAAGTTATATGTCATTTTTATGGATTTTGCACTTTCTATCCTGTGTACTGTACTACTGGAGGACTAATTTTAATCTCAACTGGATTCTTTTTGACTGTTCTTTTGTTGCTGATATTTTTTGTTGAATATGCTGCTGTTTGTCTGCACTTTTATGGATATGTATTTGTATCCGAATAAAGTTTATATTGATTGATTGATTGAATTCACCGACACTTTGTGACCGTGTGTCCACTGTAACGTACAATTACCTTGCAACTATTGTGGAATAAACATGTTGCTGATGTGTAATGAACCTGTGCTATGCTTTGTTAGGTGCGTTGTCTGTCTTCTCACATCTGAGTGACTTTTGCTTACCTCACCTGTGGACTTGTTACCACTGACTGTGGATAGGTGTTGTGTCTGTGCAAACCAATGTATTCCAGGTCAACATCATTGTGTGGGATGAGTTACATGGACATGGTGAGTATGTGTTGTGGTGCCATAGTGGTGTGTCTCCCTCACATGTGTTACATCACCATGACTCACATAACGGTGGTCACATTGTTGTAGTATTTGGCATGCACTGTGTTGTTTAGCAGATCAACATCTCCATGACACATGACAAGTTGTAATCACAACAGAGGCAAGTATGGTGTACTGGTGAGTTTATTTACAAACATGTTTGAGGATAGTGCACAGGATGATGGGTGCTGTACATTGGGTTTTGAATCCAAAGTTCACAGTAGAGTTGGAAGTGTTGGTAGCTGAAATGTCCAGAGTAAAGTCCACAGTCATCTGGTACATTGGACCAACATGAACCCTTCATGTCATGTAGGCGAGTTGTGTCAGATACGACAAGGTGAACAGGTTGCGTACAAAGAACATTGTCCAGAACAGGTTTAGAGGCCCTGGGGGATGTGCAGGGACATCTGCGTCTCACATGTCCTTCTTCGGCCGACCCCTCTTCTTCTTGGGGGGGTGGGATCCTCAGGTGCAGGTGTCTGCGGTGCAGGGGACTCTCCGCCAGAGTCATCCTCCCTCCCTGTGGCACTGGCAGATGGTGTGGCAACAGATGTTGTGGCCACACAGGGAGGTGTGGACACGTTTGTGCTGATCTGGCAGAGGCATAGGAGTATGACCCGATGCACCGCAGTAAGTGCATCCCACTTTGCCTCCATGTGGGCATGGTGGGCAGCCTGCTCCTGTTGAATGTCCTTGAGGATCCCCACTACCTGGCCAAATCCTCCGGTGCTATCCTGGTATGCATGTATGATGCGTGCCAGTTGGGGGTCATCATGCAGTCCAGACCTCTCTGCAAGGCGCGCCCTCTGCCTCCCACCCCTCCCAGTACCCCTATCCACACGGGCAGGACCAGCAGCGGCATGTACAGGTGACACTGGGACCCCTTGGGTGTTGTTGCTGGTGGTGTTGTCTGTAGCTTCCTGGGGGTCCTGTGTCCCTGTGCGGTCGGTGTTCTGTGGCCTTGATCTGTCCGTGTTGGCGTGGGTGCCCTGTCTGTTTACAGATGCTGGAGGTGTGGGTACAGGGGGTGCAGATGTTGGTGCTGCTGGTGCTGCATGATGTGTCACACCGGAGGTGCCCAGTTGTTCGTCGTCATCCGAAGATGACAGAGACAGATTCAAACCAGAGAGCTGAGGGTCCACCAGAGTCTGGGACCGGGACTCCTCTTCATTTGGTGCTGTGTCCCTAGCACCACCTGTGTTTGGAAGAGACACACAATGTAAGTTAGGTTTCTACAGGCATCAATGGTTTACATACATGACATTTTCTACTGTACGTCCGGATGCCTGCCTGTACACTGCTTTGTCCAGGGTTGTCACGGACAGATATTGATATTGTTGTTGCACATTGCCCAGCCAAAATGAAACAATTCAATGTGCATGTCGAAGTGTGTGCATGCCCAGCTCATGTATAGATTTGTCTGTACATAACCATTACTACTCAATGTTCTCCATGGTGACATGGATTGGGCAAGGTAGCACTCTGGCTTTTCAATGCTCATGACAGGGAGGGCCAGTGGTGTGTGTGTTGCAGTTTTGCTGCTGTGAGTAGCATGTCTCCTCCAATGCAGTCCAGGTGCGACCTTGTGTCTACAGTGTCTATGTCAGTGAGTGGTGTGTTGTGTGAAGGATGCATATGTTTCAGCACGATGTAGAAGTGGAATGCAACTCACAACAGCACAGACTGTCAATGAGACCATGCTATGGTGTTGGCTATATTGGTGTGTCCATTTCATTCACTGTCAGAAGTCCCCTGTCAATGATGTATATGTGAGTTCCTGTGTGTTTTGTGCAATGTACCATATACGGCTCTCCACACTTGTAATCTGCAAGACACACATCCCCAGCCCGGCCGTGGGGCACTCCTGGACACTGCATCCCCAGACAATGAGTTTGAACTTTTGGTTGCAATGGCTGTGTGTGCGACCGTGTTTTGTTTGGCCAGTGCATATGTGTGACTGTCAGTCACATCATTTCTCAGGCCCACGTGTCAGACATCTTGCCCGGGCATCATCTTTGTGAGTGACTGATACCACGTGTGCAATGTGTTTTAGCATTGAAGGTGTGTGTATGGCCAGCATCGGTGTTATTTGTTTACAAGTCAGGGCCTCCTTCTCTCCCAGGCCAGTTAACCCATCATGAAGCGTGCCAACATTGCAGTGGGTGCAGGTTAACTTTCAGGATGTCAGTCAGTGCAGTCCTGGTGTTTGTTGGTGCCCAGTTCCCCGCATGGCCTTGTGCTCCCCACAACAGAGCCCAGTGTCAGACATCTTGTCAGTCCATTCCCACTCCCTGTGAGGCGAGCATGGTTCAGTGTGAGCTTGCTGGGCCATGTGGGTGGGTGGGCAATGTCCGTGCCTGCAACTCCCATCATGCTCTTGGCTACACCCTCCTTCCCAGCATGCCCATACTTCCTTCCTTTTGACTCTGCTTCCCTGCGAGGGGTGTGACAGCAATGGCAAGATGGCTGACTGTGCAGTCCTGGTGTTTGTTGGTGCCCAGTTCCCAGCATGGTCTTGTGCTCCACACAACAGAGCCCAGTGTCAGACAACTTGTCAGTTCATTCCCACTCCCTGTGAGGCGAGCATGGTTCAGTGTGAGCTTGCTGGGCCATGTGGGTGGGTGGGGAATGTCTATGACTGCAACTCCCATCATGCTCTTGGCTACACCCTCCTTCCCAGCATGCCCATACTTCCTTCCTTTTGACTCTGCTTCCCTGTGAGGGGGTGTGACAGCGATGGCAAGATGGCTGACTGTGCAGTCCTGCTGTTTGTTGGTACCCAGTTCCCAGCATGGCCTTGTGCTCCACACAACAGAGCCCAGTGTCAGACATCTTGTCAGTCCATTCCCACTCCCTGTGAGGCGAGTATGGCTCAGTGTGAGCTTGCTGGACCATGTGGGTGGGTGGGGAATATCTGTAACTGCAACTCCCATCATGCTCTTGGCTACATCCTCCTTCTCAGCATGCCCATACTTGCTTCCTTTTGACTCTGCTTCCCTGTGAGGGGGTGTGACAGCAATGGAAAGATGGCTGACTGTGAAGTCCTTGTGTTTGTTTGGCTACAAGTCCAAAGAGGGCCCCTGTGCTTCACACAGCAGCACCCAGTATGGTGTATCTTTGGCTGATACTTCACTACGGTGTGAGTCAATGCATTCTACCCGGTGAGTTGTGTGGAGTTTGTGTTGAGGGGTGTGTGTGTCTCCACATGCTGGTAAGTATGGTCAGAGCTGTCAGTCCTCCTTCCCACCCGGCCAGACATCCCACCATGAAACGTGCTTCCATTGGAGGGCGTGCAAGTTGTCTTTCAGGATGTCAGTCAGTGGTGTCCTGCTTCTGATTGGTGCACAAGCCCTACCAGGACCTTGTGCTCCCCACAGCAGGACCCAGTGTCAGCCATCTTGTCAGTCATTTTCCACTTCCTGTGATGTGGGCATGGTTCAGAGAGGTCTTGATGGGCCAATTTGGAGGGGGAGCATTATCTGTGACTACAAACCCCATCATGCCTTTGGATACACACTTCACCTGCATACCCAATATTCCTTCCTGTCTTTCAGCTGCACTGTGAGGTAGTGTGTATGTGGTGGCAAACTGTCTGGCAGTGTTTATTTGGCTTTGTGCCACTGCCTTGCTCTATTTGTTTGTAGGTTGGTACATGTCATGACACAGTTCCAAGTCACTGTGAGATGGCAGGTATTGTGTTTGTCTGACTAGCATCCACATCTTTGGATGATTATCCATTGGTTACTGTGGCTTTGCTAACGGTGCATGGTTTCACTGTCCCCTTACCACACAATATTGAGTATGTTGTTTGTGTACTCACCAGGCTCTGGTATGTCTGCTAGACCATGGACGCTCTCTGGTGGTAGGATGTCCCGCACCTTCTCCTCCCTGGTCCTGAAGTAGACTGGTTTGGCAGGAGGGCCACCGCCAGTGCGCTGACTCAAGCTGTGATCTTTCTCGATGAGTTTCTTGACCCTCCTGCGCATGTCATACCACCTGTTCAGGATATCGTCCTTTGTGTGCAACGTTGGTGCTTGTGCGTTCACCTTGTCCACAATCCTCACCCACATCTGTTTTTTTCTGTGACATGGGGGTCCTTTGGACCAATGTACCAAACAAATGTGGCTCTACTCTGATGATCTCGTCTACCAACACTTCTAACTCATCATCTGTGAACTTTGGATTCTTCTTTGGGGGCATGGTGATGGGTGGTGGTGGTGAGTGATGTGTGTGTGAGGGTGCAAGTGAGGGTGGGTTAGTGTTGGTTTTGCTAGCTATATTTGTGTGTGTGCTTTTGGTGAGGTGCTAATGGTGTGAAAGTTGTGTGATGGGTGAGTTGTGAGTGTGTCTGTGGTTGCTGTGTGATGGTGTTTTCTGCTGGCTGTTGTCTCCTATTTGCAAAGGATCATGGTAGTGATTGATGTCCTTTATATAGGTGGAGTTGTGGGTGTATCTTTGTTCCAGATTCTTTTGGGGGATATTTATTGGCTTTGTCATTGCTTGTTTGGTCCTTTTTTTGTAATTTTTCCTTTGGGTTTTCTAGGCATGAAGGAGACGTTCTTCTGACTGAGACGGACGTTGATGTTGGCTCGTGCGGGCTTCTCCGGGTCGTTCACACTGACTTTCTTCTGTGTTTCATACGCGTCGGTCGCGGAGATCTCTATTGCTTGAGGTCCCTGTTTTCTGTGCATGTCGGTCATGCGGCTTGGGCTCCGTGCTAGTCGGTCTGGGTTTACACGCATTGCATCGTACTGCGCGGATCGGACATCGTGGGTACGTGTCGGTCGAGTTCATTTCTGGTACGTGTCGGTCGGTGCAACTCGCATCTGTTTTCCGGCCGAATCTCTGTTTTCCCCACGGTTCGGTCGTACGGCTTGTATTCCGTACGTGTTGGTTGTAATTCGCACACGTTGCATCATACTGCACGGGTCATACGGCGCCGGTCTGTGTCGGTCGGTCTTCGTTCCGGGTCCGTGTCGGTCGGTTCGTTTTGCGGCCGGAATCGGGCCCAAAATAAGGAACTGATATTTTACTATTCCCACTCTACACTATATCAACTCAGGAAAACTGCAGGACACTAAACATATATAATTTACTATTCCAACTCGAAACTGTATTAACTCAGCGACGGCGCTGGACACTAAACATAGATAATAGAAAATTCCCACTCCAAACTAGTAAAAGTCAGGGAAGGTGCTGGACACTAAACATATACAATTTACTATTGCCACTCCAAACTGAATTAACTCATGGAAGGCGCTGGACACTAAACAAATATAATGTACTAGTCCCACTCCAAACTTGAAACAAGCATTGTCATAGCCAATAGGTCTCGCTTTTGGGACCTTATAAGTATTTAGTTATGCAGCACAATATCCTTAGTGCAACAACAACTGTTGCATGGCTAAACACTTATAAGGTCCCAAAGGCGAGACCTATTGGCTATGCCAATGCTTGTTTCAGGATGAAAATGAGTACAAAAATAGTTTGCGATAAACCACAAACCTTCAGGCCACTAACATCCTGTAATGCCACTCACTTACCCTACCTTTCTAATGCCGTCCAGGAATTTACAAAGCAATCAACGCAGGTGTCAAAATATGTATTTGTGCGGAGAACTCCACCACCAGTAGAGTTCTCCACGCTTGTAAATTCCAGTCAAGAAGTAGGGCACTCCAAGCTGTGCTCACCTTTGTAATGTCCACTAACATGTAGAATTGTCTGTTTTCACAAACCCTTTTCAATTGCATTTCCGCTTTGGAAAGCATTGAATTTTTACCCCAACCAAGTCATTTCTAAAGGAGTTTCTCCAGACGGAAAAATATTTTCTCCTAAAATA
The DNA here is from genome assembly GCF_964204655.1 of Triturus cristatus. NCBI lineage: Eukaryota > Metazoa > Chordata > Amphibia > Caudata > Salamandridae > Triturus > Triturus cristatus. The sequence goes on from NC_140594.1 coordinate 521,780,251, forward strand.
AAATAAAAAGTGAATTTGCACAGAGTATCTTATTCCCCTGGTTCAGAGCTCTGTACTGTGGAGAACTTCCTGCCATAAGAATAGGATCTCACCGGGAATGTCCCGTGACCTCCCAGAGTACGCCTGGAAACGTGTCTGGTACAGCTTTCCAGGCACACTCCTAGAAACGTTTGTGAATTCCAAAAAGTAGAAAAGCTAAGTACGGAGGTCCTTTCCATCCTTTCTGTGTAAATGGGGGCTATGTGTGCAAATTGAACTTAAACGCGAAAATGACTTGGCGAATTGGTCCTCTAACAGTTTTCCAGGTGCAGGGGGAGAATCACTACAGGGTCGAATGTTGCCCCTGCCCAGGATTGAGGTGCTATAGGATGTATAAAGACATGCTGCATAGAGCCAGACATTGTTGAATAAGCATGTAATAATGCATGGAAAACCATCACTGCAGGTGTGAAATAGAGCACTGCTTCATTATCTCAATAGGAGAAATAAAACAGATGCCCAGCGTGGTGCTGCGGCTGCAGGTGGAAGATGACGCAAGACGTCAGGCGGTCACGAAAGTTGGAGCAGACACCAAGGCACAGGGTGCAGTCACTATCAGAGCAGTGGGTGCTGTGCTCTCCGAGAATGCAAGACAAGCACAAGACTGAGGCACTACAGGGTGATCAGGGACTGAGGCGCAGGGTGCAGTCAATGTAGGAGTAGATGCTGATGCAAAGGATGAAGTACTCTAGGAGAAAGCAAAACATGTATAGAGTAGAGAGTGAGTACAGGGTGAATGATGCAGATGGAGTAGTTTAAGATTAATAGGACCAGAGGACAAGTCATGGGACGCAGTCACTATAAGAGAAATAAATACAGTTTGAGATGACTGAGTCGCTCTAGGCTGAATAGAGGTTGATGCAAAGGATCCAATCACAGTTGAAGGAATGGCCCCGGGGACATGGTGCTGGTGCTGCTACTATAACAGGAAGCAAAAGCAATGTCCAGGAAGTGCCCGTGGTCAAAATGCAGTCACTTTCGAAAGCACAGAGACTGATCTGAAGGGTGCTGTCACAAGAGGAACAGACTAACGGAAAGGGTACTGTCAATACTGGATGAACAGAGACCGACAATACACAGTGTGCAGTCAGTAAAGGAGTAAAAAGACAAACGACAGATGTCAGCTGCTGTTAACAAAGACAAGAACAGGATGCAGTCTCTGTAAGATGCCAAACACTGCTGATCGTGAAGTGACAATGGGGGAAGGGGTCCAATGACAGGAGGACAGACACCAGTGCACATGGAGGGGGCCCTTTTGAGCAGGCAAGAGAGAGATAAGCGCGGCCCTGGCGAGCCTCGCATATAGGAAGGGGCCGCGAGACGCGCTCTGTGGTGGGGGAGGGGGAGGAGCATTGAGGCGCAAAAGCGAAAGCAGGCTGGCTGGCGAGTGGTGTGCGATGTGCGCGCACCATGACGAGAGAGGAAAGCCATATGGTGCCTCTGCTCGCCATTGTGCGCATAACCGCACGCCCGTCGCCAGTGGGCTGAGGCGCTTCACAAAAGCGGATTGCATGGCGGCACGATGCATGTGATTGTGCGCGTGCTCGCCATGCAATCCGCTTTTGGGAGCACTTTTGGGAGCCCCTTTACTAGAGTCTCGCTGAGCGATCGCTTGCGCTAGAGCCAGCGAGACCTAAAAATCAGGGAAGGTGACGAGGTTGAATAGTAAACATATATAATTCACTATTCCCACTCCAAATTACATAAAGTCAGGGAAGGTGGTGGACACTAAACATAAATAATTTACTATTCCCAATCCAAACTGTATCAACTCAGGGTGGGTGCTGGACACTAAACATATATAATTTACTATTCCCATACCAAACTACATAAAGTCAGGGAAGGTGCTGGACACTAAACATATATAATTTACTATTCCCACTCCAAACTGTATAAACTCAGGGTGGGTTCTGGACACTAAACATATATATTTACTATTCCCACTCCAAACTACATTAACTTAGGTAAGTTGCTGGACACTAAACATATATAAAGTACTATTCCCACTCCAAACTTGAAAAAGTCATGGAAGGTGCTGGACACTAAGGGGCCATTATGATGGCGGGTGGAAGCACCACCGTGGTGGTGCTGGTGGTGGAAAATGCCATTTTCCACACGCGAGCAGTGGTCCTCACGCCCGCTATATTACAATGGGCAAACATAGCCCATTTACCGTCCCCCACGGGGCGATGTGAACCGCCATGAAAATGTGCCTGCCACCGCCGTGGTGGGAGCCAATAGAGACCCACCGCCGTGCGGAATGACTTCCCGACCACCGTACAAATCTGGATGCCCCAAACAGCCAGTCACACCACAGCGGAGAAACCACCCATTCAGAGACGGCGTAAGCGGGGAACAACCTTTACAACGCAACTGTTACAACGCACTACACTTACAACGCATTTTTTACAACGCATAATCCATTACAACGCACTACACTTACAACGCATGACACTACAAAGCATTTTTAAAAACTACCTTTACAACGCATTCCATTACAACGCCTTCCATTACAACGCATAATATTACACTACACTATCCAACACTTACCCTACTGTTGCACCCCCTGGAGTTAGAATAGTAATTTTTACCCCTATACTATCCAACACTTACCCTACTGTTGCACCCCCTGGAGTTAGAATAGTAATTTTTACCCCTATACTATCCAACACTTACCCTACTGTTGCACCCCCTGGAGTTAGAATAGTAATTTTTACCCCTATACTATCCAACACTTACCCTACTGTTGCACCCCCTGGAGTTAGAATAGCAATTTTTACCCCTATACTATCCAACACTTACCCTACTGTTGCACCCCCTGGAGTTAGAATAGTAATTTTTACCCCTATACTATCCAACACTTACTCTACTGTTGCACCCCCTGGAGTTAGAATAGTAATTTTTACCCCTATACTATCCAACACTTACCCTACTGTTGCACCCCCTGGAGTTAGAATAGTAATTTTTACCCCTATACTATCCAACACTTACCCTACTGTTGCACCCCCTGGAGTTAGAATAGTAATTTTTACCCCTATACTATCCAACATTTACCCTACTGTTGCACCCCCTGGAGTTAGAATTGTAATTTTTACCCCTATCCTATCCAACATTTACCCTACTGTTGCACCCCCTGGAGTTAGAATAGTAATTTTTACCTCTATACTATCCAACACTTACCCTACTGTTGCACCCCCTGGAGTTAGAATAGTAATTTTTACCCCTATACTATCCAACATTTACCCTACTGTTGCACCCCCTGGAGTTAGAAAAGTAATTTTTACCCCTATACTATCTAATACTTACCTTAAATGCAATGTAATATTATGCGTTGTAATGGTATGCGTTGTAAAGGTAGTTTTTAAAAATGCGTTGTAGTGTCATGCGTTGTAAGTGTAGTGCGTTGTAATGGATTATGCGTTGTAAAAAATGCGTTGTAAGTGCATGCGTTGTAAAAGTGTGCGTTGTAACGTCATACATCCGGCGTAAGCACGACAGCGGAGCTCGAAACCAGACTCCCGGTCCCCACCACCCAGTCCCGCCCGCAATGGATCTAGCTCTACACGTCTTCCCGGTGCTGTACCTGATACACTACCAGCAAGTAATGCACCGTCGCGGACAACGCCGCAGGTACGCAATGACACAATTCCGCACACAACCAAAACACACAACTCCTGGGCTGATATACGGTTCCTGTCCATACCAGACACTCTCATAACGACAGGAACACATCCACAGGTGTACCCACACACGTCCTACCTGGCACTAAATCCCCCCTCCTCATCCAGGTCACCAGTTAACCACGAAATCACAGCAATTTCCCTATCACGCCACCGCAGCGGTGAAGACGCAGGAAAACATGCTCACAATGCACTAGGCAGGGCCAGCACCAGGCATGGGCAGTCCACAAAGATAATAGGGCCACACATCCACCCACTACACACTAGGCCCCCCACAACCATTAGGGGACACGCTGTGTGCTCCTCCTGTGCACCCCCTGCACAATAATCAGAGAGGTGAACCCAGACCCTTCACCACACACACCAAACAACCAGGGAGACTGTCTCAGCAGGTGGGGCTGAAAAGGAACACACAGCACAGAAGCACATGACTATGAACAATACCCTAACTGTACACAATGCCTGTCAAGCCAACCAAACACACCCCACACTGACTCATAGCCACATACACAAACCAGATGGCAGCAGCAATGGAGGACAAGAAATGGGCAAGACAAAAGTGAGGTGGACAGTGATGGGAAGACAAGGAGCTAGCCACAAAGCATCTGTACATCACATGCAAGAGAACAGATCACAACACCCTTAAGCCAACCAATAACACATGCCTGGCACAGTGAGTGAAATTAAACCACAGTGATGTCTGGGCAACAACTAAGGGAGACAGAATGCAAACCATGCAAACCATGCATTTCTTTTTTTTTTTTTGCAAAAACAATTTTTATTGCTTTACACAGTTACAATTACCATCATCAATTATCATCGTGCGGACAGTCATATCCAGCTGTTATGAACCAATGCATAACCTAAGCTAAACCACTACCAACTAGCAATTCGTTGTCCGTCAGCACTCCCATATGCATATACACCCTCCCCCATGCCAAAATACCAGGTATAAGGATAATTCTCTCTTTTTAAGTTGCCGTGTTATTGGTTGCGGGCCACTCCCCACCCCCACAGTCAGGCTCAGAGCTGTAGGGAGAAGTGAGGTACTCTTGCCATCGTGCGTGTTCCACCAAGTACCTCTCTATGACTGCGCTTCTGCAGGTTGCTCCAGCGTTTCATCATCCTCAACTACATCCGTCCCCCACCCTTGGAGCTCAACCACTAGTGCCTCCCATGCACGCGCCATGTCCAGCGCCTTTTCGTCGTTCCCCCTTAACGCTAACTGTAGCCTGTATGTGCCCTCACTACCCGCCCATTTGGTGAAGGTCGCCTTCCACCTCTGAAAGCTAGGACCAGCTCTCGCTTTCCAGTGCAGGGTGATTTCTCTTTTGGCCATGACTAGCCCTAAATCGCAAAACTTGCTCGTGATTTTCGTGCGCGGAGTATGGGGAAACCATAGAGCAATGCAAACCATGCATAGGCACAGGGATGATAGGAAGTGTCTGAAGTCAAAAAGTGATCAGCCACACATCTGTACCTACTTACTTGACATGTGTATGTCAGCAGCACAACACACAGGGCCCAGTGACACACTCCATGACTGTCAAACACAACTTGGACCCTTCACACATACCCCTCCTCCACCCACCTCACACCTGCACCACTCAACACCAGTGTCAAACACACAGATTGTTGCAAATGATGTCCTGTGAATACACTGACAAAGAATCACACTCCCTGGGGTGCATCCACAAACATCACACACACTCAGGGATGACTGAAGCAATACTGGCACAGATACAATAGCCAAATACAAACTTCACAAACAACCGACACAGAAGTACAACAAGCCCAGACATGTGCAGACAAACAGTGGAAAGGCAATGGGATCACAGACAGAACAGGAGGACACTACACCATCACTCACAATTCTGACAAGTGACAGGTCAAATATGAGAGGAGAAACCACCAAGGTGCACTCAAAACAAGTGCAGGAACAAGAATACTCCTAAGTGCATGTGACAGGCACACAAGTAATGCACACTAAACTTGCAATACACATATCAATGCATCACAATGCACAAACAACTCACTCACAATGACATGCAAATAGAACATCACACACAGAACATCTGTCAGCTGAATGAAACACAGGCCAAACATTGCACACATCCACAGCAAACACACAACAGATGCACATGCCAATCCTTCACATTGCAAACACAGCTGTACATCATGGGCTGCACACCAGACAATTACAACGTAACATAGACACACAGCACTGCATGCACAACCAGCAGTGTGTGCACATAGAACAAACCAGTAGCACACATATCTGAGTGCCACAACATGAACCCCCACAACACAAATCACCACAGCACACAGACAACATCATACTCAGGAAGGGTAGCAGTACCTCAGCAAACCCACATACAGCTCACGCATCATCCACAGATGCACAAGTCTGGGACACCCAGGTGCAAACAACATGACTAAATGACTGTGCAGCACAAACAATTGCAATGCACATGATCGACCATGACTGCAAACCAGTACAAGAAAATCACACATAACCAATTGGGAAACTGTCCTCAGTGGCACATTGGTCCTGTGCACAGATCAGCACCACAAGCATAGTGTAACAAATGAAGTGGTGGGGCGGCAAACACACTGGCAACCCAAGGGGATAGCTGACATGAGAGTGAACTGGTGTGTACGTCAGTAGTGGACATATGTCAGAAGTGCACCATACACAAATAGATGGAGTGCTCACTCACAATGGGTAGTTAACATAAGCACAGATAGGGGATGCTACAACTCCACATCCCACATGCCACACTGCAGGAAAAAAATCTCAAGTGACAGCAATGCATGAGAAAACACACAATGTCAGTGTGGCTGAGCAGGTCTGCACAGTGAGCACTGTTGGAAGGCGGACCCCGAGGAGTCGGCGAGACCACCAAGGGGGGCCCTCACCCTGTACGAAGTAGCCGAGCGCTGCCGAGAAGTCTCCTGAGAGATCCTTCTCCTATCACGTACTAGCCCAGTAACACCACCACACAGGACTCAAGGAGGTTGTCTCAAGACAAGCAATTCTTTATCAGCAATAAAAAGGTTACGAGGTCAATATTTACACGAAGGGATCGAGGGATCCACCAAAAGTCTCAGTGTCTCTTTGGAAGGGTAGGGGTAGCGGGACAGTCTTTGGCAGGAGTGCGGTACGAGGGTACCTGGGGCCCAGTTCTTATCATCAAGCTGGAGGACCTCCGGATTTTGGAGGGGTCGAGCCGCGACGGCGTCAGCAGGGCTCTGGCGTACAGTTCGTGGAGAGCCGCGATCCAATCAGCAGGGCTCTCAAGATGGTTTCTGCTCAGCTCGAGCCGCGACGTCGTCAGCAGGGCTCCGAGGGAGGTTTCAGCGAGGTTGGGCCGCGACAGCGTCAGCAGGGCTCCGATGTTCCAGGTGGCTTCAAAGTGTTCACAAGAAGGAGCCGCGACGCAGTCAGCAGGGCTCGTGATGGTTCCGACAAGAGTTCTTCTCCGTAGGGTCAGCCGCGATTCAATCAGCAGGGCTCTCGACTCCGGGATACAACTGCCGATCTGTGGCGGGGTTGCCCCAGATATAGGTCTGGAGCCCTTTGATGTCCGGACCCAGGCGCCCGGTGGGGGCGGAGAGGCCGGGTGGAGGTGGCCAGACGCCCAGCAGGAGAGGCGCCAGGCCCAGGGGAGTTGCAGGGCGATCACACCTCGAGAGGGGAGGACAGTTGGGGGTCCCATCGATACTGTCCTCCGCCGGGGGCGATGAATGGTTCCTGCGGCACCCCCTGGCCAGTTCGTGGTGCCTCGATGTCGGGGCTTCGCTGGGGTCGAGGCCGGGTTGAGCGGGGTCGCGCTGGCTGGTGCACAGAGTCACGTGGGTGCCAACAAGATGGCGGAGCCACGAGGGGTATGCGACCTCGTGCAGCTCAGGATGAAGGGCCTCGGTGCAGTTCAGAAGGGTGGCCCGTGAAGGCCGGGGCGGGGAACGGGCACAATCCACGGGGGTAAGGACCATGCCACGAGGCCGGGTCCAACAGGCGTCCCCCCCAGCCGAAGGCATGGAGAGTCACCCATCTCCTTGGGGATTCTCCTCGTCAAGGCGGAAGAAGCGGGACAGGCCGTCGGCGTTGGCGTGGTCATTGCCGGGCCGGTGTTCAACGTCAAAGTCCATCCCTTGTAGCGAGATGGACCACCGCAGCAGCTTGGGGTTCTCGCCCCGCATTTGCATTAACCACCGCAGGGGCCGGTGGTCGGTCTGGACCCGGAAGTGGGTACCCAAGAGGTAGGGCCGGAGTTTCTTAAGGGCCCACACCACAGCGAAGGCCTCACGCTCGATGGTGCTCCATCGTTGCTCCCGGGGCAATAGCCGTCGGCTGATGAAGGCCACTGGTCGGTCGAGCCCCTCTTCATTGGCCTGGGACAGGACGGCCCCGATCCCATACTCGGAGGCGTCCGTCTGCACCACGAACTCCTTATTGTAGTCAGGGGCCTGTAGCACCGGGGCAGTACACATTGCGGTCTTTAGGGTGTCGAAGGCTGCTTGGCAGCGGGGTGTCCAGTGCACCTTCTTGGGCTGCTTTTTGGACGTTAGCTCTGTGAGGGGGCCAACAATGCTCCCATAGTCCCGGATAAACCGCCGGTAGTATCCAGTGAGACCCAGGAAGGCCCGGACAGCGGTCTGGGTAGTGGGGGGTTCCCAGGCCTGGATGGCATCTATTTTCGGTTGGAGAGGGGCCACCTGCCCGCTCCCCACTTGATGGCCCAGGTAGGTCACGGATCCGTGGCCGATCTGGCATTTGCTGGCCTTGATTGTGAGCCTGGCCTGCTGGAGGGCGGCCAGGACGGCTTTAATGTGAAGGAGGTGCTCTGCCCAGTGGTTGCTGTACACGGCAATGTCATCTAGGTAGGCCGCGCTGAAGGCCTCAAGCCCGGCCAAAACCTTGTTCACCAGTCTTTGAAAAGTGGCCGGGGCGTTCTTCATTCCGAAGGGCATCACCCGAAAGTGGTAATGCCCATCCGGGGTCGAAAAGGCGGATCTTTCTTGGGCGCCGGGGGTGAGCTGGATCTGCCAGTACCCGGCGGTGAGGTCCAGCGTGCTCAAGTAGCGGGCGGCCCCTAAGCGGTCGATGAGTTCGTTGGCCCTGGGTATAGGGTGGGCGTCCGTCTTGGTCACAGCATTCAGGGCTCGGTAGTCCACGCAGAATCGCAACTCCGGGGGGTGGCCGGGAGCTGCGGCCTTTGGCACCAGGACGACAGGACTGGCCCACGGGCTGTCGGAGGGTTCGATGACCCCCAGGGCCAGCATCTTCGTTACTTCGGCCTGGATGCATGCCCGCACTCGGTTGGGTACCCGGTAGGCTCTGTGTCGCACGGGGGGGCTCTCCCCGGTGTCGACGTCGTGGACGCACCAGTGGGTCACCCCCGGGGTGAGGGAGAAGAGGGCTGCGTAGTCCTGCAGCAGTTGCTGGCAGTCGTTGCGCTGTTCCGGAGTCAGGGAAGAGGCGAGTTGGACACCCTCGATTGTTCCATCATGGACGTTGGACTGCAAGAGGTCGGGCAGGGGCTCGGAGTCGTCCTCGCCCCCCTCGTCGGTCGCCAGTAGCAGGCTTAGTTCGGTCCGGGCAAAGTGGGGTTTTAGCCTGTTAGCATGTAGGACCCGGAGGGGGTTCCGGGGGCACTCCAGGTCGACCAGGTAGGTGACGGGACTTTTCTTCTCCACTACCTTGAAGGGCCCGGTCCACTTGTCCTGGAGGGCGCCGGGTTCAACCGGGGCCATGACCCATACCTTCTGACCTGGCTCGAATTCTATGGTAGAGGAGTTCCGATCGTACCACCGCTTCATGTCCTCTTGGCTGGCCTCGAGGTTGGCTTCGGCCATGGCTCGGAACTTGCGGGTCTGGTTTCGGAGGGTCAGGAGGTATCGGTAGACGTCAGGAGGGGCGCCTTGGGGCTTCGTCTCCCAGCTCTCTTTGACCAGGCTGAGCGGTCCGCGGACCGGGTGTCCGTACAATAGTTCAAACGGGCTGAACCCCAGGGACTTCTGCGGGACCTCCCGATAGGCAAACAGGAGGCACGGCAGCAGGACATCCCATCTCCGCCTGAGGGGCTCTTCTAGGCCCTGGATCATTCCCTTTAATGTTCTGTTGAACCGCTCAACCAGTCCGTTCCCCTGAGGGTGATAGGGGGTCGTGAACTTGTATGTGACCCCGCACTGCTGCCACAGGGACCGCATGTATCTGGAAATAAAGTTCGTGCCTCTGTCGCTCACCACTTCGTGGTGAAATCCCACTCGGGAGAAGATCCCCATTAAGGCCCGGCCTACCACAGGGGCCGTTATAGTTCTTAGCGGGACCGCCTCCGGGTACCTGGTGGCGTGGTCCACGAGGACCAGGATGAAGCGGTGGCCCAGGGCGGTCTGGGGGTCCAGGGGCCCCACGATATCGATTCCGACCCGTTCGAACGGGGTGCTGACGGCTGGAAAGGGTTGGAGGGGGCCTTGACCCGACCCCCCGTCTTCCCGCTGGCTTGGCAGGTCTGGCAGGACCGGCAGTGGTTGTCCACGTCTCTCCGCATCCGGGGCCAGTAGAAGTGGGTCACCAGACGGCTGTACGTTTTGTCTTGCCCCAAGTGTCCGGCGAGGGGCACATCATGTGCCAGGTTGAGCAGGAACTCCCGGAAGCGGAGGGGGACCACCAACACTCGGCTGGCCCCGAGTTCTGCCACTTTCTGCTCACTGTATAGCAGGCCCTCGGCCCAGTAGACCCAGTGGGTGCCGGTCCGGTCCCCGTTGGTTTGGGCGGACACTTGTTGGCGGACCCCTTCGAGAGTGGGGCAGGACTGCTGCTCTTGTTGGAACTGCTCCCGGGTGGGGCCCCCTTCGTGTCGCCATTGTGTCAGCTCTGGTAGGGCGCACGGGGAAGCCATCTCTTCAGGGGAGGATTCACTAGGTCCAGGGTCGGTGTCCGCCTCCCCCTCGCTGCTGGCGGGAGGTGGTGCGAGCCCCTCGGGCTGGGCGGCCCCGGAGGCTGAGGATGAGCGGGGGGCCCGGGTGGTCATGGACCGGGTGATGGCACAGGCCCAGTCAGATAGTCCCAGCATTCGGAGGTGCTCTCGTCGCTCTACTTGAGCCCAGGGGGAACTCTCCAAGGGGCATATCAACAACAACCGGCGATAATTATCGCTCAGCGCTCTTAGCGTGAGGATAATTATCGCCGGCTAGCGTGAATTTTTATCGCTGAGATAGCGTGCTATTAGCAACGCTTATCTCAATAGCGATAAAAATCTACACGCTAACAGGCTAACGTGAGATTATCGCTGGAAACCCAGCGATAATCACACGTTACCTTGTTGATAGGGACAGGCAAACTTAGCCATGATATCCTCCTTCCATAGGATATCATGGCTAAGTCTGAAAATTAGCAGACGTAAAAAAGCAGCGTTAACCGCGGTTAGCGCTGCTTTTTTTGTCTCTAACAGGGTTAGCGACATTCTTGATAATAGGAGAAATGTCGCTTAGCGACATTTCTCCTATTATTTTACTCTGGAACGCCCCCTTTGCATCTCATTAGAGATGCAAGGGGAAGCGTAGAGTAAAAGGCTGCTAACATGCAAATTTGCGTGTTAGCACCCTGTTGTTGATAGGGCGCTAGTTTTATCTCTGCTTTTTTGGCTTTTAAAGCCAAAAAAGCAGAGATAAAGCCCTTGTTGATATGCCCCCAAGTCGTTCCCCAGGAGGCAGTCGATGGGGGCGTCGTCGTGTACCGTCACCTTCAGCAGGCCCGTCACCCCTCCCCACTCGAAGGGGACCAGGGCCATCTGGCACAGGCTTTCGCTGTTGTCGGCCGTCCGGATGGGACACAGCACATTCGGTAGGATCTGTTCGGGGGTCACCAGGTGGCAGCGGACAGCGGTGACACTAGAGCCGGTGTCACGAAGGGCTTCGGCACGTTGTCCATTGACCGTGACCTGCTGCCGGTACTTCTGGGTGTTGCTTGGGATGGGGGTGCAGGGTACCATTTCTCGGCTACCCAGGCAGACCAGGGACATGGCTGCCGGCTCCCATTCAGTGGTCCCTCGGTCGAGGGTCTCCTCTTCCTCTTCTCCTTCTCCCAGGGCGGCGGCCGCCAGCTGTTGGGGCGCCGGCCCCGTTTCTTCGGTTTAGGGGGCAGACCGGATCGCTGGCATAGTGTCCGGTTTGTTGGCAGCCGTAGCACGTTACTGGTGGCCGTGGTCCGGGTCTGGCCGGGGGCGCCCCCCTTCGGGCTAGGCTCGGGGAGAGTTGTTGCTGCGGTGGCCCTCGAGGGGGGCTCCTGGGGGCCCCGGTGGGAGGGTCTCGGTTCCTGTTCGGCCCTCCCCCTCCACCGCGTTGGCGGGGGGTCCGGTGGGGTTCCTCTGGTACTCCCCCATTGAGTTCAGGGGGACCCGGGAGTTGACCCATCGATCGGCCTCGACGGCGAGTTTTCGCGGGTCGGTCATTTTGCTGTCGAGGAGGTGCTGTCTCAGTTCCACGAAGCAATTGTTGGAGAGATGTTCCCACACGATGAGGTCGACCAGCTGCCCGTAGGTGGTTACTTTGCTACCTCTGATCCACCCTTCTAGGGCCCGACTGAAAAAGTCCACATATTCCACCCAGGTGGTGCCCGGGATTTTCTTGCAGTCTCTGAACCGCTGGCGGTACATTTCTGCGGTTAGCCCGTAGCGGGTGAGCAGAGCCTCCTTCATGTGATCGTAGGAGGTCATCACCTCCTCCGGCAGCTGGAGCAGTGTGTCTCGACCCTCACTCAGGAACCGCCCCCACAGGCCCGCGCCCCAGTCTTTTCGGGGCACCCGATGAGAGGTCATGGCCACCTCGTAGGCCTTGAACCATTGTTGGATGTCGTCATTCTTGTAGTACTCCTTGACGACCTCTTTCAGGATATGTACCTTGGTCTCGGCAGGCGGTAGAGTGTCTAGTACCGGGGGCGTTGGTCCCTCCGTTCTTGGCCTTGATTTGAGCTCCTTGAGGCTGCGCTCGTGCTCAAGGGTCAGTTTCTTTTCCTCCAACTCCCGGTGTCGCCTCTTCTCCTCTATCTCCTCTTGAAGCCGTAGCTGCTCTAGGGCCAGTTTCTTTTCCGCCAGCTGGAGTTCGCCGTCCAGCCGCAGTCGTGCGAGCTCTAGCTCGTGGTTCCGGACCTTCTCCCGCTCTCGTATTTCTTCTTCGGAGAGGCCGGTTTCTAGGCTCTTTCTTCCTCCGGTTGCCGGAGTCAGTGCGGTTGATATGGTCTCAGTCAGGGGCAAGGGACCTTCTTCCTGGGAGGGGCGTGCCCCGGCCTCCAGCCATGTCCCCAGAGCTTTCTGCATGTCCTCTTTGGTACTTAGGCCGGTGGTTGCAATGCCTTTGTCTTTGCAGAACTGTTTTAACTCTTTGTGCGTATATTCTTCCAGCCGTTCGGGCTGGAACTCCATTGTCGCGTTGTTTTCCTGGCTGCTCATGATTACTGTCCGTTTGGATGGGTAGCTAGTGGGTACTGGCTGGTACGTACTGCGTTCGGCTCGGATCCCGTCGCTGGCCACCAAATGTTGGAAGGCGGACCCCGAGGAGTCGGCGAGACCACCAAGGGGGGCCCTCACCCTGTACGAAGTAGCCGAGCGCTGCCGAGAAGTCTCCTGAGAGATCCTTCTCCTATCACGTACTAGCCCAGTAACACCACCACACAGGACTCAAGGAGGTTGTCTCAAGACAAGCAATTCTTTATCAGCAATAAAAAGGTTACGAGGTCAATATTTACACGAAGGGATCGAGGGATCCACCAAAAGTCTCAGTGTCTCTTTGGAAGGGTAGGGGTAGCGGGACAGTCTTTGGCAGGAGTGCGGTATGAGGGTACCTGGGGCCCAGTTCTTATCCTCAAGCTGGAGGACCTCCGGATCTCGGAGGGGTCGAGCCGCGACGGCGTCAGCAGGGCTCTGGCGTACAGTTCGTGGAGAGCCGCGATCCAATCAGCAGGGCTCTCAAGATGGTTTCTGCTCAGCTCGAGCCGCGACGTCGTCAGCAGGGCTCCGAGGGAGGTTTCAGCGAGGTTGGGCCGCGACAGCGTCAGCAGGGCTCCGATGTTCCAGGTGGCTTCAAAGTGTTCACAAGAAGGAGCCGCGACGCAGTCAGCAGGGCTCGTGATGGTTCCGACAAGAGTTCTTCTCCGTAGGGTCAGCCGCGATTCAATCAGCAGGGCTATCGACTCCGGGATACAACTGCCGATCTGTGGCGGGGTTGCCCCAGATATAGGTCTGGAGCCCTTTGATATCCGGACCCAGGCGCCCGGTGGGGGCGGAGAGGCCGGGTGGAGGTGGCCAGACGCCCAGCAGGAGAGGCGCCAGGCCCAGGGGAGTTGCAGGGCGATCACACCTCGAGAGGGGAGGACAGTTGGGGGTCCCATCGATACTGTCCTCCGCCGGGGGCGATGAATGGTTCCTGCGGCACCCCCTGGCCAGTTCGTGGTGCCTCGATGTCGGGGCTTCGCTGGGGTCGAGGCCGGGTTGAGCGGGGTCGCGCTGGCTGGTGCACAGAGTCACGTGGGTGCCAACAAGATGGCGGAGCCACGAGGGGTATGCGACCTCGTGCAGCTCAGGATGAAGGGCCTCGGTGCAGTTCAGAAGGGTGGCCCGTGAAGGCCGGGGCGGGGAACGGGCACAATCCACGGGGGTAAGGACCATGCCACGAGGCCGGGTCCAACAAGCACAAACAGTATCAAGACACATGGCTGATCAACAAAACACAACACTTACTTGCCAGGTCACACACTCTGCATACTCACAGTTGGCACCAACAACAAGCACAGGGCTGACCAATCCAACCAAGATGCACTCACATCCAGGTTGACACATGGGTGCAGTTGCCATCACATGGGCACACACACATCAACACTACTGACAAAGTCACTCCCTTCATACTGCACACTTCATGACCACCAAAGTACACACATTGAAATGTACCCATGTGACTAGGATGACTGGCCATCACAAGATGAGCATACACCAACACTGCTATTCACACATCAAGACAGATCACACAGACATGATGGACCCTGGCCAGCCTGCCTGCAATTCTGTGGATATAATCCCACTCTGTGCTGGCAGTGCATCCAAACATGAGGTGTACAATTTAGCTAACATCACCATAGATTGATTATGATAACAGTAGTTCATCACAAACAACCATCATTGCACCCCCAAGTCTCAGAGTCAAGAAGAACTGAAGTGCCTGTCACTTCTGCAAAACCCTGAAAAAGTGAAATCAGCCATTGGCAATGTTAAAGTGGCATACAGAGCATGTGCTACATTAAAGCATACCCACACAGAAAACCCTTAATTTAGCAAGGACACTGACAAATCAGACAACTGGAGTAACTGTCTTTATTCACATATTACACCGATAGGCATCAAAATTAGACAAGAGCAAGACCAGTGGCCAGTACAAAGTGCAAAGTAGGTACTTGAGAATCTGTGCAGGGAATGGGCAAACACAGTAATGAACAGCAAGGCCAGTGGCCAGTCCAAGGTGCAGAGTAGGTACATGAGATCCTGCACAGGGAATGGGCAAACACAGTAAGGAACAGCAAGGCCAGTGGTGAGTACAAAGTATAGAGTGGGCACATGTGTGCATGAGAACCTGCACAGGGAATAGGTGACACTGTACACTGCCATGGTCAGCAACACAGTTAGGGGGATAACAATGGGCAGTCCAGGCACCGCTGTGGGAGAGACAGGTGTGAGGGGGACTTGGGCTCAAACTTGGCTGTCAGTCTGACTGGTAGGTGGCTGAGTGTCATGGCCAGTTGGAGGACTGGACCTGGGAGAGAGAGGACCAGCTGAGGTAGAGGCATCTGTGGCTTGGGGAGCTGGAGGGCTACTTGGGCCGGGTGGTGTGGTGGCACGATGAGGTGGAGTCATGATGCTGAGAGACACAGAGTGGGTGGGAGATTGTGGAGGAGTGCCTTTCCACTTCTTAGGGACTCAATAGCGAACTATTGTCTTGGGAGAAGTGGTAAGTGGGGCGGGCACTACAGGCACACTCTCCACCATAGCACCATCAAGTGCAGCTGGCGGGCCTTCCTCTGGGTACATGCTGGATCCGAAGGTACGATTGGCCTGGCCTTGCCTTTTCCCCTCCACCACCTGTTTATCAGGTGAACCCCCTACACTGACCTCCTTTCCCTACTTCACAGGTATCTGGATGGGAGTAGAGGTTGTGGGTGAATCTACCTTAGCGGGCTTTCCCTTTTGACTCTTAGCAGGCACCAGCTTCACAGCAGGAATGGGAACTTTTCTTTGCGAGACGCTTTTGGGACAGGAGAGTCCTTGGCTGAGGATGCCTATGAGGCATGTGAGCCTGAGGCCTGCTTCTTGGCTTTATGCCCCTGAGTGTTGCCTGAAGGGCTTTTGCCTTTGCGCTCTGGGGTGGCTTTGATTTTTGGGGGGATGGTGTCTGCGCTCTGGCCCGCTTGGGCTGCTGCTGTTGTGTGCTGCATGTGCTGTATCTTGAGCCTGAGGTCTGTGGTGTGTGGTCACTATCGTCAGATGTAGCCACTGGCAGGGGGGTGGCCAAAGGTACTGGAACTGGACTCTGAGACTGTGACAGCTGAATGGCTGCCTTCACTGTGGAGGACAAAGACTGGACAGTCCGGTGTAGCCCACCTACGTCTGAATGAATGCCCTCCATGAAGGTAACTACCTGTGCCAACTTTTTGTCGTGGTCTAGGAAGGCATTGAGGAGAGTTGTCTGACCAACACACAGCTGGCGCAAAAGGTTCACAGACTCAACACTGATGGGAGCAGGGGAGAAAGTGGCAGGGGCACTGGTGCCTGGGGTGAAGGACACTCTTCCCTTCTTACTGATGCGAGCACGGGCAGCACTAGTGGAAGTAGCTGGGAGGGTGGGCACTGGACGCTGTGTGGTGGAACAGGAGGCAGAGTTCCCGCTCCCTGTGCCCGCCAACATAGATGTGTCACCGCTGGCGTCAGATGACGTTGAGGTTGGTGTCTCTGGCTGTGACTCCTCAAGCAGAATCCTGTCCCCCTCCAAGGCGCTGGTCACATCCGTGTCAGTGTGCTGGTGTGTAACAGTCGTGCTTGATGCCTCACCACTGGTGTCTGTCCCCTGTCCTTCTGTGCCCATGGTAGATGCTGCAAGAGACAGAGACGTAGGGTCAGTTCAGTGGCATGAACACAAATATCACATGCAAGCAAAGCACTAAACAAGATGATGATATCCCCATGTTGCACACCACCCTGTGCAGTAACATTGTGCGACCTCAATTCAAAACTCGAATTTTGCGTATCATCATGCAAACTTGGCATAAGTGACCCATGTGATGGCCACACAGCCAAATAGGCTGCCCGTGGCTCCGTGTAACCAGACATACAGATCCCTCTGAGCATACCTAGGGCCCTGAGGGGGGAAAAGATGTACCTCCCAACATATTACCGCAGCAGAAGGGGACAACACAGATACAGACTAAAAAATATCATCTCACAATGGCCATGAGCTCATGCCATCCACCATGTTGCACTTTGGGGCACAACTACAGTTGCACATTGGAGTCAGATGTGTAGTCCTCACAATTTAGAGCTCATGCACTGCACACGTTGATAAAATCACACTCAGATGAGGCACACTGACGTTCACTTCAATGGGATGTCCCTGACTCCCCCAATGCAGCCGATGCCATAAGGCCACAACTCAAAATGAAATGTCAAGTGCCAATACTTCAATGATATGAGAAAGTACAGGGCGGGAAAAGGCATAACAGCTGCACCCAACACAGAGGCCACTTACAAGCCATTGCATCACACTGGCAACATCACAGATCGCAGCACTGGCTCAGGCTTGGAATACATGCTGGCACTTACAACCAAAGTCACCCTTCCCAGCATACTCACCCCCAGCTTGCTGCTGATGGTCCTTCAAATGTGCATCCAGCTCCGGCTGTGTCACAGCTAAGATGCTGGTGAATAGTTGTGTCATGCTCCTGCGCGCCAACCTGCCAGTCAGAGGGAGAAGCCCCAGCGTCATCTCTGCCACGTTTTTATTCAGCCGGCAGATGTCATCCCACCTCTTGTGACGGTGAGTGTGCTGTCGGTTGGAGACACCCAGAGCCTGCACCTTGCATGCAATGGCCCTCCACGCGGCCTTACGCTGGTGGGCTTTGAGCTGCAGGCATGGGAGACAAGAGGGGGAGATTTCAGTGACACTGAGTTATGTACAACTATCTCCCAGTACAGGAGCATGATACTAACTCAGCACTACTTCACCTATTTTGCAGAGACAATACAGCATGACACGTAGTACATAAGCATGGGATTATCATACAAAAACATGCAGGCATGAGGGTGGACACAGTATCTGCCCATCACATACACATGCAGGATGCCATCCCAGAAAGCCATGTGTAGGAGGCCCACATCTGCGATCCAGTTCGTGGGTGAGCAAGACACACATCACATTGGAAATGATGTGTCGGGGCAGAATCACTGTGTCCTACAATGCACACCCCTCAATGTCCTTGTCCTGTGAATGGCTCACTATGTCATGGAGGTCACATATAGGGACATGATCTCACAATCCCACACCCTTCTCACAAGGTCTGTTGTGTGCAATCTACAGGGCTGAGATAGCTCTCTGATGGCTAGTCTAGCAGACAACCCATATGTCTCACTCTGCACATTAAGTGATGTGTCCTTGTCAAATTGGGCAGTGACTGTGCAGCCCAGGGTGGCTCACACTGAGGTTCAACGTGGCTCAACAGGAATGTCACATGCAGGCACAATATGAGAGGGCAAATAACATGATGATGAAAATGGAAGGGGTCGGTTCAAAAGTACAAGATTCTGCAGTGTCATAGGTGGATTTCCACAGAGTGTTACCCTCTGGCATTACATTCTTGTGCATAATGCGGACCTATACATGGTGGGAATATTAAGTCAGACTCACTTCCATCAGTACCCTCTGGACGTAAACCCTTGGTATTGTCACAGATGAGCCTGTGAACAACATCATGTACCCACACATCCATTCACACAGGAAAATTCTGTCCTGACTCCAGCATAACAAAATTGCAGTGTCACTGTATGGCAGCAAAAAAAATGCATGTCCCTCCCATCCTGATGTGCAGCCAGGGAAATGTGTGAAATAGGCTACACACCCTTTTTCCTTGGAGTCAGCATGCTGGGCAATGTATAACACAAAGCCACACTCTCAGGCACACACTGCAGCAGATTAACTTCATGTGTGCACTCCCTGCACCCTCACTTCCACTCTTAAACACTTACCGTGACATCTGGAGCACCATATAGCCTCCCTTACTGTATGAGCACCTCGTCCACTAGGGCCTCCATCTCCTCGGTGGTGAAGGGACGGGCCCTGATGTTCTCAGTCCTCGCCGTCACTTGGTCCAGGAGACAGGAGCTGCAGCAGTTGGTGGTGAGGGGTGTCAGGCAGCAGTGTCTGGAGGCAGAAGCAGTATCAGTTGGTGGTGAGGGGTGTCAGGCAGCAGTGTCTGGAGACAGGAGCAGCAGCAGTTGGTGGTGAGGGGTCTCAGGCAGCAGTGTCTGGAGACAGGAGCAGCAGCAGTTGGTGGTGAGGGGTGTCAGACAGCAGTGTCTGGAGACAGGAGCAGCAGCTGTTGGTGGTGACAGGTGTCAGGCAGCAGTGTCCGGAGACAGGAGCAGCAGCAGTTGGTGGTGAGGGGTCTCAGGCAGCAGTGTCTGGAGACAGGAGCAGCAGCAGTTGGTGGTGAGGGGTCTCACGCGGCAGTGTCTAAAGACAGGAGCAGCAATGTCTGGAAGTAGTGGAAATGTGAGGCTCTCTTCCACACATATATTGCCCCCTGGGGTCGTTTCAATGGTTCTAAGCTGCTGCAATTGGTGTTCCAGGTCCACTTTTTTCAAATGCATCCAATGACCGGCTCAGCGGTGGCGGAGCACGCCTACCACGATTTTAAAAAATGCATTAGGCTACCATGATTGCAGTTCCCATTGACTGGAAGGGCATGGACATTGGCGGTGACACACCGCAGGGGCCAGGCGTTCGCTACCGCGATCGTGCGTCTTTCAATTGCATCCAATGCCTGGCCCCGCGTGGGGGAGCACGCCTACCGCTATTTTAAAAAATGCATTAGACTACAACGATTGCGGTTCCCATTAGCTGGAAGGGCACGGGCATTGGCGGTGACACACTTCAGGGGCCAGGCGGTCGCTACCGCAATATGGCTGCCATACATTGGAGCCAGTGACCTTGATTTGGGTGGCGGAGCATGCCAACTGCCATTTGACTACCAACATATATGTATATCACTATCGCGAGTGTAGCTTTGGCATTGGTGGTGGCACACCGCAGGGTCTAGGAGGTCGCTACCGCGATATAGCTGCTAGCCATTGGAGCAATTGACCGTGATTGGGGCAGCGGAGCATGCCAACTGCCATTGGAACATATGTATATCACTACCACGAGTGTGGCTTTGGCATAGGTGGTGACACACCACAGGGGCCAGGCGGTCGCTACCGCGATGTGCCTGCTACTCATTTGAGCCAGTGACCGTGATTAGGGTGGCGGAGCACTTTGACAGCACCTATGGACACATCATGCTGTGTGAATGGCCAATGGCCAGTGCTCAAGAGTGCACAGTAGACACATGATTCATGTCACCACATTGTGCACACAATGCCAATGTAACATGTATCCCACTGCTGACTACACATGCCATGTTGGTGTATATGATTGAAAACATTGGCATGTACTCCCTCTCATATCACTTGTGATTTGCTGGGCATGTACACAGAACAGTGTTGTGATGTACTCTCCAATGGGTACACATGACAATGTGTGATAGGGCAGAGCAACTCACAGTGATGAATGTCTGACTACACAATGTGCATATTTCAGTGTCTACTTTTCTTGGCTCATGCACATACTTGTTGTTTTCGCACAGAATGTGCTCATTGTGTTGTTGATGTGTGCCCTGTTCGACTTACGCAAGAAGGTGTGGCAGGTACAGCAGCTAGGTAGGAAATATTAGAGTTGCAGTTCTGCTGTATGAACTACTCTCAGGGCTGCTCATGCAACGTGTGGACATATCCTTTTGGGCATTTACATAGTCAGATATTGTTTTGGAGGTGCTAGCTGTGTGAAAAGTGGACAGGTGTACGACTGGTGTAGCTGAAGGTGTCCCTACATGTAAGTTGGGCTGTAAACTTAACTGTGATGACAGACATTGTTGGCGTTGTGTCAGTCAAAACGTAAGATGTCGGACACATCTCATAGTGGGTTGCATTGACATGTGTCCCATTTCATCTCACCTACGAGGAGACCAAATGTGCATTGTCCCTTCACAGTGCTGGCAGACATGGAGGATGAGGAGGTCATACAGAAATTCCGTCTGGATCAACCCTCCCTACAAGATCTATGTGCTATGTTGGAGACCCACCTGCGGCCTCGCAGAACATATCCGACTGCATTCACACCAATGTCTAAGGTGATGGCGACGCTGCATTTTTTTGCTACTGGATCATTCCAGTACACGGTGTCCGGTACAGGTGGGATTTCGCAACCTATGCTAAGCATGATGCTACGTGATGTCCTGTCCACTATGATGATCTACAAGGACAGATATATCCATTTCCCCCAGGGGCATGAGTTGGCAGCTGTGAAGGGTGATTTTTATGCCCTTGGGCACATCCCCAATGTTGTTGGTGCCATTGACTACACACATGTTGGCCTGGTTCCACCACAGGCACGTGAGCACATCTACAGGAACAGGAAACATTTCCATTCCATCAATGTGCAAGTGGTGTACCAGGCGGATATGATAATCTCACATGTTTGTGCCAAATTTCCTGGCTCGGCCCATGACTCGTACATCATGCGTAACAGCATTGTTCCACAGCTGATGGATAATCTGCTTCCGGAGCATTCATGGATTGTGGATGAGTACGCAGAGTCAAGTTGCGTGCTGTGTGTGTGACATGCTGTCCTCTGCCACAGTTATATTACAAAATTGGTCTGTGTATCTCACACCCAGGTGATTCTGCATATCCCAACCGTTCTTGGTTTCTGAGCCCACTGCGGAATCCCAGGACCCCAAGTGAAGTCCGCTGCAATGATGCCCATGGGAGGACACGTCATGTGGTGGAGCGTACTTTCGGTCTCCTGAAGTCACGTTTTCGCTGCCTGGACAAGACCGGAGATGCACTGATGTACTCGCCCAAAAAGGTGTGTCAAAATGTAGTTGCATGCGGCATGCTCCACAACCTGGCCTAGCGCAAGGAGATCCCCTTGCTCCTGGATGCTGATGAGCAGCTCGGCCTCCGCCTGCAAACCAACCCAACCCATGTCCAGTGACGAGGATAGTGGAGAGGAGGAAGGTGTCGACCTGCGTCAACAGCTCATCAACCGCTACTTCACTTGAAGGTGAGTGACAATGTACAAAGGGGCCATTTTCTGCTGATGTCATTGTTGGTGAAAAGCTCTATGTGAGCTTTGTGACTGCAGCCTGTTGTTGACTCAGTGCTGGCTGCCAATGTTTCTGTGACAGGGTAGTTTGGCACAGATACAGGATGTCTATGTCAGTACTGTTCCTCATTGTAATGTGTGCTGATCGGAGTACCTTGATGACAAGTGTTGTGTGATGGCTGTGTTGCCACCGCCTGACTAGTGAATATTATTCTGTTGTGTTTTCCTAGGTCCCTTCAGCCTCTCATTGCCTACAAACAATCCATGCTCCTGGTACATTGTAATCATGGTGAACATTGCACATCCTGTGTTAAACACGGAGCAGACACACCGACATGTGTGTAAGGAGTGTTTATTTTCAATGGGTACACGTGACAAGAGAGTGAATATTTACAAAAAGGTGAATAGTGAAGCAATGAGTTGTCAGTGATGGAAGATGAGACAATTGAGTGGTCACCACATTGATGTGGTGACCCAGTTCAACAGATGGATGCCATTAACATGGCAGTGTGGGGAAGGACAGTCAACAAAGTCAATGGCAAGGTAAAGAGGGTTGACATCATGGCTGGCTCCTTGACTGGCGTTTGGCAGGTGCTTTACCACGGGTTCCTCCCTTGGATTTCTTCGGACGGCCCCTTGGTCATTTGGCAGGGGGGGCCTCTGCTGCAGGGCCAGTGGGGTCTGAGCAGTCTCCCTCTCCGAGCCCACAGGGGAGGATGTGGAACAGTCATCCTGCGGGCGACCGGAGGGAGGTGGCGGTGTTGGTTGTGCCGCAGGCCTGTCCCTCAGAACCGCCACTAGGTGGCCCAAGAGGTCCACAATGTGGCCCATGCAGGTGTGTCTGGACCTCAGCAGCAGGCGGAGCTCACGGGATTCTTCCTGTGCCTGGCCCGTTTGTCCCTGGGCCCCTTCATAGGCCAGAAGGACTCTGGTGATGTTGGCCAGGGCTTCGATCTCAGTGTCCTGTTGACTTAGACTCCCCCTTGCCCTCCCACCTGCCCTGCTGTCACGGACGTGTTGCCTCACCACTGTAGGCACCCGCCTACTATCCCTGCCCTCCTCAGTTGGTGGGGTGGGATGGTCATCCTCTGGGCAGGGAAAGTGTTGCAGGAAGCACTGGTGGTGGTGGTGAAGACCGCACAGGTCGTTCCAGCAGGGGTCAGCGTAGTTGTTGCTGATGTGGTGGTGGGGGGGACAGTAGGGTCCTGGGACCTGTTGCACCCTGGCATACCAGATGGGGCGGCTTCAAGCTCTGCATCCTCGAAATCCAGGGAGTCATCATCAGAGAGTCCATGTTCCTGAGGTGGAGACTGGCTCTGCAGGTTGATGTTTTCGTCCTCTGCAGTCAGTTGTTGGTCACATGTGGGACAGAGGGGAAATGTTCATTGACGTGCACCCCTCAAGCTTATTGTTCGATGTATCTTATTTACAGGTCATGCAACACACAGTTAACTATTTATCACATTGTATGTCTGCACAGTAATGTGCATCATGACATGATGTGGAGGTACATACATTAATTTTCCATGGTGTGACATGTCAATAGATACCATGCCCCACGTGCAGATTTTGTGATTAAGAGGACATGTTGTCATCTGACAACTGGCGGCAATACAACGTGATGTGAACCATCTTTGTTGATCACTCAGCCTGGCAGGCGTTACATCTGCACATGAACTAGCCATTGTCATCTCATGCATACCTTTGTCATGTCCTGTGTTTCATTTATTTGTTCTGCAGACCATGCTTGTTTTGTTTTTATATGGTCCTTCAAGCTCAGCTCCCATGGAACTTACAGATAGCATTCAGTGTTGTGCATGCTTGTGCCCTGATTTGCTTCAACATGGGATTTGGTGAGTCACACTTTTGTTTCTGTGACAGTTACATACGCTTAGCTGTCTGCACACTGTAATTTGATATTGTATCTGTGTCAATTTTGGTGGGATGGGAGGGCTTGTGTTGTCATATGGCTCCATGCTTTTTGAGATGAATGGTGGGGTGCATGCACTGTCTACTTACCTGTAGTGTTGTCACATTGGGGTTCACTTTCTGGCACATGCTTCTGGGTGTGTGTTTGAGTGCTCCATCTTGCTAAGCTGTGGAACAAGGGTGCCTGGTGGGAGTTGTGGAGCAGGCCTCCCACTTCCAAACAGCCTTCCCTGGGAAGATGGCTACCTACCCGTTAGATGAAAGTGAACAATGCAATGGTTGCCACATGCTTCTGGGTATCTTTGAGTGTTCCATCCTGCTCATGGGTTGGACAGGGGGGCTGGTGGGAGTTGTAGTGCAGGCCTCACACCCCCAAACAGCCCTCTCTAGGAAGATAGCTACCTACCTGTCAGCATTGCTGTTGTAATAAAATGTCTGCCACATGCTTCTGGGTGGGGGAGTGCTACATCTTGCTGAGCAGTGGAACAAGGGGGGCTGGTGGAAGTTGTAGTGCAGGCCTCCCACGCCCAAAACGCCCTCCCTGTGAAGATGGCTACATATATGTTAGATGAAGGTGAACAATGCAATCGTTGCCACATGCTTCTGGGTGTGTTTGAGTGTTCCATTCTGCTCATGGGTAGGACAGGGGGCCTGGTAGGAGTTATAGTGCAGACCTCACACCCCCAAACAGCCCTCCCTGGGAAGATGGCTACCTACCTGTAAGTTTGTTTGTTGCAATCCAAAGGCTGCCACATGCTTCTGAGTGGGGGTGTGTGCTCTATCCTGCTCATGGGTGGGGCTGGGATGCCTGGTGGGAGTTGTAGTGCTGGCCGCACACCCCCAAACAGCCCTCCTGTTAAGATGGCTACCTACCTGTAAGTTTGTTTGTTGGAATCCAATGGCTGCCACATGCGTCTGGGTGGGGGGTGTGCTATATCCTGCTCAGGGGTGGGACAGGGGTACCTGGTGGGAGTCATAGAGCAGGCCTCCCACCCCCAAACAGCCCTCCCTGGGAAGATGGGTACCAACCTATAAGTTTGTTTGATGTAATCCAATAGCTGCCACATGCTTCTGGGTGTGTTTGAGTGCTCCACCCTGCTCATGGATGGGACAGGGGGCCTGGTGGGAGTTGTAGTGCAGGCCTCACACCCCCAAACAGCCCTCCCTGGGAAGATGGCTACCTACCTGTTAGCATTGTTGTTGTGATACAATGTCTGCCACATGCTTCTGGGTGGGGGGAGTGCTACATCTTGCTGAGCAGTGGAACAAGGGGCCTGGTGGAAGTTGTAGTGCAGGCCTCCCATCCCCAAACAGCCTTCCCTGGGAAAATGGCTACCTACATGTTAGTTGAATGTGAACAATGCATTGGCTGACACAAACATCTGGGTGGGGGAGAGTGCTCCATCTTGCTGAGCTGTGGGACGAGGGGGCCTGGTGGGCGTTGTAGTGCTGGCTACCTGTATACATGCAACCCTAGAAATGTTGCTGGCTACCTTTGGTGTGATTTAGATGGAGTGGATGTTACATCTGTGAGACCTGTGTTGGGTATTGTGGTGCAGATGAATGGACTTGGGCCTAGGTGGTGTAGCTTTGTGGTTGTGCAAGACAGTACATAGCAGTATAATGGTATACATTTGTTTGTTCTTACCAGCCTGCACTCCCCCCGCTATTCCCGCGAGACTCTCTGGATGCAGTATGGCAAGTAACTTCTCCTCCCATGCAGTGAATGTTTTTGGTGGAATGGGAGGGCCACCACCAGTCATCTGAGCCAGCTGACGGTTCTTGTTCTTCTTCTGTTTCACCACCCTCTTCTAGTCATGCCATCGCTTCCAGATTTCCTGCTTGGAGCGCGGGTTGTACCTACAGCATTGACCTTGTTGACTATCCTTTCCCACATTTGTGCTCTTGTGGCTAATGGTGTCTGTTGGACCAGGTGACCAAACAATTGTGGTTCTACTCTGATTATCTCATCAACCATGACTGACAACTCACTCTCTGTGAATTTGGGCATTTTCTTTTGTGCCACGGTGTGTGATGTGCAAATGTTTAGAGGTGCAGTTGTGAGGGTGGTGGGGGTGGTGTGTGGGGGGGTGTTGCTGGTGAGATGTGTGATGTTTTGCCTATCCAATGTGTTGCAGGGTTTGGTTCCTTCAGGGCTGGAGTAGTGCAAAGTATTCTCGTCAGAGAGGGGGTGGTTTTATACTCAGCTATGTGGGTGTGTCTAAATGGGGTGTTGCTGTCAGGTGTGTTGTGTGGGTTGTCCTGGGATTTGAATTTTTGAAGTTGCCATGGGGGTGTGTCATTGAGGTGTGTTAGGTGTTTTTGAGGTGTAATTTGATGTGTGCACTTGGTGGCCTTGTGGTGTGTTTCTTTTGTCGACCACCATATTTGTCTCGGAGTGTCTGCAGCGGTGGGTATGCAACAACCCTTCCGCCGGCTCTCCCATTCATCACTGTTTGCGATCGCAGCGGTCAGAAACAGCAGAACGTACCGCTGTCACATTGGGGGAATCCTAATTTTCTGTGCAGTCACCCCGCTGGCCTGGCGGTGGTTTAGTGTGTTTCCGCCACAAATTCAACTGCCGCGGACGAACTTTCACCAGCTCTGCCCGCTACCGGCGGTCTTTCGTGGCGTTGTTCCGCCGCGGTCGGGATTTTGGGGCAGTTGATCCTAATCGGACCGCCGGTTTTGCCGCAGTACCAGCGGATGGTTGATTTCCGCTACCATTGCAGTCTGGGTGGTTTTCCAACTGCCATCCTAATAGACCCCTAAACATATATAATTTACTATTCCCACTCGAAACTGTATTAACTCAGGGAAGGTGCTGGAAACTAAACATATAATTTGCTATTCCCACTCCAAACGGTATTAACTCAGGGAAGGTGCTTGACACTAAACATACATAATGTACTATTCACACTCCAAACTTTTTTAACTCAGGGAAGGCGCTGAACACTAAACATATATCATCTACTATTCCCACTCCAAACTTGAAAAAGTCAGGGAAGGCGTTGGATAGTAAACATATGTAATTTACTATTCACACTCCAAACTAGAAAAAGTCAGGGAAGGTGTTGGACACTAAACATATATAATTTAACTTTTCACACTCCAAACTACATTAACTCAGGTAAGGTGCTGGACACTAAACATATATAATGTACTATTCCCACTCCAAACTTGAAAAAGTCAGGGAAGGTGCTGGACACTAAACATATATTATTTACTATTGCCGCCACAAATTATATGAACTCAGGGAAGGTGCTGGATACTAAAGTTATTTCATTGACTATTCCCACTCCAAACTGAAAAAAGTCAGAGAAGGTGCTGGACAATACACATATATAATTTACTATTCCCACTCCAAACTGTATTATCTCAGGGAAGGTGCTGGACACTAAACATATATAATTTACTATTCCCACTCCAAACTACATTAACTCAGGGAAGGTGCTGGACAATAAACATACATCATTTTCTATTCCCACCCCAAACTATATTAACTCAAGAAATGTATACAAAAATATAATTTATAAATGTAATATTGCCAAAACAATTACATAAAAACATAAAATAATACACATTATACATATATTCACATATTCCCATTTATAAAATCTTGTCCAAAAATATATCATTTTTGTAATAAATTGTATATCATAATCAAAAATATTATTTAATTGTTATTTTTATTTTCTCAAAATTTTTCTTTTTTTAATTTAAACATAACTCAATAAAAGTATTTACAAATTTCACAAAATATCGCAACAATTTGCAATTTTTTTGTTTCAAAATTTAAAAATGTTGTCAAATACATTTTAAAAATAAAACTTTAAAGTAATTCTAAAAATACCCCCATCATCACCTATAACCCCAACATCGCACTCCTAAAATGCAAAATGTATAGTTTTTTATTCAATTTCAGTTTTTTTTGCATTTCAGTTTTTTATATTAAAACGCTCCCCACCCTTATCCCCTATAACCACAACATTCCACTCCTTAAAAAAATATATTTTACTTTTAAAACACTCCCCACCCTTATCATCTATAAACCCAACATCCCACTCCTAAAACACAATTTTAAATTTAGTTAATAATAATACAAATAATATTTAAAAAATTTAAACGCTACCCACCCTTATCCCTTAGAAACCCACATCCCGCTCCTAAAACACAATTTGAAATGTCATTTATATTATTTATTTATTTATAAATGTAAAACATTTTTTTTTAAACACTCCCCATCCTTATCTCCTATAAACCCAGCATCCCTCTCCTAAACACAATTTTATATTTCATTTATATTAATAAAAACATTTAAAATGTAATTATTTTTTTTAAAACACTCCCCACCCTTATCCCCTATAAACCCAACATCACGCTCCTAAAACATTTTATATAAAACATATACATTTGATTAAAAATTCTTAATACATTTAAAATTATATACTATAATAAAAAACTCACATTTACAAATCACTATTTTTTTAATAACTAAGGGCCCTATTAGGATGGCGGGCGGACACCCTAGCGGTGCTGGGACCGGCCGCCTGGGGTGGGGCAGTCACACAACGGCAATTAAGATGCCACCGCCACCGTGGTGGTGGCATCCTCTATTTCCAGCATTGTGGCAGGCGGTGCTCACAGCACCGCCCGCCACAATGCTGGGAATGCATGTCGTGCATTGGCATGCACAAGGTGACAGGCACCGTGCGGTGCCTGCCACTTTGTCCATGCCAATGCAGGGAGGTACCATAGGTATCCGCCATGTGCCCCCCCACCCCATCAACATCCTGGGGGCCCGCAACGGGCCCCCAACTGAGGAAACTGCATGCCTTTCTGTGGCGGCGTTGAAAGGCTGCTTCATGCTCCCATCATAATATGGATGGCGGTGTCTAGCAGACACCGCCACCATATCAGGCCCCTTTTCCGCCCGGTCACCTGTGTGACCGGCGGAAAACCGGCAGACGATCTTTCCGTCCGCCGGGGTCCCACCCGTCATACTAATATGGCGGGGAGAAAATAGCATGCGGGCGGAGGAGAATGTCGGGCGGATCGCCAATGCCATGCGGGCGATGGCGATCCGCCCGACATCCTAATAGACCCTATATTTTTAAATCGATATTTTTAACAACAATATTTTATACAACACAACAAATCAATATTCTTGACATCAATATTATACACGACGATATTTTTTACTTTAGACATTTTAAACTCGAAACTATTGTACAACGATATTTAAAACTCAATATTATGTCCACGTACAGCTCGGTACAGTCAAGAGGTCTTGCGGTCTCCATCTGCATCCGCAATCGTCAGCGGGTGGAAATCTTCAAGGGTAGTGGACAGGAAGGCATGAGCGATCTCAACATGTTCTGGAGTCGCCGGAGAATAAAAAGGTCCATGTACGGACGTCCCCTGCCCATGAGTTTGTCGACCAGGGGTATAATGTGACCGTCTGGGAACAGATCTCCCATAGTGTGGAGGTTATACCAATGTAGCATGCACTGGACTAGATTTTCCCATGTAAGTGGAAGCCATGCATTGTCGTGTAGTGGGAGAGCAATGGTATACAGAGGACTGCCGCCCAGCATGCGTCTTAACCTGTGCCAGGCCTAGCATGTTGTGGACACAGTCTGGATGTCTTTAGTGTCTAGTGACATGCCTTTAGGCAGTATCTGTGAGTGTAGGAGTCCATCCAATGAAGCTGGTTCTGTACGCAGATATGGAATGCAGGCGTGTGGGTGATACCAGGGATGCGGGTAAAGACACTGGGCAGCAAAATAGTATAGATCTACACACTCATAATGGAGCGTAAGTATGTCCCACCGGACTTGGGGGCGTGCACCGGCACACACTAGCTGAGAAGACCTCTTTGGAGGGTGTGGAAGCAGGATTGTGGCAGCGGAATGGGGATTTTGGAGAAAAAATATTAGAAGCGGGGTAGTACGACCATCCTCCATGCGTCCTGCCATGGAGAGGGGCAACCGGACCCAACGGTTCACCTGTGTGTTGAGATCTACCATCACTGGGCCATAATTGCGTTGCAGGACCTGGTCTCCATGTCTGTGGAGATGAATGCCTAGATATTTTGCACCATCCGTAGTCCTTTTGAGGGGAAATTTCCTCAGATGGCGGTTGTGTTATATCCATTGGTTCGAAGAGCTCCAATTTGGTTAAGTTTATGCCAAGCCCGGCAAATCTTCCAAACTGTGCAATCTCATGCATGAGTGGCGAAGGTTAAAGTGTGGATTCCGGATAAAGAGCAAATGTCATCTGCGTAGAGGGAGAGTAATAGAGGCCCGTAAGTAAGCTGTAGTCCACGGTGTAAGTGGTGATGTTGCAGTATACGGACCAGTGGGTCCATTGCAATTATAAATAGGAGGGGGGGATAAAGGGCAGCCCTATGGAGTACCACGCTGGACATGAAAAGTATCCGTAAGGGCGCCGTTTACCTGTAGCCGTGTCATGGGGTTAGTGTATAGAAGCATGATAAATGTAAGGAACTGAAGAGGAATACCAAGTTTACCAAGAACAGCTTTGAGAAAAGGCCTTTTGAGAGAGTCGAAGGCCTTTCTGCATCTAGCATAGCTACGGCAGAAGGGGAGATTTTACTAAGCACAGCGAAGATAGTATGGAGGAGATGTATGTCATTACATCGCATACTGATACC
Source organism: Triturus cristatus (assembly GCF_964204655.1). Classification (NCBI taxonomy): domain Eukaryota; kingdom Metazoa; phylum Chordata; class Amphibia; order Caudata; family Salamandridae; genus Triturus; species Triturus cristatus. Next base: position 521,811,034 of record NC_140594.1, read on the forward strand.
ACACATGCCATTACAACGCGGGTATTACTGCGCGATGTCAATGACATTGCATTCCATTACATCGCAAACTATTACCACGAATATGCCTTTAACACGCATGCCATTAAAATGCAAAGGCGTGCCTGGTAAAGCTATACTCGTGGTTAGTTTGCAAGGTAAGTGACTACCCTACACAACCCTCCCCCGTCGCCCACTCCTCTTCCTACAATTATACTACACTACCATACATGACCCCCCACACTACCCTAAAACACTACACTACACACGCGCACTACAACACTACCCTAAACCCTAATGCATTACACTACTCAAACACTACTACACTACCCTAAACCACTACACTACACAAACTCTACAACATGACCCTAAAACACTACTACACTACCCTAAACCCTAAAACACTACACTACCCTAAACCCTAAAACACTACACTACACAAATACTACAACACTACCCTAAACCCTAAAACACTACACTACTCAAACACAACTACACTACCCTAAACTCTAAAACACTTCACTACCCTAACCCCTAAAACACTACACAAACACTACAACACTACCCTAAACCCTAAAACACTACACTACAAAAACACTACTACACTACCCTAAACCCTAAAACACTACACTACACAAACTCTACAGCACTACACTAAATCACTACACTACACAAACACTACTACACTTCCCCAAACCTTAAAACACTACACTACCCTAACCCCTAAAATACTACACTACTCAAACACTACAACACTACCCTAAACCCTAAAACACTACACTACATAAACACTACTACACCACCCTAAACCCTAATACACTTCACTAAACAAACACTACAAAACTACACTACACTACAATAAACACACTAAAAAGTTATAAAAAAAACACACACAACACACACACTACAACACTACTTTTACACTACCCTAAACCCTACAAAATTAACCCCCACCCCAAGCGCAAACCCCCTTATCTCTCTCCTCTCCAGCGTCTCCGTCTCTGCTCCACAGGTTCGTGCTTCCTCCTTCCTGCTTGGTGCACGTCCTTGTGAGGAAACAGCCTCAGTAGACAAATGCGCGCTGTGTGAAGCAAAAAAATGTTATCCATCACTGGCCACTTGTTATATGGAATGAAACCGGAGTAAGGGTGCATTGTCTCCCGGTGGCATCTATATACAAGGAGAACTAGCTTCCCTGTAACTTAAAAAGGAAATACGAAGAGGTTATCGTGAAATTAAACAAATTATACTTGAGAGTAACTATACAACAAGGATTCAAACTAAGGCGACAAGCGATAGCTGTGAGCAGTTAATAGGCCACAAGCTCGACCATTGTCGACAATGAGCCACACTACACCAGGAGTGATTACTGATCTAAATATTTGAAGGAGAAACAGTCCCCCTATATTTGAGTCCTGATGAAGGTGGTCTTTAAATAAAGTGAAGTACCACTAGATTTTGAATCCAATCACAAGAACTTTGGGAAAGAAATACATTGAAATACCAACCTGAATAAGAACTTGATGGTTGGTTTTGGATCAATACACACAACAGTCAATCCATAACTGTGTAGATAGGGTCTCCCATTTTATTGTATAACTGTTCTTTTACTGTATTACTGTTTTTTTATGATTATGTTTATGATTGTGACAAAAAAAAAAAATCGCCGGATTTAAATATGACAGTATATTTTCTTTGATTAAATACTGCATGCTACATATGAATTTTACATTGTGTTTACACTGACAATTTTCTTGTTCCCTGAAAAGAAGATAGATTGTCTGAGGGAATTTGGTTTTTAATTAAATGTAATAAATAATCCATAAGCGCTATATCTCTGGTTTGGTGGCATATTATTCAGTGGAATCATCAGTAGAGGTTTGATTTTTTTAATTATACAACTTGTGTGAATGGTAGGCGAGTGTGGTGAAAATTCTATTCTAACATTAGTACCAAGGGGAAATTTCATTTTTTCTACTACACAATGCACGGCACCACGTGGCAGTATAGCAGTGAGGGAGTCTCCAAGAGACATCTCCAGGTGTCCCAGCAGGTTTTTCGTGGGGCCACAACAACCCAAAGCCGATGGGGAGGCTGCAGCATGTGTCCCCAGGCCTCCGGAGAGGGGAACATGCCCCACACCCAGTAGCATGGGGCAGGTAATTATGGGAAACAGAGGCTCGGTGCCGGGGCCTGGGGCAGGGTCTTGCATGGGGTAAACACTCACCGCCTCAGCCCCGGTTCAGCGATGGGCATCCAATCGTGGGCATGACTCTCCCAAGGTCAAGCCCAGCAACGTCAAGAAGCCTCCACTCCAGCTGCAGCATGGCCAGACACACGACAATGTCCAGGCCCGGTGTGGGCCTCAGCAGCTCCCAGCCCGCAGGCCTCTTAAGGTATCGCTGGCCATTGGTTGCTCGTGCCCAGGGGGTCTTCAAGCAGGTCATTCTCATAGAAGGGCCAGGCCTCTGCTCTGGTGGTGTGTGAGGGAAGAGGGGCCCGTGACTGACAGGACTGTGGGATCCCGGCCTCAGGCTCGCCCGTGACCCGTCACCACAGGGCCTCTGAGGCTGCATTGGCCGCTTTGGTTCACCACCCTCACTCCTCCATGATGCAAGCCCTGTCCTCATGACTCGAAGGGTCCCCTAGTCCACACCAGGTCCCCCGCAAATGCCGCTAGCTTCACATTGCTGTCTGCAGGTGTTTTTGCAGCTGTTACAACTGAAAGAGAGCCGCCGGAGCCTCACAAGAATGTGGCCATCTTGGTGGTGGTCGTGGCCACACTGTGCCACGCCTTCCCGGGTGTCTTCTTTTGCTTTTAATAGAAGTATTGAAGGAGAGGTGCATCTAAAAGTGGTAAGACAAAAGAAGATAAGAAGTGAAAAAGATGATAGAATACAGCAGAGAGAGGAGAGTTGAACATAAGGGGCAAAACCGCTATATAGAACAAGAGACTTAAGGAATATGTGCATGTAATGGCAGAATCTATGAGAGTAGTGAAGAGTCTTGGTTAAGTAAAAGGTATAGCATGCAAAAAAGAAATGTAAGAGGCTTTGGGAGAGTGGGAGGATAGCAAATGATGTAAAGTAACACAAGAGCAGTGGTGTAACACAAAATGTTGGAGTTCCTCTCTGTAGAATGTGATAATAGGCCCCTGAGTCTCCCCCATCTCACAGATATTCATTAGCCCTTAGCTGAATGGAGGCTCCTTGATGGATTGGGGCCCCCTGAAGTGTTGTGGGCCCATCTGTGTTGCAGGGGCCTGTATTGTGTTCTGGCACAAGAGGTGAAGCAAGGTAAGAGGCTGTGGAGAAGAGTGGTGATAAGGAGTGCATGTAGGGGATAGATGGAAGCTAGAGGGGCAGAAACAGCAATTGGAGGGTAGAGGTGAGAGAGAGATTAAACATGAAGTTTAGAGCATGGAGGGAAGAGGTGGACCTAAAAGGGGTAGAACCAGTGAACAAAGCTGAGGCTGGAGAGAAAGATGAAAGGTGAAAGGCAGTGCTTGGATAGAAGAGGTGGATATAAGAGAAGCGGAACCACCAGGAGAACTTAAGTGTCATGGAGAGGGAATGGTGAGTGTTGGATGTATTGTTATATTCCATATAGGTACCCTGATATAGGCCCAGGTAACATTGTAACCCTTTAACTATATTCTTCCCTACATTACACTTATAACGTTTTACAGGGACTGCCCTTTTACCTAGATATGACTCTGCATGCAGAACACGGATTTTCCCTAGTTCGTAATCTCACACATTATGCATGAGGATTCTTGGAAGCGCAGCAGGACTACCATCTCCTGTATAATATCTATGTATAAAGTTCATGCCCGACGTCATCCTAAGTCCGACACAGTAATACACAGAGGTAGACCCCTGGGGAGACCTATGGGTATATATACAACACAGTTTGCTAAGATAGAGAGAGGAGACCAGGACTTCCCGGCCGACACACTGACCAGAGACACTGAGGTTCCTGCATGCAGATACTCCAGCTCGCAGTGGTCTAACATCCCTTGTGGGATGTCCAACCCAAGACCAGGACGGGGTCCCACAGTCTCTCACTTCAGGTAATGGGGTTGACTTTATCCTAGAGGGATTCTTGGCTTAACACCTACACACATGCTAGGTACACTTAGGTACATCTAGTTAGGGAGGCATTGTAGGAGTACGCATCTTTTTATTATCATGTATTTCATATACTTGTATATGTTCATGATTACTGCAAGATGGTAGAACTTTACCATCCATTTACTTTTATAGTACTGCTAATCATTTATATCTTTTACTGTCTAACAGTTGTTGCAACTCATCTATTTTACACCAGAATAACACCTGTTCAATAAATACTTATTGAAAACGGCCAGCCTGTTTATTCTGTGTATCCCTCTAAGACAGACTATGTAGGCACGAGTGACTGAGCGAAACATAGTCTACTGTTTCCATGATCCTGAGGAATCAGGGTTGTCATGTTAGAGGGTTGCCGAGAACTATTCTCTCCTTGGTAAGAGGAGATTCTAGTGGCACTGTGAGCTAGCTGACACAAGAGGCCAAAATACACGGTGGGGTTGTTCAGAATCAGTCTGACACCAATACTACAGTGTATGCTGTCCGAACGTGCAGATTCTGCATATTTTTATAGGAACTACACGACATGTCGCCGCCAACATTAGTTGGGTACTTATTTAACATTAGAATCTGAGTAGTTAAGTTGTGCTAGTCTCAGAGACCCCTACTCACAAATCCCCAGAGACGTCTGGAGTGGGTGGGCAAAACTTCTGCCACAGCTGAGTAGGAAAAATCCTATTTATTGGCTGTTGGTTAATCAAGCTTGAAGGACACTCTGTTCCTAAACTGTGCAAAGCACCTTATCTTAGTTCCCTTGAAAACTCTTCTTCTCTAAAAACAATGACTGAAGAAACAGACAATGCGGATAGAGTTGTGCCAAATTTGCACCTCTCAGATCAAGAAGAAGATGCAGATCCAATTCACATTGCAGAAAATGTTAGGAATGCTGTGACCCTAAAACTAGGTGCACACGGTCTAACATCCAGGGGTGGACCAGTAACTTTCGTGTTGAGGCACACGAATCATATAGAGCAGAGGTATTCTATTCAAGGGTTTCATTCCTAGTTGCTAATGCAGGAACAAACTACTACATGGAAGGTGAAATACCAAACGAATATTGTCCTTATAAGGACATTGAAGTTCCGCTCACTTACCAGGAGCATTTATACTGGTTTAAAGGCGCCCTGCTCATACAAGGAATAGAGTAAGACTCGGTCCGCTAGGAAGAGAAGGAGTGACATGGCCAAAATTAGGGGCCTGCAAGCCTAATCGCACAGCTTTAAAGAGTAAATATGCAACGTTTTCATTTTCAACATGATTATTCAATGTTTATCCATATTTTTCAACTTTACTGTCTTTATCACGATAACACTGTCCAAAGGCCCATATTGCTTCACATGAGGCGGTTGTGCCCATCCAGGCCTCTTACCACATCACGACAGGACTTTAATCCATTTTTACAGCTAAAATCTCAATCCCAATGCATTTCGGGCTATTTTTATGCCCTTCGTCAGGGGAAGCTGTTTAAATGCGAAAATAACATAAAACCCATGTTAATCTGCTATATTTGAACACTGTAATGATTTTACATGAATGCATTCAACCATGATACTAATGTTATGTAAAACATGACACTACCCAATTCCCACTCAATTATTGCCAAAACTAAAGAATCAATAAAAACAAAATTGTCAATGTTCACAAAATGTTTTGTCCATCGCAAGAGTTTACTGCAAGCGGAGACCTCCCCCACTCCCATCCTCGATCCTTAACCTACCATTCTACCCGCATTGCTAAATGAACACTCGACTTGCCTCGTGTTTCCTAAATTAACTTAGTGCTGACATTGACCCTAACCCCTACCATAAATTGAAGTTAATTACAAATAAACATCGTAGCCATTCTCAAATTCGTTGCTGATTGAAAAAGGTTACCTGCTTGTAATTCAAATGTCGTTCTGGCCACTTGGTGCTCTCCTTTCCTAAATTCTACCATCTAACCCAGACTTCTCCTGAGTGAACAATTTAAACATTTCCTCGATGCTGATTCAACCAATGGCGGCAGTTCAGTCAAATAAGATTGCTTCCGACTGAACACTGCAAGATTAGATTCGCCCTTAACAGCAAAACTCAGTTCCTCCCTCATGACCTCAATAACTACATTTCCCACAAGTCTTTGCAACAAAAACTGCCGTATCAAAAAACCGAATGATAAAACCAAAATCGTGTTGTCAACCTTTATAATAATGTATCAACACATTGTATACCTCTCCCTTAAAGTGAAATCATTAGTACCAATGCAACGGATAAAGACATTATACATCTTTGTTGGACACAATTTTACAGGTGTTCATACGATGTCTCAGTTGAACTCGATATTGAAACTCAATGTTATAACTCAAAACAACAGTCCATAGATCCTTATTGTTATCTCAATTTCCATTAATTAAGGCAGCGTTATTCGTGAAGGTGTTACATGATGCGCTCATCTTGAAGCTCTGTCATTAGTTTACGTCGGGTGCAACCCTGCGTTTGAGGCAAGAAATTCATTGTAAATGCGCAAAGGAGTCGCAGTTGCACACCACTGTTTGTCCGTTTTTCTTGTTTCTCAATTTATCTCCATTTGCGTGCAGACTGGGTTAACCGTGCCTCGCCTCATTGCACGTACATAGATATGAATAACAGTTGGCAGCTACGCTGTGCTGCAAGCCCAATCGCACAGCTTTAAAGAGTCAATATGCAACTCTTTAATTTTCAACATGTTTATTCAATGTTTATCCATATTTTTTAACTTTACTGTCTTTATCACGATAACACTGTCCAAAGGCCCATATTGCTTCACATGAGGCGGTTGTGCCCATCCAGGCCTCTTACCACATCACGACGTGACTTTAATCCATTTTTACAGCTAAAATCTCAATCCCAATGGATTTTGGACTATTTTTATGCCCTTTGTCAGGGGAAGCTGTTTAAATACGAAAATAACATAAAACCCATGTTAATCTGCTATATTTGAACACTGTAATGATTTTACATGAATGCATTCAACCATGATACTAATGTTATGTAAAACATGACACTACCCAATTCCCACTCAATAATTGACAAAACAAAAGAATCAATAAAAAACTAAATTGTCAATGTTTACAAAATGTTTTGTCCATCGCAAGAGTTTACCGCAAACGGAGTCCTCCCCCACTCCATCCTCGATCCTTAACCTACCATTCTACCCCCATTGCTAAATAAACACTCGACTTGCCTCGTGTTTCTTAAATTAACTTAGTGCTGACATTGACCCTAACCCCTACCATAAACTGAAGTTAATTACAAATAAACATCATAGCCATTCTCAAATTCGTTACTGATTGAAAAAGGTTATCTGCTTGTAATTCAAATGTTGTTCTGGCCACTTGGTGCTCTCCTTTCCTAAATTCTGCCATCTAACCCAGACTTCTCCTGAGTGAACAATTTAGGAGAGCACCAAGTGGCCAGAACGACATTTGAATTACAAGCAGGCAACCTTTTTCAATCAGTAACGAATTTGAGAATGGCTACGATGTTTATTTGTAATTAACTTCAGTTTATGGTAGGGGTTAGGGTCAATGTAAGCACTAAGTTAATTTAGGAAACACGAGGCAAGTCGAGTGTTTATTTAGCAATGCGGGTAGAATGGTAGGTTAAGGATCGAGGATGGAGTGGGGGAGGTCTCCGCTTGCGGTAAACTCTTGCGATGGACAAAACATTTTGTAAACATTGACAATTTGTTTTTTATTGATTCTTTTGTTTTGGCAATTATTGAGTGGGAATAGGGTAGTGTCAGGTTTTACATAACATTAGTATCATGGTTGAATGCATTCATGTAAAATCATTACAGTGTTCAAATATAGCAGATTAACATGGGTTTTATGTTATTTTCGTATTTAAACAGCTTTCCCTGACGAAGGGCATAAAAATAGCCCGAAATGCATTGGGATTGAGATTTTAGCTGTAAAAATGGTTTAAAGTCCTGTCGTGATGTGGTAAGAGGCCTGGATGGGCACAACCGCCTCATGTGAAGCAATATGGGCCTTTGGACATTGTTATCGTGATAAAGACAGTAAAGTTGAAAAATATGGATAAACATTGAATAAACATGTTGAAAATGAAAAAGTTGCATATTGACTCTTTAAAGCTGTGCGATTGGGCTTGCAGCACAGCATAGCTGCCAACTGTTATTCAAATCTATGTACGTGCAATGAGGCGAGGCACGGTTAACCCAGTCTGCATGCAAATGGAAATAAATTGAGAAACAAGAAAAACGGACAAACAATGGTGTGCAACTGTGAATCCTTTGCGCATTTACAATGAATTTCTTGCCTCAAACGCAGGGTTGCACCCGACGTAAACTAATGACAGAGCTTCAAGATGAGCGCATCATGTAACACCTTCATGAATAACGCTGCCTTAATTCATGGAAATTGAGATAACAATAAGGATCTATGGACTGTTGTTTTGAGTTCTAACATTGAGTTTCAATATCGAGTTCAACTGAGACATCGTATGAACACCTGTAAAATTGTGTCCAACAAAGATGTAAAGGGCCATATGTAGGTAGCATCACATTTACCGATTCATAAATACCGAATTTTACCGATTCGGTATTTATGAATCGGTAAATGTGATGTAGGTAATGATTCGGTAAATTTTACCGAATCGGAAAAATTCGGTAAATATGAATCGGTATTTACCGATTCGGTAATGGGGCATACCTTCCCATTGATTCCTATGGGCCTGGAGGCCCATAGGAATCAATGGGAAGCCAGTCACCCTTACCGATTCGGTAAATACCGATTCGGTAATGGGGGGAGCATATACAAGGGTGGCAGGGTGTCACATTGACACCCTGTTGCACCCCTGATTCTAGCATGTGTGCACATGTGGCGCACATACATGCCCTAAGGGCATGTATGTCTGCCACATGGCACTCTCACATCTGCAAAATATTGCGTTTTGCAAGGAATTCGTTATTTATCACCAACCTGTATTTGGTGGTAAATAACGAATTCTTAATAGTAATTTGCACTCTATAGAGTGCTCCCTACATTCAGGATTCGGTATTTACCGATTCGGTATTTTACCGATTCGGTAATTTACCGAATCCTGAATTATGCCTCCTACATCCCAAATAGCTAAATACCGGTCGGTAACGGGATATTTACCGAATTTCGGCCGTTACCGACCGGTATTTAGCTACCTACATGAGGCCCATAATGTCTTTATCTGTTGCATTGGTACTAATGATTTCACTTTAAGGGAGAGGTATACAATGTGTTGATACATTATTATAATGATTGACAACACGATTTTGGTTTAATTCTTCGGTTTTTTGATACAGCAGTTTTTGTTGCAAAGACTTGTGGGAAATGTAGTTATTGAGGTTAAGAGGGAGGAACTGAGTTTTGCTGTTCAGGGCGAATCTAATCTTGCAGTGTTCAGTCGGAAGCAATCTTATTTGACTGCACCGCCGCCATTGGTTGAATCAGCATCGAGGAAATGTTTAAATTGTTCACTCAGGCGAAGTCTGGGTTAGATGGTAGAATTTAGGAAAGGAGAGCACCAAGTGGCCAGAACGACTTTTGAATTACAAGCAGGTAACCTTTTTCAATCAGTAACGAATTTGAGAATGGCTACGATGTTTATTTGTAATTAACTTCAGTTTATGGTAGGGGTTAGGGTCAATGTCAGCACTAAGTTAATTTAGGAAACACGAGGCAAGTTGAGTGTTTATTTAGCAATGCGGGTAGAATGGCAGGTTAAGGATCGAGGATGGGAGTGGGGGAGGTCTCCGCTTGCGGTAAACTCTTGCGATGGACAAAACATTTTGTAAACATTGACAATTTTGTTTTTTATTGATTCTTTTGTTTTGGCAATTATTGAGTGGGAATTGTGTAGTGTCATGTTTTACATAACATTAGTATCATGGTTGAATACATTCATGTAAAATCATTACAGTGTTCAAATATAGAAGATTAACATGGGTTTTATGTTATTTTCGTATGTAAACAGCTTCCCCTGACGAAGGGCATAAAAATAGCCCGAAATGCATTGGGATTGAGATTTTAGCTGTAAAAATGGATTAAAGTCCCGTCGTGATGTGGTAAGAGGCCTGGATGGGCACAACCGCCTCATGTGAAGCAATATGGGCCTTTGGACAGTGTTGTCGTGATAAAGACAGTAAAGTTGAAAAATATGTATAAACATTGAATAAACATGTTGAAAATGAAAAAGTTGCATATTGACTCTTTAAAGCTGTGCGATTGGGCTTGCAGCACAGCATAGCTGCCAACTGTTATTCATATCTATGTACGTGCAATGAGGCGAGGCACAGTTAACCCAGTCTGCAAGCAAATGGAAATAAATTGAGAAACAAGAAAAACGGACAAACAGTGGTGTGCAACTGCGACTCCTTTGCGCATTTACAATATTAGGGGCCTACAAACCACATCCTGACATTGAAACAATGCCGGGAAGAGACTTACTTATACTTAACGAAGAGTTAGTAAACATTTACAGAAACATGACACAGTTTGTCATGAGGACACTCACAGTCCAGCAACAATGGCTACAACAAACACAACTCTAGTTCAAAATACAGCAACTAAAATTACACCACAAACTTTACATGCAGTAATGGGTGAAATGCCCGCAAAACATTAACAAATGGCATTCTGGATAGCTCAGATAATAACACAGCTAGAAGCAGTATTCCCAAATACTAGCCCTTAGGAAAAACACAGAATGCTGACAATCTGCTTGACCATGGGGATAACACCACAGATAGAGGATTGTACCTCTTGGGGTACAGTTTTCTCTGCTATATATACCAGAACACGTGGTATCCCGTCATTAGCAGTGATACCAGATGTATTAAGAAAAATATAAAATGAATACAGAGCAGAACCTGCTCTGAACTTAGGGATGAAATTACTAGGTAATTATGCCCAGGTACCAGCTGTAATATGAGAAATATTAAAGGGGAAGCAGCATCAGTGGCAATCCGTCAACGCCTAACGGAGTTCAGTCCTTTACAACAGGAACATGAATTACCTAATATAATTGAAACTGCATATGCATAGTTAGGCAGAGACAGTTTGGATGGGAAAGCGTTATAAATACAACTAAGGAGTAGTCCCAAGAAGGACACCTTAAAGCAGGCACCTGCTTCTTCTAAGAAGAAGTGGGACAATAACAAAAAAACAAAAAATAAAGAAACCAGATCTCAATCCAGAGGTAGATCTCCTCCACAGGAGCCCTCCGAAAGGAGGTATAACCTTAGGAATATGGACAATATTAGGAAACCTGACAGGTATCAGGATACTGATACACATTCCTCTTGTTCCTTTCAGGGTGAAACGAAAAAGTCCAAGAGGGAAGGACGGTCAGACACACAAGAAGAGTGTACAAAGTCCAGAGACAAGCAGCACGCTCAAGATTATACTTCAAAAAAAGAATATAAAGCCAAACCAAAACCTCGGTTCAAAAAGAAGAAGGTTGCAGATCTAAAGATCAGACATGCACAGAATTCTGAGACTCAACTGCTGTACCGAGAATGGGCTCTGGCGATGTTAGACATTGCGGCCGAAGTAACAATAGCTCGCCAGAACCTGATGGAATTTCTGGTGACAGCGGGCTTGAATGATTATATCATGGTGGAAACACCTGATACTAGGGTAAGTGTCCCACATAAATTATATGAAATAACACTCCAAATGGATGGGGACAAGTCCAGGAAAGTTAGAGGTCTCTTGTGGGAGAACCTGACGTTTGGCTATAACATCCTATTAGCTGTACAAGATTGTTTGCCAGCATTCATCATGGACTGCCCTAGGGGAGAAACAGTAATTTTACCAGCCTTTTACCGACCCGGTTCCCAAATATCTAAAATACACATATGCATGGGAGTGGGCGGTATCCCTAGCCCCGGCATTATATAGAAACCATGTTGGATGGGATGAGGATTCAACCCACCACATATTTCCATTAAAAATACCCCGACTCCACAAAGGCAGTATCCAATAAAGCAAGAAGCTAAAAAGCAGGTCCAAGAGATCTTAGATCAATTTGAATACCAAGGGGTTATTGAAACTTGCACCTCTCAAATGAATTTTCCTTTGTTTCCGGTAATGAAACCTGACAACTCGTATCATCTAGTTTTGGATTACAGACATTTAAACACTTGCACTAAAACATTTGCAGTACAAAATGCACACAGTGTGACATTAATGAATAACATTGTGCGGAAAAAATTCAAAACGACACTAAATATCACAAATGTTTTTTTTTCCCCAAATATAGCACCTGAAAGCAGGTATTTAACCGCATTCTCCGTGTTAGGCTCCCAGCGTCAATTTTGTTGACTCCCCCACAGGTTTAAGAACAGCCCGGCGTTGTTTTCGGCCAGAGTACCTGATTTACTTCAAAATCTGGATGAAGAGGCATTGTCCTATGTGGATGATATTTATCTAACGCATGATGACCTGGAGGAACACTTGAACAGAGTAAATACAATAATATTGGGATTTGCCTCTGAGGGCTACAAATTTAATTTAAAAAAAATCAAAGATAGCCCATCTCAATATCATTTTTCTGGAATATGAGCTTTCAAGTGAAGGGAAAAGCTTAGCAGCAAACTTTTTAGAAGAATGTGCACTGCTACAACCTCCAAAATCATTAAGATCTAACAATCAATACTGGGATTCCTGAACTTTGGCAGAACATACATTTTGGATTACGCAGAAAGAGTTAAACCTTTCTACGATCTGATAAGACCTAACTTTTCAGTTAGACAATGGACACAGATCACACACATATCCTTTGTTCTCTACAAGCTGATATGATAGCTTCAAAACACTTACAGACACGCGTAAATGTATGCAACCTGGAGATCCGAATAGTTGCGGGTCAATCAGGGTACTCATACCTAACTTACAATGAAGGTAAAACAGTACCAATAGCATACACATCACATTTGTACACAAATGCTGAGATGCATTTTGCATCAACAGAAAATATTCTGACTGCAGTACAGACTGCTGTATTGAGAGAAAGAGCACTAGCTCTGGGGAAAGAAATTATTGTCGTAAGCCCGGTACCAGCCATAGAGGCTGCTACAAAGGCAAATATTCCTAATGCTAAAGCCTTACATCCGAGATGGATACAATGGGCTAATTCTCTTACTGCAACAGATGTAGAATACAGGTATGACCCAAGTCTAAACACACAAGCAGTCTCGCAATACAAACAAGAATATCCTCTCCCTAATGAAATAATGCCTCTAGATCAGTTTGAATATATAATTTACACTGCTCAGCCGGTCAATGGAAGTAAACAGCAATACAGCGCCCCATGCACAATCGTTAAAGGGCGCATGCAGGAAGGAAAATTTCATCCGAGTTGTACAAAAACTCAGTCTCTAGGAGACTGCATGGCGCAGCTGGCAGAATTAAAAGCCCTGTTACTGGCACTGGTAAATACGGATCGAGAATTCCCCACACTAATTGTGTGTGATTCCTTTTACTGTGTACAGTCATACAATGAATACTTTCACCATTGGGGACAAAATGGGTTCAAAGATGCGAAAGGTGGCACAATTAAGCACAAAACGCTATGGGAGCAGGTAGTGGAGTTGAAAAACGAACTACCATGGGCTCACGTGATACACACACTGAGTCATCAATGTGATGGCATTCACGTTGAAGGGAATTCATTGGCTGACAAAGCCGCATAGGGAGCTGTACACATGGCTTCTGTAGCTGCAATCACTTGTTCAAAAATAAGAATAGACGGTGAGATCATGGTTTCGATTATTGCTACACGCAATAAATCGGCAGTACCGAAAAGATTTCCACTCAAGTAATCCTACAAGTTAGATGCAAATAACATTCCATTTGCTCAGATTCCAGGAGTGGGCGATAGAGCAATACCAAATATGGATTGCAGGTTAGGTTTAATTCTAGCAGCACACGAGGTTATAGGTTCTGCACACGCAGGAGTTACAAAGACTGTTTCCTTACTGAAACAACGATACTGGTGGCCAGGATTAACAAAGCAAACTAAGGACAATGTCTTGAAATGCAACATCTACCAGCAGATGAAAGGCTCCACCTAACACGTCTAGCGCAGGCAGCATTGCTAATATCAGACAAACCACTTGCATGTGTTTATTTGGACCACTGCGGCCTCTTACAAACTGATGGGGCTTACAGTTATATCTTGGTTGTAGTAGATTCCTGCTTTAGATTCTTATGGGTGTGGCCCCAGCGCTCGGCTGAAGCTCGAACTGTTACAAAAGGTTTGCGAGTCTTTATAGGGACATACGCAATTGGCACATTACATTTTGACAGTGGCCCCGCATTTAGCTCTCGGGCTTACAAGGAAGCCATGGGAGGTTTGGGTGTTGCATTGCGGTACTCCTCTCCATACCATCCTGAGGGAAATTCGGTAGTGGAAAGGAAAAACTGGGACTTAAAGCGATCTTTAACAGCTAGAGTATTAGGCTTGGGTGAAAGTTGGGTAAAACATTTGTATGGAGTTCAACGAGCATTACATAAAATGCCAAGAAGTTCTCTATGGGGTGTCACTCCTTATGAGGTCCTATTTGGGACGAGAATGTGGGTACCTGATCTTGATTGTAAAGGCCCAGTGGCGGATGAGAAAACTTTTGACATCTATAAATGTTTGGCTGTTTTACAGGATCTAAATAAATCCCGGGCACTACAAAGCAATCTTTAAGTAAAGAGGATCGCCACTGGGGAAGTCAAGTCAGTAACGGCAAGACATGTCTGGATCCTGAAAGTCGGGGATCTGGTCGGAGAAAAAATAGAGGACAAAAGAGCATTTGGGCCATTGTATAGGAAACCTGTACCTGTACTAGCAATTGAAGGAACAAGAATTGTACTTCTGCCGCCTCTTGCCGGTAAAAAGGAGAAAAGATTTGTCTCAATTGACCTAATCAAACCACACCATGTAGCCAATACTGGGTAGTAGGCCACGTGGACTCCGGAGTAACCAACGCCCTCCTCTTGCTACCATACATCACGTTTGAAGAGTCACCTGCACGGACTGATGGACTATGTAACAATGCCATGGAACTCGTTCCTCTTGAAACTGAAGTTCAAATTCAAAACCAAAATGAAAGACATATATAAATTCCACCAAACACAGATATCTACATCAACATGCCTCATGCTGTATGCTGTCCGAACGCACAGATCCTGTATATTTTTATAGTAACTACACGACAGTATGAGGGCAGAACAACAAAGAGCAGGTAAGAGGTTGGGGAGAGAGGCAAAGTAGATTTTGGAATTGTAGAACCAGTGAGAGAAGGTTAGAGGCTGTGAAGAGATAAGAGGTAAAGTGTTCAGCCGGTAGGTAAGAGGTGGGTGTAATAAAGACAGAATTAGTGAGAAAGAAACATTAGTAGAGATAAAGTTAAGTGTAGAGCATGGAAGGGAGACGTGCATGTAAGAGAGGCAGAAACAGTGAGACAAGGTAAGAGGCAGGGGGACAAAGAGGAGAGGTGGATGTAAAGGGTACAGTCATTCAAAAAAAAGTTAGGAGGCTGGAGAAAGAAATGAGAGGTGAAGGACAGTACATGGATGAGGCAAGTAGATGTTAGAGAGGTGGAACAATAAAGAAACCTTACTCAGAGAAGTCAGAGGGAATGGTGAGAGGTGTGATGTGTATGTAGAAGGCCAGAATCAGTTTGAAAAGTAAGAGGCAGGGGGAGAGATTAGGCATACAACATGGAGGAGAAAGGTGGATATAAAAGGTACCTGATGAAAAAGAGAAGCAACAAAGATGAGGATAGCAGAGAAATTGATGTAAGATGGTCAGAATCAACAAAATAAGGTTTGAAGAAGAGATGAGAGTAAGAGTAGAGCATGAACGGAAATAGGTGGTGTAAGAGAGGCAAAATCAGTGAGAAAAGATTAGGGGGCCCGATTCACCAAAGTAATCTGAGACAAAATCCTAACTTTACAACTTTCGGTATTCACAAACGGCATTTAGTAGTAATGGTAAAGTTAGGATTCCTAACTTTACTACTACTAAACTGAGAAAAATCCTAACTTTATGACAAACATCCTAACTTTATGACTTTCGGTATTCACAAAAGGGATTTAGTAGTAGTAAAGTTAGGATTTCTAACTTTACCACTACTAAACTGAGAAAAATCCTAACTTTACGACTTTCGGTATTCACAAAAGGCATTTAGTAGTAGTAAAGTTAGGATTCCTAACTTTACTTCTACTAAACTGAGAAAAATCATAACATTACGACTTTCAAGATTCACACAAGGCATTTAGTAGTAGTAAAGTTAGGAATCCTAACTTTACTACTACTAAATGCCTTTTGGGAATACCGAAAGTCGTAAAGTTAGGATTTTGTCTCAGTTTAGTAGTAGTAAATTAGTACATTGAGCTTTTGTCAAAGTTTGCAATTACATCTCTCTTTATTTTCCAAGTAGAAAATTTGGCTTAGATTTGCATTGTGTGTCATCCTTCACAAAGTTTTGCGAATTTGAACCATCCTCTACATATTTGAGGAATTATAGCCTGCTCTCTGTGTCCTCTCATGCCTCTTGACTTTTCTATTAAATCTAGCTTCCAGCTGGGACTCTTTCCTGCCCATTTCATGAATGGACATCTAAACATCATAGCCCCTACCCTGCCCTCCATTTGCAATATCGCCCTTGCCTCATCATCGGTACCTACCAATGTAAAAAAATAAAAAGCTGTGTGTGTTCCACTGCTCAAAAATCCTTCAGCAGACTCAAAGCTTCTCAGCATTTTCTAACATCTCTTTGCTGCCCTTTGATGAAAGATCCTTGAAAAATAAGTCAAATGACAAATCACTTTTATAGAAACTAAGTTGAATTCTGACCTGTCCATGAGTTGAAAGTAGCATTTCTTGCTGTGTCATTTTGTGCCTTATTCTTGATCAGGAAGGCAGAAAAGCCTTGATATTACCAGATTATCATGTCACACTTGTCGGTTTCCTATCCGGTGCTTTTGAATCAACTGGAACAACCTGGAATTCAAGGTATTCCCCTGGCGTGGCTTTAACTCTGTCCTTTCCGAGAGGCCTCCCATGCCATTTCGGTGTTGCACTAAACCTTTGACTTGGAGAATTCCTTGGACCTCCGCTTTTCATTTTTAATCTTACCAAGTTAGCCTTAGTCATTCAATCCTTTGGTTTGTTGCTGATGTTCTATGTATATTGATGCCCAAATCATAATTTAATTCAATGACTATCTGGTCTCTAACCAAGAAAATGTTTTGCACTTGCATGCAATCAGTTGCTTTCTGGATAAAGACAATTTAATTAAAGCCTTATAACAAAACATCAGGTAACCCGGCCTGGTACCACATACACTTCCCTTTGGTTGTCTGTGGAGCAGGGCCGATCAACCTTAATGGTTGTTTGTGTCAACCAAAAAAATATTGGCTTAATTTTCCAATGTCTTCTCTCCTTGTCTGGACAAAGAGTGTGTTTTCTACTTCTACTACATCCAAATGCAACACAAAATCCTGCATTTTCACCCCTGTTCCTGCCATATGACTGTTGTACAGTCAATTATCGTCTTGTCTTGAACTTCGCACCTTTTGCATTTGGTACCCTTCAAATCATTAAGAACAGTGATAGGATTCTAAACTGAGGCTGTCCCAGATGCTGTAGCATTTAAATTAATCTTTCTGATTTCTGCTACCAAACGATCTATTCCTTTGCCATTGTGCAGTGCAAAAATGAACTGGCTCATTCTTCAGCACAATATTATTCCATTCGTTTATTCCAGAATCCTATGCTCTGTAACAGCAAAACTCCAGTGCCATCCTAAAATTAAGAAGGAACATATTGGAAGTAGATCCTTTCTAGCTGCACAGGACTGGAAATGTCTCAGTCTTGAGCTGTGATGCATCTTAAATCTTCTGGGGAAAAATGCTTAAAACTGTCCTTTCCATACATTAGTATAGTTTGTACCTTTCCTTTGGAAATCTCATAGTGCCAGGATGCCCCCTTGGTGTGGTAGTTTAATTCCTCTCACAACAGAACAATAAAGAAATGTGCATTATCTTCCTGTGTAGCATGTGTGTCACAAAGGTATATCAAGGACAACAGTGGGGGCAACAGCGCCCTGGGGATGCTAGACTTACCTAAGGAGCACAGGCCATCAAAACCTGGAATGGCCATAGACAACAAGTGAGGACAGCAAGGGACAAATGGGTAATTAGCATAGACGAGTGGCAAGGCCACCTGTGAAAGAAGAAGGTGAGTCTGTCTGGAGAGGGCGAATTAAAATACAATAAATACAGTACAGATTAGAGTTTTCTGTGCCTTTTTTAAGAGAACTAGTCCTGTAACAACTGGCAACGAAGGTGAGACATGCACATTGGTGGTAACAGGACCAGAAACATTGAGGTAAATTCTAAGTAACACATGCTGAAAAACAAAAGTCCACTGAAAAAGCCTGCAGCCATTCAAGAAACCCAAACTGCTGAAAGAGACCCTGTGAAGAGCTACCAACTTTCCCTGAAAAAAATATTGGCCATCTGTTTACGTTGTAAGATTTAGCAAAGGCCTGGACAAACTTAAGTGGAACTTTAAATAAAATTGTTGGTATTTATTTTTAACCTGGCCTTTCTGTCTGTGCGCACTTTAATTATCAGTCAGGGGTCATTAGGGCAGCTGTTTAAAGTTCTGATAAGAGGAAAAATACGTAGTTGTGGGTGATTTTTCTAATTCTTGTACTGGCAGCACATTAAAATACCGTTCATGCAGGTATAAAACCAGCCAGATTTCAAACTTACTCCTGTGAAAATAAGAAGAGCACATGTCTGACTGCAGCTGGAGTGGTACAATAAAGAGGATGCCAGTGCAACAACATCTTCAGCACTGGAAGATTACTGTATCCTTCTTCCATGAGACATGGAAACGTTTTCGAGCCCATGCAGCCATCCCCAAAGACAATGGGCAGAGATGTTATCTAACCACCTGAGCTTCCCCTTTCGAAACTGGTGAACCAGTCAAGTTCCGGTTTCGCCCCGCATTGTCTTAAACCGCTATTTTTTAAAATTGGCAAAATCCACCTTTTCCTATTACAAGAATAAAATTTGCAAAAGAACAGAACATGTATAGTCAATTGGATAGACACATCGTCACATGGCCATTTACACAGCTCCTTTGACCAATCAATCTGAGTGGGATAAGTAACAAGCCTGTGAAAAATACCCAATCTCAAACGGGTCAACAAAAATCTATCATAGTCTCTTGTAACAATGCCCAAATAAGGCTGAAGTCTGTCAGTTGGGACTATTAGCTGGTGTGCTTGTACCGAAATTTTTTCCAATTCCATGTGTCTTCTCTTATTTTCCAGAAAGTTTAAACAGCTAATTTTGAGTTCTTTCCTGTTGACATCTTGTAGGCTAAGGGGCTCCAGGAAATATTCAGGGTGGCTGAGGTTACAGACAAAATTTTTAATGCACTCTTGCCATCTAATGTTCAGAGCCTCATCCAATTTACTGCAGTCCCTAAGTATCTGTCTGTTAAGCTCCAGCGATTCCGAAGTCCAGATCCTATGCCACAAGAGTACCGTTGGATTCTACATATATCCACAATGTGAGACATGCCTAATTCAGTATGGCAAATAAAAGTGGAAGTGCTATTGGGGACAATCAATAAAAATCTTAAAAACCTATTCTCGATACATTGTAATGAGTTAACATTCTCGTAGCCCCAGATACCTGCCCTATAAATGACTATGTGAATGTATTTAGCCTTGTAAATCTGTAATAGGACCTCTGGGGCACGTTTCCCCAACTTCCTACTGAAGTTTAAAAGTGCAGCTACCGCTTTGGAGAACAGTAGTCTCCTGGTCCTGATTGCCTGGGTCCAAATCCCCCTCTTATCGAAAAGTATTCCCAAATATGAGAAGGTATTACAACATTCAATATGTTTCTTTCCTATGAGAAGGGTTTAAAATTCGTATTACCTGCCCCACATTTCATCACAAACGTTTTGGAAATGTTATTTTTTAACCCTAGTTAGGCCATATAATCATAAAAACAGCAGACTAACCTCTGCATGCCTACTGGGGTGCGTGACATAAGGACCGCGTCATCAGCGTACATTAATGTGGGTATGGGTCTCTTGCCTACTTGTGGAAGGTCCTGACACTCTTTCTCCAGGGTACTTCCCAAATCGTTGATATATAATATAAACCGGAAGGGTGTCAGGACGCATCCTTGTTTCACGCCCCTCCTCACCCTAAAGTGCTTAGTGCATTCCTCTCCAACACCATAGCGGATCCTAGCTTTTGTCCCCAAATATAATTGTCTTAGAAATAAAACTATGGAACTTTCCACCCCCAAGTTCGTTAAAATTCTCCAGAGTTCCTCATGGATTACGCAATCAAACGCTGCAGTTAAATCTACAGACGTTAAATACAACCTTCCCCTTTTTGCCTTGGTGTATTTGCCAATCATCATATTCAAATTTAAACCCTGATCGATTGTACCCATGCCCTTGCGGAAGCCAAACTGTAGATTGCTAAGAATCGAATGGTCTTCTGCCTAGTCTTGTAACCTTAATAGCAAGACTCTGCCAATAATCTTAATTGTTGAATCTAGCAAAGATATCGGCCTGTAACAGGCTGGGTCCAACCTGTCCCCTTTTTTAAAAATGGGAACCATGATTGATTCATACCAGGAGGGTAAAAGGCCACTTGCACTGCACGCGCTTAAAACTTGAGTTAAAAGAGGACCCCACAATAAAATATTATGTTTAAAAAGATCGGCAGGGAGGCCATCCGGTCCGGGTGCCTTTTCTCCCAGGCTTAATTTGATAGCTGAAATGACTTCGCTCAGCTCGAATCTCAAATTATTACCCTCAGTGCATTGTCTAGTGACCAAGGTCTCTTTAATCACCGTCTCTACCTCAGGTGTGGAAATAGAGTTACTATAGAATTTTTCAAAATGCTCCAGCCACTCTGCCTCGCTAATAGCTATCTCAATCGTAGCCCTATCTTTCTCCATCAAAAAGGGCACATTGACAGCCTTCCAAAAAGCAGAGGAGTCCTTTAACTTTGATACTATATGTAAATCCCGCCAAGCTTCATTTTTTAGAGTTGTTTTCCTTGATTTTAATGCTACATTATACTCTCGCGAGCCTAACGTCCTCCACAACTCTAGGCTCTATGTGTAATGCTTTTTTAAGCTTGGCATGGGCCTTAGAACATGTTGCATCAACCCAACCTGGCTTAGGTTTATTGTTATTGCTAAGATTCCTTAACAAGTCCTGCTTAATGAACTTTGTAATTATCAGGAACCCATCAATGATGTCTTTATGCGGTGTACTTTCATCTAAACACACCTTAACCGCCTCTTTACAATTTGTAATAACCTTCCCTGTAAATGTATCAGGATTCAATTTATCCCATTTTAGGGCATATCCATTTTGCCTAGCTACAGTAAGATTCCCAATAGTTAAAGATGTTTGGTCAGTTGTATTTCTATTAGACCATATGGGATATGCTCAAAGGGAAATGGTCGCTTACTGATATTTCGTGGGTATAAAAATCCTCAACTCTAGTAGCATACCTGCAGGACATCAAAATAAAATCTATTGTTGAAGAATTTCCCTGCCCATTATAGGCACAGGGTTAGAGCATAACATATTTGCAAATCCCAAGTCTACATCAAACATGATTTCATTTAAGATGTCCCCGTATTTGTTATGTACGAAATGCTGGAAGGGGTGATCCTTGTCACATGAAATACCACAGCACCCACTTTCTGCATACTCACAAATATTGCAGTTAAAGTCCCCATCTCATATAATGCACACCTCTCTGGGGGATGCAGCTTGGGTATTATGTGCAATGGTGTTAATAGATCTCACTACTTCTTCGAACCTATTAAATGGGATATTATTGTAAAAGTTAACCACCAACAGACATACCAACCTGTTTATGTCAATCAACAGGACCTGATAGTTGATGTGACTGCCGATCAGAACAGTTTCTTCCAAATTCAAAAGGTTCAACACATAAATGCCTAGACCCCTTAGCTCTCCCGTGAAGTGATGGGGTAGCTGGGGTATGAAAGGATCTATAACCATTTATATATATGGGATCCTGGGTCCAGGTCTCCTGAACAGCAAGTACATCGTACTCTTTCACAAAATCATTCTAGGTATGGTCGATCACCTTTGTTTTCAGCCCGGCCACATTCCAAAAGCAAATCTGGCAACAATTCCTCCTATCATCCCTCTTTGCCATTACAGGCACACCAACTTTAACTATCGGAGGAGTAGACCGTGGGGACTGCACATTCGATGGTGTATTAAATGTATCGGTGGTAGTGGGACTGAGGATGAGGTTTCCAACTCCCTCCACGACACCCTCATTATAACCATGGATCTGTCCCCTGCTAGACCTATTTAAGTCCTCTATGATTTTATCCTGCTGAGGTAACGGGGTCCTTTCAAGATCATGGCTAAAAAGAATAGGCGGAGAGACCTGCTTCCCAGAGTTATATGTATGCAGTCAATCTACCTCTTCTAAGTTATGGAGAGCTTCAAATCTATTATGGACCTGGACATTATAATGCTGTTTCTGGTTTGCTAGGTGAGGAACTCTATGAGCCGCTGGGAAGTGATCATATACTGGTTGATAGAAATAGCCCAGGGGAAGAATGTTTATATCAACTTGTGAAATGGCCTGGTCGCCTCCCCTAGACAAAATCATTTGCACGAACAGAGGGTCGGCAAATGATAATACCACACAGTCACTACTTAACCTTTTTTGCCAGCGCACTACCCAACGTATCCTTCTCACCATCTTAAATTCCGCAAATAACTTCTCAGAATAAACCTATCTTTGTGCCTAGCCAACCAAGGCTTTTATTTCTTAATGAAACCCAGGATTCTTCAACCTCAGGAGGCAATGTCGGTACATTGGCTAAAATCACAGTATATGGTGTAACCGCCGGGGGAAGGTCCAATGTAGTAGCTTTGTGAGAGATTGTCTGATTAACCCGTTTGAAATACGCTCCCAGATTTTCCTTATCTACGGTTACCAAGGATTGTGTGCCGAGAGCTAGTCTTTCAGTTAACTGGTGTTTTTGGTGGGAATTTGTCACGCTGGAACTCTAGGGGTTAGGCAGAGGAGGGGGAGCAGGCATATGGGGCTTAGGCGAGGCATCAGGCTGTGCAGGGTTGTGACTTGGGATTCTGTTGCCTGCATAAACCCACGTTGATGATTTCCCCCTGAAACAGAGGATGTATTAGACAAACTCACATTGTCAGAGGAATCCACCCGCCTTACCAAGGATGACACCAGGACATCCAATTTGGTGAAATAGTGGACATAAAATCTCTAATAAACTTATCTAGGGACTCTAATGCATGTTTCACAGATTCTAAATCCTTTGTAAGGCAATTTCCACTATCCACTGGCGGGGTTCCCTTAGTCTTTTGTTTAGCTTTGGATTGAGTCTTCCTTTTTTTTACTATTTTTTTACAAGGTTTGTGTCTATGGATTGACGCCTCAGAAACAAGATCTATGGTGGAAGCAGAAGAAGATTTTACTTTTCTTGGACGTTTGCCTGGTGGCTGCAATGCGCTCTCCTGATCACTACCCGATATGTGGTCAGATATATCTAGTATGCAACCATTTGTTTCAACTTCTCTTCTTGTTGGGCTTGCGTGGGGGAGTGGGTAAGCACATAAACGGGCCTACTTCTGACAATTCAGCCACATTTACCCCCTCTGTACTTAGTTTCTCTGTGTTAATGACTTCCTCCACTGAACTGATTTGTTTTTCTATGGCCCCCATGGCCCAGGTCAGATAGTTAACAAGGTCTGCCTAGGGCCTGCTACACGACTTGTTTTAAATTAGCCTTGTGCATTCCTTTTCCCCATTTTAAACAAATGAAACAACGCGCAGTATACAGGTGGATTTCGAAACACAAAAGTCGGTAAGCTTTCTTGGGCAAGTCATTCCCCCGGACCAAACAGGACCGCTCAGAGCCAGCAGCTTTTCCAGACTTCAATAGTTCATAAGTATTGTCCGTATCAGAGCTTTTAGAGACAGTCTTAGCCACTTAGCCACACATAAGCAGTGAATGTAAAAATAATTAGAGGACTCTTACTGTGCCGATGGACCAAGAGATACGGCCCGGCCCAGCCTCTTCCGGGCTAAGACGGGCCCGTCTTGGCCCGTCTTGGCCCGGGCTGAGCCCGGGCACGCCCTGCGCGCGTCCCACTCTGCGGGACCGCCGCGTTGTTTTTGAGCATCCGGTAGCTGGTTGCCCCTCCTCCTGTATCTCCAAGGGGTCCACGCCAAAGTGCGGGTGCCTAACAGAAGCAGAGACGACAGGAAAGTTCCAAGGTTTCCAAAAAGTGCAAAGTGCAATATACTCGCTTCCCCAGTTTCGACTCAACATCCTGTGAATCTGAGGAAATCACTTAGACTTATGGCCCTATCAACAAAGGCAAATTACACCTTTGTGTAAGTGTACCCTCTTACAATTTAATCGTAACTTTATGACTTTATGACTCGCAGTCCTTGCGGAGAACTCTGTGCATGAAAAGATCGGAAGTTGATTGCTGAGCGACAAGCTTGTGGGAGGGAAACTCACAGAGATGTTTTGGAGCTGCAGAGTGGCTTTTATTTGTCACTCTCTCTCCTACTATCTCCAACTTGCATGCGGGGGCTGACTTACTTCCCAGTTAGGACTTTCAACTCGCTAGCACCCACTTAGCCTGACAGCCTATGGTCGCCACTATCCCCATCATCACCACTGTGTCCAACGCACTCAGGGAGCCATGTGAGTACAGGCGTGCAACAGGGTGGTGGGCAGTCTTCTATAGCAGTTCTGCGGCTGTCGACGCATTGGACCAGGAGACAAGAGTCTGGTGCTGGCTGCTGAATGCTGGATGCGGTCAATTAAGGATCTAGGGATGCTGAGTCCTTGAGCTAGCTAAACCAGTTCCATTCCCCCCAGGAGGTGTGGGAACAGCCTGTCTATCTCTCCATGACTATCGCTTGTCACAGAGGGCCTTTCGTTTACTAGTGGTCTTCTGTGGTGTTCCCCTTGCCAAGGAAGAGTGAGAACCCTGCAAACTGCATACTCCCCCCTGAGCACCCTGAGTCTTCTGAGCTTGAACTGTTTGGAGCTGCCTGGAGACCATTCGCGATAACTGTAGTTTGCCTAGGAGCTCTTATGCAAAGGCTGGCACCGAACTTGTTTTGGTGTATTTCTGCTGTGGGTGGAGGTGGTGCTAGCAACAAAGACCAGTGGGAAGAGGTAAGCGACATTGCACAGACACCATACAAACATCGTACAGACAATGTGCAGAATCTGTTCCACTCTTCATCCCTCAGGCTTCCATTCTATATCCTTAAACAGGGCATTCAACTTTCCATTTCTGTTATCACTGCCACTTACCATTGCATGTCAAGACTTTATTATACTTTATCAGATTCTACCAGCCTCTAATACATTTTTTTCCTACAAGTCATTGTCCTGCACCCTGTGCCCAGTATCCTGCAACTGCACCTGCTAACACTACCTTCAGGAGACAGGGCTGGAGCTTCCAGGCTTTGTAGCTCTGTAACAAGCCACTGGCTGAGGATCGTCTCTGCTGTGAGGAGGAGGACTGGGTCAAAGGATTTATCCTAGGGGCCCATTCTTCACTGTGCTTCGACTGAGTTCGGCAGTTTCCTGCCTGCATCTTCAAAGTTGCGAATTTTTTAGGTCGAGCCTGGAGTCATCGGGCATGAGCTGCTCTGCAAGACTTGCTGAACTAGAGTCTGGAATAGAAGTCCGGCCCACTGTCTGCCCATATTTGTCAGTGGCTTCTGTCTTTGGTCTTTGTAACTGAAGGCTTCTGATTCGGTAATCGGCTTGTTAGTCCCTCCTTCGTACCGCCTTGTCTTCATTTGTAACCTCCCATGGCTACTGGCCCTTTAACTTAGGTTGTTACACGGTACGTGTTAATTAGACTGTAAGTACTATTTTCTTTATTGAGTTTCTCTTACTGTAGGCACAACGGGCTTTATTTACATTCAGCGCGCCATGCGCCCTTTCTCTTTTCAAGCAGCCAGGACAATGGCGGCCACTTTTTTCCAATGCCATTGGTCTCGCATTTAAATGCGAGACCTATTGCATTGCAAATTATTTTTTCATTGCCTGCATTTCTTTGTAACTGTACTTTACTGGCTCCGCTTCCTGTGCTTTTACATTGTTGCCTTTTAAATGCGGTACAGTTTGAGCAGTGTCTCTGATTGTGTTTGCACAATTATGGAATTGTGTTCAAGTTATGCCCTCTAAAAAATTTTTTTACCTGCCTGCAAGCACCAGATGCTTTTTTTTCTCTTGGCACACAATTTTATTTCTCCATCTACAAAATACCGCCCATGACAAAACAAGGAAGAGTTACTCTTTTCCACTCCAATGGGCTGTAGAAAGCCAGAGTGGCGAATGCATTTCCAGAGTACATTTTCTCCCCGGCAACCTCTGAGTGCTGCTGCTCTTCCCCGTGCTCTGGAGAGTTTTCACAAACACAGCACCCTTTACCCCAAGATGGATCCCATCTGAGGGTCCAGAGGGTGGGGGCAGTGGGTGCACAGAGCTTCACTTAACAAAAGGTTGGCCTTTGGAGCCGGGTCCGTTGTGTCTGTGAATGCGTTGATCAGGAATCACTGCTGTGCTCAGGCCAGAGGTGCAGCTAGAGCATAAGTTGGTGTGGGGATGGGGGGGGGAGGGGGGGTTATACAAAAAATTTCGGGGGGTGCTGACACTTCCACCAATATGCAGATTGGAGATGCAAGGGCTCTAAGAAGGGGTGAAAAACATCAACAAAGCCTCGTTAACAAGTGAATGGTCTTTAAAGGACCTGTGAAGTACTCGGGTGCGGCTGCAAAAAGGCCACAGCAGCTCAAAACCGGAGTGTGTTTCGACAAGAAGTGTCCAAACCTCCATGACTTCCCTTACATTATTTTCACATTGCTTAGTTATATTTCCTTTTAACTTACATATTTTATATCTCATCATAGTTTGTACTTTGGATTTGTTCACTGACTATTTGTACATTGTTGTTATTTTCACATATATTTGATATGTATACTTGGTTAACATTTTTTTTATTTTCTGTGTTTATTACCTCTAAAATGCTTTAATGTATGTAATATTTAATTGTTATTATAGTTTTTGTATTACCTTTGTTCTTCCTCTTAATAAACCTACTTTTTGAACTGTAAAAACGGTGTGTGTTTTTCCCGGGAAGCTGTCTAAGCCAGGCTGACACACACGACGGAGGAGGGAGGGGGGCTGATTCCCTTTGAACCCAATGTTCTTTGTTTGTCGGCATTGGCACCTTTGCAGAAGGGGAGGACTTGGTATGTTTAAGGAAGGGATTGCCCCCCCCCCACCCTTTCTCATGCATGTTCATGCAAGAATGTCTGCTAGGCACCAGGTTTGTAGAATAGTTTTGAGATCGGAGTTGTGGATGACTCTGTGTTGCAAGAAGGGAATATTTACTTTTTTGGCTAGGTCGGTATTAAAATACTGTGGGCCACATGCATCAACAAGAAAACTGCTCGCAAACGGGCCGATTAGCAGAATCTGCCCCTTTGCGACCGGTATTTTTGCATTTGGGATGCATCATCCCAAATGCAAAAATCGCTATTTAAGGAATCTCTAAATAGCGATTCCTTAAATTGCGATTGCATTTAAGGAATCCCAAATTGAGATTCCTTAAATGCAATGCATGAAGGTTTAAAAATTAGCGATTTCGCTAATAGGGGGAGCAAATTACCATGAAGTTGAACTTCATGGTAATTTGCAAAAACTTTGAAAAATGCACTAAAGTGCATTTTTCAAAGTTCCATTTTACACACACACATGCCCTTGGGGTATGTGTGTGTGCAAGATGTATTCATATGCAGATTTCAGGGGTGCAACGGGGTGTCTTTTTGACGCCCTGGCACCCTTGAAATAGCATGAGCAATTTGCGATTCTCTAATTGAGATTAGCAAATTGAGAAAGTCTTCCCATTCATTCCTATGGGCCTCTAGGCCCATAGGAATCAATGGGGAGGTATTCCTTAATTGCGACTCGCAATTTGCGAGTAGCAATTAAGGAATGTTTAGGATTCGCTATTTTGTAAGCGAATTCTACATGCATAGCCTTTTGCTATTCCTTATTAGCGAATCCTTATTTTTCGCTATTAAGGAATCGCAAATGGCATTGTTGATGCATGTGCCAGTGTGTCACTTAGCTTGTGTGATTCTGATGAGCAATGCAATTCATAACTCTATCATCTACTTTCCACAAATGAAAACATTTGCTGCCATGTTTGTCGTGTGTTGCTTGATAGTGCACCTCCTTTAAAAGTGTGTCCATTTTATTCTCTTGATCCGTGGCAACACACTTTCTGTAGCTTAAATTATATTACGTGGATCTAAAGTTATTAAGGAGGGCAATATAATTATTCAGATTTTTGCTAAATTATACATTACAATAGCACACATTAAGACCTAAATCAGAACGCAAACCCACACGGGCCTGCCTGAAAATACAACAAAAAGCTGTTAAGGCAATCAGCAGTATACTAACTACGTGCGCTATATTTACCGGGAAAATAGCACCTGTAGTAACCGATGGAATGCGTAAGTTGTATGTCACAGCTATGTGATCGGCCGGAAAAACCTAAGAACTTATTAAAACTGACAAAGTACTGACTACATCCTTACACAAAACTGAGTCGGGCTCCGGTCTGCAATGCAAACGTTTCCTTAGGCCGTGCCCGCACTACCAGAAGACACTGCTATATCGTACTAATAATGGTAGAATGTACTCCACAAACGTGCTAATGAAGAATACGTGTTCCACAATTAACAAAATATTTATTGATGCGTCAGAGGGTCAAATGAAGCCGGGAGAAAGTGCATGAAGACGGCGGTCTAGGGATCTGTAGGAGGTGGGTGCACGAGTATATTTTGGTTTACTGTGATAACATTTTTATAATGGGGTTGTTGCTTCCTTTAGCCGTTGAAACCTTATGAATTTCTCTCTTGGTGTCAGTTATGTATTGTTTTGAAAAGCGATTGATTTGAGTTCCCTTTACCAACTTTCAATCAAGTGTTATTTGTAGAGCTCGACTAATCAATCACCCGAGAGGTATCCACGCGCTGTGCTGCAGGTATCATTCGAAGAGCCAGGCCTTGATTTTTTTTGTTTTTGTTTTAGAAGCCACTCTTTTTCTCCTCTGTGTATCGGACCAGCATCTCTCTTCAGCCAGCCACGTGCAAGAGCAAATTTGACACTGTTGCGGACTGAGTTACAATGTCATTCATTTAGGTGTTTTTAGAGTCTGAGGGGCATATTCTCAAGGACTCATTGCCGATTTAGCGGAACTTTTCCCCCACAAAAGTGGCGATAGATTTATCGGCCTATTCACAAGCCTGCGCTAACAGCCCACATCATCAGTTTTCCTGCGATAGCTGCAGCTAAAAACATCGCCAAGGCTGACAGCGATAACTAACGCTAATCATATGCAGAGTAGGCGTTCCCGTCCAAAAACTCACGATAACACCACTTCGTGATATTCTCAACGACCAGCCAGATCAGCGATGCGGGCCAAAAACAGGACTTAAGACCTGCTTTTTTATGCTCTTAAGTAGGACGAAAGCCAAGCCCAAGGCCACATCTGAAGACAAACAGATGCCATGGAGCTACTTATCATGCAGCTTGGAGACACAAGAGGGCCACAACACCCACTGCCACCACCCCCAGGACAACCCCAACCCCCCTGGCCTACCACCGAGGCAGCACAGAACAAGACAGCGGACCTTCCGAAAATGCACCAGCCTCAGAGACTTAACGCCAGAGGATGTCATTGCCCACTACAGGCTCAAAAGGACAACCATTCTCTGCATCCTGACCCACATTGCCCACAGGCTGACGATACCAACACAGCAGACAACCAAAATCCCTCCGCAGACAAAGCTGCTGCACTTGTTGGCCTCTGGTACCTTTCAACCAATAACTGCCAGAGTCGGAGGAGTCTCACAGCCAGCCCTATCAAAGTTCCTCACACCTGTCTTGGATGCCATCATCAGCTTGATACCCAAGCACCTTCACTTCCCCCACACTGCGCAGGAACAGCTGGAGATCAAGCAAGGCTTTTACTCCATAGCTGGCTTCCCGCATTTGTTGGGGGCAATTGACTGCACACATGTCCTACTTGTGCCTCCTGCCGACACTGCACACAATTACCGCAGTAGAAAACACAAGCATTCTGTTACATACTCGCGAGCGCACGAGTTACCATCTTCCTCGTGCGGTCGCATGTGTGAGAATGTTTCAGCCCTGTTTGCATTTGAAGTAGTAATAGAGACGCGCGAGGGCGCGTGTCTCTGTTACCTTTTGAAGGGACAAGTTGTTGTGGGGCTCATGTGTGTTATGTTTTAAGAATGTACTACTGCATATATTGAGGGCAGTTGTGCCGGTTTGCATTCTACTGCAGAGACAGACAACTTGATGTCCATGTTATTAGAAGCTCAAATAAAATAAGAGGAAAACTTCACATTACCTTTCTGCGCTTCGTTTTCTTTTGTGGATTTATCTGGATTAAACTTTCCAAAACATTCCATCAATGTGCAGGCAATAGTGGACCACCGGGGACTGTTCACCAATGTCGTCGCCAACTTCCCAGGCAGTGTGCATGATTCCTACATCTTCCGACAGTCCATCATTAACCAGCGCTTTCAGGATGGCACCTATGGAAATGCACTGCTCCTTGGTTAGTACCAAAAGAGACACACCACACACCTCAACTCCACAATCATACAACTCACAACTGTGGGAATGCACACATAACAAAATCACATACAACATGCCAACCAACATGCCCACCTACCAGACACGGCAACACAAGTAACTGTGGTAACAGGGGCCAGACATGTAGACAAACCATCCACAATGGCATTGCCCCTCTGCCATACAATCACAGAATGTGGGGAGAGGTGGGAACCAAGAATGTGCAAAGGAGGAAAGTGACCCATGAATAAGAATGTACACAATGCCAAGTGTGGCGGTGATGTGCTGGACAGTCTTGAGTATGCAGAGCACAGACATGTCCATGTGGATATATACTGCTGGTGTTTGTAATGTTGTGGACAGTGGACACAACCATGATACCTCAGACAGTGGGGAAGACCGTGGACATGTAGCTATGTCACCCCCCTGTAAGCGAAGTGGGCTGGGCCAGCATACGCCAGTCCAGCGTAGGAGTGTGAATAAATTATCCAGGGCTCTGGGCGTGGTTCACTTCCGGGATAGCCACCAAAGTAACTGCTGCGTGTGTCTCTGTGTCTGCCATATCCTGACCATAGGCCTGCACACACGTGGCCGACCGCCTTCAACAGACAACTCTACACTGGCGACGAGGTGGCTACGTCCCACGCCACCCAGCACACATCTCATCATCGCCTGCAGGGGTGTGTCTGCCAGGGCGGCGCCCCTCACCCTGCCACGAAGCCACCGCCGTGACCGGTGGGGTCTGCACAATCCTGTGCGCCTGCTGCACCCCAGCCCTCTCGTCCCCACACCCGTTCGGCGCCCAGCAGTGATTGTCTGCCCCTACGCACCCAGGCCTCACTGCTCACCTGCCAACACCGGCGTGTCTTCAAGAGGGCCCACCACGTGCCGGTGCAATCTTCAAGCCCGCGGGCAGCGAGCTTGGCAGCCTCCTCAGCCGATCGCTGGCTTCCGCGCCACGGGCCCCCAGCGCACCCAGCGGCACCGCACCGTGGAGTTCTGTGTGTGCTGACTGCTCCCTTCGGCCTATACTGTGGTCCAGCAGATCTTACACAACTCAAATCCAGGCCGGACCCCTGGGCCCACTGCATCATCGCGGGCTGCACAACCACTCAGCTCTTCAGGTGGGCCTACCTCAGTGCACCGCAAGTCACCGTCCAGCCTCCAGGCCCACTGCATCGTCGCAGGCTGCACACCCACTCAGCTCTTCAGGTGCCACTACCTCAGTGCACCACAAGTCACCGTCCAGCCTCCAGGCCCACTCCATCATCGCAGGCTGCACACCCGCTCAACTCTTCAGGTGCCACTACCTCAGTGCACCACAAGTCACCGTCCAGCCTCCAGGCCCACTGCATCATCGCAGGCTGCACACCCGCTCAGCTCTTCAGGTGCCACTACCTCAGTGCACCACAAGTCATCGCCATGTGGTGGTAGGCCCGTGCTGGACACAGTGCCTCAGGTGCCACTACCTCTGTGCACCACAAGTCATCGTCCCGTGGGGCTACCCCACAAGTCTGCCTCCAGCAGCCAACAGCATGTCCTCGGTAACG
The DNA here is from genome assembly GCF_964204655.1 of Triturus cristatus. Lineage (NCBI taxonomy): Eukaryota > Metazoa > Chordata > Amphibia > Caudata > Salamandridae > Triturus > Triturus cristatus. Next base: position 521,843,514 of record NC_140594.1, read on the forward strand.
CCACTGGAGCCCTTCACAGTCATGGGGCCACCCCCGTCCCAGGCAGGCCACTGGAAAGACTGGTTGGAACGTCTGGAGACGTACTCCGAAGTGCACAACATCCCAGCGCCACGATGGCAGACCACTCATAGGCGTGTGAGGAGTGTGAAGAAATGGCCTGGGGCTCTGGGCGTGGTTCAGTTCCAGGCTCTGGGAGTGGTTCAGTTCTGGGCTGGCCACAAACGTAACTATGGCGTGTGTCTCTGTTGTAGTGTTGGTGCCTCCCAGCCCTTAATAGACAATGTTGCAATGTAGCATGCACCCGGAGAGCGGGCTCGCCCAAATGGATAAATAAAGGAGCGCAAGACCGCTCGGGGTCTTGGCTCATACATGCCAACTGTTGTGTGTGTATCTTCAGTGCCGCAGCATACGCCAAAGGCCTAGCCACAATCGCAGCCTGAGTCCAGCCAGGCCTCAACTCCACATCTGTGTCTGCCCTATCCTTACCATAGGCCTCCACACACGTGGCCGCCCACCTTCAACGGCCAACATTACAGTGATGTTGTCAGGCTTGCGGACATGCACAGACAGGCCTGACAATGGTGTGCCGTAGGAGTGCAAGTGATGCAACCGGACAGAGCACAAAAGTAAGTAGGCTTGGGGGGAGGGAGGAGCAGCTGTGAGGCTACGTAATACACATTGATCCTGCACATTTGCCAGAAGCAAAACATGGCAAACATGAATCCGAAAGTCGCAAAAATCACACACCACAAAACTTGTAAGTCTGCCAACACAGCATGCATTACCACCAATTTACACTAATCTCCCTTTCCTCTCACAGGTGATCAAGGATATGCACTCTGCCCGCCTGACGTGGAAATTGCAAGCCTGGTGCTGCTTATTGCTGATATTTTTATCGCTGTTGGGCCCATCGCCAGTATTTTCACGTTTGGGTTTCCTTTTTTATCGGCGTCCCGGTAGGTTTAAAACGGACATTTGACACGTTATCAGGGAACTATCGCCTGTTGCCGGCTTGTTGAGAATGCGACGTTAACACAGCATTAGTTTCCCGCGATAGACGGCGGTATGTAAAATTGCGTTAACCTAGGTTGGCAATGATTATCGCCCGTTCTTGAGAATATCCCCCTGAGTGTTTCTCAACCTGTCGAGCAGTATTCTAAGGCTTGCAAGTGGGAGCGAGAGCAACAAACTGACTTCTCCTTCTCAACTTACCACCAACAATGCTTAGGTCATCTCTAACCTTGAAATACTCACGAACAGCCATTCTTTGAGCATCCTCACCATCCCATCCTCGTCGCCAGTGTAAACATCATAGGAACATAAGAGTACTCTTCAAAACTGCTTTATTGGTTACGACATCCCAGCTCAGCTTCCAGTTCAACCGCTTCTTCCATCCATCTGCTCATTCTCTACTCAGCCTGACATCATCACATTCTGTGATGTTAGCTTAGCATGTCTCCACAAAGCGTTCTAGTAGTGAGCGAATGAGATGGGTATATTGAGGCAAACACTGACGCACTGTTGTTGTGTAGGGGCTGAAATATAGTTGGTAGGCAATGTTACTGTGGTCTTAAGTGTTTATGGAGTCTGGTGTCTGCTCTACATCAGTGCTTAATTTGTAAAAAACATAAAACAGAAGTGTGAGGGCCCTTGTCAGGAGGCCACTACAGCTTTCACACCACCCATTGCCCCTGCCAATGTTACCAATAACTACTTACCATGACACTTCTACAAGGGTTAAAATGTAAACTGTTCCCGGCCGCCCAAAGCTATAAGAACACATACATCCAATACAAACCACACACTTCCACATCATGCCACAAAATTCAACAGCACACCACATAATTAAACTCGCCTACATACCATTCCACAACACAAAATAACATTCCACTTACTTACACACCATAACACACAATGCCACTACACATAATTCCAGTACACTCAATACCACATAATTACTATTCCCGTAATTCAACAGCACATCATGCCATATAATTCCACTACACAAATCCACACCACACAATTCCACAACTAATCCAATCTAACCCACATAACTCCATTATACTCCACATACATACACTCCATAACACAAATAAAATACATTGCCATTTACAATGCCAATAGCTCTAACTCAAACAAATGCGAGACCTAATGGATTTACAATGCTTGTGTTTGCCTGGGATGGGACTTCGTCCCCCCCAGACATCTATGAGGAGAGGTTGGGCCCGCAGGTGAGCACTCAAATGCGCAAGGCAAGTCCTGCAGCGCCCGGGCGAAGAATACCAAGAGCGCCCCGCCTGCGCCCGTCTATGGCCAGCTAGATCTCTCTCTTTGGTGCACAGAACTGTAACAACCATCACAAAGATCACTGGAGGTGCTCACCTGTCTTTTTCTTTAATATCAGCAAACACAAAGCTGTTGGGGTGGCTCGTGGGACAATTGCCGTTCCACGCACAACACTGATAATCAACAACATGCTTGAGAGGGCTATGGTGATAATTTCAAATGAGATTGAAATCACTGAGCGAGGGTTATCTTTGGAGCATCCCCCATTATTGATGAACTCGGTGACAACTCTTCTCCCAACGATAGCGCTTCAAGGCCCTCTGAATCTTCGTCTCTGGTTCAAATGAATGCTGTAGTTAGTGTCTGTAATGTTGCGAACGACAATGCAAAAACTGAGTTAGAGTTGCATAGCCTTCACACCATTCACCCACAACTAGGGCCTGCTATTAGGAGAAAAAAGATGGCAGAAAAGTCCTTAGTTGGAATAAGGAAACATAATGACCAGCAACAGGACCAACTCTCCTCTTGGACAGAGTGCTGAACAATGCCAAACATTCACCCCAGTACAGAGATTTGGGCCTAAACCCATTGTGTTTTTTGCTCCCCATGCCATTCCAGACTATACCAAGCCATATACAAATCAGACTTGACCCTGCTCCCTATGGGAACAGTCCAGCCCGAACTGCCAGGCTAGTTTGACTCCAGTGGCATGGAGAATTAGGGACTCACGTCTGGGCATATCCGTCGCACTCGAGGTGACAAATCCCAAAACTACAATTGATGGACAGAATGCTGAACAATGTCAAACGTTCACCACAGTACAGAGATATGGGACCAAATTAATCATCCATCATTTTGGTGTATTTTGCTTTCCCACCCTTAGTGCGCCGAGTATGCCCAGACGTGAGTCCCGGGCTCACTGTGCCACTGGATTCAAGCTAGCCTGGCTGATGAGGGGTGAAACCCCAAAAAAGGTTACATCATGCTTGTTTCTGGTCCAGAGAGGACCTAACTTGGCGGTTCAGGCTGACCTGTTCCCATGAGGAACAGGGTCAAGACTGATTTGCATATGGCTCGGTTTAAACTGGGGTAGCATGGTGAGCAAAAGAACGATGGATTTAACCCAGATCTCCAGTCTGGGGGTGAATGTTTTGATTTGTTCTGCATTACTTCCATCATTTGTGTATCTTTTGCTTGTCCTCTTGGCTTTAAGCACAACATCACTCACGGCTAACGCAGACATCTGATCCTGTAACTTCTGATTCCTTAAACTGTTATGTTCTGTGTGGAAAATTCGGTGCTATTCTGGAGAAGAAACTGAAACCTATTGTGGAGAGTCATATTGAGAGCTGTATGAAAGGCGTACCCAAACAGATATCTGCTGTTGTAGGCAGGAGTATACCATCTCTGCAAAATGCCATACTGCCTTGTCTGAAGAGGCTGAGAGCGCACTGGAATCTACAGAGTCTCAGGACCCACATCAGAAATTTATAAAAAAAATATAAACACTTAGATCCAAGGGGCACAAATTAGATCATAATGGTACAGAAGGTTGGCTGTTTGGGGAGTTCAATGAAGGACATTGAAGGGCATAATAGATTGTTTGGAAACACGGTCCATAGAGACGTATGAGTCTGCTCCGTACAGCTTGGTCATTCCGAATGCCGTCGGGTTCGGATTAGGATATTCCTAAAGCCTAACTCGCATCGCAATCAATCGGTAGGAAATCTTACCGATTCAGTCGGAAAGACCCGTTCCCGCTACGATTTGGACAGAGCAAATGCCATTAGTAGGCCTTCCAAACCGCATCGTAATCGGCCCCTAAGTCTTATATTATGGCATGTGGTCTCAAGAGACATAAGTTAACAGCTCTATTCATTGGCAACAACAGCTTAAAATGCACTAGTACTTTTTCATATTTGAGGGTTACCTTTGCTACAACAGGATCATGGTCAGCACATATCATTCAGTGAAGGACCAAACTATTGAGGGTAATTGGCTCACTGCATAACTCACCACAACCATCATAAAAGGGATCCCTTACCCCATTACTGCAAATTTATAAATAACAATGTATTCCTATTGTTACATATGGTGCTGAGGTATGGGGCATCTCCAAATGTGAAGGTATTTAGGCAGAAGATAATAGGTTTTGTAGAAAGGTCCCGTTTGTTCCCATATTGTCTTCCCACTTAAGTTGTCATGAAGAATTTGATTTACCCTCTATAGAAGACTACATTAGAACCCGCCCGCAATTACTGTGGTTAGCAATATAGAGAGACGAGGGGGCCGATCTCACCAGAGATATCATCAAGAAGTGTATTGAGGATGAAAGGGACCTCTCAATTACCTGGTTAGCTGGGGTGGAACTAGCTTTTCATACGATTGGTCTTTATTTAGTTTTTACGGGCCCTGAACACATTATTCTAAACAAAATACATGTTTAGCAAGCTTTGTACAAATTGATAGCACAGCGAGAATGGAAATTGAAAGGGGGAACTCAAGTGTGACAGCATATTTGAACATTGTCACAGAAAGCCCATCCACCAGTTATCTTTTTAGATTGCAAGGTCAATGGGAACGTAGTTTGCTGTTTCGTATCAGGGCCAATACTGTAAAATATTTGTTGTGCTATCCGCTGGGCTTTGAAATGAACCTTAATGTGTGTCCCTGCCCTTGTGATGGGACTTCTGAGCAGTCTATGCAGCATTTTACTTGATTCTGCAAATTTTATTCTAGATATATGAAGCATGCTTTACACCCACTTATTTAAAGGTGTAATATCAGGGACTTTAGGGTTGCCTTCAGCCTCTTGTTTCAAATGCCCGATGATGAGACCTGTTTACATGTAGGCTCTTTTTTGAGAATGGCTGTACGGGCTTGAAGATCAATGTACTTTGAATAACCTTGCACTAATGCTTGGATTGCACTGTGGTAACCAATGTTGAAATGGTATGGTTTTAATGCTACTTTTATTAAATGTATTTTAAACATGTATTTATATGCATTTAATGTATGTGTACAATGTTGTTCTCTTTTATGGATATCTTGTGTGTCCGAATAAAGCTGTCATGATGAAGATGATGATGATGATGATAGGACAGGCTTCCGCCACAACTCAATCCACGGCTACGGGACGGACTAGCTTGCAACTGGTACGAGACGGAGCAACAAGCAGCGTGTACGAGACGAACACATCATGAATCCCATCGCGCAGGTCATACCAGTACTCTACATCTATGACCGGAACAGGAACAGATGTGGCCGGCGCAGACGGTAAGTCAGATACCTACCACACAAACAAACGACACGTACCCGCAAAATGGCACACACACACAGGGGATCCACATCCTGGCCACTAACAACAGGCCACCATAGGGGTTGTATGGCCAGCACCACTACCATCCCCACCCCTAGGGCTCATGTTGACCATCACTAATGCCACCCACACTCATAGGGGACCTGTTGCCCATCACCCCTGCCACCCCCACTCATAGGGCTTATGTTGCCCATCACCCCTGCCACCCCCACTCATAGGGGACCTGTTGCCCATCACCCCTGCCACCCCCACTCATAGGGCTTATGTTGCCCATCACCCCTGCCACCCCCACTCATAGGGGACCTGTTGCCCCTCACCCCTACTACCCCTACTCATAGGGCTTATGTTGCCCAGCACTACTGCCACCCCCACTCATAGGGCTTATGTTGCCCAGCACCCCTGCCACCCCCACTCATAGGGCTTATGTTGCCCATCACCCCTGCCACCCCCACTCATAGGGAACCTGTTGCCCATCACCCCTGCCACCCCCACTCATAGGGCTTATGTTGCCCAGCACTACTGCCACCCCCACTCATAGGGCTTATGTTGCCCAGCACCCCTGCCACCCCCACTCTTAGGGCTTATGTTGCCCATTGCCCCTGCCACCCCCACTCATAGGGGACCTGTTGCCCATCACCCCTGCCACCCCCACCCATAGGATGGGTGATGCGCCACACATCCATCATACTCCAACATTAGGTATGTCAGCAAAATACATCCCCCCTAACATCATGACAACAGTGTGTTGTCTGTGACAAATGCCCACAGCAGTGATTATGACATCGAACCTACAACAGCATATGTGTGACCAACAAATGAGTGTGGCCTACACAAGGCAAGCATCACTATAGCACTGTGTCAATGTAAAAATAACACCCCATCACTGTGTAGAACAAAAGTTAAGTGTGGGGTTCCAAACTGCAGCAAATGTCGAGCATTGTGGTGATGGGGTCTAAACCCCCCTCATCACAGTGACCAAAATGTAAGTGTCATCATGGTCAAAGCTGCAAATGCCAAACAGCATATATAATTCCTGCTCCCAACACATGAAACACTTTTGGGGCAAACTAGTGATTGTGTCCCATACCCACAGACATGTGGTGAGGCTAACAGTGCTGTGAAAACAAAACATACTCTCGGCCATTGCAGACAAGCACCACACATGGGGGCTGACAATGCATACAGTGTACAATGACACAAGAACAGAAATGACCATCACAAAGCATACACACATCTCGAAAATAGACACACTAATCAAAACAACCTGTGTAGACTGTAGGTGTCAGGTCACAAACTCCCATTCCATGCCAGCAATGGTACCTAACAACCAGGATGAATGTGCAGAATTATGTGATATGACTCACAGGGACAGCAGGGAAAATCACAGAAACAGCATCCAGACAATGGCCCACAACAGCAATACCAATGCTCTGATGCAGATGCACAAACACAAACAGGCAACCTCACACTGCACATCTGACACAACATGTGTGTGTGTGTGTCTCAGTATCCCGAGGCAACTACACAACACATGAGTGGGGCTGAACCACAGTGACACAGATGTGGACACAGTGCCATACAAAAGTAAACCATCATTGGGACACCCTTAGTGGTAAATCAGGCATTGTGAGATGAGAGGGAGCACAACAGACACATGTGACACAAGCTGGAATAAACACAAACTAACACAGCAAGAGACTGAAACACAACAGCACTACCCCCAGGGACCAGACATTGGGGTGACACAAGCATGCATGACACCTCCACTGTGATGACAAAGGTAGATGTCTTACAAACTGTGAAAAACAGATATGTGTCCTGTGCCACAAACGTACATCACATCTACACAAACACAAATCACTCGGCATGGCCTGTCATCCATGGACAAATGGGAGCTAGGGGCCCAGCCATGCAAACATTTACATCAGTCCACCCTCACCCTGAACTGCAACAATGTGCATCTGTGAAGCCCACATGGACAGGTGACATTGCACATGCACCCATGACAAACACAGGAATGTTGGGAGGAACTAAGGTGCACAGACTCATTACACAAGGAAAGTTCACAACCCTGGTGAATGACAGACATACTGCACAGTATGCGGTACCTGGCCATGATGTCAAAGCTCACATAACCTTCAGAATACCTCCCACAGTCCCAGGACAATGCAGAAGCCAAGGAGAACCACAAGGCACACATGCTGAAACCGGACAAGTGGGAGCAGTCACACACACATACACATATCTCAATCACAGAAAGGTATCACCTAGGGACAACTACATGATATTGCGAACTAACATTTGCCTTGGGGACCCCTGACTGTGTCCCATCTGCGTCTGACAACATCACCACAACTCAGAACTGAAAAATCTGATGAACTGATGAAACACCAATTAACAGTAGTGTGTCATGCACCCACACATCTGGTAGCCCATGGCAAAGTTGTGGGATGAACACATTACCACTCAGCAAGCATAAACAACAGGAACATATCAAGGGAACACTGCCTGTGTATGAAAAGGGATGTGGACACACACACTCATGCTCACACAACACACACTATGGGCCCAGGCTATGTCACGGAACAACACATCCGTGACATAGCCTGAGGGGACCCAACTCCTGTAGAAGCCCAGCTCTGCCAAACATAGTCACAGCATGTCCCACTCATGTCAGCAGAACACTTGGTGAGTCAGCCATCAGTTACCACACAATGAAGGCTCTGGTCACAACAGCCTGGGTACGTGAGTCTCCCCTAAGTCATCTGCACATACTCAACACATATGTACAGCAAGTTACACAGAGGACCCAGTTGCTCCTATACCAATGATGCCCACACCTGTAGGTCCAGTGGAGATGCGCACAAAGTCAGGGAAATAGACAAGTTGGACAATGGGAAGCACATCATATGTGCATGGGTGCAAGCCATAGATGTGACCATGCAAATGAAATGTTCACAGAGATGTCCACACATTGTTATTCATGACACACCCAGTTAGCTGCAAAGGATGACAAGAATACTGACCAGAATAGGATACATATCTCATAGACCACATGGAGTACCTCACATCAACACCTCAGTATTCAACATTGGAAACCAAGCATTACAGGTGCAAGGGCATGCTAAACATCATCAACCTAAAGTACAGCTAAGTCAAGTTCACAAGGATAAAGAAAAAAGCTTTATTCAGCATATGAAAATGTAAACGTCCATTCAAACAAAAGGCCAATGGCAAGTCCATTATCAAATTACAAGGAGTGAACTTCACATGTTGCTTGCCTGCACTGGAAGGACAGGGGACATCACCTCGGAGGGGCATACAGGGGGGCAGGCCAGGCACCGCAGGGACAGGATCACGGCGCAGCAGAAGGAGGCTGTGAAGGGGTGGTGGATGCAGGAGAGTCACTTGCAACTGCAGTGGAGCTGACTGAAGTGGTGGGTGGAGTCAAAACTGTGGGGCACAAGTCAGATGGGGTGGGTGCCGGCACAACTTCAGTGGGCAGGTCAGATGGAGTGGATTGGGTCCCCACTGCAGTGCCCAAGTCAGACGGGGTGGTCGTAGACTCCACTGCAGTGCCTAAATCCATGTGTGCGGAATGGGGTGCAGGTGAGGTTGGCAGGACAGAGGGGGGGACACGGTCCCCACATCAGTGGTACTAACCATCTGACCGGGTGTGGAGGAGCAAGTGGTAGGGGGGGAGGGCCTCAGCATTTTGGGGATGGTGTGTCTGTGGGTGGGGGAACCTGGGGCAGGGTGTGGCGGGGGAACCTCTGGAGTGGTGGCCTGGGGGATGGAGGACAGAGACTTTGCCTTGGAGCTGCGTGGCGGTGGTGGGGTCTTGCTCTTCTGGCTCCGGGGGGACTTGCGGGTGGGGGCCTCAGTCTGACTGTGCCTGGGGGAGGGTGTCCGGGTGTGAGAGGCACTCCCCTTTGTGTGTGGGGACTTCCTCTTCCCCTTGTAATCTGGATCTGCTGGGACGGTGGGGAAGAGGCCAAGGTCACAGAGGAAGAGCTTCTGTGGAGATGGGGTTGCAGGTGAGGCAAGGGAAGGGGGCTGGGAGGGAGAGGTTTCGGAGGACTGCGGAGTGGTTGTGGATGACTGTGTGTGTGTCTGCAAACCAGCCCCTGTGAGTGTGGTATCAGTCCCCTGCGCTTGCTTGTGTGCACGTCTAGCCCTTGGTTTGGGTGTTTGTGTGCTGCCCATGTCTGTGGCTTTGTGAGAATGTGCAGGTGTGTGTGTGCATGGGACAGGTAGGCTGCTAGGAGTCGTGGGTGGTGCAGGGGTAGGAGGAGTACGGGACTGTTGGAGGAGGGACACTGCTGCCGTCAGGGAGGAGGCCACAGACTGATTGGTCCTCTGTAAGGCAGACACGCCTGAGGAAATGCCCTCCATGAACGACACCAGTTGTGTCAACAGACTTATGTGTGCATGGAGGACCTTCATCATCGATGTCTGCCCTACATGGATCTGTCTAAGTAAGTCCACATACTCCTCACTCAGGGCAGCAGGGGACACAGGTGCAGGGGGTGTGGTGCCTGGCACAATGGAGACATGCTCCCGAACACGGGAGCCTCCACGGACCTCTGGGATGGGAGTCGATAGGAGGGTGGTGATGGTGGTGGTGGGGGCAGTGGCGGGGACAGCCTCACTAGCTGGGGTTTGGTGGCTGATGACACCCGCCTCCACAAGGGAGTCATCCTCAGAGCTGCTGTGGCCCTCAGCTGGGGTGGATGGTGCTGACGACTCCTCGGTGTGGCTCCACTCGCCCTCCGTGCCACTGCGTCCCCCTGACTCCTCTCCTTCTGTCCCTGTCAGGCTCTGTGGCTCCTCCTGGTCCGTGGAGCTGCCCCCTCCTGTGGCCGTGGATGAATCTGGATAGGAATAGGAAGAAAGAGAACAACATCAGTCACCTGCACTGACTGCACACACCACAGTGAGTACGTCACATCACAGAGCAAGCCCTGGCATCATCAGCTGAACACTGCTCAAAGTGCCAACACTGTTTAGAATAATTCAATTGTCATTCTCAACATCAACCATGGCACACATATCCCTCCTTGACTTGCACCCATATGTCTGTTGCATGTTGGATGCTAATACCCCAATGTCCCGACATGCACCACGCACACATTAGTTGGACATGCAAGTGAACATGTAGGAGTATGTCACTATACACACAGCACATCTCTTGCCACTGACTCAGTACAGGTGCCCGGATGAAGGGATGGGCAGAGACTCATTTCACATGCTTGTGATGCATGCCAGCAACACACACTATGATGTTCTCATGTCCTGATAGTCAATGCCACAATGGGGTGCATGGTGCACACTTGAACACAATGCAGGATCACTCATAGCAATTTAAATGCCATGGCACTGGCATGCCTGGAAAGTCAGTCAACACTGTCTCCTGTCACAGGGGCAGGGCATCCAGACAACAACAGTATGCACTGTGTCACAATCATAGCTCAGGGGTAAAGCAAACTCTGCAGATGACAAGTGCACTTGCCCATCACCTGCAAACAACATATCCAGGACCCAGAAGACCCCACATCATGCAAATCAGACATATGAGTCTCTGCAAACACAACTCCCTGTACATTAGCACATCACAGTCTGCCATGCATGTAACCCAGCTGCCTGAAGTACACAGTTGCATACACCATTGTGCGCTGTCAGATGATCACACACCTATATGTCACACAGGTCTTGTCTCTCACAGTCACATCTCAGATGTCCTGCTGACCCTCAAAATCATGGACACCCCAGTTGTACATAACAGGAAGCCACCCCATAATGACACAGAGGCAGACACCTGAAGGCACATGTCACTAAGCACAACCTGTAAGTTGATACACAGGAGTGGGATTACAGAGTGTTTCTAAATCCCCTTGAGGAGGCATGACTGCCCAGGTCTATGTGAAACAGTGTTTGGCCCTGGACAGTAGTCAGGTGGCTAAGCAAGTGTGACATACTTTATATACATACTCCTGAGGCCCACAAATTGGAGTCCCCTGCTCTATGGGTTTGTTTGAAATACCCCAGCCACATGTGGCGAGTCAGACCAGCAAATGGAACACATATCAAGGGCACACACAGATCACATGTCAGATCCCAGGCATTGGGTAAACAATTGAACCACCCGTGAAACACACAACAGAGTCACGGGAACAGATGCTGCCCGGAAGCTGAAGCATAGCTGACTGCAGGGACACAGTGCCGTAGTGACACAAGCAACAGACTGTAGGGGCCACACCTGTGGAACAGATCAGGAGGGTGCATCACACAATTGAGGGACCTGAGTATTGGACTACAAGACCTACGTAATGTGGAAGTGTGACCAGGCCAAAAGACTGCAATTAGCATGTCAGACATAGTACACAGATTAGGCATGGACTTACCCCTTCCTTGCTGCTGTCTGGCCTTCAGCTGCCTATCCAGGTCCGGGAAGACAACCACCAGGATCCGGAGCATGTGGGGGGTCAGGGTCCGCTGTTCGCTCCTCCTGCGTGGAGGTGACAGCTTCAGCTGGACTCTAGCGATACTCCGGGTCCAGCCCCGAAGGTCCTGCCACCTCTTCTGGTAGTTGCGGATCCAGCGCTTGTAGACCCCCACTGAACGAACTGCCCGGGCGATGGTCAGCCATATCTCCTGCTTCTGGTGGGCATCAACCTTGTAGGATGACAAAGTTAAAAGTCCATTAACACACATGCCCCATATTTGTGCTGCACACATTTGGATATACATATCATCATCACAAAGGAAAATGAGTTACACAGGTAGTGCAACAATGGGAAAGGACAAATAACCTGCATGTCTGACATGTTGACAATGCCTGGGAAGTTTAAGCTTGCACTAATGCACTTTAGCAGCAGAACACCTGTTCATTACATGTACCTACACACTTTGGGGGATGAAAGTAGTCAGTGAGAATGCTTGCCACTGGTGTACACACTGCTAGCACTGCTAGTCAGACAACATGCACAATTAGGAAGGCAGTGGACTGCACACTCACCTGCTCCCCTGGTTTTCCATACAGCATGCTGTACTGTGGAAGGAGCCCATCCAGCAGGGCCTGGTTCTCCTCCTCAGTGAAGGCTGGGGCCTTCTCCAGAGTACGTGCCATAGCAGGAGCCAGAGGATGCAGAGACAGCAGCAGTGGTAGCAGGGATGTGGCCCAGTAGCATGTAGTGCAGGCAAGTGAGCTCCCTGGGGGCCAGCCAGCCTTATATATGTGCTGCAGAGGCAGACTCTGTGCCATGTGTCCCCAGTGATAGGCCCAACACGGTTGCATTCTATGAATCTGGCCAATCCATGGAAATGTAAGACTCGTACACGTCTTCCGCATCGTTCAAATCTTCACCTTCATGAAACACTAGGAATTAACTGCATCTAACTGAATTTCTAGCGCACAACTCGTACAAGTTTTGAATCCGCATCCGTCTCCATGACAGTCCAGAGCCAATGGGTGCGCCTAGCTCGGTCAACTGACTGTACAACGCGTATTTTTGATAATACACATGCACCCGTCTCCATACGATTCAATGGCCAAGGCGTACGCCTGTCTCGGACCATGCCTGCCCGACGCGCATGCATGATAGTCACCCGTGTCGGGCCTCATTGTAGTCAATGGCAAAGCGTACGCACGGCTCAGTCATGAACCGTGCAATGCGTACACATTGTCACCCGCGTCGGGCCTCATTGCAGTCAATGGCAAAGCGTACGCCCGGCTCGGTCATGAACCGTGCAATGCGTACGCATTGTCACCGTGTCGGACCTCATTGCAGTCAATGGCAAAGCGTACGCACATCTCGGTCATGAACCGTGCAATGCTTACGCATTGTCACCCGCGTCGGACCTCATTGCAGTCAATGGCAAAACTTACGCATGGCTCGGTCATGAACCGTGCAATGCGTACGCATTGTCACCCACGTCGGACCTCATTGCAGTCAATGGCAAAGTGTACGCACGGCTCGGTCATGAACCGTGCAATGCGTACGCATTGTCACCCGCGTCGGACCTCATTGCAGTCAATGGCAAAGCGTGCGCACGGCTCGGTCATGTCACCCGCGTCGGATCTCATTGGTGTGACTTTTTGACGGATTAAACATGCAATTACTTGCCAGGGACACCTGTGCACACCTACCACACTACAGCATTGGCCACACAGTGTCCCATGGCATGTAAGGCTGCATTCCCTGTGGTTTGTTGGGCGGCACTTTTGTTCAGCCACTCCCAGGCTGTGCACGTGTACATGGGGGCAGAATCCTTTGTGTGTTGTGCACATTACCACTGTGATGCGCAAATGTACAGTAATGGCCATGAGTCACGGACATAATTGCAGGTTGGATATGTTTAGGACATGTCACATACACCCTGATTCCTGGGGGTGATGGCATGTACGTCACAGTGAGACCTGTAGCCACAATTCAGATGTGCACCCACAGTCTGTGTGCATGTTGTGTCTCAGATGTGTCTGATCAAATGTGCCCAATGGGAGAGAGTCTCCACATCCATGTGGTATATGCAGCAACCTTGATGGTGTGTGTGTGTCTAAGAGATGTACATGTAGGGCCTGCAGGGACAACAGTGGCTGCTTCCTGTGGGACTCACGCTTGCCTTGTGGTGTGTACGTGATATGCCATGTCCATGCCAGTGTCGTTGTGGCAATACAGGGACCCTGGGTATCTGCATGGCAAAGATCTGTGATGCCTGGGAGACATAAGGCCTCACTTGTCACTTTGGTGTGTGTTTGTAACGTCACAGCAGTACATAGGTCGGGTGACACAGCCAAATGATTGGCCATTGCACTACATGGGACTTATGTGGACATGTGGAATTGAGATGTGAGGTGATGGTCATGTAGGTGACATATGTGTCCATGCCCAACAGCACACACCTCAGTACATTGTGTATTGTCATGATGTATCATGTGATATTTTGCTTGGTCCTAGCCACATGGGTGGATGAACCGACAATCTTCCTTTGTGCATCTCTGTTATGCAGGGCACCAGCTGTCCATAGACCGTTCCCAGACCTTGAAACCATGCAGGAAAGCAACTGCATCCAATGGTACCACTTCACCAGGCCACTGATTGAGGAGTTGGCAGAGCAGTTGGCGCCACATCTGCTACCTGGCCGGACATACCCTACAGCACTGACCCCAGAGGTGAAGGTGATGGCAGCCCTGCACTTCTTTGCTACTGGTACTTTCCAGTACACTGTGGCTACAGCAGGTGGGATGTCGCAAACTATGTTTAGTCGTGTGCTACGTGATGTCTTGGAGGTGATGTTGCATTTCCTTGACCTGTACATCAAGTTCCCTAGCGCAGCTGAACTCCCTGAAATAAAGGATGCCTTTTATACACTGTGGAGGATGCCGAACGTCATCGGATCTATTGATGGGACACATGTGGCCCTGATACCACCACAGGCACATGAGCAGACATACCGTAACAGGAAACATTTGCACTTGATCAATGCTCTGGTGGTATGTCTTGCAGATATGTGTATCACACATGTGTGTGCACGGTTCCCTGGTTCTGCGCACGATGCCTACATAATGAGGAGGAGTCACATTGCAACATTGATGTCACAGATGCCAGATCAGCATGCCTGGCTTGTCGGTGTGTACTGACTGTTTATCATTGTGTGTGTTTGTCAATGTTGTATTCCTCATGCGTACAAAACTCAGCTACTTGTTCATTTTTTTGTGTGTAGATGACCCAGGATACCCCAACATGGTTGCTGACATCCCTCAGGAACCCTGTGACACCAGCCGAAATGCACTACAATGAGGCACATGGTCGGAGCAGGAGGGTGATTGAGTGGACATTCTGCCTCCTGAAAAGCCGCATTCGCTGCCTGGACAAGACCGGAGGGGCCATCCCATATGAGCCTGCAAAGGTGTGCAAAATAATACTTGCATGCTGCATGCTACACAACATGGCAGTGCGGAAGAAGATGCCTCTCATCCAGGATGACGATGACCAACCTCCGCCAGCTGTGGAGGATCCCGGCCTGGGCCACGATGCCAGTGGTGATGAGGATGAGGGTTACGTCCGCTCACAGCTCATCAACAACTTCTTCACCTGAATGTGAGTTTCCAGGGTTGTTATGTCAATGTATGGAGTTAGCCTGGAATGTATTGTGGCTGCTCTGTTGCTGTATGAGGGTGTCTGTGTGCAACTTGACTGGATTCGTGCAGTGATGTGTCCATTCAGGTGGTGTGTACTCCACAATAGGGTAGTACTGCTAACTTGTTTCTGTGTAGGTTTCTGGTGACATGTTTTATGCATGTGTATTCCATTTCTCTCCTGTTCTACTGTGCTTTTGACTGTGTCTTGTGTCTGTCCTTCACAGGGTAATTTGCCTGTTGTTTGGTCAACACTGACCCCCAACACCCAGAATCTGACACCAGTGTGGGAGTAGTCAATTGACATGAAGTGATGTGCCACACACCCCTGGACTACAATTCTCAGACACTCTGTGACCATGTGTCCACCGTAACGTACAATTGCCTTGCAACTATTTTTGAATAAACATGTTGCTGATGTGTAATGAACCTGTGCTATGCTTTGTTAGGTGCGTTGTCTGTCTTCCCACATCTGAGTGACATTTGCTTACCTCACCTGTGGACTTGTTACCAATGACTGTGGATAGGTGTTGTGTTTGGGCATACCTATGTGTTTCAGGTCAACACCATTGTGTGGGATGAGTAACATGGCCATTGTGAGTATGTGTTGTGTTGCCATAGTGGTGTGTCTCCCTCACATGTGTCACATCACTATGACTCACCTAACGTTGGTCACATTGTTGCAGTATTTGGCATGTACTGTGTTGTATAGCAGATCGACATCTCCATGACATATGACAAGTTGGAATCACAACAGAGGCAAGTATGGTGTACTGGTGAGTTTATTTTCGAACATGTGTGAGGAAAGTGCACAGGATGGTGGGTGCTGTACATTGGTTTTGGAATCCAAAGTTCACATAAGAGTTGGAAGTGCTGGTAGATGAAATGTTCAGAGTAAAGTCCACAGTCATCTGCTACATTGGACCAACATGAATCCTCCATGTCATGTGGGCGAGTTGTGTGCGATTGAACAAGGTGAACAGGTTGCGCACAAAGAACATTGTCCAGAACAGGTTTAGAGGCCCTGGCGGATGTGCTGGGACATCTGCCTCTCACATGTCCTTCTTCGGACGACACCCCTCTTCTTCTTGGGGGGGGGATCCTCAGGTGCAGGCCTCTGCGGTGCAGGGTACTCTCTGCCAGAGTCCTCCTCCCTCCCTGTGGCGCTGGCAGATGGTGTTGCAACAGATGTTGTGGCCACACAGGGAGGAGTGGACAGGTTTGTGTTGATCTGGCGGAGGCATTGGAGTATGTCCCGATGCACCGCAGTAAGGGCATCCCACTTTGCCTCCATGTGGGCATGGTGGGCAGCCTGCTCCTCTTGTATGTCCTTGAGGATCCCCACTACCTGGCCAAATCCTCTGGTGCTCTCCTGGTACGCATCTATGATGCATGCCAGTTGGGGGTCATCATGCAGTCCAGACCCCTCTGCAAGGCGCGCCCTCTGCCTTCCACTCCTCCCAGCACCGCTATCCACACGGGCAGGACCAGCGGCGGGACGCACAGGTGACACTGGGACCCCTTGGGTGGTGTTGCTGGTGGTGTTTGCTGTAGCTTCCGGGGGGGTCTTGTGTCCCTGTTCAGTGGGTGTTCAGAGGCCTTGGTCTGTCCGTGTTGGCGGGGGTGCAGATGCTGGAGGCGTGGGTACAGGGAGTGCAGATGTTGATGCTTCTGGTGCTGCATGATGACTCATACCCGAGGGGCCAGGTTGGTTGTCGTCATCCGAAGAGGACAGAGACAAAGTCAAACCAGAGAGCTCAGTATCCACCAGAGTCTGGGACTGGGAATCCTCTTAATTTGGTGCTGGGTCCCCAGCACCACCTGTGTTTGGAAGAGACACACAATGTAAGTTATGTTTCTACAGGCATCAATGGTTCACAAACATGACATTTTCTACTGTGCGAACAGATGCCTGCCTGTACACTGCTTTTTTCCAGCTTGTCACAGACAGAGTTTGAAATTGTTGTTGCCCATTTCCCAGCAGGGCCTTGTGCTCCCCACAACAGAGCCCAGTGTCAGACATCTTGTCAGTCCCTTCCCACTCCCTGTGAGGCGAGAATGGTTCAGTGTTTGCTTGCTGGGCCATGTGGGTGGGTGTGGATTGTCTGTGACTGCAACTCCCATCATACTCTTGGCTACACTCCCCTTCCCAGCATGCCCATACTTCCTCCCTCTTGACTCTGCTTCCCTGTGAGGGGGTGTGACAGCAATGGCAAGATGGCTGACTGTGAAGTCCTGGTGTTTGTTGTTGCCCATTTCCCAGCAGAGCCTTGTGCTCCCCACAACAGAGCCTAGTGTCAGACATCTTGTCAGTCCCTTCCCACTCCCTGTGAGGCGAGCATGGTTCAGTGTTTGCTTGCTGGGCCTTGTGGGTGGGTGCGGATTGTCTGTGACTGCAACTCCCATCATACTCTTCCCAGCATGCCCATACTTCCTCCCTCTTGAATCTGCTTCCCTGTGAGGGGGTGTGACAGCAATGGCAAGATGGCTGACTGTGAAATCCTGGTGTTTGTTTGGCTACAAGTCCAAAGAGAGCCCCTGTGCTTGACACAGCAGCACCCAGTACGGGGTATCTTTTGCTGATATTTCACAGCGGTGTGGGTCAATGCATTCTACCCGGTGAGTTGTGTGGAGTTTGTGTTGAGGGGGTGTGCGTCTCCACATGCTGGTAAGTATGGTCAGAGCTGTCAGTCCTCCTTCCCACCTGGCAAGACATCCCACCATAAAACGTGCTTCCATTGGAGGGCGTGCAAGTTGTCTTTCAGAATGTCAGTCAGTGGTGTCCTGCTTCTGATTTGCGCACACGCCCTACCAGGGCCTTGTGCTCCCCACAGCAGGACCCAGTGTCAGCCATTCTGTCAGTCATTTTCCACTCCCTGTGATGTGGGAATGGTTCAGAGAGGTCTTGATGGGCCAATCAGGAGGGGGAGAATTATCTGTGACTACAAACCCCATCATGCTTTTGGATACACTCACTTTACCTGCATCCCCACTATTGCTTCCTGTCAGTCAGCTGCACTGTGAGTGTCTTTGTGTTGGCAAACTGCCTGGCAGTGTTTATTTAGCTTTGTGCCACTGCCTTGCTCTATATGTTTGTAGGTTGGTGCATGTCATGACACAGTTCCAAGTCACTATGAGATGGCAGGTATTGTGTTTGTCTGACTGGCATACACATCTTGGGATGATTATCTATTGGTTACTGTGGCTTTGATTGGGGTGCATGGTTTCACTGTCCCCTTGCCAGACAATAATGGGTATGTTGTTTGTGTACTTACCAGGCTCTGGTATGTCTGTTAGACCATGGATGCTCTCTGGTTGTAGGATGTCCTTCTCCCCCTTACCAGGTCCTGAAGTAGACTGGTTTGGCAGGAGGGCCACCGTCGGTGCACTGACTCAGGGCGTGATCTTTTTCAATGAGTTTCTTGATCCTCCTGCGCACGTCATACCACCTGTTCTGGATATCGTCCTTTGTGCACCTTGCTGGTGCTTGAGCGTTCACCTTGTCCACAATCCTCGCCCACATCTTGGTTTTCTGTGACATGGGGGTCCTTTGGACCAATGTACCAAACAAATGTGGCACTACTCTGATGATCTTGTCTACCAGCACTTCTAACTCACTATCTGTGAACTTTGGATTCTTCTTTGGGGGCATGGCGATGGGTGGTGGTGGTGAGTGATGTGTGTGTGAGGGTGCAAGTGAGGTTGGGTTAGTATTGGTTTTGCTAGCTGTATGTGTGTGTGCTTTTGTATGAGGTGCTGATGGTGTGTGTTGTGTGATGGGTGAGTTGTGAGTGTGTCTGTGGTTGCTGTGTGATGGTGTTTGCTGCTGGTTGTGTCTCCTGTTTGCAAGGGATCATGGTAGTGATTGTAGTCCTTTATATAGTTGGAGTTGTGGGTGAGTCTTTGTCCCAGGTTTTTTGTATTTGATATTTATTGGCTTTGTCATTGCTTGTTTGGTCCTTTTTTTGTCTTTTTGCTTTGGGTTTTGTAGGCATGAAGGAGACGTTCTTCTGATGGAAACGCACACTGATGTTGGCTCGTGCGGGCTTCTCCGTCTCGTTCACGCTGACTATCTTCTGTGTTTCATACGCATCAGTCGCGAAGATCTCTATTACTTGTGGGCCCGGTTTTCTGTGCGTGTCGGTCGTGCGGCTTGGTCTCCGTGCGAGTCGGTCTTGGTTTACATGCATTGCATCGTACTGCGTGGATCGTACATCACGGGTACGGGTCGGTCGGGTTCATTCCTGGTTCGTGTCGGTCGGTGAAACTCGTGTCGTTTTTCCGGCCGGATCACTATTTTCCCTATGGCTGGGTCGTACGGCTTGTATTCCGTACGTGTCGGTTGTAATTCACACGCGTTGCATCGTACTGCACAGGTGATACGGCGCTTCTCCGTGTCGGTCGGTCTCCGGTCCGGGTCCGTGTCTGTCGGTATGATTTGCTGCCGGAATCGGAATCGACCCCATAATGTTTAAATTTTTTTTTTTTTAGTAGTAGTTATTTTAAATCTATAAATATAGTTTTTAATGTTAAAATGTATGTTTTTAATGTTTTTTCTCTTCTTTTTAGGAGCGAGATGTTGGGTTTATAGGGGACAAGGGTGGGAAGTAATTTAAAATATATTTGTTTAAAGTAATATATTTTTTAATTTATAATTAGTTTAATTAGGAGCGGGATGTTGGATTTATAGGGGATAAGGGTGGATAGTAATTTAAAATAAATTTGTTTCAAGAAATATATTTCTAAAATTTTTATTTATATTTTTAGCAGTGGGATGTTGGGTTCTTAGGGGATAAGGGTGGGGAGTAATTTATGATATATTTGTTTAAACTAATAATTAAAAAACATTTTTGTAATTTAATAATGAGAATTAAACAAAAATTGCAAAATTCTAAACATTACTTTAACATTTTTATTTTAATGGAAAATGTTATTTTTATTTGAGGTGTAGATATTTTTATGTAAAAAATTAATACATTTAAAAAACATTAAAACACATTTTAACTTTATTTTCTGTTTAAGTTTACATTTTTTACATTTATTTGTATATACATAATAATATTTCTTGTTATTAAAATATTTAAAAAATGTAAAAAAAGTTATTATTTATGTTTGTAAATTTAAAAATTTAAAAATTTAATTTTTATCAATTTTGGGAAATCTAGTATACATTTTCAATTTTACTTAATTTATTTTTTAATTTAAAAAAAATTTAATTTGGGAAATTATGTAATTTATAATATATAGATTTTTAGCAAATTTGTTGACATTTTTAGATGTTTATAAAAATATGTCGTAAATTTATTGTGTTAAGTTTCAAAATGTAAAAACTATTTGTATCTTTTTGCAAATTTAAATTAGAATTTTTTTTTTTTTTTTTCCCAGAACATCGTTTAAAAAATAAAATTCTTTATTAACATCTCCACAAATACATCGCACTGTAAAGTTTGAAACATCAGGCACAGAGAGGGAATAGGGATGGGGAGGGGGTCTCGCACAGAAGGTGCATCAAACAAAGGGTCAGCACACTGTATAAAGTGCATTACACATTTATATTTCCATTATTGCCCACAATTCCACACATGACAAAGCAAGATAAACACAGGACACAGCTCATTCAGACATCGCAAATTATGCGTAGGAGCGCATTAACATAGATTAGTGGTTCAAATGTTGGTGATGCTACACCACTGGCATTGGGAGTGGGGTGGGAGCTCATGAGCACATGAATAAGGAATTAGATCCCAAATGTCTTTCGGGCGTGACTGTGTAGGCATCATTTGCCAGAAATGGGCCTGCTGGTCCTGGCAATAAGTGGCATCTCGCAGCCATGTCAAGACGGAGGGGACTGCCTCCCTCCCCCCAGTGCTGGGCCAGGTTAAGCTTAGCTAATATTAACAGCATTGCGAGGAGACGGCATGAGGCAGACGGCACCGCCTTTACATATCCATGGAGGAAAACCATTGGGGTGAAGGGAAATGAATGTTCTAAAATTTGCTGGAGCGTGCAGTGCACCCCACACCAGTAGTCCATGATTAAGGGGCAGTCCTAGGCCAGGTGTAAAAACGAGGCCTGAGAAGCAAGGCAGCTAGCCTCTTCGCGCAGTCCCGGCTGCTTGAGATAATGGAGTGTGGTACAGCCTATTTAAAAACTAAAAATGTATAAGACCCAGTTGATAGTTGGGTAACAGGACTTCGGTCTGTGTGCAGTTTATTTATTCCATTTGTAAAGCGCTTGGTTACACCAACGGTGTGTCCCCGCGCTGAGACGTCGGATCGTGTTGTGAGAAGTTATGTCATCAGTTGCTAACCTAGCAGGGGGTATTGTTCTACCTGTTAATTGCCGTAAGTCTGTTTCGGCATACAGCCAGGTTTTCAATTGCTTGCGGAATCTGCTTTCACATGGCTCTATTCTTAGGGCCATCGGTAGGGTATTCCATGTCTTTGCTGCCAGGTATCTGAAGGAGCGGGCCCCCATTCTTGCTCTGTGTATCCTAGGTACCATCACTAGGGCTTTGCCCATGGATCTTAAATTTTGTCCTGAGGTGTATTGGGTTAGCAGTGGTTGAAGGGACCTTGGGCTGCTCCGTGTGAGAATGCGATGGCAGTGGCACATTGCCTTAAACGTAACTCTTTTTTCTATTGGTAGCCAGTGTAGTCCTACCAATGCTTTCTTTGTGTTTGTTCTTTTTGGTAGATTAAGTACCAACTGCGCCGCCACGTTTTGTACTCTTTGTAGTTTGGCCAATCCTTCCCTTGTAGCTCCAAGGTATAACACATTCCCATAGTTCAATTGGGAGGTTATTACTGCATGCACTATTGTTTTCCTTGCTGTAGCAGGGAGCAGATCAAGGATCTTTCTAAGTATTTTCATGGCCCCATAGCATTTACCAGCCAGTTTCCGGATCTGGTTGTCGAAAGTCAGCTTGTCATCAAACCACATTCCAAGGTTTTTTACTTCTGCTTTTGGGGTGGGTAATTGGCCTAGAGATTCCGGCCACCATGCTGACGACCAGAGGGTTGGTGACTTGCCCACAATCATTACCTCCGTTTTACTCCCATTTAGTTTGAGTCAGTGGTTAGACATCCATTCTGCCACCTCTACTAAACATTTGGAGAAACGGATAGCAGCTTGACCCTTATTTTGAGACAACAGCACAATCAGCTGCGTGTCATCTGCATAGGACACGATCGACACACTATGTTGTTCCACTTGTTCTGCCAGTGGCCCCACATAAAGATTGAATGGAGTGGGGCTTAAGCTTGAGCCCTGTGGGACTCCCTGGGATTAGGGAAAACTCTTTGATAAGTGTGTTTGTTGTGCTACCTGAAAGCTTCTTCCGGAGAGGAATGATGTCAGCCATTGCAGTGCACCTCGTTTGATGCCACAAGCTTCAAGTCTTTGGAGGAGTAGCTTGTGAGATACGGTGTCAAATGCCACACTAAGGTCCAACAGGATTAGTGCGGCCGTTTGTCCCTCGTCTGCATGCTTTCTCAGTGCTTCTGTGGCCAGAAGCAGTGCTGACTCTGTTGAGTGTGCCCTTCTGAAACCTAACTTGGAGCGGTGTAGCAGGTTGTTCATGTTCATGTGCTCTGTCAGTTGTTTATTCACAACTTTTTCAGCGATTTTAGCTACAAAGGGGAGTAATGAGATTGGCCGAAGGTTTTCTAACATAGTGCTCTCTATTGACGGTTTCTTTTTCAGTGGCCTGAAAATGGCCTGTTTCCATTTTGGTGGGAACCACCCCCTTCTGGAATGAGCGAGAGATAAGCTCTGAAATGTAAGGCATGATCAAGCTTTCTCCCGCCATTAATATTCCAGGGCGTGCCGGGTCCCGAGGTGAGCCCGATTTGATGCCATTGGCTGTGGCTTTAAGTTCTGCTAGTTCTTGGATATTAAATTCATCCAGGGTTATGCCGATAAAGTCTGTTTCGTTAATATATGTTAGGCTAGTCCCTTGCTTCGCTGCCAGCGGAAAGGTGTCATATATTTTTTTCACCTTCTCAAGAAGAAATCTTGTTACAGCTTTCCACGGAGGCTGTAGTGTCATCATTTTCTCTGAGTGTTTTGAGGGATTTCAGGATAGTGAACATTTCTCTAGGGACGTTGCTGGTTTTATTTATGCTTTCCGTGTAGAAAATACGTCTGGACTGTTTAATTAGTGAGTGATATGTTTTTAGGTCATTTTTATAGTTATCTTTTTCTTTGCTACAGTATTCCGTCCTCCATAATCGTTCAAGCTTTTTGCACTTTGATTTTGCTTTTTTTAGTTCTTCACTAAACCAAGGTGCAGTTGCACACTGTCTCTTAGGCATCCTAGAGCTCTCATCTAGTGCCTCTGTAATCCATGACTCTCATTGATTGTTTGCTCCATTGACTTCTTCATCTAGTGTGGGTTTTTTCTTCGCCAGAGCCTGCTGAAAAGAGGTGGAGTTAAGAGTATTCCATTTCCATTGTGGTAATTTTTTTTGCTGGTTGATGTATTTGTTTCCTAGCAAAAAAAGGTATTTTAAAGGGAACTAGGTGGTGGTCTGAACAGGGAATTGGCCAGGGTGTTTCCACCTTTCCACCTTTATTTCTGTGAAATTAGAAAAGATAGGGTCTAGTATGTATCCCTTTTGATGCGTTTGGGTCTCTACTTTCTGTATCAAATTTAATGTCAGTAGGTCATTGCATAATGCATAAATATACTTCACAGTGGATATGCTATAAGGACCTGCACATCGTAAAGTTTACTCCGTAATGCAATAAGTTGTTTTTGACAGTTGTATTGGGTGCTAGCATATCGCCACATACTCATCCACCAAGAGTAATAGTCATCTCTAAGAATACAAGATTCCAAGGATGTTGAAATGTATCAAAAAAGGCAATGCTGCACACCCCAAAAGTAACCTGCACCCCTTAGACAATCTTATTTCCGGGTGTAGTCCAAAAGTTGTAAATATTCATACAAAGAACACCATCGATATCCGTTCTTGATGTAACAGGATATGTTATATTTAGTCGTTTATAATCATATGGGTATCCAATTTTCACAGCGCAGCCGACGCGCGTTTCGCCCAACGGGCTTTCTCAAGGCTGCATATGTACAAGAGAAAAGAAAAAACATGGTATCTAATTTTCTGTATGAGCAGAAACATAAACAATATTCTCAGCTGTGTTATGCCGTACATTCTAGTACAGAACAGATCCATAATTACAAACAAGGTTCAAAGGGGGAGTGTCCCCCAAGAGACAGAAAGTAATCCCCTAAATTCGGTGATTAATAGAGAGATAGATCCCGAAAGTTTCCCCAAGTGGATAGAACGTCAAAGTCCAAAAAAACCACTGAAACACTAAGTCCTGTTTCCTTAAGTTACCGAAATTTGTCATGTGTGTTTCACCGATAGGTACAGTGAGTGTTAATGGGTGTGCCCATGTTTAAAATCAAATCAGCGAAAAATGCATAACCGTACAGTGCTCCAAGTCATGCTGTACGGGGTGATGACATCTCACCTAGTCAAGTTCACTATGTCGTTCGTATTTGGTGTAAGAAAAACTCGAAGTTACACCTAAAAGAAAAATGTGTCCTGTGATCACTGGCAGTAATACTGACATGGTACTTATCACATCGTCTGTTACGACATTCAGTATAGCTTACCTAGTCCCAACCGAATGGTCACGTAATTCATATGGAGTGCCACGAGTTAGACACTATCAGCGTTTTTCCGTATCTGTAGTATATGGAGTATAGCAAAGGACCAGGATCCGTCCCCTCTAAAATAAAAGTGTAGTGAAAACAAATATTCACTATAAAGACCAATTAAATAATGCCTTGGTTATATACGCAAAAAACGTAAGTACGTATTGTGGTCTGGTAGTGACCATTGCTTCAACACTGATCCTTTACTTATACGTATTATTGTTCGGTTTACCTAATACGTTTCAGAAGTAGCATGTTGTGTACAACCTCGCATCGCACCTATTATGTGCTATGTGTTCTGCATATCGTTACTGTTCCCAAACATCATTAGGCTACTAAAATTGAATCCAAAAGCGTACGAAGGTATATTTATGGTCATTATAACGCGCCTAGTATCACTAAGCTATTCGTGGCCTGGACACTACCCATATCGCACTCACCTCATTTACGTTACTAGTTCTCCCACATTTGCTGGGCGTTTGGTATCCAAGAGCCTCCCGCCATTGTGGAAATATATGTAGAGCATGAGGTCAGCAACATCGAGAATGGACTTACAGATAAGATCGTCGAAATTAGTTTACATGCCCTGGCGGCCATCTTGGAACGATAAAATGTATATATTATGTCTACAATCGGTCCTGTATCTAGTATCGTCCCAAATCTCTTAAATAAAACTGTGAATGTCAAGTCTTATAAATATGCTTATTCTTCATAGAGAAACCCGACCTTATCACCACAGTGACGTATTAGAAAGGCGAGAAGGCGTAATGTTATGTAGTAAGTATTTGAAATCAGAAATAGAAAGGACAGATAGCAGCAGGTCATATGGAATTGGAATCCTGGAGCCACATCATATATCAAAAATACTGTTCTGAAATGCATACAAGCAAAATGATCTTAAGTCGCTGCGTTACTGTACATTCCATTGTAATCTTTAAAGATAATGTCAAACATCAGTAAAATAATACCCCAGAACAGGAACTCATGATTATTTCTCATTGTACATAAAACATTGACTTACAGGAATTCAAATAGTTCCTTATCAATATTGATACCGTGTTCAACCGCTCTAAGGGAGATAATCCATTTGCATTCATTTTGTCTGAGCATACTTATTCTGTTGCCACCTCTCTGATGTGGCAGTATTACCTCAAGACCATGAAAAGTTATTCTGATCAATTCTGTGTGATTATGTAAAGTATTGAAATGTACGGCTAACGGATATTGAGTATTGTTGTTTCTGATAGCTCTTAAATGTTCTTGTATCCGTTCCTTAAGTGGTCGGATGGTACTACCTACGTAAATTTTCCCACATATACAAATGATACAATAAATAACAAATTTCGTATTGCAGTTGATGAAGTCATTGACTGTATAGATTTTTTCAGAGTTATATTTGAATGTGGTAGTCCTATTTAACGCAAAGGGGCAAACATTGCAGGTACCACATTTAAAAAACCCCTTGGGTTTTGCTGGTAGCCATGTCCTTTGAGACGTTTTTGAAATGAAGCTGGGGCATAGAGATTGTCTTAGAGTATTGCCCCTGGCAAAGGTAATGTTAGGTCTGGGTCCCACCGCCTCCATGATTTTCTCATCATCTGTCAATAGATGCCAGTGTTTTCTAAGAATTTTAAAGATTTCAGCACTTGCATTTGAGTACGGTGTAATGAACCTAATTATTTTTGTGCTGCATGGCCTTTTGTTCGTTTTCATGCGGCCCTTCAGCAAATCTGTTCTTGTCATACTGTTTACAGTATTACGTGCCTTTCGGATATCAGATGCCTTATATCCTCTGGCCATGAAGCGTTGTTCCACTGTATTCAGTTCGTTCTCCAATATTAGTGTATCACTACAATTTCTTTTTGTGCGGATCATCTCCCCCAAAGGGATTGCTCTAATCTGTGAGGGTGGGTGTGCACTGGTGGCATGCAGGACTGCGTTGCATGCCGTGTCTTTTCTGTATGGACGTGATATCAGTTTGTCCTTATCGACTAAAATTGTGATGTCAAGAAAGTTGATGTGTGTCGTACTTTCTGTTTTAGTGAACGTTAAGTTGAAGGGATTATTGTTAAGATACTGAAAAAACTCTTCTAGCATTGTCTTTGTACCTGACCAAAACATCAGTATATCATCTATATACCGGCCTAGAAATAGGATATTTTCCGTTAGTAAACTAGGGCCCTTCTTCCAAAGATGATGAAGCTCAAAATACCCCATATAGAGATTGGCAAATGAGGGCGAAAATTTTGCCCCCATTGCCACACCTCTGATTTGACGGTACCAAGCGTCATTATGCATAAAAATGTTGTTTTTCAACACCAATTCTATCAATTCAAGTATCATGACCGTGTGTTCTAGGAATTGTATGGACCTAGATTCCAAAAAATATTGTGCTGCCAGGAGACCCATATCCATGGGTATACTTGTGTAGAGGGAACACACATCCAGAGTAACAAGATAGTGTCCCTCTACCCAGTCTACATCCGAAATCTTACTTAGCACCTCTGTAGTGTCTTTTATGAACGATGGTAAGTTCACTACCAATGGTTGTAAGTATGCATCAATGTATTCTGAGATACGCTCAGTCGGTGATCCGATTCCCGAAATGATTGGCCTACCCGGGGGGAAGGGTTCATTTTTATGTATTTTGGGTAAAACGTACATACACGGTATGGTTGGTGTATCATTGTGTAGATATCTATATTCGATATCTGAGATCAAGCATTTGTCTTTCCAGAATCGTAACGTATTGCGTATGAGTTCTTTGGTGGTATTGAGTGGATTATGGTCTAAAAGTTGGTATGTCATATCGTCACTTAATTGTCTATTTATTTCATCCATGTAGTCCGATTTGTTCATAAGTACAACATTTCCTCCCTTGTCAGCCTCTCGGATGACAAGGGAGGAATCATTTTTAAGACTGAACAAGGCCTGTTTTTCCTCCCTCGAGATGTTTGTTGGATAATGTTTTCTCTTTGAAAGATATTTGTCTTCTAACTTATACAAATCATTGAAAATGTTATGCTGGAATTTATCAATCAAATTGTGACCTGGCAATTGTGGTGTAAATCTGGATTTATGTCTCAACCCACTGTCGGAGCTGGCAAATGTATCAAAATCTAGATCCATTGCTACATCTTGTAGCGATGGAGTACCGTCACTGTCATCAATTGAAAGTAGTAATTGAATATCTTTAATGTCCCTGATCGATGGTAATGTTTCTGGATGAGTAACATTACCAATTGTACTGGATAGTTGTTGTTTATCCTGAAAGTATTTTAACAGTTTGATCTTTCTAACAAATTTAAAACAACTGACATGTAAAGATGTAAAGTTTGGAACAGCACTGGGACAGAAACTCAAGCCTTTGCTCAATATTTTAATTTCGTGTTCATTGAGTACATGATCCGAAAGATTCACAACATTAACAGTATCCGTGCATGTAGTATCTTCAACATTTATCAATTCTTTTGGTTGCGTGCATTTGATCTCGTGGTCACCCCTGTTCTTTCTTGTCCGCCTGTGCCTGGTTTTTCCCCTTCTTGCCTTTTTTGGCCCATATCTTTCCTGTATGTCTGCTTGTTCCCTTTCCTGTAACGTTGTAGTTCTAAAAAAAAGGGATCAGATATGGCCCCCTCCACCCGTGTTTGTGTGTTCAGTGATTCACTACTGGTAGCACTACTGATGCTAGATGTGTCTGGAGTACTCGCCACGTCAGTTTGACGTGGGGGATGTCCAGGGCCACCCGAGTTCACGTCCACTCCAATATTGTCGAATTTTTTGGCGAAGGTATAAACCCTCCCCTGTTTGTAGTCTCTTTCATCCCTCCTGATTTTCTGAGATTTTTTGTCCTTTAAATATAGTTGGTGATTATATAGTACATCTTTGAGTATTGCTAGGTTTTTGTCTCTCACCTCAGGTAAATTTAATTCCTGAATTTCCTCTTCCAATTTTGTGATCTCTACAATAATTTTACTACGTTTAAGCTCAGCATCCTTAATCAGGATCTCCATCATTCCAACTGATGAATTGAAAAGTAATTTTTCCCATTCTTTAAGATGACCCCTGTCCAGGTCTTCAAAGGAGGGAAAAATAAGAATTCGGAGACCCCTGGGTACCTGTCCCTTTTCTATGTATTTCCGTAAGATTGTTGCGTCCCACCATCTGGAGAGTTCCTGACGTTTCAACCTCTCTAATCTAATAAATTTTTGTCTCATTCCTTCTTTTGCAGTTGACTTAGTATTGGCTTGACCTGAAATTGTTTAGTTGCTGAAAAGGTCTTCTAACAAAGTGTCTCTATTATCCTCAAAATTCGCCATTTTCAATTATCAAAATGCAACAGCACACAATGGGTAAATAGTCAGTACCCGACTTTCAACACAATCCAAACAAAAGTATCACATGTAATCACAAGTTATAGGCAAAACGAGTGCTCGATCAGCAAAATTTGATGTATAAATATACTTCACAGTGGATATGCTATAAGGACCTGCACATCGTAAAGTTTACTCCGTAATGCAATAAGTTGTTTTTGACAGTTGTATTGGGTGCTAGCATATCGCCACATACTCATCCACCAAGAGTAATAGTCATCTCTAAGAATACAAGATTCCAAGGATGTTGAAATGTATCAAAAAAGGCAATGCTGCACACCCCAAAAGTAACCTGCACCCCTTAGACAATCTTATTTCCGGGTGTAGTCCAAAAGTTGTAAATATTCTTACAAAGAACACCATCGATATCCGTTCTTGATGTCACAGGATATGTTATATTTATTCGTTTATAATCATATGGGTATCCAATTTTCACAGCGCAGCCGACGCGCGTTTCGCCCAACGGGCTTTCTCAAGGCTGCATATGTACAAGAGAAAAGAAAAAACATGGTATCTAATTTTCTGTATGAGCAGAAACATAAACAATATTCTCAGCTGTGTTATGCCGTACATTCTAGTACAGAACAGATCCATAATTACAAACAAGGTTCAAAGGGGGAGTGTCCCCCAAGAGACAGAAAGTAATCCCCTAAATTAGGTGATTAATAGAGAGATAGATCCCGAAAGTTTCCCCAAGTGGATAGAACGTCAAAGTCCAAAAAAACCACTGAAACACTAAGTCCTGTTTCCTTAAGTTACCGAAATTTGTCATGTGTGTTTCACCGATAGGTACAGTGAGTGTTAATGGGTGTGCCCATGTTTAAAATCAAATCAGCGAAAAATGCATAACCGTACAGTGCTCCAAGTCATGCTGTACGGGGTGATGACATCTCACCTAGTCAAGTTCACTATGTCGTTCGTATTTGGTGTAAGAAAAACTCGAAGTTACACCTAAAAGAAAAATGTGTCCTGCGATACTAGGCGCGTTATAATGACCATAAATATACCTTCGTACGCTTTTGGATTAAATTTTAGTAGCCTAATGATGTTTGGGAACAGTAACGATATGCAGAACACATAGCACATAATAGGTGCGATGCGAGGTTGTACACAACATGCTACTTCTGAAACGTATTAGGTAAACCGAACAATAATACGTATAAGTAAAGGATCAGTGTTGAAGCAATGGTCACTACCAGACCACAACACGTACTTACGTTTTTTGCGTATATAACCAAGGCATTATTTAATTGGTCTTTATAGTGAATATTTGTTTTCACTACACTTTTATTTTAGAGGGGACGGATCCTGGTCCTTTGCTATACTCCATATACTACAGATACGGAAAAACGCTGATAGTGTCTAACTCGTGGCACTCCATATGAATTACGTGACCATTCGGTTGGGACTAGGTAAGCTATACTGAATGTCGTAACAGACGATGTGATAAGTACCATGTCAGTATTACTGCCAGTGATCACAGGACACATTTTTCTTTTAGGTGTAACTTCGAGTTTTTCTTACACCAAATACGAACGACATAGTGAACTTGACTAGGTGAGATGTCATCACCCCGTACAGCATGACTTGGAGCACTGTACGGTTATGCATTTTTCGCTGATTTGATTTTAAACATGGGCACACCCATTAACACTCACTGTACCTATCGGTGAAACACACATGACAAATTTCGGTAACTTAAGGAAACAAGACTTAGTGTTTCAGTGGTTTTTTTGGACTTTGACGTTCTATCCACTTGGGGAAACTTTCGGGATTTATCTCTCTATTAATCACCTAATTTAGGGGATTACTTTCTGTCTCTTGGGGGACACTCCCCCTTTGAACCTTGTTTGTAATTATGGATCTGTTCTGTACTAGAATGTACGGCATAACACAGCTGAGAATATTGTTTATGTTTCTGCTCATACAGAAAATTAGATACCATGTTTTTTCTTTTCTCTTGTACATATGCAGCCTTGAGAAAGCCCGTTGGGCGAAACGCGCGTCGGCTGCGCTGTGAAAATTGGATACCCATATGATTATAAACGAATAAATATAACATATCCTGTTACATCAAGAACGGATATCGATGGTGTTCTTTGTATGAATATTTACAACTTTTGGACTACACCCGGAAATAAGATTGTCTAAGGGGTGCAGGTTACTTTTGGGGTGTGCAGCATTGCCTTTTTTGATACATTTCAACATCCTTGGAATCTTGTATTCTTAGAGATGACTATTACTCTTGGTGGATGAGTATGTGGCGATATGCTAGCACCCAATACAACTGTCAAAAACAACTTATTGCATTACGGAGTAAACTTTACGATGTGCAGGTCCTTATAGCATATCCACTGTGAAGTATATTTATACATCAAATTTTGCTGATCGAGCACTCGTTTTGCCTATAACTTGTGATTACATGTGATACTTTTGTTTGGATTGTGTTGAAAGTCGGGTACTGACTATTTACCCATTGTGTGCTGTTGCATTTTGATAATTGAAAATGGCGAATTTTGAGGATAATAGAGACACTTTGTTAGAAGACCTTTTCAGCAACGAAACAATTTCAGGTCAAGCCAATACTAAGTCAACTGCAAAAGAAGGAATGAGACAAAAATTTATTAGATTAGAGAGGTTGAAACGTCAGGAACTCTCCAGATGGTGGGACGCAACAATCTTACGGAAATACATAGAAAAGGGACAGGTACCCAGGGGTCTCCGAATTCTTATTTTTCCCTCCTTTGAAGACCTGGACAGGGGTCATCTTAAAGAATGGGAAAAATTACTTTTCAATTCATCAGTTGGAATGATGAAGATCCTGATTAAGGATGCTGAGCTTAAACGTAGTAAAATTATTGTAGAGATCACAAAATTGGAAGAGGAAATTCAGGAATTAAATTTACCTGAGGTGAGAGACAAAAACCTAGCAATACTCAAAGATGTACTATATAATCACCAACTATATTTAAAGGACAAAAAATCTCAGAAAATCAGGAGGGATGAAAGAGACTACAAACAGGGGAGGGTTTATACCTTCGCCAAAAAATTCGACAATATTGGAGTGGACGTGAACTCGGGTGGCCCTGGACATCCCCCACGTCAAACTGACGTGGCGAGTACTCCAGACACGTCTAGCATCAGTAGTGCTACCAGTAGTGAATCACTGAACACACAAACACGGGTGGAGGGGGCCATATCTGATCCCTTTTTTTTAGAACTACAACGTTACAGGAAAGGGAACAAGCAGACATACAGGAAAGATATGGGCCAAAAAAGGCAAGAAGGGGAAAAACCAGGCACAGGCGGACAAGAAAGAACAGGGGTGACCACGAGATCAAATGCACGCAACCAAAAGAATTGATAAATGTTGAAGATACTACATGCACGGATACTGTTAATGTTGTGAATCTTTCGGATCATGTACTCAATGAACACGAAATTAAAATATTGAGCAAAGGCTTGAGTTTCTGTCCCAGTGCTGTTCCAAACTTTACATCTTTACATGTCAGTTGTTTTAAATTTGTTAGAAAGATCAAACTGTTAAAATACTTTCAGGATAAACAACAACTATCCAGTACAATTGGTAATGTTACTCATTCAGAAACATTACCATCGATCAGGGACATTAAAGATATTCAATTACTACTTTCAATTGATGACAGTGACGGTACTCCATCGCTACAAGATGTAGCAATGGATCTAGATTTTGATACATTTGCCAGCTCCGACAGTGGGTTGAGACATAAATCCAGATTTACACCACAATTGCCAGGTCACAATTTGATTGATAAATTCCAGCATAACATTTTCAATGATTTGTATAAGTTAGAAGACAAATATCTTTCAAAGAGAAAACATTATCCAACAAACATCTCGAGGGAGTGAAGGACTGGGTTTTTCTAAGACCCAGCGGTGCCAGGGAACAACACCTGAAACCTTCGTGGGTTACCTGTTCTGGCGTACCAAACACAGAGACGCGGGACACTTCCAGTGACGTCAGAGATCAGCGTTTATTTAACTGCAGGGATACAGAGGTCACAAGAAGTACACAGCGTGTAGGTTCTCGGAGACTGCTTCGATTTGCAAAAGTGGATCGCTCCTTTTATACACGTTTTTCCCATAGAACAGTATGGTGAACAAAAATTACAACTCAGTTCCCACAATAAACTTCAAAAGGGTCGCGTTCATGTTTCAGGAGGCCGGAACATAATTACCACAGTATTGTCAGTTCCCAACTGTAAAAACATATCCTCTCTGTAATGAACACATTCCATCCTGCCCATAAACACATGAGGAGAAGGGACGAAAACAGATGCAAAGAAAGGACAAGGATGCACAACAGATTAAAGAAGAGTGTTTAGGAGTAGTAAAGGAAACTTGATAACGGGATCAAAGACACCGTGTCTAATGTATGCATGACTGAAACAATAGACCGGCACGGCAAGATGAGCCTTGAGCGGGGCCATCTGCCTTTGTCGTGTCGTTTCTCTCGTCATAAAAGTCATACTCAAAGGAACACGTGTCCCTCCCTTGTGTAAGCTTGAAAGTCCCAGGGTCACGAAGCGGACGAAAGTCCGTTCGCTGGCTACTTGAGGGCAAGAAACAAAATGGATGCCTGTATCTAAAATGGAACCCGAGGGTTCAGATGAACAAACCCAAAAATGAGACGAACCATACGTGGTCGCGTAGCGAAACTGCGTACACCCACTATACTCGTCATTTGCGGTTCGTAGATACCCAACTCATCCATATTCGTCACCACTCAAGAGTGTCGTTCCGTCCCACACGGAACCTCAGACGCTCCTTTTGCCCTCATGTAGGCAAGCACTAGTCAAGATCAGAATCTACTTCAATATTCATCAAATCGTTCAGTTGCTGCTGGAACATCATTCTATTCATCAACGTCTCCTTGGTAACAGATGGTCGTCTTATACACGTTGTAGCACATAGGCCACATAAGGCAGGACCACACTGTACACAAAGACAACACGTGAACAGAAACGTTACAACAATCCCTACGATCATCAGAATCTTCCAACCCCAAGTTGACATCAGGCCCCAAAACCATCCTAGAAGCGTCCAATTACCTTCGTCCACGTGTATGGACTCGGAAATCTTGTGCAACTTCGAGATGGCTTGGTAGACAGTTGGAGCATTGTCAGGAATAAAAATGCAACAACTCGAATGGATAACTTTACACACACCACCTCTATCTGCGAGAACCACATCTAGAACCATACGGTTCTGCAACGTCATGAGTCTATCCGCCTGAAGTTCAGCTGTGAGATTACCAAGGGCACTTGCAGTAATATTAGCGGTCGACTCTACTACACGTGTCAGTTGTCTTAGATTCCTACTATTAACCATAGGTCCCCAAAACGGCAGGAAACCCTTAAAGAAGTCTCCTGCTTCTTGACCGGCAGTATCCTCTTTGCTAATAACGCCTCTCACAACTCTAGTTTTGTGATAATCTGAGGCGACAGTGAAAGTCGGTGGTAAAAGATTCGCAATATAACAGGTACCCGAAAAATCACGGGGTAACCATGTATATGCGCGTTCATAACATACAAAATAAGTGCCCTTAGCGGTCAGAAAAACAGGGGAAGAGAGCATCGGCAGAACATACGTGTCAGTGCAAGCACTGTTCCCAAGTTGTGCTCTCGGATTTCGACCCAAACCTTTCAAGCAGAAATTACCGAGGTGTGGTACAATCCATATTGGGGACGAGCTCTTAAGCTGTCTATCACCCACTGACGTACTATACTCAGCCTCGCTCAGATCCTTATAAGCCTGTACCTCTTCACTTGGGATAAGCGATGCATCAAAAACATCTCGATCTAAATCCGCTATTGCTATCGCCAAAGGTTTGTGATACGGCCCAGGACCAAAATTGGCAGAACGTGGCTCTCGACTGGGGTAGGAATCTAGTGCACTATGGAACATAGTTTGGAATGCTCGAGCCGAACCCTGGGAACTGTAAGGAAGGACCAAATAGGGAATACCCCTATCCGTGGTATGTGGCATTAACCCACACACCCAACAATTTGTCGTGTTCATCACCAACTGATGCTGATGTAAAAGTTGAACGAAGGAATTATTCATAAACTCCGCACGTCTAGCCTGTTCATGTTGAGGCAGAGGATGAAAAGAATGTGGGGAAACAGTGGTGAGGGAGCTTAGTTTAGGAGAAAGGGTAGGTGAAACAGAAGATAATAACAACTGTGCTCCAAAATATACTCCACCCACCAATAACATAGATACGGTCAGGAACAGTAGGAACACCTGAAACAAAAAACATTTTGTACATACAACTCTTCTTAATTCTGATCTCTGCGCCGACATCCTTTCTACTTCCAACAGCTTAGAGAATGCCATCCTCTACAAACCGTCCGTGACGTACTTGGCGCACTTCGTTCTGAGTAGCGATTATCAATCCCCAGGAGTTCCCAGGAATCGACAAAAGTAACCGACCTAGCGTCAGAAACCTGCTAAACAGAAAGGAGTACCCGCACGGCCCTACGGTAACCCGGATGGAAAGGTTTCCTCAAAATGTTCAGATCACAAATCTCTTAGCCGCGGGACAACACATAAAAACTCAAAAAGAAAGGATATAATTGTCCATAATGTTCATAACATCCAAAGAGGAAAAAAACGAATATACAACTAATTTTTATTAGTCCTTGAACGAAGAAAATATCGGCTTCTTCCAGGTCGAGTTTGCTCTACAAACAATTGTTCAGCTGGCACAACAGTGTTCGATGAGATGGACAACGAGTCAGACCTTGGGCTTTCTGCTACCGATAACTCCACAGGTGGGTTTGGCAGTGACAAATCATTCCCTACAGGTTGAGCGTCGCTAAACGGCACAAAGTGCAAAGGAGTCTCAGTTTCTGTTGCCGAAATCCCAGTCCTCACCCAACCATCCGTTGGAAAGGGGATCGGTACCTTCTTCGTGTGGCTGGCGTGTACCCAGTTCTTCCTGCCCTCCAGTCGAACCGCAGTCCTCGTTGTCAATAAGACTTGGAAGGGTCCTACAAATCTTGGCTCCAAGTTACGCTTCCGACCAAAATTTCGGGTAACAACCCAGTCCCCTGGCCGGAGCTGGTGTCCAGGACCCTCTGTCTGCGCTGGTAGAGCTTCAAAGACCTGTTGATGGATTAACCGTAGTTTAGTGGTCAAATCATGCAAATAATCAATTAACATTGGATACTCAAGACTATCAAAGGCCCTTGGTCTCGGGACCCCCCAAATATTCGCAGGGCGGCCGAACACAATCTCATATGGGCTAAGCCCTACTCGAGAGTGTACGGTCGCTCTGGTTGATAGGAGAGCCAGAGGCAAGGCATCAGGCCATGATAGACCAGTCGTAGCTTGAATCTTGGCGAGCTTCAGTTTCAGGGTACCATTGTACCCTTCAACCAACCCCGCTGCCTGAGGATGATTTAGCACTATGGAATTTCTGACGAATTCCAAGGCCCTTACACACACTCTGCATTACACTTCCCACAAACTCACTCCCATTATCCGACCATACAATCCGTGGCATTCCGTACCGAGGAAAGTATTCCTTCAGCAGGATTTTTGCTGTGGACAGGGCAGTGTTATCCTTAAGAGGATAGGCCTCAATCCATCTGGAGAACGCACAAACCACAACCAAAACATACTTTAGGTTATTGCATCTCTCCATATGAATAAAGTCCAGCTGGATAACCTCAAAGGGACAAACAGGAGGGGCAAAATGACCAGGTGGAGTGGGGGTGCCCTTGCCAGGATTGTGCATCAAACACACCATACAATTCCTAACCACTCTCTCGGCACATTTAGCAATACCCTCATTTCTCCATACAGGGGACAAGAACCTACATATTCCTTTCGCACTGATATGTGACAACCCATGAGCCATCGTCACAACAGCTAATACATACGCATCTGGTAACATCCACCTCTGACATTCCGTCAGGTCAACCCAGCATCCATGCATATCTAACTTTCCCGTACTTTCTTTCCACTTAGTCTTCTCAGCTTTAGTAGCTTCGTTCTGAATTGCTTTCACGCTCTCAATAGTATTTTCACACATAGCAGTCTCTGTCGGCCACCTTACTGAACTCGTGACATACATTCGGGTCGCAAGATCCTTAGCCGTTTCCTTAGCAATCTCATCCGCAAATGCATTACCACGACCAACATCATCCGTCACTTTCCGATGTGCATTACATTTAACAATCGCCACTTGTTTAGGCAGTGTAAGTGCATCCAAAAGGTCATTCACGAGCTGTCCATGCTGGATCTTTGTACCATGCGATGTCATAAATCCTCTTTCTCTCCACAGTCTTCCAAAGTTATGTGCAACACCGAATGCATACTGACTGTCGGTAAACACATTCACTCGCTTCCCTTTAGACAAAACACACGCTCTTGTCAATGCGATCAACTCTGCAGCTTGTGCTGAATTCTGATTCAATCTCGCAGTTTCCACAATCGTGCTTAACGTCACTACAGCATACGCAGTCGTCACATCACCATTCGGCAATTTAAAGCACGAGCCATCCACATACAAAGTACCATCGGGATCTGTCAAGGGAGTGTTTTTCAGGTCCACACGACCTTTTGTTTCCTCCTCAGTTCGTAAATAACAATCATGTGGTGGCACATCATCTGATTCCATATTAATCGGCAACAATGTTGCTGGATTCAGTACATTACAACGTTTGATCTGTATATGACTTGCCAAAAGGGTCAACTCGTACCCAGACAACCTCGCACTTGTCAGATGTTGAGTCTTTGTCCGATTCAAGAGAGTATCAACTGCATGCGGAACCATCACCATGAGCATATTATCCATAACGAGACCTGCGGACTGTCGAATAGACGCCGCCGCTGCCGCTGTCGCCCTCAAGCAACTTGGCAACGCTCTAGCTACCGGGTCTAAGGTCGAGGAAAAATATGCACACGGGCGCTGCTTGTCGCCAAATTGTTGCGTTAAAACACTCAACGCACAACCTTCCCTCTCGTGAACGTATAATGTGAATGGCTTGCTGTAATCAGGAGTACCTAACACAGGAGCCGAACACAGCGCATCACGTAGTTCAGAAAAACTTTTCTGACATTCCTCCGTCCACGGCAAAGGAGTCGAAACATCCTTGCACGTGAGAGCTATCAATGGCTTCGCTAACAGTGAAAAATTCGGAATCCACTGTCTGCAGTATGACGTGATACCTAAAAAGGCACGCACATCTCTCTGAGTTGTTGGCACAGTCATTCGAGCAATTGCTGCGATTCTTTCAGGGGTCAACCTTCTTCCCGCCTTTGACAATAAGTGACCTAAGTAGGTAACTTCTTGACAACAATATTGCAATTTAGAAGGTGACACTTTGTGGTGTAAGTCACAGAGATGCCGTAACAGTGACGCAGTAGCAGTCTTGCAAATTTGTTCAGTATCCGCAGCTACCAACAGATCGTCGACGTACTGAATCAAAGCCGCACCAGTCGGGAGCACAAATGCATCCAGTTGACTTTTAAGAGCTTGGCTGTATATCGATGGGCTCTCACAATAGCCTTGAGGCGCGCGTTTGAACCGGAAACTGCGACCTCCTAACGAAAATCCGAACAAATCACGACTTTCTTCAGCAATTGGAATGCTAAAGAACGCATTCTTCAAATCAATTACCGAGAACCATGCTGCAGAGGCTGGAATCAGAGTCAGTAAAGCTGTGATGTCTGGAACCACAGGAAACTGCGGGACAACAATTTTATTGACTTCCCGTAAGTCAATAACTAGACGGTACACGGGAGGCTTGGACGGATCAGTTCGTTTCAGAATAGGCAACACGGGACTATTACACACGTTACCTCGTGTTTCCTCAATAACATCTTTATCGATCAAATCATAAATGATCGCTAATAGTGCCCGTTCACCATCAAGGGAAATACGATACTGTGGTATGCGTGGTAAGCGCGCATCAACTTTCAATTGAACAACATAAGGTGGGATATCCAACAGGCCCACATCATTGGGACCTGTCGCCCACAAAGAAACCGGAAGAGAACACAATTCCGGTGGGAGCGTATCGATCGATAAATACATAGGGGAAATCACATGCTCACCCAACGTAAGCTCCACACCCGTAGGAGAGCAGTACAAAGTCGCATGTAACCTTTTCAACAAATCCAAACCCAAAAGATTCTCACCACAACCAGTAGTCAAAATCAAAGGAGCTTCTAACTCATGAGACCCAATCGTAAGGGGCAAGGGGCTGGAAACTGGATTGCTAACGGGGGCGCCAGAGAATCCAACGGAAACATTCGTTAAGCCAGACAAAGGCGCGCCAGGGAGTTTCGAATGCATAATGGAACTTTTTGCTGCACCAGTGTCCAACAGAAAAGGCTCAACGATGCCCAATGTAGCTACTTCAACATAAGGCCCTCTCTGATCAACCGGAACTGATACTTCTCCCTTCCTTCGTCTATGGCTGTCCTAGTAGATACCATCCGTATCAACATCATGCTCAACGTAATGGCCATCCACATGATACTGTGCAGATCTACCGGACGATAGTTCACGTCGATCGAAACAATTCTGTGAGTCTAAGGAAGTGGCAAAACGCTCGGCCTGATTCTGAGTAACTCCACGACCTCTACCACGTGAAGCTTGTTGAGGACCACCACGACCTCCTCGAGCTGACACACCATTATTCCTATCACGGAGAACCGGACAACTAAACTTCAGATGGCCCTCCCCTCGACAATACGCACATTGATTATATCCCAACACAAAACGAGGTGCGGGAGAGTCATTTCGCGTCTGCGATCTAGAAAACTGTGATTGCGATCGATTTGGCTGTTGCGAATCACTGAAATTTGAGCGCGGAGGATACGCTTGCTGCAATAAGACCTTGGTTTTAAGATCCTTTGTTTTCTTATCTGCACGTTCACTTTCCTCCTTTTCCCTATTTTCGTAATATTTGGCCGTAGCCAG
The DNA here is from genome assembly GCF_964204655.1 of Triturus cristatus. Lineage (NCBI taxonomy): Eukaryota > Metazoa > Chordata > Amphibia > Caudata > Salamandridae > Triturus > Triturus cristatus. The sequence continues at coordinate 521,884,290 of NC_140594.1, forward strand.
TATTTGAGCAGTGGTAGAAACAGCCCATGAACTCTCAGAATTTTTCAACTTATTGCTAAGGTCGGGCAGCAGGTTCGATACAAACTTATCAACAAACAGCCGCTGACCACCCTCTGAGCCCATGTCCTGACCACTATGATCGACAAATGCTTCCTCGAATCTCGTAAAGAAATCGGAAACGCTTTCACCCCTCTTTTGCTTGCACGCGGACAGCTTGTCCCAATTAACGCGCATCGCCGGCATAAGCGTTTTCATAAGGGTAATAATCCTCTGGGGCAAATCCACGATAAGCTGCTCAGGCTTAGCCCCACCGACTTGCTGAGCGTCTGCCGCTGTAAGGGCAGCCCAGTCACCGCCTAACTCGGCCGCGTGATTCTCGTGACGAATTTTCGCCCAAATCGGCTGAGGCACTACATTGCCAAACAACATATCAATATCAGCTAGATTCATAACAGTAGCATCCACCAATTGGGACAGCTCCTTATAATAACCTGCTGGATTTTTACGGGGATCAGGCAAAGTTTGCTTCACCTGTAAGACTTCCGATCGTTTCCAAGGGAGGTGTATCCATACTCTCTGAAAACGGCCTGGGACAGCAGGGTTAGCATTAGGATCGCCTGGCATCCATACTGGGGGAACTTCCCGCATCGGATATTGGCCAGGTTGTGCCATCCATGCTGCCGTCTCCTCCTTAAACAACGCTCGAGGTTGCACTGTACATCGAAATGATAACAGACGTTCTAGAGCTTCTCGAACCTTGTCACCTACAATCACACCAGTTGTGAACCGATGCTGGAGCTCAGAAACCTCAGACGGTACAGTATCCACCACATCATAATCCCACTCCTCCTTCAACGAGTTACACAATTCCTCAAACACGAATCGTTGAGTGGGCGCATTAAACTGAGAAAATGTGTCAAACACTACACGCGAAGGATATTTAACTGGATTACGAATCCATTTACGTGCCATTTTTACCAGCGATTCACGTTCTCTATCATCAGGAAGCTGACTGCGCCTCTGAGCGACATCTGAAAGAGTCGAGCCGAGTATTGGCCCAAAAAGTGGAGAATAAAGAGAAGCAACAGCAGTCAGAAGACGACTACGAACAGAAGGAGAAGAGGAAGAAGATCCAGGCGCGGCGACAATAGGGGTGGAGACAATAGAAGTAGACGCAGCACCAGGAGTAGCAGGAACAACAGACTGAGGAGGGACTTGAAAAGGCGCAGTAGAAAGAGAAACCGGTAAAAGAGGAGGAACGATCTGTGGCACAAGGGGATTCGGGAGAGCGGGAGGAACAGCGGGCTGACCAGCAGCCGCCAAAACAGCAGGTGGAGGAAGAGGTAGAATCACGGGCCCCAGAGTATCGGGAGCATAGGGAGGTGGTGATTTCAACAGATAAGACAATAACGAATCCTCTACCGCTTCTTCTCCCGACTTATCAACGTTAGACGGAAGCACCGGATAACATTTATCCAGCGCCATATGATGGAGTCGAGCACTAACTTCCTGCTCTTTCTCATTTTTGTCTCGCTGATACTGTTCAGCATCTTGCATCACCGCAATAACGCCTTCTCTTTTATTTTTCTTACTCTGCTTGATTTCTTTCTGCTTGGCCTCTTTCCGCCACAACCGGAAGGAATCAAACATGGCCGGCCTAGCCTTCTTTTTAAACAGTGTAGCTTCCAAATTATCTAAAACGGCAGTTTCGAAACTACCATGAGATGGCCAACTAAGAACGCCATCCTGTTTAGTGTAGCGGACCCAATATTCATTATACACGATAGGACCCACGCCATGGCGACTATAGAGCTCGTAAATTGGAGTTCCAACCGGAGGTATCGGACATGAATCCTCTAGCCGGGAATCCATTCTGCAACATTTGAGAAACCCAAACAAAGTACTACAGCTAGGCATCGCGCAAACTAACCGAGTTTACAAACTTCAAGGGCTATCGAATTTATGATATCCTCGCAAAAAGTTTGCGAGACCCTCGGTTTTTGGCAATTGCAATCGTCAAATAAAACCCAACAACTAAGAACCACAAATGCTATGGTACCATGCAAACAACAAAGGAACACAGGGAGCGACCCACAAATACTTAACTGAAAGAACAATGGCGTCACCAGGAAGGCCCGTCTATCGTCTCGCCGTACAAAGGACTACGCCAGGCGCCAAAACCGGTCGACAGTCAGGGCATCAGTCCGTCGCAGCCGTCAGGAGGCGGGGATCTTCGCGGGAAAAGACGTCGGGCCACTTATTTCGACAACTGGATCGATGAAGCGGGGTGCACCTTCCCTCGGAGATTTCACACGAAGTTCCTCACGATCGTCGGGCTTTGGACCGGTACCGTTGATGTCGCCCCACGTTGGGCGCCAACTGAAGGACTGGGTTTTTCTAAGACCCAGCGGTGCCAGGGAACAACACCTGAAACCTTCGTGGGTTACCTGTTCTGGCGTACCAAACACAGAGACGCGGGACACTTCCAGTGACGTCAGAGATCAGCGTTTATTTAACTGCAGGGATACAGAGGTCACAAGAAGTACACAGCGTGTAGGTTCTCGGAGACTGCTTCGATTTGCAAAAGTGGATCGCTCCTTTTATACACGTTTTTCCCATAGAACAGTATGGTGAACAAAAATTACAACTCAGTTCCCACAATAAACTTCAAAAGGGTCGCGTTCATGTTTCAGGAGGCCGGAACATAATTACCACAGTATTGTCAGTTCCCAACTGTAAAAACATATCCTCTCTGTAATGAACACATTCCATCCTGCCCATAAACACATGAGGAGAAGGGACGAAAACAGATGCAAAGAAAGGACAAGGATGCACAACAGATTAAAGAAGAGTGTTTAGGAGTAGTAAAGGAAACTTGATAACGGGATCAAAGACACCGTGTCTAATGTATGCATGACTGAAACAATAGACCGGCACGGCAAGATGAGCCTTGAGCGGGGCCATCTGCCTTTGTCGTGTCGTTTCCCTCGTCATAAAAGTCATACTCAAAGGAACACGTGTCCCTCCCTTGTGTAAGCTTGAAAGTCCCAGGGTCACGAAGCGGACGAAAGTCCGTTCACTGGGTACTTGAGGGCAAGAAACAAAATGGATGCCTGTATCTAAAATGGAACCCGAGGGTTCAGATGAACAAACCCAAAAATGAGACGAACCATACGTGGTCGCGTAGCGAAACTGCGTACACCCACTATACTCGTCATTTGCGGTTCGTAGATACCCAACTCATCCATATTCGTCACCACTCAAGAGTGTCGTTCCGTCCCACACGGAACCTCAGGAGGAAAAACAGGCCTTGTTCAGTCTTAAACATGATTCCTCCCTTGTCATCCGAGAGGCTGACAAGGGAGGAAATGTTGTACTTATGAACAAATCGGACTACATGGATGAAATAAATAGACAATTAAGTGACGATATGACATACCAACTTTTAGACCATAATCCACTCAATACCACCAAAGAACTCATACGCAATACGTTACGATTCTGGAAAGACAAATGCTTGATCTCAGATATCGAATATAGATATCTACACAATGATACACCAACCATACCGTGTATGTACGTTTTACCCAAAATACATAAAAATGAACCCTTCCCCCCGGGTAGGCCAATCATTTCGGGAATCGGATCACCGACTGAGCGTATCTCAGAATACATTGATGCATACTTACAACCATTGGTAGTGAACTTACCATCGTTCATAAAAGACACTACAGAGGTGCTAAGTAAGATTTCGGATGTAGACTGGGTAGAGGGACACTATCTTGTTACTCTGGATGTGTGTTCCCTCTACACAAGTATACCCATGGATATGGGTCTCCTGGCAGCACAATATTTTTTGGAATCTAGGTCCATACAATTCCTAGAACACACGGTCATGATACTTGAATTGATAGAATTGGTGTTGAAAAACAACATTTTTATGCATAATGACGCTTGGTACCGTCAAATCAGAGGTGTGGCAATGGGGGCAAAATTTTCGCCCTCATTTGCCAATCTCTATATGGGGTATTTTGAGCTTCATCATCTTTGGAAGAAGGGCCCTAGTTTACTAACGGAAAATATCCTATTTCTAGGCCGGTATATAGATGATATACTGATGTTTTGGTCAGGTACAAAGACAATGCTAGAAGAGTTTTTTCAGTATCTTAACAATAATCCCTTCAACTTAACGTTCACTAAAACAGAAAGTACGACACACATCAACTTTCTTGACATCACAATTTTAGTCGATAAGGACAAACTGATATCACGTCCATACAGAAAAGACACGGCATGCAACGCAGTCCTGCATGCCACCAGTGCACACCCACCCTCACAGATTAGAGCAATCCCTTTGGGGGAGATGATCCGCACAAAAAGAAATTGTAGTGATACACTAATATTGGAGAACGAACTGAATACAGTGGAACAACGCTTCATGGCCAGAGGATATAAGGCATCTGATATCCGAAAGGCACGTAATACTGTAAACAGTATGACAAGAACAGATTTGCTGAAGGGCCGCATGAAAACGAACAAAAGGCCATGCAGCACAAAAATAATTAGGTTCATTACACCGTACTCAAATGCAAGTGCTGAAATCTTTAAAATTCTTAGAAAACACTGGCATCTATTGACAGATGATGAGAAAATCATGGAGGCGGTGGGACCCAGACCTAACATTACCTTTGCCAGGGGCAATACTCTGAGACAATCTCTATGCCCCAGCTTCATTTCAAAAACGTCTCAAAGGACATGGCTACCAGCAAAACCCAAGGGGTTTTTTAAATGTGGTACCTGCAATGTTTGCCCCTTTGCGTTAAATAGGACTACCACATTCAAATATAACTCTGAAAAAATCTATACAGTCAATGACTTCATCAACTGCAATACGAAATTTGTTATTTATTGTATCATTTGTATATGTGGGAAAATTTACGTAGGTAGTACCATCCGACCACTTAAGAAACGGATACAAGAACATTTAAGAGCTATCAGAAACAACAATACTCAATATCCGTTAGCCGTACATTTCAATACTTTACATAATCACACAGAATTGATCAGAATAACTTTTCATGGTCTTGAGGTAATACTGCCACATCAGAGAGGTGGCAACAGAATAAGTATGCTCAGACAAAATGAATGCAAATGGATTATCTCCCTTAGAGCGGTTGAACACGGTATCAATATTGATAAGGAACTATTTGAATTCCTGTAAGTCAATGTTTTATGTACAATGAGAAATAATCATGAGTTCCTGTTCTGGGGTATTATTTTACTGATGTTTGACATTATCTTTAAAGATTACAATGGAATGTACAGTAACGCAGCGACTTAAGATCATTTTGCTTGTATGCATTTCAGAACAGTATTTTTGATATATGATGTGGCTCCAGGATTCCTATTCCATATGACCTGCTGCTATCTGTCCTTTCTATTTCTGATTTCAAATACTTACTACATAACATTACGCCTTCTCGCCTTTCTAATACGTCACTGTGGTGATAAGGTCGGATTTCTCTATGAAGAATAAGCATATTTATAAGACTTGACATTCACAGTTTTATTTAAGAGATTTGGGACGATACTAGATACAGGACCGATTGTAGACATAATATATACATTTTATCGTTCCAAGATGGCCGCCAGGGCATGTAAACTAATTTCGACGATCTTATCTGTAAGTCCATTCTCGATGTTGCTGACCTCATGCTCTACATATATTTCCACAATGGCGGGAGGCTCTCGGATACCAAACGCCCAGCAAATGTGGGAGAACTAGTAACGTAAATGAGGTGAGTGCGATATGGGTAGTGTCCAGGCCACGAATAGCTTAGTGATACTAGGCGCGTTATAATGACCATAAATATACCTTCGTACGCTTTTGGATTCAATTTTAGTAGCCTAATGATGTTTGGGAACAGTAACGATATGCAGAACACATAGCACATAATAGGTGCGATGCGAGGTTGTACACAACATGCTACTTCTGAAACGTATTAGGTAAACCGAACAATAATACGTATAAGTAAAGGATCAGTGTTGAAGCAATGGTCACTACCAGACCACAACACGTACTTACGTTTTTTGCGTATATAACCAAGGCATTATTTAATTGGTCTTTATAGTGAATATTTGTTTTCACTACACTTTTATTTTAGAGGGGACGGATCCTGGTCCTTTGCTATACTCCATATACTACAGATACGGAAAAACGCTGATAGTGTCTAACTCGTGGCACTCCATATGAATTACGTGACCATTCGGTTGGGACTAGGTAAGCTATACTGAATGTCGTAACAGACGATGTGATAAGTACCATGTCAGTTTTACTGCCAGTGATCACAGGACACATTTTTCTTTTAGGTGTAACTTCGAGTTTTTCTTACACCAAATACGAACGACATAGTGAACTTGACTAGGTGAGATGTCATCACCCCGTACAGCATGACTTGGAGCACTGTACGGTTATGCATTTTTCGCTGATTTGATTTTAAACATGGGCACACCCATTAACACTCACTGTACCTATCGGTGAAACACACATGACAAATTTCGGTAACTTAAGGAAACAGGACTTAGTGTTTCAGTGTTTTTTTTGGACTTTGACGTTCTATCCACTTGGGGAAACTTTCGGGATCTATCTCTCTATTAATCACCTAATTTAGGGGATTACTTTCTGTCTCTTGGGGGACACTCCCCCTTTGAACCTTGTTTGTAATTATGGATCTGTTCTGTACTAGAATGTACGGCATAACACAGCTGAGAATATTGTTTATGTTTCTGCTCATACAGAAAATTAGATACCATGTTTTTTCTTTTCTCTTGTACATATGCAGCCTTGAGAAAGCCCGTTGGGCGAAACGCGCGTCGGCTGCGCTGTGAAAATTGGATACCCATATGATTATAAACGAATAAATATAACATATCCTGTTACATCAAGAACGGATATCGATGGTGTTCTTTGTATGAATATTTACAACTTTTGGACTACACCCGGAAATAAGATTGTCTAAGGGGTGCAGGTTACTTTTGGGGTGTGCAGCATTGCCTTTTTTGAGTCATTGCATAATGCATCAATATATTGATTTAACCTGTTGTCAAAATGTATATTCAGGTCTCCCAACACCAGGAAATTTTTCTTTCTGAGAGCTGGGTGTACTACTTTCTCTTCAAGACTCGCCATGAATTGTGTTGCTGTGCCTGGTGGTCTATATATTAAAAAAACAGCTATCGTGGTGTCTTCTGTTACTAACAGCGTGAAAAAGAGTGCCTCACAGTGTTCTATGTCGGCCTACTTTATCTCACATTTTATTGTGGGTTTATGAATTATAGCAATGCCGTCCCCTATTTGGCCTTCTCTGTCCTGCCTTACTAGCCTGTACTCGCTTGGAATTTCATCCAATACATCCGGAGTGGAGTTCTCAGTGAGCCAGGTTTCAGTCAGGAATAGGACGTCCAGCGATCTCTCTCTTAGTAGATCGTAGATCTCATGTTTGTGTCTCGCCAGTGATCTGCAGTTTAGAAGTGCCAGTTGCAGTTTGCTTTTATTAGTGTTTTGGGTTTTAGCTGTTAATGACACGTTGCAATGTTCACATTTTAGAATTATACTCTCAACATTTAGCCTATGTTTACAAGCTTCATTCACAGGCCTTGATAGTCTGTGTAACTCGTCTCCTGAGTACATCATTCTGTCCTGTAGATCTAAGAAATCAGGGGTCCTGGCCCCTGGGCTCGTTCGGGCGTGGACGGGCGTAGACGGGCTTGCCTTCTGCGCGTGTTCGCCAGCATATTGATGTTTTGAAGGGAGCGTGTGTGAGGCTCCCACCCCGGAAGTGTTGCACTGCAGCCCTGCACTACGCCTGGCACGTCCACGCCCTCCCCACAACGGCACACAGCCGGGATGGACCGGGGCGGGATAGACAGCAGAAATCAGGTAAATTACTTAAAAATGATCCTTCGTGCAGTTCAGTTTTACACAAATTAAAAAAAAAGAATGGTGATTTTCAAAAATATCAGTGCCTCTCGCTACCTTGCTCCGAGGTCTCTGTGCGTTCGCCAGCACTCCGGTGTTTTGTAGGGAGCGTGTGTGAGGCTCCTCCTCTGCCTCCCACCCTGGAAGTGTTGCACTGTAGCCCTGCCCTACGCCGGGCACGTCCACGCCCTCCACACAACACAGTATTAGGACCATTGTTCATCCGTCACAGGGGGGTCTATGTCTCGTCTCCACTGAGCCTTGGCGGCAGAGGCGCATCTTGGTGCTTTATCTTGCATCACTGTGTATAATCTGGTGACAAACCTGCGGTGCGAAGTGTGTGAGCGTATATGTCCTAGTGCTTGTAGCATAGGGAGAGGAGCCGAATTGGATGCATGTGTTGAGCGGCATGCAGCCCTAAGTTGGGTATAAGGGAGGGTGTCCATTATGCTATGTTTAGAGATATTGGTTGATGCAGGTGCTGCTAAGAACTGATCATTCGGATATAGATCTGCGAATGTAAAAAGGAGTTTAACCTTTGCTTGCCTACACATTTTGTCATCCATCAATGTAGGTAATGCAGCCCATCTCACGCAATCCACCGTGTTCGCTGTGGTACATGTACATTTGTAGGACTGATAAAGTGCTGTTGCTATAGGGACTGGGGTGGCGAAGTCTGTTTCCACCGCTACGTGCAGTTGAATTTAACCGGATTCAACCAGAAGTGCAAATATTGGGCCTGGGCGCAGAGAGCATAAAGCTGCATGTCAGGTGCATTCAAACCACACTGACTAAAGTGCAGCGTGAGAGTTTCCCACGCTATCCTGTGCTGTTCTCCTGCCCATGCCAAGGATATCAAATTGGACCTTAATCGTTTAAAGAATTGCTGTGTGAACAACATGGGTAGATTAAGAAATAAATATAAGAATTTGGGTAACATGACCATTTCGGCCATAGCAAGTCAGCCTGTCAGCGACAGAGGGAGGCGTGAACAGGCCAGAATTCTCTCTTCTAGCCAGTACATTGCTCTAACATAATTGGTCTGCCAGAGTTCACTCATGTTTTGACTGATTCAAACCCCCGATTATCTCACAGGCTCTGTTGCCCACTGCAAATGGAACTCTGATTAAAATGGCGTTGTGCTCTTGGTCAAAGGAAATATAACAGACTTAGCCCAGTTTATGGCTATGCCCGACAGCCTCCCAAATGCAATGACTTCCCTGATGGCTGGGTCTAGATTGTCCTGCGGATATCTGATCAGTAGTGTGATGTCATCTGCATTCATAGAAACTAGAATTCCACGCTCATGAAATTGTATTCCATGATGAGCATGGTGCCGACGAAGTCTAGCTGCTAGTGGTTCCATGGTGAAGGCAAATAGGAGGGGTGACAGGGGATATCCCTGCCTCGTGCCGCAAGAGATTGGGAAGGGATTGGACAGTAGCCCATTCACATGCAACCTAGCAGTAGGGGAAATATATAATAGCTTGATGAGATGCAGGAATTTACGGCTGAGACCCATATGTTGTAGTTGGAACAGGAATGGCCACTCCAGCAAATTGAACGACTTAGTTGCATCAATCAGGGTGACGATTGCGGGTAGGCTCGAATCTACGCCATGCATGACCGCAAATAGGGTCCGAAGATTATGTGCTGTGCAGCGGTCCGGCACAAACCCCGATTTATCTTGGCGAATCCTGACAGGAAGTAGTGGGGCCAGACGGTTCACGATTAGTTTTGCTAATTTTGTTGTCTACGTTTACCATCGAGAGCGGTCTGGAGGAGTCACAGGAAGTTGCGGGCTTACTGGGCTTAAGAATAGTGACAATATCATGAAACTATGGTACTCTAGAGAAGGCAGACTTCTCCTGCACCGCAAGGGCCGAAAGGTATTCTCTAATGGGAGTACATCCTCCTGAACTAAAGCCTATTCCACATGAAGTACCCCACAGTTTTGTAAACCCTGTTACCAGGTTCTCTCAAACTAATGCTAGTTAGTTAGATATGGGAAGGTTTTTTAAAGCATCCTAGTTGTTACTCACTAGATTGTGAAGAAGGAAACAATTCCTTTTTTTTATATTACCCTCACACACTGGTACATAGCAAGCAGATGGGGAATCAGTATAGGAGCAAATTCCGTATAAAAGGATGTCGTGAGGCCATCCAAACTGACTACCGATAACTTGCCGGACCTCTTCCTCTGTTAACGGAGTGTCTACATATTGACGGTGTGTGTCATCTAACCACACCAACTGTATAGTTTCCAGATACTCTTTAGTGTGATCAGAGTGTGATTGTGATTTGGTTGAGTAAAGGTCAGAGTAGAAAGTGGTCATTGTGTTCAGTATTTCAGTGAGATTAGTGTGGTGCCTAAGTTGCTCATCAACTAAATCTATTATGTAGTCATACGCTTTATGCTGCCTGATGTGTTGTGCTTAAGTTTTGGTCGGTCGCTCTCCCTCGCCTTATCTACGAGCTCTGGTCTCCCCACCCAAATAATGTACCTCATGATCTGCCTCCTCATTATTTTACGATAATTTCGCCAAAATATCCCTATCATTAGTTTGGAGCAGATTAAGCTCCAGTGCTCGCAGATCAGACTCCAGGGGCGTAAGAAGAGCATGGATTGCTCTTAGGATCCCGCTTTTTTTGCGATGCAGACTCCGTATAACAACCTTGAAGGCCTCCCATAGTACAGATGGGGGCTCGACCGAGCCAACGTTCAATGGGAAATAATCAGTGATCGCTGTCCAGATCTGTGATCGGAATGCTTGATCTCGTAGCGCCCCTGCTGGAAAACGTCAAGAGAAGGCTCGTGGGGTCGCAAGAGGTAGCGTCAACTCTAGTAATACTAGGGAGTGGTCTGAGAATGTGCATGGAAGAGCCGAGGTATTAGGAGTCCATGTCAGGATTTCCCTAGTGACAAGCCAGTAGTCAATACGTGACCATGCTCCCGTAGCAGACGTGATTCATCTACTCTCCCTGAGTGTGCCATGTAGAGATCTCCAAGCGTTGACCAGGTTCTGGTCTTGTATTGGAGTGTGAAGTTGTGCCGCCACCTTGGAGTGTGGGCGACAGAGTGCTCCATGCCTATACAAATCTTGGTACAGAGCAACATTAAAATCTCCGCCCCAGATTATCGCCCCTCGTCCCAGATTTACCATGTGCTGCCATACCTCACTTAAAAACTCAGGGCAGTCGGTATTGGGACCGTATATGCTGACAAGTATGATTGGGTCTTGATATAGTATGCCTGCTAGGAGTACAAAGTGAGCTTCTGGGTACAATTTGTCTTGTTTTAGTTTCCATGGCAAATTTTTACGGATTTTTAGTGTATCTGTGCACCACCGAGCTCGTAAGCGAGTAGTAGTCGAGGGGGTGAGGTGAATCTCCTGCAAGTAGCATATATCAACTTGGTGTCTTACGAGGTATGTATGCACGAGGCGGGCCTTTCTGGTGTCATTTAGTCTGTGAACATTCCAGGTGAGGCATTTAATGCCTGTCGTCATGTTGCGAATCGGTGTAAGTAGCTGGTCTGAATGCACCTAGTGTCCAGTGACTTTAGTCATGTGTGGGCAACTTCATGATGCAGTGGTTGCCTAGTGCGCTTCCAGAGTATGTTAGCAAGAGCAAGAGCAGTGCCCTCATTCTTCGTCTAGAGGGGAAAAGGGGGGAAGGACAAGGAAAATGGCCTTTGCTAGGTCATGTACATTAGCAAACAAGTGTAGCGGCATCACACTGTGAAACAGGAACTCACGCCAACCCACTACAACCCCCGAACTCAGTTGAGGTACCCTTACCCACCCTAAACCCACCCCAGATCCCATCAACTTCAACAATTCTTGCATATTGGGTTGAAAACAATTAAAATTCAAACCCACAAATATAGGACTCATCCCAGTGGGGCAGAGGAAAGCCAAGCAAACACCCCAGCCAATTCTAGACTGTGTGTCTGAATCAACAGTTGTCCCGCTTAGGGGCCGATTCCGATGGTCGGTTGGACAGCTGTCCGTAGCCATACCCTGCGACCGACACGTACCCGGAGCCGGTCCGTCCTGTAGAGTAAGTACGATGCACATAACTGCCAAAACACGACCGATATGTAGGCTGTGAATCAAGCCCCGTTCTCCGTCCGAGCCGTAACTCCCAAAGAGGAACCGTGTCGCCCGGAAGCAGTATCCATAGCAGTTTCCAGCATGACAAGTACGATGCGTACTTCCAACACGCCAGACGGGTCATCACGTACGGCACGTCACAGCATCCGGAAAACAAGCATTTCAGCTACGATTCGCGCCACAAATCAATACACGGCTACGAGACAGACCAACTTGCAGCGGATACGAGATGGAGCAACAAGCAGCGTGTACGACACAAACACATCATGAATCCCATCGCGCAGGTCATACCAGTACTCTACATCTATGACCGGATCAGGGACCGACGCCGACGGCGCAGGCGGTAAGTCAGACACCTACCACAGAAACAAACGACACGTACCCACAAAATGGCACACACACACAGGGGATACATATCCTGGCCACTAACTACAGCCCACCATAGAGGTTGCATGGCCAGCACCACTAACACCCCCACCCATAGGGGGCCTGTTGCCCATCACCCCTGCCACCCCCACTCACAGGGGACCTGTTGCCCATCACCCCTGCCACCCCCACTCACAGGGCTTATGTTGCCCATCACCCCGGCCACCCCCACTCACAGGGGACATGTTGCCCATCACCCCTGCCACCCCCACTCACAGGGCTTATGTTGCCCATCACCCCTGCCACCCCCACTCACAGGGGACCTGTTGCCCATCACCCCTGCCACCCCCACTTACAGGGCTTATGTTGCCCATCACCCCTGACACCCCCACTCACAGGAGACCTCTTGCCCATCACCCCTGCCACCCCCACTCACAGGGCTTATGTTGCCCATCACCCCTGCCACCCCCACTCACAGGGGACCTGTTGCCCATCACCCCTGCCACCCCCACTCACAGGGCTTATGTTGCCCATCACCCCTGCCACCCCCACTCACAGGGGACCTGTTGCCCATCACCCCTGCCACCCCCACTCACAGGGCTTATGTTGCCCATCACCCCTGCCAACCCCACTCACAGGGCTTATGTTGTCCATCACCCCTGCCACCCCCACTCACAGGAGACCTGTTGCCCATCACCCCTGCCACCCCCACTCACAGGGCTTATGTTGCCCATCACCCCTGCCACCCCCACTCACAGGGGACCTGTTGCCCATCACCCCTGCCACCCCCACTCACAGGGCTTATGTTGCCCATCACCCCTGCCACCCCCACTCACAGGGGACATGTTGCCCATCACCCCTGCCACCCCCACTCACAGGGCTTATATTGCCCATCACCCCTGCCACCCCCACTCACAGGGTACCTGTTGCCCATCACCCCTGCCACCCCCACTTACAGGCGACCTGTTGCCCATCACCCCTGCCACCCCCACTCACAAGGCTTATGTTGCCCATCACCCCTGCCACCCCCACTCACAGGGGACCTGTTGCCCATCACCCCTGCCACCCCCAGCTATAGGATGGGTGATGCGCAACACATCCAGCATACGCACACATCAGGTATGTCCGCAAATTACATCACCCATGACATCATGACAACAGTGTGTAGTCTGTGACAAATGCCCACAACAGTGAATATGGCTACGAGCATACAATGTAAGTAACAGCACATGTGTGACCAACACATGAGTGTGACATACACAAGGCAAGCATCACCATAGCACTGTGGCAATGTAAAAAGAACACCCCCTCAATGTGTAGAACAGAAGTTAAGTGGGGGCTCACAAAATGCAGCAGATGTGGAGCATTGTGGTGATGAGGACCAAACCCCCCTCAACACAGTGACCAAAAGGTAAGGGTCATCATGGTCAAAGCTGCAAATAACAAACAGCATGTATGATCCCTGATCCCAACACATCAAACACTTCTGGGGCAAACTAGTGGTTGTGTCCCATACACACAGAGATGTGGTGAGGCAAACAGTGCTGTGAAAACATAACACTCTCGGCCATGTGCAGACAAGCACCACACATGGGGGCTGACAATGCACACAGCGTACAATGACACAACAGCAGAAGTGACCATCACCAAGCATACACACATCTCGAAAATAGACACACCAATCAAAACAACATGTGTAGACTGTAGGTGTCAACTCACTAACTCACATTGCATGCCAGCAATGGCACCCAACAACCAGGATGAATGTGCACAATGATGTGACATGACTCACAGGGACAGCATGCAAAATCACAGAAACAGCATCCAGACAAAGGCCCACAACAGCAATACCAAATGCACTGGTGCGGATGCACAAACATAAACAGGCAAACTCACACTGCACATCGGACACAACATGTGTGTGTGTGTATGTCACAGTATCCTCAGGCAACTCCACAACACATGAGAGGGGCTGAACCACAGTGACACAGATGTGGACACAGTGCCATACAAAAGTAAACCATCATTGGGACACCCTCAGTGGGCAATCAGGCGTTGGGAGATGAGAGGAAGCACAACAGACACATGTGACACTAGCTGGAATGAACACCAACTAACACAGCAAGAGACTGACACAAAACAGCACTATCCCCAGGGACAAGACATTGGGGTGACACAAGCATGCATTACACCTCCACTGTGATGACAAAGGCAGATGTTGTACAAACTGGGAAACCCAGACATGTCTCCTGCGCCACAAACGTACATCACACATACACAAACACAAATCACTCAGCATGGCCCCTCATCCATGGACAAACGGGAGCTAGGGGACCATCCATGCAAACATTCACATCAGTCCACCATCAACACCACACACCTGAACTGCAACAATGTGTATCTGTGAAGCCCACATGGACAGGTGACATTGCACATGCCCCCATGACAAACACAGGAATGTTGGCAGGAACTAAGGTGCACACACACATCACACAAGGACTGTTTACAACCCTGGGGAATGACAGACACACTGCACAGTATGTGGTACATGGCCATGACCTCAACGCTCATGTGACCTTCACAATTCCTGCCACAGTCCCAGGACTATGCAGATGCCAAGGAGGAACACAAGGCACCCATGCTGACATCTGCCAGTATCGCTGCTGTGAACCCGACAAGTGGGAGCAGTCACACACACATACAAATGTCTCAATCACTGTAAACTACCACCTAGGGACAACTACATGATATTGCAAACAAACAAGTGCCTTGAGGAACCCTCACTGTGTCCCATCTGTGTGTAACAACATCATCAACACTCAGAACTGAAAAATCACAATGATGATACACCAATTAACAGTAGTGAGTCATGCACCCACACATCTGGTAGCCCATTGGAAAAGTGGTGGGATTAACCCAGTACCACTCAGCAAGCATCGACAACAGGAACATACCAAGGGAACACTGTCTGTGTATGAACAGGGATGTGGACACACACACATGCACATACAACACACCCCATGGGCCCACGCCATGTCACTGGACAACACACTAACTTGAGGGGACACAACTCCTGTGAGAGCCCAGCTGTGCCAAACATATTCATCGCAAGTCCCACTCATGTCTGCAGAACACTTGGTCGGTCAGTCAGCCATCAGTTACCACACAATGAAGGCTTTGGTCACAACAGCCTGGGTATGGGAGTCACCCCTAAGTCAGCTGCACATACCCCAAACATATGTCTAGCAAGTTGCACAGAGGACCCAGTTTCTCCTATTACAATGATGCCCACACCTGTAGGGCCAGTAGTGATGAGCACGAAGTATGTGGAAGTGACAATTTGGACAATGGGAAGCACATCATATGTGCTGGGGTGCAAGCCACAGATGTGACCATGGCAATTAAATGCTCACAGAGAGATGCACACAAATAGTTGATCCAGACACACCCAGGTAGCTGCAAATGATGACATGGATACCCACCAGAATAGGATACATATCTCATGGACCACAGGGAGTACCTCACATCAACATATCAGTATGCAACATTGTAAACCAAGCATTACAGGTGCAAGGGCATGTAAAACAACCTCAACATGATGTACAGCTAAATCAAGTTCGCAGGGACAAAGTAAAAAGCTTTATTCGGCATATGAAAAGTGAAACATCTGTTCCAACAAAAGGCCAATGGCCAGTCCATGTCCAAATGGCAAGGAGTGAACTAGAGTGACAAATTCAGTATATGAAATTCGAAACGTCTGTGCAACCAAAAGGCCAATGGCCAGTCCATGTCAAAATGCCAAGGAGTGAACTACAGTGACAACTGTCACACCTTGCTTGCGTGCACTGCTAAGGACCGGGGTCATCCCCTCGGAGGGGCATACATGGAGCAGGCCAGGCACCGCAGGGACAGGATCAGGGCGCAGCAGAAGGAGGCAGTGAAGAGGTGGGGGATGCAGGCGAGACACTTGCAACTGCAGTGGAGATGACTGAAGTGGTGGGTGCTGTCACAACTGTGGGGCACAAGTCAGATGGGGTGGGTGCTGGCACAACTCTAGTGGGCAGGTCAGATGGAGTGGATTGGCTCACCACTGCAGTGCCCAAGTCAGACGGGGTGGGCGTGGACTCCAAAGCAGTGCCTACATCCATGGGAGCGGAATGGGGACAGGTGAGGTCTGCAGGGCAGTGGGTGGGGACACGGTCCCCACATCAGTGGCACCAACTGTCTGACCAGGTGTGGAGGAGCAAGTGCTAGGCGGGGATGGCCTTAGCATTTTGGGGATGGTGTATCTGTGTGTGGGGGAACCCGGGGCAGGGAGTGGCGGGGGAACCTCTGGAGTGGTGGCCTGGGAGATGGAGGACGGAGACTTTGCCTTTGAGCTGCGTGGTGATGGGGGGTCTTGCTCTTCTTGCGCCGGGGGGACTTGCAGGTGGGCGTCTCGGTCTGACTGCGCCTAGGGGAGGGTGTCCGGGTGTGAGGGGCACACCCTTCTGTGTGTGGGGACTTCCTCTTCCCCTTGTAATCAGGATCTGCTGTGTCGGTGGGGAAGAGGCCAAGGTCACAGAGGAAGAGCTTCTGGGGGGATGGAGTTGCAGGTGAGGCAAGGGAAGGGGGCTAGGAGGAAGAGGTCTCGGAGGACTGTGGAGTGGTTGTGGATGACTGTGTGTGTGTCAGCAAACCAGCCCCTGTGAGTGTGGAATCAGTCCCCTGCGCTTGCTTGTGTGCATGTCTAGCCCTTGGTTTGGGGGTTTCTGTGCTTTGGACAGGTAGTGTGCTAGGACTCGTGGGTGCTGCAGGGGTAGGAGGGGTGTGGGGCTGTTGGAGGAGGGACACTGCTGCTGTCAGGGAGGAGGCCACGGACTGGTTGGTCCTCTGTAGGGCAGACATGCCCGAGGAAATGCCCTCCATGAATGACACCAGTTGTGTCAACAGACCTGTGTGTGCATGGTGGACCTTGTGCATCGACGTCTGCCCTACATGCATCTGTCGAAGTAAGTCCACAGACTCCTCACTCAGGGCAGCAGGGAACACAGGGGCAGAGGGTGCGGTGCCTGGCACAAAGGAGTCATGCTCACGAACACGGGAGCCCACAGGGACCTCTGGGATGGGAGCCGATGGGAGGGGGGTGGTGGTGGTGGTGGTGGTGGTGGAGACAGCCTCACTAGCTGGGGTTTGGTGGCTGCTGACACCCGCCTCCACAGGGGAGTCATCCTCAGAGCTGCTGTGGCCTTCAGCTGGGGAGGATGGTGCTGACGACTCCTCTGTGTGGCTCAAATCGCCCTCCGTGCCACTGGGTCCACCTGACTCCTCTCCTTCTGTCCCTGTAAGGCTCTGTGGCTCCTCCTGGTCCATGGAGCTGTCCCCTCCTGTGGCTGTGGATGTATCTGGATAGGAATAGGAAGTAAGAGAACAACATCAGTCACCTGCACCGACTACACACATCACAGTGAGTACATCACATCACAGGGCAAGCCCTGGCATCATCAGCTGAACACAGCTCAAAGTGCCAACTCTGTTTAGAATAAGACAATTGTCATTTTCAACATCAACCATGGCACACATATCCCTGCTTGACTTGCACACATATGTCGGTTGCATGCTGGATGCTAATACCCCAATGTGCCAACATGCACCACCCACACATTAGTTGTACATGCGAGTGAACATGTAGGAGTATGTCACTAGACCCACAGCACGTCTCTTGCGACTGACTCAGCACAGGTGTCCGGATGAAGAGATGGGCAGAGACTCATTTCACATGCTTGGGATGCATGCCAGCAACACACACTATGATGTACTCATGTCCTGATGGGCAAGGCCACAATGAGGTGCATGGTGCACACTTGAACACAACGCAGGCTCACTCATAGCAAGTTCAATGCCATGGCACTGGGATGCCCTGAAAGTCAGTCAACACTGTCTCCTGTCACAAGGGCAGGGCATCCAGACAACAACAATATGTTCTGACTCACAATCCTAGCTCAGGGGCAAATCTGACTCTGCAGATGACCTGCGCACTTGCCCATCCCATGCAAAAAACATATCCAGGACCCAGAAGACCCCACATCATGAAAATCAGACATATGAGTCTCAGCAAACACAAATCCATGTACATTATCACATCACAGTCTGCCATGCATATAACCCAGCTGCATGAGTGACAGAGTTGCATACACCATTGTGCGCTGTCAGATGATCACACACCTATATGTCACACAGGTCTTGTCTCCCACAGTCACATTGCAGATGTCATGCTGACCCTCTGAATCATGGACACCCCAGTTGTAGGTAGCAACAAGCCACACCCTAATGACACAGAGGCACACACCTGAGGGCACATGTCACGAAGCACAACCTGCAATTTCACACACAGGAGTGGGATTACAGAGTGTTTCTGAATGCCCTTGAGGGGGCAGGACTGGGCAGGACTAAGTGAACCAGTGTTTTGCCCCGGACAGTAGTCAGGTTGCTAAGGAATTGTGGCATACTTGCTATACCTACTCCTGATGCCCAAAAATTGGAGTCCCCTGCTGCATGGTTTTGTATTGAATACCCCAGAAACATGTTGCGAGTCAGACCAGCAATTGGTACACATCTCAAGGGCACACACAGTTCACATGTCAGATCTCAGGTATTGTGTAAACAATTGACCCACCCATGAAACACACAACAGAGTCACGGGAACTGATGCTGACTGGTACCTGATACATAGCTGACTGCAGGGACACAGTGCCCTAGTGACACAAGCAAAAGACTGTAGGGGCCACACCTGTGGAACAGATGAGGAGGGTGCATCACACAGATGAGGGACCTGATTTTGGGACTACAAGACCTACGTAATGTGGAAGTGTGACCCAGACAAAAGACTGCTATTTGCATGTCAGACATAGTACACAGGTCAGGCATGGACTTACCCCCTTCCTGCTGCTGTCTGGCCTTCAGCTGCCTATCCAGGTCCGGGAAGACCACCGCCAGTATCCGGAGCATGTGGGGAGTCAGGGTCCGGTGTCCGCCCCTCCTGCGTGGAGGTGACAGCTTCAGCTGGGCTCTAGCTATCCTCCGGGTCCAGCCCCGAAGGTCCTGCGACCTCTTCTGGCAGTTGCGGATGCGGTGCTTGTAGACCCCCACAGAACGAACAGCCCGGGCGATGGTCAGCCAGATCTCCTGCTTCTGGTGGGCATCAACCTGTGAGGAGGACAAAGTGAAAAGTACATTAATACACATGCCCCAGATTTGTGCAGCACACAATTAGATATACATGTCATCATCACAAAGGGAAATTAATTACACAGGTAGTGCAACCCTGGGGAATGAAAACTCACATGCATGTCTGACATGTTAACAACGCCTGGATAGTTTAAGCTGGCAAAAATGCACTTTAGTAGCAGGAAAACTATTCAGTACATGTACCTACACACTTTGGGGGATGAAAGTAGTCAGTAAGAATGCTTGACACGGGTGTACACACTGCTAGTACTGCTAGTCAGACAACATACATAATTAGGAAGGCAGTGGACAGCACACTCACCTGCTCCCCTGGTGTCCCATAGAGCTTTCTGTACTCTGGAAGGAGCCCATCCAGCAGGGCCTGGTTCTCCTCCTCAGTGAAGGCTGGGGCACTCTCCAGTGTACGTTCCATAGCAGGAGCCAGAGGATGCAGCGACAGCAGCAGTGGTAGCAGGGATGTGGTCCAGTAGCATGTAGTGCAGGCAAGTGAGCTCCCTGGGGGCCAGCCAGCCTTATATCTGTGCTGCAGAGGCAGACTCTGTGCCATGTTTCCAAAGTGATAGGTCCAACACGGTTGCATTCTATGAATATGGCCAATCCATTCAAAAGTACGACTCGTACACGCCTTCCGCATCGTTCCAATCTTCACCTTCATGGAACACTTGGAATTGCAACATTGTTGTACGCATCCAACTGAATTTCCAGTGCACAACTCGTACAAGTTTTGAATCCGCATCCGTCTCCATGACAGTCCTGAGCCAATGGGTGCGCCGGGCTCGTTCAACTGACTGTACAATGCGTATTTTGAATATACACATGCACCCGTCTCCATACAATTCAATGGCCAAGGCGTACGCCTGTCTCGGACCATGCCTGTCTGATGCGTATGCATGAAAGTCACCTGTGTCGGACCTCATTGGATTCAATGACAAGGCATACGCACGGCTCGGACATGACCCGTGCAATGCGTACGCATTGTCACCCGCGTCGGACCTCATTGGATTCAATGACAAGGCGTATGCACGGCTCGGACATGACCCGTGCAATGCGTACGCATTGTCACCCGCGTTGGACCTCATTGGATTCAATGACAAGGCGTACACACGGCTCGGACATGACCCGTGCAATGCGTACTCATTGTCACCCGCGTCAGACCTCATTGGATTCAATGACGATGCGTACGCAAGGCTCGGACATGACCCGTGCAATGCGTACGCATTGTCACCCGCGTCGGACCTCATTGGATTCAATGAAAAGGCGTACGCACGGCGCGGACATGACATGTGAAATGCGTACGCATTGTCACCCGCGTCGGTCCTCATTGGAGTCAATGACAGGGCGTACGCACGGCTCGGACATGACTCGTGCAATGCGTACGCATTGTCACCCGCGTCGGTCCTCATTGGAGTCAACGACAAGGCGTACGCACGGCTCGGACATGACCCGTGCAATGCGTACACATTGTCACCCGCGTCGGACCTCATTAGATTCAATGACAAATCGTACGCACGGCTCGGACATGACACGTGCAATGCGTACACATTGTCACCCGCGTCGGTCCTCATTGGAGTCTGGGATACATGAGTCCTCATTTGTCACTGGGGTGGGTTTTTTGAACGTTGCAGCAGCACATAGGTTGGGTGACACAGCCAGATGATTAGCCCATTGCACTACATGGGACTCATGTGGACATGTGGAAATGAGATGTGAGGTGGTGGTCTTGTAGGTGACATATGTGTCCATGCCCAACAGCACACACCTCAGTACATTGTGTAATGTCATGAACTAGCATGTAATAGTGATCGTGGTCATGGCCACATGGGGGGATGTACTCACAATCTTCCTTTGTGCATCTCTGTCCTGCAGGGCACCAGCTGTCCATCGTCCGTTCCCAGACCTTGCAACCATGAAGGAACGCGACAGCATCAGACGGTACCGCTTCACCAGGCCACTGATTGAGGAGTTGGCGGCGCAGTTGGCGCCACACCTGCTACCTGGCCGGACATACCCTACAGCACTAACCCCAGAGGTGAAGGTGATGGCAGCCCTGCACTTCTTTGCTACTGGTACCTTCCAGTACACTGTGGCTACTGCTAGTGGGATGTCGCAAACGATGTTTAGTCGGGTGCTACGCGATGGAGGGTGTTAGAAATGGCGATTTCTGGTTGGCTAAGGCTTGCGCCAAGGTCAGGCAGAAACCACCACTCTAGTCAGGGCAAGGAAGTTACACGCCAAAGATAACCCCTGCTCACCCCCTTGGTAGCTTGGCACGAGCAGTCAGGCTTATCTCTGAGGCGATGTGTAAAGCGTTTGCGCGCGCACCCAGCAACAACACCCAAGGCCCACCACAAAGGAAACTCCACACAAGGTATTCTATAAAAATAGCCTTTGTATTATACACAACACATTAGATAAAAACACACACTCTACAATGTGCCAACAGGCACGGGCAGAATTTACAAGGGATTATATATACAGGGGACAGGGCCACATGGACCACTGTCCGGAATTAGCACTTTTAGAACATAGCACTTGGAACATAGGAAATAAAACTACTGTTGCACAAAATTACACCTAGTACACAACCAGTCACTACTGGTATCAGGTAAGTACCACCTACGCAACCCTAACCACCTTAGGACAGTATTGCGCAGGGAATCAGGACCTCACTAGCACCACCTGTGTTAGGGAGAAAACAACCACCTAAGTATCACAATACCTGTAGGGGTCTAAGCACAAAAACACATGATGCATAACATTCAGAGGTGTAAAGCAAAGCACATGGCGCAAAAACACATTCAGAGGTGCAGGGAAACACAATTGCGCAAGAACTCACATAAGCCACTATCTGTGGCAGTCCCTAGGCCAACTGGCCCGGTCGGGGCTAGGACGCCCTATGTTCAGCAAAGTCAGGGGCCAGACTGCGCAGGAGGCACAGTCCAAAACTCAGAGGGCCACAACCTAAACGTGGCAGCTGCCCACTAAGTGCTGGGCAGCTGTGGAACAAACTCCGGCACCAGCGTGCCTCTGGAGCCCTCTCTGGGCTCTGTCCACCCAAAATGTCCCCTCGAGCCTCGCAGGCTCTAAATAATAATGCTCCCCTTCGTTGGAGCGCTCGGGGCGCTCTGAGCAACCAATATGTCCCCTTGGAGCCTTCTAGGCTCAAGAAACAATGTGCCCCTTGTTGGAGTCTCACAGACTCTATCAAAATGCCCCCGACGTTGGAGCCTTCACGGCTCTGAAGAGAAATGCCCCCGACGTTGGAGCGACCTCGCGCTCTACACAGACACTGCTCCTTCGCTGGAGCGACCTCGTGGGCTCTTTAAACAAAGTGCCCCCGTAGTTGGAGCGCCACTCGCGCTCTGGCCTGCTCCAGAATACTGCCCCCAGAAGGTTGGAGTCCCACTCTGGGACTCGAGCATAGACAGGCCCCCGCTGGGGCGGGAGCGAAATGCGGTCCGGACCCCCCCCCTCGGAGCCTCACTCACCGGAACTCCGGCGACGCTTCTCGTGGAGCCTCCGAGGCTCCAGGCTCACTGGACGCGTCGGGGTCAGGGCGGCCGGCACTAGAGAGCTCCCGCTCCTCGGGGGCTCTCTCTCTCTTCCCCGGCAGCCTCCTCTCGTTCCTCCAGGAAGCCGTCCAGTGCGGAGTGGGCTCCCGCCTGGACTTCCGTTGCAGGTCGAGGCTCCGCCCCCGTCCCACGAGCCGTTGCCTGACTTCCGGTTTGAGAACCGGGCCGCCGCGGTGATTTCTCCGGGGATAAGAGGGGTGGGCTCCCTCGATATGCAGTACACGGCGAGGTGGGCACCCGCCGTAGGAATACTTCAATAAGCGGGGTGGGCACCCGCCAACAAGCACACAATGCGGGGTGGGCACCCGCTTCGAATATAGCACAATAGCAGGGAATCCCTACGTCGGGGTTCCCTTGCTGATAATCGCAGCGTTGCGCTGCCGGCCTCAATTAAAGCGCTTCCAGGCGCTTAGGGGACCCAAACAAAGCGCTCCCAGCGCTATGAAGCCAAGAAAAGCGCTCCCAGCGCTATGAGGGAAAGGAAAGCACTGCCTGGTGCTTTAGGATAGAAAGAACCACAAAGTCCAGCAAAGTTCTTCCCTGCATGCAGCAGGGCAGGGGTGGGGGGCAAGGCTGGACCCAGAGCCAGCTCACTGGGCCTCCAGGCAGGGAGGTAGTCCAAGTGGCGGTCCTCTGGTCCAGCGGCAGCAGCAGCCCCCCTCAGGTAAGATCCTGGCAGAGAACAGTTTCTGTGGGGACACAGCCCCATTTTTATACAGGCAAACCCTTTGTTCTGGGGTCAGGGTGAGGGGGAAAACCAGTCGCAGCTGGTTGGGGAGCACCCTTGATGTGCTCAGCCCCTCACTCTATTCACTGGAAGGGCTAGGGTCGTCAGTCGCACCACAGGGGGCGGGGCCAGCATTGTGTTTGGAAAACCCTGTCCTATTCAGGACCCAGGTGGACTCCTCCCACCCATCTAGCTGCTGATCTCCCCATTCACCACTGGGTGACTCATCCTGACACTGGGGAATCCCTAGCCCGTCACATGACACGACCAGCCAATCACGCGACAGACACACTGCACACAGAAGTGCCCACTTCTAGAAGTGGCACTTCCACACTAGGTACATGCACGCCGCACACATCATCGCGCAGCATTCACTCCCCCGAGTCCGCACATACCAAACTCGGGCCTGCACACCCCACGCATCAGGAACTACTAGGGACACATACATTCCCCATGCATTCCTATGGGAGGGCAGGCCTATCTCACCACATGCACTCAGAGCACGCACGCACTTTACCCTGTGACACAGGGAAAGTGCGCAGAGACCAAACAATCACCATACCAAGTCACCAATAAAAAGCCAAAAAGTCCAGGGGTGAACCTGCCAGAAGGGCCAAGTCCAACACAACCCCCTTCCAGCCAAAACGCAGGGCAGACCAATCACCACCGTGATGGACTTCCCTGCTTGGGGCGATAGAACACGGACGCGGGCCCGCAACTGCATGGACACCCTCCGGTTCTACGCCACGGTGAACCCATGGAATTCTTTTTAACACCACTGTCTGGACCAACTGGGCTACCCCACTGGTACTCCCAAGCTGTCCGCGGCCAAGACCAGGCCCTAGGCCACCCAGGTGCCACTGGTCTTTGCCTAACCATAGAGTGGGGGGTAGTAACCCCTGGCACATAGCGGCCATTCTCCACTCTTCCTCTCTGAAAGACAGGACTAGACTGCCACTGGTTCTCCAGCCTAGGGTCTACACCCTCAGGCGGACCAGGAGTCTCAGGGAAGGCTCTCCTCCCCCTACCTCTTCTCCTAGGGTTCCTCCTCCTCTGGCGAGGGGTACACCTAGAACGCCATTCCAACCCAGGGTTTAACCCCTCAGGTTGTACCGGGGGCAGAGGTGGGCTCTCCCACCCTCTGCACCCCCTTCCAGAACCCTGCTCCCTACCAACTGGGGCGGTACCTCTGGAAGAAGAACTGGTCGGGACGCTGGTTACAGACGTCCCACCCCTCAGGTCAGGCTGATCCCGAACCTGGCCTTCCAACCTCCGGCCTAGAACCTTTGGTGGAATAATTGCCTGGCACTCCAGGACTTCTGGGGATTTCCACTCCATCCCCCTGAGGCTATCAAAGGACACATACGTCAAGCGACTGTCTGTCTGGCGCTGATCTCCCGTCCCCTGTCCACCTGACAGTGCGCGGAGATCCCCCAGAACAGAAGTGGTGCCACCCTGGTCACTACACGGGATCCTAGCCCAACTGGGTAGTCCCTGACCCACAGGCTCTTCCACTGGGAAACTCATCCCCCAATCACTCCTCACACTGGACTCCTGTACCCTCCCTACCGGAGCGGTACTGCCAGACTCTAGAACCACAGGAGCCCTGGTTACAGGTGCTCCAGGTCCTCTACTCACCAGGAGATCTCCCTCAAATGGGCTAACAGGACAGCCTAGGTCCCCAACTTGGTGTTCCCTCATGGAACCATCCAAGTCCTGAGGCAGGGTTTCGTACGTCAGGGGACCCTCGGTCACCCTCTCACTCCTGCTCCACTGAGCCAGGCGGTGAGCCCCTACACCCTCCTCGCTATCCTGGGACCTAGCTGGGCTACACTGAGCCTCTTCCACCACGCTGGGCTGGAAGATACCTGACCCACTACTTTTGGAGTCACTCCCTAATGACTCTAGAGAACCTCTAGCCCTTTCCCAGCGCTCTGCCTCATCCGCAAGGTCAAATGGCTCAGCCAATCCACACCCCAACAGGTGTTGGCGCAACCCTGGCACACAACAACTGAGCAGGTGTTCTTTGAGAACCAGATTACACAGTATATCAAAATCACTTGCTGTGGAAATCCAATCAAACATTGCCTCCTCACATCCATCCACAAACTCCTCCCAAGTCTGGTGAGACAGTTTCCTACTGCCCCTGAATTTCAACCTTAACTCCTCCTCCTGGGGAACAGGTACCAGACTGGGGGAACTGGGACTGGGATTTCCTACACTGGAATCTATCTGGCTGCTACCACTGGACTCAACCCTCCCTGGGGAGTCCAGAAAATTAAAACTGCGCGCAGGGGATAGTCTACCCTCCAGAGCTACTTTGCCTCTGGTGGAGGCCCTCTCAGCCTCCTCTACCCTCTCCCGCGCCAAGACCCACTCAGTCTCTCGCTGTTGCTTCCTGGCCTCCAGCTGCGCCATCGCCTGAGCATGCTCTAACCTGAGCTTCTCTAACGCCAGCTGGTGCTCCCTTTCTTTCCTCCTATCTTCCCACTCCTCTGGGGACAGGGAAAGGGATGAGGCGCTGCCTCCTACGCTGGACCCAGCACGGGACGCCCTACCTATGGGGTCCTCACTCTCTACTGGCGTCCAGGTATTGTCATCCTCTACCTCCTCTTCTGACTCTTCCTCTGTACAGTACCTTTCTAACTCCTGCCTCTGGCGCCAAGCTAGCTCATAGGGATCACAAGCAGGCTCCATTCTGGCGGACGTTATGGTAACAATTATACAGGGAACCTAGGGGTCTGAGTTTCACACAGGAGCACACAATTCACAAAAAGATTCAGCAAGCTCTCTGACCCAGAGAACTCACACTCACTTGCCTAGTGCCACACACCATTCATCCACACACACAACCCTCCCCTCGGACTGGTAAGGCAGTTTCTACCACCCCTGATTCCTCAACCTGACCACCACGTGACACAGGTACCAACTCTGGGCGCAGGGCGGGGGACAAATGTACAGGACACTATTACGCTGCCACCACTGGATCCCACCCTCTGGTGAATCCAGAAACACAATGCACTAAGGGGGATGATCTACCCTCCCGAGCTAGGGACACCTAACTCACAGTGCACAAAAACACATTTCCAAAGAAATGACAAGTAAAAACAATTTTAAAACAATAATCCCTATACCATGTGATTTATCTAAATGCAGAGTTTTGTAGTGCGGCCAGTTGCCGCTGCGGTACAGCGCAAACGCAAGTCCAAATCCCACCGCTGATCACCAATGTTAGAAATGGCGATTTCTGGTTGGCTAAGGCTTGCGCCAAGGTCAGGCAGAAACCACCACTCTAGTCAGGGCAAGGAAGTTACACGCCAAAGATAACCCCTGCTCACCCCCTTGGTAGCTTGGCACGAGCAGTCAGGCTTATCTCTGAGGCGATGTGTAAAGCGTTTGCGCGCGCACCCAGCAACAACACCCAAGGCCCACCACAAAGGAAACTCCACACAAGGTATTCTATAAAAATAGCCTTTGTATTATACACAACACATTAGATAAAAACACACACTCTACAATGTGCCAACAGGCACGGGCAGAATTTACAAGGGATTATATATACAGGGGACAGGGCCACATGGACCACTGTCCGGAATTAGCACTTTTAGAACATAGCACTTGGAACATAGGAAATAAAACTACTGTTGCACAAAATTACACCTAGTACACAACCAGTCACTACTGGTATCAGGTAAGTACCACCTACGCAACCCTAACCACCTTAGGACAGTATTGCGCAGGGAATCAGGACCTCACTAGCACCACCTGTGTTAGGGAGAAAACAACCACCTAAGTATCACAATACCTGTAGGGGTCTAAGCACAAAAACACATGATGCATAACATTCAGAGGTGTAAAGCAAAGCACATGGCGCAAAAACACATTCAGAGGTGCAGGGAAACACAATTGCGCAAGAACTCACATAAGCCACTATCTGTGGCAGTCCCTAGGCCAACTGGCCCGGTCGGGGCTAGGACGCCCTATGTTCAGCAAAGTCAGGGGCCAGACTGCGCAGGAGGCACAGTCCAAAACTCAGAGGGCCACAACCTAAACGTGGCAGCTGCCCACTAAGTGCTGGGCAGCTGTGGAACAAACTCCGGCACCAGCGTGCCTCTGGAGCCCTCTCTGGGCTCTGTCCACCCAAAATGTCCCCTCGAGCCTCGCAGGCTCTAAATAATAATGCTCCCCTTCGTTGGAGCGCTCGGGGCGCTCTGAGCAACCAATATGTCCCCTTGGAGCCTTCTAGGCTCAAGAAACAATGTGCCCCTTGTTGGAGTCTCACAGACTCTATCAAAATGCCCCCGACGTTGGAGCCTTCACGGCTCTGAAGAGAAATGCCCCCGACGTTGGAGCGACCTCGCGCTCTACACAGACACTGCTCCTTCGCTGGAGCGACCTCGTGGGCTCTTTAAACAAAGTGCCCCCGTAGTTGGAGCGCCACTCGCGCTCTGGCCTGCTCCAGAATACTGCCCCCAGAAGGTTGGAGTCCCACTCTGGGACTCGAGCATAGACAGGCCCCCGCTGGGGCGGGAGCGAAATGCGGTCCGGACCCCCCCCCTCGGAGCCTCACTCACCGGAACTCCGGCGACGCTTCTCGTGGAGCCTCCGAGGCTCCAGGCTCACTGGACGCGTCGGGGTCAGGGCGGCCGGCACTAGAGAGCTCCCGCTCCTCGGGGGCTCTCTCTCTCTTCCCCGGCAGCCTCCTCTCGTTCCTCCAGGAAGCCGTCCAGTGCGGAGTGGGCTCCCGCCTGGACTTCCGTTGCAGGTCGAGGCTCCGCCCCCGTCCCACGAGCCGTTGCCTGACTTCCGGTTTGAGAACCGGGCCGCCGCGGTGATTTCTCCGGGGATAAGAGGGGTGGGCTCCCTCGATATGCAGTACACGGCGAGGTGGGCACCCGCCGTAGGAATACTTCAATAAGCGGGGTGGGCACCCGCCAACAAGCACACAATGCGGGGTGGGCACCCGCTTCGAATATAGCACAATAGCAGGGAATCCCTACGTCGGGGTTCCCTTGCTGATAATCGCAGCGTTGCGCTGCCGGCCTCAATTAAAGCGCTTCCAGGCGCTTAGGGGACCCAAACAAAGCGCTCCCAGCGCTATGAAGCCAAGAAAAGCGCTCCCAGCGCTATGAGGGAAAGGAAAGCACTGCCTGGTGCTTTAGGATAGAAAGAACCACAAAGTCCAGCAAAGTTCTTCCCTGCATGCAGCAGGGCAGGGGTGGGGGGCAAGGCTGGACCCAGAGCCAGCTCACTGGGCCTCCAGGCAGGGAGGTAGTCCAAGTGGCGGTCCTCTGGTCCAGCGGCAGCAGCAGCCCCCCTCAGGTAAGATCCTGGCAGAGAACAGTTTCTGTGGGGACACAGCCCCATTTTTATACAGGCAAACCCTTTGTTCTGGGGTCAGGGTGAGGGGGAAAACCAGTCGCAGCTGGTTGGGGAGCACCCTTGATGTGCTCAGCCCCTCACTCTATTCACTGGAAGGGCTAGGGTCGTCAGTCGCACCACAGGGGGCGGGGCCAGCATTGTGTTTGGAAAACCCTGTCCTATTCAGGACCCAGGTGGACTCCTCCCACCCATCTAGCTGCTGATCTCCCCATTCACCACTGGGTGACTCATCCTGACACTGGGGAATCCCTAGCCCGTCACATGACACGACCAGCCAATCACGCGACAGACAC
Organism: Triturus cristatus; assembly: GCF_964204655.1. Classification (NCBI taxonomy): domain Eukaryota; kingdom Metazoa; phylum Chordata; class Amphibia; order Caudata; family Salamandridae; genus Triturus; species Triturus cristatus. Next base: position 521,913,950 of record NC_140594.1, read on the forward strand.
ACTGCACACAGAAGTGCCCACTTCTAGAAGTGGCACTTCCACACTAGGTACATGCACGCCGCACACATCATCGCGCAGCATTCACTCCCCCGAGTCCGCACATACCAAACTCGGGCCTGCACACCCCACGCATCAGGAACTACTAGGGACACATACATTCCCCATGCATTCCTATGGGAGGGCAGGCCTATCTCACCACATGCACTCAGAGCACGCACGCACTTTACCCTGTGACACAGGGAAAGTGCGCAGAGACCAAACAATCACCATACCAAGTCACCAATAAAAAGCCAAAAAGTCCAGGGGTGAACCTGCCAGAAGGGCCAAGTCCAACAGAGGGGATGTTGCAATTCCTCGACCTGTATATCAAGTTCCCGAGCCAAGATGAACTCCCTGAAATTAAGGATGCCTTTTATACACTGGGGAGGATGCCGAACGTCATTGGATCCATTGATGGGACACATGTTGCCCTGATACCACCACAGGCACATGAGCAGGCATACCGTAACAGGAAGCACTACCATTCGATCAATGCTCTGGTGGTCTGTCTTGCTGACATGTTGATCACACATGTGTGTGCACGGTTCCCTGGTTCGGCGCACGATGCCTACATTATGAGGAGTAGTCACATTGCAACGCTGATGTCACAGATGCCAGCTCAGCGTGCCACAATGAGGCACATGGTCGGAGCAGGAGGGTGATTGTGCGGACTTTCGGCCTCCTGAAAAGCCGCTTTCGCTGCCTGGACAAGACCGGAGGGGCCCTCCCATATGAGCCTGCAAAGGTGTGCAAAATAATACTGGTCTGCTGCATGCTTCACAACATGGAGGTGCGGAAGGAGGTGCCTCTCATCCTGGATGAGGATGACGATGACCAACGTCCGGCACCTGTGGAGGATCCCGGCCTGGGCCAAGATGCCAGTGATGATGAAGATGATGGTTGACGTTCGCTCCCAGCTCATCAACAACTTCTTCACCTGAATGTGAGTTTCCAGAGTTGTTATGTGAATGTATGGAGGTAGCCAGGAATGTGTTGAGCCAGCTCTGTTGCTGTCTGAGTGTGTCTGTGTGCTACTTGACTGGATGCGTGCTGTGATGTGTCCATTCAGCGGGTGTGTACTCCACAATAGGGTAGTACTGCTAACTAGTGTTTGTGTAGGTGTTTTGCAACATGTTTTGTGCATGTGTATTGCATTTCTCTCCTGTTCGTCTGTGCTTTTGACTGTATCTTGTCTGTCCTTCCCAGGGTCCTTTGCCTGTTGTGTGGTCAACACTGACCCCCAACACCCAGAAGCCAACACCAGTGTGGAAGTTGACAATTCCCATCAACTGATGTACCACACATCCCTGGACTTCCATTCTCCTAAACATTGTGAGCGTGTGTCCACTGTTACGTAGAATTACCATGCAACTAGTGTGGAATAAACGTGTTGCTGATGTGTAATGAACCTGTGCTACGCTTTGTTATGTGCGTTGTCTGTCTTCCCAATTCTGAGTGACATCTGCTTACCTCACCTGTGGACTTGTTACCACTGACTGTGCTTGGTGTTGTGTCTGTGCATGCCAATGTGTTTCAGGTCAACATCATTGTGTATGATGAGTGACATGGCCATGGTGAGTATGTTCTGTGTTGCCATAGTGGTGTGTCTCCCTCACATGTGTCACATCCCCATGACTGACCTTACGTTGGTCACATTGTTGCAGTATTTGGCATGCATTGTGTTGTGTAGCAGATCGACTTCGCCCTGAACATGACAAGTTTGAATCACAACAGAGGCAAGTATGGTGTACTGGTGAGTTTATTTACAAACATGTGTGAGTGAGGTGCACAGAATGGTGGGTGCTGTACATTGGTTTGGGAATCCAAAGTTCACATTGGAGTTGGAAGTGCTGGTAGATGAAATGTCCAGAGTAAAGTCCACAGTGGTCTGCTACATTGGCCCAACATGAACCCTCCATGTCATGTGGGCAAGTTGTGTGCGATTGGACAAGGTGAACGGGTTGCGCACAAAGAACATTGTCCAGAACAGTTTGGAGGCCCTGGGGGATGTGCTGGGACATCTGCCTCTCACATGTCCTTCTTCGGACGACCCCTCTTCTTCCGGGGGGGGGGATCCTCATGTGCAGGCCTCTGCGGTGCAGGGGGACTCTCTGCCAGAGTCCTCCTCCCTCCCTGTGGTGCTTGCAGATGATGTTGCGACAGATGTTGTGGGCTCACAGGGGGGTGTGGACATGTTGGTGTCGATCTGGCGGAGGCATTGTAGTATGTCCCGATGCACCGCAGCAAGGGCATCCCACTTTGCCTCCATGCTGGCATGGTGGGCAACCTGCTCATGTTGGATGTCCTTGAGGATCCCCACTACCTGGCCAAATCCTCCGGTGCTATCCTGGTACGCATCTAAGATGCGTGCCAGTTGGGGGTCATCATGCAGTCCAGACCCCTCTGCAAGGCGTGCCCTGTGCCTCCCACCCCTCCCAGCACCCCTCTCCACACTGGCAGGACCAGTGGCGGTACGCACAGGTGACCCTGGGACCCCTTGGGTGGTGTTGCTGGTGGTGTTGGCTGTAGCTTCCGGGGGTCCTGTGTCCCTGTGCTGTGGGTGTTGATTGTCCTTGGTCTGTCCGTGTTGGCGGGGGTGCCCTGTTGGTGTCCAGATGCTGGAGGCGTGGGTACAGGGAGGGAAGATGTTGCTGCTGCTGGTGCTGCATGATGGCTCACACCGGAGGGGCCAGGTTGGTCGTCGTCATCCGAAGAGGACAGTGATAGAGTCAGACCAGAGAGCTCAGTGTCCAACAGAGTCTGGGACTGGGTATCCTCGTCATTTGGCACAGGGTGCCCAGCACGACCTGTGTTTGGAAGAGACACACAATGTGATTTATGTTTCTACATGCATCGTTGGTTCACAAACATGAGATTTTCTACTTTTCAAACAGATGCCTGCCTGTACACTGCTTTTTCCCAGCTTGTCACAGACAGAGTTTGATCTTGTTGTTGGCCATTTGCCAGCATGGCCTTGTGCTCCCCACAACAGAGCCCAGTGTCAGACATCTTGTCGGTCCCTTCCCACTCCCTGCGAGTATGTTTCAGGTTGATCTTTCTGGGCCATGTGGGTGGGTGTAGGTTGTCTGTGACTGCGAGTCCCATCATACTCTTGGCTACACCCCCCTTCCCAGCATGCCTATGCTTCCTCCCTCTTGACTCTGCTTCCCTGTGAGGGGGTGTGACAGCAATGGCAAGATGGCTGACTGTGAAATCCTGGTGTTTGTTTGGCTACAAGTCCCAAGTGAGCCCCTGTGCTTCACACAGCAGCACCCAGTACGGGGTATCTTTTGCTGATATTTCAATGAGGTGTGTGTCAATGCATTGTACCCGGTGAGTTGTGTGGAGTTTGTGTTGGGGGGTGTCTCCCCATGCTGATTAGTATGGTCAGGGCTGTCAGTCCTCCTTCCCATCATGACACGTGCTTCCATTGTAGGGCGTGCAAGTTGTCTTTCAGGATGTCAGTTAATGGTGTCCTGCTTCTGATTTGCACACAAGCCATCTTGTCAGTCATTTTCCACTCCCTGTGATGTGGGCATGTTTCAGAGAGGTCTTGATGGGCCAATCAGGAGGGGGAGCATTATCTGTGACTACAAACACCATCATGCTTTTGGATACACTCACTTCACCTGCATCCCCACTATTCCTTCCTGACAGTCAGCTGCACTGTGAGGTGGTGTGTTTGTGGTGTCAAACTGTCTGGCTGGGTGTATTTGGCTTAGTGCCACTGGCTTGCTGTATTTGTTTGTAGGTTGGTGCATGTCATGACACAGTCCCCAGTCACTATGAGATGGCAGGTATTGTGTTTGTGTGACTGGCATACACTTCTTGGGTTGATTATCTATTGGTTAGTGTAGCTTTGCTTGGGGTGCATGGTTTCACTGTCCCCTTGCCACACAATCTTGGGTATGTTGTTTGTGTACTCACCAGTCTCTGGGATGTCTGTTAGGCCATGGACGCTCTCTGGTGGTAGGATGTCCCGCACCTTCTCCTCCCAGGTCCTGAAGTAGACGGTGCGCTGACTCAAGGCGTGATCTTTTTCGATGAGTTCTTGACCCTCCTGCGCACATCATACCACCTGTTTTGGATATCGTCCTTTGTGCGCAACGTTGGTGCTTGTGCGTTCACCTTGTCCGCAATCCTCGCCCACATCTTGGTTTTCTGTGAGATGGGGGTCCTTTGAACCAATGTACCAAACAAATGTGGCTCTACTCTGATGATCTCATCTACCAGCACTTCTAACTCACTATCTGTGAACTTTGGATTCTTCTTTTGAGGCATTGTGATGGGTGGTGGTGGTGGGGATGTGTGTGTGAGGGTGCAAGTGATTGTGGGTTGGTGTTGGTTTTGCTGTGTGTATGTGTGTGTGCTTTTGTATGAGGTGCTGATGGTGTGTGAGTTGTGTGATGTGTGAGTTGTGAGTGTGTCTGTGGTTGCTGTGTACTGCTGTTTGCTGCTGGCTGTGTCTCCTGTTTGCAAGGGATGATGGTAGTGATTGTAGTCCTTTATATAGTTGTAGTTGTGGGTGTGTCTTTGTCCAATTAATTTTTTTAGGGTATTTATTGGCTAAGTCATTGCTTGATTGGTCCTTTTTTTGTCTTTTTTCCTTTGTGTTTTGTAGGCATGAAGGAGACGTTCATGTGACGGAAATGGACGCTGCTGTTGTCTCGTGCGGGTTTCTCCGCCTCGTTCACGCTGCCTGTCTTCTGTGTTTGGTAGGCGTCGTTCGCGGCAGTCTCTATTGCTTGTGTCCCGAGTTGTCTGTGCGTGTCGGTCATGCGGCTTGGTCTCCGTGCGAGTCGGTCTAGTTTTACACGCATTGCATCGTACTGCGCTAATTGTACATCGCGGGTACGGGTCGGTCGGGTTGATTCCAGGTTTGTGTCGGTCGGTGAAAATCGCGTCGGTTTTCCGGCCGGATCACTATTTTCCCTCCGGCTCGGTCGTACGGCTTGTATTCCGTACGTGTCGGTTGGAATTAACTCGCGTTGCATCATACTGCACGGGTTGTATGGCGCTGGTCCGTGTCGGTCGGTATTCGGTCCGGGGCCGTGTCGGTCGGTTCGTTTTGCGGCCGGAATCGGAATCGACCCCTCTGTGTCAAACTTCAAGGAAAGAAAATCTATTAAAAATCAGCTGTGTTAATCCTTAAACACATATGCCCACCAGTGGCTGCCACAGGGCACTGTGAGACAGGGCTGCAGTTCAGGCAGGACCAGCGTAAGTTACACATATAGATAACACTAGTCATTGTCATCCAGCGACGCCTCTTCCTCACGGCGAGGGGATCCCCCTGCCACCTTCGGGGCCAGGATTTTAGCAAATTTATGGGCTGCCTTTGCACTGGTAAAAAAGTGTGTTTTTCCAGCATGTTCAATTCTCAATTTGCGGGATACAAGAGGGCATATTTAATTTCCTCTTTTTGCAACAGTCTTTTACCAGGCCGTAATTCCTTCCGAGCTGTCTGGACTGCTATGGTGAAATCTAGATAGAAAGAACTCATGTTGCCTCAGAACTGCACCTCTCCACGCTCCCTCGAGAGGCACAGCACCACATCCATGTCCTTGTAGTTGAGAAGCTGAGCTAATATAGGGTCGCACCAGATCTCGCGGATGTGGCCTATGCGCTAGTGACCTGTGTGCCCGCTCCACGACAAACAGGGGACAGAGTGGCGCCAAAGAGTTCCTGAAGCATTGTTACGACATAGTCCTCCATGTTGTCGATGTCTGTGGACTCTGGAAGACCCAGTATGCGCAGATTATTGCACTGGGACCGGGCCTCCAAGTCCTTATTTTTGGCTTTAGTGATGGCTAGGACCCTGTCCATGTGAAGCAGCTTCTCACTAGTCGCAGTTTGGTTATCATTGATGTCTGAGATCCTGGGTTCAAGGTGGTCTAGGCGGTCCCCATGTTTGTCGACCCTCTCACTCATTCTGTTCAGACGCTGTGCATCCCATCCAGTTTAGCGTCAATTGCTTTTAGGCTAGTTTTAACATCCACCAAAATCTCCTTTAAGTCATCATCTCTACTTGCCACCCCCACGGAGGAGTCCTGGTCCTAACCCCCGTGCTGCTCCAGCTCCGTTCGGCGTGAGCTACTTTTGCCTTCAAACTGGAGTTTTGTTTGACATGTGTCAGGTTTGCCCACCTTGAGAGGATCAGGTATCCCTCAATTGGCACCCAGCTGGGTGTGGGCCTGGCAAGCCTGGAGTAAGAGCAGGAGCAGGGGCCGCCACAGCCAAGATCGGTAAGCTATTCCGCCTCACGGGCCATGCTCATGGACTCAGGACATTAAGGCCGTCTAGGCAAGCAGTAACTGGTCGATCCGCCTCTCACTATGGAAGCAAGAGGAAGGGAGTGGCCTCACAGGTGCTTAATCACAATCGGAAACCGCAAAGAGGGGGCGTCCACACAAGGGGGCAGTCCCTGGCCTCATCGAGATCAGTCGTGTCCTCAGCCGCAAAGGTCCTCAGCCCATGCATTCAATCAGGAGCAACCGATGCACAAAGCCAGGGGCCAAGGAGGCAGGCCGGCAGTCAACAGTGCAGCCTCATGGAGAGGATGCCTCAGCGGCAGTGCCCAGCAGGCCGCTCTGCCCCTCAGCCCCGCTGGCCCATCCTGTCCTCCTCACCTCAGGATGCGGGCAACGGGCCCTGTCCCTCCTCCTGTCCCACTGCGAGCAACCAGTGCCGCACCGGTCTCACCAGCAGCTCACGAAGTTCCCAGCCTCTAGATGCACCAGGTAGGCCGCAAGTCTGGGGCTCAGGATTGCATCAATGGGACCCCTGAGTAGAAGCCACAGTAGCCAGAGGGGAGGCCAAGAAGGGACCCACCAGACAAGAATCGCGCTGGCCGCTCCGGCCCGTGCCAGTACAGGGGCAGGAGACAGGCACAGGAAGCAGGCTTCCAACCCTCAGCCCAGGCCGCACCCCAGGGACCTGCCACGGACCCAAGGATTCCAATGACCAGGCAATCAGTAGCAGATAGGCATGCAGCAGGGCCGCAGCTTGTCCCCGCAGGCCCAGCTGCAGCTTCTGGATCGAACCATGTAGTTCCGGCACCAAATACCTCAGCCAGGCCCGGCCTCTCTCATCGTTGTCCTTTCCACTGCATCACCTTCGCAGTATTCTCACCAGGGCATCCCCGTGTCTGCCACATGCAGGCTGATGCGGATCTCCTCTCGATGTGACAGGATTGGGAAGGAATATTAATTCAGCTGGTGGAGCAGCTATATCGAGCAGCCATCTCGCTGCTCGACTAAGCTCCATCCCTTTTCAAAACATAGTTAATTGTTATTTGGAATAGTTTATTATTATTTATTTAATTACTGGGTTTAGTTAGTTTGGAGTTGGAATAGTACATTTAAATGGTTTGTTATTCAGCACTTTCCCTGATTTTAGTTCGTTTGGAGTTGGAATTGTATATTTTTAATTGGTTTATCAGCATGTACTACAATCTCAAATAACGTTTCCGAATGTGTCCATAACACCTTTAAAAACCTTACAAACTGGCCTTTAATGGCTGATAGAGCCCGCTAGGTTGGGCTCTAAGGCTATATGAGAACATGCAGCTTGAGTAGGGGGAATATACTTTATACAATTAAGACATTCTACAACAATGAAAAGTTTAAGTAAGTCAAATTAGGGTCATCTATCGAATTAATTTGTGTGTGGTCCAGCATTCCTTAAAGCCATTTATTTATTCAAGAGAAAAGAATAGGGAAAGATAGAAAGAGGAAAAGGCCTAATCTGTGCCTAGCAATGGAAATATGATAGAAATGAAGGCTTAGTCAATTTTGCAGCAATTCTGCATGCGTCATTTGTAAGAAACTGTGTTTTTGTTGCAGTACCCCCTTACTTTTTCCTGGTATCTGGTGCAACTTTGACTGAGACTGTGCTGGGTTCCTTCTAATCAGGTTCCCAACATCAGTGTTCTATCCCTAAACTGTACAATTGTCCACAATTGGCAACCCCTTTAGGCCCCTTGGAGTTCCCTAGCAAGTGTTAGCCCTGCTACCTAGGGCATTGAATGTAAAGTGGGCCGCTAAGGGCTGCAGCATGAATTGTGCCACCCTAGGGATCCCTCACCAAGCTCATGCAAACTGCCATTGCAGCCTGAAATGTCTTGATGCAAAGAAAACTGAAGAGCAGATATTGAACACACCCCTGTGTGCCATGCCAGCTAAACACTGGATGTGGTATCGGTAAGTCACTCCTACAGCAGGCCTTACAGCCCTAAGGCAGGGATCACTATACCCATGTGAGGGCATATCTGTGAGAGTGGTATGTCCCAGTGATATCTAAGTTCACCCTTGAATAGTACCAGTGCACAGGAAAGCCATGACAAGTACATTGGCTGGACACTCGTGATTTTGAGTTCCCCAGCTGAAAGCCTACCAACTAGTAGTGTGGTAACCAACTGGTTTCACCCAGCCTGCCACCGCTAGACATGTTTTTAACTCCCTGAGGGTAGCACCTTTGGTCTCCGAGGTCAGGAACAAAGCCTGCTCTGGGCGGATGTGTTCACACCCCGTCCAAGCTGGATGGGTACCCCAGGGCAGAAAGCTTCAAAGGCCATTTAACCTTTGAAATGCATACCGACCTCACAAGCTAGTGTAAGATGCCAACACCCCTGTCCTGACCCACTTTATGGGAGGAGAACAGGCAGAAAAGTAGTTAGATTAGAAGGCGAGCCCACACCTAGCAAGCACCACCCCTAAAGTGGGGCAGCTTGTGTGGCCCCCCCTCTTTGAAGAATCCTCCATCTTGTGTTGAGCGAATAAGCCTATCAGGGTCAGGCTTATGTCCACTTCCCACAGGAAGTGGTCACATATGGGGAGTATTCCCCCTAAAGGCAAGTAGCCCTATGCCCACTACCTGGTACTCCCCTTAACACCCCTAAATTGAGTATTTAGGTGGCACCCCAACCCAGAACTTCAGATTCAACTGAAGATGAAGAGGACAAAGAAGAGCTGCTGAACCTGAGAACTGAGAGCCTGTCACAGAGTTTTGTCTGCTGCTTAAAGACTCGACAATCGAGGTGAACTGTCTTGTCCTGCTATTGTGTGGCCTATAAGAACCCAAGAGAACTACCAGCCTTCATAAACTGCCTATGAACTACTTCAAAGTAGAGGTCTTACTCCCCTGCAGACAACAGGCACCAAAACCCCAGACTCCCGTAAACCAACGTGCAGCTCTCCGGCCCGAACGGTGGAGCAACCGACCATTGGGAGGTACTTGTGCTCTGGAAGGTCAGATCTGTCTCCCCCTGAGTGTGGAGGCACCAGGACCACAACCAGCACTGACTTTTAAGAGTCTAGTCAGAACTCCAGTGATACCAGTGCCCAGCAGCCGCTGATCAACATCACTACCCCTGAGACCTACTGTGAAAATGGCCCAGCAGTTCTAAATTCATCTCTGCCAGCTGTTGGCCCCTGACCGCAAATGCCACTTTTACGCACCGGGGCCAGCCAACCTACCTACTCTTCACACAGCCTGCCCGGCCTGGGTAACGATGAACCGGCTGTGCTCCCTTGTCCCTAAGGCCCTTGTGACCTTAGCCCCAGTTTGGGAACTCACAGACCTGCTTGCAAGTCCCCTGTACAGCCTGCTTTTAAAGGGCCCCCCTTAGACGTTAAAGTCTAAGGCAAATTATCAGTTCTGTTCACAGATTTTCAAGCTAGATTTTTCCTGCTTTATCAAGATCCCAAATATAGTCAATTCAATTAGATCCCTAATTCATACCCACAATTGATGAGGTTAAGAACTCCAAATCTTACCAAAAAATAAACATATTTAATAGATTTGTATTATTCTTTGCAAAATAGGCATAGATTAAGAAGAATTAACATACTAATAAAATCCCAAAATCTGACTATAAGAGATAAAACAGATACAGCAAGCACAATTATAATGAGTTAAATCATTCCAGTTAAACAATTGCAAAATAAGAAAACAAAAAGGGAAGTCATAGGACAAAAGTCTGTGACACACAGTAATTAAGTTGTCAAATTAAAAACAGATACCTTTTAATTATCCAGCACTTTCTGTCATTTTAGATGGTTTGGAGTTGGAATAGTAATATTTCATTGTTTTATATCCAGCAGTTTACCTGAGTTTAGTTGTTTTGGCATTGGAATAGTATTTTTTGATGGTTTATTATCCAGCACTTTCCCTGAGTTTAATTAGTTTGGGGTTGGAATAGTACACTTAATGTGTTTATTACTCAGCACTTCCCTGTGTAGTTATTTTGGAGTTGGGATAGTAATTTTTAAAATTTCATTATCCAGCATTATCCCTGAATTTAGTTAGTTTGCATTTGGAATAGTAATTTTTTCGGTTTTATTATCCATCATTTTCTCTGAGTTTATATATAAATTATATATAAAAAAGGAGACGTATGTGAGTTTATATTGTTATACAATAAAGTCTATTTATTTTATAGGTTCACAATTACATTGTTTTCATTCAGTTTATTTAAAAAAAATTGTAATTAATAAAAAAAGTTTAACAAATGTTGCTGTTAATAAAAATATATTATAAAGCATAAAACATGTTTTAACATATATTTTGAATGTACATTTACAACATTACAAATATATTGTTAGATACATTTAATTTTTTTCTTATCAATTTAGAAAAATTTAGCATTTTTATCAAAACACAATAATAGTATAGTAAAATAAGTATATTTTTGATATTTTCATTATAGACTTTTTAGGTTTTGTGATTTATCTATTTATTTTAAAGAAAAACACACATTTTACTACATTAATTTTTATATATGTTTTAATACATTTTAAATAAAAAAAATGTTTTATTACATTTATATAATATGTATTTTACAATGTTATAGTGTGCACAGTTTTTTGGTTATTATTTAGTATATTAAATAGTAATATTTTGATAAATAATATTTTTCAAAGATATATTTTTGTATCACATTTTTTGGTCTTAAACATTGTCATATTGTTTGTACATTCACAATAGTCTTTTGGTAATTGTATATGTTGAATTTTAAACACATCACACAAATATACATTCCTAATATATATTAATTATTATATTTTATGTTTTGTGATAATATAGGGGCTTGCTATAATGGCGTGCGGATCGCCACCGCCCGACCGGCGGTGGCGATTCGCCTGCCATAACTCCCCGCATGGCTGCCATTTACCCCTGCCATATTGGCATGGCGGGGGGTACCGCAGCGGTCGGAAAGACCGTCCGCCGCTTTTCTGCCGGCAGGTAATCGTCACGATTGCCTGCCGTGCGGAAAAGGCCCCCAATATGGCGGCAGTGCCTTGCAGGCACCGCCATCTATATTAGGATGAGTGCGGTGGGCATGCGCCGCCATGTTTTTGTTATTTGTTCAATTTTCTGTCAATTCATTTTTTAGTCATTTTGGAAGACGGAACCTCGCGGTTGGGAGCTGCGTTTAGTCGCTGAAGGTAAGTTTGTTTTAATTTACTTTTAAGGTAATTTTAGAGCAGTGGAATGCTAGTGGTAGTGCAGTTAGACTTCTTAGAGTGTTAAATGTCCATTTGTTATGTGGTATGGTGTTGTTTTGATAGTTTAGTGTTCGATGTGTTTGACTTAGTAGAGTGTTATATAGTACTAGTTATGTGATATTTAATTATGTTATGTTGTATTCAATGTTGTTATTAATGTGTGTAGGTTTTTATTTTTGCAGGTTTCCGGTTTCAATACAATATGGTGGTGAGGATGCGTTTAAAAAAAAAAAGGAAAACGTATTTAGTTACTTTGAAATAAGTAACTTTTTTACATTTCCTTTTATATTTCGGGTTTGTTGGAGCATTTTCTTTTTAAAACTAGTTTTTGGGGTTTTGAGGGATTCGTTATTGAGAGGATTGCATCGCTGGAGCCTTTTTCCTACAGTTGTATTTTTACAATTTTTTTGGGGCTTTCCTTTTTTCATGGATTTGTATTTCGTTTGGAATATTATGGATTTGTTTGGTTTTGAGGCCCATCTACTGCTACAAAACTGTAAGTTACTTTTAATTATTATGGGTGGGAAATGCTTTTGGATAACATTTTGATTGCTTCTTTTGTTATTTTAATAATTATATTATGTCATATATTTTTATATACATCTTTATTTATTAAATGACATAGTTATAATTATTAATTTAAAAAAGAGTACAAATATGTTGTTTGATTGTTTTGTCATTTTTAAATGCTGCATGGTGTTTGTTATTCCCTTATTTTTAAAGTATAGATTTGGCTATTGTATCTAGATATTCTAGTCCTTTGGTACTTGGGTCTAGTTTTGTACTGTAGGTGTTCGTACATTGTTTTTGATTGTTTACTAAATTTAGGACCAATTTTAGTTAGAGATTGTTCTAGTCTTAATTCTTGGTAACTTTGTTCTTTTTTGATGGCTTCTATTAGTTAGTGAAAAGTTATTTGTACTTTTCCTATTGTGTCTTGGAAGGCAGTATGCCATCCTTCCACTGCGTTATTTGTTGTAGCTTTTTGTGCTATGGTGCTTTCATGGACATTCCACCAGGGGATGTGGAATTTGAGTTGTCTTCAATGCTCTGATCTAAGTAATCTTCATACCCAGGTGTCTTCAAAGTAGTCAAGCAAGGGTGTTAGTTTTTCTTTTTTGGCTTGGTAGAAAGGACTTTCAATAAGTATATTATAGTGGTTTGCTACTTCTGTTGTTGGTACATAGGCCTGGGCGATACGTTTTTTTATTTGGTAAGCCAAGTTGTTGTTTGTTGCATATTCTATGCTTAGGGTCGATTTTTGGAGATGTCTCCATATATTTTGGTTGAAATGATAATAGCAACCTTGTATGGCTGTATGTAGAGATATATTCTTAAAATTGCTTGGATAATTGCTTGTTTGAAATGTATTATTATTTTTTTGTAAGGAGTTCTATATAGGTAGTATTTTGTTTGTTGGGGAATAGGGAGTATATCAAAGGGATGTTAGTTTCTTCATTTTCGCCATGGATGGTATAAAGTTGATAAAATGTTTATTTTTTTTGTTGCATATTTATATAGCGCGAACTCGACCCGAAGGTATTGGAGCGCTTTACATGAGCACCGTATTTACATTACACATTCAGGCACGGGGAGATTAAGTGATTTGCCCAGAATCACAGGATGTGGACGCGACCTCGAGGCTCTAACCTAATGTTTCACATTGTTCTAACTTTTGAATGTTGGTGGCAAAGATGATAAATCTTTTCTCATGACTATTGTTGTCATAAAGAATTACTTTTTTATCTTTGAATGTTACTGTGTATTCTTGTAGAATTTCTACCTCTAAGAATGTTTTGGGGGGTGGTGGTGTTTGAGCATTGGATCCTTTAGTTCTGGCTATGAGGCGTTTTGGGGTTGGGATGGAAGGTAATTGTCCTGTTACATGTTCAGGAACAC